>NC_136248.1:23867500-25140000 GCF_053564925.1 Oryzias latipes | reverse complement strand
GCATAGACCACTGGATGTGCAGGTTGACTCCATCTTTTTCTTCATCTCTCCTTGTTTAAATATTTGTCGTTGCTTTTTGTCTCTGTATCCTGTTGCATGGCCAAGTTTAGCCAAAACAGATCATTTGAAATAGGTTGCTTTCATTTGATTCCCAGTTAGAAATAATGATCCTCATTGGCTTTTTTTTTATTTCTTTAGTTTATTTAATTTTCATCCAACCATGTTGTTGATATAAAGATATGGCTTTTCCCTGACAACACATCCATAGAAACCATAGTGAGCTCAAATATGTTTGATCCGTAGCTCCTGAATGTAGTTATAGATTTTCTCTTTGGAATAATCTGCTGTTTTGGGGTCTGATGTGCACAGACATTCACTTTTGAGGAAAATGAGTAAACTTGTAATTTGTTTTTAAATAGATATTAATGGAAATGTCTGTGAGGGTGACCCCTGAGGACAAGTGAAGGCCGCACATTGGGTGGTGATCCTAAAAACTGTTTTGAACAGTCAGCGTTGTCACACCATTTTTTGTCATCTTGAAAAAAAAAAATTAAATAATTGTTGAGTGAATTTACATAAATAAAATTAAACTTGCAGGAAGTCCTTCCTATAAATGAAGCAAGAATCTTTTGGATTTCCAGACTAAAACACAAAATGTGGTGTGGCATGTGTACATGCCTTCAACTTGTGATCTAAGGAGTCCTGCCAAATAAACTCTACTTGGAGCTGCTTTGCTCCTAAATCATGTCCAATGGGACTTGAATTTGTACAGTGGGGGGAGCTAAAATTATTTCCTATTTTTCCATGCTGTGACCGTGCTCCATGTTTCAGGCCTTTGTCAAGCTTGCTTAACCTGCAGTTTCTTGCCACTTCTACGCATGTAGTAAAAAGAAAATTCTATTTATTTTACCAACCAACTTTTTGGCTTATTTAAAACATTTCAGAGGCTGACACCATTTACTCTCAAAAATCTGGTCAGAACCTGGTCAACACCTAATATTGCTTGCTTGGAAAGTCTGCTTCATTTTCCAGGTCCAAAAGCTTTAAGGGCCTCAAAATAATTCAGTTTTACCAAATGAATTGTGGTGAAGTTCAGTGACATTAAATGATTTAAGATCTGAATATTTTGACGATGAAAGTCATAACAAATTGCAGTGCAAATCAGAGGAAGCAAGAATCAAGAAAAAATAAGAATATTTTTGGCAAACGTGGTGCAGATAAGAAGTTTAGGCTCTTCTCCAAATATGGTGTTTACAGGACTGAGGACAGATGTTGCCAGTCAGTCAGTCAATTCTGCCAATGAGCAGCTGTTGTATCCGTGTTTCCTCTTAAGAGTGCAGTTTGAAAGTAGATCAGACCAAATGAAGTTGTATCCACGACAGTATCGTGGATTGGTTTGCAGGCACCTTTAAACTTCTAGAACTAACTACCGTATTTTCACGACCATATAGGGCGAACCGGGTCATTGGGCGCGGTTTCAGTTATGGGGCATTTATCAGTCTTTGACACATACAAAAGGCGCACCGGGTTTAAAGGCCACGTTCGGACCCTCAGAGCCTCCAGAGGGGGTAATGAGGAACCAGTCTCTGTTCTTTTAGAGTATGGAGTGATATTTCTGCCACTACGTTGCACACAAAACTTTCTAAGTTGCAAATGAAAATATTAAATATTTGCTTTTAAATTATTTTTCATGTTACTTTCAATTTTTTTTGGCTTTCAAATTTTGTTTTGCATTCAGAAACTTTTTTTTTGCTTTCAAAAACATTTTTTGCGTTTGCAAAACTCGTGTTTTCGCAAGTGTTGTGTCAAATCTCGCTTTTTTTGCATCTTTGATTTTTCTGACTACTCTAAGCGCGTAAAAACATTGCCAAGTTAACCATGCGACTCATCCTCCTTGGAGGGTTGTGTCGCTGTGGCGACCCATGATGGGAGAAGCCGAAAGTGAAAGAAGAAGAGTCTAAGCGCGACTTAACGTAATATAACTGCCACCACCCAAAAAATTTAACTTGTGAAAACATGTGTTTTGTACGGCAAACGCAAAAAAAGTTTTTGAAAGCAAAAAAAAAAACGTTTTTGAATCCAAAAAAAACTTTGAAAGCAAAAAAAAAAATTTGACAGCAAAATAAAAAATTATGTAAAAGCAAATATTTAATATTTTCATTTGCAAAATTTTTGTGTCTAAAGTAGTGGCAGAAATATCACTCCATACACTCACAGACTCACTTGCGCTCAACACCTGACCCCCCTCCTTGTTGTCCTCGCAGATGCGTCTGCTTTCCTCCTTTCTACACAGAAACACTCAGTGTGTGTTTAAAAAAATGCAGCAGGAGCAAATCTGAGATACTTTTTATTTATTTTTTATATAAACAGCATCTAAAAATCCATCAATCCACACAGCTGATAGCTGCAGTTTAAACAGGGCTTCAGCCATTTTGCAAACAATGTTTTGGGGACCCAGGATTTAGCCCCGCCCATGGCTACTAAGACTCATGGGAAGTGTTGATTCACGCACCATGAGTTAGGGAGCTGTCAGGAGAAGTAGGGATCACGTTGTTACAGTTATAGAGCATTATCATAACGAATGTGGGGAACTGTCCCTCTGCTCACCTACGTCATGATGAACCTGTTAGGGTACGGGCCAAACGTAAAGGACTGAAATCATACTATTGCAGCCAGTCCTAAGCAGCAACAGTCTCATCCCTTTATTTAGAATTAAGCTTCGATAGGTTCATGCTGATCTCACCCTTCCTCATGTTGCCTTTATCTATGTTCCCCAACAACACATTAGGCGCAACAGAAGGGCGCCCCCTTCTGTTTGGAATAAAATTAAGACTTTTAAGTGCGCCTTATATTCGTGAAAATACAGTAATCAAAGATGAAGATTAGCTGTCGCAATACATGACTGTAACTATAGATTGTCCTTTCAAAATGTTTTGATGAGCTAATGTTTTTGTGTCATCTTGTTTAATGTTGTTTGGTAACAAAATACAATGTGAATGCAAGTTTAGATTGCTTGTATGTGTGTATGTGTTTTCCTCAAACAGACTTTCAGCCTGTTATGTCCATTGACTTTTTTCAAATGTAGTTTTTCTTTCCTGCATCAAACAGCTTTAAACCCACATCAGCTGCAGCTCATCAGGACCCAGTGCCACCAGTTAGTGCCCATGATAGAAAGTCTGCTAATTATCTCCTTATCCTGCTTTCTACAGTGGCTGCACACTGCAGGGGGTTTTGGCATATGACTTCAGCGTACACCAAAGGTTTCCTGGACTTAAAAGCATTTTCTGCTCCCACTCCCTGATACAGTATCTCCCCTTATTAGACCCAGAAGAAAGGCATTGATTCTTGTTCAATTATTTTTCTTTCTCCACCAACAAACGGATGATTTCCTTCAAGCTTTTGGGTTTGTCTGCCGGGGTCATGGCTCGTCAGACTGTGTAAGGTTTCTCTGTGCAGGAATGAGCATGTGTGTCCAAGAGTAAAGCTTTCTTGATGAGGCAAACATAATTTCTTATACAGTTACACTTTTTTGCATTCAGTATCTGCATATGCCGATCTTTCTTAATCAGTGGAGCATTTTCCCACAGTATGCAAATGCAGAGTGCAGAGACAGAGGTGGTGGGTGTTTGTGAAGGTTGTGTCTCGTGTCCACTAAGGGTGCGAATGAAGCAGGCAGTAGGTGGAGGTCTAACAGGAGATTAGCCTCCCGTTTGAGTGATTCCAGGATTGCAGTAAAGGCAGCGCCTGCTCCACCTCTGCAGCTCCCAACTTTCCCATTAATGTAAACACGATCAATATGTTTGCCGTGAGACCTGCAGCTTAAAGGAGGAGAGAGTGAACTCGCACAACCGTGAGGCCAGAATGTTACCTCACTTTCTTCCGCTAGAAGATGTTCCATCTTTTTGACCTGGTCCATTCTGCTTACTTTAAAATCCAAAAATTGAAGCTCAAATGTTTCTTCTATCCTCTGCTTCATGTAAACTATAAGGAAATTATTGCCAGCAATAGAATTCACATCCTAATGTCTATGAAAGCGCACTTACAGTATTTCTTTTACATTTAAAGACCCACTAAGATCATATTTTGATCTATTTTCAAAGCATTCCCATTGATCTTTTGATTATGATTATGTTGTTTTAGCAAAAAAAAATCATAAAACCTGCACTGTTTTCTAGGAAATAGTTTGTTCAGAGACACAGGCACTTGTCCTTTTAAATTTGCCTCTGAGTTGTGGGCGAGACTGTTGTCACGGAGCAACCCCCCCCCCCTGCTCTCCTGGTTGCCGAGAGCCTAAAGCAGGGAAATTGCAGCATATCTTTCTGTCACAAATGAGCTCTTCTTCAAATCAAAATTTCTGTTTGCTCCACATTTACAACGATTTCAATAAATAAATACTCAGAAAATACAATTTGAACCTTATTTTCTTTAAATATGTCCTCCATTACCCTGCAACATACCCTGCAACAAACTGGCGACTTGTTCAGGGTGCCCCCCCTGCCTTCGCCCACAAGTGGCCGGGATAGGCTCCGGCAGCCCCGTGACCCCGAAAGGGATAAAACGGTTAAGAAAATGAATGAATGAATGAATGTCCTCCATTATCAATAAAAGAGCACAAGAACATGTTAAAAACACCCAAAACACAATTATATTTAGAGTGAGTCTTTAAGGATCAGTCACACCGCGAAACATTATGACTTTTGATTTGGTTCAAAGAATTGTCAAATTAAATGGTTTGAAATGATCCCCTAACTAATGAATTTCACAAAGAACACAAGAAAAATAATAAAACAAACAAAACTACTAAATATCCTCATAATCCAATCTGTCTTAGATCAGTCCAATAAAGTCAAATTGTCACAACTACTTTTTAAATATTGGCTTATAAGTAACTGGATGAAATATACGTTTTTTCTGTGAATTCTCACTGAGCATGCATTTGGGTGACTTTAGGGAGGAAAACTATTTCCCTGTTTTGGCTGATTAAAGGAGACCATCTGCTGAGACCATGGGGGATCAGTGAGGACAAGCAAGAAATACACAAATACAAAAACACTAAAAACATCTGCAACATTGACATATATATTCATAGATGAGAACAAAAGAGAGGAAAGGTGTACATGAGCAAAACCGCCCAGAGCTACTCAAGTAAACCCAGCTGTCTTGGACCAAGGCAGCATAATTAAAAGCTCAGGGTCACCTGATGGAGATTTTAAAAAATCCCCATTATCAAAAATAAAATTTTGTATTATTAGTGAATCATTTAATGTGATTTTTTTTATTACAAAAGAAATAAAGATTGGCTAATTCAACCACAATAAATAGTGGAAGTTTTCCCAAAAAGTAGAGCTGTACTCTGTTTTTTTTAACTGAGGAGCAGCAGCAGGAGTCAAATATAAATGCTAAAGGTGAAACTTCAGTGAGAATCTACAAAACTGTAATAAAAAAATGGAGAAAAATGACAGGAGAGCCTGAACTATGAAACACTCCAGTGACAGACAGAAACAATTACTTTCAGGTTAGCAAGTATTGCAAACAAAAAGAGTTCTTAAAATCCAGCAACAAAAATGTGAGAAATGTTTTGGAAATGACAACCATAGTGAGTTCTGTAGATACTTTCATGCTTGCTGTCTGTTTGAATCACCCAGTGAAGTCTCTCACTGAGCAGTTCACTCATTAAAATGGTCCTCCAAGGCTCTACGTTTCCACACTAGTTTAAAATACTGCTCCCATCAAAAACCTAAATGTGATTACAGATCTGTTCTGCACACACTTTTTCAAATCTCTGCTCAACCATCCTCCATTTCTTTCAGTGATGTGACTTTATATTTAAGGTCCTGTTAAAGTTTTGAATTAATATCATATGCATATCATATGGCCAATTTTTGCTCAGTCTGCCACCTGCTATAGGGTCAAATGCTGTTTGATAGCAATCTCATTTTTTTTCTACATAAGCTTTTGCATTAAAGTTAAATATGTTGTTTGAGTTTCCCCAGAAAAGTTAATACTGCTTGCACCATGATTTTTTTCTGCAAAAAAGAAAAGCTTAAATCACCCTTTAACTTGTCTCTATTGAACTAATGGACCACAGAAAATGAAGAGCTTGTCGATTAATGTCTCCAACTCTAACAGAAGGAAAAATCACCATTTCTGCTACATATTTCATAGCTTTAACCAGGACCCATTGTAAAGCTACATACATTTTCTTAATAGACATGGCAACACCTGTGCAGATCAGCTGACCCAAACCTAAATAAGTAAAGCTTTTTGACATTGCTGTGATTTATATTCCTGCTGGTGGGTATCCTCTTTATTTCTGACCCAATTTTCTTTTTTTAAATGGCCTGTCCAGAAAAGGATAAGTGTCCAGGGTTATAAATAGCAACATGTAAGAGAACTACTCTGCATTAAGCTGACCTAAAAACACTCTGGTAGTATTTACACATTGTCATATATATATATATATATATATATATATATATATATATATATATATATATATATATATATATATACAGTAGTAACCTTTTGAGAAACCTGTTGAGTTACAACAACAGATCTAGATTTGGATGAAATAAGGGGCTTATTTCATCTAATGTGGGATGTCTTTGGCCAAAGAAAACCAGAATTTATCTGTCTGTAAAAAGATTATTTGCCCTGTGTTGTATTGAAAAAAAGTTTTACAATATATGATCTTACTCAAAACTACGAATTAGAGCCACCATAAAATTGAAACAAAATACATTTCTACAAAATACAAAATACATTTCTGAGTAACATGGTAAAACAATGAGAAAAAGTCATAATTTTATGAGAATAAACCTTCAAATTCACATTAACAAGAAAATCATGTTTTTGGTGTTTTTTTAGCATGTTCTTGTGACATTTTTTTCATGATGGAGGATATATATATATATATATATATATATATATATATATATATATATATATATATATAAATACATGGAGAGAGAGAGAGAGAGAGAGAGAATTGAGCTTTAAATTACATTTCCGTGTGTTTCTTTATTCAAATTGTTGTGAATCAGCTGCAGAAAAAATAGCTGCAAAGAGTGTAAAAAAATAGATGATGGGAAGTGGAAGTAGGTTTACACCAACGGTCCAAAAATTCAGAGTCAAATTTCTAAGAAACTATTGTTGCTCTGCAGAAGCCTTGTCCTAGAAAGACAAGTTGGTTTGTTTTTTGCTTCAAAACAGCATAATCACAATTAAAAAACAATGCACAACACAACAGGGTAAAAGATGATCGGAGAGGGACTTTTAGGTTCGACTTTTAAAAGAACTTAGTGTGTAGCTTAAAAAGGAAGAACTGCCAGCTGCTCTGTGTCAGTACATTTGACATGTTCAGCAAATCAAAGCTACTTGGATGACATTTCTGAAAAGTATCTTTTCATGGTTATATACTGACATTTTGAATGCTCTGGGTAAGGTTGGAGTTTTTTAAAACTCATTTTTAAAACAGTTTCTTACATCATTAGTAGGAACATGTTTAGGAACCTCTTCAGTGAAGCTTCAAATCTAAATGTTTTACTCAATCTACGTCTCAGAAACACTGCCTCTCCCTCTGTCACAGACACCCATAGGCACACATTCCTCTTCACTGAGCCAGCATCACTCCTCTGTGCAAGGGGTTTCTCTCCAGAGTCACTAGATCACTGTCAGATTAGCCCCCTATTTCCCTGCAGGCAGTTGTGGTTCCCCCTAGTGTGTCTCAGTGTGTTTTGAGTGTGTGTAGCTCTGTGCGTGTGACATGCTTGTGAGCACAGAACACGGTGATTAACACTGGATGTGTGTAGCTCCCAGTGCTGGCACTCTAACAGAGAAGTGCTGAGCCGTGTAAGCACCTGCTTTATCTCTCCCCGCCCCCAAGTCAGACGAGGGAATAAAGACATTTAATGCACCTCAGCACCCTCTCTTTAAAACTGTCAGTATAATATATTTATATGTGAACATATAGAATCAGATGTTTCTCGGAGCTACGATTAATTTGATTGACAAATTTCTTTCTCAGAGACTCTGATTCCGAGTCCCAACATAACCGCAGCAGTTGCGGCAGAGCAAAACTCTCAAACCAGCTTTAATGTTCTCAGACTGAGATCAGTGTTAGCTCTCTTCTGACTCCTACTTCTCTTGTTCTTGAAGCCAAACCACAGAGTTAAGAGATCTTTGTTTCTGAATCTGTGGGTGCCAGGACAAAAGCTTAAACTTTAGAGAAATGAATCAGTCTCTGTGATTGTACCAACCAGATTTCAGAACAATTCAGCTCAACAAGTTGATCATTCTTGATACTTTTACACATTAATTAAACAATCCCATACAATGTAAGAAGACATTTTGGAGAAAACATTTATATAAATCAGAGGGTCGGCAACCTTCAACACTTTAAGAGTCATGCGGGTCAATTTCTCAATTATTACAATCCAGCAGGAGCCACAGCGTCTAACTTCACCCTTAAAAAAATAAGACACTATATTGGGTTTCTTTTATTGTTACGCTAAGGATGAATCTAAAAGGAATATTGTTTTATTTTTACCGTAAATTAAACATAAACATAAAGAGAAATTAAAGCTACAAGTAGCATTTAGCGGGCCCGAGCACGTGCGACCGCATGGCACGAGCGACCGCCCCGTGAGCAACGCCCTGCTCGAGCCATTCTCGTCGTTTTTTCTTGTCCATTCTGGAGCTCCAAGCTATTGTTAATACGACAGCAGCCTGGGGGGGGGGGGGGGGGGGCTGTAATCTGTTGCCTTAAGGGACAAAGACTTTTGCATATAGCATGAAAAAAATTCAAGCAATGATGATAATTGCTATCACTGTCCCTAAGGATGAGAACAATAGAACTCATTCAATTTCCACTACAATGTCTAGATGAGTGTCAGCTATGTCTGATAACTTGGCCAATTAGCTGGACCGGGATCTTGCAAAGTGCAGGTGGTTAACGTCCAGTGTGATGAGTCTGTGGACGGCAACAGTACAGCATAGCTTTTGGTTTCCACAAGAGAAGAACTCCTGACACATCTGCCCTAACAGACAACTACAAGAGGAGTTGAAATGTATAACACGGTGAAGGAGTTTTTGTGCAGAAAAAGGTACAATTAGAAAAGCTGGTAGCAGTGACTGCAGATGGGACTCCTGCTATGATCAATAGACAAACAGGTTTCATCACTCACTGTAAAGCTGACCCAGACTTTCCAAAATGTCTGCATTACTGCTGCGTCATTCACCAGCAGGCCTTATGTGCAGAAGTGATTGGCTCTGGACATATAATGACTCTTATTCTGAAAATCGTAAACAACCTCAGCTGCAAAGCAAAACAGCACAGGATTTTTAAGGTGCTATTGGAGGAGATGTCTGTTGAATATGGTGAATATGAACATTGTGAATCTGAACTTGCATTCTTGACTGACATTACTGGAAAACTAAACCACTTGATCTGCGAGCTGCAAGACAATGGCAAAACTATTTTTTTTTGACCAGCCTGCCTGAGCCAGTGTTTTTCTTGTGGGGATCTTTTCTGCCAGGGCTTGTCAGCTTGGTCAGTGGATGTTGCTGCAGTTGTCTCCCTTGCTGGGACAGCTGGAGTTAAACACAGCAGCTCACGGCTCTGAAGTGGACCCCGTTGCTGTCCCAGTCTGGATGGGCACTGTGGCGATGTTCCAATGGCCAGGCTGGCTCCTGGTATAAAGAGATTCCCAAATACCATTTCCTAACCGCAGAGCCAAGGATGTGTTTACATGTTTAGGTCAAAAATGTGATGGACAGCTTCATGTTGTCTAAACATGCCACCCTGTTATTAATCCAGTTGATATGGTTCTCCATCTGTGTCTAGGTGATAGAAAAGCATTTTTTTTTATATTTAGAGCTCTAAGCAAACAAACAGTTGTCTATATAAAAGAGCTTTTACAATTGTGCACTTTTAGCAGGTCTCTGAGTTCATGTGACCAATGTATGGTGGATTTTCACAGACTTTGTTTAAAACTGAAGGTGAGAGAGACTTAGAGAAATGGCTTCATTGTTCTGGATTACTTTGTTTCATCCACAGAAGAGTAGAATTGGTGATTGATTTTGAAAAGCTGCTGAAAAAAGTATCTTTTTCAAATTGCAATTTCTAACTTGGGTTTTACATTTTGTGTTCCATTTTTTGTGCTTTAATTGGGAAGCATTTGTTATTTGTTTGGTGTTTTTAAGGTTCTGCAAATATACACATCATTTTTTAGAGACATTTGTTATCAGTTGTGTTTGTTGATTTGTAGTTTAATTTCATTGGATGTATAGATGTCGTGTGGGGGGGAGGCTCGAGAGCAGGTAGGACCCAGGCGCAGAGACGGGAGGCAAACGGGTTTAGGGCAAATGGGTTTATTTAACTAACAAAAAGCGCTGCAGAGCAGGATGACAAAACTAAAAACAAAAACTTACTGTGGCATGGCAAGGGACATGGACGCCAGACAAGAAGACGTGATCAACATGAGCAGAAGTTAATGGACCAGCACAGGAGGAAGGCAGAGACAAGACTTATATACAGACAGGGCAGACAAGACACAGGTGAACACGATTAGGGCAGATGGGGACCAAAGGAAGTAAAACTCAAGAAACATGACAAGACAGGAAACCTTTCAAAATAAAACAGGAAACAGAACCAAACAAGACAGAACAAGAACTAAAGCGAAAAAAAAGACAACAAACTGAAACCATGACAATAGAAAGGAAAAGAAATTCAAACATTGATTATAAAAAAGGATATAAGAGATAAAAAAAAAAAGAAAAAGGAAAAGAAAAAAAGATAAAATATTGATTTAATTGCATTTTGAATGAATAAAAAACAATGATTAATAGAATCAGAATCAGGAATCAGAAAAAGTTTTATTGCCAGGTTCAGTAGAGCGCACTTTACAAAACGAGGAATTTGACTTGGTGTATAGTGCAATTAAGAATAAGTTAAAAATTAAGTTAACAACAACAACACACTATATACAGTAGAGTAAGGTGAATTAAAGTGGGAGCACAGATGGGCTGGGATGGTGGGGCCTGTAAGTGGCACCGACAGTCCTTTGGTGGGCGGGGGGGGGGGGGGGAGGGGGGGTCACCTGGGGGAGTTGGGGTACTGTTCAGCAGGCTGACTGCAGTGGGGAAGAAGCTGTTCTTGTGGCGCGAGGTCCTGGTCCTGATGGACCGGAGCCTCTTGCCAGAAGGGAGGGGCCGAAAGAGATTATGTCCTGGATGAGAGGGGTTGGCTACAATCCTGGCTGCCCGCCTCCAGGTCCTGGAGATGTGCAGCTCCTGGAGAGACGGGAGGTGGCAGCCGATCACCTTCTCTGCTGAGTGGATGACGCGTTGCAGCTTGGCCTTGTCTCTGGCCGTGGCCGCAGCGAACCAGACTGTGATGGAGGACGTGAGGGTGGATTCGATGATGGCGGTGTAAAAGTCTACCAGCATCTTTTCAGGGAGGTGAAACTTCTTCAGCTGCCTCAGGAAGTACATCCTCTGCTGGACCTTCTTAGTGATGGAGCTGATGTTCTGCTCCCACTTGAGGTCCTGGCTGATGATGGTTCCCAGGAAGCAGAAGGACTCCACAGAGGTCACCGGGGAGTCACAGAGGATGACAGGGGGGAGGGGGGCTGGGGCCTTCCTGAAGTCCACTGTCATCTCCACTGTCTTCAGAGCATTAAGCTCCAGGTTGTTAGCGCTGCACTATGACACCAGCCTGGCTATTTCACTCCTGTAGGCCGACTCATCTCCGTCAGAGATGAGGCCGATGAGTGTGGTGTCGTCAGCAAACTTCAGGAGTTTGACAGACAGGTGACCAGCTGTGCAGCTGTTTGTGTACAGGGAGAGTAACAGGGGTGAAAGGACACAGCCCTGGGGGGATCCGGTGCTTGTGGTCCGAGTATCTGAGACGAGCTTCCCCAGCCTCACATACTGCTGTCTGTCCGTCAGGAAGTCTGTGATCCACCTGCAGGTGGAGTCAGGCACATTCATCTTGGAGAGTTTTTAATACTAAAGATGTATGAAAGACATACCGAAAAAATATGTCTTTCAGTGTTTAACTGGCTGTCTTTGGATTATGCATGCCTGAGTAATGACCATTCTTACTCCTCATCTCTCTGTTCACTGCTTGCTAATTTACATAGCAGGGGTCCCAGCAGGAGGGGGCGGGGTTGTAACACGACTCCTTCAGCAGAGCCAGGCTGAGAGAGGCTTTGACATGTAAGATGTTAGATGTTAGAATGCCAGATGTTAGAATGACCAGTTCATTTTATATCTATGAAAATATTCAGGTAGCTATGGGACATGTTCAGCTTTAGGTCTGTGAAAATTGGTGTCGATTGTTGAAACATAAGTTACCATAAAAAAATGTTTGTTTGGAGTCTAGACAGATTTAACACAGGTTTTTGGATGAAAAGGATTTTTTATAAATCATCTGTTACACTTTTAAGTCTGAAAAAAATATGGAAGGCAGCAAACACAGATCCCTACCGTTTTTAATTTTTTTGTGCTGATATTTGAAAGATAAGTTATGCAAAAAAATAGGTGTTTGCAGTTTTGCCTAAAAAGACGTTTTCGGACCTTTTTGGATGAAATGATGTCTAAAAGTTCACCTGTAACTTCAATAATTCTGAATTTTTTTAGGAAGCAGTAGCACATAAATGCCTATGAAAGTTGAATTCTTGGTGCTGATAACTTAAACAGAATTTATGCTAAAAATCTTTGTTCAGTCCAAAATTTCATTAAAAAAATCAAGTGATGAAGTTTCTCGTAGACCCTATAGTGTTACATATCAAAGCTGGAGGTTATTAAAGGCATCTAATTCTGAAATCTCAGCTTCCTGAGACAAACGGCTGATTTATAATAAATTTCTATTATTTGGGTGCACATAATCGACCACTTCCTGTTACGCAGGCACCGTCAGGTGTACACCCATGAAACTTTACATGATGAGAGAGGACCCTTCTGAGTATCTCCAGTTTTAATTTCATGCACATCGGACAAAGCAAAGAGAAAATACAGGGCAGAATGTGCCCAATGCAATAACTAGGTGGCGCTATAGAGCTCGTCCAAGATTGTCATATCCATGGGTTCAGAATAGAAGCTTCATCATATCCATTGAATTTCAGTGAGATTGGACAAGGAATGTGCACGTGAGAGCAACTTTTGTGTGCATAGCGAGATGCCCAACTTTGCCGCTCTGTCACGACCACACCCCCGCATTGAAAGTTATGGTTTTTTGTCAGAGTAAACTTCAATGGCTTTTCAACAGGTGGATGTCATTTTCAGGTGTGTCGGCTCATCCTACTCAGAGCAGTGATGCTCCAAGTAAAACATGTCATTTCCTCTTGCCAGCAGGTGGCGCTACACTTTTTCCAGATTTTTTCACTGCAGATGTGTTCAGAGTCAGACTACAATCATGCACATCAATTTTGGATCAGATTGGATTATGCATGGCTGAGTAATGGCCATTTTTCTTTTCATGGCGTGTTTTCGAAACGACCTCCAATTTTGACGCGCCGCCATGGTCCCAAACTTCCATAAAAACTTAAAAGCTTTGCAATTTAACATCGGACATGTGTTTAGTTTACAAAACCAAAGTTTGGAGTCATTACTCTCAAATCTCTAGGAGGAGTTCGTTCTAGAGCGAGGCCTGCGAATGACCAAAATACAGCAAAAATGACATATTGTCATCAAAATATCAGACTTCCTGTGCGACTGACAGCTTGGTCCCAAGAGACTTTTTTGTAGGTTTCTATCCGATGAACATGCCCTGTTAAAATCAGGTTTGTACTATAAAGCATATGGAGGTGCTCGCGAAAACAAATTTTGCAGGTGGCGCTATCGAGCCATTTTTGTTTACCTATGCCGTTCTCCTATAAAATATGAAATTTTTCGCGACTCCTGATGTGTATACAAAATTTGGTGAGTTTTGGGGTATGTTAAAGGCCTCAAAAAGGCGACTCTTCCGTCGGAAGAAAAAGAATAATAATAATAATAATAATAACTCTAACAGATACAATAATTCAATTCAATTCAATTCAATTTTATTTGTATAGCCCAAAATCACAACAACAGTCGTCTCGATGGGCTTCGAAGTAAAACATGAAATCAAAAGGATCACGAATACAAAGAGTTCAATAGAAAAATACTAAAATGAACTAACAAACTGACTAAGCTATACTGGCATCCCTGCCCTTAGACCCCCCTTCGCGGTAAGGAAAAACTCCCAAAAAAACCGGATTCCGGAAAAAACGAAGAAACCTCAGGGGTGCCCACATGAAGGAGGGATCCTCCCCCAGGACGGACAGGCGATTTACCAGAAATCTTAGAGAAGAATTAACTTATCTAAATCTACAACTACATATATAAAAGTCCAGCAGACGAGCTTCATCCAGCCGTGGTTATCGGGACAGTCAAAGGCGCGAGTCGAGCCGGAGACAGGAACCACAGCCAGGTGTAGGAGCAGGAGCAGAGACGAGGTACTCGGTCAGGTACAGAGCAGAGACGAGCCAGAGATGAGCCAGAGGCAGGATCCACAGCCAGGTGTAGGAGCAGGAGCAAAGGCGAGGTAAACGGTCAGGAACTGGAGCACGGATGAGCCAACTGGAGTCTGGAAGCACTCCCACTCCCCAGGAGGGGAGAGGAAAAGAGGGACAATACATGAATCGCACTGCACCAAACAGAGGCATGGAGAACTAAATGATAAATTATGATCTAGAATAGAGGAGAGGAAGGGTAGAAGTAAAAAAGGAAAGAGGACAGAACCCCAGTGTACCATAGTTACCCCAGCTTCAACTTCTAGCAGCCTTTTAAAAGAAATAATTATTATTAAGTTTAATTTAAACAAACTAACATTAAGTTAAATAATCTCTGAATACTAACTAGTCTGACAATAAGCCTGTCCAAAGAGGAATGTTTTCAGTCTAACTTTGAATGTAGAAACTGAGTCGGCCTCTCTTACATGAGCTGGGAGTTTATTCCATAAGACAGGGGCTTGGTGGCTAAACGCTCTACCTCCAACCGTACTTTTACTAATTCTAGGAACCACAAGCAGTCCTGCATTTTGCGAGCGAAGTATTCTGATTGGTTGGTAAGGGACTATGAGGTCCTTAATATAGGACGGGGCCATTCCATGTAAGGCCTTATAGGTTAACAGGAGGATCTTGAACTTAATTCTAGAATCAACTGGGAGCCAATGGAGCGAAACTAACACAGGAGTGATGTGATCTCTTCTGCTGGTTCCAGCTAACAATCTAGCAGCTGCGTTCTGAACAAGCTGGAGACTTCTTAAGGAACTCTTAGGACACGCTGCTAACAAGGAGTTACAGTAATCCAGCCTCGACGTAACAAATGCATGGATGAGTTTTTCAGCATCACTCTTAGAAAGTATATTTCTGATCTTAGCAATATTCCGCAGGTGAAAAAAGGCAGTTCTACATGCCTGAGATATGTGAGCCTTAAATGATAAATCCTGGTCAAGTAAAACCCCAAGGTTTCTAACTGTGGAATTGGGGGCTATACTTATACCATCCAGGGAGACTATCTGAGCAGACAGAGCATCTCTGAGGTTTTTAGGACCAAGTATAATGACCTCAGTTTTTTCTGGGTTCAAGAGGAGGTAATTAATTGTCATCCAGGTCTTGATGTCACTGATGCAAGCGTTCAGTTTCTCTATCTGGTCATTCTGGTCAGGCTTCATGGATAAATACAACTGCGTATCGTCGGCATAACAATGAAAATTGATGCTGTGTTTCCTGATTATGTTTCCTAGGGGTAACATATAAAGCGTAAACAGGATCGGTCCCAAGACTGAGCCCTGTGGGACTCCATAGTTGACTCGAGTGCACTGAGAGGAATGGCCATTTACATTAACGAACTGATACCTATCAGACAGATAGGATTTAAACCACTGGAGAGCAGATCCTCTGATCCCTATGTCCTGCTCTAATCTATGGAGTAAAATACCGTGGTCGATAGTGTCAAAGGCAGCACTGAGGTCCAACAGGACCAGAATAGAAAGTAGTCCCTTTTCTGAGGCCAATAACAAGTCATTAGAGACTCTAACTAGTGCAGTTTCCGTACTGTGGTGAGGTCTAAACCCCGACTGAAAGTCTTCAAAGTGGCTGTTGTCCTGTAGGTGGCAGTAAAGCTGCTTAACTACAACTCTTTCTAGGATTTTAGAAATAAAGGGCAGGTTTGATATCGGTCTATAGTTGGCCAAGATGCTAGGATCCAAACTGGGCTTTTTCAGAAGAGGTTTAACAACTGCATATTTAAAAGACTGTGGCACGTAACCCGTTTCCAGAGAGGCATTTATCATTGTTAATATGGGATCATTAATTAGGGGAAAAGTTTCTTTAAAAAGTCTAGTGGGAATTGGGTCTAACAGACACGTTGAGGATTTGGAGGACGTAATAATTGATGTTATTTCCGCTTGATCCACAGCAGTGAAGCAGTCTAATGTTACAGAGGTTTCTATGGATGCTTCCATTTCTACCGCTTCAGCCTGTTCTGGGCTGATAGTAGGAATAACTTGATTTAACTTATGTCTAATATTTGAGATTTTACTATCGAAAAATGTAAGAAAATCATCAGAGCTGAGAGAAACAGGAACATGTGGTTCTACTGAGCTCTGACTGCGAGTTAATTTAGCTATAGTGCTAAAAAGAAATCTTGGATTGTTTCCATTCTCTGATATTAAGGTTGAATAGTACTGGCTTCTAGCTCTACGCAGGGCTTTTTTATAATTTAAAAGGCTATGTTTCCAGATATCCAGAGACTGCTCTGAACCGGAGCGGCGCCATTCTCTTTCCAACTTACGGGTTTCTCGTTTAAGAGAACGAGTTTCAGCGTTAAACCACGGTGCTACTCGGTTTTGTCTGACGAACTTAGGTTTCAAGGGGGCAACAACATCGAGTGTACTCCTGAGGGCTTGTAAGGCATCATTAACAAAGTGGTCATTTATGCTAGGACTGATACTATGGGAGCTGGTCTCAGAGTATTTTCTCAGAATATCACTAAGTACTGGCTGAACTGTGTGTTTAAACTCAGACACAGAACGGTCAGTTAAGGTTCTTCTAAGCTGTTTCTTATTCCCTGGGGCAGAAGGATGTTCCAGTGTAAGCTGGAAGGTAATCATAAAGTGATCAGAAATGATGGGGTTAAGAGGAAGGACACTCAGCTGGCTGATCTCTATCCCATGGGTTAGAACAAGGTCCAGGGTGTGCTTATGACAGTGAGTGGGTTCATTCACACTTTGGGTGAAACCAACATCATCTAATAAAGCTGCAAAAGCCTTTCCTAGGCAGTCACTGGGGTCATCAACATGGATATTAAAATCCCCTAATATTATAATTTGATCAGAATCTAAGACAATAGTCGATAGGAAGTCGGAAAACTCAGTTAAAAATTCTGAATATGGGCCGGGGGGGCGATAAATAATTATGAGTAAAACAGGTTTTCGAGTTTTCCTGTTTGGGTGACTTAAAGACAATATGATGCTTTCAAATGAATTATAAGCATTTTTAACTTTAGGGCTGAGAAGTAAGCTAGACTGTGATATTACTGCCAAACCACCTCCTTTCCCTGAAATCCTGGATTTCTGATAGTTAGCATAAGTGGGGGGGGTTGCTTCATTCAATCTAACATAGTCATCCTGATTGAGCCAAGTTTCTGTTAAGGCTAAAAGACCAAGGTTTTTATCAGTAATTAACTCGTTGACTAAGAGGGACTTGGAGGAAATGGATCGAATGTTTAATAAACCGCATTTAATGACATCATAATTCTGCTTGTGAGAACTGCTGTCTGTCACTTTAAGGTTTCTATGACGCGCTCCTTTCATTTGTCTTTCAGCACATAAGCTAAAGCTAGGACCTGCTTGACTTTCCCTGCATGGGTTTTGCACCGGCACTAACCCTAAGGGAGGCTCAGAGGAGCGTTTTACACTGCTGCTCTGCGCCCGGGTCTCGTCTCTGGATTGTCAGGTTAACAGACTAAGGCTAGCAGAAATGTTTCTAGAAAGAAGAGCGGCACCGTCCCGGGTGGGATGGACGCCGTCTCTCCGCATGAGACCGGGCTTCCCCCAAAACGCGCTCCAGTTATCCACAAAACCAACGCCGTTTTCTGGGCACCATCTAGAAAGCCAGCGGTTAAATGATGAAAAGCGGCTGTACATTTCATCATTGACTAAGTTCGGCAGGGGACCAGAGAAAATTACAGTGTCGGACATCGTCTTAGCCAGTTTACACACCGAAGTTACGTTTAACTTAACCACCTCTGACTGTCTCCGTCGGGCATCATTACCGCCTGCGTGAATCACGACTCGACGGAACCTGGACTTACTCTGAGCTAACATCCTAAGGTTCCCCTCGATGTCACCAACTCTGGCCCCCGGATAACACCTGACAGTAGCCGCTGGGAGCTCCACGTTTCTAACTTCAGAAGAGCCTATAACCAGAGTTGAGTGTTCAGCGGGTGTGTCGCTGAGGGGGGAGAACCTATTACTAACGTGGAGTCTCGGGTGCTCTAAGTTTTTGCGTTTAGCACTATGTTTCCTCCCAACCGGTACAAACCCCTGACTGTCTCCCGGCTGTTGGGAGGGCGCTGGGGTGCTAGCTAAGTTAGCCCTGGTAGCGCGGCCCGCGCTACGAGTAACGACCTGGCTAGCCGGCTTAGCTTCCACTGTGCGGAGCCGCGCTTCTAACTGCTCCAGCCTGGCCTCCAAGTCTAACACAAGACTACACTTAACACACCTACCCCTATCTTCACTAAAGGAGGCAGGATCATCACTAAACATATGGCACATGGGGCAGGAGAGAGGAGGAGAGGCGGAAGGAGTGGTGGTGGCCATACTAGGTTCTAAGCTAAGGCTAGCGGTGTTTAAGTAAAGAGAAGTGGTTTATTTAGCAAAATGAGAAAAGTGAACAGCAAGCGGTTTAACAGTGGTGAATTCGCTAATAAAAGGTACTAGATGTGAATATTAACCCAGATAACCCTTAGAGTAAGCAATAGTAGTAAGGCTGATGCCAAACAAGAGGACAGCAGTCACACAGCTAGCACTGGGAATAGCTCACCCGGAAATGACGTCTAGCCCAAGGACACAGCAACAGCTGATGTGGCATGGCAACAGCTGATGTGGCATGGGGTCCTTGCACTCCGTGCTCGGGCCCTAATAATAAACCTAACAGATACAATAGGGTCCTTGCACTCCGTGCTCGGGCCCTAATAACTCTTTTGTAAAAATATGACATGGTTTATAACTTTTGACAGAACGACAAATCCTTTCAAAATAAGACCCTGTACCACATGGGATCAACTCATTGTTGAGGTAGGTAGGTAGTGTAATGGCAGCAATGATTAAAATATAGTTTATTTTAGAATTTACAGTGGGTCTCACACAGAAATTCATAAATCCAAAAAGCTAAAATTACATCAGAGCTTATTGGTGACCAGTGCCGTATTTTATGAACCATACGGTGCAATTAAAATTGAATAAAAATAAATAAAAAAGAAAATCTGTTTTATAATGCAGTGCACCTGAAGTATAAATTCTGGTTCTGCTTACTCACCTCAAATTTTCTGTTGGAAATGGCACACAAAAATCTGTCAAAACGTTTTATTCCAATTTTGTTGAACTACCAAGTCAAACGACTTGATGGATTATTAAAACTCAATAGCAACCATAGCCAGAAGCCTCGCAGAGTAACACATTAGTTTTTTTATTTACTATTTACTTACTTTTTAATTTACACTTGGTTTTTAAAATTAAACCTTTTTCTTTTTCTTTAAACAAGAGAACCACAATGGAGGGATAAAAGAGCCAAAAGAGGCTCTGGAGAATCAGGTTGCAGACCCATGGATTAGATCATTGGCTGTATATGAGAACTGGACTGAGTGTGACGTCACCCATAGAAAATCACTTTCTTCCAGCTCCAACAATATGAAATCAATTCAATCACCATTTTTTTTAAGCCAGACATCATCAGTAAGCAGTGAGTGGTCCGAGCTGGTCTGAGTCAAGGTTTGTGTGGCAACCACTCTCGCCAATCAGCAGTGAACACGTTGGAAGGCCACACCCCTACCACACGAAGGCGGACTCGGGAGAATCTGTCAATCAAACATTTTGAATGTTTAACGTGAGACCTCATACTTTTATTGAAGCATCCGATTGGTCAGATTATACGGAGCCCGTGTCCTTACATGGATAAAATAAAAAATATCTCGTTCCCACAAATTAATATCTTGTTCCCACAAAATAATATGTCGTTCCCAAAAAATTATTACGTTGTGTGAACGAAATAACATCTTGTTCCCACAAATTAATATCTTGTTCCCACGCAATAATTAATTTGTGTGAACGAAATAATTATTCACGCCATAAGTCATTCATAAACACGGATACATCCTAACATCCTAAACATTATTTTTTTAAATTTTTTTTTATCGAGACAATAATAAATAGATCATTCTTGTTTTTGTTCCCCTCTTGAACGAATGTGGGTCAGAGAGACACCGAAGGAGCTGCGGAAAGCGGCTTTTGCAGCAGGATGGAGACCAGACCTGGATGTGAATGAACGCAGACATGGAGACTTGATTACCGATGCTTTTGTGCTTTTTAAAATAAACAAATCTGATCTCTAAACATCCTCAGTGTCTTCCATGCACTAAAGACATGGAAGACACTGCAGATACTTTCACAGAAATGCGAACGACAAAATAAAGGTAGCAGAGCAAGAAGGGTTTTTCTGACAAAAATAATGAGATAAAAAAAAACAGGTGGGATATTTTGTAAGCTCATTGTATTCAAGTTTACATATTTCATTGCTCCATTAAATTTTTTCCTTTATAATTCAGAGGCTGTGAGGCTACCTTGGCCATGCTGGTACCAGAGTTTCTCATTCAACACCGCCTTCAGGCATATTTCTACAGTGGCTTCAATTGCTGGCTTTGACACTCTTGTTGGTAAACAAACAAATAAAAGTGACTTTACAAAGAGACTAAAAGGAGACGGGACCAAGAAGTTATAGTAAAATGTTGTGAATCATAAAAAGTTTGTTGTCTCAGGCCATCCTTTCTTTATATATCGTGAGATAGGCAGTGACCCCCTGCAAAGATTACAGACTGATGGTGAGTGGGGCCGTGTGACTTTGATTCATACTGAGCCCATGAAGCTTGTTTTTTGGCTTCGTGGTCACCACCCTTTCCACCAGATTTGACATCCCAGATCCCTGACTTGTCTAAAAATACATGAGACAAATGAACTGTTTTTAGAAGGACATTAAGGGTTTTGTAGAGCTGTGTTTTTATTCGGTTACCATAACTACCCAATCGTTGATGCAATCAACATAAATCCAAGCGATTCTGTGGTGGAGAAAAGCAGCCTTGTGCTAATATACAACACTTTTTGGTAGTTAAGTGGTTACACAATCCACCTAAAACAGCTGATTCCATTGCAGAGAAAAGCGATTTTGTGCTGTTATGCAGTACTTTATGTTTTTAAAGTCGCGTCAGAATCTGCTGATTCACAGTGATTGAGTAAATGGTCAAAGATTTATGGTATTATGTCAGAGAGCGTGTGTTATTTAGGTGTTGCCAGTGACATCTTCAGTGTTAAAGGGTTTATCGAACCACAGAGACAAACTTTTTTTTTAATTCATTGCTAGTCTAAGGATAGGTCTATTTCTGGAGCAAAGATGTACCTTTTACCATAAAATGTAATTGATACTTCTAGTGTACCAGGCCACCTGGTGGTAACTTTGTGGCCCCAATCATTCTCTAAATAGGTCGTTTTTTAATGTGCTTCAATCCGGAAGTCACTGGTTCTGTGTTTCTACTTTTTTGTTTCTACCTTTTGCTTTGATGTTTTTATTTTTATAATTAATTTTAACACATGCACCTACAAATATTTTATCCTTTAAGGTCACGCTAATTCCTCTATTCCTAAAATTCTTCTTTTTAGTAAAACGCTTCAAATAAGCTTACAGTATTAAGTTTTTGTATTTGTCGACTTCATTGTCTGCTCATATCGCTGCATATACATAGAAGAGAGTTTAGCTACAGCAATAGAAAACGCCATCTAATGGGTTTGAGTGGAGTCGTTGGGTTTGGTTTTGCTTTGTAAACTGATTTTCAAAATATACTCGACTACAGTTTTCAGCACAAGTTTACCACCTTAATTGGTGTGTTAAAAACAATCTGCTGAAAAACTTACAAGCATCTGAATCAGAAGTCTGTTCGGAGAGGATTGCTGTTGGTTGTTGAAAGTTTGACATTTTTTTTCTGCTGCAGTTGAAAACAAAGATGTGTTCAAGCCCACAGTGGCATGGCTGCAGCTATCGTTATTTTTTTGTTTGGCCACACTGCAGACCAGAAGAACCGATTATTGTGAAGTTTAATGAAGCCACTCTAAAAAACAGACTCATTGAGTTTTCCAGCAGGGTTCCTGTGCATTAGTCATTAAGTTTTGCCTAACAGGGAAAGGCAGCTTTATATGTATGCATACAGTTAATTTAAAGGACTTTACAAAAATGCAAAAACCCGTCACCTCATTAAAACAAACATCGCAATAAAATTGGAAAATTTCAAGAAAATAAAAAAGAGCAAGTTTTAAAGTTTACACTTAAAAATGAAAGCACTGCAGGAACAACTGAGTTCATCAGGAAACTGCTTCTATCAGTTTGCAGCATAGTAGCGTAACCCTTGTTCTATCCTAGGCACTTTATCATTGGGAGTTGGGTCATCTAGACCCACTAGATAGTGCTCTGAACCTTTTTTCTTCAATGATTTGTGATCTTCACTGGTGTCCATGGATTACAATCTTTCCACCTTTATCCACCTTTGTCATGTTAGGGAGAACACGTCAAAGTAAGGGTGGGGTCATCTAAGATATCACAAGGGTTAAATCAGCTTCATTCTGTTTGCTTCTGACTTGAGGTTTCACTAGTAGGTTCCTTCCTGCAGATCTTAAGCCAAGTTTACACGGACCTTCAAGCAACCACTTCCAATGCACATTTTGGGTTTCTGCGTTCAAAACTCTCACATTTACGCATAGCTACGCACATTTAAGACCATTTTCGCGCTTTACGTGTAAAACACACGGCCATTGAACAAGAGTTGAAAGTTAAACCTAGTCAACCTGTTACCAATCAGGGACTCAGATTTGGTGGTAACATATGAATGCCTTCCCTTTTAATTCACGGAAGTTCCAGCCATTTGAAAATTGATCTTAGAGGAGAAATTAATAGTTGTGGTTTGTACCTGGTCAGAGTTACATGATACCAAGTATTTCATATACCGAAATAGAGCTTGAAAAAAAAAAGGCTGGAGCAATATTCATAAGATTTGCACCATTTTAACATTTCGCACCTGGCCTCTTTTAACTGTAGGTTGAGGACATGTGCTAATAAACAGTGGCAAAAGAAGAAGACCCTCCTTGATTGTCCCTGAAATGTAGGTTCAAGAATGAGTGTTATGCACATTCTTGAATGCACATCACATGCCTGGTGTGTCTGTAGGTTCAGAGTCCTGCTGGGCTTTTATATGTGTCAATGTGATCAGTATTTGGGTCTTGCGCCATTAAGTAATTCATAAACTAGCAGCAGCACTCTAAAGTTAGTCCTATGTTGAACTGGCAGCTAGTGTAAGCACTAGAGAAAAACACGGATGTGATGATTTCTGCTGGTTCTGGTTACACTTTTAAAAGCTGAACAAGCTGCAGCTTTCTAATAACCTGTTTTGGAATAGCAGACAGAAGACTGTCACAAATGTCCAGCCCGCAGGAGATGAAGAAACTAGCTTGTCTAAAGTTTTTCTGGACAGGAGATCACTTAAGTTTCACTATTTACTTGCAATGGTAAATACAACAGGCGTTTATTTGCACTTCTGCAGGTCATCACACTTCTTGTAGGACATTGCATGGCTTCGCTTTGTAAACGCTTACGCTGTGTAAACTCTAACAAAATATTTTACACAGAAATAAACATTACAAAATAACACAAAAACAAGCATAACAAATACCTCGTTTCCGCTTGTCAAGAAAAAGAGTCTCTTTGAGTCTAAGGTATTCTTTTTTGCTGCCAGCTCTCAGCTTGAACTCCTAATTGCTGCAACCTGCGGCCAATACAAAAGGCTCAAATTCTCGCAAGACTAATCATGTTCTTCTGAGCATACTTCAAACAAAATTCACTGTACACTCCAAAGAAATAAAAATTCAATCACCAATTATTAAACATTTCACAACCCATGAACTTCAATAAAATATATAATTTAAGGTGCATATACAGTAAATGTAATCCATAACTTTATGTGAGAGCTGAAACTTAAATATGAACTATTATAAAAGCAAGACTTGCAACTTGACTTTTCTTTGTTCGTATAAAAAAAGCTTTCTGGTTATCTACATCTCTTTTTTTTTTTTTTTTTTTAAAAACAATCATTTCTGTCATGACCTAGCTTGAAGGAGGAAGTTTGACCGCATCCTGTAGTTTAGTTTCTCTAAGCAGCAGCATGGTCTTCTGGTGACAGAGCTGTGTAAAGTCAAGTGTCATCTGCACAACTGTGATTTGAAGTTACATTAGTCTCCATCTCAGTTAGTATGCATATTTTAGTTGAAAGGCATAAGTTCAAGGATAGAACCCTGAGGTACGCCATATGATATGAAGACATTATCAGATATCAAATTATCAATGGAAGCATCTTAATTCTTGCCTTCAAGATAACCCATTTGTGGACTGTAACTGACAATCCCACCTACTTTTCCAGCATGTCCAGAAGGATTTCATAGTCTACAGGATTGAAGGCTGCACATGCATGTTTTTCTTGTGCTAAAAGTGCATTTTCAATATTGTTTCCTTCAAACAGAAGACCAAAAATTAGTATTTGTATGTTAGTTTTTCCTTCAGAGGGGCATATCTGCAATTTTGAGTGACAACAAAACGTCCCAAAAACTTTATTTCAATAGAGAAGATAAATCCTTGCAATTTATACTTTTTTCCCTAATCATTTCAAATACTGCTTAAAATGTACCTTACAGTTTACATTTATTGTACACTCCCACTGTAAATTTAAGTCTTTAAAATGTGTGCTAAAACCTGTTAGATTGGCTGTAATTAATTAGAAATATGGAAACATTTTGTCATCTTGTGTTTTTTTTCCTTTGTGAGGTCAAGGATGCAGCAAAAACAGCTGGTGCCTGGATTTCAAAGCACAAACTAGAAATATTAATGAGACCTTAGTTTGCCTGTTGACCAGTCAAAAAAACTTTATATTAGTTTATAGTCAGTTTATATGGCTTGCTGAGCAATGCTTTGCACAGAAGCGCTGACACTGACAGGGTCTTGTGGTGATGCAGGGGCACAGAAGGTCTCTCAAGTGTCGCCAGGAGCTCTGGCCACGTAATTTGATATAGCTGCAGCGGCGAGAGTTTGAAAAAAATCCAAACCATTAAATAAGCTTCCTAGACTCTCTGGGTTAGTAATTGTTATCATTTTGAACACGTGAGCTTTAAGACTTCAATCATTGGGGTTATTTTTCCAGAAAAATACTTCTGTCCTTTGATAAAACAAAATATCCCCCCTCACCTTAGATCTTTCCTGATTATGTTTTTAAGGGGTTATTTGCCAACAGCTATTATCAAACTTGTCAGTTTTAGTCAGAAGATCTCCCTGGAGCTGAAGCGGTGCTTATGATTCACCCCGTTCCCCCTGTCAATCACTGCTTGCTGCGTCAGATCAGAGCTTTGCTTTTTCTGGGGTTGAACTTAGAAGAGATCAGTGGCGTCAGAGAATTCCCCCAGCCTGCGTCCGTCCCCAGAAGGTCACTTTGCCGCAGGCTCTCTTTTTCTTTCGTCAGCTGTAGCAGGAAAGTTAATGTGCTCTCTTAATGAGAGGGGGATTTTGATTTAATATATTAATCGTTTGTCTAAAGTTGAACTCTGTTGTGGAGTTGATGATACAGAGCCCGATGATCTCTCTGTATTACTGAGCTGCAATAAAAAAAAAAAGCTCTGGAACTATCCGTGGGGCTCACATTGTGGAGCAGCTTTCTCCCTGAAAGCTGATCAAAAGTTGGTAAGTCGTCTGTGAGAGCTGCAGAACGGCTGTGCAGAATCCCGCTTTATCTTCCGTGTGTGTGTGTGGGTTGTTGTCGCTGTGCACACATGCATGTTTGTCTCTGCCACCACCGGCTTTAATCATCTATGGAGCGAGGCCATGGGTTACAGTCAGCGGTGACCCACCCACGCTTATTCAGTCTGCCTCTTTATGCACGGTCCCCTCCTTGGGATGCAGTTCGGCTCAACTGCTAATGACCCAGCAAAGACGGTTAATGACAAGGAACACATACTCTCTTGCTGCTCTGGGAGCCACATCTAATAAGTTGGTCAGTCAAACACTGGACAAATTGTGAACCTTCACAAAATCAGAAAGCAATGAAAAAGCAGAAAAGCTATGATACAAGCCATGAACATTTTCCTGCTCTGTTACAGAGCAGACACAACTCCATCACTCAGATCTGCTCAACTCTTTGATGGGTGGGGGAGTGGTGAAGTAGATGAATAATAAATTGCAATGTGCTTATTTATCTTTTACCACTAATTCCTCATTAAAAACTGTCCGAATCAACTGGAGCCTTTTGATTCAAAGCTGCAGAGTGTTTGCTTTGCTTCTCCAAACAGTGTTTTGCGGTGGGCCCACTGTGTGAGTTGGCTGCAAGTCTCAGGAGATTATGCTGATTTACTCTATCACCATTATAGAATTTATTATGCCGTGAGTGGTTAACTGTGCGTTCGGTTTTGAAAAGACGAATCGCAGCTTTTGTTGCATGGTGGACTCTTTATAAAGTAAAGGGATCTTTTTCCATTATTTACATCAACCCTCTAATTGTTCCAGGGCTTGGCACATGCATGTGTGTTCGTGGGATCGCGGCGGTGTGTTTGCAGCGCACACGGCAATGCTGTAACGACGGCTGTGCTGAGTTTAAAACAAGGCAATATTTCATAGGTCATTTCCCCGTGCTCCTTCAGAGCACACTACCCGGACTGTGTCAGTCTTAAAGCCCAGATTGAGTTCTGCTCATTTTTCAACTCTGCCTCCTGTCCAGGTTTTAATAAAGCCATTCGAGCGGTTGGGAGAATAGCACGGATGCTGGATGTGGAGAGAGGAGGAGGAGGCGAGGGTGTGAAAGGCGCTAATTCCAGCCATCGCTTGGTTCTGGTTTGGGATCTCATTAGTGCCATGTTTTACTGTCACACACATTCGCCCACTTGTTCAATCATAGTGAGCAAAGACGTGTTTAAAGCCAAAATGAGTTTCTGTCCTAAAAACAAAAAAACTTCACGTCAGTGTAAGCAAAAGACTGATTTATGG
The DNA here is from genome assembly GCF_053564925.1 of Oryzias latipes. Lineage (NCBI taxonomy): Eukaryota > Metazoa > Chordata > Actinopteri > Beloniformes > Adrianichthyidae > Oryzias > Oryzias latipes. Next base: position 25,112,638 of record NC_136248.1, on the reverse strand, counting down.
GGGCCTGACCCATGAAATACCAAAGCAGTGGCCTTACTTTCTTTTGTTCCCTTCTTTCTTCTCTTCTAGCTTTTTTTCATTTAATTTATGTTTACCCTGTGATGAAAAGGTGAACTGTTGCCAGGCAGAAACCCCCCATCCTTCTTTAACCTTGATAACTGACTGACAACAACAACAACAAAAAAGAATTGGACCTTTCTCTCCCCCCCCCCATGATTCTCCATTTGGTTTTTAGTTTCTGTAAATGTTCCAACAATTGCCTTCTCCTCACAGCCCACAATCAAACTTTGTTGCGCAGAAATAGTGGCAAAAATAATTAAGCTATATTTAACTTCATATTTGGGGATCCGTGCTTGTTTAATAGGGAGCTTTGAAACCTCTGTGGCTGACCCCTGAGCAATACGGAAAAGTAAAGGTGAGATAACATGTAGTTAAGATTTAACCTGAAAGTTTGTTTTATTTGCATTTTTGCATTAATCAATTTAGTAGTATAAAATTAAGTCATCATCAGTTTAATTATTACACATTAGAATTATTCCTCTGCTGCCTGATCTTCTCCTGAAACCCATTTACTGAAAAATCCTGTTAAATTTTTGTTAAAACATCCTTGAAACAGTGATTCGAATGTGAACACTGCCCTACAATATTTTGCCTCCGGCTGAGACAGAGTCTTCAGGCTCCAATTCTGGCTCAAACGAGTTCACAGTCAAACCATGGAGGTTTGACACCAAGAGAGAGGCTGCACCTTTCCTGTGATAATGTGCCATTTAAGCTTCTGAGTGGGTACAACTTTTGACATTTCTTTTTCTCTTTTATTAGATAAGAAATCTGTTCTCTTCTCATCTTTCAGTCAATACGTTCTGAGGTCGAGCTAATTCTGTTCAGTTCAATTCCAAATTATTCATATAGGACTGAATCATACTGTATGTCATGTCATGCTAGTTCACATGGGGAGAAATCCAACTATTCCCTGTGAGCAAGCACTTGAGGGCAATTGGAAGAAAACCACAGAAAGTTCCAGAAGAACCAGGCTCGGAGAGGGCAGCCATCTGCCTCCACTGACACACTTTGCTCAGTTGTGCCTCAAAAGCCCTTTTCCCTCAATTTTATCAAATCCTAATCTCACCAAATAGTTTAAATTGTGCTTTTTTCCAAGCTGTTTTACTTTTATATGTAAAAAAAACTGAAAGACTTACTCCGATCATCTTTTGATCTACTTTAAAAGCTTTCCCCGTGGTCTTTCACTTATGATGTGCCATTTACAGTCAAACTCAAAAACCCTTTTGTTTTTTTCTAGGACATAGTTTTGGCAGAGCAGCAGTCCATTAAAAATTCACCTCTGAGTTTTAGGCAGGACCGTTGGCACAGAGAAACCCCGCCCCCCCTTCCCATCACCCATAACTTAGCTATCTGTTTAATTCAATTTTCAATTCAATTCAATTCAATTTTATTTGTATAGCCCAAAATCACAACAACAGTCGTCTCGATGGGCTTCGAAGTAAAACATGAAATCAAAAGGATCACGAATACAAAGAGTTCAATAGAAAAATACTAAAATGAACTAACAAACTGACTAAGCTATACTGGCATCCCTGCCCTTAGACCCCCCTTCGCGGTAAGGAAAAACTCCCAAAAAAAACGGATTCCGGAAAAAACGAAGAAACCTCAGGGGTGCCCACATGAAGGAGGGATCCTCCCCCAGGACGGACAGGCGATTTACCAGAAATCTTAGAGAAGAATTCACTTATCTAAATCTACAACTACATATATAAAAGTCCAGCAGACAAGCTTCATCCAGCCGTGGTTGTGGGGACAGTCAAACGCGCGAGTCGAGCCGGAGACAGGAACCACAGCCAGGTGTAGGAGCAGGAGCAGACAGGAGCAGGAGCAGAGGCGAGGTACTCGGTCAGGTACAGAGCAGAGACGAGCCAGAGATGAGCCAGAGGCAGGATCCACAGCCAGGTGTAGGAGCAGGAGCAAAGGCGAGGTAAACGGTCAGGAACTGGAGCACGGATGAGCCAACTGGAGTCTGGAAGCACTCCCACTCCCCAGGAGGGGAGAGGAAAAGAGGGACAATACATGAATCGCACTGCACCAAACAGCAGCATGGAAAACTAAATGATGAATAATGATCAAGAATAGAGGAGAGGAAGGGTAGAAGTAAAAAAAGGAAAGAGGACAGAACCCCAGTGCACCATAGTTACCCCAGCTTCAACTTCTAGCAGCCTTTTAAAAGAAATAGTAAATATTAAGTTTAATTTAAACAAATTAACATTAAGTTAAATAATCTCTGAATACTAACTAGTCTGACAATAAGCCTGTCCAAAGAGAAATGTTTTCAGTCTAGCTTTGAATGTAGAAACTGAGTCGGCCTCTCTTACATGAGCTCGGAGTTTATTCCATAAGACAGGGGCTTGGTGACTAAACGCTCTACCTCCAACCGTACTTTTACTAATTCTAGTAAAAGTTTACACTGTCTCCCACCTACAACCCCTTAAACCCAACTTAACATTGCCGGTGCAACAAAAATGGTGGGCAATATGTTTAGTTTTGAGCTAGATGCTAGGCCAGTAAAAGCAAAACGAATACGTACAAGAATCTAGTTGTCTACAAATGGATGCATCAGAATGGAAGGGATTGTATTTGCGACGTATTTTCTACGTCACAATTACAATCTTTTTCACACTGAATTTTTTGTCTGCTCCTGATTCAAAATGATTTCAGGGGAAAAAAACTCAGAAATGCAATTTTAAACTTATCTTAAAAACACCAAAATCACAATTTTTTTCTGAGTGGCTCACCTAAATAATAAACGCCCTTTAAAGTGCCATAAGTCCTCAGCTTTGTGCTGCTTTTCTCTGTGACAGAATCTGTTGGAATTACGTTAATTGGGTAAACAGTTGAATATTTCAATTAGAAAGATGTTAACTGCTTCGTTACTGTGGCTTGTGGGCTCGCCCAGCATATTTTTTTTATAACAAATACAATCTATTTCCAACAGCCTTTTTTTATTTAGTCCTGATTCACAAGAATATGAATGAAGAAATACTCAGAAACATAATTTTTAGCTTAATTTTCTCAATAAATGTCCTTCATCGTCAGGAAAATGCTAATTAAAAACATCAAAATCCAGATTTTTATCCAAGTGGGATTTTAAGCAGTGGTCTTTTTGCGATTTTTATAATCCATTATGCTTTGGCAATGTTTTCATCTTTCTCAATATTTTTTTGAAGAACAGTCTTTTAAAAATTGCATCTGTGGAATTCAGATAAAGCTAGTTTAAATAGTATCCATGAGTCCTTTAAAGTGGTCAAAATGTGGCAGGAAACTGGTTGAAAATACTCTCTAAAAAGGCCAATGAAGTGGCTTCACTTGTACATCTTAGATGTGTGTGAAACTGTTGAAATTTAACCTCAGATCTCTGGAATTAATAATTCCAAGATTAGTTAGATCATTTTTATCCTTAGCTGTGAGTGTAATCCACAGAAGAAAGCATGAAAGAGTCTGCAACATGACCCTTTTCTACTGTAACAATGTGTACCTGCACTGTCTCATTTCCCTGAACACCAGTATCCTCCACTTTCTCATTAGGCGGCTCGACTATCCTCTAAATCCGCCAGGGTTTGATCATTAGGACGTACAGAAAGAATCAATCCAGTGAGTGAATTCACATCACATACACCTCCAGCTCTCATCCAATGACCTTGACGGCTGCTGCTGCCGCCAGCATAGCTAGGTTTTAGATGAGAGGCTAAGTATGATGGTGAGATGTGTGATGTGCAGATGAAGTATTCTGCATTAGCAAGTTTGGGGAGGTAAATTCATGCAGGCTAATGAATATGCCACGCTGACTAATTTAAAGTTCAGCTCCTGCAAAAAGACTGTCGGAGCCTCGGTGCTCACAGAAGGTTTTTACCACAGATCTATGCTGCTGATTTGAGGTTAGACATCTGTGGTGTGCTTGAACGGACATAAGGGAGTTGCAGCTTTGGTTAACAGTGTTAACTGCTGCAGGTCCTGCTGGTGATTACCTTACCGACATGATACCAACCTGATCTCCCAGAACGCAGAGTCTGTATCTTCAGGCGTTTGAATTACAAAGAGGTGCAGGATTTTGCACAGAATCCTACAGTGTGATATGTCTGTGAGCAGCCTGGGATCTGGGTTAACACCTGTGCCTCTGAAGCCACATATGCACCCGTTCTTGCTAATGTGACAAGCGTCTCCTGCGTGTGACTTCTATATTCTGTCAGTGAAAAATGCGATGGTTTGCAATTCTTAAGGCGCAGGTGGTTTGGAGGTAGAGATGAATGTACCAAATGTCCCTGTTACACAACTCAAGAGTAGCGATCAGGGCCAACATGCATGTGTGTGTATTATTTTTCTGTCCTCTGCTTTTCTTGTGCAGAAGATCAAGCAGACTTTTAAAACCTCTTTTTTTCTCACTCTGTCTCATTTGGGTGGAGAGTTTAAAAAAAAATAGTCCTGAACCTGCAAATGCACAAGGAATGCATCAACCTGCCCCAAAAGATTCAGGGATGTGGAAGACCGCTGTCTTTTCCCCTCAGCACACCATTATTTGTTGCATGTTGTAATCTTTGTCACATAATCTGTCAAATGAGGTCAAACACAACAACACGTGCTCCTCTACAGCCTCTAATGCAGCAAAATATTTGATACAAAGATTTAAAATCTGGTATTTTGACATTCAAGACATTTTACAAGGTCTTAGACGCACTCCAATGAAAATTGTGTTTTTGATGTTTTTAAATATGTTTTTGTTGTATTTTATTCATGAAGGAGGACATGCATAAAAAATGAAATTGAAAAAGTTTTAAATTGTTGTGAATCAGGGGCAGATGAAAAAATGCCGTTGAAAAAAAGCTTGAAGCGGTGATATAGGTGCAATAGTCGGCAGGCCAGCAGCTCCCTGCTCTTTTGCATTCCACTGTGTCTACTTGCAGACGGATAGTTTCGTCTCTGTTCTCCTCGTCTGAGCTTGTAACTGGCGCAAAACTGTGGCTGGATTTTTTGTTGCTCTGGTAATTTAAAATGTGGGTTTGGGAGGAGCTGTAAGTCAGCTGGAGAGCATGTAAAGAGAAGGATGTCAGGAAGTGGGGGCAGGCTTACTTTGTGGCAACAGTCCTGCTCACAACTCAGAGAGGATTTTCTGATGAACTACTGCCGCTCTGCAGAAACTATGTCCTAAAAAACGATGCAGGTTTTGTGATTTTGCCAAAAAACTGCATAATCATAACAGAAAGACCACTAGGAATGCTTCAGCCCAGAAAAACCCATGGTGACATCAGTGTAGAAAAAATATCCCAGAAATTGATTATGTGGTCCACTTGGTTTGTGGTCTACGACGGAGTATTAGGGCCACCAAAAAAAAAAAAATTAGAGCCACCAAAAAAAAAAAAAAAGTAAAATTACGAGATTTTATCTCGTAAATTTAGGAGATAAAAACTCGTAAATTTACGACTTTTTATCTCATACATTTACGACTTAAAATCTCATAAATTTACGAGAAAAAAGTCGTAGATTAAGGAAAAAACACCGAAGTTGTCCGTTTATCGGAACCTAGCTTGAAGATGAAATATGTGGAGCCTTTTGTGAAGCTTCATTTCCGGATTATTATAGGTTTAAAACAAAGAGATTCTGAACCTTTTGGCGACTCAAAATCAGATTATTTTCCGTGTAGCAGTCTTTCCGGGGTTCAGTGTCAGTAAAGCGGAGTTTAATATGTAAAATAAGGAGCTCAGAGACACGTTTGGGTGTAGACAATCGCTGCAGCCTTTATTCTCCTTTTCATTCACATTTTCTGAAGTTCATTTGTCTCATTACGTCATGAACCTGTCATCCCAACACCAATGCGGAAGTAAACAGTCTTACAAACGCCCCCTCCTGCAGATGAAATGTCCCGTTTCAGCATAAAACAATAAAGAGGAATGAAAATAGTGTTTTATATTAGCTTTGGAACGTTGAAAATGCCAAAAAAAGTGCTCCTCCTTTTGTGTGACGGAAGCGTCACACAGACGTAGAGTCTTGTCTTTGGTGAAGAAAGGATTCAAGCGAACAGCTGCAGGGACACCGACGACGGCTTCATCGGGCTGCAGAGATCCTGCAAACCAACCATCAATAAATAAAACTTTAATGAATCGTAAATCAAACAAATGACCTTCCAGACATTTGGAACGTTATCAATAAACATTCAGCTCACCTGTTCAACAAAGTTTAGTCAGTCTGCTCTGCTGCTGCACGGCGTTCACCTGCTGCTCTGCATGCTAACTTCCACTGTAATCTCCTAAAATTACGACTTTTTTTCTCCTAAATTTACGAGTTTTTATCTCCTAAATTTACGAGTTTTTATCTCCTAAATTTACGAGATAAAATCTCGTAATTTTACTTTTTTTTTTTTTTGGTGGCTCTAATTTTTTTTTTTTTTTGGTGGCCCTAATACTCCGTCGTAGTGGTCAAATACACATAATTATATTTTTTAAGAAAAAATGCTCATAGGTTCTTCTTGGTTAAAATACAGCAACAATTTAATATGTATGTTCTCAGAATAAGTGCTACTTTTAGATTTTATGAGGATTTATTGAAATGAAAATGTTCACATTGTTTCTAAAAGAGGAGCTGCACGGTGGCGCAGTGGTTAGCGCTCTTGCCTCAAGGCCCCCAATTCAAGTCCCGGCTGGGGGACCTGCAACAGAACATCACTGGGGGGCCTTTCTGTGTGGAGTTTGCATGTTCTCCCCATGCATGCGTAGGTTCCGGCTTCCTCCCACTGTCCAAAAACATGCTTCATAGGTCAATTGGAAACTCTAAATTGTCCCAAAGTGTGAGTGTGAGAGTCAATGTGTGTGTGATTGTGGCCCTGTGACAGACTGGCGAACAGTCCAGGGTGTACCCTGCCTTCGCCCACAAGTGGCTGGGTTGGCTCCAGCAGCCCCGTGACCCCAAAAGGGACAAAATGGTAGAAAATGAATGAATGAATTGTTCTAAAAAGAATCATTTCCACTTATTACATTAGTTTTTGTTACTGTAATGAAATACACTTTTTGGAAGTGTATAACAATCCATTTTAAGTCATTCGTTCTAACAATTAGCTTTTCAAGCTTATTTTTCCCTTTTTGAATGCTTGTGTGGAACTCCTTGTTTTTGATATCGTATTATTAGATTTATTATTAAGTAAAATTGACTTGCTGCATGGAAAGATCATTTCAGTGATTTTCTTTTGAAGAATATTTTTTTTCCTTATTTTCAGGCTACATCTTTGTATTTTTTAAACTGCTTTTCTATCTATGCAGGAGACTTTGGTAAACACCTTTAAAAGTTGCTTTTTTGGGTTTGTGGACCCACAAACATGCATGCTGCAGCAGAATGGTAGATTAGTAACCAGGCTCATTAGCTGCAGAAGGCGGCACTGGTTAATTAAAATAATTCCCAGTTAGCGTGGCTGCTTTGGTCAGCCAAATGATACCCAGGTACTGCTATGCAGCACAGGATCCTCTCGCTAAGTGTACAGAGCTACTCGACCACAGCTAGCACCTAATTACCGCTGGAGGAGGAATATTTTACAGAGAATTAACATGCAGAGCTTTGGCCTTAGCTCTAATTGACGAGTTTCATCTGAGAGCTGGTGGAGGACTGCTGCAGCTGTACATGGAGCTCAACGCTACACGCATTGGCGAAAAAACACGCATTTAATGATTATCGAGAATCAAAAAGCTTACTGTTTGGTAGCAAAATGAATATCATTTTCATGGGTGTTACGTACCCACTTAAAGGTTGGGCCTGCTACTGTTCCCCCATGACCTCTGCTGCACTCACGCTAGTATTAAAGCAGGTGGGGATGTTTCACAGGTTAGGAGCCGACAGTGGTAAGTACCCCATAATCCATGTTCAGACTGAAATCTAATGAAAGCATGTGTGTGAGCTTTAATCTGCTGTTATGGGAAAGAGTCCAACAAAATCTTCTCTCATTCTGTTTAATGTGATTTAAACCCAAATAACCTTCAAAATACACACTGAAGTCCTGCTGGAAGCTTTAGCATGCTGCATGTGAAAGGAAAATTCTCATCAACTCTAATGGGACTGATGTATTTTATTAAAGTTGCTGGTACAATCTAAAAAACGGACGAACCGAGAGGTGGATATTTGGAGGGAACTGAAAACATCTTTTAACCACTGCAAACTCTCCCACGATGGTGTTTAACCAGAGGATTCTCCATTTTTGTGCAAAAATAAGTTTTAGCTCTTCCAGTTTTTCAGTGCAGACTTCATTTTCCTGTGTTTCCAATCAAATATTTCTACTGTAAGGGAGAAAAAAGGGTTTTTCAAGAATTTGCTTATTTCTTCATCCAGAGAAGTTCCATAGTACCTACCTTTTCTGAGAATGACTTTTGTTTTCCTAAATATTTCATTTTTTTTATTTCATTTCATTTTTTTGAATTATGTTTTGGTTTCTGGAATTTTATTTTAATTTGAAAATGTGATTCTTTTGTTTGTTTGTTGAGCTTTTTCTTAATTGTCGTTGTGATCTTTAAAATGTTTTCGCGTCGAGTGATTTGTTGATGTGATTTGCACTTCAGGGCCACCGTAACAAACAATCAAGATACTCACAAATACTTTTTTTGTAACATAATTTAATAAAAGGTGTCAAATTCACAAGAAAATTACTTTTTTTTTAAAATGTGTCTTAATAAAAGCAATTCATTTTTAGAACCTTAATATAATTTAGGGAGAAGCACAATCTAACAGAAGACCAAAATCCATTTGTCTTCAAGAAATAACAATAAACCTCATGCATCCCTCTGTGAAAACTGTCATCTGCTTTGTTTAACACACACATGCACGCATGCACACACATACATAAAACATGCTAAAATATACTTACTGAAGAGCGAGGGATGAGTTTTTATTTTTTATTTTAAATGTTTTATTAGAGACAGGAAAAGTTCGTATTAACAGGTCGAAGGCTTAGCGCTTGTCTACTTTGGTTTTGCTGGCCTTATTAACTTTCCAATGCTTTGATTAAGTGATTCATTTGTAGCACAACTCACTTCACTGTGTCCTGTGGGGTTTGGTGCACTTTGGTGAATGCTACAGCTTGAAAAACTGAAAAACGTCAGCTTTGTATTGACTCCGATTTGAGATCTCATTTGTTAAAATTAATCTAAATGAGTCAATTTATCTAACAAAACCCCTGATTAGTTGAACTTGAAAAGGAGTGTCTGTTTCTTTTTCTTTTTGCTTGCCGTCTTCTCTTTCCTTTGCATTCATGTCTGTGCACTGAGCTGTAACAGCACTGTCACATTTTGACGTGCAGGATCGGCTGAGTGGGAGTTCTGACTCTTTTTCAGAATGTTTTTTTCATCCGTCTATTTGTATAGCGATGTTTGTTCTCAGCATGTTAATCTAGCTGTCAACAGAGATAGAGCCTGAGCTGTGTATTCGAGAGACCTGAGGATCTTTTGATCAGACCAACACTGCCTGCAGAGCGGAGTCCTTCTGCAAAGCTACAGAGACTCTCTCGCAGCTGTACAAACCATCTCCACGGACTGCTGCCTGAGTAAATGCACGCACAGCTGGCCAACACTATGCATTCAAACGCTTTTACATCACTTTGTAAAAGAAAAAAAGTTGCCCTGGGCTTATTTGCAGTTTGACTTTTTTTTTGGAAAACTTCTAGAAAAGAGTGAACAAAATCAGTGGTCAACCATGAGGCTTTTAATTACTTTTTTGTATTTTGTCATCTGGAGAAATGATCCTCCAGATGACTCTTCTCATTGAAATCGGGAGTGGTTTTAGTGCTCTGTTTTTAGCTTTTCTGTTGTTTTCGAGAAGTGACTTTTTTTATTTATTTGGAAAACTAAAGAAATGAAGCCCTCTAAGTCCCAACTCCTTGAAGAAATATGAAAGAGTTCACAGGATCTCCTCCAGCCACAACACACCGAGAATTATCATCCGGGTTATCCTATTGGAAGAGCTGTGGTGCCACTCCACGATTCTGAATAGTCACGCTTCTCAGCCTATTCTAAGGCTTTCTTCACAGCCCCCTAACAGGTGGGTACAGGTTGTCTGTGGGTGAAAAATAGGAAAATCATTACGGGGCACGTACATGGATTGTACGAAATATGAAGGTCGTACACCTTAGAAATCCTGAGAGCGTCCTACGGTCACCTGCACACCCTGTGCATGCATCATTTGCGTCCAGCCAGTGGGGAAACAGTACATGCAACTTACTAAAGAGAAGAGTGCGGCGTAAGGACACAGGATCACCTTTATGTCATAAGTGCATCTAACTTACATTATCCGTACAATGCTTATGATACACTTACCAAACATACGTGACAATGGTATGTTTCATTGTTATGATGTCCCTTGAGGTTGCCGTAGGGGAACTGCAAGAAGCATATGCACTCCCCTGTAGATGCAGCTGCTCCTCTCTACCACCCCTTCATGGACCCAGACAACCCAAAAACTTGCAGCACCTGGACGGGTCAACTCCTAGATAGGTACGTGTGACTGAAGCTATGTTCACACGCCACCCTAACATGTACGTTAAGCGCATTCTTGAACATGCATCGCATAAACGCACCTTAAGGCTTAAGAAAGAAGCGAACTTTCTTAGAAAGGAAGCTCAATTCATGTGTCTGTAGTCGGTCTCTCTTTGTTTTTTGTTTTTTAAGATATAGCCGCTGACTAAAGGTGTTTTTTAGTATTATTGTTGACCTCATCATTTGAAAAACTTGCCCTTTGACATAAATGTTGTTACTGTACAACAGATGCTGCACAGATCTATGTGATGATATCATTCTCCATTCGTCCGGCTTCTCTTATAGGTTTGAAAACCTTCAATTAAACTTTTTTCAACTGAATCCACCCTAACAATAAATGCTTTTTGGTCCTTGAGTTTAAAATTTTAATAGTTGTATAATTGCAACATGTTTTTTAGTTGCCTGGCTATATAAAAAAAACTATTGTGGGACATAACAAAGTGGCTGTGGCAGTTGCTGCTGGTTTGAGCTTGGCTTAATCGAGTTTGTCAAGTTTCTTTGTATATATTTTAGGTTTTATGTGTTCATTTCTTGTGTTCTTGCTTGGTCTCCCATTCAAGTTTAAGTTGTCACCTTTGCTTATTATCATCTCAGCTACTTCCTGTTTACCTGCATGTCTCTCAATGTGGCTCAAAAGCACTGTGCCAGATCCCATGTCACTGTTTTTCTTACTATGTCTCTGTTCCAGTGTGTTCAATTTGCTATGTTTAGTGTTTGTTTCTTTGTTGTTGTTTTTTTGTTTGTTAGTTTTTCCTGTCTAGTTGTAATTGATTTTGGATTTGAAAGAAGTGTCACATTTCTATCATTAGCCTTTGGGGTCCCACTTCAAATCTCAAACTCTGGCTGTGTCCGAATTCCCTCCCAACTTTCTTATGACTAAAAAAACTATCTAGCGCTTTGGATTTTAATTGGAAATTCGGACACCATGCTCACTACTTTTATTTTTTTAAACAGCAAAAATGATACAGATTTGATGATACAGCATTTTACGAAGACTTTTCATGAATCCATTGTGTTCTGATGATTGACAGTTTATAAAAAATAAATAAAGAAAACATCTTTTCCCCCAAGAATTCCTCAAACACAATGTATTGTGGGCTATATTTGCCAATCTAATGAGCATCGATTCACACTGGTTTTTCACAGTCTTCAGGGACATTTCTAGGGTACTTGGAATTGTAGATTTAGGACAGTAATATAAACCTTGATCTTTTTCCTGTTATTTTGAAATTGTAAATGATAGAAAAAAGAGTTTTTAAAAATATATATATATATATATATATATATATATTACAAGTGTCTCATCTGTAATCTGATGCCTTCTGAAAATGTTTCCATCTTTCCTTGGTTTCTTCATGATCAATAATATAATGTTTGACCTGGGGGGTCCAAACTTTTTATCCCCACGTAGTACACTGTGTAGTAAAGGGACACTTATTGTTCACCTATTCAGTTAAACTCAGTTTAAATTCAGCTTTCTAGACCCTCTGTTCATCGAACTGATCTCCTCTTTCTCTTATATGCATTTTTTGTTGCTAAAAAGTTTAATATCTATTTATTTGCCCCTTTTTTCCTCTCTGGTTTGTTAAATCTAACCCTCAATTCATCATTGGAAGCTAAATTCAGCCAGAGTTGTCTAGGCTTTGTCTTTAGTACTGTACATCAGCTCCCACTGACATGGAACAACATATGGATGAAGGAAAAAACAAAAACTGCAATCTTTGTGGGGTCGAAACAAACAGCTGTGCACACACTCACACACACATTACAGCCCACTCACTGACACATGAAAGTAGACCCAGAGACAAGCAGCCTCCATGTGCCTCAGAGAGCTCTAATGGCCTTGCAGAGTGCAGTCAGAGAGAGTGAGGGTGAAGAGCAGGGCAAGGTGAAGCCATACGGATCCACTTCCTGCGCTAAAACACACATGCGCATGTGCATCTGTGTGCTCAGGCACACGGCACATCCGCAAGGCGAGAAACACGGGATCAGTAAATGAACACACCGCTTTTCATACTTGCTCAAACTCACACACTGCAGTACTACAGTCAAACAGGCCTGTCCTGATGAAGCTGCCGTTTCTAAAAGGAGCAGAACATAAATTATGCAGGTTGATCTTCACAAGAGGGTTTTTTCTCCATCTTTGCTGCATTTCTCCAAACCAGCTTTTTCTCCATTCTCCTTCACTTTTCATCCAGTCTGTTTCACTTTGTTAAACTCATCTTTTCATCTCAGATGTTCTTTTCACTTCATCTTAGATTCTCAAAAAAAAATAACAACTGCTAATCCCCCTGTCCCGGTGTTTCTTGTAACCACAAACGCTTTCCTATCTCTTTATCTTTGCACACTCTCCAGCCCCTCCACCTCACCCTGCAACCTTGTTGCTGTATTTTTGCACACGCATGAAGGCTAGGCAAAGAAAAAGAAGGGGCTTGTGCAGCACCAGTGGTATTGGATTCTCATAAGTGTGTGAAATCAGAGAAGCGGATGTCTTATGGTTTGTTTTATGCCCTGACTGCTCAAGTCTTCCTTTCAAAGAGGACTGGGACACCAGTTATGAGTGATTATGAAATTGTGCAGAGGTTGTTTTTTTTGAGTGAAAGATTATACATTTTTACCAGTTATATTTCTGACAACTTAAATTCAGTCTTGCTTTATTTGTATTTCTAACCGTATTACAAGGAATAAATGTAAAACTCCACCAGTAGTAGACTATTTGCAATCTTTAATTTAAAAAAAAGCTACAAAACCAGGTTAATATTTTGAAATAAGGGTGTTACAATTCATTTTAATAATTCGATTCATACCATAATTTGTGGTTGCTGATACTGTATTCACTCAGTATTGGTTCCTTTTTAACGATCCAATTCACTGACCCAAGATCGATCTAGGAGATCTTTAGGCAAAAGTTCAACCAGGGTGACTCAAAGATAAATACCTGAACAGTGCAGGTGGCGTTTTCCAGATTCCTTGAATTTTTTCCAAGATCATCAAGTGTAAAGTAAACATGTGTAAAAAACAAAAAAGTAAACAAGAATTTATGTCAAATCATTCACATTTCACAATCATAAATTTCAGCCCGCTGTTGTTTTGCCACATCAAAATAATACAAAGGGAAAAGTATTACATCATTCTGCCACTGTATGGTCACATGTCGTTGCTAAATTAAGTGTTTCCACATGTTATACTGTAATGATGGCTGATTATTTTTTGCTGCCATTACGTCACTCCAAATGGTATGTTCCAATATCCATATAATCAATTTATTTCCTTTAAAACAATTTTACAAGGTTGATTTGATTAACAACTTGCCTCAGACACATTGGTCTTGTTGGTTCATATGGATATCAATTGATTCTTCGATTGAGTGACTGATTATTAAACCCCACAAAAAAGCATAAGAAAGTGTTTTTGAACAAAATTTATTTCTATTGGATTTGTCCATGGTAGGTTTGTTGTATTTAATTGTGTTTTTTTAGACAAACAGCACATACAAATACAAAATTTCATTCACCTCCCATCAAAGAATCAGACACAGAATTTTCTCAAAGTTGAAAGCAGCTGCTAGAATTTAGAGATAAACAAGGTCATCTACTTCTCCAGCAGTGTGGTGGGAAGTCACCAGCAGGCCAGTCACCATGGCCATTTTCATCTCACTCTCAAAGCAGCCGCTGCGTCCTTGCGGGATCGATCTGCAGTGGCACTGTCAGGTCGGTTGTGCTGTGCCCCCATCAGTCGGAAATCTAGTTGTTCTTAACAGCAGCAACAACACATGACGACACCCAGCCTCCTTTCAGCCTCCAGACTCATTCAACTCCAGAGTACATGAGGTTTGGCTCACTACGATCAATTCAGCAGCTCTGCACGCATATGATCATAACGGATGACTTCTTCAGTTTGACGGTGTGATAAGGTTGTAACACAAGACTTCAACAACCTCTTTTACACAAAAGGATCTTTTTTAGTGCTAATGCAGCATTGAAAGATTGTGGTAGGTTTGGGGGGTGTCATCTGGACTTAGTTTTATCCAGATGACAGCCCCTAAACCTACTACAATGGAACCAACCTGGATGAATGAGAGTCTTCATGGACAGCATTGAAAGATATTAACGCTTTAATAAACAAAAGCTACTCTTGATTTTCAAGACTTTGTTTTTCATTTTGTGTCTCACTTTTTTCAGCACAGAGGTGAACAACTGAATATCACGATCTGATTGTTGTGTTGTTTGCTAGGTTAGAAGGGGTTAAAGAGAGAAAGAGATTAAAGGTTTGTGACTGATGATGAGGATCTCTGCGAGTTAACCTCTGAGTGATCCACTGTCCTTCTTTGTGATATGGAAAGACTGCTTGGTGTTTCATTGCTTTCTTGATTCTTAGCTGACCTAACAATGCCCATATGGATACAGTTTACAACAGGGAGCGAATGAGCATATGTATGCATTTTTCCAGCATTTGGACTGATGTGCAGAATCAGTCCAACAAATTGCAGCTTTTGTCATTTTATTGCATCTCTCTACTCTTTCTTTCTTCATATCCACACTGACAAACTCTTCTCCCAAAGCAACCATTATGCAGCTTCATGAGCAATTTCAAAAACAAAAATTTTATTGCTCTCGTTTGTACTTTTTTTTTTTGTATTTAATCATGGGAGACTGAAAGGATTAGGCTGGAGATTACGTATGGTGGGATTACTCTGACCCTGATATCAGGAGGCCTTTGGGACGGGATGAGGGGGAAGAGGTGCAGTATGGGATATAGAGGAGAGCGAACTATGGGAATTAGTGCTGGTGTGTGAGAAAGTAAGGTATAAAAAGAACAAATAAAACAAAAATGGACTGGCATGTGTGATTAGATAAGATTTAGTGAGAGGAGTCTAATAGGAAAATAGTAGTTAATACATGCCACAAAAATGATATCATGCTATTTACATCTTAATATATATTTTTTACTTAAAGCCATTTTTAGTACCTTATAGTCCCATTAAAATCATCTTTTGATCCATTTTTCAAAGCATTTCCAGTTGTCTTTTTATTATGATTATGCTGGTTTAAGCCAAAATAAAAATAAAAAAACTGTGTTGTTTTCTAGAACATAGTTTCTGCAGAGCGGCAGCAGTCTATTAGAAATTTGTTGCTGAGTTGTGGGTGGCACTGTTGGCGTGGAATAAGCTTGCCTCTATTTCCTGACATCCATGTCTTTACACTCTCTCCCTCTAGCTTACAGCCACTCACAACCCCAACTTAACATTACAGCTGCAAGCACATTTAAAATAAAAGTAACAGGAGTCAGGTCAGCTGCCCCAAAAATTAATGGGGGCCATATTCTAAGCAAAAAACATGGTTACATCTTGATTTCAATATCTTTTTCTTAAATTTTGGTTTAAGGAAATTGCCCCCAACTCAAACCAAGATCTCACCTCCAGCCTAACTCACCTCAAGTTAAAGAGGAAAAGAGGAAAAAGCTGGTGTCTGCCAGAACTTTGGTGATTCTGCAGATGAGCCGGAACAAAAATAAATCTGATAAATCTGAATAATCTAATATTTTTCAGCGCCTTTCAAACAGAGCTTCAAGATTTGGAGAAAACATTTGCAAAAAAAAAATCAGGAATGAAGCGCCAGTCCCCAATTCTACTAACATGATGAATGGTATGCTTAAGGATTCAAAGAAAAAGAAGGAAAAAAAAGCTCCTCCAGCAAAAAAAACAGTTTAAAAAAATTGAATCATCATCATCATCAGACAAGTTTTTAAGTTTGTTTCAGGTTCTGCGTACAAAACGTGGAATGAGCGTAGAAAGTTAAACCTGTTGAACTTTGACCAATAGATTTAATAGTGACATATGGGTAGTGTCCTTTTTTAATTTATGGAAGTGTGAGCCGTTTAAAAATTGATCCTGAAGGAGAAATTAATAATTGCGGTTTGTGCCCAGCCAGAATTATACTTGGAGCTCAATAGAGTTTGAATGGCAGCAGTTAGCCTTCCTATCTAAAAACTGTTGGCCTTGCTCCCACGGACTGGCAGAGTACCAGAATTCAGCTTAATTGATCAAAACCTGTCAAGTGTGAACACTAGAGCTTGACATGAATAACAATCGTTTTTTTTTAAAGATAGGGATGTGGAACATCAATGACTTAATTTAATGGTAACTGTATTTAGTCATTCAAAGGCAGGTTCCTTTTCATTGCTATTATTACTCATTAATTAGTTAGGGACATGATTGAGTGACCCATCTAAGTAAAAGAAGAATTGCAGCAATAATGTCAAGCTTAAAGCAGCTTAGACTGTGAGATCCAAGAAAAAAAAATATCCGTGAGGTGTCCAAGGAATGTCTTGGAAGGATTAGATCTGCAAAAGAGTGATTGAACTGCCAACGAGTTTAGACAAAAGCTGGGTGGATTTATCCAACATAAGAACTATAGAGGAATTGAACATAACTAAAAAATTAGTGTTTTTCTTCAAACAGTGATTTGTTGATGTTCTGGAAGCAAGTAAATACTGTTTTAGTAATATTTTGGAAGTTAAAAGTATATTAGTTGTTCCCAGTGGTCATTTAATTGTGATTATGAGGTTAATAGCCAAAACTTTAAAAAAACTGTTGTTTTCAAGAGCATAGTTTCTGCAGAGCAGTATTTAATTAGAAATTCCCCTGTGAGTTATGGGTGGTGACGTCTGCATGTAGCAACCCCCCCCTGCCACGGCCTACCCTTGGCTGAGAGCTCTGTGTTTACCCGCTATATCTTACAGCCACTCACACCCCCAACCTAGCATTACCTGTGCAACAAAATGGCAAGCAATATGGGAGTAATCCAGCCATAGTTTTGATCCAGATACCAACTCAGACACGGAAAACAATGACGTACATGGATCTAGTCATGTACAAGTGGATGCATCAGAATGGAGAAGATCAGGGAGCGCCCAGTATATTGTCTATGTCACAAATGCACTCTTTTCAAAAAGGCACTTTCACGTCTGCTCCTGATTTACAAAGATCTAAAAATGATACTCAGAAATGCGGTGTTTGTCTTAATTCTCTAAATATGCTGTGTGTCCACATTTATCAAAAGAATGCCACACAATTTTCATTGGAGTAGGTCTTTAAAGTGCAGCCATGGTGGTAATTTTCATGAAGGAGCACCTTGCCTGAAGCAACTTGACTTCCTGTTTGATGCCATGTAAAGAAACTGCAGAAGCTCACATGCTAACTAACAGGAGGCTAGTTACAAACAAATTGGACTCCATTAATTGGAAACAAAATTATTCAACCTCACAGCAAAAAACAAAACAGTAGGCACTACAGTTCCAAAATATTGATCTAAATTACTTATTTTACATATGTATATATTTAGAGCCAATCATTTGATTTTACTAAAAAGACTGGAGGACTGGGTAGGTTTTTCCTCTTTTAGACAGAAAACTTGTAGCTGAAATTGGTATCTGTCTCAGACCAAAACTTTTCCCTTTTTTTATTCACAATTGATGCTGCTGTGTTGAGTTTTGTCTGTGAACTTTTGGAACGTCTTTTTCTTTAAGACCCTTTGAAATGCGCTGGGTGTGAATTGTGCTATACAAATAAACTTGCCCTTACCAGATTAGCATGATGACAGATCTATTGCATTAAAAGTCATGACACATTTTCATGTTCCCACGTAATCAGCAGCTCATTCAGACATGCTTGCATGCACATACGCACATCCCATATTGCTGATTACACTCTTGCATTCCATATTGGGAAATGTATTCATCATTTTTCTGTGTCATCTCTGCGTGCCCATGCCTCTTTCATTCAAATCTGCCAGTTTTTTGTTACTGGAAGTCAGAACAGATTTACTGGAGTGTTGTCATAATGAGTCTGGACAGTGAGTGTGAGAAAATGAGAGAACAGAGGCAAACGGATAGACACTGTGTTAGCAGTGGATGGAGATGTTGAGTGTTACTCGCTCATGTCATCCTGTTAACAATGAGTAAGAGTCTATTCAAAAGAAGTTGCACCTAAAAAACTGCAGATTGTTCATTCATGATGCAAAAAAAGAAGCACTGCACATTATGAATGTGGAGTAAAAGCCAAGCTGGCACACACATCTTCTGCATCCACATCTCGTCCTTGCTGTTTACTCTGGAGACTCTCTTTTGCATTAGATACAATACCTTGATGTCACCCATCGATTGTCAGCAGTTAGAAAGACATGCAGCATGCCCTGATTAGCATACAATTAGGACTAACCTGCTGCTCTTGGGACCGGACAGAGCAAGGGATGGATGGAGGTCTTTAGAGAGGGGGAGAAGTGGAGAAAGAGAAAGGCAACCGCAGCCTGACACAGTGGCTTCTGTTTCTGCTGATATGTGCAGGACAGCAGCGGGGTCTCAAAGGGCACCATGGGCTGAGGTGTGCCAAACCTGTATTGACATTTGGGAGAGGTGTCTCAACCGGAATGACGGACGCCACTGTGAGCGCTTAATGACCTCAACCGGGGAAAGTTCAATGATAATTATTTTAGTTTACAAATTTGCTACACTTTTTACACTGCGCTTCACGGCTCAACTGATTGTTGTGGCCTAGGATGAAGCACTGTTTTCTTTATCAAGGTTAAAGTTTTTCTAAATGCACAACTGTTGTTGATGTATATTCAAATTTTCTTGATAATTACCCTAACAAACCTTTTTTTAAATTTTGAATAAACCTTGCAACCCGTTATGTTGCATTTCCATTAGGTCAACTCAGCATGGCTCGGTCTGGCTCTTCCCAAGTTCAAAGTGTTCTCACTGGTTGGCATGGCTTCTAACTTTAGTATTTCCATATCGGCAGTTTTAACTAAACCATGTCAGGTAAGCCTATCTGACATACCTGGTTCTGGTCTTTTTTCTGAACCTAGCTTAGCTCAGCACCAGGTCTTTTCTTCATATTTCCTTGGGGTTGGTTTTTGATTTTTAGCCCTGATGCAAACAGACCCTCTGTGTTACACTAAAGTGATGAACTGTTGCACCATGCATGGTTGTATGTGACTGTTAAACACTTTGCGTCTTGATGAAGGTAAAAAACCGCTATTGACGTGTACGCTTTTCATGTACTATTCAATTTTTTTGAAAATAAGGTTAATATGGTATTGCAGTGCTTGATTGTTTTCCTTTTTATTGAGTATGAGAAACTGATTACAATAAGGGCGTGATTGGTAAACTACAACATGAGCAATCTGGAAGTGTGGTTGACCCTTAACACAGGAGTATTAGCTCCAGGGTTGATGTTCTTTCAATTACAGTAACTATTCAAATATTTACGCAATGGACGTATTGCCAACGGATTGTGAAGCAGATAAAAGCAGCTTTGCACTGATATGCAACACTTCACGGTAAAGAAGTGTTTTTGCGATCATTATGAACCAATATATTGTGACATGCAAAAAACGTGGTTTTGCGGCGAAGTGTTGCACATATGTGTAAAGCCGTCTTTTTCCATGTCACAATCTGTTGGAATCTTGTAAATTGGGGTCGAAGAGTTGTGGTATGTCAGAGAGCAGGTGTCATTTAGGTGTCCCCGGCGACATCTCCAGTGTTTGAAGAGGTAAACAAAGTGCAAAGACAAGACCGAAGTTGTTGGCAGAAGCATGAGGGGAAGAAAAAAGGTAAAACTATAAGAAAAAGATTAACAATGATAGTTAAAAGTGTGTACTGTGCATATTCATGTGAGTGTTAGTATTTTAATGTATGCTGCAATGAAACTGAATGTAACAGGAAGTGTGGGATGCCCAGCACATTGACTGTATGTTAGTTAATTCAGCTGTCACATTTTTGCAATACGAATGTTATCAGTAAGCAGTGATTGGTCCGAGATGGTTTTAGTCAACATTTCTACGGCAATCACTCTGGCCAATCAGGAGTTAGCTTGTTGGTAATGAAGGTAATGAAGATTTGTTTGTTTTTTTAAGATCTGAACATTCTTAATTGTTTCTCAATCACCCCCTGATCATTTCTCTTCCTTCCTCTCCTTCCACAGCTTTAGGCCAGGTACCCCTGTAAAGCGCAGGAAAGCATAGCTTTAAACTAAGATGTGTATGAATGGTATTGAACAGAGAAATCCTCTTGTGTCCCATGGCGTTTGTTTTGATGTATTGATGCACTATTGACGGAAACAGGATGGTCGACGGTGACAAATTAAAATGTCAGCTGTTGCAAAGGTGAGCCTCGCCTCTCCTCGCTGTGTCCTTAAGGTGGGGTGACAGGCCATTGGCTCAACGATTCCTGATAAAATGCTGATGCCTTACTCAGGCATACGCATACTGTTCACTAACAAGGACATCAGTGACATGGGGAGCGACCTATTGGGTGGAAGTGAGTGAAACAAAAGAACAACTGGCATGACAAAAGGGCTTCATGACAAATATGGGGTTGGTGATTTTTATTTTTATTCTGATAAATCCTCCACATTTTAGAAGCAGCATCTGATTCACTTAAATTGTTTGAGGGTTATTAAAGCAGTTCTTTTCTGTTCAGAATAAATATATAATAAAATAAATATAATACATTTTTCTAAGAAATAAAGAAATGATAATGCCAGTGTGACATTAAGCATGAGTAGGCCCAATGCACACTGGTTTTATACAGTAGGTTTGGAGGAGTAGGATGAAATGAAGTGACAGAGGACATGAGTGCTGGGCACGTTGACAACATTTAAATATCATCAAGTCTGTTTGTTTCCTCCCACCTATCCGCCCACACAAACACAGGACACACAGAGTATATGATAACTGGAAAAAAATTGATGAGGCTGTGAAAAAACTTTATTTTTTGTGTCCTCTGTGTTTTCTTTGAACTGTTTTGACAGTTGTCTCCACATCATAGTGCCTGCTTACAAGTGAACACATTAATCTGTCAATGTCTTCCCTGATGTTCCAGCTGTTCATCGCTCGTGATGGTGACAGTTTGTGACGGGCACTTTTCTGACAGCCGAATGTCCCGAAATTTTAACAGTCAACGTAGTCTAGCCCCAGGAGAACCCTTCACAGCCAACCAGGGTCAAGGAGAGCCACTGATTGACAGTTGAAGTCAGATCTGGATTAAGTCATTGTGGTCACATGACATGCATCTTAACTTCCAGAGACTACAGTAACTGGGGCCTCAATTGCAATGTTTTTTTAGACCTGAAAGCTGCACTGAAATCCTCTTCGTGTAATGGATGAAGGGAGAGCTGCTGCCAGTATCAGATTTGTTTTATTCATGCTCTCCGTTGCAGTATTAAGCCTGCTATTGAGCTATCCTTGACTGACCTGCTCTCACAGAAGTCTCTGTAAAGTGAACAGACCACACCTTGACTCTCGTGTAGCCCAGATTCTATCTGATATACTTGAGGTGAAACCTCTGCATCTGTACGTGAACTTCACAATAACCGTTTCCTGATAAAATGAAACACTTAGCTGTCATCAGTGCCATGAAGTTTAACATAGGAAAACATTTGTGTGATGCATGTCAGAGCAGTACAGGACAAATAGGTCAGCTATCCACTGTTGCTCCCTGTGCCCTCTCAGTCTCCAATGTAAAAACCTCTTTGAGGTCGTCCTGTCCTCTCGAGTCAGCAAATGTAATTCTATCAGTTCTAGTTAACATTCTTATCTCGGCACCGAAAAGTTGTGGTCTTTATGTGAAATATTCACAGATGCATCATGACTGAATCATGTTAAAACCACTGAAGTTAGAATAAACCATGCAAAGAACACATAAACCAACACAGAACATAAACTGTGCGTGATTATTTTGTTGGTTATATGCAATTAGAGATTTAATTACCTACTTTTAACCTGATATGTGCTCCGTACATGCGATATAAAAGTTATACATCAGTGGTACGTTGCGCAAAAAGTTAGTTAAACATAAGTGGACGTGCATGGAAGGGTTGAGAAAAGCCACAAATTTCACACACAAATTTCACACACAAGTTTGTAAGAGTTACGTAATAATTGCATATAATCTACGTTAAATACGCATAAACTGCATAATTCTCAACCAACCGAAAATTTTGAACAGTGCAAAACCCAATTGACGTGAATACCCATCTGCTGAAACCTTCAACGGATTTCACGCATGTATCATGCAAGACTGAAATTTCCTACATGGAAATGTGCAAAATGTACGTGGTGGCTGTGTGACGTGGCCTCAAGGGAGAAGTAGGTGAGATGCAAGTGAACAGCTTTGTCTTTTTTTTAACCCCTCTAAATTCTGCGGACTGTGCAAGGGGCTTGTGAGTGCTGTTCACGTGGTAAGCGCTCTTTTTTTGTGTGCCCAGCACAGGTTTGCCATTTTTTCACCGCTGACAGCCCGGCTCTTGCCATAAGAACCGTTCATGTCTTAGGCTTCACTAGCGACTACAGTCCAGCAAAAGGACAATGTGCGACA
Source organism: Oryzias latipes (assembly GCF_053564925.1). Taxonomy (NCBI): domain Eukaryota; kingdom Metazoa; phylum Chordata; class Actinopteri; order Beloniformes; family Adrianichthyidae; genus Oryzias; species Oryzias latipes. Next base: position 25,089,698 of record NC_136248.1, on the reverse strand, counting down.
GCATCACTTGTTTGTCAAGTGTGTGCAACTTATATTAGCTTCATGAATACTTCACAATGCACTCGCCACATTCACAACAATCATAGGTTCCAGATTTTACTGCAAGACATACCTGCAGTCCCCTTGAGATGTCCCTTAAACCAACAGCTCCTCCTCCACAGCCCCAAGCGAGATAATGGTGAGTCCTTTTAGCAATGTTACTAGCCACTGGTCATGTCTTCCACTGGTATTATGACAGAATTTTAAAACTAAGTGGAACTAAGTCAGTAACTGAGTGACATATTCCACCGGTGAGTTAAAACAGGAGCAAGTTATCCTGAACACAATCTGTGGAAAAACTCTCAAGACTTCTATCCCTCAAAACAAAGACATTTGTTGTAAGAGTTCTGACTCTGCAACAGTTTTCTCATTTTTCCATGTTGCTGTTTTTGAGTGCCTCTAAGACACTCTTATTATTAAGCATTGATAGTTTTTCTTCAAGAATAAGCATCCATATTTGCACATAAGAGGATGAACCCTGGATATCAAAGGTCTTGGGTTTGGTGATAAGGAGACTTTTTGTCAGGGGAGGGGTCTTTTTAGACTTTACACCTTTGGGCAGGAAAAATATTTTAACACCTTAAAGCCAAGTTTTCTAAAATGAAAGTAGAGAATTGAAAATATCAGCCATTTTTATTTATCTTTTGTTAATTAAGTAAATTATTGTTGTTTTTTTATCCAGGCATGAGGCTTTTTTTTTTGTTCAATTATCAAAAAGCTCCTCATATTTGACTGCTCAGAATGACTTTAGTGGTCAAAAATACAAAAACTCTACTCGATATTAGGTCTTTATGAATGCGACACCCAACGGGACCTGGAAATGCTCTCGTCTGTTCCTTTAATCCTCCTGTTTTTTATTACCAGCCAAAAAAATCTGATGTGCATCCACAATGCATTTCAAATGCACATCATATATAGATTCTATTAGATTAGATGCAAATCTAACAAATAAAATTACGTTTAGAAATATTTTAAAGATATGAATTTCTGTTCAAGACTTGTGTGTTTTTTTTTAATGTGTGTGTTTAATGATACTATAGAAAAAAGTTGCTTTGCCTTTTAAAGTCCAAAAAAGTCAAGGGGAGATTGCTGTGATGGAGATCATGATTTATTTCCAAAGAGTATGTTTCTAAAACCCTTCTTCAGTAGATTTAATAGCAAACAATGGCAAATTTGTGCTGACAAAGAAGAGGGAGTGGGTGAGTCATTGTGCTTCAAGATCACACTTTTTCCTCAGCCAAACATAAATGTGTGGTTGAGTTTTGGGATTTAAATGCTTCTGGCTGCAAAAGATACAAACTTGATGTGGAGAAAATAGATCTCATTTGTAGCTGCCTTTCTTTAGCATTTCCCCATTGCCTTATCTTGATCATCACCCCCTCCTTTGCTGCCCAGAACACATATGGTGTTCAGATGATCCAACAGGCAGTAGGTTCTGCAGTGGATGCTCCCCTTTACCTCAAACCTCAGCGGCTTTGAAAGGAAAGGCACATCTCAGGTCGGAAGAGAGCAAACAGACAGGATGGAGGCTGTGAGCCAGGGGAGAATTGCAAAACAGCCAAACCTGTCATTTACTTCATCTCATCCTCAAACAGTCCAAAACTGCTTCTTTAAAAGTGCCTGAGTTGTTTGAAGCGCCTGCATGCACACTTTGCAACCGCTCAAGAGCTGCAGTGTAATAAAAAAAAAAGGGTTGAGCTACGGGGGGTGGAAAGGAAAATCATACAGATCACATTACAGATAGAAATGTGAGGAAGTATTCAAGACAATGAGGGAAGGAGATTGGAAAGGGAGACTCAGCGAGGCATAGATGACAGCTTGTGACGCCACATTAGTCACTGTGTTAAAAGATGGAGGTGTCTACACGGCCTCTTTAGCTCTGTCTCCTCTAATAGCTGCACTTGTGAGGAGGTGCGGCGCCCACAGCCTGGCCGCCGTGTCCTGCCGTTGCTGTCTGTGTTTAAACAGTGGCTGCAGCAGTGTTGATGGAAACACACATGGGAGGGAGGGAGGTAGGATGGGAGGGGAGCAGGGCAGTGCTAATTGGGACAGAAGATCGGGGTCATGAAGAATGAAGGAGAGGAGTGGAGCAGAGGAGAGACTGGGAGTCCTCGAGCCCTCCAGTGGTGCTGTCTGCCTAACGATGCGACTCTCACATAATTAACAGACGGTAATTAACGTTCGGATCACCTGAGTCTGTTTGAGTCATATGCCCTCTCTCCACCATCAATTCATCGTCACAAAGAAGTGCTGGTTACAACCCATGGTGCTGCTAGCGAGACCACCCAGCGGCCCCTGCAGCTCAAACTCTTAAACCAGGCCTACATGTTATACTGTATATGAATCTATGGCATCCTCTTAACCGGAACAGATCATTATGTTTGTCTGTCTCTGCTCCTTTATCAGTGTTGGGAGCAGCTCACCACAAAAGTATTGTATTACAATAACAGATTCAATTTTGCTTTGACAAAGTAGTGAAAGCTATTTTTTAATTCACTTTGAGTTATATTTAACCCATTACTCGGCACATTAGACTTAATGTCCAAAAGAAGCTTGTTTAAAGCAGGAGATCATGTGGTGTTTGTGATGAAAACACATCACAAGCTGAATACTTTTTCTCCATGTGGGTCAGTTTTATTGTTTAATGCGGACTTTAGAAACTTAATTCCTTTTTTTTTTGTTCAGTCCTGTTTTTTCACAGAGCCAACATCTGTCCGTCTTGTTGTTGTAAGCTACATTTGGTCATTTTAAGCTGCTTTTATCTTTTATGAGGCAGCTTTTCCAGTAGTAGTTTTTTTGGGGGCCTCCAGTTCTCTGTTTGGTCTGTTTTCCCTTTTTGCAATTCTCCTTTTCTGCCTGTTTTCCTTTTTAATGGACTGAACTGACTAACATTGAGGGTCACTCCTCTAACTGTGCTTTCACTTTACTAGAAATAAACAACATAACCATCATTATTAGTGTCATAACCATGTGTTAGCCTACATCAAATGTTATGTTCATCTGCAGGTGTTATAAAGAAAAGCCTTATAGTCAGATGTATTAATATGTGGGATTGACACGTAGGGGTACTGCAGGTGTTTAGGTCGTCTAGGCCCAAATGGGGTGGCAGGTGTGTCTTGCAGGTTCCTTGAGACTTGTGCAGCCACCTTAAGACATGTCATAAAAACCAAACGTACCATTGTTGTGCATGTGATAAGTGTGTTGTGAAGTATTTGTAAGGATGATGTAAGTTACTCACACTTATGACAAATGGGTGATACTATTGTACAATGCTCTTGTACTACACTCTAGTCATTAGTAAGGTGCATGTATTGGCTCCTGACTTATTGTGCGCAAATGCTACTCGCACAAGGTCTGTAGGTGATAAGTAAGGATGCCGACACTTACCACTTGAACAGCATTATGGGCCCCTTGCACAGTATGCAGAGTTAGGGGGGATTGAAAAAATGCTAAATCAGTACGACATTCCTGCATCTCCCACATGTGTTGTCTACGTGCATGCCCATAGAAAGAATGAACATATTTACTCTCAGGCTAGTCAAGCTGTCTACAACCTGCGTTCCTCATACAGATTTGCCCGACAGCCCATGTCCACTTGTAAGGGCAGTTTCTATTAAAACCAAAGTATTGCAGGACTCATGTAATGCAGTTCAATGTTGAAAGAGTAAAGTAGGGAAACGGATTACTCTTGAACAACAAATAAACTGCACAGTTTTGGGATTACTGGGAACTAGTCTTCATATTGGACAGTGCAAGTGTTTGGTCATCTCTCATGCTGTGTGGGAGCGGTCTCACCTCCAGGCTAGTTTAAATGTTAAGACCAAGTGGTGGTCCAACATACATGTTTTAATCCAATACTTTTGTGGATGTGAGAAGTTGCATTAAACAAAAGTTATTCCAACATCTTTTCTGGGATCTTAACCAGTTCCTTTGCAAGCACTTACTTGGCCCTGAAGATTGTGGGTCACAGAAACATGCATGTATCAAAACATGTGCAGAAGAAAAATACACACAGATGGTGGCGCAAAAGACATTATGCTTTTGCTGGCTTGCTCCTCGACCATTAATAATACATGGGGTTGCTGAGACATTCATTCCAAGCAGTCCCATCTCCAAACAAAGCAGTGTGTCTAATAAAAGAGTAACGAATGTATCCATATCTTTTCGGTTTCATCATTTGTCTGCCTTAGGATCTGGTCGTGTTAAGTCGTGCCCCCCACCAGGACTGGCGACAGATCATGGGATGTTCGCTTTCTTCATAATTGAATTTAAAGTGACCTTGTGGTGATATTGATCTGCATTTGATAAAACTGCTCTGTCACAAGCAGGAAGACACACACAGACACATCCTTCCTCGTGCATCCTTCACAAGCTCAAGGTTAGCATAGTGGCAAAGTAAGCAGCGAGCAAGAGTGCTTCGTAGTGAAGAATATTTGTCAAAGGTCTGTGATGGCTGAAGTTTGAGAGTTGTGCTGAGAGGTGCAATAAAAGGAATGTGTGTGTTGGGGGGAGTTGCTGAATGAGGAGACAACAGGAGAGGAAGGCTGCTGGAGGGGAATCCAGTCCAAAATGCTCCATGGGGTTTTGTGAAATCAGAAGTGGAAGTAAAAAAGGAGGAGATAAAAAGAAGTGATTCCTTTTCTGGATTGAAAGTAAGTGAAGAAGAAGCAAGTCAGGTGTCAGAGAGACGACTTCTCTGACCTATTTTACAGAGTTTGGATGCTGCCTGAGTTCAGCTTCCACCAGTGCCTCCCTCTTCTGGTCCAAACCTGGCAGTGCACCCAGAAATCCCCCCCCCCCCCCCCCCTTTGAGTGCTTTTATTCCTCATTAGCTGCAATGAAAGTCAGCTTTTCATGTATTACTTGTGTCAGAACACACTCATCCATCAATTTACCTGTTAACAACAGCTGTCGGCCCAAATCTGAGCTCTCAACATTGAGGCTGATGAGAGCTGACGCTGATTGCAGCAAATGGCTCAGATGACCATCACTATGACCGCTATATACATAAAATATATATATATATATATATATATATATATATATATATATATATATACATTTTTTTTTTTTTTTTTTTTTCAGTGAATAGTTTATCTTCAGTGCAACAATACAGCTGGATTACAAGTGAAAACATAAGGGTTGGATTGTTGCATGAAATGCACTGAAGGCTATGATTGTGCGTGTGGTGGGGGAGTGCCTACATTATCACATGTGGCCGAAGTTTTTGTTTGGCACCTGTTACAGCACTAGCAAGTCTCAAGAAAACCTCATAAAGGATAAAGGTTTACACAAAGTTGTGCATGATTAAAGTTTAAATAAATGTAAAGTTTTGCAAACCCCCCCGTTTGTGCTGACTGTCATGCTGTGCTGATGGTCAGGCGAGACACGGGAGTGGAGTTAAACACAATGAATCACAGATCTGAGTGTTCTGCTTGCTGACATTTACAGAGACAGAAGGATGCTAAAGAGCCCCTGATAATTTCTGGCATTCATCACGGCTGAGGCGACGTTGATGGTGTGCTCCACTGCTACTTTCAGGGGTTAATAGCGATTGATTGCTTGCTTGCCGTTAATCACCATGGCTTGTGATTACCTGGCAGGGCAGTATTGATTCTTCATTGATCAGAGCAGCTCTGCCACTTGCACCGATGTGTCTGTGAGCTCACTGTCATTTAGCACTTTGCTGGTGCAATATTGTTGTTATGACACCCCGGGCTTCGTTGCCGCTCAATCACTCCCTGGTGGCGCATGTCTGTTGCTTTACAGGAGCATCGGCCAGTCAGCCAAAGTTTCATTTACACGGTTAAACCAACGTGGTGTATAGCAGCTAGTGGGTGGCCTTCTGGTGGTTTGCAGTGGTGAATAGGTTCCTTTTCTTTCTCTCAGTATTCAGGTGTGTGCTCAAGTGAGTCGACGACTTAGTGTAAGTGAACAACAAAAGTTTATTCTCACTTTCCTTTCTGTTTCTCATTCCTTCTTGTACATAGTGAAGTTGGCTCCAACCTCCATTAAAAGGCCTGTCCAAGGTAATGAGTTTAAAGTCAGGGTTCCTGTCTCAAAGAGGTATTAGAAAACAGAAAATGTGCACGTGTGAGTATTTTTCCCACACTTTGTGTGTACACAAACAGGATTCTGAGATGGCTTGTGTGTGTAAGTGTGCAGAGACTTTGAGGAATCCTTTGACAGCTGCGAATTTAATGAGCAAATGTTAAAGGTAGAAGGAGGAGGGGGAGCATATGCATAAGGCTGAGCTTATGAAATATGAATGACTGGTTCTGCATCATCTTCAACCGCCTCATATGGTATCTGGTTTGCATTTCCCTTACTTCTTGCAGAACAGGGTGCAGCGTCCAGCAGTCTCCTGAGTGGGGATGTATAAGTCAGTATAATTATGTTTCCTCGGATGATCTGCACATAGTTTTAATAAGCTAGGACATGTGTTTACATAAGAGAGTTTTTCTCCTTGCTTTTAGGCATTTTACGCTTAGCATGCATGCAACAGGGGCAGCTGCATGAGGGGAGGGGACAAATAACAGGGGAGTCAGTGCTTTAAACTTATGTCACACAAGTTGTGTCGGTTAGTTGTCTGCCCTAAAGTCAGAAGTTAATGAAAGTATGGAGACAGAGAGTTGTAGAGAGTTTTTTTTAACAGTTGATCGAGGAATCGTGAGAGGAAAGCTAAAAACACGCTCACATTGGACGATTTGGTTTGCACCCGTTTGTTTTTGGGTTAGGTTTGGCATGGACCAAACCAGCAAACCCCACTCAACCCTGGTTTAACAATAGCATCCATGTGGACAAACAATTCAGCAAAGAAAAAATTCAACCAATGAGAGAAGGTGGCGAGTTTTCCTTTTTGTGCTTTTCTCAGTACGGCTTGTCTGGGCCTATATTATTCTATTCTTAAGCCTTTCAGAGTAAATTATATCCATATAAATGATAATATATTACCTATGGCACACTAAAGAATTATTTTTTTATGAAATATGTGTTATTATCGCAGCTCATTTTCCTACCCAGAAGTAATACAACTGGATATCTGAGGCACAGCTTTTCGCTCCTTGTGGGTGCCGCCCATTTTATGACGTCAATCTAGAGCCGGCCTAGGCCGCGTGTCTGCGTTTCCCCAAATGAAATCAAACCACATCCAAACTTTTGCAAAGATGGATGTGCATATTGTTCATAGTAAAAGGAAAGCGTTTGTGACTCGTGATTTCATTAACATTGTCAGACAAACTGAATATCCTCCAAAACTTTGTTTATGGGGTTTTAAAAGCCCTTCAAATGTCTAATAGGTAAAGGATGATGCCCGACAAAGTGTCCATTATCAGAAATTAATGGATTGCACGGAAGCCTGAACCGTCCAACACAAAGCGGAGGACGGTGGCTTTTGTGAAGTCCATTAATTTCTATATACCATGGTCCAGGTGAATACTCGATTCTGATTGCCTGCTGGGTGTGCATTAAAAAGTGATAATCCACAGTGATAATGCAGAGCCAAAAAAGAAGTTCAGGTCACATAGCTTAAATGTTCATATCACTGGCTTCTTCAAAACAAACTTTTGCTTCATCATCAGGACAAAAACAAGCGGTAAGAGGTGAAGTTTCTCTCTGAAAAACTTCAGCAAAAGATCGCAAAAGCTTGCGATACATATGCTGGTCATCACGATGGGTTAAAAAAAGTATCATTTCAGAGAGAAGGTTCACCTCTCACCACTTGTTTTTGTCCAGATGATGACACTAAAGTTTGTTTTCAAAGAGCCAGCCCAGTGATATAGAATGTTTTGGCTATGTGACCAAAACTTCTTTTTAAGATGAACATATTACTGTCCATTATGACTTTTTAAACCACACCCAGCAGCCAATCAGAATAGAATATTCACCTGTACCATGGTATAAACTTACAGAAATGTCTAGTACTAAATAAAAAAATTTATGGCAACACTGAATGTTGGAAGAGAATGTTTGCATTCAAACAGCTACTTTGTGCTTTCCCAGGAACTCCTCTTTTGCTGTCAGCAGCATTTTTCTGAAACAAATTCACTTTTCTAAAAGAAGCCCAAGTTTCCTATTTGTGACTTTCTATAAGTTTTATATGTAGAAAGAACAATGTTGTGGGGAAATAAAACACTAGCTTGTTTTTTGCAAATCTTCTTAAAAATGACAACACAAACTTTTAGGTTTGAGTTATTTTCCAGTCAAGTCGTATCAAATAATTAGCTGCAAAATCTTTAACATACTGCAGAAAAATTTCCCTATGAAACTTAACTTCCTGCTCATGAAGTCTCTGTAGCATCACTGCTTCACTGAGTTCTCAATTTATTCAGAAATTCCTGAGATGTTTTATTCGCGATGGTTGCATAAACAACATTTATCTGTCACTAAAAAATATACTGTTTAGGTGTACAAACTCTATATGAACAGGATTATCGCCTTTACATTAACTCTAATTATAACAATCATTTTAAAAGGTAAACTATTTTGCATTTACACAGTGCAGTTGAGGGCATATTGTGGGATTGAAATTTTTTGCAAAATTATTTTCCAAATAACGGAAAATGACGATTTTGACATTTAGAAAATTTAGTAAATGTTTATTGCTTAAGCAAGTTGTTTAAGCTATTGGCGTTGATTGATTAAAAATGCATGATTTTGATTTATTGAAATTAATTTATCTCTTTCTGTAGGATTTGTTCAATTTATGCTTAAGGCAGCTCACCACATGAAGACCAGAGTTCATCTTTGTTTAACTCAAGTCCAACAAGGCAAACAAGGTCACAAGACAATTAACTTTCTTTGTTTTCTTCTTCCTCTTGCCCCCTATTTCTCATGTATATTAATTCCACCATCTGATCCATAGGATGAGATCTTTTTTCCCAGCAGGGGGGTCAGCTCTATATCTCCCTGGCCTGCAATGCGAAATGAGTGATGAAATGTGAGAGAATAGGGGGGAAAAGCAAGAAAAAGTGCAAATCTCCATGCATGACTTGCAAAGAGAAAAGCCTTGTTTTTTTCACTCCCAGATGTCAGGGTTCTCCATAGTGTTCAGTTTAACCCCTACATCCTTCCTTTCCAACTCTAATTACACACACACACACATTTCTACAACTCCCACAGAAGCATTGAACTAGCTGAGTGCTCACCAGGCTCTAAAGGCTGAAACTGATGGTGTAACAGGCACACACGAAAGCTCTCATTAGCAGTCTCACACTGATAATGTGGAGATGAAAAGATGCTGCGCCGCAGTGTGTGCAGCAGCGCTTTTTTTTCCCTATGAACTCCGAATGTGCACTGCCAACGCAATGAGTCACACAACTTTGTTTCTAAAAGACCGTTTGGATCCTTTAAAGGTGATAAATAAACAGCACACTGTTTTCGAGCATTGATGTATTGCTTTGGATAATTAAGCACGAATCTTGAGTTTGGTATTGCATCAAGAAAAGGTCTGGAATTTTCTATATAGTTAGGAAAACCAATGATTTACAGTTTTCCAAGAACTCTGTCAATCTCCCTCAGAAAAAAAAAACCTTTGAGAAATGCATTGACACAACAGTAACTTTTTTTTTGGCTTAGACTTACAAAAATGTATATTGTGACAATTAAAATAAACTAATTAATGTTAGGAGCACCTGTTGTTTGCTTAATTTATAGGTTGCACTCTTGTAATACAACAATAGCTGATTAAATTACTGTAAAATGTTAATTCACAGTCCACACTTGACAGTTGTTAAAATGTTTTACTTTTAAACTCTCTTTGATTACATTTTTTAAAGGGTAATCAATTACAGGCATGTATGTCTGAAATCCTCTGTCCAATAGTCTTTCTCATAACTTTCGCTTTCTTGCTGGCTCTTCATTGATTTATTCAGTTTTTATTGCGTTTCTCTCATGTAGCTGACATGGTTTCACCAAAGTGTGTTGATTTTTAGAAAGACCTGTGTATAGCTATGAATCCTGGATCATTTTAAGTATTGTATGTTTTCTCCTGACTCATATTTGGCTGGGGGACATGAAAAACACAACATCAATGGGGGGGGGGCTTTCTGTGTGGAGTTTGCATGTCCAAAAACAAGCTTCATAGGTTAATTGGCAACTCTAAATTGTCCAGGTGTGAGTGTGAGAGTGAATGGATGTGTGATTGCGGACATTCTACCCTGCGACAGACAGGCTCCAGCAGCCCCGTGATCCCGAAAGGGAAAAACGGACCAGAAAATTAATGAATTAATCATATTTTTACTGACAATTTCTTTCATTTTGGCGGCCATTTTGGATCCTCCATGACTTCAAAATATCTGATGAGACAAAGTGCAGGAGTTTTCTCCCTTTTTTAACTTCATGGTGTGAACGTCTAATCCTTGAACTCGGCTAGATGTAATTAGATTTATTCATGTATTAACCCTAACCCTATCCTAGGCACTTTACCATTGGGAGTTGGGTCATAGAGTTTTAAATTTAAACTTCCAATTTTTTTGAAATATGAGTGACCAAAAATGTTCTTTTTTATGTTAAACATTCTAAAGGACTACTGGCATAACATTTGCAGTTTTCTAGGTTCTCAAAGCTAAATCAATTTTTGGATGATTGGTTTGTCTTGCTACTTGAGTAATGTTATTTTCAATTTTTTTTCAAGTTAATTTTAGCCCAATCTACCTACGCTTAGAGATATGGCCAGGATGTTTTTATGTTGTTTACGGAAGACTTTTAGGCCTAAAATCAAGACTGATTAAACCAGGCAATTTTTTTCACAACGCATCAATATATTTTGAGTCTTTGTGAATGGTAGGCTTATTGTTCTGCGTTTTGCTAAAACAATTATATGTATTTTGTCAATAGGACTGTTGTGTCTTTAGTTGAAAGGAGTAGCAATGTAACTCCAGCACTAGATGTAGGACATTTTGTAAAAAAACACATTGTGTTGCAGGTTGGAGAGTACACAGATGCAGTGACACTGTGTGTGGTCTGCCCTTTTGCACGTATTTTTCTTTCAACAGTCCATTTTCTTGTCCTTGGGGAATTGGCAAAGAGGTGCTAAAAGCCATTGCTGTGTTGACGAGTTGTGCTTCTTCTGTGGAAGAGGTTACCTCCATTATAAACTAGTGAGCATCTCAGCATGATGTTTTGTTTTGTTTTGTCTCAGATTTGGACAAAAATGTTTGCCTTTTCACTTCGTTCCAAACTCAAAATGTCTGGACTCTGGTTTGTAAAATATATTGCTATAATGTTGGTATTGTTCTTTAGCAAAATATTTGCACACATGGTAAACCTCTAAGGTTGATGAAGTTGAAGGGTGGTCCTGCAGCCTCTGCTTTAGCTCTTTGTTGTCAGATTTTCCACTCAGTGTTTTTTTTTTTTAATGGACGGGGGTACGACTGGGCTACGAAAACTGCATTTAATGGTCTGTTACAGATTATACATTTTTTTATAACTGTGCAGAAGAAAACTTATGGTGTTAGAAAATATCTTAGAGAAATTTTTAATAAACTGTTTGTAATTTCTGGAAAAAACATTGGTAAATCTTTTTAATTAACTGCTATCTTTTTGCATTTTCTTAAGGTTTGTCATTCAAGGACAAATTTCAGGGTTTTTTCAACCAAAAAGTTAATGAAACTCCTTAAAAAACATTACTTAGCAGAACTTAAAAAAATCAAAGAACTTTTGTAATTACTTTTAAAAATGTATCACTTATCTTTTTCTTGAAGGCATGTGTTCATACTTTTGGAATAAACAAAAAGTTGGATTATACTGTATGTGAGGGGTAGCCTGATGTCTTTTTTCAGTCATTTTGTACTTATTCACTGGATCCATTTTGTTTTTCCTAAATTTATTTCCCACCAGCGAGGTCAAGACTAAGGTTGTGTCCAAATTCCATAACTCCTCACTACATAGTGCTTTACGTAGGGCGTTGACTATTATTAAGGTGTTCAAATCTACAATTCAACAATCCAGTACCTTTGAAAATTCCCAGAAAGTCTGCAAAAAACAGTGAGTATCTATACTCACTAGAAAACATAGACCACAATACATTGCGTTTGAACCATTTTTTCATGTAAAAATCCATTTGTTTTTATCTATGTTTTATAAATCATCCAAGTTTTCATAATCAGAAAACGGTGGATTCATAACTAGTCTTCGTAAATGTTCATGTTTATTAGGTTTTACTTTGGGAAATCAGTGATGTCATAAAAAAGAAAAGAAAAAAATAGTATTGAGCATGGAATTAAAATTACTTTTAAAATCCAGGGGACTACATAGTCTCATGCTTTGTCGTTTTGTTTTGGGGTTTTTTTAGTCAGGGAGTAGGGAGGGAATTTGGCCGTAGCCTGAGTAGATTGCTTTTTAGTTGGGCTGAAATTTGGATCTGGCAATGAATATATAAGCTTGAGATGAAGTTTTAATAAAAAAGATACTTTACTTAGCAAATATTGTTTAAAAAGATTTAAATGGGCAAAAATTGATGGGGTTTTTTATATTTTTTTATAACTCATGAAATAGGCTTGTCCCTATCCCAAACCTCTCATCTTTATTAAACAACTGCAATGACTGGTGATAAAAATCAAGCACAGAAATATTCCATTTGTGCTTTAATGCATTGATAAAAAAAACTGTTGTGACCACTACAACTGTACTTAAACCGTACATAGAACTTTATGTAAATTTTTAAGTCTTTTTTCCCGCCAATACAGACAGCAGAAAATAAGTGCTGTATTGACCCACGCCTCCACAGTGAGCTCCTTATTAAAGCATTAGTAATGCAGAGCTTCATGGCACTCTTCGGGACTGTTTCATATTTTTGGTCCCTTTCAAAGCCTTTACTGGGTGTGGGTGGAAGGCTTCTGATCTTTCCTTGTTCATATTAAATAAGTCAGATTCTAGCTCCCACCTCAAAAACCTATATTCACATTTACACTGGGGGCTTATTGAATGTGAGTATAAGCTTGTGTGGAGCTTTCCTTTCAGCTCAGGCCAGTGAGTTTGAATCCTTTTGAACAGGCAGTAACATGAGGCAACCATGACAGGCAGGACGACCCTTGATCACTGTTAATTACCTAAGTGGTCGTGAAGCTCCCAAACCACCACAGCAACGCTGCTAGCACTCCATGTCAGGGAAGGTGCTTGTGTGTTTTTTTAGACCGGTGGGAGACATGTATGTGTGCAATTAAGCATCTGTGTGCATCTGTGTGTTGCCATAAGCATCATCATTTGACATATTGCCCTTCAAGTGCGCGGCGTGCTCACAGGAAGGCGATCTTCGGCATTGTTCAAAAGCAAAGCGGGGTTTGTCAAAGCTGTCAAACACAGAGGCACACAAAGGCACTCTTGAGAAACTCTCCCTTTAATGAAAGAGAGGCCATTTAAGATTTATGAAAGAAGTTTTAAGGCCCAAGTACAATCATCTTGTCATTACACTTGAATCGAAAACAGTTGCATCATCTGTCAGGAAATGATCGTCTTCTCTGGGATTATGGAGGTAATGCTTTGAATTCCCACATGATTAAACGAGAGGAACAAGAGGGATTCAGAAAAAAGTTGTATTCTTTCTCAGAACTCCAATTTCATTTTCCGATCTCAGGACATGAAACGGAAGAAAACTTGAAAGAAATTTTACCAAAGAAAATGTATAGCTTTAAAAGTGTCCTTGGTCCCTCCATTACATCATGATTTATTGCTAGGTGTTGGTGAATAGTGTTTCTTTTCTTTTTTTTAGCCAGTAGAGTGCCCACTGAAAAGGCAGTGCTCCAAACCCAGCTGGTCAAAGTGTCCTTGAAAGTATCGACTATATTACGACACAGCACTGATAGACAGCAGATGTAATCCCACTGTTTCTCTGGGGAAGAAATCTGTCAATAAAAAGAAGACCTAATGGCCTAATTTGCACATGAAACTGGCAACACAGTTGATGCCTCATCCATACTCTAAATATATATTATATAAAGAGAAACAAAGACAAAAACAGACGAGCTGCTGGGTCTCAAAATGCAATGTTTTCAATGATTTGAATACATTGTATGATTTTCGGCTCTTTCTTCAATTTAACTTAGATGTTTGAAATGTGTTTATGATATTATCTCATTGCGGTAAGTGAGGACTTCTTCTTAGCAGCTTTTCACTAAATAACTACAGCTAAAATAGTGACATTTTGTTGCCATTTTTCAAAATACAACAATTTCGCACTCAAGTGACCTTTTTTTTTCAAGAAAGAAAAATAACTGTTTCAAAAGCCTTGGTGACTAGTTGTCTTTATTGACTAGAATTTAATAAAATAGGGCGTAGTTGGTCAGAACCAGACAATGTTTTCTGAAAGTTGGCTGCATTGGACATGTTTGAAAGCTCAAATGAACACTTGCAAACCAAGCAAGCAAACCCTGCTCTGCATGAAAAACAAAGGTTTTGATCAACTTGCAAGTGAACCTTGAGGAGTTGAGCCACAGTGTGAATGAACATAGAATTTTCCCATGATCCAAAGAGCAAAGTAAATCAAATGGAATGAGTTGTAAACACAAAAAGTTGACAACACAACTTGAAAATGATTACCAAAAGACTTGGGGCAAGCTGAATTTTTTCCCCCAAATTTTCTTCCCCAATGCTTCCTGGTTGTAGCTCCTTATCATCCTCTAACATGCTGTTAGAAATATTTGGCATTTCCAAGATTCTTGGTGTACTTTAAAGAGTGCACGTGTTAAAGAATTTCCAACCACATAAAGGTACAAATAAATGAATACACCTGTCTGCTGGATTTCCCTTCCATGCCCTGACTTTTATTTAATTGTTTGTCCACACTTCTAGATCTGATCAAAAGAAATGTGTCTGTAAGATATCAAAACAAAGATTTTTGGATCAAGCACCAGGTTTCCACAATCACTTCTTCATTCTTAAGAAAAAGAGAAAAAAAACAGGAAAAAAAACAGGCTCTTGTCCATTTCAGGTGGGTCGCGCCGATTATCATAAACGACTGTTTGTAATGCAGCCGCTGAATAGATCTGATGTGTGTTTATGGGCTGCAATGTATTGTGTGAGGAAAGAAGAAGTGAGACAGAAGGAGAGAGATGCTTTGGGAGCTCAGAAAACAACACTATCAAAGGAAAGCTTCAAAGAATATCAGCTGCGTCTCCTGGGTAATTTGTGATCCGGCATTCTTTTGACTTCAAAGGGCCACTGTGTGTTGGAATACTGCAAGTGGGAGAGTAAAAAGGGGGGGTAGAGCTTGGAGGAGGGAGGGGGGAGGATCTGATTTCTCTAATAAATGCTGACACCAGGCCTGTTTGATATTAGATTCAGGGAACAGTTTGATTTGTTATCGCCTTTGAAACTCTTCGGATGTCCTTCAGAGAGGCAAGCTGGCTACTGCCGAGTCTGGAGAGCAAAGGGGGGAGAGCAGGGAGTGCCAGGCTGGCAGCACAAGTGCACAGCTATAAGGATGACCGCTAAAGTGCTATTGATTAGAAGTCACTTTGACGCTTCGCCTGTCTCTTTGTCAGCACGCAGTCTGTACGCACTCCAATACACCATAAACAACTCAATGAGTCCAAAAAGATTTAAGGCAGCAGAAAAGATTTGCTGTTTGGATCAGAGGAAAGTGATTCAACAAGTCTTTTTTAAACTTTTACCATATTGAAAGTCATTGTTTTGCTTGCAAGATTCCAGCAATGTCTTGCAAAATTTGAAATACGCCATGAAATGTTATCACCACAGGCGAGAGAGTTTGAAAAAGAACAGTTTGGAGATGCTCTCTGTCCTCAGGAGGCCTTTCTTGCACTCTACAGCAGCAGCCGGCTGGAATATTTGAAACCTACCACCAACTGCAGGTGGAAGATGAATATCAGAGGAGAACTCTAGCTGGTAGATAGAAAAGTATTCACTGCTGCAGATCCTCCATTTGGGCACGAACAGAATCTAAGTGTTGATTTGGTGCAATGTACCAGTGCTGTTTATCATTCAATACATATAACCTTATTGAACATAAACAGACTTTAAATTAAGGGTGTCAAATGATCGCATTAATCACATTAAATAAGAAAATTAAGGTCCGTAATTTGTTTGATTCTTAATTATTTGGATTGAAAAAATATCCCTTGGTGGTGTATAACTATAAGGTGGAAGTTCTTTAAAATTACAAAAAAAAACTTCTTTAAAGCCACTTTTTAAATTGTATTTTGATATTTTACTGGATTACTAATTAATTAATCACAAAAAAAGTCATCTCTTGACAGCACTAGTTAAATGTCTCATACCTTAAAAATATGATATGCTGTCTAATTACTTATGCTATGATGCTGTCTGATTTTTTTATTTCTCAATCCAGAAGAAATTAAGATTTTCATGCTAATCTCATGAGACTTTTTGAAAAAGCAATCTTTTTCTTTCTTGTTTTCTGAGGTTTTTGGGTCTTTTCAAAACTGAATTTACTTCTTGAAAAGTTGATTTATCATGGAAATGAGTCCTTATAGTCAGTCTTTAAGATAAGATTGATAAATTGATAAAATCTGATTTTTTTTATGTTTGGATCTTTGTCTTAGATTTGTAGATTTTTTTTTGGTTGGACATTGTAGTCAATACAACTTTTTTATTAAAGTATTTTTTAAGAAAATCTTGAAGTTTTAGAGCTAAATCCATTAAGAAATTGACTGTTAATTTCTGCTTTGGCTTCATCTCACTTCTTAACCCTTGTGCTATCCTAGGCACTTTACCATTGGGAGTTGGGTCATCTAGACCCACTAGGTAGTGCGCTGAACCTTTTTTCTTCAATGATTTGTGATCTTCACTGGTGTCCATGGATTCCATGAAATCTTTCCACCTTTATCCACCTTTGTCATGGTAGGGAGAACATGTTAAATTAAGGGTGGGGTCGTCTACGATAGCACAAGGGTTAAACTGACTAACTTTACTACATCAGGTTTCTAACATAACCTGCTTTGTTTAGTCTGTATGTTCACTTCAATTTATTATGTACTTGCATCTTGGCAGAAACTTTCAGTTTAGCTGAGTTTAGACACAATGGACTTTAACTAAGATCCCATGATCAGCTGTTTTAAGTAAAAAATATATATATCAAGATAAGACACTTTTACAGGGAAAACATTTAAAAATGTTTAAAAAAAACATGGAAAGAATGCAGATTTTCTTTAGCACCCTTTGCCTTTAATGTTAGAATTGACTTGTTACAAACAGTATGAAAAGATGAAACCAGAGATTTTACTTCACTTACCCCAAAATAACAGATGAATAAGGACGTGGGCATAAATATTGGTTTAAAGGCATAAGACGTGGTTTCATATTCAACTTAAAGCATAGCCTACAACAATGGACGTTATTTAATGATATGAAATGATAATTCAGCAATCTGTACAAAACGGACTTTGGTGTAAACATCACTGGCTTTATTTGGGGATAGATGGGGATCATGACACAACCCATACAGATACACAAAAGACTTAAAGAAACACATAAAAGCTGCAAGTCTTTTTCATTTAAACATTTGAAATATGACTTCAAAACATACTTTACCACTAATTCACGCCAAAGTTGATGTGAGCATAAAGCAACTGTATTCACTGACCCATGGGATTAAAATGATGTTTCATTATTCCGTAGAAGGATTGATGTGTCAAACACCACCACTGTTTCTATGCATATTTAAACATACATCACCATTGATCTACTGATGCATCAAACTGCATGATGAATATTTAAAACTCCAGGCTGGGCTGGTGAGTGATTGGCTGTTTATGACATCACCCCTAAGTCACAGATGTTTGATTTATTCCATCCAGGCAGGACACTGGTGGCTTGTGAATGAGATGTAACTAACATGTGAATCCTCTTGTATTTGTGCCAGCTGAAAAACACCACGGCTGCCCCCCGATTTCAAGCCCCTCCTCACACACCCTGTCAAAGTCCCTCCCTTCCTTTTCCGTCTCTTTATCTGCTTATTAGTGTTGGGTTTTCTACAAAGAACCATCTGGGCATGGCTATATGCCAGCTCAGGAGAGCTATTACTCAGAAAAGACAACCTCTCTTCAACATCTGTGTGCCAGGATCAAAGACGTTTCTGTTTACTCCCCTAAATACCCACTACACACATTCTTTTTTCTTGTTCTCCCTTCCATACCTGTCTACCTCTCATTGTCTTACATCTTTCACTGTAACCTGGCTTTCGGGAAGTAAACTAAATGACCCCCCTCCTCCTCATACATCTCCATTAGTATCTATCTTATCCACGATCTTTCTCGCTTTGCAGTTCTTTTTGTTGACCTAACTAATCATTTATGCTTGTGCACCAACACATCATCAGTATCAATGGGGGGTGTGGTTGATCAATTTTCAACCATTTGAATATTGATCATGGAGGAGGCCAAGCATTTATTAACAATTATTAATTGTGGTTTATGCCTGGTCAGAACTATATGACACCAAGTCTTCATTTATCAGAATAGAGCTCTGAAAGAAAAGGCCTGGATCAAGATTTGCAAGATTTCCACCCCTTTAGTATTTGACACCAAGCCTCTTCCAACTGTAGGAACATGCACTAGTATCGATTGAGAAGCGACAGTCGAGTCTAAAAGAATGTGTGCCACATGCCCGATGTGAACGTAGCATTATATATTTGTGGCAGATAGATAATTAAAATTCTTTAAACTCAGATCGCCAGCCCAAATCCCAAAGTCCATCTCAGGAACCTGCCAGCAGAGTTCTAATCATGACCTCAGCCTGAGGACCTCCCACCTAGCTCTAATGATCGGTTGGACCACACAAGGGAGGGGGGGGGGGTTCTGTTACAGAAAATCAAGTTAGCCTTTCAGCCAAATAAAAAAAAGTCTAGCTGTTGATCAGAAGGGCAAGTGCTAGGAAATGCTTAGTGTCATGCCATGAGTGTTACACTGTTCAGAAAAATCAATAGGAATATTGAGCTATATATGACGGTACTGAAAAACCATTATCTGGATTAAACCGCTATTAGGGATGCAAACTGGCTCCTGTCCTGTTGGCGATTCTGGATTATATCATCAGAAACACAGATGTCTTATTTATATGAGTGTGTGCAATCCTGTCTCATGGATTTAAAGCTAGCTGTGTTTCGTTAACTTCCTCAGAGGTTATGAGACACTGTGTTTTGTTACCCCGGTCTTGTAAAAACAGGGGATCAGAAAAAAAGTGTTATCCTTTAAGCCAGGTGCTCTAGTTCAACTCTGCTGACTAAAACACTTCCCTGCCGGCTTCCGCCTTCTCACATGCTCAGTGTGCGTGTGAAGAGGTTACTCAGGTTTTCTGTCTGAGCTGTGAGGATGCAAAGCGCAAATGTGGTGACAGTGTTTGATCATGAAGAACAGGCTTTCTGGTAGCCTAGTCAATGTAAAGCTAAAATTGCTCCGTTGCTGTTTCAAGGTTTTGGCTCAGAACTAATAAAGATTGATCAGTGTTCCTTTCAAGATCAATGCTGACGCTATTTTAGTTATGCTTGTTTGCTGGGATGCATTCTGATCAATGGCAGAGCTATTTTTTGTGTCAAGGACAGGACCTAGTTTGCTTCAGGCAAAGTGAGAGGGACGGGCTTGGCTGACGGACCATTCAAGGCCATAAAAGCTTCAGCAGCTCAACAAAATACATCTTCTCTGTCTCATAAATATTCTTCTGTTATAAATGCGTTGATAGTGGAATCATTTTGACGGATTCAGCACTCTGTCATGCAAAGTTCCAGCCGATCCAACGACACCACTGTCAGTTTACAATATGCCACCCACTATCCCGTTAGCTGAGAGAATCATTTCAGGGGAAGTCCTGCTGGAATCCAGCATGTGCCGCTGCTCCTAAATCTTTCTTTAAAGTCCCATTCCGATCATCCTTTGATCTATTTTAAAACCGTCTATGGTCTTTTAATTATGCCAGTTCTAGGCAAAATAAAAAATGCTGTGTCGTTTTTTAAGACATAGCCCCTCTCACCCCCAACCTAACATTACCGATGCCACAAAAATGTCAAGCAGTAGTGGAGCTATCCACCCTACACTTTTGAGCCAGAAAACAGCTCCGACGGGGAAAACAAAGACGTACCTGGATCTATTTGTCTGCAAGTAGATGCATTAGAATGGATGCATTAGAATGATCAGGCGGCTGTAGCACCTACAGCTACAGGCTTTTTCCAATGGCATTTTTCCATCTGCTCCTGATTCACAACGATTTGAGCGAAGAAAGACATTTTTTTGGTGCTGTCATGATCATTTTTTTTGTTTAATTAATTATGACCTTAATTATTTAATCTAATTAGTCAATTTTTAATCGAACTTCGTAATTGCTGTGAAAAGCCTCGTTTTTAGGTATTTCTATTTAATTTCATGGCATTGTGGTGCAGCAAAAGATCAACATACAACTAAAAAAGTTGCTTTCTGAAACATTTTATTTTAACAGACTTTTACACTTCCAGTGGTTATTATTTTTAATCTCAAACTGGGTGAGATTGTTGCAGGCCACTTCCATGACAACCTGTCACACCACATAACAATTGTTAGCTTTTTGTGAACAAAAATTTACACTTAAAAATGTAACAAGATTAATGTACTAATAAATTATTTATTATTTATTTATTAAGTGGCCATGGTATAAGTGGCATGATGCCTTTCAGGGTGTCTATAATAAAAAGTAAATGGACTTTTGTAAAAGCAAAGCTAATGGGATTAGCCCCTCGCATACTTCATTAATTTGTAATAAATAACCCTTCATCTAGCTTTACCACTTACATAGTAGATAATAGTTGTTGCGTTATAGCATTGTTTTGGGATAAATCAGTTAAGCACTACAAAGTCACAAATTGATGATGTCACAACATCGACAGGCACACCCTTATGGAGTCAATTCAGTCTCAATAATCAGAAATGCACACAACCTATTTCACAAATACACACGCTCTTTGACTCCATACACCCTGTGTATGCATTTTCTGCTGAGATTAAATCAAATCAAACTTTATTTACAAGAAAGCGCTTCTCATACACTCCGCAACTCGAAGCGCTTTAACATTTAAAACAAAAAACACAAAAAACACCCATTGCAATAAAAAACCAACCCACCCTTCACCCTTCCCACTCCCGTTAACACATTTGACCCATGACCCCAAAACACAATGAATACTGACAAAAGTAACCACTAAAAGAAATTTAAGGCTTGGTTCTGCTGTAGGAAACAGCATTTGGGAATCTCTCCATACCAGGAGCCAGTTCAGCCGTAGGAACATTGCCATAGTGCCCACTGACCCCAGGAAGGCAAAGGGGTCTAATTCACAGAAACAAGTAAACGGCTCAACCCTTGTTTAATATTTGACAACTCGACAGTAGTTATAGATTAAAAATGATATTAAGACTATTAACACTCGTCAATTTCATTGTCCATTGGACAGTGACAGTAAAGGCATATCTCTCTCTCTTTATCTCTTATCACTAATGTGTCTGTCACTGATTAATCGCGATTAATGCAACAATTTTACACCACCAATTTTCTTTTTAAATGTTTTTCATCATTAATGCTAAAAAAAATCCAAAAAAACCTTTGGATTTTGTCTCTAACAACTCTCCAGCCATCTGCTGTACTCACTTTATCTCACAGCCTTAGATGGGTGGCTCATTGTCCAACTTCCTCAGCAGTAAGTTCAGTAGGAGACAGCTAACTGGAGCATTAAACAAGGTTGCGGTCCACAGGTAGCCACCAGCTGAGCTCACGTGCCGCTAAATTTGCTTTGACAGGTGAGATCACAGCCTCACAGTGGGGTGTTGCACCCAACAGAGTAGGGAGAGGCACAAAGCAGTTGGAGCTCAGCCTCAAAGGACTTACCTGTGCTCTACAGCTCCAAGGAATAATGAAAAATATCTTTAATGGGTTTTAGGTTATTTAGTCTGTCCATGAAACTAAAACACTGATGCTCTCGGTGACTTTCACCAAGTTAGACTTAAAACATTGATCACTCAAGGAATTTGTTAACTTTTATTGTTAGATTGCCAAGCTAGCTAATGTTCTCTAAAAGACAAGCACATTTTCCTGCTAGAGTTGTAAACAACCATTCATGAGTTCTGCTCAATGCCCAAATGCTCTCAATAAAAGAGGAGACATTACTCATGATGTGCAAGCTGTTTTAAGTTTGAGTAACACTTTTGTTTGGCTAAATTTTCTTACAGAAGGAGCCTTTAATCTTATGCGACCCAGGGGAGGCTAAAGCTTTCTGGTCTTAACAAGATCAAAATTAAGGATAGGCTAAAAATAAACTTGCATTCAGGGTCACTGTTTATTTTCCTGCAGGGAACTAGCTATAGTTCAACAAAGTCTCAGCTAACTGACAAACTTGAAGACCTACTTCAATCATGGCTTCGTCTTTTAATTACAATTGCTGTTTTTAGCCAAAATCCATGAAAACCTGGTCGTTTTCTTGGACATAGTTTCTGCAGAGAGGCAAGAGTTCATTAGAAATTCATGTCTGAGTTGTGGGTGGGTATGGCGTTTCATCTCTGCCATAAAGTGAAAGGGCGTAAAGACAACTGAGCGGGCGAATTGAGGAACTGAGTGAGCGAACCTTACAACCGTGCAGGCGCAATTCTAACCAAGCGACCCCGCATTTTACAACTACATGCCTGCAAACCTTTGCGCCCTCACCAGGATTTGTGCTCAGTGTTAAGGGGGCGTTTTTGTCACTCGGTGTTCAGGGGTGTGTTTGTCACTTGGGGGCAGTAACCTTTTTGGTCGATCTGATTGGCCGAAATTTGCATGTCTAATGCGACGAGGCAGCGGGGCGGGACTTTCATTTTTCAGAGCAGGGGGGGCTAACAGGCGGCTCTTGAGCTGCATGCAGCTCTCTGCCTTTTATCGTAGTTTCTATGTACAGTACTTTCACAACCATAAGGCGAACATAAAAGTCTTACATTTCCTCAAAATGTACGGAGCGGCCCTAATGTGTTGTGTGAATTCGGTAAAGAGGACCTAGGAGAGAACAGCATGAGAACGGTACGGAGAGAGGCGAGGACGTGAAAGGATACACCCCCCCCAATAGTACAAAGGTGCAAATATGTGCATAATTCAGAATAACTTCATTTTGGAAACCCTGGAAATGCAAAGAGACACGGTTATGAAGCATGGTTTAAAAAGCAAGCTATCAGCTACGCGGAGGATCACGGGAATAGAGCAGCTGCAGTTCGGTTAAGTTTGAAAGATCTTCACAGATTCTGACTCCCAACCTCAATGACTCAATTATTTTGTATTAACACAGAGAGTGAACTACAAATGCATTTCAAAAGAAAAAAGATCCTTTTTTTTTTTTTTTTTGCCTTTTAATCAGAATTGTTCACTTCAAGCTGTGAATGCAGACATGCAGCGAGCTGGCTGCAATGAAAAGCTGCCCACCCTCCGCTCCTTCTACTGGGACGCAGCGAGTTACGCCACACTTTTGGACTGTAGGACTTCAGCTTCGACTGATGCGCCTGCCTTCTCTGTTCTTTGGAGCTGCACGGCAACGAGACGGACTCAGACGATGACGAAAGGGAAGCTGGCGTGTTTGATAGAAATCAAGCCCGGCTTCATTCCAGATACAGAAGATGAGGACTTTGATGGATTTTTGGATGCTGATTGATGACTGAAAAAAGAAAAAAATGAATCACAACCAACTCAGTTTTGCGCTCGCTGCCTTTTTAAAACACACACCAGCATGCCTGTTTTGCCGGTATGTGTTAATGTTAAATACAGAAAAAAACACCCTGCGCCGTTTAATCCAGTGCTGTTGTATTGTGGAGAGGAGTGTGTTGTTGGAAATAATATGGCTTTAATTGTGTGTTTGTGTGTGTGTCTGGCAGGTCAGTACAGGGTTTGGCTCTTTGACTCACAGTTAGAAATTTCAGCTCTTTGTGTCAAACTTGTTCACCACCCCTATTAGACGTAAAGGCTTTAATAAAAAAAACGGCGGATGTAATGTGGATTAAAATCTTAAACAACCCAAGTGCAGCTGGTTTTATTGTGCTTTAAGTATTTCTCATGTGAAAATCATTGCATTCGTTACCGTTTTAATCAACGTTACAGCCGCCATTTCTTTTCTAATAAAGTTTCTAAAAGAAAGTCCCACCCCGCTCCCTTGGTGGATTTGTCATGCACATTTCAGCCAATCAGATCAACCAGAAACACATTAGGGCCGCTCCGTACATTTTGGAGAAAATGGAAGACTTTTATGTTTGCCTTATGGTTGTGAAAGTACTGTATATAGAATCTATGACAAAGGCAGAGAGCCGCATGCAGCTCAAGAGCCGCTTGCTAACTCCCCCTGCTCTGAAAAATGAAAGTCCCGCCGCGCTGCCTCGTCGTTTTAGACATGAAAATTTTGGCCAATCAGATCGACCAAAAAGGTTACTGCCCCCAAGTGACAAACACACCCCTGAACACCGCCCCCCAAGTGACAAAAACGTACTATGTATGTCTCTACCTCTCAGTCAATTATTCTGTTATAAATGCAATAACATGCCCCAGAATCCATTTTAACCCCACCCACACCTTTGTGTGCAATCCTACCTGCACCATAATATTTTAACCTTGGCCTTTGTATTTTATTACAATTTATTATTTGTGTATGTATTTATTTTGCAAGGTACTACTATTGCATGCTTCAAGTACCTCTCAATATTTTAGCCAAACATCTCTCCTAATCCTAATCATTTTATGGCATAGCTGACCATGTTTGGATCCTGCAAAGTCTTCAACTTCAACAAATGCTCCAGTATATCCTACTATTTTTGAAAAAGCGCTTTTTAAATAATTCTTAAAGTCTTCCTAAAAAACTTTATCTGTGTTATGAATGTTCATGAGTGTGGATCACAATTTCTGCCAAAGATGTGTTACTTATTTTACTCAGATGTAAAGCACACCTCCACATGCGCACACTCACACTCCTCACGTGCAGCTCCAGAGCTGCAACTCAGCAAATGTGGCCGGCAAGGTTTAATTTTCTGCCCCACCCCCCACCCCCCACCTTCTCAGCCCCCAGCTTCATGTATTTTTCATCCCCACCATCCTGTTCCCACCCAGTCACTGCTGCTGCGCAATGCTATTGATCGGCGATTAAGCCATCAAACTGTTATAAAGAGGTTAATATTTTAAAGCTGTTACGCCTTCCCCACCCTTCTGTACAGTTTCAAGGTTTTAAGAGTTTCCGCTGTTGTGCAAGGTCAGTTTATGAATGTTTGATGTAATGTAGATGACAGTGGGTTTTTTCTGTTTTGTTTTTTCACTCCTGTAGGGTACTTATCATAGAAGCTTTTAGCTCGATAAGCTGATGGTGCCAAAGGTTAAGAAGGACCCGCGTCACTCACAAAGTGGCTGGGGAGGGTCACTTGCTGCAACCCACTTATGTACTATGTTTCTGGTCGTTGACCAATTTGTTTATGGTAATTCTAATAGATCACCAGAGACCACCGAGCTCTGGCTCCACTCTTCAATAGCAATATTGAAGGTTCAGCATTAATTGTGACCCTTGGGCAAAGAATTTGCAGCCTCATCCTATTTCTGCAACTGATAAGCATCTAGAGTTATTTAAAGGTACTTTTCCAGATGGGCTGCTCTCCTTTTCTTTGAAAAATGCATTTGAATTTGAAAATGTTTAAGCAACACTTCATTCCACAAGAACGTCACTGAAAGTTTCTTGTATTTTCCACTTTTTCTGTGAGATGCAAACCTGTCATAGCATCAGCTGTTAAAATTTCCAAACAAATCTTTTTATTTAACACGCATATTGTGCTTTTACTCTTTTCTTTTACAAACTTTATTATTTCATTTAACGTTTGACAACAAAACAGGGCTAAAAATGCAACAAATATATTTAGATTATGGTTGTGCTCTGCTATGCTATGCTCTGTATGATTTAACTCAGTCTTCAGCTGTTTACCTAGAGATTTTTGGTCTCTTAAAAAAATGTTAAACTTTGAATAACAAATAAATTTGTAATGCATGCACAGTGGTCCTTCCTTAATTGAGTGAGGTAAGTTATAGAAATATCATTAACTCATTGACAAAGAGGGACTCTGAGGAAATGGATCTGATGTTCAATAAACCACATTTAATCACATCATAATTCTGCTTGTTGTTAATGAGAGTATTAGCATGTATTACTTTTAGGTTTCTGTGACTCACTCCTTTCACAATCAGCTGCTCTGTGACCGGTCTCGTCTTTGTGTTGTCAGGTTGCACGACTAAGGCTAGCAGAAATGTTCCTAGAAAGAAGGGCGGCTCCGTCCAAAGTGGGATGTCTGCCAATCTCTCTGCATGAGACCGGGCTTTCCCCAAAACGCGCTCCAATTGTCAACAAAGCCAACGCCGTTTTTGTGCTGGTACATCGCTTAGGAGGTAGAAAAGAAGGTAGAAAAGTGCTATATAACTCTACACCATCTACCATTTGCCTGTCTGACCTGGGGAGGATCCCTACTTCTTGTGGACACCCCAGAGGTTTCTTTTTTTTCTGGAATCCGTATTTTTTCTTTTTTTTTTCCTTACCAAGAAAGAGTGTCTAAGGGCAGGAATGCCCAGTTTAGCTTAGTCTGTCTAGTTTAGCCATTACCTATTGAATTCTATGACTTCATGTTCATTATGAATTCATGTTTATTAGAAAGCCCGTTGAGACAACTATTGTTGTAATATTGGGCTATATAAATAAAATTGAATAGAATTGAATTGAACTGAATGGAATTGAATTAAAATACCCCTCGGTTAGCAAAATCTCCAAAATAGTCAACTTTATCTTGTACAATGATTATAGATGTTTGACCCTGTAAAAAACCTCAATACACACTTAACACACTTTTATCAGACAGAAAGGAACATTTTCCCACTGTGCCTTTTAAAGTCCAAACCTTCATAGAAAAATAAGTCCATTATCATAGAATGAAAGCAAAAATCTGCTAGCAATTGAAGATTTATGTAAGTTTGTCTAGCTGAATGCATTCTGTGCAGGAGACACAGCAGAGATGACATTAACTAGACCAGTGTTTTTCAACCTTTTTTGAGCCACGGCACACTTTAACCTTGACAAAACTCCCGCGGCACACCACCATCCAAAAAAAAAAAAAAAAAAAAAAGCAGGAATTCATGGTCTGTACAATCTCACGTGGATTTTGGTGATAAATGTGGCAGAAAAAGCAGGAAGTTGTGGCTGTTTTTTTCTAAGAGATGAAATAAAAGTTAAATTAAAAAAATTTAGAAACTGTTTGTTTGTTGTGGTTTCAAGACGTTTCACAAGGACAACTCATGGTGCGCTGGGACACTGTCCCTTTAAGCCAATGCATCATGGGAGATGTAGTGTGAAAACTGCCGAAAAAGGGCAGAAAGACTCGCGTCTCTGAGCTTCATTGTGTTGTTCACTTGTTCCACGGTCTGACACCGGACTCTGTGGAAAGCTACACCGCTAAAGACGAACTTTAACTGGTATTTTTGTTAGAACTGAGCGACTTTATCAGCAGAATTAAGAACAAGGAAGTGAGGACTTTAACCACTTCTGATTGGTCAGACTGATGACATGTGATTAAGCCTTCAAGAATGATTGGCGGAGACAGTTAAAGGGGCGGGACTTTTCCTTACAGTTATAGCTGCAGCTAAATCACGGTACCGTCATTCTTATCAAAATGTCTTTAATAGAATTAAATAAACACAAAGAAAAAGTAATTTTAAGATCTTTTATATTCCTAACTACTCAGTGTTTTATCAGGGCCTGTTTGGATGAACACAGAGCTGATTTCCTGGGGATGGAAAATGTTTTTAGATCAGTGAATGAGGGCAATTTCCAACGGCACACTTGACCATCTCCCACGGCACACTAGTGTGCCGCGGCACACTGGTTGAAAAACACTGAACTAGACAGCCAACAGTCTACAGACAGATAAGACACAGAACCCAATGGGCTGTGAAAAAAAACAAAGAAACAAATCCTGCAAAATTGCTAAAAAAAATTTGCTTCAAAACTGCAAGGCCGCTAAAGATGAACCCCGTTGCAGCAAAGGACCACTGCAAACAGGCTCATTGTTGCATAACAAAACAAGGAATCAGAAACAAAAGCAGAAAAAAAAACCTCAATACTTAAGAGTTATAGTTTAACAGTAAGTTGCCCCGAGGTGTTCCTCTCATAGCAGCCTTTATCCCTTCATCTTGGCCTGAAATTTGTCATATGACTATGGGGAGAAAACAAACTCACTGGATTTGTGTGTGCATAATTCTTGATTTGTAACTTGTGTCTGCCTGATTTGTTTACTTTGAATTTTTGTGTGCACAATACTGTTTTTGTAACTCATACAATTCATTTTGTGCGTAACTGTATATACTTTCTATTGTGTATTCACATGTACACTCTAATATCAAAAACACATAAATACAAAGTATTTTTGAAAATTCTGATTACTTAGCTTTCTAGTGTCATTTAAACTCATCATCTATGTACAAATCTGAAGACGTGAAAGATGTCTCACAACCCCTTGTGCACTTTCAATTCTAATCTATGTGTAAATGTGGTTTTGTTTGTGTGTATCAAGTGATAGTGCATACTGTTTCAAAATTGGTATTCGTAGAAGCCGTTTCGAATTCGTCGTTAGTTTTAAGTTGCTTTAATTTTAAGTTGTATTTTGTATTTTTTCGCTTTAGACATTGGAGTTTACATGTGAATTTACAGTTGCAAGAACACAGTTACGAACTAAGTGTTATGTATGAGTCACAAACCGAGTATTGCTCACACAAAAATCTAAAGTTCCACACAAACAGGCAGACACGAGTTACAACTTAAGAATTACGCACAAACAAATCCAGTGTGTCTCTTTTCTCTCCAAATGTGACTTCCACCTCTGCTGTACTCACACCTCAGCTTTTGTGTTTGTTTTTTTCATTATCTGATATTCTGCTGTCTGGATGTTTGCCATCGATGATGGGCTTGTAGATGCCTTAAGGTACAGTAAAAATGTTCCTAAATGAGTGATAAAATGTAGAAAAAGTAATACATCAAAGAACATGTGCACACACTCTGTGGAAAGTCCCCAGCACTAAAAGCAGAGGCAGCCTTGCTAAAAGAAACACCTGAACAAAATAAGATAAATAAATCATGAATTTTCCAGTTGGGGAATAGCATGGTCATAAATAAAGGGAAAAGTCACTGTGTTTTAGATGCACTTATTGCACTTGATTTGAGGGCCAGGACCAAGAATAAAGCAGTAACAGAGGTTAAAGTACAGTGCAGTCATTGGCTATAAAATGGACTGCACATGGGTCAGCATGTATTGCTGGGTAATACCTCATTTGGGGGAAGGGGAGGCCGGTTTGACAGCAGCTCTGTGACAAAAGCTTTATCCTGGAATGTCTGTGGGATAGTGAGGATAGGAAAGAAGAAGACTTTGCAATAGAGGGTTGTTCCAACAGAATTTGAAGACTGGGTGGCAACAGCTCATTTTCCTCTGGTTTCTTAGAGCATCACAGATTGAAAATGATTTATAAGACCTTACAGATGGCATTCCGAAGGTATTTTTCCTTTAGAAATTGACTGTCTGATGTGTTAGACACTTATAATGGTTTAACTTTTAAGTCATATGGGCATGGAACTTTTTTAAACTCTGAGGTTTACTCACCGTGTTTAAGATAGTTTGTTTGTGACAGAAGTTTTGTTCTCCATTTTACCAAATTTTGTTTATTTTATGAGACAAGTGGGATCTAGCCCTTTAGCTTCTCAGATTTGTATCTTTGGACTTTTGAATTTTGAATGATTTCTGATCAAACCCATAAGATTTCTTAACTTAATTACTGTTACAATGATAAAAAAGCACAGGGATTTATATTAGTTCCAAGAGGAAAAGTGTTGGTTGGTTCCAAACGCTGAGTATACTTTGTGTTCTGCCTTTTCTCAATTGTTGTAGCCTTTTTAAACAGAACACTTCCTTCTCAGTTCACGGATGACATATAAGGCCCTATTTGATATCTTAAGTTGTAGACAGACGTGAAACCAGTACCACTCCTTCAGTTTCAACCCAGTCTGTCAGTTTTGGGTTGAGGGCACAGAGGAAGGCCAAGCCTTTTCCAGTAGGGTTGTGATTCAAGATATCTACACGTCTCCCACTTCTTGCTTTTTTTTTTGTCATTTTTCTGCCTCCTTTCTTTCCTACCTATGAATCTATGCATTGTTAATGCCTTAGTCACACAGAGGTTGACCTGTACAGGAGCTGTGGGTTTTTGGGTTATCTAAGCCCAAAGAGGGTTATAAAGAGAGGTGGTTGTATCCTCGGGGAAGAAGAGGTTTGAGGCTTGTGCAGCCACCTCTGTCGTGAAAATGGAACATCCGATTGTCGTGCAAGTGGTAGGCGTATCGTGAATTATTTGTAAGTTATGATGCATGGATGATACTTTGTGAGGGCACCTGCATGCCCAAAACCCATTTGCTCATTTTTCACCTACAGACAGCCCAAATCCACCCATAAGGACAGTTGTGACTAAGACATAACCTGTATCTCTTTTGTTTTTGCACATTTTACAGTATTTTTGAGTTTGTCTGAGTCATATCTGCTTTCTTGTAGTTGAAGTTATTAATGTATCTTGTGTCCATAAATAGATCTTTGGGGATGTTTTTTTCTTGGTTCTCTCACTGCTCTAAGAGTTAGCTCTTTTCTTCTGTCTAATAACTTGTTTCATTGATATGGTTATCTGCTTTCTGTTTGTCATCTGTTATTCAACCCAAAAACAGATGTGAAGGGATTTAAACTGTATTCTTTTCAGTTCTTGTCCTCTAACTGCTGTCGTACAACAAATTTCTGAATACATTTGTGTTTTTCTGTCTGTTGTGTCCTCTCACAACACAAAGGGTCATGATGATGACTACACTTACTGAATCTAGTTCTGCCAGAGGGTTTTTCTTAATCTTTCTTAATTAGGGATGAGTATTTCTTTCCTCTCTTCACCCGTTGTTTGCTTAGTATACGGAGATTACACAGAAATCCCTCTGACGGAGCTCTTTGGTCACTTGTGGACTATTAGGAAAATGCAATTTGCCCCTCACCAAGATGATCCTGACTGAATTGGATCAAACCATTTATAATGAATTTAGCTTTTTTTTATGCTTCTTGCCTTTTGAGTTGCACCTCTAGACATCCTAAGTTGTGAACTGGCGCTTTACAAATCTGCTAAATTAAAGTGATTTAATGTTTAATGTGATATTACACACATTTAACTGTATGCAATGTGACATGATAACAAAGACAAGAGTGGGCAGAAGCAAGATAAGACATTATGTGAAATTTGATTTCTTTTTTGACTGTACTTGAGAGAAATGAGGTACAAGGGTGTTTAGAAAAGAAACAACAAAATTTCAGAACAGAAAGTTTAAGTAAAATAACACTACATCTGTTGTTGACAATTAACTTTGACCAGAAGCTGATTTGAGTTTGTGCACTTGTTTTTTTTTCACGATAGTCATGAAAAAAAGAAAAGCATAAATAAATTAAATCCTAATGCAGAAGGATGTTATTTCTGATGATTTAACTTGTCACATCAAGTGCCTTATTTTAGTTTACAGGTTAAGAAATCTGTAGACAACATGGTCAGGAGCCTATGGATCGCTGCATACACCCAAAGTTATTAATCATCATTGAAAACAGGCAGTGTCGGGCAAGACTCTACCTTAGTGTTGGGAAAATCCATGCTTGGCATTATGTGAATGTACTTTTTTATTAATGTTTTACTTAATCTTATATATAGCCATTGTGCAAACTTCTGTTGTTGATTCTTGGCTGTGGTCAAATATAAAATACATGCCTAATATACCTACACCAAGGAAAAGGACCGAGTAGAGGTGTGAGAATGGAAGAAACAGGGGTTGAGATACTGAGATATTTATTGTTGAAGTCACAGAATTTTTGTTATAGAAACAAAACAAAGGGACTAATCCACAGGGAACCAAATTTAGAAATAAAGGGAGAGAATATAAGGGAAAATGAGCCCAACACAAAGGTGGACAAATACAGGCTTATAAACAGTCTGATATATCATCACATGTGTCATGCTACTTACTTCCATTGCTATTACTCAAAGAGCTAAAACATATTCTACAAGGAAATTACAAATTCGAATTGAAAGTCCTTTTGAAAAATTGTCTGATTGCTGAAAATAAAGCTATTATTAATCATTTATAAGTTGATCCTACTAAAGTGCTGCTTTTTCCATGAATACTCATCAAAACACATTTGCACTTCAGTTTCAATACCTAAACAATCTTGAAGCTACATCAGTTGGCTTAGCTTAATTCAGTTTTGATGTCTATTAGACAGGGACAAATGCATTCATTGCAAAAGAGTGTTTCTTTGTTTTGTTTTGTTTTTTTAACATTTATTTACCCAGAAATTGTCCCATTGAGATTAAGAATCTCTTTTCCCAGGGAGTCCTGGCTAGGGTTGAGTGCTTTATTTAACTTTTTTTTGTGTTCTGGTGTTTTGGTAATGTTCTGTTTCCTGGTTTCACTCTGTTCATCACA
The DNA here is from genome assembly GCF_053564925.1 of Oryzias latipes. Lineage (NCBI taxonomy): Eukaryota > Metazoa > Chordata > Actinopteri > Beloniformes > Adrianichthyidae > Oryzias > Oryzias latipes. Next base: position 25,057,168 of record NC_136248.1, on the reverse strand, counting down.
CCAGGTTTAAGTGGCCTGTCATCCACAGCGGTCTTGATTTTTGTTAATGATTCTCAGTGTATTTAAGTTATGGTTTTTAGTTCTTCCTGGTAAAGTAATCTGCTTTCTCACCCTTTTTGTTTCTCTGTGGGTTTGGTCATGTTCTAGTTTATTCATTAAATGTTTCTGCCATCACGCCTGGACTCCTGCATGTTGGGTCTTACACTTCCAGTTCCTGGCAGTTTTGTACCAGATTTACAATCTATTTTCGATCTGCAGATCCCCAGCTTGCCATAAACAATAAACATTATAATAAAACACAGGTACATGCATGTTAATATGCATTTAACTGTTTCTTTGTGACATTTTTAGTCACAGTTTTTCAGGTTTTCTGTTCTTATTGACAGATTTCGTTCACACTTTGTTAGCTGAAGACCAAATGAAGTGCCACCTAACTTGTTTGGGGTGGCAAGACGTGGTAGGATTTGCCCAGGGTGACATTAGCCGCAGGTACTTGTGCACAATGTTTTGATCAGATCAAAGATCTGATTAGAATTCAACCCTGTACATAGGCCCAGAAAAACTTTTTCTGATTATAACAAACGTTTACATGGGCCACACTTTCGTTTGGAATAGATCATTTGTAAATGCGCACTTCTCTCTGAAATACCGAAAGCGGAAATGAGTCCCGCCGCTGTAAACAAGGCGAGCTGCCACATACATATATGTGGCAGCTAGGTCATATTCGAGATGATCTTCTAATCGTGCTTTTATTATTGTTAAAGTTATTATGAAGCACCTGTTTGCTCATCATTTTATTTTTTATCCGTGTGGTCAGTGCTTATTTTGTGGTGGAACGGAGCTGGAAAAAGGGTTAGGAGAAGGCTTAACAACATTTAGCCTTGGATGAACATAAAATCCATGCGGGAAATGACGCAATCTGCATCTTGGCTGCACATAAACATGTGGGAATAACATCAGCCTTTATTTTGTTTGGAAATAACTGGAAACACAAATCCACGTGATTGTTTGAATTGTTTTTAAGGACAGAGCTCCATATCTGCTTTGAAAAGCTCACAAAGCCCCAAAGCCGGTGTGTGAGCAGAAAACAGCTGCTCCGCTCAGAAACATGGTTCGCTCTGTCCACTGGAAGCCGCGCCCAGACCGCGCAGGGGTCGATCTACCTTCCCTCCTCCTTGGAGAAGGAGGGAAGGTAGAGGTGAGGAGCCCGCGCACCGGGCGTCCACGGAGCAGCGGGTCGGTCCTGTTTGAACTCTAAAGCCTTCTCTGGATTGAAACACCGCCTATGCATGGCGTTAAACCAGAGCAGTAGTGACCCACGATCGGAATGAACTGTTTAGATGCACAACGATCGGATCAACAATCGGCATAACCCCCTTATCTCGATGGGAAAGAAATTTTGATCCGAACGAGACTGATCAGGGCAGAGTATTCTGAACGGCGTGTTTACATGACGCATTTTTTTCCGATCTCGCGTTCATTCCGATTACTTATGTCCATGTAAACGCAGTTATTCAATCTACAACCACAACTGACTTTGACTAATATCCATTGTCATGAATTGTAGCCGCAATTTAGCGAGATGCGTTTTCAGCTGAGACAACAGATCACGTTTCACAAGCACAAACACATTCATCTGATATGCCTGCTTTATGTCTGTTTGTCACTTTTTCGAACTGCTTGGCAATCAAGACAAGTGTCTCATATAATAAGCAGGGCCAATCTCCATTAGTGCCTGTCGGTTTGTGCTGTTAAAGTCCTTACACTTTACTCCAGGGCCGAGCTGGATAACACGCTCTAACAGTGTCCCCATCACTGTGATCACCTGTGACAAATCGCAGGCACCGATCAATGCTCAGCTCTCCTGAGGACTGAGGAGTTATTGTAACTTTACAGTCCGGTGTGCCTCCTTGAGGCAGAAGCCTATGTACAGAAGGCAGCACAAAGTAAAATTTTGTACCTGAATGAACAATCAACAGGAATATTACAGCTGAAGAAAGTAAAAATGGCAGCAAAACAGAAGTTAGTGTGTGGGAGATTTAGTGCAGCTGTGGGCCACACTGTCCTCTTTTAGCAGCTTCTGAGTGAGAAGCTGCATTGAAACTGTGAGGGGGCAGTGGAAATTTTTTCATTTGTTTTGGGCTGAATTAACATTCCCTCACCATCATCACAGACATGTCATGGGAATAAACACGCATGTCTGGTTTTTTTTTTTATAACAGTGTCCCAAAGCAAAAAAAAAAAAACAGTTTTCAGTTTTGGGGCACATTCATTCACATGTGCGGACCTAAGTGAGATCCAGAAATATTCTGCTTCACATAGATGAATGTGATTGCTGATCTTCACTGGGTTAAACCAAAGAAGCAAAAACTAATTCTGGTCCACTTGCCCTCCCATTTTTTGTAAGGTATTTGTGCGCTGGCTACCTTCCGCATCGCATCTTTTGTCCGAATCTTTGCTTCTGCATCCTGGGGCTACTGCTATCTGATAAATAATTATGAACAACCCTAGGAGAATACAGGCCGGCAGTTCAGCAGTGCGTTTACACCTCCCTGGGGGCAGTTCAGCCCAATGAACTCACCTGTTCCGCGTCCTACTTAAGAACCAGGTGTGCGCTTTACGCCCTCTTTATCCATTTCCGCGAGCGCTGTATTTGTTGCCCCACCCTCCTCCCCGGCTTCCACCTATGAGCTCCGTTAGGGGTAGTTTTATGCCCGAGGTTTTCTATGGAGATCTTGTTTAATTGTATCTGAATGGAGCCTTATACCAAACTAAAAGAAATAAGGAAAATAAAGCATTCTCTTCTGATTGAGTTGTCTGACTGAAATGTGGATTAAACCTTAGTCGGGGGGTTGACATGTACAGGTTTTTGGGTTGGCTGAGCCTGTGGAGGATCGTAGAGAGATGCAGCTGCATCTTAATTAGTCTTTCAGTTCCCTTTAGGCTTGTGCAGCCACCTTAAGGAATAGTAAAAAATGGAACAAACCATTGTTGTGTGTGTAGTAAGTTTATCATTAAGCATTTGTAAGGATAGATATAGGACACATAGTTACGACGTACGATGGTGTAGCACGCAAATGCTTTATGGACATGATCCGCAAGTGCCTGTGAGATGCCCGTAGGACACCCACATAAACTATGCTCTAAATGACCAATTTCTCATTTCAAACAGCCAAGTTGCAGACTATGGGTGCACAAAGAGCATGGTTCTTTTCCTTGAACAGCACTATCGGGCTACCTGCACAGTGCGCAGGATTTGAGGGTTATAGAAAAAAGAAAAGATCCTTAAGACACGCCTGTGTCTCCTACTTCCCCTTTGTATGCCCAGTACAACCTGATGCCTGTAGACAAAAATGTGCATGAAGATTTTTCCCATGCAGGCTCACCAGGTTGTCTACAATCTTGAAATTTTCCTGCAGGCTAGCTATGTGCCTCATACAGATCTGCCCATTTTTCACCTGCAGACAGCCCATATCCACCCCCAGGGGAAGTTGTGATGAAGGCTTTATGGAAACTATGTAAAAAAAAAAATATATATATATATATATATATATATAAATCCTAATTTTTATGGCCTCATATAAATTCACTTATTGCACTCCCTTTCAAGCAACTGATAAAACCCTATTTGACAATAATTACATTCAATAGATTCAATGTGATGTAAGTGTGTACAATACTATAATGGCAAATATTTATTTATGATTTGGACCACTTATAATGCAAGAAGAAAGCATCATTTTCTTTCTTTTTTTTCTTCATCAATTTTTTAATTAACAGTAATATATTAAATAGATTTGATACCTATATATTTGTATTTTTGTTGTTTTTCACTTTTTTGTAAATGGCGTGAAACAAACCAATTTATCATATAATCAATCAAATTCAACCTACTTTCTCACCTTCTAAAGTTCTAAAACTGCGCAGGGAGAGGGATCCCTGAGCTTTCTGGCCAGGCAAAAAGCCGGGGATCATATCACACCTGAGCCGGGGGTGTCTGTGTCCCTGTGGGGTGGGTTCTGGTGCTTGCCGCCGGGTGCTGGGCCTCGCCAATTTCCATCTGTGGCCGAGCCTGGTCGGGCCATGTCTACAACAACCCTTGTGGGCCCCCTTCTCCCTGGGGTGCCCCCTTGCTGGGATTTCCTGGTAAAGTAAAGGTTAAATAAATAAAAATGGGCTGTAAGCTAGCGGGAGATGGTGTAACAGATGGATGATGGGATATCAGCGGAGGCTTACTTCCGCCTCAACAGTCCCCCCCACAACTTACTGCGAATTTCTGGAGAACTTCTACCACTTTTCACCAATTCTGTCCTTGAAAAAAACACAGGTTTTTTTCTTTCTTTTTTTCTTTTTTTCCCAAAAAAATCCCAAAAGACCACTGGGAACACTTTTACAACAGATCAAATTATCAGCGGAGTGGGACTTTAGGTCCAAGCTTAAAACTTAGCTCCCTTTCTTTAAATAATACACCCTCAATGCTTCATTTGAAGTACTTTTGTTGCATTTCTATGTCATTTCATCTTCCTGGATGCTGTAAATGCTTTTCAGTTTTAGCAAACCACTTTAGATTCCTTCTGTGCATTAGAAATAACCTCCCAATTAAAATAACCTGCCTTACCATTCCTTGCCTTCTGCCTCTTGCTGGCTTTTACCCTGTCATGCTAGAACTGGTGTCTTCATCCTCTCAAACATCGAGTTCATAAAAGATTGACCCTTTCTCTTTAATATTCTCTACCACTTTTTTTCTAGACAAATATTACATTTTGTATTAAATTTGGTAATTTTACACACTTATTATAGGCTTTTCCTGCATTTTGCTATCACAGTCTGCTAATAAGCTTGTTCTTCTGTATGATGTATAGCTGCATTTTGATTGGCCGTCAGTCTCATTAAAGCCTGGAAAGGTGAACTTTTTCTAATTTCTGCTAAAGTGCTGCATACAGACACAACAAAACCACAAATAAGTATAGCAACACTTAGCAATATTTCAGTAATAGCCCTACAGGGTACACACGAATCATGGCAAAAGGTGAATATAAGGTATGACTCCTGTTTGTGTGCTTCTAATCTCTAAGTTACTTATAGCTTTCCTGCTCCTGTCCTGACATTCTTTTAGATCCACATTGTGACACACACACATACCCACCCACACACACAGACCCACCCACACATGCACAAAATCACATGCTATACGTTCACAGCGTTCCAGACGTCCAGCTGTTCCCTGTTGTCATTAATCTGTTGTGAGCGATGTGTTGTTTTGTTTTTTTACACTTGTCTGTTGCATTTTGTCGCTGGTCTTTGTTCCCGTCTTTCTCGTTTTCCTCTCCCTCCACCTTCCTCCTAGCTCATGTGGAGACGCCACCCCCCCACCCCGCCTGCTGTGGCTGCCTCCAAACACCATCCACCCACCGCCACTACCTCTGTGCCTGTGAGAGTTAGTCTCTCATTATTGGTCCTTGCTTGCGCCCCAAATCAACTTTCTCGCCCAGTATGGTGTCATAGCTTCTGTAGAGTATTGTCTCATTATCTAACCCCATTATCTCCACAGACACCAGAGAAGCAGGGCTATAAAGGACATCAGGCACTCCCCCTCGGTCAGAGGGCCAGGGGCTCCTGGTGGAGATAACAAGCGATTAAGACAGGCCAAAGGTTTTATTTGCTCATGTCAGTTAAATTTGAAAGAAAACTATTGCTGGGGGTTTATATATATTTTTTCAATTTTTAGGGGGGGAAAAACAAGATTAGACTGTAATCACTGCATGTGTAAACAGTTTCCATCTTTGGGTTTGTTGAGTTAAAGAAGGAAAGATCAAAGTCTGATGTATTCTCAGTTTTTCAGGCATAAACAACCACATGAAAAAGAAATTCTGACTTTGCATATGCTGCTCCCAAAAAATGTTATATTAGGCAGAGTTTTTACAGAAACTTTCCTCTTTTTTTTCCTGTAGTTATATTCCATTCCAATGTTCTGTCTCTTCAAACAACTGTATTAACAGTTTTTCAATTCTGGTGCTTTTTAGGACACAATAAAAGCTTTCAGGAACAGTTTTGGGAGGGATTAACATTCCAGGCTAGAGTTTAAACTTTTACCCACCAAAATGTGTTTTCTCTTGCAAAAGCTACTGAAATACAGGCAGGCATTAGCTAATGCTTTGGTGGAAAGTTTTTACAAACAAATATTTAGTGTGTTATTAGAAAAAAAGAGATCGTTAAAAAAATAAACTTTCTGCTGCAGGACGTGCTTTCTAACAAACCAACTAAACCAGATTTAAGATGTTCATTTCACACAAGTTAGTCTTGTGCGTAACCATGGTTACAGTTTCCTTTTGGTCTGCTTTTGAAAGGCCTGCATTGAAATTTTGACAATAATTAAAATGAAATGTGTACAATAAATCATATTTGGGTTGTGTGTAATGACAAATCAAAACCTTCAGATACAATCTCCTCCCTTTACTTTTTTCTCCATCAGCTCAGTGAGCTGCTTGGATGAATGTAGTACTGCAACATCACCCTTACATGACAATCATCTTTATCAAAGCTACATTTCTTGTAGGATTGGGAGCATTTTGACTCATTTGTGTGATAGTTTAAGTAAAGCCTGAATCTTCAATTGGACATGCAATTTTAATCTTAATGTTACTTACATGTTTGCTCTATAATCAGAAAAATGCCCCAAAAAAAACAACAAAACTAAAACACAATTTTCATCTGCGGGTATTCAAACTGGTTGTGTTACTATTAGTTCAGTTTGGAAAGCACTAAACTCCGGAAAGCATGCAACCATCTGCACATCTTCTAGTCAGTAATTCTGTTCAAGGCCCGGTCTACATGTCAAAGTGCTCTTGGGTCGGTCACCTAACCCCACATTGCCTCTGAATAATTGTAAATGATTGCTTCATAGATCTTATAAATGCAGCATGATTTATCCTTGTCTAATTTTGATGTAGCTTGGGGGGGTTCTACTCATTGCTTATAATTTGAGCGAATCTAGGTTTTACTGTGGCTCAGCTGTTTTTTGTGATGGCTGAAATATCCGCCTTTGAAAATTGACCCTTTACAAAAACACAAAAAAATCTGTATCAATAGTAAGTTTGGTCAGCCATAAGTGCATTGCCTTAAATCATGTGTCCAATCTTTTGCACGTGTACCTTTTACGATTAAGAAAAGCCAAAAAGCAACACGTGACATCCATGTAACTGTTTCTCTTTTTTATGGTTTTAGGATGGGGGTGGAGTGGGGCTGGCGAGAACACAGTACTGAGAAGGAGGGTGGAGGTGGTAGTGGGGGGGGGGGGGTTGTCTGTCCTACGAGACAGATGGCGTGGGGAGCTGGTCCATGATGGGTTGGTGCTGGACGGGCTCCATGTGCTGTAGTGGGTAACAGGGGCCCAGGGTGGAACGTAGGCGGCACTCTGATCCTCGGCGCCACAGTATTCCTCAGGCACAGGAGTCCACTTCCCCCGCCCATCTGTTCCTTCCATCGGCGCTATGGCACACGTTCCCATAAACACATGCGTGCACGCAAAAATATACACCAGCCGACCATGCCCATGCATTCACTTACACACATACGTCAGGCTGCCCCCTGCTAATTTTCAGCTTTGGGTTCAGTTACAGTGCACAAGCAGCTCCTCTCTGAACATTCCTCCGCTCCATCTAACAGAATTAGCAGGTTTGACTCAATTCCGCTTCTACTCGCATTCCATGTCATACCAACTGTATTTGGTATTGATAGCACAGCCATTTGTGCCGTCTGTCACAGCATTAAAACTCTTCATATACCTACATCTTTTGAGAACCTTGCTTTTGCTGTGGAGCAGTAACTACATCCGCAGACTGAGGAAGAAGATGAGAAAAAAGAGGAGGAGGGGAGCAAAGCATAGCTGGAACCAGCCAAAAACATGCTGCCATAAGGTGTGGAACACACACCAAAGGATGATGTGTGACTGATGCAAATTTTTTCTCAAACCATAAATGTTTTCTTAATTAGTGTGGTACCACAGATCCTGACACATGCAAAGAGTCAAAAGGTTGTTGGTTGAAAGAAGAAGTGAAATGCAACTCCAAGTATTTGTTATTACTAAATGTCAATTTTTTTACACTTATTTTTTTTTAATCTGGTTTGATGTGACACAAGTACAAGGCTATTGTTAGTGGTGAGTCATTTCCTTTCTCAACAAGATTGTGCGGTGAGCCAGCAGGGAAACCCCTGGAAATGTCGATATTCTGAGAAAAAAAAAAAGAAAACACAAGCAGCTGCTGGATCTACTCAAAGATCTGAACAACTGTAAGTAAAAACAAATTCCATATGAAAAATAAATAAAGGCTGTGCTGCTCAGCAACTCACTTGTGACCAGTGTTAGAATTGTAAATTTAAACAGTTAAAAGTTAAATATACTTATTTCTCAATCTGCAAAGTAGCTAAGTTAGTAAAGAAAAAATAAGTATGTATGTCAACTTTTGGGTTTTTCACAAGTTAATTGAAATGAGTTAAGCAGACATGTTCTTGTAAGTAACCATTAGGGAAGTCACAACTGAAAACTGAACTGTATGTTAAACCATTAAACCAAATCATGAGGAAATGAAATTATTGCATCTGTACTGCATACCAATATGTTTGTGCTGAAAGTGTCAAACAATTGTGCTAAATTTATGAAGGATTTATTGTTTTAGTACATTACACTAGTATGAGCCAATTGAAGGGGTTTTCTTCATTATGACTTGCTTATTAGCAGATTAAAAAAAGTTTTTTCCAATTTTTTATTTTGTTCTTGTTGTTTTGTAAAAACACTAATCACATGTTGAAGCGAAACAAAACACTCCATAGTTTTGGCATATCAACAGATGTCAAAATGTTCATCTTGCACTTCAAGATCTTCATCAAGATAAAGGTTATAAAATGTGAATTTCACTTTTACAAATGTAAATCAAACTCTAAACAGTCTGACTCAAGTGAACAGCCCAAAATACTGTGGAAGCGATTCTGTAGCATAATTAAAAATAAAAGTAAAAACAAGAAATGCTTTTTCATTTTCAAAATGAAGCTGCATTTTTTGACTCAGAATTAAAATGAAAAGGAATTTCTTCAAAATGCTTTTTCCTTTTCTTCTTCAACACCGCTTACTCTGTAACTTAATTAAAATGATAATGAAAATGATATTTGACATTTAATTTTCAAAAAGTTCTCTGGTAAATGTGTAGCAAAATTCATTTAGAAATGTCTAATTTGAAAATTAAAATGGATCAAAAGACATGCTTTTTAATTTTCAAAATGTAACTGCATTAAATGAATCAAAATTAAAATGAAAAATCAATACTTTAAAATGCTTTTTCATTTTCTACTTTAAAACCGCTAATTCTGTGTCATAATTAAAAGAAAATACATTTTCATTTTAACATCCACCCTGCAGACATTGTCACATTACTCAATTCGAATAAGCATTTCCAGAGGGGAGGCGGTGCGATGACGTCAGTGCTATCTCAATGTGTCCGGCTGCTAAGAGACACAGACATGCTAGGAGCAGTGGAGCTTTGTGTTAGCGGCATAATCATAACAGTAATAAAAGCACATTTAGAAGATAGTTTGAGTCATTTGATGCAGTTAAATTTTGAAAATTAAAAGGCATTTCTGTTAATCCATTTTAATTGACAAATTAGACATTTCTAAATGAATTTTGCTACACATTTGCCAGAGAACTTTCTGAAAATGAAATGTCAAATACTATTTTCATTTTATTTTAATTAAGTGACATAATAAGCGGTGTTGAAGTAGAAAATGAAAAAGCATTTTAGCGGATTGCTTTTTCATTTTAATTTTGTGTCAAAAAATGCAGCTACATTTTGAATTTAAAAAAGCTTTTCTGGTTTTGACTTTTATTTTTAATTATGCTACAGAATCGCTTCCATAAAATACTAAGTGTTTTAGTCAAATATATATTAAAATAACAGTCCTACTTAAATCAATCAAATTATTACACATCAAAATGATCAGTGCAGCTTTAGAAAAAGATTCCTTAATAATCTAGTTATAAGTCGTTAAAACTTAGTAGTAATGTGTTTATAAGCCTTTATAGCACTTTCTAAGACATTTATTAGCATTTGTAGATGTCTTTCTAATGCCTCATGAGTGCAAATATGTTGTTTATTTAGACACTTATTATCAGTTGAGACATTTTACAAGACATTTATTTGGCATTTATTAATGTTTTTATTGATGCCTTATACATGTGAATAAATTGCTTACAACAGATTAATTATTATAATAGCTGTGTTTTTGTTAATCGTCTGTTGAATGTGTTGTAGCCTCAAAACCTAAAGCATGGACTATGTTCTTACCATAAAGAATGACAAAATATATTGTAAAAATACACATTATGATGTTGCACCACGAAGCAAACATGCAACATTTTGAACACACTGTGTAACAAAAGATGCACACTTGTATTAGTATTAAGTGATTGTTTTAAAAAGCAAAACACACTAAATATGTATACGTGTTAACCTTTTTATCATATTTTAATATAAATGTTGAAGGAATTTAAGATCCACCTCAAGATGGTATTATTTTCTTTTTCACTGAACCTTTTGCTTCTTACAACACTGCTTCTAACCTCCTCCATACCCTATTATCATCAGACATGTTCCTTTTAATAATGTGCTTCTGAAAGTGCCTTTTATTTACTAAAAGCAAGCTGTCTTTGCTTTGCGTCAAAACGCTTAAAATCAAATTGACTTCATTCCCAGCTGTGCATTTTGAGGCAACTGAAAGATGCCATTAGTCATGATTAAAATAAAAAAACATCCTCAAACTGGAAAATATTCAGTCTGAAGGTTTCCAGCTGGTTGCAGTTTTCAACACATCCTCTTCTCAGTAAGTAGGAGTTTTAACTTTTTAACTGTCATTGAAAATTATGTTTAAACAATCATAGTTTATTTTGCTGTGATGACATTTAACACAGTAACAACACATATGGCACTCCACTCAGCACCAGGGTTTTACTATAAAGAGGGGCCCTTAGCCTGCTGTCTGAAAGCCAGTTGGGGAAACATTAGACCTTAAATATTAATGTTGTAATATGGCATTGTTGGAATGCTTACTGAGCTGTGGGCTCCAGGCCTGCTGGGTAATTTGTCATACTCCAGAAAGCTCACAGCAGCCAGAAAAGAATGAATAGCAAAGCATTTCACCTGAGAAGAAAAATGTAACACATTTTATATCTGAAGAATTGAAATCACTTTGTTGTTTCATTGCCTTTTTCATCTTTGGGTAACAAATAATAAAATGGTACGAAAAGAAAAAACTGTATTTTTTCTTCAGCAAATATATTTGTTTTTTCGTTTATTTATTTTTTTAGGAAGTTCACCCAAAAACCCTTATCAAATGTTTGCATTAAGCAAGAAGCCAAATGAAGTTTGAGAATCAAGAGCTACAAAATGCCTTCAGCTCAACTGTAAAAGCAGACTCCATTCCTCTGTCTCTGTGTGAATCTTTCAGCAACAGATGGCTAATGGAGAAATCAGCAACACGTTTATTTTCTCTGTCCTTTATTTGAACAAATATGTGTCATAGTTGGATGGATACCCAAGCACGCATATTTAGAGGAATATTGATTGTGTTCCAGGAAGATATTTTAATCCTCCATCATTTAGTGAAGTAAATCTATGTCCTTTAGTATACTTTGACTTTTATAAATGTAATCCAGTGTTTTCTACTACTTTCTGCTACAAAAATGAAATGTAATCATAAAAATTATAAAAATCTTAGAAAATGGGTTGGGCTGGACATTAAGTTGTTTTGTGATGCCAATTAGTTCCACAGATCAGTGGTCTCCAAATCATTGGGGCTTGGACTGGAGCCCCACTCCAACCCCCAATGGACTAGGGCTCCAGTCCATTGGGAGCCCCAATTAGGTGTGGGGCTGCACAGACAGCCACAGTCTTTCACAGTCTCAGGCTGGTTAAGTGCAGGACTGGCACATAGAAAACCAGGGTTCAATTCCAAGGGAGCGTGATTTGCTTCAAGCCAGTACCCAACATCTGGAAAAACAACAAGGTTGTGTCTGGAAGGGCATCCGGTTTAAAAATCTCTGCCAAGGCACCTGTGTGTGGTGACCCCTGAAGGTATATACTGAAAGGTGAACCAACCTTTTGCTGTTTCACTGCCTTTTTCAGTGCATTTGCATGTTTTCTTGTTGTTGTTTTGAGCGGCGCCCTGTGATCCACATCATGATTGGCTGTTGACCTTGGTGAATTTGTGCATTTCTTTGTATATCCTCAATAGTCAGCAGATCTTTGTTTTCATTCTATAATACTGAAATTATTTTTCTATGAAGGTTTGAACTTTGAGAGTTTAAACAAGAGAGTAAAGTGTAGAAATCGTAATGTCTGTCTGAGAAAAGTGTATGGAGTTTGTAGTGAGGGGTTATGCGGCTTTAAAACATCTGTAATCCTACTTTGCGGATTTTACATATCGTTGGATATTTTTAGAATGCCCCCCACAATAAATTAGGGAACATTCTATTAACTTTCAGTTTAAAAAGATATTTTAATTTAAAATGACTTGATCCATTAGTCTGTGTATCTTGAAACACTCAGGCATCCCACTAATTCTGTACTATGGTAAGTTGTACTCTTAAACACTTTTCAAAATCTGTTTTTATGCTGCTCCATAAAAGTATTGCTTTCCGACCATCGACTGTATGTGGTAACTTTCCCCTCGAGTTCCAAACAGGAAGTGCCAACAGGCTCCAAGAAACCAAAATTCCATAGACTTCTGTTGAAACTTAATCTGTTCTTGCTCTGCTACCTTTTTTTTAACATGATTTTGTTAATCCTAAATGTTTTTATTCATAACCAGAATTCCAGCAGTAGAAACGAATAACAGACTTTGGTTAAGACTACAGAAAGCCTAAAAGATTGTTGTTTTTCAGCATTTGCCATGAGGTCAGGTTTTGAAGGGGTACTGTAAGTGGTAAGGAAAGACCAGTGACACGGGTGGTGGGGTCCGACTAGAGTGCACATGCGGTGAGAGGAGGGTCACTGATGTGTATTCCATCGATTGCAGGCCTCCTGACAAGTGTTCAGTGATTTCCTGTCCCTGGCAGAAATATTGCGCTTGTTAATCCATTTGAACAGGAGCAGCATGGGGGCTCTGTGAACAAGGCAGAGTGTGGCTCTGTGCATGTGTGTTAGGGCTGCTTGGAAATGGTAGATTGGGGGGGATCAACGCAAACAGGATGCTAATGAGCCTTCGCTAATCAATGGGTGCTTAATCAGCTATTCAGCTCTGAGTGGCCATGGGAAGGATAAAGGAGAGGAGCGGGCAGAGTGTTGGGTGGAGTTCATGAGAAAGTGCAGGCCCAGCCTCTGATTCCCTCCCTCTGCTGAGAAGATTGGCTCTCAAGAAGTCCTCTGTGAATGCAAATGTACTTTCTTGCAGACATGGAGCAGTGTTGTAAGGTTTCTGAATCAGCAGAGCTGCTACTTCACCCCTCTGAAAATAATTTAATGATACACAGTGTAAAAGATGATGACACCATGATTTGTGTTCGCTTGAGTGCATGCATGAAAAATATTATCCAATTCAGACATAGCTGAGGAAGCGCATTAACTCACAAATGAATATTCTAGCAGGGAGGTTGTGGAAGCTTCTTTGATATTGCATTTAATTTCCTGTCATTATGTCGGATCTTACAGTTATGTGACTAATAGATAATTTACCCTGACTAGTCAACATCTACAAGTGTCGCCTGTCTTGAATAATGCAGCACATTTGTCATTTGTCAGAAGTATTTTTTTTGTCCTTTTATACAGATTTTTCAGTACTGTTGTCAGTTGTTTTGCAGACAAATTAAATCATATTTAGTGATTACTGGACAATAATTAGCTAAAGTATATCTCCAAAGCCTCTCAGTATCAATCATGACAGTTTAAATACTCTGTTTATTAAACAGTTCAACTAAAGAAACATGTATTTAGGTAGAATACATGTAGTGGATTCACAGCTATGTTGAGCAATGTGTTCAGTGTTTAAACATGCTGACCCCTCACAGCCCAGGGTGTGATATCATTGCAATGCTGAGGGTGTGAATGTTCTTGTTTATCTGCCTCATTAGGTCTTTGCTTGGTTTAATTGCAGGTTTTTAAGGGAGCAGTGGCCCTTAATAGGACAGAGGATCAGTCTACTCACAATAATATCACTCTTTGACAGCTTTAGGAAAAAGATTTTTGTGTGAATTGATTTGAGTTTAGTGATTTTTACTCTTTTTTTGAAAAGCAGAAATTTTACAAGGATGCCAGAGAGAGTGTGTTTTTTAGGTGTTGGATGGATCTGATGATATTATGATCTCATACTGTATCTCTTCTTTTCTTCATGTTCAGATGCCCGAATGAAACAAATAGCTAACAAGTGGATTTGTTGTATTGTGTAAACAATCATTAAAGCTGTAATCCCTACGTTGTTGAAAACACGTCTTATGCCTGGTTACCACTGGTCCGTCTACGGTGCCTCTCCTTTGCGTTGACGCAAAAACTAGAACATTCATTAATCAATTCGAATGTGTTCATTGCCTCCATGTCTGCATGTCTGATTTCCATCCTTTCCGCAACGCAAGCTTTACACAGGAGTCAATATGTGAATTTTGTTGCAAAAAGTCAGAGAAACAAGAAACAGGTCTGGTTTTCAAAACAAAAACTTCTGTAGTAGTTTCAAAATAAAAATGTATTAATTTTTGTTTCATTTTGAAGGACAAACCATTCTTCCAAAAGGCAGGTGGGACAGACGGGAGACACAACGGAAACAATGTAAACTGCCTGACAGATGTGAGATGGACTCTACACGCAATGCAAGGGAGACGCACTGCAGAATGACCGCTGTAAATCAGGCATTAGAAAAGAGTGTGCTAATGGGGTCATAAAAGCGGCAAACATTTGATTACAGCAGGTGCCCTTTAAAGTCTCAGACATCACAGGAAAGGAAATGGTGGACCATTTTTTTATAATAAGCCTGCAATTTGACATGTTGATAAAGTAGGACAAACACTATTTAGTGAGGGAGTTTACTGGAAAGTCAATTGCACAGGTAAGTAGGATAGCTATTTTTACATGAGCTCACACTGGTCTAGTGATCATTTATTCATTGTTAAAGGTTACGCTGTTGTTTTCGTGCACTTGTATTCCCATAAAGAATGAATAATACAGTACATAATTCTAAAGTTTATAGACCCCTCATAATTTCATTACTTCCCAAGGGATTTTTTTTTTCTCCATTTGTATTTTGTTTCTCCCAACTTGTTGGTTTCAAGGGGTCCGCATTAATCCTGTTTTTTACCCACTCAGAAAAAGGCCACGACTCAATCAGTCTCTCTGCCTCGAGAACAGCTGAATTTAAAAAATGACTCCATGCCCAGAGCTGACAGCCCAAAGATGGGAAGAAAGGATTTAATCTAAGAAAAAAGACTCCGAAATAAGAAAAAATTGGCGCGGGAGCAGCCAAATAGAAGGTTTTTCCAGATACAGAAACAAGCTGTGTTTACGGAAAATGCGGGGACAGCTGGAGTCTGCTCAAAAATTATACACAAATGGTGCACTGCACCGCTAATGCATGCGCATTCACTCACACACGTATGGGTGTTTTCATTAAAATGAGAGTTGGGAGCGAGAGGACGCAGGGATCAATCCATATTATGCTCTAATCTGTATCACCCTGGGCTGACGCAGGCGCAGGGTTTGGGGTTTATGAAGTGTTGTCAACATGTAATTCCGCCTGGAGCAGGCCCAGGAAAACAAGCCACTGGATTTAGTTGTTAATATTCTGTAACGTTGTGGTTTAGCACACACACTTGGTCTCTGTTTAACAGTTAGCCAGTAGGTTCAGTGCTTGGCTGCTGAAGGGAGACACAGATCTTTGGGAATTAGATGAGGTGAAAATATAAGAGGCAGAAAAAGAGGAGGATGAAAAGTCACAGGAACTCATTTCTGGCACTGGTTCACATCAGCTGTTTGAGATCATTTGAGATCTGCATTGGAATTTGTGTGGAATATAAAGATTATAGCTAGAAAACAGATTATGCCGTAGTCACGACTGCCTTTATGGATGGATACGGGCTTGCTGCTAGCAATAGGTCGCAACGAACACTTGCACAAAACTTAAGGATAAGTAAGGGTGAAGTATGTGAGACACAGGCCTGCCATACAGATTATGCAAGGGTCCTGTCAGTGCTGTTCAAGTGATAAGTGTGCACACCTTGCATGCTGCCTAACTGTTAAAATTTAGGATATTCGACAATCAAAGTGCATTTCCTGTGGGCGTCCTGCAAGAGAGTGCATAAAGGCATTTGACTTACATCATCCTTGGAAATTTTTCATGATACACTCACCACAAGCACGACAATGGTACGTCCCCTTTTAATGAGGTGGCTGCACTAACCTCAAGGGAACTGAAAGACACACCTGCCCTCCTCCAGACATTCCTATTTACAACCCTCTACCGGCCTGGGCAACCTAAAAACCCGCAGCACCCATATGGGGGTTGACCCATCAAATCGTGACTAAGGTTTTAGGTGGCTGCACAAGCCTCAAAATTACTGCAAGACGCACCTGTGCTCTTCTTAAGATGCAGCCCGTCTACGACACTCCATGTGCCAGAACAACCCCAAAACCCTCAGCACCTTTACATGTCAATCCTCTAAACGGATGCACGTGACAAAGCCTTTAATTTAAATATGCTGTACAGTTGTTTTAAAATGCCTGTCAACGGTAAAAGAAAATATTAGAGAAAGTTTATAGCTTCAAGTTGTTTAAATCTTCACTGATTTGAGTTTGAATCACCTACATCTAATTTCAGTTGGGTTTACACACAAACACTCAACAACCTGACAAACATTGATCGCTGTAATTTAAAAAAACTCAGTTAGTTAACAGCTCAGCTTTCCGTTCATATATAGTTCTATTTCGGGAGATGAGAGATGGCTTTAGTTTGAGCCAGGAGCTGAGTTGTCATTAGCGCGTCCCCAAATACACCCACCAGCACTAATGATCCAAAAAACATGTCGGCTGTGTCTGTGCATCAGTTGTTTGAAGACCATATAAAAAAGCGTAGATTTAAAGAAAGATAGCTGCAGCAACATGTATGACTATAGCGGTGAAGCACGGTTTCACCATAAAAAAATGAAAAGATTACAGCCAATGTGTGGGTCTGTGTTTCAGTTTCACCCAAAAGAGGAGTGAGCTCTTAACGTGCAACTAAGAAATTGACAGTCAGGGGACTCTTTGATGTCCTGCTTCTCCAATTTTTCAGAGGATCTGGTTTCCATTGAGCATTTTCAATGAGCCCCATGTGAAAAGATGATCTGATGTTTTTCATCATCTGAGAAAAGGAGGCAGTTTCTCCAGAAACCAGGACCCAAAGTCAACTTTGATTTAATAAGCTGTGCGTAAAAATTGACCGTGACGGGGCAAATCATTTCCTTTAAACGTGATGAGAAAAGACATCCCTGTTTTTACTCTCAGTCCTCCAGAAACATCACTTTTTATTTGAGACTGTCAAACACTGTCTAAGCCAATTAGGTCTTATTATTATTATTTTGATATTGAACAAAAATTACCAAAAAGTAAGTCTCAATGCATTTCTTGACATATTATTTAACATAATAAAGGAAAAAGATACCCACGTTTGCCTAAGTCTGATAATGTCGGTTAGTATTTTGAGGATGATGAAAGGATTTTATTTTGGATAAAAACTTTAAAAGGAAAAATGGGACAAGAAAACACATTTCCAAAAGGGAGTGAGATGTAGTAAAAGCCTTAAAATTTCTCAGCCCCCATTTTTTAAAAGGTGCCTCACTTTTTCTCTATAGGTGCAATATCAGCAATCATTGAAAAAAAAACATATGTTAACTCTTGTTAAAATAAAATATGTCCAACACAAGAGGCCCTCAGCTCTCATCTGTTTGCCTAGCTGTTGGCCAGGACAAGTTAAAAAAAAAAAAAAAAAAAAAATATGATTATTGGGCCAAAAATATGTGCTACAAATAATATTCAAATATGTTGAATATTAACAATATCAATTGCCAGGAGGAAGAACAGTGTGTGAACCATTTGAGTGTCCAAGAGGGTCAAAGACCGTTGTGCAGCTTTTGTCAGAGAAAAGAAAGTTTATTTTAAGCTTTTGCAAATGCAATTAAAATGTATGTGGGGAAAGATCATAATTTAACTTGAATGCATGTAAGCATAATTTTTTTTGCAGGTTGAATTTAAGCTAAAAAGGGGCTAGCAAATTGGTGATACAAGTTCATGACGACTTTCTGACAGAACTTTTGCTTCATATTTGTGGTAAATATGCGCAAACTCAAAAAAGGTTAATCTCTAAAACTCAAGTTCTTTGTTTATTTCATGAATCAATAATAAAAAAAAACGATGTTTAAGCAGGATCACAAATATTAAGACAAGACTAAACTCCTCAAAAAAAAACTTTTCTTTTCCTACTTCTTTAGTTGACAGCATGTTTTATAAAGAAAAACAGGGTATGTCTGCAGTTGGTTGCACAAACAATCTTAATTTCTAGAAACCAACAGCCCTGTTCTGTTTTTCATAACCATTTGGAGTTCAATGGTTATTGCTAAGAAAAAAGAGGCCTGGACAACCCAGGGCATGTTTATTCTTGATAGATATACAGAGGCTATAATGAAGAACCAACGTCTCTGAGCTTCATTGTTTTGTTCACTTTTTCCATGGTCTAATACCGTATTCTGTGGAAAGCTACTTCGCTTAAGATGAGCTTTAGCTGGTATTTTTGTTGGAATTGAGAGACTTTATGACCTGATTCATGAGCTGAATCAAAACATGGAAGTGAAGACTTTAACCATTTCTGATTGGTCAGATTGATGACATATGATTAAGCCTCCAAGAAAGATTGGTGGAGACAGTTAAAGGGGCGGGACTTTTCCTAAAACAGTTATAGCTGCAGCTAAATCGCGGTACCGTCATTCTTACCAAAATGTCTTTAATAGAATCAAATAAACACAAAGAAAAAAGTCTTTTATGATCTTTCATCTTTTTATCATGGCCTGTTTGGATGAAAGAAGAGCTGATATCCTGGAGATGGAAAATGTTTTTAGATCAGTTAATGAGGGCAATTTCCCACAGCACACCTGACTATCCTCCACAGCACACTAGTGTGCCGCGGCCCACTGGTTGAAAAACACTGTTCTAATGTCACAAAGATGCTGCCAATAAATTTTCTCAAGCTGTGGATTCAGTTTCATTATTATATGTAGAAAATAATCTGTAGATCAATGACAGTTTTTCTTTTTTTGTTTGTCCGTTGCATCTTAAAAGTCGGGCGAGGCTGAAGTTGCTATTTCATTTTTGGTTTCCTCTTTGACAGTAATGGCTTAAAGGGAAAATCTGTATCACATTTTAAATGTTCCCATGCAAAATCTAGTATAAAGTTTAAAGCGGCTGCAGTTATTTTACAGAGGATAAAAAATAGACTTTACCCTAAAAAGTTAAGAGAAACTGGAGGCGATAAAATGGATGCCCACTTCAGCCTCATACAGATCAACACATGAAGGCATTGTTTGACATTAAACAGGTCTGTGGCCTGAAAAAAGGGAGACCACTGGTTTATTGAACACTCTGAATGAAATTAGTTAAATTGAGTGGCAGGTATCACTACTGAATATGGCACAGCAGGTGGAGTGTGGTGGGGAAAAGTTTAAAAAAAGGGCCATTTTGGTCAATAAGTGGAGTCACACACAACACGTTTTAGAAACTTGTTTAAAGCAGCAATGTGTGATGATCTCAAAAAGTAGTACCAGAAATATACAACATATTTTGTGCTGCTTCAGCGAAACCATGACATCCATAAAGGAAACAGGATCAAGCAGACACTAAGTTTTACAGGATTATGAAAGTGAGAGAAACTGAGAGTATTTGCACGATTTTCAAAATAAAATGCCAAATGCCACGTTTGCAACTTCACACATTGGGCTTTGGTAATATATATAAATATATATATATATATATTAGGAGTTGCATCAGGAAAAAAAAGGGTCTTATGTTTTATATATTTACCTGATTTAAGGTGGATTTAAGAATAAATTGGCTAACAGCAGTAATGGCCCTTAGAAATCAATTATCCTGTGTCTTCAAGAAAGTGATTTGAAGATTCAAAGTAGAAAAACAACATATCAATCAAGGGAATCAGCATAGCAGCAGATGGACAGTATCCTTCCATGCCTTTACATCTCCAGGGCCATACCATCATCCACTTTTCACTACTGCAATGCATCATCACTCCTGTCACTGCAAAAGAGGAGTATCCAAAGTGCACCACATGCAGAATTTGAAAGAGGGAGGAGGCATTAAATATTCTTTTTGATTGCATATCCAGCTGCATATTCTCACAAAGGGATTTTGCTTTTAACTGAATATGCTGTACACAAGCACTTTGTAGTTTTACAAATATTTTTCCCCTGGCAATGTCTCAGCCCACTGGTGGTTTAATATATAATCTTTCCTAACAATCCTACGACTAGATCTACCAAACAGTGGGTGGGGATCTGCCACCTCTACAAAGGGAATCATTGACTCTACTAAGCTGTTTGCAGAAGAAAAAATAGTTGTGTCATAAACAAATGTATGTGAGTTCTTTGTAGACTATATTATCACTCACCATTACCAGAATTGACCTTTCTCTATAAGGCCCAGTTGGTCCTTTTTATTAATGTAGCTTGGAATGCTTGTAAGAATACTAATTTCAGTTAAGGAAACATCTCACAGGGGAGTTCTGCAGCTCTCACCCCAGGTTTCGTTTTTAAAAAGTCTGTCTTCTTATCTTTGGCGTCAGTCTGAAAACTCATTAAGAGCAGAGATCAAAGAATGGGACAGCGGGCCTGCAAACTGGACACTGTAGGCTAATTCCATTTACTTATGGCTATTTTGGCTTTAAACATATGTACAGTCAAATTATAGTGCAGATTTCTTCTTTAATCATGACAGAATTTTGACACCCATGAGCAGCTGCACACTGGGAGTTCTAACAACTTAGTGGAGCTTAAAAGAAAAGTTTATACAAACCTTTTAAAATGGTTAAAAGAACCCAAAAAATATTATTGTAATATTATTATTTCAGTTGTCCGGTGGATTTTTAACACTTTGCATTTTAGCAATGCTAAGATTATCTTCAAGACGTTTCAGCTAAGTCAGTAAATATTGACAGTTTCTTGTTTTGTTTTTCTTATGTATTACATGTAATGTAAAAAATATCACAATTTTAATCTGAAAAAGACTATCAATGTTTTATTTGCTGGAGTAAATAAAAAATACTTTTTCTTAAGGCTTTATTCCTCTTTTCGCACCTAATTCTGCATGTGATGTTGTGTTCATCATTTATTTTCATAATAACTATCATTTTGATTTCTAAGTATAGTTAGATAAGTGTCTTATGACCAGAAGATATTGTTACATGTAATATAACTTTACAGTGTATTGTGCTTCTTGGAACTGATTGTGTGTGTTTGCTTGTACTAGTACTTTATCATTATTTATTAAATGTGAACTTGTAAGTTTTTAGTTTCTGAAACATTTTTTTTTCCCAGTTTGAAAATCTTCTACTTAATAGTTCTGGTCTTTCACGTTTAAGTAAGTGTACAGTCCAATCGATTAAAAGCACTTTTAGACACCATCCTATAAAAATGCAAGCCGATAAAAATTTTCTTCATCAAATATGACAAAGATATTGTTTTCAAGACAGCTGAGAACAAATTTCTTACATTTTATTCATTAAATACAAAAAGCTTAAACCACCAATAGGCTTTTTAAAGTGTAAAAACTCAACTTTTTGTGTTGCAGCTGATTGTGAAGCTTATTTGGTCAACACTTCCTTTTTGTCGTACAGTAATTAAGAGGTATCTAAGTGGTATTTACAAGGTACTTTTTAGTACTTACAGGGTATTGTTGACAATACCCTGTTAGTTGACAATTTAGGATGTAAAACAGACAATAGAATCACTGCAGTTCAATGGTAATACTGTGTCTTTTTTTAATTTGGATTCATTTCAGATCTATTTTCTTATCACGTGGCTGTTCCAGAACAACGAAAATAAAAAACGAAACAGTTGTCTGCCTAAGACAGATCAGAAAATGAGTTGTCATAAACTTAAGTCTTTGTAAAACCTGGAAAGCTTTTCCTAACTTTCAACAAGGTTTATAAGTAAATGAATGTTAATGATGATAAAAACCCTCCTAAGAAGCTAAATATTTATTTGAAATCTGTCGTCTTTATTAACATCTCAGGAACAGCTGCAAGAATCAGGGGGCATAGATGTCTCCAACCTGCAGTGATGAATGAAATAGTTGATGCCCACAAAGCAGAGGGGAAAAAAACAAAGCAGAGGAAAATTGCAAGACTGGAAAGGCTTTACAAGCCACCAGAACGCAGGAGTTTGCACTTAACATGAAGAATGCAGGTCCAGCGGAAAAAGACAAAAACCGAGTTAAGTCCTCAAGGAAAAGTTCTTTGGAATTCTCAGAAAGGCAGAAGTCGAATGCTGTTTAAATGTGGAAAATGTTGCAACTACAGAGTGATGCAGCAGTGGCTGTGCAGTGATGACATTCAACACAAAGTAAACAAGTCTGATGGTTTTTTGGAACAAAAACGTCCCCAAAAGAACTCATTAAAACTAGAGCGGTTTCAGTTTCCTAAGTCAGCACTGTGGTGGAAGCAAAGACATATTTAGAAGGAAAAAAGGAGTCAGAATTTTGCAGAAACTACACCACCTACTATAGAGCCCAAGGATGGAAAGAAAAATATTTGTTTTAAAGTTCTTGACAAAGTAAAATAAACTAATGATATTTACATTACCTCTTTTTTTTCGTAACCCTTTTGTCTTTCTTTCCTCCATCTATTTCTTCTCCTCTGATGTATGTCGCTGTTCAATCATACGAAGTAGCAGACGAAAGCTAGAGGTGAGACATGTGAAGACATAGATGATATAAATTAAGGGAGTAAATTGAAAAATGGTTTTTGTCAGTAGTTCTTTATTTATATGGGGCAGACAAAAAAAATGTTGTTTGAAAAAGAGCTTATTTGCTTAGTAGAAAATACGCTGGGTGGGCCACAAGCTCTCTGCACCGAGCTCTCAGCAACAGGGAGGGGAAGGTTGATTAAAAGACCACCCGGAACACTTAAAAGATGATCCCAATGGGTCTTCAAAGAATGAGAATCCAAAAATACAAGTTAAGATGCTTTAGATCAAATAACACAGATAGGCCTATACTTTTTTATTTTCTATTTTATTACAAGACGTAATAGAAGATATAGAGAAATGCAGACCCAGGAAGCGCAGATAACAATGTGGCCATCCACAGTCCCCAATCCATTCCTTTGTGCTCTTTGCAGATGATGAAAGATGATGAAAGAACCTTCTCATCAAGGGAGCCACTTGATCGGCCGGGAATGACGATGTCACATCCAACAATGCATTTCCTGTCTCTGTCTTTTCACCTCTGGGCAAACAACACTCTTGTTTAGACACAGAGATATTCATATTTATTAGTGAAGGACCTCAGTCAGGCCAGCAGGTGATGTCTGTCCGCAATTACAGCCGTTAAACTATGACAGTGCACATCTAAGTCAAACGATACTCTCAGGACAAGCACACTGCACTCTCTCCCTATCAATCCACACAAGGGAACATGCAGTATTTACAGCCTTTAATATTTTCCATTCCTCTGACACATGGTCTAAATATCAGAAGTGTGATTTTAAAGAAAACAAGCAAAAATAAAAATTTTATTTGATCAAAGCTATGATGGATAAGCAATCAATGAAGGAGCTAACAGACACACAATTCATTTTGTTTAAATGTGTTTTTGGTGTGAGTGTGAGTGTGATTGGGTGTGTGATTGTGACCCTGCGACAGACTGGCGACCTGTTCAGGGTGTCCCCTGCCTTCCCCCGTGAGTGGCCAGGATAGGCTCCAGCAGCCCCGTGACCCCGAAAGGGAACAAACGAAAGAAGATGAATGAATGAATGAATGAATGAATGAATGTGTTTTGTCACAATCACTTGCTCAAACTTGTTTAATCAACAAACATTTCTGGCTTGAAACATCTGTCTGTCATTTTAAGTCCCACTCCAATCATCTTTTGATCTATTTTCAAAGTGTTCCCAGTGGTCTTTCAATCATGAATATACAGTTTTTAGCCAAAATCAAAAACTATGTGTTGTTTTGTAAGACATAGTTTCTGTGGAGGTACATTAGCTCAGTAAAAATTCCCCCCTGAGTTGTGGGCGGGACCATTGGTGTGGAGCAACCCTGCCTCCTTTCCCGTAACCATAACTGAGAGCTCTCTGTTCACATGCTCTCCTTCTAGCTTACAGCCCTACACACCCCCAACATAACAGTGGTGCAACAAAAATGGTGGGCAATGTTACAGTTATGCAACAGTTTGCCAGTTCAGACGAGAAAAACAAAGACGTCCATGGATCGTGGATTCATCAACAACAAGTGGAAACATCAGAAAGGACCCAAACCGAATGGCACACGCCCATTTCCATTTCCATGTCACAAATACAATCTTTTTCCAAGGTCATTTTTTCATCCGCTCCTGATTTACAACAATGCTCAGAAACGCAATTTTGATCTTTATTTTCTGAAAATGTGTCCTCCGTAATCATAAAAATCCCAGAGGAACTTAATAAAAACAACATAAAACATTTTTTCTCTGAGTGCGTCTTTTTAGAAACACTCTGATTTACTGAATGAACTATCTTTTATGAAAGAGAAATAGAAAGCCTGAACCATGCTGGAATCAGTACATGTGAGCTTATTCCATCTGCCGCTTGTGCAGCAAGCTGCAGGAAAGCGCAGTGTTTTACGACAGGGTTTGTTTCTGTGCCAATTAAAAAGGCATTTATATCCATCACAGTGCCTGAGCTATGGTGCTGAATTGCTCCAAGGTTCTACGTTGCCTTTTTTCTACATGCAAAGGCAAACTAGGTTACTTTGTTGACATCAAAATGTTTATTTCAGCACATCAGAGCTAAAGCAGCCTAAACAGCCCGATGGATGTCATAGGAGTTCAACAGATGTAGCTTCCATCGCTAAATCAGCTCTTGGAAAGTTGTCAACACAGCTCTGTCAGAACTGCTGCTCTTCATCTTTGGCTGTTTTAAACTTCTTTTCTCTTTTTTGTTTTCCTCTTTAGTGTTTACTCGCTGACTCCACAAGAGATAATGAGGATGATGTACTTTTGTGTTTTGCAATTTTTTTTTGCATATTTGTGTGTTGCTTTTTCCCATGATGCAATACACATACATGCTAAAAAGGATTGCTTTCCAGTGTTTTTTGTGCAGACGAATGTGTCTTAGTGCAGAGGAATGTGGTCAAAGAACATTCTGTGGACAGACTAATACTTGTAAGTTCTCAATTAAAAAAGTTTTTTTGTTGTTTTCCTTTTGTTATCCAGATTTTCTTAGTGGATTTCTTGGAGGAGAGGGTAAAAAACTGTCAATATAAAAAAAGACATATTCAATGAGGGGTGATGGTATGGTGCACCTTCATCTGTCAGTTACCAGAATGATGCAAAAGTTCCAATTCATTCAAACCAATGAAAGGCATTTATAGATCAGGATTCCAGTAAGAGAAGATAAGACTCAATGACTGTCAAAGGTATAGAAGCTTAATCTGGTCTTATGACTAATTTGTTTCTATTTTGATTGTTTTTAGTCATTTTTTTAGGATTGCTGCCACTCTGACCTGACGTATATCACCAAACTCCGCCCTTTCCACAAACATGTGGTTTGTCAGGACAAATCAGTTCTGATATCCTGTGTTGTGAAAATGGAGGTTTAAAAGCATATTTTTAGTTCTACATCCACAATGCAAAAGCTTGAAATATCTGTTAAGACTCTCGTTCATCCTGAAAAGTTACATGGCAGAGAAAGTTTTTTAAAAAGTTAAAGATGTTTTGCTTCTTCTCCAAGGGGCTTTTTCAAAAATAATTGAGAAGTAGAATTAAAAAAGCCTCTAGAATATAACAGGCAAAACTTCTTCAACTTAAAGCACAAACCTATGAATTGTTTGAAACCCTCAATAGGATAATTGTAGAGTTGGGATTTCATTTGATAACAGTTAATCAAAGAAAATCACACCCCTGTTTCTGTATATTATTTGAGGTCTAGTTTGAAAAAAACAACCTGTTTGCTGTCCGAAATATTCAGTCTCAGATCCACGTTGTTGCTTTTGTTCTAAATAAAGAATTAAAATATGTTCATTTCAATTGCAATGGCCATTTTCCCCAAAGAAAATGAAGAATGACATGTTTGTGCTCTAAATTCAGTTGATGAAGGGCATCAAGCTCCAGCTCCTGTTCATTTTTAACGCTTCTCAATCAGGAAGTCAAAGGGTTGCTTATGAGCTTGACTGGGCTGGGAAAATCGGAAAAACTTCACACCTTTCGTGTTTATAAATGAAGCTACATTGTCATGATCAAGAAACCAGTTTGGGATGATTCCACCTTTATGACATGGTTCCTTTTCCTGCTGAAAGTAGCCATCTGAATATGATACACTGTGGTCATAAAGTAATGGACATGGTCAGCAATGATACTCAGGTAGGCTGTGGTGTTAACAATGCTCAGTTGGTACTACGGGTGTCAAGAAGTGTGCCAAGAAAATATCCTGCACACCATGACACCACCGCCAGCAGCCTGTATGCTGATACAAGGCAGGATGGATCCATGCATTCATGTTGTTGACGCCAAATTCTGACCCTAACATCCTTATATGGCAGCAGAAATGGAGACTCATCAGACCAGACAATGTTTTTCTTATTTTCTACTATCCAATGTAAGTGAGCCTGTGTGAATTATAGCCTCAGTTTCCTGTTCTTAGCTGACGGGAGCTTCACCCGTTGTGGTCTTCTGCTGCTGTAGCCCATCTGCCTCAAGGCTGGACATGTTATGTGTTCAGAGATGCTCTTCTGCAGACCTTGGTTGTAACCAGTGGTTCTTTGATTTACTGTTGCCTTTCTTTCAGCTGGAACCAGTCTGTCCATTCTCCTCTGACCTCTGGTATCACTAAAGCATTTCCTCCCACAGTACCACCGCTCACTGGATATTTTCTCTTTTTTTGGACCATTCTCCGTAAACTCTAGAGATGGTTGTGGGTGAAAATCCCAGTAGATCAGCAGGTTCTGAAATACTCAGACCAGCGCGTATGGCACCAACAACCATACCCCGTTCAAAATCACTTGAATCACCTTTTTTTCCTGCATTCTGATGCTCAGTTTGAACTGCAGTAGATTGACCATATCTACATGCCTAAATGCATTGAGTTGCTGCCATGTGATTGCATGATTAGAAACCTGCTTTAACAAAGAAAACGCTCATAAGAATATCCAGATAACAAAGTGCCTCTGAATTTTAAACACCTCAGTTTAATTACAGCTTTTTAATTGTTTTACAATATTGGAATAACTAACAAGGTTTCTTAAGCAAAAAAGACGATTAAAGTTCTGTAAAACCGTAGAAAGCAGGACTTCATTATTGGCTTTGACAGACGACTCCACTTTCCTTCTCAATAAATTTCATAACATGCTGGCCAGCAAACACAGAGCAATATAAACATCCATGAGGACTGATGTGTTTGTCCATCCAAGAGCGTTCATGTTTGACCTCAAGTGAACTTTCGCCTTCTCTTGATGGAAAGCTTCTATTTTTTAATCTGCCAGGTGAAGCCTACTTTGCCTCTAATTTGATCCATTTGCCATTTTGTGGCTCGGATGCTTTGTGTACTAATCTTTTAGAACTGGAATGAAAGTTACTGGAAGCCGTTAGACTGAGCCAATACAATGAGATTCAACGTTCAGACCTGCCACAGGTTAGATGTCCAGGCTGGGTTTTATCCGCTGTCTGTTCTCCTTTTATTAATATGAGTTTATTTTTGTTTCCTCACACAGACACACATTACAGTCAGGTGGATTACAGCTTGTAAATTTCCCACAGGAACAAATGGAAGAGTGTGTGTGTTTATCTGTCAATCTGTGTTAGCTCTATGATAGACTGGCAACATGTCCAGGGCTTTCCCTGCCTTCTGCAGAACGTTCTGCTGGAGTTGGATCCATTCATTTCCTGCTAGTAACTTCAAAATAAAGATAATTTTCTTTTCATTAAAGTTAAAGGCAAGGCCTTCTTTAGCTGCAGTTCTTTCAAACAGTATCTTCAAGTTGTGTATTTTTTGGGTATTTTCTTAATTTGTTTACATATTTTAGAGCATGTAAATTCTCCATCATAAAAGTAAACTGTCCTAACCATTTTAATACGTCAACATTCAGCACGTTCAGGTCATGCATGCATGTTCTTTTCTGGTGTGTTTTGTATTTTTTACTGTATTTTGCTAACTTTGACATTGTTCTGCTTATTTAACACAAATGGTAAATTCTTGAAATCCTTTCAAAGCTTTTACATTTTACTGCTAAAAGGTTAAGCAGCAGAAACTATTTAAACTTTAAATAACAGCACAAAGTTTTCATTTTAAATGTTTTCACACATTTGCTTTATTAAATCAAGTCTAATTAATGTTTCTATTTACTCATATGTTCTGTTTTTCAGTAAGCACCTCAGAGTGGGTGGCCTTTTTTGTCATTCACTTTCTTGATCCATGTTTTTGTTTTACATTTAACTTGACCAGCTTCTATGTTCATTTAGTCGTTTTGGTATTGTTCACAATCATTTGGCTTCTCTTAACACTTGTTGAAGTTTTTTTAAATTACATTTTTGTTTAGCATTCAAGATTCCAAATTTTCAGTTTTGCATTGCAGCATTTAATTTAAGTGTAAACTTTTTGATATTGTTTGCAATTATTGAGTATTTTCAAGCACTTGATGATTTAATATTTAGCTTGTACCCTTATCAGTTTATATTGCCTTTTGATATATTTTTGCAGTGTTTATGGTTTTTTGTGAGGAGAACTTTGTTTTGCTAACTTGCATTAAAAGTTTTGAGGATTGTTGGTGTCATTTTTATGGTTTTGGTCATGTCCTGTTTTAACTTGACCCCTGTCACAGCCGCACCAGATACAGGGTTATGTCTTCATTTTAGGAAATCACTGTTTTAGATGTCTGGTTTTATCGTCAGGTCATCTGTTTTGCGACGCTTCTGGTGTTTCCTTGGGTCACAGTTTAGGTTTATTTATTAAATGTTTCACAGTCAACGTCTACTGGATTTTCGATCCGATAAATCAGACAAATGTTTCCTATTTTCGAATGTACCTAGATTTAACTTTCCTTAACCAATATCACACTTTTGCAGCTAAGATATTACTTAGAATTCAGTTTCAGATTTTTAGTTTTGAGCTTTTTTTGACTGTGTTCAACTTGCTACAGCTAATTTAGCATTTAGCATTAGGTAACATATAAAAAACAGAATTATATTTTTAGTGTACAATTGTAACTATGTAATTAAATGAAAGAATGGAAAATTTAATTTTTTCATTCTTTTTTTCTATTTGTAGTTTCCATAAGAAGTCAAATATTAATTGAATTCTCTTGTCTTCAGGCAGAATGCAGGTTTTTCTACTTTCGGATCAATTTAATAACAATGTGCTCTGAAATATGCAGAATAAGATAAGATTTTTGCAACTTTTTCTATGAAAAAATGCAGGAAACAAATAGACATGTATGCATTTTACTCTTGATGTCTGACTGATTAAGCAAGAAAAAAATCCTGTGGGGTACATAAAGTCACCAGGTGGCTTTAATTTGGGCCCTCCCACTCAAGTTAGTCACAAGCTCACATATCTTGCTTTTAACGGCAATTTTTGCATTTTGAAATGGAACCGTTAAATATATGCTGCATGTTGGAAAAGATTTCGAGCCAGCAGCACGGTTTCCCCTCCCCTGCCTTTCACCCAGGAGCTGGTATGAACTAGGGTGACACCCACAGACCAGACCGTCTCTCTCTGCACCTTGTTCATAACTGCTTCTGTCAAAACCCGGCAGAACCAGTGCGAATAGACAGTGACTCATCACAGTCAGCCGACATTTTCACTGACAACACCTGCCAGTCCAACTGACCAGATTAACACTCTGAAACAGAGTGATGAGTTGTGTGAGGGAGCAGTTGCGGATAGGGCGGACTCTTTTCACTTCAGTTTTGCAAACCGGGATGCCCGAAAACTTCCAGAAGAAGACACGAAATGCCATTTAAGCAGCACCTTCTAACACCATTAAATGCCTCTGACCCACTGAGCAGTACAAAGGGAAGGATGAACACTGACATTTCCCCCACTAAAAGGGGCTCAAAGAGGGATAACAACCCAAGGAACTGAATTTGTTTACTGTGTGACCAAAGAACGGGGCTGTTCTGCACACCGCTTTCACATCCCCAGCCTTGAGTTCACCTCTCAGACCGAGGACGCCTGCTGTCCTCAGTGACTCCAGCGGCTAATGGAGGTGCAAGATAGCAAGTGGTCAAGTCTCACTGTGAACCCCTGCGGCTGCGCTCATTTAAAGCTCTTTGACCTCCATACCCTTCCCTCAGAGTTAAATGTCAATCAGGAGCACAGAAAGGGCTGAGAATGAGGGATGGAGGGACTCGCCAACAAGATAGGTCAATTCCACCAATTTAAAACACCACAAACAATGAAGAGTTTAAAGAGTGAGCCCTTCACAGTCATGGAAAAGAACAATTTTGAAAGGCAAGCAGCTTTCTTAAGCCTGGGCCTCCGCCCTGTAGTGCTTTAAAGAATAATGCAACAATAACTGTGTCAGCACATTAATAATTTCTGACTTTAAGTGTTTATGCATCTACAATTGTGAACATACACTTACTGCCTTTGACGTGGGGTTCCGGGGCTTAAGTACCTTTAACAATAAAGGAAAGGATTTGATTTATGGTAATGTCTCTTGTTTTAAAAGACAAAATAAGCTTCAAATTGATTAAACTATATTATTTTTGGTAATGGAAAAGTGTAACCTGCCTGCCCTTCATGACAGGTGTTACGGGCTCCTGCCT
Source organism: Oryzias latipes (assembly GCF_053564925.1). NCBI lineage: Eukaryota > Metazoa > Chordata > Actinopteri > Beloniformes > Adrianichthyidae > Oryzias > Oryzias latipes. The sequence continues at coordinate 25,026,146 of NC_136248.1, read as the reverse complement.
TACAAACTTGAATGGAACAAAGCAGGTGTAGAAAATTGTTCAAAATAGGGATAATTTATATTTTTAAAAAATTAACAAAAACAAGCTATTTTTCTAAGTTTCTTTTTAAATGAACAAGGGAGAAATCATCAACATTCTACCAATTTTCAGCAAAAACTGATCATTTTCCAGTGTTGAAAACACTTTTCCTTCCATATTGCAGTTGAAAAAACTCTAGATTATGATTGTAAAATCGTTTTCATTCTGCCTTGTTGGCACAAAAGCATGACAGATACCTCCTCAATACTCAATACTCCGTTCCAAGCTTCTTTTTGTCATGTGTACACAGGACAGAGGAGAGGATGCAACACTGTTGGTTTTTCCACTCTAGCTGTCAGCGACCTCCCACATCTAATTTCCCCGACCTTGTGAACCACGATGTGTTTGTTTAATGCAGTTATGGAGTTCTCTGTTCTGTTGCAGCTTCCTTATGCCATAGACACCTTGCCCTCTATGTTACCTGTCCTTTACCTTTATTACCTTTAACCAATCCCATCATTGATGCCAGTAGTTGCCTTGCTTTGTAATTTCCATCAAGAAAAGCATTATTTGAAGAGCCTCCTGTAATGTGGTAAAAGGACTATAGCTGTTTTGATGATTTCCTTCCATTGTTCCCTGTTGCACGTATTTAGGCTTTTAAGCCTCACTAATTCCACCCCACTTTCTCCAACTCTCACGTGTGAGATGGAAAAAGGAGTCTGACCGCTGGTCAAGGTTAACAGAACCTTAAACCGCACATCACACACACACCATCAAAGGGATCAAACACTATTCTTCTCCCAGCAGCTCCCACTGAAAAATAAACTGTCTTGGTTCTTTTTTCGTTGCCCGATCTTCTAGTCCACAGGATACCCAATCTAAGTCTTAGCCCAGTGTGAAGCTTCTTAAAGTGCACATGTATGAACTTTCTCCCATTCATTATACATTTCTAACCAGAAAAAAGCACATTGTTGGAAGCTTGCCATCCTAAAGCATCATCTATTCCAATTTAGTCACATGTTCAATAAAAGGATGATAATGTTCTGAGAGCCTTTTAAACCAAAGCTCAAGGGGACTGAAAGTTTTTATTAATAGTCAAACTTTTTCCTATAAAGTCAACTTTGTGCGAACCAGCTAAACTTTAAATAGATATCTCAAGTCAAATAAAATATCTAAAACTCTAATGATATTTTTTAGCTTCATTTATTGGCACTCCCTTCACCTGTTCATAGGTTGTTGCAAATAAAGCCCTGTAGGACGCATAAAGCAGGTCTTTGGGGTACCAGAGACCCTAGAATCATCAACACAAAGTGAGATGCAAAGCATAACATGTGGTTCGTGAGCACCACCCTGTGGTGAAATGCGGAATAGCAGTTAATGATTGTGTTAAGCTGCCAACAGATGGCCTCGAAGAGCTTATCTGCATGACCATTAGAGACAGAGGTCCTGGAATCTTATCAAACATTTATATTATTATTTATAAAGACATTTACCGATGCATGTTGTCAAATATAATGGCTCTTCGAGTAAAATTTCAGATTTAATGGAAAGCAAAAGGATGAGCACTCTAATTAAATATTTGTTGCTGTAAACAGTTTGTCAGTTTTCTCCACTTCAATCAAAAAGCATTAAGTACAAAGAAAATGTGTTTTAAGAAAGACTATGCTTTCACTGAATTTTTTTGGTCAGAAAAATTTGTTTGAAAAAAACAGATTATTGTGCTTTTTCAGAAATCATTCTCTCTGAATTGATACACGTGACTATGACCTTACAGTTTTATTTACAGGCGCTAAATTTCTGGGAGTGGACGGCATGAAAAGCTCTCCCACATCAGGGAGAACTTTAAAGACCCCCCCTGATAAAGGTTTTGTGGCATTTTTTAATGATGGATGCTTAAAATGTCCTTTCTGAGTATTTACTTTTTAAATCTTTGTGAGCAGACGAAGAAAATTGCCATTTGAAAATGGGTGTGTTCTCAATGCATCCACTTGCAGATCAAAAGATCCATGTTCATCTTGGTTTTCATCGTCTGAGCTGACTGACATCTGACTTTTTTGCATTTTTGCAGTGGGTGACGTTATGCTGCTTCATCAAACCAGGCCCTTTAGTGAACCTTGGGTGGTTTGGGGTCGGCTGGAATAAGAATCAGCACCTCCAAGTCAGAACCCATGAGTCCCAACTGGAAAACAGGGATTTCCCTTCTATGAAGAGGTGGAGAGTTCCTTCCCCCAGCATATAGCTTCACTTCTCTTTGGGGCATTTTCCCGAGTTAAGGAAGGATGGAGCATGGGATTGCCATGCGCATAGGTGCCGGTAATGCAGTCGCTGTAGCGTTAAGGGGAAGAAGGAGCTTAGACAAAATGCAAAACTCTCAATTTACTGCTTTACTGCTACAAGCAGCTAAAAGACGTTTGCTATGCAGAGGAGCTGGGTGCTCCCTTAGAGATAGGGTGAGAAGCTCAGCCACCCAGAGGGGCTGCAAGTAGAGATGAAGTTCCTCCATATCAAAAGAAGGCGTCTTGTAGGCATCTCTTTTGGATGCCTACAAGACGCCTCCCTGGGGAGGTATTCCAGGCATGTCACACCAGGAGGAGGCCCCAGGGAAGACCCAGGAAGCACTGAAGGGACAATGTCTCTCAGCTGGCCTGGGAGTGCCTCAGGGCACCCTTTGGCAGAACTGGAGGAAGCTTTTGTGGAGAGGCAGGTCTGGGCATTTGTGCTCAGACTCTTGCCCCACAAACCGAGGTCCAGAAAAACAGAAAGAGTGACTGACCAGAGATCAGAGACTGCATTAAAATAAGTTCAACCCCTCTTTACGGGTTTATCGTTCAAAGTCAGATTTCCAGCTTTTCCACCCCATGCGTTCCCACCTAATAGTACAGGGGAGCGTGTCTCTCATTGAATGTTCTATCAAGGTTCAGGTAGCAGAAAATTTGGACACATATGTATGATCTGTGTCTTTTGTTATATTTTATTTGTTTGCTTTATTAAAATTCTTCCTGACAAGCCTTTAAAAATGTTGCTCGACTTTCAGTATTGTTTGAATTTCCTAGTTCCTGCATTGATTTCTTGAACTCTTCTTCTTGTAGTTTAAACAGCGGGAGCCACAAACGACAAGGTACATTACCGCCACCTACTGTGTTGGAGTATGGGTCGGCATGGGGGACTACCTAACTTTAAAATAAATAAACAAATAAAAATAAAAACTACATTCTCCTCAGTAATCTGGTTCTGCTCAAAAAATCATGTAATTGCACCATTTTAATTTTCCTCCCCTCCCAAAAGCCTCTTCAAACTTCACACTCTGGCAACCGTACTCTATTCTCCAGCTTTCTTCTTTCTTCCCTATACAATTCACAATGACTCAAAACGTTCTCCCCTGATTCTTCCATTTTCCTGCAATCACACAAACCAGTTGGATTATTCCGTGATCTCTGGTGTTTATTTCTTGAACTTTTTCTTTGTGTTCTGCTTTGTAGTTGCTTCCTGCCAATTGTTCCCACCTGTTTTTTGTTGGTAATTATCACAGCTGCAACTATTTTTCATTCAAATCTATCTGTGTTCACCTCAGCTTTCTGTTGTTACTGTCTGTTTGTGTCCAGTGGGAAATTGCTTGGGTCATATTGTTCTTAATCTAACTCATTTTTTGTCTTTGTTGCTTTTTTTTGCTTGAACCAATTTTAAACACCTTTGTCATGGTAGGGAGAACACGTCAGTGTAAGGGTGGGGTCATCTAAGATAGCACAAGGGTTAATCAGGTCATGTTAAATCCAAAATTAACAATAAAGTTGTGAATTCAAAACAAAACGATTCAGATTTTTGGCAGTGATGCCCAGCTCCATATGCATGCAATTTAACTATATGCACTGTAAATTTAAGAATATTTTTATTTAAAAGTACAGGAGAGAAACAGAGAGGGCGAGAAAAGAAAAGGTTTGAAAAGACACTTTCTAATGTTGTTTTGGTGTGTTTCAAATATAGTGGATGAGATGACATTCAAGATCAGTCACAAAAGGTTTTTGTCACTCTTTTAAATGATAGAAATTCGATCAAATTAGGTATTACAAGCTAAAAAAATTACAATCTCAAATTACATTTTATGTTTTTTCATTGTCACTTTCAAATTCAGATTTTAATGAATTTGAAAGGAAATGTAAACACACTGAGCAGGAAATTATGTCAACATCATTTCACCTCCAGTGAGCAAAAGAAAAACATAGAAGATAGAAAGGGGGAATTCCAAAGGGAAAAAAAACACCTTCTTACTGACTGGCACGGAGGAGGGAGAGTGATGCTTTGGGCTTCTGTTGGCAGCGGTCATATGGGGAGAGAAGACTGTGACTGAACTGAAAATTGGTTTCATTTTTTAAATAATCTTTAGGATCTTAAAACATAAAAAAACTAAAAAAGAGATTTTATCTGGAAAAAAAAGGAACCACAAGAAAAAAATAGATTTGATTCTGAAACGAATGAAAACAAACTATGTTTTCATAGTTTATTGATGTTGAAATCATCACCTTTATTGCCGTGTGGGGCTTTTCAAAACTTAGAAATTGGAATTCCATAATATCAAGCCCTGACTGGTTTGCTGCTGCCTGGCAGTTTATTGTCTTCGTTCTTTGGCTTTTAACACCGCTTCAGGGAAGGCATTTCAGTCTTTGCACACAGACACACATACCTCCTCCCCACAGCACACAAACAAGTACTTTGCACTTGTTATACGGGAGTGGTTTCTGCTGTGCAAGCAACAGACCGAGTTTTCAGCCATAACAACAGCCAGCGTAAATATGACTCTCTGAATCTCAAGGCCTTGGTTTCATGACTAATTATAAAACAGCTGATGAGGTGAGCTGCACAAGGTTTGGGAGTAGTATCGGACAATGCATAATAAAGGGGTTTGAAAAGATGAGTCTTCTCTGTTCATAACAAGATAAGCTGAACAAAATGACTCAAAGAATTTTAGATGATTCTATCAGTTTGACCTATTTTTTCATTAAAATTGTGACATTGCGTGCTTTATTGTCAGGAGACATAAGCTCATGCAGAACAAAGTAAGTGAAGTTGTGGTAAACTGATGAATAAAGTCTCTTGCTTCTCTTCTTTTCGAGTCCTTTCATTTTTGAGGCATTTAAGCCAACTGTGGTTGGATACAAGTACATAATAACAAAGCTTCAAAATTCTATTCAAACTCCCAGGGGAAGCTTTTATTGTCACGACGAGTCAAAACCTTTGTGTCCGTCCTTTATGTTTTCAGGATCAAAGGGGAATGGGCTTTTCTATTAAAGTCAGCAGCCGATGTCTACGTAAAAGAGATCAAAATGTACACTAAACAAATCATGTTGAAAGCATAGACAAGAATTCTTGTCTAAAATACAGATTTTTTCCTCATCAAAATGGTAAAACCTAGTATATTCATAGTGGTAAATTTCTTGCAAAAGTGGAACAGAATTCGACAACTGTTCCTTTTTGGTGTAACTCCCAATATTTGTATAATCTGCAACATGTATGCATGTACTGTATATATTTTTAACTTTAAGTTCCAGTACTCACCAGTTTGTTTCAGGGAGCTTTTTACACTGATGTTGCACCAAGAATGAAAATATATTTTATGCACATATTCCACAAAGAAATGTCTAGAACACACCAACAAAATGTATACGTACATAAAAGCACATTACTATGGGCATATCCTATCAAATTCATATCTAATTAAATTAAACTGTCCCCCAAATAAATATTTTCCAGAAAATTACAAAAAAAATGTATGTTTTATGAGACCCCTTTCTATATGTTTATATGATCTTTTCTCATGTAAAGTCAATTTATACCAAATTAAGTTTATTTATAATTCACTCCTTGTTGTTATTTTTTGATGGTGGTTGTAAAAGTAACTGTACGGAGCTTTTTTGAGTCCCATTCTTTGGCTTTGGAGGTAAAAACGCAAGTTTCAACTGTGAACAGAAATAAAAACACGCCCATCTTTTTGTGACAGATTGCTGTGACTCATTCCTCGCGAAGGGGGGCGCTGTTACACTGGCAGACTGCGCTAAGCCCGACCGTCGGTTCAGGGCATTATCGAGAGTGTGTGGAGTGTGCATGTGTGTGTCTATGTATGCAGTGAAAATTACCCCGGAGACGGACAGGGACTGATTTTTTTTAACCGTACCAATGTGTGTGGCCTGTAAATCTATATTATTGAATTCTGCGGAATCATCTCACGGACACAAAAGTAGATCCAAGATGAGGGAATAGTCGGAGGATTCGCGGGGTGAAGCTCGACTGCAGCTACCGTTTCGTTGAATTGCAAGTGGGATCCCAGCTGCTGGCAACGAAAATGTCGAGAAAAATAGAAAGCAAGCACGGTAAGACCCGTCGGCGACTCTAGCACACCGCTGCTTTTCGGTAATGCTTCCCCCCACAACAAACGGGCCGCGGATGGACCGAAAAATGTGGGATCCATGGAAATAAGTCCATAGGCAATGCGAGGTTCCAGATAAGACTGGATGGATGTGTCCAGTGTAAGTGGTGGTTTTAAATATGGGCCTCATGGATCGTTACCCGGTTAAAATAAAGCGTCACGGTACGGGCATGCTGGTAACAGAGATTTCAACGGGATGATATCTGTAGCCGGTCCAGCTAGTCTGAACTAAAAACCGGGAAGGTGTTGCCAGCCTGACGTGGGAAATCACCGGCTTTTCACCCGTTCTGATTTCCACAGCTCCCATAGACTCTATCATGTTATGGTTTGGCTGGTTAGCATCCTTGGACGCCAATGAACAAATCCTGAGCCATGTACACTAAAATAAAACCATTAAAACTCTTCGGCAAACTGATTTATGGGTACAAAACTGCTCTCTGTTTTAATAATCACGGTTTAGGACACGTCCGTAAGGACAGCTAACAGCTAAAGGCTAGCTTTTTCATGGATAGCATTAGCTGCCCTGATTCCCACTACGGCGGAGTTGTATCGCGTTCACGCCCAAGACTGCGCGCGTGTGTTTGTGTTGTATTGATTTGGGATTTGCGCACGTGGCACATTTTGTTTAAAAAAAAAACCACACACACAGACAAACACAAAACTTTTTTTTATTTTGTTTGTAAATGGACATTTCAAATACGTCTCTGGAGGCGACACCATAGCGCGCGAGTGGTCATCAGAGTGCCTTTGCGTGGAAACTTTACACCCGCCTCCGCCTGCTATACTTGCATCCCATTCCGCCAGCTGTCTCCCTGCTTAGCTTCACGCGCAGCCCTGCGCGAGGTTTCCTGCGGGAAATGGACAGAGACCCGCGCGCGCTGTTTCTAAAGGGAGTGGAGGGAGTGTCATCCTCCAGCAGCCCAGTCATTCCTCACGGGCGTAAAAGTTTCCGACTCTTTTCGTGTCTTGCAGACAGATGACTTCATATGCTTTTTCTTTTTGAATTCATCATTTGAGACCTCTTCATCTTTTGTGTGTTGTTTTTGTTTTCTACTCAGTGGTGTTTGCAGGGTCACTGTTGTCAAGTACACAGCAATCCTGAAAAATACTCCCAAAGATATTCTGTGGCCACACACACATAACTGAATCATCACACTTCTGACCTTAATTGGCAAATATGATGATATGAATTCCTGTTCACAGAATGTGTTGGACAGAGGAATGTGTGACAAATACACAACAGGGACAGAGTTCATGTCAGTGCAGATTCCTGTTCTTAGTGAAAATATAAAAAAAGATTTTAAGCAATTGTTTTGTTGAAGTGGTTACCATAGCACAAAGTTTGAGCGGCTTTATCGATGCGTACACTGGGGGGGCTATTTGGAGAGTTATGACCAGATGAACTGGCTGCAGCAACATGCTTTTAAATCGCCATGGTTACGCTGTCTTAAAGTCCCCTAACTTTTCCTTTCCCCTCTAGGGATGTAAACACCTTCAGTGTATGCTGAGAGTTGCCTTAACTCCCCCTTCTCTTCTGCCAGGACACCAAGCCCTGATTTATCTGTTTGAGTTTGAATCCAATTGTCTGTATGACTTCATCGCTGAACTGGAATCCAAAAGCAGATTCAACATCTGGTGCTCCTGGCTCAACACTCAGAGCAGCTGACAGGAAAACTTGCATCTTTCTATTTTACACCTGGGAGGAGGAACTGGGCAGAGTAAAAGAAAATTAGCTGATTTCTTACATTTATTTTTTAATTCCATTGACTGTGAAGGAAAAGTAGAGTGATTGAGTGGGCATCACCCATAGAAAATCATTTGAACTGAATCAATTTAGTGGCTTTGTTTTTTTTTTTTTCCCATACGAACATCGGCATGTCGGAACCAGAAATTGTCAATAAGCAGTGATTGGACCGAGTCCGTCAGAGTCATCATTTCTATGGCAACCTCCCTAGCCAATAAGGAGGGAGTTTGTTGGAAGTCCACATGTCTTGAAAGCGGGCTCAGGAGAATCTGTGACACGGATACTTTTATTAAAACATCTGATTGGCCAGTTTATAACTTAAACTACAGAGAAAATACTTTAAAAACAATATTAGTGAGAACGTGTTAAAAAAAAAAAGTTAGAGCAAGAATGGAAATTGTGACAAATAGAATGACAGCAATAGCTGTTCATTTCTCAAGAAGTCTATGGGATTTTGGCTTCTTGGAACCAGCAGGTACTTTCTTTTTTTGAACATCAGGGTGGAGAGATCACTCAGTCCAGTTCTCATTTACAGTGGATGCTTTATCCCCAAACGTGGCATGTTGTATTGTTTTGTCCTCATGACCGTGCAGGATCCTTACTTTTGAAGACATGACAAATTCATGTCCACTATCGTGCCCACACATGTTAGCTTTTGGGGTCTTTTTCTGTTAATTTAGTCACTTTCATTTTATAGATCACCTATAAAGCTAATACAGTTGTTTAGATTGTAAATTGGTAAAACATAAACAAGTTAAATCTGCCATAATTTTTAAAGAAAAATTGGATGAGAGTATTACTTTTTCAACTTTACCCTGAGCTCCATTGATTTAAAAACTGCACTAGCCCCAAAAAACTGGCAGATACTAAATAATACACTTCTGTTTCGATTCTGTGTTATTTATGCTAGTGTGCACAAAACTTTAACTTTTTAAACAGTTTCCAGGGATTAGGAATTGTTCTGCTGCGCACAGGAGCCTTGTGTTGTTGTTTTTTTTAGCTCCACTGTTAGAGCCATTGGCAGGGATTATTTTTGGCAATGGGGCCTACAGGGTTTCATCTTATCGCATTAATATTATGCTAGTTTGTTTATTGTACAGACTGAAATAAGGATGTTACCCACCACCAGCAACATTCCTCACTCCATGCACACACACAAAATTAACCAGTGGGATTATAGTAATGCTTCTTTGTCTTGTTTTACAAAAACAAAGCGGATTAAATATTAGATTTTTCTCTCTACAGTCTTTTAAAGCTAGTTCATAAGAACCAGTAGATCCCAAAAAGCTACATGTTCTTACTCTTTTGTTTTTGTCTTGAATTTCTGCAAGACAAAAGTTACATCATTCTTGTCTTGCAGCTTGTTCAATCTAGCCAAACTTCTTGGGCTTGTCCTCCTTTTTTTAATTTTTTAGAATAGTTGTTCCTTTGAATCGCATAGTGGTGCTCTTTACTTGCATCGCACACCTATCTTTTCCTCACTTATGCTCCGTTTTTCCTGCTAAACGATTTGTTTAGATCTGTTGGAAGTGAACCGCACCAGGGTTCATTTGAACATAAAGTGAGACTCCAAATTTTCAAGCTAACGAGGGTTTGCCTGTTTGGTCCACCATAGAGTTTTAAGTTAGCCTACACCTTTCCTAAACAAAACAAACTCTTGGGACAAAAATACCTCCTTGTTTGGACCTAGTGTGGCTACACAAGTGTGCTGCTATTCACCAATACAGTACTCTCGAAAATCCAGTCCTTTAGAGCCACTGTCCCTGTCCTACTTTCTGCTGATTACGTAGATCAAGTGTCTTCTACCAATAGGAATCAGTGGGCACAGTTGGAAAAAAGCACAGCATCAGCCCTTGAGAACTTGAGTTTGAAATAGCGTGAGTGTACACACTTGGATCTATTATGTACAGCTTTCTGCATTAATTTTATAATACGTAAATAGTTTATCTGTTAGTTTATTCTGGCACAATGGAGGAACTGAGAATAAAAAACTGGCTTTTGAATTGGAGAGCTTTGAAACACACTTTTCTTTAAGTCGATGTGTTGGCTGACTCTTTTTGTACATTTCTAAAAGTTCAGTCATTTCTTGATGCTTAAGCTACTGCAAACGTTGTGTTTTAAATTTGTCCTGGAGACACAAAAGGCTCTGGTATGTTGTTACTGGTTCTACATTTTGGCTGCTGCATGGTGTTTTATAATTAGCCTGCGGTCTCTTTTCGACTGGACAGTCCATAGTGGCAACCAGCCGCAGAAGAACTGATCCATCACTTGCTTATTTTAGAGTCCACACCCTCCAGCATGCTATTAAACTTGTGTTTGTTTTGTTTAGCCTCCAAAAAAAAACTTTAACTGCAATAAAAAAGAGTTTTCCTCCAAAGAATTTGCAGACGCAAGACTGAAGTATACGGTATTAAAGCGAGTTTTGTGACGTGGTGAATCCAGTCCCTCAGACTTTAATATCTTTTTGTGTGATGGACAGAAATAGCAAGCCGTGCATGCCTTAGTCACCAGAACTCTGAGCAAGAGCTAAAGTAGTTCTGATTACAAAAGATTTCCACGGATAATTTGGTCTACCCACATTGCTGATTAGTAATCCCACTGTTGCATAGGGCAAGCCATGGGTCCCAGTTTGACATGCTGCAACTTTGAGGTTTGATGGGAGCAGGCATTTATCCCTCCCTTTACCACAGAAAAAAAGAGGCCTGCTGTTCCCATATAAGTTTTGCTGTGTTGCAAAAAACAATTTTTTTTTTTTTTTTTTGGTGGATGGGAAGGCAAAAGAAAAGAAGGAGGGGGAAAAGAAGAAAACAGGAGAGGGGAAAGCAAGGTTTTGCACTTAGGGTATTCAGGTAGATAAGAGGATGGAGTACACGTTTGGTAAAAACTGCGGAGAAACAATCAATAGGAAGCGGAAGGCTGTGTCTGTGAAACCAACCAGTGGATTTTTGTTGCATGGATATTTTCAAGGATGTTCCATTTTTGGCATCTTCTTCCAAATCTTCACAGAGGAGTAAAACAACCACAGATAAGACTGCTGTTTGGAGATGCCATATGTGATTGAATAAAAGTTCTATACGCACGGTGGATTCACTTTTTAACTTCCATCTGTGACTTTTCGCTTAAGTATTTTTGAATTATGCTTCCTTTGCATTTACTCTTGTCTGCTGGCCTATATTCTAGACAGCAGGTTATTTATTTCTATGGGTGGCCTTCCCATTTCCTTATGTGCCTAAACCCTGGGAACTTTGGTTTGGAGTTTCTCCACTGATGACACCACCTTTTTCTTCTTTTTTTGTTATAATTTTTTTACCATTTTAAAAGCCATTCATTTTTAGACACTGTTGTGTTATAAGGATGCTCTTCAGTTCCTCATTTTTGGAGCTATTTGTGCGTATTTCTCCTCAGGTGTTGTGTCAAGGAAAAAATGATCACAAGAACGTGATGCGTGACTAATTCTCAGCATTTCCCCTGAGTGATGGCTGTACAACTCAGGGCTTGATCAAGGAATCACAGCATTCAGAAAGTGACAGCTTCAGTGTTGCCTGGATAGCTGTGAACTTGGGTCTCTTTGATGGGCAATATAAGTTGGAGGAGTCAGGTCTCCTTGGAGGACACAGACTCCTCTCTGCATGATGAGGACACAGGTAAGGACAACTTTACAGTACGTGTGTGTATTGTAGAAAAGATCGTGTTTCTGTCTGAACATGGGAGTGTGTTTATTTCTTTTTTTAAGAAGGAAAAATTATAGCTTTTATTGTTTTTTAAGCATATTCAGGACTTTGTTTGGGCTGCTGTTTGGGAGTTTTTGTATAAAATGGACTTACTGGCAGAATGAAATGCAGGGGACATTCTTGCTGGGGCTTTTGTGTTGTGTGGCTTTATGCAAAGTTCTCATTTGCTCCTCTAAAGTAATGGGTGGACCCGGCTCAAAGTGGCTTCACTGCAGGCCCCAGAGCTTTCTATCAAAAGTCCAGTTTTTGACTTGTCGCCTTTGAAAATGGTAGAAACCATAGCAATCATCAGGTGAGGCTCTGTCTGTGCGTCTGGATGCTGATGCTTTAATCTTGTTGCACAATGGCAAAGAATGCATCTAATACATGCACTCCCTGGCCAGCTTCCCCACAGTATCTGCACATGTTTGTCGACCCACATATAGATGTTAATATAGCAGGATTTATCAATGTTTGTTATGGCTATGGACTTCCTCTGTTATGTTGTGAAGTGATTCACCCCTGGTGAGCTAGAGCACGTAAAAGCTTCCTTATTGAGGTAGTTGAGTTCATCATTGTGTAATTAGACAACGGCAAGAGTTTTAATATGTTTTTTTTCGAAACAGAGTCCATATGGGTGCTTGCTTGAAAAAATCTTTGCATTTCTTCGCTGCAAAGTCAGCATTGTTTTTTTTTTCTTGTTTTTTTTTGGTTTAGTCTGCAAATGCAGGACAAAACACTCCTCAGAAAGAATCTGTGAAGGGAGAGTCCCTCCCCTGCCTGGTAATGCCAGTGCAACCGTAGTTAGCTGTGGTCATGGCAGAATGCGGCGAATCACCTGCACTTTTTCCCTACTGAAGAAAACCCATAACTACAATTTAGAGGAATAACTTCATCAAAAATGAGAAAAGTGTTTAAGAATTGCTGTCAGTCAACTTTCAGGAAAGATGAATGTTTCTTAACATGAGCATCACCATGCATTGTTGAAATGAACCCAACAGGCATGCAATGCATATCATGGAGATAATTTACTAGCCATGATTTGCTTAGTTTGTTGTCACACGCTGAGAAGATTTTCAAAGGGCCTATACCGTGCAAAATTAATTTTTGAGCTTTTAGGTGTGTTATAATGTTAATTCCTCACAAAAATTAACCCCAAAGCAGTATTTTTGATCCGTTTAAGTATTTCTGAGAATTCCTCTCTCACATTGTGACATAGATGAGTGAGGAACAGCCCCTTCCAGGAAGAGTCTGCACTGCAAGCACCGCCCCCAGGCTAACACACACACCCACTTTCTCCGCAGAGCTAGCGGTGATCTGCAAAAATGCTTTGATTTTTATTTTATTTTATTTTGTTACGCACAATATCCACCCATCTTTGCAAAAGTTTGGATGTCGTTTGTTTTCATGAACGAAACGCAGACGCGCTGCAGAGGTTGGTGACGTCATGAAATGGGCGGCGCCCACATGGAGTGAAAGCCGGTGCATTCTATGTTTTCAGTCTAGAATACTGGACTTATTTTTCTGTGAAGGTTTGAACTTTGAGAGTTTAAACAAGAGAGAAAAGTATGACAATGTTTGTGTAATAGTGTAATAATCAGGCTCACTTACAATCCTATTTAGCTGATTTCACCTGTGTGGGTTGAATGTAACCCTCCCGGGATCACTATATACACATTTGTTTTCTATATTTGTGGAATCTTTTCAAATTCATAACTTTTTTGGGATTTACAGATTTTTGTCTGACTTTCTATAACATCAGGATGAGCAAATGTGTGAATATAGGAAAGGTACGAGACAAAAGTTTCATTTCTTATTTACCTTTTTTAAAAAGGGTTTCTGCAAATGTTCAATAATTTTATTAGAAAATAAAATTATCTTTTATGTTTAAAAAACACAAAACAACCTTTATAGTTGAGCTTACGCAACACAAGAGAATTTTCAACATTTAGCTTTTATTTTCCTTTTTTTAATACTTTGATTTAATGTTTTCTACTTTTATTAATCAGTCAAAAGTGCAAACATTAAAAAAGTCTTCAAAAATGTAATTTTTATGTAATGTAAATGTAAAAATGATTTTTGTTACAAGATGGAAAATACAAACATTACTACATTTCATAAACCAACAATGACGCACAATTAAATCTTAGCCTGGGACTAGTGTTTCATAAATGGGCTGTTAAACATCAGTTGATCTCACACAAAAATAGTTTACTGTAATTTAAATTTATTGCAGCCATAACGCAGAAGTGTTCCTCAAATGATTGTAATTGTGGCTCGTGGATACGGCTGTTGGTACTCTGTCTTTTTTATAATTATAGTGTGCTTATCTTGGAGCATGTTTTCTTGGAGAGAAATTACACCAGGCTTGCTGATTTTCTTAAACTCACTCCTGGAAAAAAAAGCAGCGCATACAGACCGACACACGCTTTCAAACACTGATGGTGGTGGAGCTGTCATCCAAAACCCTAGCCAGGCCGCTGGGAACCTGCAATCTTCTGATCAGAGGGCAACCCGCTCTACCTCTGCGCCACGGTCGCCTCTTGCATAGTGGATGAATGCAGTGGATGTTCCGATGTTTATGTGACAAAAAGACGAGTTGTCTAATGGTTCATCTTTATATGATACCAAACAGGAAATGGTAAACCTGCATAAAAATAATGTCAAATTTGTCAGCGACTGACTGAACCTCCTGCCCTGTGAGCAGACTGAGACTTTATTTTTGATCGTGCCAGTCTTTTGCTGATCTACTTCTTTTTGGAACTCTGTCTTCAAGCATCCTAAAAGGATAACTGAGCTTTTAAAACCCCAGGGAAAAAAAAGTGTGGGTTTATGGGGTTTGAACTTAAATGGAAATACTTTTAATTGAAATTCTTATAGAACTTGAACAGTTTTATTGAGATGTTTTTGACATCATTTTTTATTAAGAAATATTACATGTCAAATCATATCGTTATCACAATATTAATCTCCAGTATAACATATAGTAAGTTATCCTCATATCGTAACCTAAAGCATACTTTCTAAGTCACTTTGTCTGCTCCTGATTCACAACAATTTAAACTAATACTCATAAAGGCAATTTTTAAAAATATATTTTTTTATTGCTTTTTTAACAAAGTTTTAAACACACACAAAACAAACACTAGTGTACAAATGAGAAACACAGCATAAATACCCACATACAGCAACAACACTCAGAAAGGCAATTTTCTATTTCATTTTTTTAATATACCGGTATGTCCACCATCATCAGAAAAATTCCACAAAAAGATGTTAAAAACGTAAAAAATTAAAATTTAATTTAAATGGGTTTTCAATAGAAATGAAGGCATAAAATAATATGATGTGGCACCTGTCGTAACATGAAATTGCACAGAAGTGATCTTAGTCTACACTATGAGCCTTAAATATGAAATATTTTTCAACATTGTGGGTGGACTGGTACATTTTAAATGAATTACCTCCTTTGATAGCTCTACACGTCATATTTGGCAAAGAGACAGTGCAGGATGGGGCTTTAACCCATTTTAGATGGACTTTTCTGCAATCACACAATATGCTTTATTCTGTATTAGAATTGAGGAGTAATGGATTTGGGGATCATAAAATCAAATAATATAATTAGATGTGGATAATAAAAAAAACTAAGCTTAGTAAAATCAGTGTTTGTTGGTCCAAGAATGACTGGACCAGTTTGCGCTGTGATGTACAGGGAGCCGACTGTTTTCTGGTTAGCACGACTAAGAAAGAGCTACATCAGTGGAGTATTTTTTTTTTTTTCTTTTGGCACCCTAGAGAGCAAATGCTCAAGGCATGGATATTTTTGACTCACAGAGTTGGGACTCTTGCTGCTTGTCTGGGATACTGTCAACAATTTATAGCAGAGCGTTGATAATGTGGATAGGTTTGACCACATAACAATGATATCTTTTTTTTAAATCTACAAATTCATATTTTCAAATGGAAATGGAGAATTTAGCCTTGTGGTTCTTTGCTGTTTTTCTGGCAGTGCAACTGCAGTGGAACAGGCTTTGATTTCTTATAATCACCTTTAAAAACAGTCTTTTATTATGACAGATTCTTCATTTTTATGTAGTTGAAATATGTTGGTATAAATCTTTATCCAAACGCTTGTTCCATTCCAAGCCATTTCTTTTTAAGGAAGCTGTAAAATGATGGAGAATTTGGTCTGCCGTTGTGTATTTGTATTTCTGGATGCTAAGGGTTGTGTGGCGTCTGTCAGTCCTCTCCAATGCAGCGTTTGTGTAAAGTGTCAGGAGAATGACGAGCAGCCCGCTCTACAGACAAAATGAACTTTGTACAGCTCTCTAACATGACGCGAGTGGTACCACTTCTCACTGCTTGAGGCCATTTACTGCTGTTTATGCTTCTGCCTCTCTCCCTATCTGAGTCTTGCTCTCAGCAGTGAAGTGATTGGTTCTCTTGTGGCTTTTTGTCTGTGTATAAGATCAGTCTCCTATTTCAAGTGCTTCATACTGCCTGTTTGCCTTTTGCACTCTTGCCAAGCAGCTGCTGTTTGCTGAGAACTCTGAATTCATAGGACAGATTGCAGCATCTTTTCCTCCTGTATCTTTTCTGATGTTGCTTGATGTTAGAGATACTGACAAGCTGGATATTTATAGCTCCTTGTGGATCTTTAGAGTGTTGATTTCACTCAAAGTGAACTGAGACCTGCTAGGCCGTGTGCGCTCCGTCTACTAAAAGATTCAGCTCAGAAAGCAAAGCTTTCAATGGAATGCTAAAACATGCAGCGACCCACTGTGGGCAGAAGGTCACCTGAAGGTTCAGACTTCTTTGAGCCAGTCTGTGTTCCTTGATACAGTGACCTTCTTTGCTTCATCTGAGTTTCTGACGGCATGCGTGTCTGGCGAGGCCTATTGAGAGAGCCAAACTGTTGTATTGGAGACCACGGGAGGAGGAAGTGCTAAGCCCAAGCTACACTGGGCTGTGAAAAAGGAGTGACGCTGGCTGATGGAGAAGGGACAGGAAATCATACCAGCAACTTCGGCGTCAGTAGGGAAGGAACGGGAGGGGTACCCAGGAGGGTGTGTATACCCGGGTTGTGTGATTTTCCCGTTTGCATCCTGCAAGTGTGACACACCCTTTAATGACACTTTGCCAATTGTCTTAACACTTTTTAGACTTAATAGCACCTTTAGTCATTAATTGATTTTTAGATCATCAATGGAACTCACAACTAGTTTAGTACTCATAAAGGAGGTTATGACAGGTACTACTGTAAAATTAATGCAAAGTCTTGCCCCCAATTCAAACCTAAGCAGCAGCATCGTATAACAGCAGTGTCAAGTCAGACGCAATGAACTGCCTCCTGTTTTAGTCAATCGTGCCACTCTGACTAGGAACTCCATACGTCCTTCCAAACAGCTCGCAATGACGCTTTTAGTGGTCTGTATCTCATCACATTTTTTTTATTTTAGTCAGTGGATTTCCTCCATACCAGTATTTGTAGTGAGAGGACACTCGCTGATAAATTATGATTCTTCCTGCTCTTTCTGGTCGGTGCGTGTTTTTGGCATTTCTACCCTCAGACAAGCAGCCGTTCGAACTGTTCAGCTAGCTCAATTGTGGAAATGTGAATACAGAGAAAACCAGGAAAAAAACATGTTTTCCTTAATTGAAATAAAGTATTTGCCAGACCACAAGCGGTACCACAAGTTTATGGTAAATGAATGGTCTGTTTTCATAAGTTGCACCAGTTTTTTAAGGCGCATTTCGGTGAAATAGAACAGTAAGGTGGTGTGACCACACTTATCAAGAAACCTAGAGCTGCAAAGAGGGAGGCAATTGGTCAGAGGGGTTTGATGGGAAGTTTTTCTTGTGAACTGTGTTGTTCTTCATGTGCCTCTCATTTATCTGCAATTAGCAGCCCATGCAGATGCAACATGACTGATAAATCAAACTTGACTCATAATGTCTCTCAACATTGTTCAGTTATAACACATAAAATACAAAACAATTCTCTCAATTTTTCCATTCTTTGTACTAAAACAGTTTGTCAAACCTCTGAGTGCAGTGCTCAACAGAAAATTGATTCAAGGTTATTAAGCGCTACCATAATTCATACTTACAGAATAGCGGATTATAAAGCTCATTGTCGATTTTAAAGAAAATTAAAGGATTGAGAGTGTGGCAAAATATTGTACACCAGTCCTTCTAGAGTAAAGACACCCTCAAATTTAAATCATTGGTACTCATTTTTGTCTTGGCTAAACAGAGCAAGCATTTTGTAGCTAATTTAACCCATTTGAAAATGAATGAAAGGGAAGCATAATTTTATGCAGAGGTTACATTTATGACTTAAACATATGTAGCCGAGTTTCAGCTCTTCAACCCCTTCTTCAACTGACTGGGTTTCAAGGAGCTTTATTGTCTTCCCCTGCATTTGGTTGTGGTTGAATAGTCTCAGAACATCTTTGTATACTTGCCGGTTCCTGCTTCTCAACAATGATGCTTATGTGTGGCTGCTGTACATAGGACAACTGAGTCAACCAGACCTCAGGGCTCAGTGGATGGCTTTCAATACAACCCCAATGAAGTATTGTGCAAAGTGCTCCCGTTATTTTGTTCCATTAGCTTGCCTGGTGCTCGTAATGAGATGTCGACCTATATTGAATTCATCGGATTTTCACTACCGCTGCCAGAGTCGGGATTATTCGAACACGCACAATAGTGTAGAGGTCAGTCACAGCCCATAGCCAGTGCAGTGTGATGTGATCCAACAGCATGCATAAAACATTTCAAAAATACAGCACCAGCTTTGTGAAAGAGTTTCTTTCAGTAGCAGTGTAGTAAAGTCCTTCATGCTCACTTGCCTCCGGGGTGGGGTGGGGGGTGTTAATATGGCAGCTGAGCCACCAAAACTGATGATACATTTTTTAGCTGTTTTGCGTTTCTGAAATCCTCTGGGAGATGTGCAGATCTATTCAAAGAATTTGGTATGGCCCATAAGCCAATGTTGACTTACAACAACAAAGCAGCAGGACGACTGAACGACAAGTCAAGGCAGAATCGCCGCACAGTGAATCCAAACACAGATTACAAATAGAGTTTAGAAGGCAGTTTAATTTACTTTCACAGAGGACGTGATGAGGTTTGTAACTTGTGAAAATGTTTAACACAAAAGTCCTGATGCTAGAAATCTGCGTGCAGACACCTCACTTAAGACTATTACAGTAAAGCTGCAGCTAATCTGTTTGTGTTCTTTATTGCCTAATCGTCAATGGAAGGTTTACTTTTGATTCTATAATTACAAAAAACGTTCTCAACATAATGAAATTTGAAATCTATTCGTCATGTGTTATTACACACTTGTTATTTGAATAATTTTGGATTTATTTACAGTAATTCTCAATTTGGTCCCCCAAATGGTTTTTTAAAAACAATACATTAATTTCCTGCCTAGACCTGTCATTATTCTACTTAATTATATGCCAGTGAATTATAAATTAGAGTGAAATGGCTTATGTAATTATCCTTGATGTAAAGAAAACTTTGGTCTATACAGTGTAGTTCTGTCTTTTGTAAAGAATTGGTGGGTAGTCTGACCCACTGCCCTCAATATAGTCATGACATTTGCCATGTTTCCTTTTGTGCAGTCTGTAATTAAGGAACTTTGCATAGTCTGCTCTAAGGTGTAGTTAAGCTAAATTTAGTTTTTATATGTCTGTGCTGATTATTGTTTGTTGCAATGTCACATTAGTGCCAGATTTGGAAAGTTGACAAAACAGGGAAAACTGTTGCAGTGCAATGTTTTTCACGCCCTTCTCCTACAACCTAGATTGTCTTTTCTCTGTGGATGTGCCATGTCGATCTTGGTCAGCCATGCTGTCGGTTTCCATGCAACCCACGCTGCAGAGCACCCCCATCTTCACAATATTTACTCCTGACCACTGACCCATTGCCGGTGTTTCTGCTCTGCTTTCTAAAATGGACATACGGAAAAATATGTTGGAAAGCTGTTATATACCTGCTAAGTTGAGGTTAGATCAAGCCTAGAAAATACTTAATGTGTGTTTGCAAGTGTGCTCTTAAGCACACATACAGAATTGTTGTATAGGCACTTAAAGGATGAGACAGTTGGCCGTTTGTAACCACTTTTCCAATTGCTTCTCAGCACCATCTCTGTAACTGTTCTTTATTAAAGTATCTGTTAGCGTATCATCTCTGGAATCCTTAGGACATTTTAAAGTGGCTAATACTCATCAATTACCTTTATCATGCATTTACATTTAACTACAGCCATCAGTGATTGTTCGCGTTTGACCTTTTCATTAACGCGATCTTAAAAAACAAAACAAAATTCACAATTCAAATTTGTTTTTTAACCATTGCAAAATAATTTTCCTTTGCCAGTTAGCGTATTTTTTGGACCACAAGTCGCTCCGGGGTTTAAGTCGCAGCAGCCACCAAAATCCATAATAAAGAAAAAAAGTCATGGACAAATTAGTGATTGTTAAGACCCAATATTTTGTTTTTTACATTTAATTTACTAAAGTTTTATGTATGAGGAAATCATGGGTTGCAGTCTATTTTATCATTTAGAGGAAATACAATATACGACAAACGGAAAGAGCACTTAGCATCTCAACACCTGTCATCTATTCAGTTTGTGGACTTGATGCTGTCAGTTTCTATGTGGCTCACTGGTGAACAACATTCCTAAACAGGACCTTTGAAAAAGCCATAAAAAAGCACTACAGGATCTCTGCAGACATCTCTTGAAAAATGAACTGGTGACCACTGCAAATACCAAGACTGCTTCTTTGCCATTTTTAGACACATAAACGCAGCACAGTACATGTTTTTATGTACAGGCGCATGATGTGAACGACTGACTCCTACTGAAAACACAACCACATAGCCTACAGGAAGAAAGCACTACATTAAAGGAATAAATAATTCACTAAGCTTTTAATGGCTTCTTGTTGAACTTTTCTATGTCTTTCCCTTTTTTTTCCTCCTGCTCGGTTTTTCAACTGCTTTATAGGCTTCCGATCTTTATTCTTAGTTTTCTGAAGCTCTCACCTGTGGAGAAATTTAGGCACAATTTTTAAATCTTGTCTTTCAAAACTATTTTAAAATGTATTGGTTCTTTATGCTTTATTTTTTTGGGTGAAATGACAAAGACATAAATGCTCAACGAAACAAAATATCCCCAATCTAGTCCTAATTTAATTGTAATTTTTGTCTTTTTAACTCTTACTGCTTTAATAAAAAGCCCTTTGAGTTGCTTGGTTTGCCTTTTAATTTGCAAAATGCATCTGGAACTGGTGCTTGCACAGACTTTCACTGAGCAGAAGGTTAGCACAGGGTGACATCTGTATATGTAACCTGAAGCACAACTTCCAAATCCTTCCACCCTGTTATCATCCTGTCGTAAGGGAAGAGGGACGGGGACCGGCCAAGCAGCTGTCCTTTAAATGGTAGATCACATCTGAGCTGAACAGGAACTTCCCCTGCATGCCAAGCCCTTTCGTCAGACTTTCATAAACATGCAAAGTTTTCTTTTTTTTTTTTTTAATTTACCAACATCTGGGGATTGCTGTTTATCTGTTCATTGTATTCTTGTATTGTAAGTTGGTGCAAGACGTTGGATCCATTAAAATAGTAAAAATGGGGAAAAACATGTTTTATTTAAAGATTAGCAAGTCTTAAAGTTTAACCAGTGTTTTAGTAATGGCAAATTAGGACTTCAAATAGGGAAATTCCAGACTGTGTTTTCTTCCTGTTAAGGATGCCATTTACCTGGAAAGATCCTTTCTTCAGAATGTAATGCCTCAAGGCAGTGAAAATGAATGTGGTAATCGGGTATGAATCTGTTGAATTATTGTCTGTTTTATTGCCTCAGGTACATCCTGTCTGTGTATTTTTTGACGTTTTTGTTTGCCCATTGTGTCGTGATGGATTCAGACGAGCTGTTTGTTCGCAAAGCTTTTTGAGACTCAACTACACCACAGTGCTAAATTCAAACTCACCCAGGTTTTGTTAACCAGCTGGTACCAGCTTGGACGACAAAATGAAGACATACATTGCCGTCTGCAAGTGATTGCATGGGAGCAGAGCAGGGAGCTTGTGGCCCGCCCAGCTTATTTTTGATGTCTCAAATATACTCTTTCTCAAATGGCTTATTTTTTAGTCTGCTCCTGATTTAGAACAATTTGAATATAGATATACTCATAAAAATCACTTTAAGCTTAATTTTTTGTAATTTATGTCCTCAGCCATCAGAAAGATTCCACAAGAACATATTAAAAACACCAAAAAATACAATCGGAGTGTGTCTTTAAGGTTGGCAAACACCCCCAAAATATTGACAGATCAGATTTTGATTCAGTTAGTGTGATTTATGGATTTGTTAAACATTATAACATCGAGTTAAGTATGAGTTGACTTCAATTTTTGTTTTATTTTAACTGCACACAAACAGTGGAAGTTTTGACTGTGAGTCATATTTTCACACATATTTGTGTATCCAGTTTTTGAGGCACACCAGAGGAAATGTAAGTTAGACTTGACAGCTGAATCAAGTGTGTGTTTTTTTTTTATTTTTTTTTTTGGTGTGAGATTTCACTTTTGGCCAGCCTTTGACTAATCAAATTCGGCATTTGAGACATCGTAACAAGTGGCTATGCTCGCTCACAATTCTGGCCAGCAACAGACAGGAAGCTAAGGAGCACAGAAGGGGGTGTCTGGCACAAGTTTCCGACAAGACAGCTTGATAATTACAGACCATCTCTCTGCCTCGAGACAACTTCGTTTCACGTTGTCAGACTCTTTTTGTTTCGGCTTGATGGTTGTACCAAAGATCCAGTTTTCTGATTTAGTCTTGCTGGGGAAACCAGTGTGTACGGAAACAGCCTTGTGTTTATAGCAGACAGCTGAGCTTCATTGATGTTTTGAGGATCTACTCTATAAATCATGTCGATGGCCTCTCTATTCCCATGGAACTGCTTTTAAAGTCCAGCACTAGTTTAAGCCTCAATTCAAGTAGACGGGAAGGCACAATCAAAAGATGATCCCAGTGAGTCCTGTACCAGATATGACTGACAGATCTCTGTTTAGCCACAGAGAAAAACAGGAAAAGCCTCAGTGCTGTAAACTATGAATGCTATATCTGGGTTCCCCCATAGAAGGACAAAACCTCATGAGCTAAGCACCATTGTTTTGATCCAAACAGCTGTTGAGCAGTAAAGTTCTCCCTGACTTTTAAGCGTCAGTAGTAAAAAAAGAAAAAAATCAAGATTCTCGTCTTTGGTGGAGTTTGTTTATTCCCATCTGGACCAAATCTTGTGAAGTTTTCATTTGACATTTTTTGTTCCTGATATATTTTTCTGTCGATGTTCAAGATTAACACAATAAAAAGGCAGCCTTGCCTGTGTGGTAAAATCACTAAATTGTGGATAAACATGCCAATATGCTTTTACATAGAAAAGAAAGATTCCTCTCTGGCTTTTATCCAAGTGCAACAAACGGCTTTGGATTTGCAAAAGGAGAGCAAATACCATCTAGAAGAAATTGACGAAATCTGTAATATGTTGAATCAGTTTTCCAACATTAGTAAGTTAGTCATGTTTCCAAAACAGCCAGTGTTGGGGTTTATTTTTGTCCAGCAGCGTGGTCAGACTTAAAAATAAAAAGTGCAAAGCATGAGATGAGCCATGCATTTGTTATGGAAGGGAACTCAAATGGAAGTGTCTCATCAACATTTGTGACGAGCTTTACTGCCGTCATAGGCTGCAATCGTTGCTTCTGCTGTGGTTAAGGATTGACAAGGATTAAGGGTGGAGGATATGAACAGTGGGGTGGATAGGAGGACGGCACGTTGATCGATGTCACAGATGAAAGCTCTACCCAGTCGGAGGCCCGATTGGTGGCTTTTTCCTGCTGTTGATTGCTGTTCAACATTCAGCGTCTTCATGCTGATGGTTGTGGAATGCCAGATCCCACTGTCATCAAACTGCAGAGAGATTACAGCTGATACCGGAGCAATTTTGTCGCCGATCCAACCCACACTTCCTGCCGGCTCCCACTGCTGCTGTTAGTTATTTTATCTCCTGATTCACTTCAGTTTGGAGATAAGAGAGTCAAAGGGGCAAAGGAGGACCACGAGCCGGCGATCAATTATTGTGCAGCTAATGGGGATGAGGATGTTTTTTTTCCCCCTCTTAACCATGAACACACGGACTCCCATTACTCAGCTGATCTCAGAACCACAAAATGCTTTTTATCTCTTTATTAATTCCATACTTGTCTGCTCTTTCCTTGTATGTAGCACAAAAATGTTGATGGACCACTTTAAGGAACTGTCCAGGAAGCTTTTGTTTTTTGTTTTTACCTTCCGTATTGTTGCTTAATATGATGCATTGACTATATGAGAAGTGGACCGAGTGGGAAAATACGTCCGGCTCAAACTACATGAAGTCAATTCAGTGGCCACTTATTTGTGATATGGACATCACCGTGTTTGAACCAGATATCGTCAATAAGCAGTGATTGGTCCGAGGCGGTCTGCGCTTCTATGGCAACCACTCTCACTAATCAGGAGTGTTACAAGTCCACACCCCTACCACTTGATTAGGGAGAATGTGGCAAGAAAACGGTTCGACCATTTGACATGAGACCACCTACTTTATTAAGGCACTCAGTTGCCCAGTTTGTACCTTAAATTACTTAAACTATAGAAAAAATATCATGAAAAAAAGTTCAAAGTAGCACAAACATGTTAAAAAATGATAGAGCAAAAATGTTTATTGTAACAAATAGACTGAGTAATAGCTGTTTATCTCTCTGTAGAAGTCTATAGAATTTTGGCTTTTTGGAACCAGAAGGTACTTCCTATTTGGAACATGGGGGGGAGGGGGTCACTCCAGTTCTTATATATAGTCAATGATATATTGCCAGTGACTGTTTGAGTGATGGTAAGATCTGCACTTTACAGAGCTTGTCATCTTAAATGTGCATCTGAACCCCTATCAGGTATCAGCAAATGATGCAAAGTTTTCTGCTTCTTTTTTTGTCCCAAAGACTCTCAACGATCCCATTTGTCCACCATCACCATGATACTGAAAGACAAGTTCCACTCTCCCAAGATCAAAAGGACTCCTTCCAAGAAGGGAAAGCAGGCGCAGCCCGAGCCAGCAGCCAAAAGTGCTGAAAAACCTGCTAATAAGGTGAGTGTGCAAGTTTTCTGTTACGGGAAATCCTGTAGGTTTTTTTTTTTTAATAGTCTGTTCTTTTTGTGTTGTGTTTTCTGCTTCCATATTCTATTGTGAAAAAGGTTCTCTGCTGTGTCCCATAGCCTCCCAAATCACCGTGGAACCCGGCAGCACTGCAGCTGGTGCTTAAAGATGTGATGAAAGCCGAGCTTCTTCCTTAATGGATTCCTTTGTTTATGTTTTGGTGATAGTGGAATCAGAGCAGACTTTTTATAAGCCATATTTTAAATATTGTTTGCCTACACTGTATTTTTTCACCCTAGTGGATCCGTTGAAGTTTAATCAAGGACTAACGTTTTCTTTTTTCTTTTTGTGCTTTTTGCAGAAAGTTAGCAGGCTAGAAGAGCATGAGAAGGAGGTGGTCAGTGCACTGCGCTACTTCAAGGCAATTGTGGACAAAATGATGGTGGAAAAGAAGGTACTAGAGATGCTCCCAGGCTCAGCCAGCAAGGTGCTAGAAGCAATCCTACCTCTGGTCCAGGTAGAGGCATGGATACAGCACAGGTGAGCCACACTGGTTTTTTTCTGCTTCGTTTATTTCTTTTGTCCAGTTCAAGTTTAAGCCAACTTTTACAACAAACTCTATAAATCAGATTGGTTACACGCTGAGACTTGCACAACATTGGTTTCAACTGAGAGGCTTGCGAAGACTGTTGCAGGAGGATGTATTAAGACTGATGACACCCCTCACCTTTAGGCCTTACTTAACTTAATACCTCAGGGCTTATGAGTTGCATTTATGTGAGACTCCCTAATTCCTTAAAGAGTATCAGGAATGCTACTTTTAAGGAACAGAGAATGAGCTTTCTGACTCGGTAGGAGCTGCTTCCTTTCACTTCCAATCTTTCAGTTAAACCCGTTCTGTGAAAGTAAGCGCAGCTGCCGTTTATTTGGACTGTCAGGATACTCTGGAATTCCTCCACCTTTGTCTTTGAGCCTTTCCCCTCATCCATCGGTTCAGATGGAGGTGTGGAGGTTAGAGGTGACAGATTCTGTGTCTCTCAGCCGTGTGTTTATTTGATTCGTTTGATGGATTATCACTGCATTCGTCTCTAAGGATGTGACCTTAGCTCCGCATAGAAGTTTAGGTTTTTGCTCCAGCTTTAGGATGAAAGGCAGAAATAGAAAAAAATGTGGCTGCAGGGTAAATATTTTGCAACCCACCTATAAGGTTTTTTTTTTTTTTTTGCCAAAAGGTAACTGTTGAGTGTCAAAAGCAATTTGCTCAACAAACACTTCTTTGAAGCAACTTAAACCAATATTGGTAAAAGCTTGAATGCTGTCTCTTCACATTGCAATGATGGCTGATAAAAAAAAATCCTATTTGAGCTCTGCCGAACCACAAACCGTGGGGATTCTGACTCGGCACACAAAGCTGCCACCTACTATTACCGTACTAGAACCCGTTTACCCATTGAACTGCATTACAACTTGTGCGTCTCCATCTACAGAGTCCTTCTAATTCCCAGAGCTTCAGCTGTCTTCCACTCACTTTAGAGCTAAGCCCTGTGGAGACGGTGGAAAGATATTCCCCCTGTGTGTGAATCAGCTGCAGCATGTTGATACAGGCCTTTGCCACACCTTAGTGTTAAGGTCTGAATGTACCCTCAGCTACTGGGAGAAACAACACCCCACTTCCTCGAGTGCTTAGACTCTCTATTGTTAGCGCAAGGGAGCTTATATTAACCTCTACCGTTGTAGCTGTGCATTTCTGCTGTCCGTGTTACCAGCTCAGTGGCCTAGTGGGAGAGCGTCCGGACAGCAAAGCTATTCTATCCAGTGGGCTAAAACTTCTCTGGTCACTTTCAGTTAAAAAAATAAAAATAAAAAAATACTTCCAAAATCAGTGTAGTAGTTGTGAGCAAGACCAAGAGCAGAGCAACCCCTACCACCCCCAACCTAACATTACTGGTGCCGAAAAATCAGAAAATGCAACAATGCATCAGAAAAATGCAACAAGAGCCTTCTAAAAACACCAGAAATACAATTTCTAATCCGAGTGGGTCTTTAAAACGTCACAGTTCACTACTTCACTACTTCACTTTCCTATTTAATCATAAATAGGAATCATAAAAAAGGGACTGAAGCATTATGTTTGTCGATAAACATAAAAAATAAGGTTACAGTTCATGCAACAACAGAGCCGAATTATCAATGTAACAATTATGCCACATACATATAATAAAAATACTACGCCTATTCACAAAAACATGCATATTTGCTAATACACACATTCATTTGGCTTGTATCTCACACTTATTTGACTTTTCAACAATAGCCGAAACGTTTTCGCAGTATTTACTACTATAAAACATTTAACCAAAATATTCCTAAAGTTTGTTCCAAAACAGAAGGACATCTCCATTTTACATTAGTTTTTTATCTGCTTAATTCAAACATAAAAATACCACTCCTATTATGATATAATGTTCCTCTCTTCTTTTAAAAATGGAATGCACTCTCAAACTACTTTTAGAGACCGCAAACAAAATTTCCAACGTTCTTACATGCACAATATCCACCACTAACAAACAGTGCTTCCTGTCTTTAATCGTCATCAGTTTTAATTGTTTCTTTATCTTGCATTAATTTTAATTTGATCCATTTCTTTTCTCCACACTTGATCTCATGTAAGTTACAGTTACTGTTTACTGAAATCATGAATGAATGCTTTCTGAAGATAATCAATCATTAATATTCACTTGATTTTGTAACTTGAAAAGAATCTAACGCATCAGAACCGGATTACAAAATCTATGTAAAACTATAAAAAGAATTGACTCGCTATTATATAAGATCACTTCTTCCCACTCCTTTTTAAGCAATAAATCAAGCTCTACTTGACTTTAGTTTATGATCACTACATTTAATCAAGCAAATGTGACTCAAGTGTGTGTGGTTTTTTTTCTATCTATGCATTTTAATTTTTTATTGTATTGACTACAATGCTTTAAATCAGTCAATCAATCTCGCCACATTTTGTCTTACAATTGTTTTAATAGCGTCCTGTTTATTGATGTCTCCCCTCTCGTCAATAGTACGGCGCTGACTTCCTGCCACAGCCGCGTCTACCAGAGTTTGGGCAACCTCATCCGTTGGGCCGACCAGGTCATGCTGGACGGCATCGACTTGGAGGACAAGGAGAACGTGGCAGCTGTCACCAGTGTCATCAAGGCAGTGCTGGATGGAGTCAAGGTGGGCCTTTCCCTGCCAGAGAGCCTGTAGGACGTGTTAACATCAATCTGTGTCGCATTCATTCAGAAGGCTGAAGCTGCCTGTGTCTGTCTCAAAAATAGGAGCTGGTGAAGCTGACCATAGAGAAACAGGAGCAGCCATCGCCCACCACCCCTAACAAACCGGCACCACCTGTTGCCCCAGCGGAGAGGTTAGAGCAAAGCATGCTGGGATGAGCAGACTCAATCAGAGCAGTTAATTAACTCGCTCTCTCTGCTTTGTGTGCACAACAGTGTGTCATCGGAGACGCATCTAATAGATCGGGAGCAGGAAGTCTCAAAGAAGGCAGCACCAGCTGCTTCTCCTGCAGAGTCTGCCCCTGAATTGGCAGATGAGGATGTGGCCCCTCCCAAACCCCCGCTTCCAGAAGCCAAAATTGCCGAGCTTAGGTGAGGATGTTGAATTGTGGAGAAGAAATATTACACATTTTCTTTGCATGTTCTCGTTTCGGAAGTCTAAACTTGTGGATTCAGGTGGTTTATCAAATGTTTCAGTTAGGAGGCAGCTTCAATGAAAGATTACCCACAGTGCTTAGGAGTCATGTCCATTTTCTGGGGGACTTTTGGAACTTTTTAGGAAATGACTGGATTCATGATTTCCCTTTTTTTTTTACTTTCTGTTGTGCTCACATGAGTTGGTCCTTCATTTATTTCGTTCACACACAAAAAAAAAACGTCTAAGAGAACGTACGCAAAATTCTGTTTAAAGACCCACACTGATCGTCTTTGATCTATTTTAGAAGCATTCCAAGCGGTCTTTTATATTTTGAATATGCTGTTTTTGGCCAAAAACAAAAAAACCCTGCTTTGTTTTCTTGAGCATAGTTTCTGCAGAGCAGAAGTAGTTCTGTCTACGTGTTCTTCTGCCAACTTAAAGCCCTTCTCAACCCCGACCTAACATCACCGGTGGAAAAAAAAAAATAACTAGCAATATCAGAGCCATTCAGATCTATACTTTGGAGCCAAATGCCAGCTCAGAGGAGAAAAACAAAGACGTACATTAATCTAGTCTGCAGGTGGATGCATCAGAATGGAGTGGAGCATGGAGTTTGTGGACTGTCCAGCGTATTTTACAGCATAGAATAAATAAGTTTTGAATAAATAAATAATCAGAACTGGGAATTTTACGCTTACTTTTATTAATATATGTCATGTTAAAAACTTCATAAACACAATTTTCATCAGAGTGGGTCTTTAATCTTTTTTCCGATCTTTATTATTTTGGCTTTATCACACTTGAGGTTTAAAATCGTGATCATTTTGTCTGTTGCTCTTCCTCCTTCCTCACTCTTTGTGATGTGTCTCTTTCATCCCTGGTCTCCCTTTGGATTCTGGGAGCAGAGCGCAGTTGAATGCTGACGCTGGCCAAAGGAGACCCTCTCAGAAGGAGAAGTATGTCAGCCCATGGGTTCATCCAGTTCCATAATAACATCCCACCCTCGAACCCCATGAAGCTTCTGAATTGGATGAAAGCTGTCGACTTGCATGTTTGCATCCCCCCTTCCAATGTTTGTGTCCTTGTTTCCTGGAGAGCCCATCATCCAATCAGGGGTGGTCGAGTGCATGACTGTGTGTGACTGACCTACGACGTGTCATTTCGCAAGTCTTCATATCGTGGTCGCTTGAGTTCGCTCCTGCCCCCCAATCCTAAAATTGACTCCCTTAGAGTGTTTCGGTTTGACAGGTGGGATGAAGTCATCTCATCGCAGACAGAGGCTAACATGAAACGCCCTCAGTTTCACCTGGCTGTGCTGCCGGAGGGCTAATGTTCATGTTTTAAAGTGGGCCTTTGTGTGCGTACATGTGAAGTGGCTGTTTTTCGTTCTTGCCTGGTTAACTTTGCTGATTTAAACACCGGTTGGCCATTGTTGTTGTGGTTTTAGCGCCTTTTGTTACAGTTCCGTTTGTGTGCCTTTTGTCTGTGACAGCCCACCCCCAGCTCTTCCTCCCAAGAAGCGCCAGTCGGCCGCTTCGCCAACGCCCGTGGCAGTGGTTGCTCCAATGACCCGCGGCTCCAGCTTGCCATGCAACGACCACAGACCGGTAAGACACGAACTTTGCGGTGTATGTCGCTGCAACGAACGGCGAGAAGATGTTACACTTCCTGTGTTCCTGTAGGGGTATGAGCAGGAGTTCCACCAGCGGCGTTTCTCCGGGGGGAGCCATTCCTACGGTGGAGACTCTCCTCGTCTGTCTCCGTGCAGCAGTATGGGAAAACTCAGCAAGTCTGATGAACAGCTGTCCTCCATGGAGCATGACAGCGGGCAGTGCTCTCGAAACACCAGCTGTGAGACGCTTGGTAAGAATTCACTGATGTATAGAAGTCCTTATCTTTTTTTAATAAGTCATTTAAAGAAAACAAACAATTCTTTAGGAGGAAAAAGCTCATATTTATGGCGAAAAAAAACATAAAACCTGTTTAGCTGTACAGCTTTGAAGCAAACTGGTTTAAATGGAAATCGTCATGGTTTTATGGAGTCCTCACATTCTTCAAACATATCAGGGTTAATTATTGGGTTTATCAGGGTTTATTATGATCAGGGTTTATTATGATTGGACATTTATTGCGCATATAAACAGGTTTGAGGAGTAACTAATTTACAATTATAAATGAGGTTTTTTTTGTTCTTTTCGTCTGTTAATTTGCTGTTCGTTGATGAACAATTGAGGAAGAAAAATGTTTCTAGACGGATCATCTTAGATAATGGTTTAGCTTGAGAACATGATCATAATTTTTTTTTTCTCTCCTTTTTTTTTTAGATAACACAGAGAGCTATGACCCGGATTATGACTTTCTTCACCAGGACTTGTCTGTCGGGGATAATCTCCCTCCAATCCCAGTAGGGGGCTGCCTCAGCCCCCTGCCTGAGTCTCACAGCGAATCCTCGTCCCCTGTTCCCGGACAGCATCCCTCCCATCCCCGCTTTAGCGCTCCTGCACCCCAGCAGTGTGAATATTGGACCCCCCAGCCTAATCACACTAACCCCCTACAGTCTTCGCGGATCAGCGCTCCCCCAGCCCTGCCCTTGAAAAAGCGCCGCAGCACCCAAACGTCGTCCTTCTCCTCCTCTGACGGAGGGAGCAGGGTGCCGTACGAGCGGTATCCGTCCCAATATGACAACCTGTCGGAGGAAGAGCTCCACCCCACACCCCCGTTCCCCCTCTTCACCCCCATCTCACCCATGCCCCAGACTAACGGAGGCGTGTTTGTCTCCCAGTATGTTGCCAGTGAGAATGCAGATGTTCCCACCAGCCCACCGCCGCTGCCGGAGAAGAAAAGCAAGCACAGTAAGAAAGGGGGAAAGGTGGGGCTGGAGACGTAAGGGGGGAGGGAAAGACCCTTTAAATGAGATGAATGAAGGGCAGGGGAGCAGGAAACAAAGAGCGATGCAGAAATTTGAGTGGAGGAAAGGAAAGGAGCATTTCGTCATCAGCTCAATACGGCAAAGCTTCAGTCAGGGAATTATTCAATAGACGGGAAGTGATTCCGAGGATGTGCCACAATGGTTCTGGCTTCGGGGGCGCAGAGGGCAATATTTGGTCATTTCCTCCTCACCAGCTCCAGCATTATGTCATTCATACAGTCAGCCCTTCCTGGCTGTTGAAACACCTCAACCTGTTTCTTTGGAACAGCTTGGTCATCTGTACTAACATGATGACAATTGCAGCAAGGCTCTGGCTGCATCTGGGGAAGACGGAACTGTTATCCACTGCTGCCTCAACTTCACAGAAAACCTCCAAATGAGGTGTCTAGAGGTGTCATATTCATCGCGGGAGTTGAGTTCTAAAAATAACCAGCGATAGTAGAAATCTGTAAAGTCAGCTTTTTTTCTTACAGCAATTCTAGATGTTTTAAGGCTGTAAAAGTCCTCACTTTACTCATTTCTCAGACAAACATGAACATTTTTACACTTTTCTGTCTTGTTTGCAGTCTCAAAGTTAAAACCTTTCGTAGAAAAATAAGTCCAGTATTAAAAATAAAAACAAAGATCTTGCGATTCAAGGTTTATATGGAATGCATTCTATACAGGCGACACGGCACGGAGGAAATTGATTGGCAATAGTCTACGGGCAATCTGGATGCGTTTTTAAAACGTTCACTAAAAGTTACACAAAAGACAGCAAGACCGTGAAAGGTGAACTTTATTATTGCGGGGGACTTGGAATGCACCGAATATTCAGCAACCAAATGTATTGGGCTGAATATTACAAAGAAAAAGCCACTTGATGTCATCGACGGGAGTGTATTACATTTAGGGCGATTAGTGGCGTGTGATGCAATGACGCAATCAAAGTTTGATCAATGAGCATCAATTCTCTCCTGCCTTCCTTAAAATGTTAGCAGTTTGGAGGTTTTCTAAGGTGATATGAGAGCATTGACTGTATATGAGAACTGGACCGAGTGACCCCTCCCCCTAGCGTTCCAAACAGGAAGTGCCTGCTGACTCCAAGGAGCCAGAATGCCATAGACTTCTACTGAGAAAGAAACAACTATTACTCAGTTATTCTATTGGTTAGAATGACCATTCTTGCTTTCCTACCTTATTTAAGAGGATCCAGATTTTTTCTTCAAAATATATTTTTTCTGCTTTCAAGTGGTAGGGGCGTAGACTTCCAATAAACTCACTCCTGATAGGTGAGAATGGTTGCCATAGAAATGTTGACTCAGACGACTCGGACCAATCACGGCTTACTGACGATTTCTGGTTCCAACATGACAACATCTGTGATGCGGAAAAAAATGGCAACTGAATTGACTTTATTTAGTTGGAATTCCATTCTCTATGGATGAAGTGACACTCAGTCAGTCCAGTTCTCATATAGTTAGTGGTTAAAAGCAACAAAAGCACTGCAGTTTGCTGCAAATGTGGAACTATCGATCAACAGTTTGCATTATTTGCCTATCTTTTAGAGTTTCTACTGTTGGAATTATCCTAATATAAATGAAAAGCACAGACATACTTACTTGGAAGGCTACTGGAATGATACAATTACATGAAATAAACATTTACTTTATTTTTTATAATATTTAAAAAAATAAAGAAAAATTCAACATCCATTTTTGAGATCCAGTAACTATTCAGTATTCAGCCTAGCGTTTTCATTTCTGTTCGGCTTTGGCCACAAATTTTCATTTCCCTTTGAGGGACCACCGTCTTGCACGGAACTATAGTTGGTACTGGGGTTTTTTTGTTTTTGTTGTTTAAAAGCTGTCAGTACGAAGAATTGAAACTTCATCTGCTTTATATTCCTTCTTTCTCCAGTCCTTCAGTACATGCAGTTTGTAGAGGACTACTCGGAGCCGCAGCCCTCGGTTTTCTACCAGATGCCTCAGAGTGAAAGCATATACGAGCAGCGCAACAAGCGTTTCCAGGAGGTCTGTGGCTTCAATGACTCTTTCAGCAGCACTGACTCGGTTCAGGAGCCTGTGCTGCCTCCAGCTTTGCCACCAAAACAAAGACAGCTGGTAAGGAAAGCCCCTTTAAATGCTGCCATTTGAGTTGACATTCATTGATGAAAGGAGTCTGGTTTTTATGCACTATATCCAACAAAGTGCCACGTAAGCCGCATTGAAAAACGTCTGGATTTGCTTGTTTGAACCTGTAAAGTTGTGGAAGAGAAATTCCCAATCAAGTGTTCATTCTGATGGCGTCAGGAAAACACGCCGTCTTTACCTTTTCCCGGTCAAAGAACGAGTATTTAGGAATGCAAAGTGTGATCCGGACTGCACCTAAAGGGCATTTCCGCTGCAGTTCTCCTCCTTTTTCTCTCGGTGCTTTGTCTGTCTTGTTATCTCCTCACCTTTTCAACCCCCCCTCTCTCTATCTCTCTGTTTGTGTTTTCTTGTTAGAGGCAGATAAAAACCAGGCTTTATCAGCCCCCACATCAGATCCAGTGCACCTATCTTAATCTGGGGTGGCGTCTAGGTTAATTGAGACAACTGTCTGTCAGTGAGTCAATGGATGGGGAGAGAGTAGAGGAGGTCACTGCAAATCACATCAAGTTTAAAGCCACACTTTCACTGTGATTGGCACAAAAACGTCTTGGTACATATTTGTGGTTTAGCTTAACTTTGTGCATCTGTAAAGACCATCAATCTGTCTCTACACTACGGTGGCCCTGAAGTTCAAATCGCACCAACAAATCCCTTTGATGCAAAACCATATTAAAGATCACAACAATTAAAAAAAGCAAAACAAATAATCCAATTCCAGAAACCAAAACACAATTCCAGGAAATTAAAGGGGGAATAAATGGAATGTTTCGAAAAACAAAAGTAATTTCCAGAAATCAAAGTGAAATGTTAAAAAATGAAAAATTGAAACCGATAAAGGTAGGTACTTTGGAAAATGCTCAAACGTCTTCACCAATCAGCAATGCTCCACAATATCTACCTTTTCCTGTTTCTTATTGTGTTTCATTTTTTAACATTTCATTTTGAATTTTTTTTGGAATTTTGTTTTGGTTTCTGGAACTTCCGTCTTGGTTTTTAGAAGGTAATCCTGTTTCTTTATCATTTGGTTTGCTTTTTTTTTTATTGTCTTGATCTTTAATGTTTTCGTTGGTGTGATTTGCACTTCAGGTTCACCGTATCACACGGTCCTTGTGACACAGATGAGTCTTTCAACATTTTCTCCATAGCTGTCCTTTTTAGAAACATACAGGCTCACAAAAGGTCTGACAAACAGGTGACTGTGATCTGTGGCTGGCCTGAAGCTTTGCAGTCATATTGAGAACAGCACTTCTGTGGCGGTGAGTGATGATGCTCCTCTCCGGGGTATAATGCTGTCTCCTATCCTATGAAAAAATAGCCTTTCTGGCCGAGTTGCAGCATACCCAGGCCACCCCTCCTGTCTTTTGTCCTCTTTTTGCCACCACATCTATTTTGTGGTCATTATTTTATCTGAATCAACAGTCACTCTGTGCTTATCTGTGCCGCAGCCATGATTCCTAATCTGGCTCCATGTTTTGGATTTGATGAGCTCGTGGCCCAGTGGAATAAGCCTGTTTGCCCCTGCATAAACCCGTGTTAAAGGCTTACATGCTTTGGCGACTTTACACGGATTTGAAAAAAAAAAAAGTAATTCCAGCTGCTGTGTAGATGAAGAAAAATGTGGGAGGGAAAACCCAAAGCAGAACATATTGGCTGAGTTTGGTCCACGTTTTAGTTGGCCTGGTTTCTGCAAAGCCTTCAAAGCGAAGGACAGTAGAAGCTCCGAGGAGACATCAGTGTGGAAAACGGTCTGCGTTCCCTCAGTGCATCAGATGCACGTCTTCTCATTAAGGTTTCATGGGAAGAATACTTCCCCTCTTTCTGTTGTATTTATATCCATTAGCTCCTCTTTATTTAACATGAGATCTCCTCAGTTTCCACTATTTTTCTGCTGAACTAAATCTGACATAAATCTGCTGTTTTCTTCCTACTGTAATGAAGCTGTTCCCTCTTTCTCTTCTTTTTCTCTTCCTCTTTCTTTAACCTTCGGTTCCACCCATTTTCCTTCCTTAGGCCTCCCACTCCTCTTCTCCTTCTTCCTCCTCCTCCTCTTCGCTCTCCTGCCACCTCCCGCCGTCTGTGGCGGCCACGGAGGAGGCAGGCTCTGGGCTGGGCCTCAGCATGTCCGTCTCTAATTCCTACCTGAACGGCCAGGCGTCTTTGGCCACACCCACGGTGAGTCTCCGCCCCTCCCCTCACCCAGCTATACGATCGCTCCCATCATTCTCTTTGGCGTGGGTGCCACGAGCCGCCGTGACCCGTGTGGGATCCAGTGTGTTCATCTTTGAAGTTTCTGACAAGGTTATGCCTGAAAGTTTATGACTTTAGTTTTTATGTGGTCTCTTAATTTGTGCCTCTAGCGAACCCCGTGTATATTCAGGCTCCAGGGTTATTGTTTTTTTTTTTTTTTACTTTTTCATTTTCTATTTGGATTCTTTCATACAAACATGGGCATAATTGTTGGTGACCATCTGCTAATGAAAGGAAAACCCACAAAGGTCAAGGAAGTCACTTTAGGTTTGGATTGAGTTATTTAGTTTTACCTTTTTATCCAAAACTTGAAACTTTTAAAAGTAATAAACAAGAAATAAAACCAATCGATGAAATTCAGATGGAGCCTTTTAAGTTGTCTTTTAAGAGAAAAAAAGTAACTTGTTGATAGTAACCGTTTCAAAATTCTTCTCCCTAACTGCTGGGATTTCTGCGCCTATCAACAGCTACTTTAGTTCAGTCTTTACAAGCAAAATGCTGCGTTTAAGGCTTTAAGGCCTTCTCCAGCTGTCATCTCTTTCTACAGATGTTCAGCAGAGTTTAAAGAAAACCACACGGCCCGGTATTTTACTCCTAACCACACTTTTTGGGTGTTTTTATCTGTCTGCTTTGGGTCAGAATCCTTTTGGAGGACCTATGACCTGCAACTGAGACCAAACTGTCCTCCCCACTAGGCAGCTCATTTCTCTCCAGAATGCCTTGATATTCCTGTGATTTTTATCTCAATTCATCCTACAAATTCAAGACAAGACACCTTAAAGACGTCAGATTTTTTCATAATAAAGTGGGACTGAAATTTGCCACAGTGCATGTACTTTACCTTGGCTTGAATTTGCTTAAATGATGTTCTGGGCTGTCTGGTATATGTGTCTCATCATCCATTTTTCTCCAGCAGTGCTTAACCTTTATAATAAGATGTAAAGCTGCAAATCAAACAGCTTGAAGGTGCTCTTGCAGCCTTTAAAGTCCCACTCTCATTAAAATCAGTTTTTTTTGTGTTTTTAACATGCTCTTGTGGCATTTTCCTGATGATAGAGGACATGTATAAAGAAAATTAAGCTCAATATAGCATTTCTGGGTATTCCTTTATTCAAATTGTTGTGAATCAGGAGCAAACGCCCTTGGTAAAAGATTGTATTTGTGACGTTGAAAAGTTCCCCGCTATGCTCTGCACTGGGGAGAGGAAGGGGGGTGGGGTTGCTATGCACCAACGGTCCTGTCCACAACTCACAGGTGATTTTCTTTAAAAAAAAAAAAAAAAACCTGCTGTCGCTCTGTAGAAACGAAACGCCACCAGTTTATCAATTTTGCCTCAAAGTGGCATTATCATATTCAAAAGAGCATTCCATAAAAGACCTAAAAGGTTGACCGAAGTAGTGCTTTAAGGATGAGACAACTTCTCCTTTTGAGACTATTGTCACTTTTGAATGGGAAGACCGGCTGATTACAAGCTAGAAGATGATATGATGCAGTTTTTTTTCAAGTTTATCCTTACTTGTTCCAACGGTTTTAACAAACAAAAATTATAATCAATCATTTTTTTTTGTTATTGTTGGTTAATTTCCTGAGTAACATTTCCATTTATGTCTGCATTTATCAGTCTAAAGACATTTCAGTGTCCATTGTGGGTTTTTCTTTCATGGTTCCAACAATTCTGCCTACCGGTGTATATTGTGTGCTTTTGCGTCAGTGTGTGCAGTGGTGTGTGTGTGTGTGTGCGCAGTGCTTGGCCAGCCACCATTGTGTGTGTGTGTTTACTTGCTGCACTGAAGCATTCCTCCACATGACAGGGAATTATTTGACCCTCTCCTGAGTTTCAGCTTTGCTCACAGATACAGCCCTTCATTGTGTGTTTGTTGCAGCCAATTAAAATATCTAAGGAAGTTATCAAGCCTGTGAGGTCATAAATGTAACCTCCTGGTGGTCAGGAAGGAATGTTTCAGCCATTAGGGCTTTCTTGTGAATGGATTGGTTTGTGGTCAGTCTGTGCTATCATCGGTATGGGGCTGATCTGACCCTAAGCAGCTGTGTCGTCGGTATTTTTGGGAGAGTTGACCCACAATGACCCCATGATGTGCAAAGACACGCTAAGATATGGTGCGGGTCTCCCTCAGGACATCTAAAGAGGAATGCATCGCCAGATGAACTTGATGGAAAACACATTTCCCTCTTTTTTTCCCCCCAATCGTCTCTTTCTGCTCTTCTTCATCCTCCAGTGACGGCTTCTTTTCACATTTCTCATGCTTAGCGCAGACTCGCCTCTGTCCCGTAAACCTCTCCCATATTGTGGAATGTTTGCATTCCCGAGTTCCTTGAGTCTCCGGGATTGGTGGAGAATTAGGGAAAGCAGGCTTCATTAGAAATTTTTGGAGTTTGACTTACTGGGGGGGGGGGGTAGTGATAGTCCATGCATGAACATCTGTGTTCCTTGTGTGTGTCTGTGTATGTGTGTATGCGTGCGCAGTGTTTATCATTGATTTGTGTCTGCATGGCTCCATGCTGGTATGCTGCAACAGCGCTGGTATGTGAAACGGGTTGTAACAGGTTAGAGATCCAGCTCATCTGGCACGAATCTCTTCCCCTGGTCACTTTTTTTTGTTTTTGCATATTAAAACATCCTTTACATCTTTTTTTTTGTGTCTCTTATTTAAATGATTAGTTTTATTCTATGTTGTCTCATGACAAAAAGTGTGTTGTTGCTTTTTTCCTGTTGCGTCTGTGTGTGGTAAACTTCATGTCCAGGCACATCACTTCCCGTAGTTCGGTGTTTAATGAAGGTGTTTAAGAATGAGGTGAACGCTCCTCCTCCTCCTCCTCCTCCTCCTCCTCCTCCTCCTCCATCATACCTCCTATTGTTCTGTTTCTGTCTGCCTTCTTCGCTCTGATCTCTCAGTTCCTTCCATTCTTTTTTACTTTTCCTCCTTTCCTGCTTTCACTTTTTCTACCAATCACAGAGCTTGGAGCAGGTTGCCCTGACCAATGCCACCGCTCTGGATGGCAGCGGGGGCGGCCCCATCGGTTCCGTGGCCGGCTCAGTGGGCTCTGTGGCTGTCTGTCTTCCCTCTGAGTCTTCTCTCACTGACTCTCTTCACACCTCAGCGGTGAGCTTTTGAAAGGACAGATGCTGGAAGCAACCGAATAGTTCTTTAAAGACCAAACAAAAAAAACTCAAATCTTCTCAGCAGTTCTAAGTCAGATATAGCAGCTGTTTTGGTGTTTCTGTGTTACTCATATAAAAAATATGGTGACTCATTTTGCTCTGTGGCATCTTGTTGTCATTATCACGGCCCACAAACTGTCTGCTGTCTGATTATTGGTCTTAAAAGAATCCCAGTGGAGCATGTTGCACTGCATGTTCTTGCCAGTAATTACTGTTACTTTTACAAACCGTGCACTCCGGTGCCACCTGGTGGTCACACCAAGGCACAGCTGGGACACGCACGGCTTTGTGTAGAATACCAGACCTCGGCTAGCTGCTTTTCCTCCGCCTCAGTCCCACTTTGACATTTGCTGCACTCTTAGTGAAGGCGCCTGTCCGCTTCACGCCTCGGTTTGTGTCCCCCCCTCTTTTCTCGTAGAGCGAGAGCGCGAATGACGAGGGCGGGGAGGGGGAGTATGTCAACTTGTACTCGTCAAGCCAGGCCAATGGGGAGCTGCCTCTCTCCCTCAGAGTAAGTAGCTGTCTGCCCCCCTCCCACCCACCTGGGTGAAAGGTCAATTCCATTTGGGCGTCCCGTCACCTCAGGGTATGAATCAATTCCAATGCAGCGAGGGATGTGAGGCTGGGAGGCCCGCTCAGCCGCCACATGTCGCACTCATGTGTCGCGCTGAGCGAGCCGGTATTGATTCATCTCCTGGATGAACGGCGCTAAAAATGGAATGCCAGTTTAGCCAAACCTGACCGAGCATGACCTGGGGTTCTCAGGGTGGACTGTAAGTGTGTGCTGCTGTTGTGTTTAGTTGTTTTTGACTGGTGACTGTTGTCTCTCTGGCTGCTCTTTGATAAACACTAACCCGTGTTCTAACTGCTGGCTCCAAAGGGGGTCTCTGTGCAGGCTTTCCCTTTTCCCTCCTCTATGCTGTGCACCCACAATGCATCTGTGGCATCTCTCTGATCTTTTGTGTCTGGGTTGTATTTTTAGGGGGTGCATTGTTGGCACGATCTGATGCTGTGTTTGTGTTTATGTAAGAGAGACTTCAAACCTGGTATAAATTAATTTAAAAATGCATTTTTTTAAATCACTTCTAGTCCACATGAAGTCGTACTGGGAATAAAAAGGAAGAAATGTGGACAACATTGATGTTTCACACTTATAAACACATACGCGTTAAGTCCTCTGCTCATTGAAGAGTCAATACACGAAGAAAATAGGATGCAGTTTTATTTGTGAGGAAGAAGCTGAGGAGAAGCATCAATTTTAAATGTCATGTATGCAATCAAAGCTACTGCTACGTTACAGCAAGAAGACGCATTAAAGGCCCACTCCGAAGAAAATTGTTCTTGTGACATTTTGCTGAAGATGGAGGACACACATAAAGAAAATAAAGCTTAAAGTCCCCCTCTGATGCAAATCCTGTTTTTTTTTAGGTTTTGACATGTACGTGTGGCCTTTTAAAATCAGGGGAACTTTTTTTTTTTTATTATTGCCTCCATGAAAATAACATCAACAGACTGTTCAGGGTGTATCCGCCTTCGCCCGACAGTAGCTGGGACGGCTACTGTTGGGCGCCATGCAGCTGAAATCGCACCGCAGGACCTCAGATTGCGTCTGTACTATTGACTGAACATTGAAACTGGCCGCCGCTACAGTGCGAACGGCGTTCCCTGTGAACGCAGCTCAACCGTAACCTGTAATCCTAAACTCCCAAATTGCTAGAATTGTTAGATTTGGGGTGAGAGAGGCTATAAGCCAGCAGGAGAGCATTTAAACAAATAGATGACTGGAAGTAGGGGCGGGCTTACTCCGCATCAACAGTCCCGCCCACAACTCAGGGGCACATTAAACTACTGCGGCTCTGCAGAGACTAATGTCCTGAGAAAATGACACCGATTTCTTTGGATTTTGGCTAAAATGGACATCATCATAATAACGCTTTTAAAATAGATGAAAAGATGATCGGAGTGAGACTTTAAGGGTATGTCTTAAAATGTAAACACTGCATATTTTTGATGCTTTTACTTATTTATTTGTCTGCAGGTTTGGTCTTTGCCTAGAAAAGCACAGACTGGAATACCTACTCGTATGAAAAAGAAATTGCTGCTGTGTTGAGACTGGCCTTGCATTGACGTCAAGGTTAAAAGCTTCTGGAAATGCAACATCAGAAATCTCTGCAGCTCCGTTTATTTTAGGCTCGGGGATATCAAATGGCTGAGTCGTCTAGGAAAAAAAAAAGATCTGGGTGTCCAGTTCCAGGAATTTCACGATTCTGATGGTTTTTGTCACAGAACGGATGCTGTTTCGATGCTTCACTGTAGTATCTTGACACCTTTTTGCTGAATAATGTTTGGGATATTTAGGAGTTGATGCTTTGATAGTAAAACTTTTTTGTCCAAACCTTTTTTTTCTTTTCAATTTGCTTTATAAGCTAGCCAGGAATGTTGTAGTTTTAGAACAAAATGTTTGTGTTCTGTGCAGTTTCTACCTTCCTAGTGTCCAGTTCCTGGGTCCATCACTAATCTGTTTGCTGGTTCTTCTTCTCTCTTGATAAGGAAAAACTTTTTTTCACCCTGTATTGTTCCTTCCCTGCACCAATGTGATGCACGGGTTCCTGGTGGTTTATCCCCCCCCCCCCCCCCCCCCTGCAGCTTTCCTCTTCATTGCATACCTTTCTGAAGTGCATTCATTTTTTTCTTCCTCTCCTCCTCTTTAGGAAACGATTGCAGCTGATGATGCTCTTCAAGACCCCACCCCTCATATGGCATCCAGCAACAGCAAAGAGGCTCTGGCCAAAGAAAGGTGGAGTCATTCTCATGCAAACGCCGGCCTGCTTTGAGATGGTGTTTTCTAAATTAAGCTTTGCAGTTTACTGGTAATGATGTCATGTATGAGTCATTAGATCCCTTTTTACAGCGTTTCTATCTCCTGATGTGGGGCAGTTCCATACAAAGTCTTTGTTTTTGAGGAGCTTCATTTTGCTTAACTATTTATGTTGATTGTAGTTTCATATTTATTTTCATAGTTGGGGTGGATGTGATTCCATTGACCTTAATGGAGGATTTTATTTGTGTGTTTTTTTAGGAGGCAAAAGAACTCTGAATTGGTCGAAAGCGACGAGGAAGACGTGGATGAGCTTTCCCTCATTGATCACAAGGAGATCATGAGCAGGATAACACTAAAACAAGAAGTACGAAGGCCCTTTTTAAGACGTGTCCTCAGACAGAACCGCACAGCAGTGTTAGCACGCACAGTTGGCCTCACAGCCTGACTGGGAGTAAAGGTTGCTGCCAGTGAATCAGCTGTGAAATCAGACTGGGAGTTGCACTGCTGCCCCCTGGTGTTACATCTGTGAAACTACAGACCTCCCAGTCTAGTGCTCCCCCCTCCTTCTCCTCCTCTGTGTTGTGTGGTGCAGTCTGATGTACAGATATGGGGGGGGGGGGAGTGCACATCTCTCTGCAAGGTTAATGTGACGACAATGATTTACTTAAACGGAAGTAGAAAGCCTCATAAAAACAAAGCAGAAGTGATGCTTGTGAAGGCGTTTATAGGGTTTACAGAAAACGTGTTGCAGTGGAGGCGATTTTATCGCTCACAAGTCTGAGTTTTTCTTCGCCGTCAGAGGAGCTGGTGCAGGATGGGGAGGGCTGGTGGTGGTGGATAGGTGCAATATACTCTGATCAAGCCTGCATCACTTCACATCAACTCCCACCTCTCATGTGCTGCTCTCAGGCGGATTCACCTCCAAATCTGTTTGCTTCTGGGGCGCCTCTGTTTCCCGCTTGTCCTCATGTGTTTCTGTTCCTTAGAATGACGACGGCCCGGACGTTCGCGCTGGATCAGGAGACATCCTGCTGGTCCATGCTACAGAAACAGACCGTAAAGGTACACTGATGTGTCTTCAAATACTGCTACGCTTTTTTTAAGGGTTTCCTATCACTCTAAATGAAAAAAAAAACCCGATTCAATGTATTATTTCAGGAACAATTTCTTCCTTACTTTATAGTAGTGATGTTTATTCC
This sequence comes from Oryzias latipes, assembly GCF_053564925.1. Taxonomy (NCBI): domain Eukaryota; kingdom Metazoa; phylum Chordata; class Actinopteri; order Beloniformes; family Adrianichthyidae; genus Oryzias; species Oryzias latipes. The sequence goes on along the minus strand of NC_136248.1, from coordinate 24,982,819 downwards.
TTTGCCAATAGCCTCTCCCTGTGTTGTTTTGAATGCTGGGATGCAGTCTGTCTTTGATGCTGTGCTGTCAGCCGTAATTACCTCACACTGGCTGCACATCAACTCAAATCTGCTGCTGTGTTCTGTTTGTTTTCCTTCTCTCTCTCTGATAGATCTGGTTTTGTACTGCGAGGCCTTTCTCACTACATATAGGACTTTTATAACTCCGGAAGACCTGATTAAGAAGCTACACTACAGATATCCTTTCCTTGATTATCCGGTGTGTCAGTCACTTTTTCTGTACGGCTGTTTTTCTGTCTTTAAATTGTATTGATCAAAAAAAAAATCCTGTTAGAATCACCTTTCTAGCAGGTGATTACAGAGTTTCAACTGTTTTATTTTCTTGAGGGTGCCTTTTGCCCATCTGTCTCTAAACAATGAGTTAAATAGCATATTTAGCCTCAGTCTGTTGTGACTTTTTTTCCTCCTACAGTCTGACATTTTCAAGCCGCTAAGTGGTTGATTGAGGACCTAATGAGCAAATTAAGTCCTCGTGAAACGTGTAAGTCCTGCTGCTTTTATTGCGGGGCTTAATGAGCGACGCAGCGGCGTCTGCGATCGCTGTGCAATGACGGATTTTGTTTACCCGGAGGAATGAGGCTGAAAGACGATTAAAGCATAAAACATGTCATTGTTGAGCTTTTTTTTATTGAAAGGTTTTGATGAAGCTCTGCTGGTGGGGGGAGTCATGTTTTTGATCCTTAACCACGAAAGCACATATACAACATTTTGTCACAGTCCAGACACCTTCAAGAAGCGCGTCAGCAAGAACACCTTCTTTGTCCTGGTCCGGGTGGTGGATGAGCTGTGGTGAGTTTGCGTGACATGAATCAGACGTGGTAAAATCATGACTGTTTATGTACTTTATAGAGTATTATTATCTACTGGAGCGTGTGGGGAATACAAAGCTGTGCAGAATGGTTCTGATAGCAGATGAAAGTTGTTAGAATGGAAATTCCACAGTATCTTTCGCTCTCATCTAATTGATTTAATGTTGAGAATAGGAGCATAAAATGGGCCATTTCCCTCATTAACTCACTACAAATGTCTTTCAGCTTGGTGGAGCTGACGGAGGACATCTTGAAGCAGCTCATGGACCTGGTGTTCACGCTGGTGTGTAATGGCGAGCTCAGCCTGGCCCGCGTGCTTCGCAAGAACATCCTGGATAAGGTGGAGCAAAGGAAGCTGCTACGCTACACTAACTCTCTGAAGCCCCTGGCTGCCAGAGGGGTCTCTGCAAGGTACTGAGCAAACTCTGCTCCATCAGGACACAAATATTTTTAAAAAATTGTGATAATACTTTAAAGAATCTGAAGTAGGGATGTCCAAATCTGACCACGTGATCAGAAATCAAGTGCAAGCTCCGGGAAAAAGTGATTAACAAAATAATAAAAGGAAAGTCAATAATCTCCCCAAAACCAATAAATGGTTGCATTGATATGATCATGAATACTCGTCATCATATTTGTTCTACAATATCAATTTTAAAAAGAAAATCATATTTGATGTTTAAGAATTTCTAAATGAGAGATGAATCACATCTGACCAAAAATTGTCTGAGAATACTAAAGCTAAAGCCATCAAACTTTCTCACAATTTTCTGACTAGTCCTCACCTGTTTTTACTAGTTAATAGTTAACCGTCTTGATTGTTCAAGATACTTTACTGAAGTGCACGGTTTAAGTGTTAAATTATAAAAGAAGGTTACTAAAAAAGAAAGGAGGGGCAACCTGGGTCTCTTAGTGAAATGTATTCATATTAAAAAAGTGTTAAAAAGTATCGGATCAAAATCAAATGACTCAGAAAAATAAAAAACTAATCGGGACATCCCTACTTCAAAGTGATGTTTTTGGTTTTTTTCCCTTAAAATAAACCAGAGTTCAGGTTTCTTCTGGTTCCCCCAGAGCTTTTTTTCCCCTTTTATATCTCAGAATTCATAAACTCAAAGTCTTTGAAAGTTAACTTTGTCCTTTAAAAACTTAGAAAAAGGGAAAAATAATTTTTTTTGAGAAGAATTTGTTTTGATAATTTTATAAAAATTTTGAGGTACAAATAGGTCAAAAGATGAGGAAAAATATGTGGTACAGGAAGACTGCCCTCTAGTGGATTTTTACGATTTTTGTAGAATTACGTTAACTAACAAATAAAAAGTATGAATCTTAAAGTGCTGACTTTGAAACTTCAATAAAAAAAGGAATCTCACAAAATCGTTCAGCAAATAACGGATTTTCTTATATATATAATATTAAAAAAATACGTAATATTGCTTATAGATTGTCTTTGAAAAGCTTGTGTTTTAATAAAGTGGAGTCATTTTTCTCACCTTCTGGCAAAAAATATTTGACTTTGTGTTTGAACAGGCCGGGAACTCTTCATGACTTCCGCAGTCATGAAATCGCTGATCAGCTCACTCTTCTTGATGCTGAACTTTTCTACAAAATTGAGGTAAGTCCCCCCCCCCCCCCCCCCCCCCTATATTACATATACTGATAAAGCAGTATATGTAATACTTATTTATATTTGTTTATTAAATCTTGATTACAAAAAAAAATCTTAAATTTCAGCCTTTTTTTCAGTGATGGCAGACGATACAAAAACTGTTTTCTATTGCTAAATGTAAGCAATCAAAGACGTGTTACTGGCCAACTCTAACTGGCTCCCACAACGTCTCTTCCTTAAACATTTTGTCTTCAAAGTGTTTTCTTGTGTTCAATAATAAAATCCCCCAAAGACGACTCCAACACCGAGTGTTGGAAAGTTTTGCTGCGTAATTTCTTAAAGGTTTCATAGTGATTTCTGTCCACATGAAGACAGAGGAGCCTTTTTAAGTGAATTGCATTATGGGTAAAATAATAAATACTTGAGAAAAAAGTGTGGATTGATTCAGATATGCATCAAACCACTTCTGCTCCAAATTTACTTTTTGTTTTCATTGCTGGAAACTGTACATTGTTTGTTGTTTATTTAAAAAAAAAAGTTCATCTTTGCAGCAAAATGAGATGCAAAACTTGTCATTTCATACAACAGTGAATTAATGGGAGAGAAAAAAAATTTATTTTTTTGCTGAGCTCAACGCCGGCTCAACCAACTTTCCTTCTTCTCTTCTAGATTCCAGAGGTTCTGCTTTGGGCGAAGGAGCAAAATGAGGAGAAGAGTCCCAACCTGACTCAGTTCACAGAGCACTTTAACAACATGAGTTATTGGTGAGGCGTGATGAAGGGCAGGAATAGATGACAGAACCTGAACCCCTCTTGATTTAATGTAACGCTCTCTTTCTGGACTCACTTCAGGGTCCGATCGCTGATAATTCAGCAGGAGAAAGCCCAAGACCGAGAGAAGCTGCTCCTCAAGTTCATAAAGATTATGAAGGTTAGACGTCTTCACGTCCAGAATGTCACTCGTTCAAAGAAGCTCATCTGTTTGTTACAGATGTTCACTTTGACTGTCTATTTTTCATTATAGCACTTAAGAAAGTTGAATAATTTCAACTCCTACCTGGCAATACTGTCCGCCCTGGACTCGGCCCCCATCAGGAGGTTGGAGTGGCAAAAGCAGACCTCAGAGGTGGGAGAATCCAGACGTTTGGAGCAGAAATGTTCGTCCCCCCCCCACCCTGCTGACACCTTTGTCACCTGTCTGTCACTCCTCAGGGACTGGAGGAGTACTGCACTCTTATCGACAGCTCCTCCTCCTTCAGGGCGTACAGAGCTGCTCTGGCTGACGTGGAGCCCCCGTGCATCCCATACTTGTGAGTGAGCGTTGGGGTCTAAACCCTCACAGGTTTGCTTTGGAGCTCCAGCTTGAATTCTTCTCGTTTCTTGGCAGGGGTCTCATTCTCCAAGACCTGACATTTGTACACCTGGGGAACCCTGACCTGATCGATGGGAAGGTCAACTTCTCCAAACGCTGGCAGCAGTTCAACATTCTGGACAGCATGAGGCGCTTCCAGCAAGTGTAAGGGCGCCTCCATCTATTTCAGATTACTGTTTTTTTCCCTATAGTTGTAGGAGCCAAAAAAAAGCATAAAGAAGACCATATAAACCATATATAAGTTTGGAGAAAAGTGCTACGCTTCTGAACACGCCCCCTCACGTCGTAATGCTGCGTTCACACCAAGTCAAATTTGCAACCCCTACCTCTTTTTAAAATTTGATGCTTGCCCAACACGCGTGTGGGAGAAGCTACCGTCATGTTTTAGGCTCATCGCTACACGGAAGCATCCACTGTACATCTCATTTACAATGCATGGAAGACACAGGTGACGTGAAGAAATGAAGTTTATTTACCTTGAAGAGTTCTACAAAAGCATCGATAAGCCTGTCTCCATGTCTGGGTTTTTGAAATCATTCCGTCTTTTTTTAATTTATTTTTTTTATGGTGATCTTTACCTTCAAATGCAGGAGCTGCGTCTGAATGACAGCACTTTCAGTGGTGCGTCCACGTTCCTTTGACCCAGATTAATGACGAGCTGTCCCGCATTAGTCAGAGGAAGGAAGAAATATAAAATCAAGAATAATACTGTCTTACACATTGTTTTCATTGGGTAAATATGAAATCATGAGCCTGGACTTGGTGTGAGCTGTGTGTGTTTTTTCTCTTGACTGAACTTCAGGCATTATGAGTTAAAGCGCAACGAAGACATCATCTCTTTCTTCAACGACTTCAGCGACCACCTGGCTGAGGAGGCTCTGTGGGAACTGTCGTTAAAGATAAAGCCCAGGAACATTACCAGGCGCAGGACGGAGCGCGAGGAGAAGAACTCGGGCCTGTAAGCCCCGCCCCCTATCCCCAACACCGACCTCCAACTGTGCTTCATAACACTAATTCCACTTTTTTTCACCGACTGAGAACGAAAGCTAACGGAGACTTCAGAACGAGCTGAAGCGTCGATAAGGTTTACAAAGAGCTCCGTCACTCTGGGAGGTTGTATTTGGGAGAAGTGCAGCTCTGGGAGGTAGATCGGGAGATTCACAGACGACGGGAATCATCGCACCGAGCAGACACTACAGAAATGACCAAAGTCTGCTCCCTGCACTCTGCTTTGGATTCAATCGAGCAAAATTGTTCATAATTTGTCCAAATCCCTCCCTCCTCTTCCTCATGGATGTGCCATTTGCCGGTCATCTTCTCCTGGATTTCCCCTCGAGCAAACCTTTGTCAGGCGGAGGGAACCTGGACTCTGAAGAGAGGATGACCGTTACAGACTGGAAGCGACGAGTTTGTTTTGAAACATTTTGTGTAAGAATCTTGTATGATTATGACATGTATTATATACAGTGCTCCTTTTGTTCTTAAAAAGGACATTTATGCTAATAAGAATAGCTTAGCTTCTCCCAAGTGCCATATATGTATGTGCACTAAAAAAAGCAAAGCAAAAAGATGAATAACTAAAGATGCTGTGATCTATGTATGTCATACCGAATCATCGGGTGCAGTGTTAAACTAGAGAACCATCGGGCAATCATGTTCCAGCTGTGTGTGTGTGTGTGAAGAAGTGTGACTGAAGTCCTCAGTGACGTGTGTGTGTGTGTGTGTGTCATTCCAACGTGTGCTGTAGTAAATCATTTCATTTTGGGTTTAAACCGACACATCACACTCTGCTCTCAAATAAAAACAAACAGCTCTGTTTCTAGAAACGTCACATTTATGGAAACCTTTTTTTTCTTCTTCCAATAAGACAAAAACTTTATCACTTTTCTTTTATTTGCTTCAGAAACAGTGAGAAAAATTACTTTAAAAAACAAAACAAAAGGAAGGCATGGATTGAATTCAATAATGAAATTCAAATACTGCTTTGATACCTGGCTCTAAATCCATTTTAAGAATTTATCCCTCAATTAAAAAAGGCAGCAAGAATAATACATTTGTGTTAACTTATTTTAAAATACAGAAGTCGTTTACAAAAAGACCATTTTACCAGTTTAAACAGTATTACATGCAAAAGCAGGACTAAATGCACCCAATTACATAACATTTTGAGAAATATTAAATAGATTAGCATAAACGTTAGAGAAAAAATGAGGAAAACATTTTCTTCAAGTTCTAATGCATTTAGTAAGTCTGATACCCTGTTGGTACCAGACAAATGACTAGAATTAAACTGAAATGAGGAACTGAACGAAAGGCCAAACAAACCGCTTTGACCCCCAAAGACAGCAGGAAACCACTCATCAGTTCAAGACCCACTCCGATCATCCTCGGATCTATTTTCAAAATGTTCCAAGTGGTCTTTTTTTCCGTTTTTACCCCCCCCAAAGTATGACAATGTTTGCCTCCGTGTTGTGGGTGTGACCGCGGAGCAACCCCGTCCCCCTTTCCTTTTCCCGTTGCGGAGCAGGGAGCTTGTGCCATCCCCACCCCCACCCCCCGGAGTATTTCCTAAGTCATAAATCATTTCTTTGTTTCAAACGACTTGTATTTATTTGTCTGATCCCAATTTGAATAAAGAAATACAGAAACGTGCCACAAGAACATAAAACATGATTTTCATCAGAGTGGGTTTTCAGCACCACGAAACAGGTGGCGCACAGTTTAGTGGAACCGGTTATTAAAATAATCGTGCATTTTGTGGGAAAAGCACCAAATTTGGCAAAAGCGTGTTTGCCACAAGAAAATGTAAGATTTAAAAATAAATATAATCTTAATCTGTAGGTCTCCCTGAAGATAAAAGACTGTAATTTGTGCATTCATATTGTTGAGATGGGAGCAAACAGAAATCAAATCTTTTTGTAACAACTGAGTGTGTGGCTGCCATCTTTAAAAATGGCTGCCATTTTGGATTTTTCTCAAGGCAAACAGGCTTTTTTCTGAAAGAGGCACATCCATGGTAGATTTGGTGCTTGAAACGCAAAATGTACAATTTGTCTGAACTCCACTAGATCATTTGACAAATCATCTCAAAAACGAGGTTTTAATTAGATCCTGCTCCTTGTTTTTGAGGATTCTTAGACTTTTGTGTGTTTTAATGCTTATATTCTATGTCCTTCATTTACGTCAAAATATTTCAGAAACCAGTTCACCTTTTCTATTTAAAGACAGATGAACCGTAGAACTGAGGGTGTGTTTTGTCTTTCTCTTGAATGCAGTAACACGCTAGTAATTGTGCAATACGGATTTAAACCTTTAAAATGGAAGACAAAAATGATGTTAAAATGAAAAGAAACGACAGTAACGAGGTCAAAAGACTCCCCACTCCCCCCCCCCTCCATTCTGCTCACACCAATAGCAGCAAGTAAAATTCAAAAGCTCGGTACTGGCAGTCCGGACCCAACCGTCCCACAGAAGTATCATCAGTGGGGCCGGGTGCTGGGCTCCAGCAGGACTCTCTTTGTGGAAGACGCTCCATTCTGCAGGTCGGTTTGCTCCGAAATGGTCCGTTTGAAACTTCGTCCGTGGCCATTGATAGATCCGCGTTGCCACTTACAAATCTCACCGTTGAGAATATCTTGAATATGCTGCACTATGAGGTTGATGGCCACTGATGACACACAAATGAATTCCTTTTTTTCCTAATTATTCTCACCACTAGGGCATAAGCATCTCTTAAAATGACTTACCCATATTGTCTACTCCCCTTGGAATGATCACATCTGCATACTTCTTTGTCTAAATAGGGCACATTTTGTGTAAAAATTAAGGTTTAAAAAAAAAAATAATCACAAGATATCAGATAACTTTTATACTTACAGGCAAGCAAAACTCCTCGAAAGCGGGCTTTACAAATGTCGTATACTGACTGAGGATCTGCTCCAAGTCCCTCCCCCTGCTCATATCCCGCAAGACTTTAGGGAAAAATCAGTTTGAGTTATTGACGGAGCATTCACGAGAACCAAAAAAGATGAACGATCAGTACCTCTGCGAGACAGTCGGACGTCTGAATCTGTGTCCACAAACAGCTTCATGTGGAACATTTCACGCACTTGCAAGGGGTAGAAAACGAGGATCCCCTCAAACAGGACCACATCTGCTGGATAAACGGTGATCCGTTCCTCCAACCTGTGAACGCAAAGAGAGGAGGTAAAAAAATAAATAAAAGACAGGATGCTTTTTCTGTAAGGAGAAGCAGTTGTACCTGGAATGGGACACAAAGTCATACGTTGGGACGTCAACCACCTTCCCTTCCACAATATCCTTTAGGGTTTTGCACATGAGCTCATTGTCAAAAGCCTCTATGAGAGAAAAAAACATCAGAAATACAACAGATAGTCAATCAATCAATTGGAATGGGACGTTAAGACATTTTTTAATGATGACAGCTTGATGAAGAAGTGCAGTTTGAGTTTACCTGGATGATCAAAGTTGTATTGGCCTTTTAGAGCTTTAGCCTTTTGTTCTGGGGTCAGAACCTTGTAGAAGCTGTCTTGACTTATGATTGCTACCTTCCTCTGGCGGTGGTCCACCTTGTTCTGACCCAGAAGCTCCATGATTTTGGCACAAACTGTGGACTGTGGCAGATCATTGCATTCATCCTACATACATGATGACTAAAAAGGAGCAAACAAATCAGCTCGAACCAGCTAAAGGTTCGCATTCTAATGTGAAGTTCAGTGCTGCATCCGATGACCCATTTCCCTATTTATCAGCTGACTTCTTCTGCTGCCGCACTGGAGGGAAACAGCACATTAGTGCCATGCCAACATAGTAACATTGGCTCATTTAAAAGTAATTTAAAAGTCATACAATTGAGTTTATTTATCGTAATTTTAGTAAGGCATTAAAACAATACTATGATTTCTTAGGAAAGTGGGCGTGTCATTTCATTTGACAACCAAACCTCGTTAGCCACGCTAGGCTAACCGGGATGCTAACGACGCGTTTAAAGTGACTGACCTTGCCGCTGGCCGTTCCTCCGCTAACTCCGATTAGGAAAGGCCGGTGTCTTGGCCTTTCGGCGTCGTCCAGGGCTCCTTGACAATCCATTAAAGTGAACCAGGAGAGAACGAAACTTAGAATTGGTGTCTGCGTAGTCCCTACGACGTCAACAAACATGCGTACAGCAAACAGTGGCAAAATGCTGATCTCGCGAGGACTGGCACTAATCGCGCTTTTTTTCAACCCATCTAATATTTTTGCTTTCTATTGTAATAATTATAATTATTATAATAATGTAAAGAAGATTACGACAAAGTTTATCATCAAATAATAAAGATAACTTATTTATAATACATGTTTAAAGTTTGAAACTAAATGTTATTATTGGAAATTATAAATGTGACATACTTTAAACTTCCAGTTGGTTTAATGTTTTTTGTTTAAATGCAGAGACACACAAACCTGCACAAATAAATCTCCTCTGTTTATTCCCACTTAACATGATAATCAAATCATTCTAGAATATATTAGAAAAATCTTTATAGAAACACATTTCTTCTGGTAAAATACATGACAGCACTCATCTTCAATCACATTGGTATTCATTATTAACTATTTGTAACTTTAAAGGAGGCAATCCCACTATATTAAAATTATTCTCCTATATTATCTTAATAATTAAATAAAAACATTCCAATCTTTACATTTTCTCTGACAGTATTGCTCCTTTCTTTTTAACTGTTGCAACAACTTCATATTTGTCTTGTTTTTTCTGTGCTTTTCACTTGTTTTTGCAGGCAGAACAGTGTTTGCATTTTTTTTTTTTTTTTGCAAATTTTCTGTCTTTACCTAAATATTTTGCTCCCTGCACGCAAAACTTGCATGCAAAATGTAATATCCTCCAGTTTTTGGGTAAAATATTAAATATTTCTGCTCATAGGAAGATGTCTAAAGTAAGAGGGAGTTTTTGAAATTCAAGTCATAGGGCAGATATTAAGAAGGGTGGGGGGCTAAAAGCCCTGCTTTGCAAAAAGCGCTTAGATTTCCAAAAATATCATAACACAATCAATAAACTGTACAGTACTTCTATAAAATACATGACACTTTTCAGAAAAAAGATAAATATAAATCAAATTTTAAAGAACAAGAACAAAAAAAATTCTTAATGTTTTTGAAAATACAAATACATCTCAGAAAATATGTTTGAATGTAGTTTAAAAAAAAGAAACTGAATCTTTTTTTCTCCGCATGAAAGTAGTTTTTGTAATTTTATCGGGGAGGAAGTTGAGGATCATGTGATGCTTTCTGTCATGTTTTGCACATCAATGAGCTCAGCTGGTTTCTCTTCAACTCACTTGGAATTTACTCAGCAGATAAAAAAAAAACAAGAACTAAAATCTGTTAGAAAAAAAAGCACATCGGAAATTGTTCACATGCATGAAAAAGTCACTGTTCCTGCTTTGCTGGATCTTTTTCCGACTCCTCCGTGCTGTGTGCTTGTTGTGACTGGTTTTCGCTGCCTTCATTGATCACTATCTCTAAAGCCGCACTCCCTTCAACCCTTTTCACCGTTTCTCCTTTGGCCGCAAGAATTTCTTCAATGTTTCTATGGCAAAAAAGAAGAAAAAATAAAAAGTCAGAACACTGGTTACAGGAGTTTTCACACTGCTGGAGATGTTAAACAGTTTTTATCGCTATATGTTTTACTTAAACATGACTTCAATTTGGTTTTAATAGGAAGAACGTGTGTTTATAGTTTCAATAATTGCTTAAATTATTTTCCAGCAGAAGATGGTGTCTTGTTTATTAAAAGAAAATATTAAAATATGAACTCAGTAAATGTCACAAACAATCGTTAACCTTTTTTATTTTTTTACATTTTAAATTTGTTAAAAACTCTACATGCAGAAAAAATGTTTGTCCATCATCCTTTTGAGAAACTTAAGGTGAAGTTGCTTAATGTAAGATCTGAATCTAATTGAGATGCTGTGATAAAAGTGGTTCATGTATGAAAACTCTCCAGAATGGCTGCATTTCAACAATCCTACAAACAAAAGAGGGCAGAACTTCCTCTATATATTGTTGAGAAACATTCACTGCCAGAAAATGTGATATAACAGGTTACTAGGGTTGAAATGCAATCCCTTTTTCACAAGTTAAGGAGTGGTAGAATTCCATTCATTTCAATTAATAAAAGCTAAATTTTGTGTTTTTTTTGTGTTAACTTATGTGTTACATGATCTATACTAAACTGAATCAGAAAAGCAAGCACAGATTTAAGTGAAATGAGCATTTTCTGAGTAAATATCTTTTTTCCCTGCGATTTCATGCAAAAAAATAAGAAATCTGAACGAGAAAAAGCATTTTAATACCACTAAAAGTTCACATTTCTGAAGAAACTCAATGCAAATGATGAACATTTATTTTTTTGCAAACGCCCAATATTCTAAGTGAAAAACGTCAAACATTTACCATCATCTACTAATGATAATTAACATATTTTAAATTGTTGTCTAATTTTCTATCTCTTTTCTATCTCTCTTAAGGAAATGCAAAAAAAAAACAACTTTTTTTTTAATTGTTAGCTTAAAAAAAACCCAACCTCTTCCCCTCCAGGTCTGAAAACCAGCCGAGGTTATCAGCGATGATGTGGTGGTTTTCACATCCTGGGCATGTCACTATAACTACACCCTTATGATAAGCCACTTTAGAGATCTTCTGTGTGGATCTGGTGGAGCAAACCTGCAAGTAAGAGACAAGATCAAAGTCAAACACTGGACATGCAAACTGAATGAGGCAGAACGCCACACAGAAGTCAAACAAAAGCTGCTGCGCCTGTCTGTACCTTGCACGTGTAAACCAGATGATAGTGTGTTGACTGGACTTTCCCGACAGCATCTTCTTTGTTCGTCAGTGAAGTTGAGAATCCTCTGGAGCAGCTGGGACGAGTGACACGACTGTCAGCTGATAGAAAACGATGATGAAACAAGCTTTGGCTTTGAAACTCAGAAAAAGGTTTAGTCCAGATTGTCGAAACAGAATAACTACATTTATGCACGATTAAACGACTATGGAAATAACGCCATAGTGGGCCTATAATGTGATTTGATGTTTTTATCCGCGTAAAATTAAGATACGTTTGTAAGGCAAGCATGTTTGTGGCGTTTCGAAGGCTGAGCGGAGCCACGATTTCATCGGGATCTCTGGACGCACGTTGATGACATCACACATCCATGCAGTTTCAAAATAAAGTCCACTATTTTAACAAAAACTGCAATAATGACTGCTGAGGGCCACAACAATAATTTAAAAAAAAGAATTTTGTTCGAACTGTTAAAAATATTACAGTAGCATTCAAGTATGTTTTATAAAATGTGTTATTTTCCACGTCTCCACATAACCACCAAAGGAGGAACTACAATCGTATTTTCCCCTAGTTATTATGTCTTTTCTTTCTTTTTCACTTCCTGGGTTGCATAGTTTGACAATGGGCAAGGTGACCTCTTATTTTATATTACTGGCAGATTTCATTTGAAAAAAAGAACAGATTTTGTTTTATTTTTTATTGTTTTGTAGCAATGTTTTAAATCGTTCACGAGAGAGAGAGAGAGAGAGAAAGAGCTATAGAGGACCAGGACCAGGAGGCTTTTTATGATGGTAGTACAGCTTTTTGATGTTAAAAATAACTTGAAAATAAATGTTAAAAAATATAAGATGAAACATTAGTTCTATTTTAACAGTTAACAAATAAATGATTTGGCAAACCTTTGTCCTATGTAAACATTGAGTTAAAGTTGATCTTGTAAATGCAACTTTTAAAAGGAAGACTAAACTCTCATAAAGGAGGGTACCTTCTTTTTTTATTTATTTATTTCATATTCTCCTAGCTGCATTTTAAAATCTATTGTAATATTGGATTTTCTGTACTTTTTGGCTTCTCCATTTAGCTTTTACGCATGCGCTTTGCAAAAGAATGTATTCGTGAATCAATTGTTGAACTAGAAATACGAATGAATGATCTTTACATATATTTGACAAGTTATTAATGATCAACAGATACTTTTACTTTTTTTCGTTCACCCGTTTTGTCTTTTCGGGTTCACAGGGCTGCAGGAGCCTATCCCGGCCACTCGTGGACGAAGGCATGGGACATCCTGGACAGGTGGAAAGTCTGTCGCAGGGCCACAAATCACACACTCACATCTGGAGATTATTTAGAGTAACCATCTAACCTATGAAGCATGTTTTGGATGGTGGATTCCCCAGAGAAAACAGGGACTTGAACCGGGGGCCTTCTTGCAGTGAAGCAAGAGCGCTAACCACTGCACCCCCCGTTTAATTTTTTTTTTACTTTTTCAACAACTCTTCTTCATTAAAAAACCCCGGAAAAAAACATGAGTAACCCTTGTGCTATCCTAGGCACTTTAACATTGAGAGTTGGGTCATCTAGACCCACTAGACAGTGCTCTGAACCTTTTTTCTTCAATGATCATTGATCTTCACTGGTGTCCATGGATTACATGAAATCTTTGCACCTTTATCCACCTTTGTCATGGTAGGGAGAACACGTCAATGTAAGGGTGGGGTCATCTAAGATAGCACAAGGGTTAAGTGGGCTGAGATCAAGAGACAGATCAGAACAACTGAGCCACCATAAAATTAATAGGATTTCCTGTCATTAATTTGGAATGTTTTCTGATGCCCCTATCCGTCATTATAGAAAAGAAAAAACGAGTAAAAAAAATATTTGTACAAAACGCTGACCACTCTGTAGAAACATGAGGTTGTTGCTGTGCTTTTATTTTGACAGTATTACTTTCCCGTACTTCCGCATCATCTCTTGTTCTGTAGCACAGCAGCAAAGCGCAACACCTCACTGCTCGTTGGGTGTTTAGTCGCTACTTTGGCTGTCCCAACGAGGCACCGGCCTCGTGTCCGAGCGGCCACAGTCGTTGGGAAGCGTTTGAGAAATGTGTCATCCGCGTGTGGAGGAGGCGAGAGTCTGCAGCTTTGACCAAACAGGTGAGTCCCCCCCGGTTTATAAATTATACGTTCGTTTTAGCCAGCTAGCCACGGGTGAGTCCGCTGCCGCAGCGCTGTGATTGTCGCGCGGGATGAGGAGCCACCGCTTCGGATCTCGGTTCGCCGGTCCGTTGTACTATGAATGAATGTTGCCCTTCGGGGCATATTTGACCAAACTGCATTAGAAAAATTACCTTAATCTAGAGTAAGACATAAAAGGGTGTATTTGTATGTTACCGAATAGGCAAGCGTTTGAAATTAGCTACTAGCTGTTGTGGCATTTTGGCTCAAAAGATTCATACGAAAGAAATGGTATAACCCGTGTTTTCTTCGTGGCTAGTCGTTCGTCTCCGCGCGCGTACAGACATTCCCTTGCCTTAGGTTATTAATATTAAATGAGTGCTGCAATCATAGCTGCATGCAGGAGCTTGCATGAGAGTTTTCCTCTATGCTTAATGTCGTGTTTTTGGTGAACCCCATCCCCGGCCTAAACTAACATTTGAAGATGTTATAAACATCCCATAATAAAGTGCCCGTTCATGAAGTGTACATATTTAGATTTGATGCTATATTACTGGTCTTTTTTAGCGGTGGACAGGTCCTGATTTTAACACTGTTTTTTATGAATATTAAAAATTGACTAGGATAAAAAAAACTGAGCTATTCGTGATTTTCATGAAAAATGTGAAGTGAGTCCATGTATGACATATTTAAAATCTTTTATTTTTATTGAATGTATTGAAAATATTAACATGCATGAAGTATTTTTATAACTAAATTAAGTAAAGCTGGCAGTTTTCATTGCATCATTTCATTTAATAGGAAAAAAAGAAGAAGTCAGTGATCCTTAATAATACTGACGCCACATACATTGGTTGGGTGGGTCTGAAGTTTTAGGCAAAATGACCTCTTTATCCACAGGTTGTGAGTCAAATTGCTGTTTTATACTGCTTGTGTGGGAAGCGTGGAGCTCTTTTAGAAACCAGGAAGCCTGTTGGATGGAGTTTAGCCTGATGTTAGTGGGTTGCTCCTGTTTGGAGGGGGGGGGGGGGACCCCACCATGCTCCAATGCAGCGAACTTGAAGAATTTAAATCTGTGGTCTGTGGCCCCCTCATCTGCTCATCTGAGAGCTATGCTTAAAGGTTTTTACGATCCAGAAGGGGAGGAAACCCTTGACATTTTTTGTCAAGCTGTTATTTTTGGACATTTGAAATGCTAGTTTAAAGGATGCTTCCATTCCTTGTGTCCCCACCTTTTAGAATGACTTTTATAAAATTGTGTCACTAATTTAAGCCATTCGCACTGCTCTGACAATAAGACTTTTCCAACTTTATTGATGCGTTATTACAAAATAGTTGCTTAAATTAAAAGCTTTATCTGACAATCCTTTTTTTAAGCTTTTTATTTGTCAGATTTCCATCATCTGAACACTAACCGCATGCTAGTTTTAGTCTTTTGTTGAAGGGAGCTGCGGCGTTATCCTTTTAAGCAGTGCATATGTGATTTGGTTTGCTGGGAGAGAACTGTGTCCTCCAGTGAAATTGATAGTGCGGCGTTGTGGCTCCTGCAGCCGGCAGATTCTCCTGAATCTCTCTGAAAACCTGTGCCAGAGCGTCTTCTATGCATCAGCTTCATAAGAGACATTGAAGTAAAAAACGTTGGAGGTTATGGCTCCAGGCTTTGAACCATGACCTTTTAATCCAGTTCTGACATTGTAATTTCTATTCTCATTTTAGGTAAATTTGAGACCTTACCCTTATGATCAACTGTGGACAGGTCATCTCTGTAGACTGGCTGAGATCTTAAATAGCAAAAGTTGCTTGTAGAGCATTTTTAAATGTAGCTACGTATATAAAGCCTTAGCTTTGATGTTATGTTTTTTTACATTAGCTTGTCTTCAGTTTATCACTGCATTCCTATTATAGCGCACGAATAAACCTTTAAAAACCCACTCGGATGAAAGTTTTGGGTGTTTTTAAAGTGTTCCTGTGGCCTTTTTTTCTGGACATATATTAAGAAAACTAAGCCCCTTTTGCATTTCAGAGTATTTCTTTATTCAAATCGTTGTGAATCAGGAGCAGACAAAAAAATGCAGCATGAAAAAGATCATATTTTCAACATAGAAAATAGCTCAAAATATGGTTGGAGTTGGACTTTAGGCATCCGTCACTCGTGTTTGAGAAATGAAAACCATATCCGGAGCACATTCCTGAGTTTTTGTATTAGCATGTTTGTCTCTTAGTTTCAGTAAAACATTTTTGTTTGGAATTAGAGCCGTTATTTTATACCAATGTGAGTCACCTGATGGAAGATTGCTGGGTCTCTGAATTGAGGCCTAACGATGGATGCACACGGTGACTGTGCTGCTGCTCGGCCTCAAACCGCTTAAAGCAATATTTTTGACCAGCTCTCTTTATTCCCCATCTGCTAATTTGAGGAGGAGAGAGAGTAAAACAATTTGACTGTTTGTTCCATAATGTTTAGGCATAATCAAAGGATGAAAATAAAAAAGTGATCTAGAGGTGTTGTAATTGTTGAAATCAATGAGTTTGTGAGCCTTCCTTATGGACTGTAATACATTTTTAGTACCTGAGAGCTTGTCTATGTTCTTTTTGTTGTTAGAAATGTGCATTTACTTAAAATAGGTTTAAAGGCTTAATACAATATTTTTTTTTAAATTAAAACATTTCCAGTGATGTTTTCATTATAATTATAACGTTTTTAACCAAAGTCTCACAACCTAAATGTCTTAAAAAGCCATATTTAATGTTTATCTGAAGCCTCTGTTGGTTAGAGAGAGAACACAAAAGCGGAGAACACATTTGGGAGTTTAAGTTAAATGTTAAATACATGCAGCCAGCAACAAAATCCAGCCTTGAACGCACTTAAAATACGTGCAGGGAATGAAACAATGTGCCATCTTCTCTTCTACCACACCTGAGCTTGTGCACGGGGCAGATCATTTGTTCTTTCATAAGGAAAAGGCCACATGTACATATCAAAAACTCAAAAAACATTATTTTCATTGCCCACATTTAACATAATTACAGATATTAACATAAAGTAGAACTTATAAACCTGACTGAATTAAAAACTGCTGTATCTGCTCTTTTTCTGCTTTTGGTTTGTGAGGAGGTCTAACTGTTGAGCACATACACAAGAATGACTGAAATGTTCTTTTTGTATTTTATGAAGCAGTAATTTTCACTTCCACTTTTTTAAAGACTTTTCAGGTCAAAGATTTTTCTTCTAATGTCTGTTAACTGAATTTTAAACCTTCCTCTAAGTTGAAAAGATGACTGAAGTTGATTGAATACGTTATATCTGAGAATGCTTGTATCGACATGTGTGATAATTGGCCTGTGACAGTAAGCCTTAACAACTTTGCCAGCTCCATATTTGACCTAAATACTTTGCTCTTGATGGAACGACTAAAGCAGAGTTGTGTTGTTTTCTTTTTCATAGCAGTTTTGTCAACTCAAAGCTCTGTGAGTAATGTTTTTGTAAAAATGCACACATTATAAAACTGTCGAAGACTTTTGAAGGTTAATGCACACTGTTGATTCTTCTTAAACTCTTCAATGAACTGTTTTTACTCATTTTGAAAGTTTTTTTTTAATGTTGTATAAAACATTTGTAGCCTTTATAAGGACACTGTAAAGACAGTTACTTTATAAGATGTGTATGTATGGTAATTAAAGTTATTGTTGAATAATCTGATTGTTGGAGTTGAATAAAAACTGCCTTTTCATTTCAGGAAACTGAAAATTAGCTTCTTGAATAATTTGGAGATTTCTTTCAACATAAAAACTAGCAATATTCCATAAATAAACAACTCAGAAATAAAATAAAATAAAAACGAAAAGAAGAGGAGAAACAAATATTTACAATTTAGTGTAAACAAAAAAAGTGGATTGTCTTTTTGATAAACGCCCCTTTCGTCATGCCAACATACTAAAATGACCTGAAATTGAAAACTTCTAAGGTACAAAATTTCTTCATGTTTAATACAGCAATTTGTGTTACCTTTGGTATGAAAAGTGTTACATAAAAGGAGATTGATTTGATAATATTTCCTCTAATATCATCTTATTTTTGTTTTGTTTCTTGCAGATAAACCATCATGATTCCCATCACAGAGCTCCGGTATTTTGCTGACACTCAGCCTGCGTACCGCATCCTGAAGCCATGGTGGGACGTTTTCACCGACTACATCTCAATCATCATGCTGATGATTGCAGTGTTCGGTGGGACGCTGCAGGTAACGCAGGACAAGATGATCTGCCTGCCCTGCAAGTGGATTGTAAACAAACAATGCAAGATCATGCCGCTCCCCAATACGACTGCCCCTTATGCGCCCGAGCCCAAAGGCATCCAGTACGACCTTGACCGACACCAGTACAACTACGTAGATGCTGTCTGCTATGAGAACAAACTCCACTGGTTTGCCAAATATTTCCCCTATCTGGTTTTACTGCACACCCTCATCTTCCTGGCGTGCAGCAACTTCTGGTTCAAGTTCCCCCGCACGAGCTCTAAACTGGAGCACTTTGTCTCCATCCTCCTCAAGTGCTTCGACTCCCCATGGACAACGAGGGCTTTGTCCGAGACCGTGGTGGAGGAGAGTGACCCCAAACCGGTGGGGAAAATGAACGGCTCGACGGATAAGAAAACGTCTAGCGTGAGCGAAGACGTTGAAGCGAGTGTGCCCATGCTTCAACGGACCAAGTCTAGAATAGAGCAGGGGATCGTGGACCGCTCAGATACCGGGGTTTTAGACAAAAAAGAAGGGGAGCAAGCCAAGGCGCTTTTTGAGAAGGTGAAAAAATTTAGGATACATGTGGAGGAGGGCGACATCGTGTACCGCCTCTACATACGTCAGACGATTATCAAGGTTATCAAGTTTATACTCATTATTAGTTACACCGCCTACTATGTCCAGCACATTAGGTTCAATGTAGATTGTGCAGTGAACATTGAAAAACTCACAGGGTACAGCATGTTCCATTGTGCTCACCCCTTGGCAACTCTTTTTAGGATACTGGCCTGTTTCTACATCAGCTTGGTTGTAGTTTATGGACTCATCTGCATGTACACGCTCTGCTGGATGCTCAGCCGCTCCCTTAAGCGATACTCTTTCGAGTCCATCCGTGAGGAAAGCAGCTACAGTGACATTCCAGACTTGAAGAACGACTTTGCCTTCATGCTACACATGATTGACCAGTATGACCCGCTCTACTCCAAGCGCTTCGCTGTGTTTCTGTCTGAAGTTAGCGAGAACAAGCTGAGGCAGCTGAACCTCAACAATGAGTGGACGTTAGAGAAGCTTAGACAGCGAATCACCAAGAACTCTCAAGATAAGCTGGAGCTACACCTCTTTATGCTCAGCGGCATCCCAGATACGGTTTTCGATTTGATTGAACTTGAGGTGCTCAAGCTGGAGCTCATCGCAGACGTAACAATTCCCCCAATCATCGCCCAGCTTTCCAGTTTGAAGGAGATGTGGCTCTATCACACACCTGCAAAAATTGAGGCTCCGGCATTGGCTTTCCTGAGGGAAAACCTGAAATCTCTCCATATCAAGTTCACTGATATCAAGGAGATCCCACTGTGGATCTACAGCTTGAAAAACCTTAGGGAACTGCACCTAACTGGAAACCTGAGTGCTGACAACAATCGTTTCATTATCATCGATGGGCTCAGAGAGCTCAAAAGTCTAAAAGTCCTGCGTCTGAAAAGCAATCTGACCAAGCTTCCCCAGGTAGTAACCGATGTAGGTGTGCACCTTCAGAAGCTTTCCATCAATAATGAAGGTACCAAGCTTATGGTACTCAACAGCCTGAAGAAAATGGTCAACCTGACAGAGCTTGAGCTTGTACGCTGTGACCTTGAACGTATCCCACATTCCATCTTTAGTTTGCACAACCTGCAGGAGATCGACCTAAAGGACAACAATCTGAAGACCATCGAGGAGATCATCAGCTTCCAGCATCTGCATCGCCTAGTGTGCCTAAAGCTTTGGTACAACCAGATAGCCTATATTCCCATTCAGATTGGAACCCTTACCAACCTGGAACGGCTGTACCTGAACAGAAACAAGATCGAGAAGATCCCCAGCCAACTTTTCTTCTGCCGCAAGTTGCGCTTCCTGGACCTAAGCCACAACAATCTGACCAGCATCCATCCTGACGTGGGCTTCTTACAAAACCTGCAGTACCTTGCTGTGACAGCGAACAGGGTAAGGAACTGAATTATTTGTCCTCTTAATGTTGTTCTTTCTCTGAGGTTAGAACTAAATTCTTCTCCTGTTGGGCCAAAAGTTCAGTTGGAAAGTGTTAAAGACCCACTCCGATGAAAATTGTGTTTTTGATGTTTTAAATAGGTTCCTGTGGAATTTTTCGGATGATGGAGGATGTATATAAAGAAAATTAAGCTCCAAAATTGATTTCTAAGCATTTCTTTTTTGAAATCTTGAATCAGCAGCAGATGAATAATACCATGTGAACAAAAACCCTATTTGAGAAAATACGCTGGGCGGGCCACAAGCTCCCTGCTGCGCTCCTTTGTGACGCATCCAATTGTATACGACTAAATCCATGCACGTCTTCATCCCGTCCATGTACAGGAAGGAGGGGCGGGGTTCCACCGCACCAGTGGTCCCGCCCACAGCTTATAGTGATGTAATCACTATAACCACTGGGGATGCTTTTAAAATAGCTCAAAAAATGATTGGCATGGGTCTTTAAAAGTTCTATAAAAGTCCTGCATTATGGCTGCAGAACACATGGCTAACAGAAGCAAAGATTGGTTTTGATTTACAAAGAATATTTTAACAGTATTATAAGCTTAGGGATAGAGTTTCACACTCCTGACAAAACAAGATTTACATCAGCATAAAGAAATATCACAAAGGGGTGCAAAGTTGTAACTATATGGAATGTGGTCACATGACCTATAGATCAAAATGGACCATGTAATAACTTTCACTTTTAAACAAGCTTTAACTTTGAAATCAAAAGTTTGTTAGTAAAGTTCTGATGGGAAGTCAAACTTATAGAAGCTACAAAATAGAACATGATTTCACATTTGGATTTTCAAAAACATTTGATTTATCTAAAAAAAAAAAAACAGTGCTGTGCGTTCATACAGCAGCATTGGCTATGAAAGAATACAGCTTATCTTGTTAAACATGAAACACTGGTGTGGGGATTGGGTTTTGTGCGTAAGAAGCTGAAGTAATGCCGTCCCCCCATGTGGTGAGTTTATGTCCCCTGAGAGAAAACAGCAGTTTTAGGACAACTCCACTTCTTTGTTGATTGTAACCCACAGCAGAGCCGTCATTAAAAACTGCAGCACTACTAAGGGAAAAGAAGTTTGGGTTGGTCCACACTCGGCATGAAGCGATACACTCAGTTCTTCTATCCCAAACACAGATCTTTTGTGAAGTTCTCATGGGACCCCCTACTGCAGTGCATGCCACATTTGCCTTGCATTAAAAACAACACAGAGAGCACAATAGAAGTCAAACTGAGGACAATGAAAACTGTTTTCCAAGCTGAGGCTGAAGATTTGATCTTAGATGCAAATGCTAAGGCGATGAAGAAAAAGTGTGTGTGCATCTACTCCTATAGGAGTAGGCGTATGGAAGCGATTATGTAGCATAAATAAAAAGCAAAGTCAAAACCAGAAATGCTTTTTCATTTTCAAAATGAAGCTGCATTTTTTGACTCAAAAATATAATGAAAAAGCAATCCACCAAAATGCTTTTTCATTTCCTTCCTCAACACAGCTTATTCTGTCACTTAATTAAAATTAAAATGAAAATGGTATTTGACATTTCATTTTCAAACAGTTCTCTGGTAAATGTGTAGCATAATTCATTTAGAAATGTCTAATTTGACCATTAAAATGGATTAATAGAAATGCTTTTTAATTTTCAAAATGAAGCTGCATTTTTTGACTCAAAATTAAAAAGAAAAAGCAATATTTCAAAATGCTTTTTCATTTCCTTCCTCAATACAGCTTATTCTGTCACTTAATTAAAATGATAAAGAAAATGGTATTTGACATTTCATTTTCAAAAAGGTCCCTGGTAAATGTGTACCAAAATTCATTTAGAAATGTCTCATTTGACAATTAAAATGGATTAACAGAAATGCTTTTTAATTTTCAAAATGTAACTGCATTTTTTGACTCAAAATTAAAAAGAAAAAGCAATATTTCAAAATGCTTTTTCATTTTATACTTAAAACCGCTTATTCTGTGTCATAATTCAAACGAAAATGCAAAGAGGGGATTGCATTTGCATTTTAACATCCACCCCGCGCAAGTTGTCACAATATTCAATTCGAAAAAGCATTAGCAGAGGGGAGGCGGGGCGATGACGTCACTGCTTTCTCCGTGTGTCCGGCTGCTGACTGACGCACACACGCGCACCAAGAGCAGACTGTGTTAGCGGCAGAGACGAGGGTTTTGTGATGGTTGTGAACTTCTGATGAGTTTCCACAGCTTCTCAGGACTAAGTAGCTGCATGTCCGCCTTCTGCGGTCCTCCTCCTGACGCACCGCGGACAAGCTTTGTTCTTTGGACCGCCAGCTGCCTTCGCACAGCGGAGCGCGAAGCTCCGACGATCGCTGAAGGCGGAAATGCTGCTACGATCTGAGAAACCATCATATGAATTTGTGTTTCCAGTGGTGTCCAGAACAAAATAAAGACTGATGTAATTCACAGATATTTACACATTTATCTGCAGCTTCGCGGTGAATTTGCTGTTCGATGACAGCTGGAGCTCCATCGATCAACAGACAGCAGATTTCTCGATGCTAAACGTTGCTGGTTGGACCAAAAACACTCACTCAGCGCGAAGCTGCAGGAGACTATCTTCATAATGTGCTTTTATAACAGTTATGCTAATATTTTACGGCCTGCTCTGCTCGATTATATGTTTTTAAATCCGTGCGGTCAGACGACGCTAAAGTTGGCTTACGATTCACAGCTTCTGATTCGCGAGGGAGCTAAAGAAACATTCCGCTGCATTTTTCATATTAAGATTACGTAAAACCGGGTCCTGTTCAAAAACCGCTGGACCTGGCCTGCTCAAACCTGGATTCCTGGATCTTAATAAAACAAACAGCAAATTCACCGCGAAGCTGCAGATACATGTGTAAATATCTGTGAATTACATCAGTCTTTATTTTGTTCTGGACACCACTGGAAACACAAATTCATATGATGGTTTCTCAGATCGTAGCAGCATTTCCGCCTTCAGCGATCATCGGAGCTTCGCGCTCCGCTGTGCGAAGGCAGCTGGCGGTCCGAAGAACAAAAGCTTGTCCGCGGTGCGTCAGGAGGAGGACCGCAGAAGGCGGACATGCAGTTACTTAGTCCTGAGAAGCTGTGGAAACTCATCAGAAGTTCACAACCATCACAAAACCCTCGTCTCTGCCGCTAACACAGTCTGCTCCTGGTGCGTGTGTGTGCGTCAGTCAGCAGCCGGACACACAGAGAAAGCAGTGACGTCATCGCCCCGCCTCCCCTCTGCTAATGCTTTTTCGAATTGAATATTGTGACAACTTGCGCGGGGTGGATGTTAAAATGCAAATGCAATCCCCTCTTTGCATTTTCGTTTGAATTATGACACAGAATAAGCGGTTTTAAGTATAAAATGAAAAAGCATTTTGAAATATTGCTTTTTCTTTTTAATTTTGAGTCAAAAAATGCAGTTACATTTTGAAAATTAAAAAGCATTTCTGTTAATCCATTTTAATTGTCAAATGAGACATTTCTAAATGAATTTTGGTACACATTTACCAGAGAACTGTTTGAAAATGAAATGTCAAATACCATTTTCATTATCATTTTAATTAAGTGACAGAATAAGCTGTATTGAGGAAGGAAATGAAAAAGCATTTTGAAATATTGCTTTTTCTTTTTAATTTTGAGTCAAAAAATGCAGCTTCATTTTGAAAATTAAAAAGCATTTCTATTAATCCATTTTAATGGTCAAATTAGACATTTCTAAATGAATTATGCTACACATTTACCAGAGAACTGTTTGAAAATGAAATGTCAAATACCATTTTCATTTTAATTTTAATTAAGTGACAGAATAAGCTGTGTTGAGGAAGGAAATGAAAAAGCATTTTGGTGGATTGCTTTTTCATTATATTTTTGAGTCAAAAAATGCAGCTTCATTTTGAAAATGAAAAAGCATTTCTAGTTTTGACTTTGCTTTTTATTTATGCTACATAATCGCTTCCATATAGGCGTGGTTAATGCTATTTGCATTAACCACAGCATGTTTGAGTAAAGGCACAGTAGTTTTTTGGGGCAAGACAAAGTTTGGATGGTTGAAGCAGAAACAAGTTGCTAGAACTCCATATCTGCAGCAGCGAAAAAAAGCTTGATGCCATTTCTGCCTCGTAATGGTGTCTCACCTTAAGCTGTCATTTGGTTGGTCATCACTGCCGACTTTATTGCTCAAAAAATGAATGCCGCCCTGTAAATGGACATTTTATGAACTACTGTCACCCACCATCTTTTACAGTATCAAACGTAGATTCAATCAAAATAAAGTTTGTTGAAACTTTTTTAAAGTTTTGTTGTTTATGTTGTTAAATAATCGTCCAGAATGTTTCCTAAAACCACAGAGCTCTCAGGATTCCATGAATAAATGTGTTTTTAGTGAAAGCTACCTTTGCTGCTGCTTTTATTGTTTTCTTGAGTCTGCATCCTCAAAATAGCTCCCAGCAGGTCTGGAAGCAGCCACAAATAGCTCCATTAGAGGAGACTGTTTTGATGTCCTGTTTCTGTTTTTCTTTTTTGACTTTGAACATCTACACCTGTAATCTTATTAGTCTTTCTTGTGATTCACATTTAAGTGTGTGTCTCTGAGTCCCATGTGATTCCCGTTTGATGAGACTAAGGGTGTATTCAGACTAGACACATTTGGTTCGCTTAAAGTGAATCACCGTTTGATTCTCCCGATAATCCTGAAAAAGATTTCAGTCTGAACACACTCAAGCGGACCCTGGTTTGGGACCAGGAGCCGTTCTCTCGGACCCATCTTTTGAGGTGGTCTCGGTTCATTTCCAGTGGGACTGAGATTCCTCAGTCTGAATGCAATCCAATCCCAGAGCGGAACCACTGAACCAAACGGCCACCGTAGCCAGTTGTCATGTGATGTAAACAGAGTAGGAATTAGGAATGAAGGAACGGATGAGCCGCGGACAAATATAAAGCAACGATTTTCGTGTTATCAAACAGAGAAAGGTCCAACTCCTTAATTATTAGAAGGTTTATTTTAACACATGTGAAAATGCTTCCTACAGTGAGGTCAATACGTATTTGATCACCCTGTGATTTAGCAAGTTTTCCCACTTAGAAAACATGGAGGGGTCTAAAATTTTCATCATAGGTGCATTTCCACAGTGAGAGACAGAATTACTGTGACAAATAAGTATTTTATCACTTGATTATCAGATTTCCGACCTGCTGTTCTGCTTTTAAATGGTCCAACTCCACTCTGCTCATGATTCTAAATTAGTGGCACCTGTTTGAGGCTGTTAGCTTGCATAAAGGCACCTGTGCACCCCACAATCAGTCAGAAGTCTAACTACCAACATGGGCAAAACCAAAGAGCTGTCAAAAGACACAAGAGACAAAATGGTAGACCTTCACAAAGCTGGAAGTGGCTACGGGGCAATTGCTAAGCAGCTTGGTGAGAAAAAAACAATTGTCAGAAAATGGAAGAGGCTAATGATGACTATCAATGTCCCTCGGACTGGGGCCCTTCGCAAGATCTCACCTCGTGGGCTACCGATGATGCTAAGGAAGGTGAAGAATCAGCCCAGGACTACATGGGAGGACCTGGTCAATGACCTGAAGAGAGCTGGGACCACCATTTCCAAGGCTACTATAAGTAATACATTAAAACGTCGTGGTTTAAAATCATGTATCGCACGGAAGGTTCCCCTGCTGAAGTCAGCCCATGTCAAGACCCGTCTGAAGTTTGCCAATGACCATCTTGGTGATCCAGAAGAGTCATGGGAGAAAGTCTTGTGGTCAGATGAGACAGAAATAGAACTTTTTGGTCTTAACTCCATTCGGCGTGTTTGGAGGAGGAAGAAGGAGGAGGAGCCTCATCCCAAGAACACCATACCTACAGTGAAGCACGGGGGTGGAAGCATCATGCTCTGGGGATGTTTTTCTGCACAGGGGACTGGACGACTGCACTGTATTAAGGAGAGGATGAACAGGGCTCTGTATTGTGAGATATTGGGCAAAAACCTCCTTACATCAGTCAGAGCATTGAAGATGGGTCGTGGCTGGGTCTTTCAGCATGACAATGACCCGAAGCACACAGCCAAGAAAACCAAGGTTCTGGAGTGGCCTAGCCAGTCTCCAGACCTAAATCCAATAGAGAATCTTTGGAGGGAACTGAAACTCCGAGTTGCTCAGCGACAGACCCGAACCCTGACAGATCTAGAAAATATCTGTATGGAGGAGTGGGCCAAAATCCCTGCTGCAGTGTGTAGAAACCTAGTGAAGAACTACAGGAACTGTTTGACCTCTGTAATTGTTAACAAAGGCTTCTGTACCAAATATTAAAGTTGTTTAACTCAAGTTATCAAATACTGAGTTGTCACAGTAATATACAAATAAATTGTTTAAAAAAAATCGTACAACGTGATTTCTGAATGTTTGTTCAGATTCTGTCTCTCACTGTGGAAATGCACCCATGATGAAATTTTTAGACTCCTCCATGTTTTCTAAGTGGGAGAACTTACTAAATCACAGGGTGATCAAATACTTATTGACCTCACTGTACATGCTTGTGTGTGTCTTGGTACGTGACACACGCTGCTGTGACGTCATCCTAAAAGCTACTTTTAGGAAAGCTACTTAAAAGCTACTTTTAGGATGACGATGAGACACAGTAATTCATTGAAATGTAGTTGGATGAATGCAGACTCAAAACGACTTTTAACGTGATGTACATTGCTTTTAACACTGTTTTCACAACAATCTATACGTCATAGACACGTACCAGCGTACATTCTTAGCTGTCTTCTTGCTAGGAACCGCCCTGCAGCATGCCTCAGCTGGACCAAAAAAAAGCAAGTAAAAAACTTTGTACCTGATGTTGATACAGAAAATTGGTCAATGAAATATAAAGTTTCCTGACGAGGACTGCAAAGTTCAGGACTTCCATAATTTCTGCCTTTTGTTGCTTTGCCCCACCCTTGAAATTCCCGACTAATGAGTGAAGAGATCTTTGGACATTTGTTAACAAGTTTTAGTCTGGAACAAGATAGTCTGCTTAAATATAGTCTTAATACAGACTAAATGCAACGTTCAGAACTCCACTGGGTCCGGACTGATGGATTCTTCCAGTCAGAATACACTCCAAGTTATTGATTTCTCCCAAAAAAGACACAACCTAAATCTGTAAGTGAATTTTTTTTTTTTCATTGGTTTTGCATTAACTGGAAGTCATGGAGCCTGACATGAAAAAAGGCTTTAGCCGGATTTAAGTTTTTGTGTTGTATTTGAAGTGGTACCAACTTAAGCTCTCATAAAAAAAGAAATCTATTTCTTTTGTTTTCATTGGACATGTGTTACTTTTTTCTGTTTGGCAAACAAAAGCAGTTGTTTACATTGACTAGATTCTGACCGCTGGGCTGCAGTTGTTCTCAGAAGGCTTCATGTTTGTCATGATCTGTCCATATAAGACCCCTGTGACCCTAAAAGGGTATCAGCAGGTTCTGAAGATGGATGGATTACTTCTACTGGGGTTTTTGTTTCTGTCTTTATGTTGTTTCTTCAGGGTCTGGTTGCGTTATTCCCTGAATGTATGCAATGGCTATTTTCATTTTGAACAGTTTTGCACTTTATTCTGGGGGTTTATTGTTTTAGGCTCATTACCTCCTATACCCTTTCTTTCTTCTACTTCTTGTCGTCTCCATTTTAGATCGAGACTTTGCCCCCTGAGCTGTTCCAGTGTAAGAAGCTGCGAACTCTCAACCTGGGCAACAACTGCTTGCAGACGCTGCCGTCACGCTTTGGAGAACTAACAGGCCTCACCCAGCTGGAGCTGAGGGGGAACCGTCTCGAGTGCCTTCCGGTGGAGCTCGGAGAGTGTCGTCTGTTGAAGAGGAGCGGCTTGGTGGTGGAGGAAGACCTGTTCAACACGCTGCCATCAGAAGTGAAAGAGCAGCTTTGGAGGGCCGATAAGGAACAAGCATGAAGAACGAAGACGAATCAGAAGAACAGACAGAGAAGCAGAGGTTTTCCTAAACCAGGGTTAGCTTCGTTACAGATGTTTAAAAGGAATAGTTGCAGCCTATTAGTTTGATACCGGACTCTGCCAATTTGGAACTGACTCCTCATTCTTTCTAGGAAGTCTCATTACTGAGCTCAAGTTCCTTCAAAAATGTGGTTTTTCCACATCCTGACCATAAGGTCCCGGAAACGTCAGCAGAAAGTATTGAATATGCATGCCATAGTAGTACTTTTTCTGGAAGAAAAAAAAACAACTTATTATAGTTAGACTGTTTTCAAGGACTCAGTCTTGCCAGTGACCTAGAAGTGCTCACCACCACTATTTTGCTGGTCAAAGGAAATCTGCACAAGTTGATCACACTCACAGCAGTGTTGCCTGCCCTTCATCTGACCTGACATATTTGGAGTGTCTCTGCCTTCATCCACACTTGGTAAATGAATCAGTTGAGGCTCAGCTGATTGCGAAGCACGAGGATTTGTTGTTTTTGCCGAGCGCTCCACCTGCTTTTTTTATCCGAGCAGGCCGACGGCGCTCCAGTCACCACAGGCCTCCTGAGGAAACCACTTCAAAGGAGAGCTGTCAGGTATTCAGTGGGACAAACTACAGCGCTGT
This sequence comes from Oryzias latipes, assembly GCF_053564925.1. Lineage (NCBI taxonomy): Eukaryota > Metazoa > Chordata > Actinopteri > Beloniformes > Adrianichthyidae > Oryzias > Oryzias latipes. Next base: position 24,954,050 of record NC_136248.1, on the reverse strand, counting down.
CATTAATTTATAACCGCAGCTCCTGTGGCTGTCGTGGAGAAATCCGCCTTTTTTTTTTCTCTGTTTACTTTGCAGCTGAATGTCGGCTCATTTTATCTCTAAAAAAACGCAGTACTAATGTGTCTTAATGGTGAGCAGAAGAGGGCGTCTATGTCTATTGGAATATTTGGAAAAAAGCAAGTCAATTTTTTTGATGTACTTTAAAATTCGACCACATTTTTACTTAAACGCAAGTAAAATAACTACTGACTGAAAATGCAGCTTACTGTAGATACACGTTTTAAGGCATTTTAAGTGACCTTTAATGATATTACCTAGAATGTTTAAGCCTCCCACCGACTTTTGCTTTATTAATAAAAAAGTAAAGACGCTTTCACAAAAGTTATACAACTCTGTTGTAGCAACTTTCATGCAGGATCCTTCTACCCTCCTTAAGCATGTAGTGAATGTATGTGGGAGCTTTGATCAGAGCAGAAGATGTCAGACACTGCCAGTTTAAACAAATATATATCATTTTCTGACTTTTTTTTTTTTAGACGTGCACTTGCTGTATATCATGTCTGGTTTACCCCCCCAAGAGTTTATTTTAGGAGATGCAGCTTATCTGCGGAAATCTGCTGTTTGTTTATTCGCAGCACAAATGAGCACAAACAGGAAACTGCAGAGTTAGATCTGGTTTGGACCGGCCTTCTAAAGGGAAAGATTACTGTGCAGAGTAAGTTTGCCGAATACGTGATATCCATTAACCAAATGAGGGCAGTGTGCTTTGTTTGCTTGAAACACTTTTCTTTATAAGATCTGGGGTTTAATAGGATCATTTGGAACGGATCCGCCATGTTTACTTCTGCCAGGCGTCTCTTGCTGCAAGTATGGCCTTAGCTTTTACAAGCTATACCCTGTTAATGATCGCAACCGTCATCGGGCCTTTTTTCTTGTGTTGTAAAAATGTATAGCTTCCTTATTTAATGTCTTTGTTAAATGTGCATCACATGGTTTTATTCTTACCAGGTGCTCTTTTGTTTTAGCTTGTTAGGACGTTTAGAGGAGGGCTGATTGGAATGGTTTGCACCTCTTTGTTTTTATTGAGGCCTTGTTTAAGAACAGATTCCTTTCAGGAGAAATCTTTTTTATGCCAAGTAAACAAGTTTATCGAGATAAACTGCAGTCCTGTTAAACGCCAAACAGCATATGCAAAAGGGTAGCAGCCAAGACAGAGAAGAAAGAAAGATTTTAGTGCAATGGTTGTATTTTAGTTGTTTTGTATTGACCCAGTATTGATTATATACTGAACACAAAGTCAACCAATAAGAAAGGGTTATGGGAAAATGCAAAATACTCGACTAAATTGTTTCCAGTAGTCGGAGTTACATTTCTAAAACAAAGTTGTTGTTTTTTTTTTAGTTTTCTGTCTAAACACATTTCTAAGTCCAGGAAAGTCTTCAGTGATTCTGTTAGAGAAGCTGGGCTCCAACATTCTGCACCACAGGAATTTCAGCCCCCCAATGACTGAAATCCAAGGGTATGGTCTTTTTTAACCTCTAAAGCAGTGGTCCCCAACCTCCAAGCTCCACCGGTGCTGGTCCATGACAGTCTGCACCGGGACTCAAAGAAAAAAACACAAACACCTTTTTCGTTTTTTATAATCTAATTCTGAAGGATGTTTTATTTTGAAAAACTTCTGGATTCTTCCCACTACATCCTACTTACAGTGGGGCAAAAAGGTGTTTATTCAGTCATCAATTGTGCAAGTTCTCCTACTTAAAAAGAGGAGGGGGGCATGTAATTTTCATCATAGGTATGCCGCAACTATGAAAGACAAAAATGAGAGAAAATCCAGAAAATCACATTTTCTGATTCTTAAAGAATTAATTTTTAAATTACAGTGGAAAATAAGTACTTGGTCACCTGCAAACAAGCAAGATTTCTGGTTCTCACAGACCAGTAACTTCTTAACAAAAATAACATTTTATGTATATCATTTGAATGGTTCCTACATTAAATCTAGTATACAAATAAAGTTTAAAGCAGCTGAAAAACTAAAGTCACTCGGGTGGCCTCTTCAGGGCTTTCTGGGAAAATATTAAATTGGTGGGTGGCCTGAAAAAGGTTGGGGACCACTTCCCTTCTTTTGATTTTTAAAGTTACTTTGCCCCCGAAGACATGAAGTGGTGCCTCAAAAATCCCCCAAATTCCTCTTATACAATCTCAGAAGAATAAAATCTGTCTAACTGCATCATATCATCGTCATGGTAACGTGGGTTCGCTGGATTTATTGGGGCTCCAAATCACCAGTTTGTTTCCAAACTTCACTCCTCAGTGTTTTCCTTGCAGCACGGATCAGATGGGAAATGCACACTTTGCACGTAACCCGCTTAACCCTCATGGGAAATATTAACTATTCACTAGTTGAAAGAAATTAACCAATAGTGGAGACTGCAATGCATCTTGGAAGCTTGTCGGTCCGAGGTCACGTCCCACTTAGAACCGGGAATTTCTGGATCATGCAAGCTCCCAGGATTGATTCCCCTTTTTAGAAACATGAATGTCTGCTTCAATGTTTTTGGTTTTTTTTTCTTAAGTTTGTTTTTCGTTTCCTGAATTCAGTCAAACCAAGTTCAGCACCTTTTGCTCGCTCTAGTTCTCAAAGCCTTTTGGAAGAAAAAAATCACAAGGTTTTAAAAAATAGCTTTAGTTTTGGTAATAAATATGAATAATTTATGATCATGGAGCAAAAATGTTCTGTGGAAGACGCCTTATTTAAGGTGATTTCAAGTGTCTGAAGGCCCCACTCACAAAACCAAGTCTCTACCAAAGATAAAGTGTTTAAATGTGGTTCTAAAGCTGTTGAGTTTTTTACTTAATTCTGCATTTTGCTTTAGTTTTTGTACAGATTGTGTAACACGATGCCAGAAAGCCTCACTCCCTCACCACACGGCAGCCAATCAGACCGTTTATGTATTTCCCAGCAGGTACTGCATTCCAAAAAATGTGCTCTGAGGTTTTGTTTGGTACATTATCACAACCAGTTGTTGATGTTTTTATTTGGAGATGCGTTTAAACTAAAAGGGAACTTAAATGTCATGAACTGACGGTAGAAATTTGTTCATACAGATTTGTGCCAAAGTTTGTCATCGTTTCACTGGGAACTGACTCACAGCTTAGAGAAAGGGCCGGATTTCCCTTTTTTTTTTTTTTATCACACGTCAGCCCTGAGTCCCAATGACTCATGAGTCATTCATCTGAAACTTTGGGTTTAGGACAGTCTGAGGATTGTTGGAAGCCATAAAATGAGAAATCTAGCACTTTTATTTCTACAACTCTACAAGTGTGCTGGTTTATTATAAACCTACTTTATTTGTGTTGTTTTTATAAAGCTTTTTTCTTTTCAAGACATGTATGAGGGGTTCAACAGCAGACTGCCTTGTTTTTGTGTTGTTTTATTTACAGCTGATCAGGAATGAGTGACTATTATTATTGTTTGTCAAACATTCAGGTTAACTAAAGTTTGTTTGTGACAAAGTGCTTCTTTTCAGACATTAGAGGGAAAGTTGAAAGTGTTGTTGGGTTTGTTTCAAGAATTCAAAAATGTTTTTTTTTTTTTTTAATCAAGCAAAATTCCTGCTGTTGCTGCCATGGTTACAATTATGTAAAAAAATGATTGTATTGCCTGTTTGGGGGCCTACAGATTTGGAACTCCCACCTTTTTTTTTTTTAAACTTTAAACCACTGAACCCCCACAGCCATGATCTGGTTGCAGACCGCTGTATCACATTTTAAGGCCTTCACTCAATCGTTTTTGCCTCATACCTGGACACTGGATTTTTAAGCTTCTGTATGGATGGGATTTTGATTTCCAAATGTTCAGACCCTTCTTTTGTACCATTCTGACACATGATAATAAAGGTAACACTAAACTCTGCTGCAGAGTTGTGTCATTCGGGGCTTGGTTCCTTTTTTTGGGGGGGGGGGCGCCTGCTGACAAATGCTGCTTTTTCACTTGAAAAGAAGCTGACTAAGACTTTAGCTCTGACTGGTTAGTGACGGCATCAACCAAGTGGTTTTTGCCTTAAAATAATGTTAAAAAATACATTTAAAACAAATAAAACCCTGTACCTTAGAATCAAAGAGGGGCTTTATATGAATCAGAAAACCAGCCTGGTTGCTCATTTTCCACAGCCAATTAAACTTGGTATGCTTTATGAGCGTCTAAATTCCTCGTGCGCATGTAAACTGAACTGTGCAGCTCAGGTCATGTGAGCACTGCCCTTTTGGTTTGGGGTATTTGTGTCGCCTGGAACATACTTAAAGAAATGCCCAAAGTAGCTTGAGCTCTACATATTTTGAAGATGATACTCTGCAAACTCACTTCATCCTTTTTTTTAATATATATAATTTTTTTAATCAGAACGTTTTATTTGTGGTGTGTTAAAGTTGAATATTTTCTTACTTTTAGCACTGCTCCCATCTAACAGAAAGAAGCTCTGATTACACTAAAGCTCCTCTGCAATTCTTCATTTAAAAAATCGCATGATGGCAAAAATAAATGTTACATTTCCTGTGACAAAGAATCAGTCATGTGTTTGGTGTGTCTTCACTTTGTACTAAAATCCTTGCAAATGAAAAATGATTTTTAATTTTTTACTTGAGCTTTCTTAAAAATGTCTAAATTGAAAAATGTCTAGATTTAAAGAATTAATTCTTGATTTCAACTTTTATAATAATTTTTTGGAAGTAGCTTTACCCACACTAGATAAACTGTGGATCATTTGGAAGTGTAGATTGTACGGTGGCGACATCTAGCGGCCGTTTTGTCGCAGTGCATGTGAATTACGGATAAACTGAAGCAAACGGGCTGCGAGGAAAGAGTTAAGTTTTTATAATCGTATTACTTACCGGAGCGGTTACACTTTAAACGCTTTTGACATGTCACGTGGTCGGGCTGCAGGTTACCCGGATGAGACGCCTTGAATTTGATCGAAGTGGATGGTCGGTTGCTGCAGAGGAGCATGGATTTCATGACAGACCGAGATGTGCAAAAGGTGAGAACTCCTTCAAAATAAAAGTAAAGCCACACCGACGGTGTTGTCACAATTGTTATCCTAAAGGTTTAAAGTAAAGTAAGTGATTCAAAATACTTGTATGAATGGATTATTATTGGATACAGAAATGTATTAGAATGTTTATTTAAAGTCCAGTTTGTATTTTTGTGCTTAAAAGTAGAGTAGGAACCATGCGTGGGCTGTTACGCAACATTCTGCATCAACGAGCGGCCTCAGTCAAACCCCAGAACCTTTTGTTCTTTTCCTTCTATGAACCAAATTTTTGTGGTATATAAAAGACAAAAGACTTAAAAGAACACGAGATTTTTATTAATCTTACACTGAGAACATGTTGTTGAAGCACAATTATTGGAGAAAAACAGAAACTTAGGAGTTTCCTCTTTCATCTTCACTCCACAGCTTTTATTCTGAAAGATAGTGTGGCAATTCTCTTTACAGTAAAAAAAAAAAAGCAAAACTGTGTCGTACGGCCTATTTTAAGATTTAGTTTTTACCTTTAATGATCAAAATTAGGATTAAATTCAAGTTATATGTTTAATGGAAATCCTATTTAGTCTAAATTTGGGTTTGTTTATTAACAGAAACAGAATGAAAAGAAAAAAAAAAAGAATTCAGAATTTTCTACTTCTTTTACCTATGCATACATAATTTAGTTTTCCAGTAGATGGATCAGAAAAGCAGAATACAAAACTGCAAATGTTTTGCTTTTCTGCATTCAATCTACTGGGAAATAAAAAAAAAAAAAATCTAGTCATGTACTGAAATGTAGTCATCTGCTGCTGTATGCCCCCCACCTAATCCAAGACCCATTTTGATGAAAAATGTCTTTTTGTAGCATTTTTTCTGATAATTTAGGATATATTTAAAGACATTTAAGCTTAACATTTCATTCCTAAGTATGGCTGTATTCAAATCGTTGTGAATCACTTACAGAGGAGAAAATGTAGTTTGAAAACGTTTATTTGTGATGTGAAAAAACAACCTGGGCGAGCCACAAGCTCCCTGCTCTGCTCCATTCTGATGCATCCACTTGCAGACAAAAAGAACCATGTAAATCTTTGTTTTCCTCGTCTGAGCTGGCATCTGGATCGAAACTGTACGGCTGGAAAGCTCCGATATTTCTCAGGCTAGCAATAGGGAGGGGCAGGGGACCACAACTCGGAGGCAAATTCCTAATGAACTACTGGCATTCTGCAGAAACTATGTCCTAGAAAACGACACATTTTTGGCTAAAACGGCTTAATCATAATTAAAAGACCACTGGGGACGCTTTAAAAAAGGTTACAAAAGATGATTGCTGTTTATAGTGTGTGTTGTGGGTTTACAGTACAAGGAGGACGGGTTTGTCGTTCTGGATGGGCTGCTCTCCTCTCAGGAGTGCGATGAACTGAGGCAAAGGATGAACGAGATCGTGGACCAGATGGACGTCCCCGAACACTGCCGCACCACCTTCACCACTTACCACGACGAGCAGCTCAAAACACAGGTGGTTTCATGGAGATTACTGCAAAGAGCACACCTTTAACAACTTCAGGATCGTTTTTTCTTCTTTTTTTAACTCTGTCTTTTAAAACATGCTGTCATTGCTCAAAGATGCAGGTATGGTTGCAGAGTCCTCTCTGTGAGTCCTTGTTCCTTCCCTTCACCCCGGTTGTCCCTCTTGTCAGTCTAATGACAAACCTTTCTGTCAATAATGTACAAACAGTCGATCCATGTTTAGGCATTGCAGGAGGGATCAGCTGATCTCTGTTTGTTTTGCAGGGAAGTGCAGATTACTTCATCACAAGCGGAGACAAGATCAGATTTTTCTTTGAAAAGGGTGTTTTTGATGACCAAGGTGAGAATTGTGTTGTTTGCTCTGCCATTGTAAATGAATTAAAAGGTAAAATAAAATAAAAAATGTTTTGAATTGCAGGGGAATTCAAAGTACCTAAACACCTGTCACTTAATAAAGTAGGACATGGTACATTTAACCTTTTTTTTTTCCTCTTCATCATTTTTTTCTTTTATAAAAATACACAAAATTCTTTTTAACATTGGTATTTTGCTAATATATTTATATATTTTCTTATTTAGCACTGCATGCATATGAGCCCTTATACAAAAAGGTTACGCATTCGGCCAAAGTGCAGGTGAGTTCACCTCTCACTGACATTGTTGGAGGATAATCTTCTGCAGGACAGAAAAAGTGAAGAAACATTTCTCCTTGAAGGGAATTGCAAAGAAGCTGGGCCTTGTGAGTCCTGTAATCCTGCAGAGCATGTATATTTTTAAGGTAAATCATTAATGCACATGAAAACCACCTTCCAGTGTTTCATTCATAAAGATTTTTGATATTTTGTCCTGTTTCCGCAGCAACCAGGAATTGGTGGAGAAGGTAACGAAAAACAGCAGGAATTCTTTTGCCCTAATTAAAAATAATTCATTCATTCCTTTTTTTTTATTTATTTTTTTTAAACAATGTCTAAAAAAAATGTTTTTACATATTTAATTGTTCTTTTATCTAACCCTAACCCTTATCCCTTACCTAAAAGAAAATGAAAAGTTATTTTGGTTTAAAATGTTTTGGACAGATCCTTAATATGTTTAATAAAATAAAAAAAATCTGAAAATGTCTTCATGAGTTGGATGGAATGAAAAAAACGGCACCTGACCTTCTCATTGAAGACAAACACGCACTTTGATCCAGCTTCAGTTTACGTTCAAAGCTAAACATTTAATGCAAAGATTTGAACTTGCTAGAACTGCATCCACCTTTTAATCTGTTCTTAATTCATTTTGTATCCATTCATGGGTGACGTTTTAAGAAAGAATCCTTCTGTGAGACTTTTACGTGGATGTTTTTTTATATTTCACAGCAGACATCTGTGTGTCCTAAACACTGTTGTGTGTTTTTTCAGTGACGGCGCACCAGGATGCTACGTTCCTGCATACAGAGCCTCTTGGCAGAGTGATGGGGCTGTGGATCGCTCTGGAGGATGCCACTGTGAACAACGGCTGCTTGTGGTTTATCCCAGGATCACACAGGAGTAAGTGGAAAAACCAGGAATGACAGAATTGTTCAGCAGGAGAAACCACCAAGCATTACACAATGTTGCATTAAAAAATCTCTGTTTTTGACTTAATGTACCGGTAGCTACTAAATAATGCCATTCTGTTTATTTTAGTTTTTGGTGTTTCCATGATAAGATTGCGGTGGTTTCAACATTGATTTCTCAATATTTCTGTTAAGATTTTTGATTCCATGTTCTAATTTCATAAAAGTGCAAAATAAAACCCCAGACTACATAAATATGACATACATAGTGATTTATTGGTAAAACCCAAAACCTAACTACAGCCATGAAGTGAGAAATGTTTTATAATTTCACTAACTTGTCAAACTTGAGGGCACAGCTACAATATATACGTATAGTTGTATTTTTAATTTATGTTCCACATTTTGTGATATCTATGACTTTTTTTTCCCAGGTGGCATCTCCCGCCGCATGGTTCGCACCCCCAAAGGCTCCTTCCCACTGACGGATTTCATTGGAAGGGAGCAGGCATATCAGGAAGACACATTTGTGGCTGCACCTGTTCAAAAAGGTGAGTTGAACTTTTACAAAATCTGCTGATTATGAGAGAAAGAATTTGAATTAGGATGCTTTCTGATTTAACATTTTAAAGTGGGAAAAAAGCATGTATTTTGCATGTTTAGAGAGCTCCACCATCCACTTCCTCATTTTCAGGCGGCGTGGTTCTGATCCACGGGGAGGTGGTGCATCGAAGTGCTGAAAACATTTCAGAAGAATCCCGCCACGTCTACACCTTTCACGTTATGGAGGCTCTGGACACCCGCTGGAGCCCTGACAACTGGTGAGAGATATTTAGACCTCACTGAATTGAGAATAAACTAGATTTTTACTTCCTATCCTTATCGTCTTTTCCTCTCTTTTGTTATTTTAAAGGTTGCAGCCCACAGAGGAACTTCCTTTTCCACCTCTTTACACTAAATGAAGGATGAGAAGTGGCATTAAGGTTCCTTTGTTTTATGAAAATGAAGCATTTTTGAAGTAATTTTATCTCAAACTTTTTAAATTTTGAACATTTTTGTTAATTGTACTGCTCCAATTTTACAATTTTTTTTCGTAGTTCGAAACTTTTGAAAGAAAATGTAAGAAAGAAAAAAATATATGTATACATTTTTTGTCACAAAAGGACCATGTAAAAGTAATTGAAATGCTTCCCTTTATGGTTTTTATAGATAGAAATACATCAAATGCAAAGAATCTAGGTGTCAATTTTTACTTTTGTCCATGTTTTGTGGTTAATACTGCAGGACGTTGGAGCATATTTTCTACATTTGTCGAAAACTTCACTTAAAACTTTGTTCTTGATTTTTGTCCAGCTTGAGAAGATGACAATAAACCCACATCCTACAAAGTTGGTGAGAAAACCTTTAAAGGGAATATAATTGTTTAATGGCACACATTGTGACACAGGGGTTGTTATTTTGGAGCATAAATAAGCCAATAACCGTACAAAATGTTGTTTTTTAAAGGATTACCTCAGCAGAAGTAACCGGAACACTACATTTTCAGCACTCATGTGTTATAGTAGTGGTTGTTGATTCCTAATTTAATCTTTATAAGGGAAAACAGTGTTGTCTTTAAGTATAAGCTACAACGCTTGTAGGGATGTAAAGATTTTTTTAAAAACATAATCCTAAAATTTAAATTAAAGCCAATTTTACTCATCCATCAACCAGCAACTGATGTCCACTTTTATTCAGCCTTATCCAATCACTCACACTTCACACAGTTTATGTCCAAGTAAGATTGTATTTTATGAAAACACACAACTGTAAAATTTTACTTTCAAGTATATTCATGTCAAGACATAAACGAAAAAAAGAACAACCTATTTCTCATTTTTAACCATAACTGAAACTTTCTTTTCAAGTTTGGAAATCAAAGAAAGAAAAAAACTGATGTGAGGTTTAGGAACAGTCGCGCACATTTCACTTCTCAGGAGTCTTATCAGTTTAGATCTCAGGTACAGCACTGACATGCAAATATTATAGTAAATGGATGTGAGGACGGCTCCAAAAGTGACATGCGATCATGCTAAAATGTTAAAGAAAAAAATAAACGCACCAAGAAAATCTTTACATAAGAAAAATGACATATTAATGCTGAAAATAAAGGTGCATAATTGTAGCATCTTCACCTCAAAACATTTCAATCAAACCAGACATCATTTGAGAAGAATTCCAGTTCAGAATTAAGTTACCAAAAAAAAAAAAGGGGGGGGGGGGTTGGCCAAAAGCATATGTACAGAATCCAAAATAAGTTTGAAGGCTCAGTTTTACAAAGAGGTCCCCCGAAAACACAGAAATACAGATTAAAGTAACTGTAGGAAACTTAGGGAGCGGGTTAAAGTCCTGCATATTGATTACAGTAGGTGATTCCACATTAGTGTCATGCAGGTGCTGTGACAGTCAGTCCTTGGAATAATAAAAAAAAAAGGTACGTGGGGCTGCCATGCTTCTGTCTAGAGTTTTTACAATATTTAGTCAAAGCTGATAGAAAATACATTTCTTTAAGGCAAATATATATTAAGCACTGCAATCGAAGGGGCAAGAAGTATAGTACAAAAAACAAGACAGACAGCTTTGTTCTTCGAAGGCCATACATGGGCATGTATTGTTTTTATAGGACTGATGATCGATCAACGAGCAGCTCCAGTATTGCGTTTGTGTTCAACACACGTTTCCTCAATAATTTAAGGGTTGCAGTCTTCATGGAAAGCTAAATTGCCACCTATTGGCTTCAATATTTCAGGACTTTCCCTGACATTCCTCCGCAGTAGACGACACGGGTCTTCAGTCTTTTGTTGGTGTGGCTGCTGCTTCATAACCTTCTGTTTGTGCCACTTTCTTTATTTACCTGCAAGCTTTAAGCAATCTCCCGCTTGTACCGTTGGTTCCTAAAGGACGATCTTTTAAATACATTATTTCCATACAATCCGTACAATTAAAGGCTGAATGCAGGAGGGGGGAGGGGGGGCCATCTGTACACTCAAAGCAACAGCAGAATGAAGAGGTAGAGGGGGAGCAGGAGGTTGTCTATTTGGGAGGTGTATGCTTCCAGCATGGCTACGAGGGTAATGGAGCCAACAATCCACGAATAGGTAGAGTTCAGATTTATGTTCCCGTCAAATATGAGGAAGATTGCCACGGCGATGATCTGGGCAAACACCGATGTAGCCGTTCCCTCCATGGTCTTCTTGGTCCCAGGCCAACGGATTTCGCCCATGGTGCTGCCGAACACGGACGCGACCGTGTCTCCGACCCCCACAGCCAACACCCCCGCGTAGGGCACCAGGCCGCCCGCTCCCGACAGCACGCCTTTAGGGGCGCAGATCGTGGGGAACAGCCAGATGGGCAGAGACATGCCCATCAGCAAATAAACGTGGGTGAGGATGAGGGGCCCGGAGTCTCGCTCATCCAGGAACAAGGTGAGCAGCTGCCTGAGTAGCTGACCGAGAGGTCTGATGCGGAAGTAACGCACGTACTCCAGGAGCAGGAAAACCGCCAAGCAGCCCACGGACGCCACGTGCAGCAGCTGCCTGTCATACACCAGCCCTGGAACGTACGTGGCCACCACGATCAGGTGGAAATACTTCCGGACGACAGTTGAAGCCTGGTGCTTCTTGGACCCTGATTGGCGCTGATGGTTCTGGTGCAAGACGACACAAGTCGCCACAACGGCCAGAAACACCCAGTACCCCACCAAGCAGAGTCTTCGGTCATTTAACATCACAAAGTCCCAGAGCCACATGAGGGGGTGTCGGCCGATGAACAAGGACAGCCACGGCATGAGGATCCCCAAAACCAGAACGGCTGTCATGATGTGAAAGAAGAGCGAGGACACCCAGGTCTGTGACTCCATGAAGCAGAAGAGCAGGGCGAAGAAAACCCCCAACAGCAACGAACCCACCACAACTACAGGCAGGAAGTAGTTCACCGGATCCCCTTTGACCTCTGACAGGTTTAGCGAGCGCTTGATGAGCTGGTTCACGATGAAGCTGATTCCTCCAACGATGAGGAGCGCCTCTCCCGGTGTGAAGCAGCGCGGCATCAAATACAGCACGATCAGGCAGAGGTAAACAAAGATCAGCAGGACCTCCAAGACCTCGATGACCTCAGAGACGGTCAGGGTTTGCTTGGTCGTGTACAGAATTGCGCTGCCGGCCAGGCCCGCGATCACACAGGTGTTAGTAGGTACAGGTCTTGTGACGCCCATTGCAATCAAGGACAAGAACAGCGCCAGCATCATGCCAGTGACGGTGATCACCATGGAGAAGCGCTCGAAGTAGACATTCCCTAAGGCAGAGCACTTCTCTTTCAGCGCAAGGCCCAACAGAGGCATCACCATAGAGGCCGGAACGATGCCGCTGTTTGCTGATGGACGAAACTGGAACACCGCACCCCCCGACTGAAGTAATCGGTCCCATTTGTGCTGGACGTAAAAAGCCTGGATGAAGAGCGCTATGCTGCACCAAGAGTGCTGGTTCCACACTGCCATGTGGACACACAGCACCGCTCCCAGGACGACACCGGACTCTACGAACACCGGGTTGACCTGCATGGCTCTGGAGAGGCAGGCCACGAAGGAAGGAGATGATCTGAACAGACAGTCTGTAATCAAGAAGAGCCGCCTTTACTGTCAGTTCTTCCCTGTGTCAGTCTTCATCATCTGTCAGTTTCCTTCAAGTCTAAAAAAAAAAAAAAAAGGAGGAAAAGAAAAAAACAGGTATAATACAATTTGGATAAAAATAACCAGCAACCGGGACAAAAGTCATGCTTTTATTGTTGTAAGAAAACCTACAACATGCTTTTGCAGTCAACATGTATTACACAAACCGCTCACTGTGCAACTTTAAGATTATGGCAGACTTAAGAAAATTCCAGGAGGGACTGAAAAATTCTGAAGTAAAATTTAGAGAATATATTTTATGAAACTATTAGATATTTTCACTGGCATATCTAAAGTTTTTCTTTTCCAAAAAGTCTCAGTGATGTGATTTAGTTTTGACTGTATAACCTCCCATAATGGTATTGGTGCAGCATTATTTTGAAATCTCAAAAACAATAGGTGTTTTCTATTTAAAAAAATTACTTTAAAAATGTGTTATTGACTTCAAAATGTAATATTAAAATATAGGACACTTGGAATTTCATAAATTAAGAGAAACAAAAGCTTAAATGAAGGATATCAGCAAAAGTTCATGTTTGTCTTGTTTAACTTTAGACAATAAAAGTCTCCTTATTTTTAAAAAATAAGGGTATGTTGCTTTTTTATTAAAATTATTCAAATTTGTGTTTAAATATACAAAAATAAAAGAATTTGTACATTAGATTTACGCTTTTATGACATCTATGCAAATTGTTACAGGTGGAAGATTGCTTTATACTACAATGAAACGAATTTTATTTTTTAAGTAAAGTTACTCATAGTTACTTTTCTACCCACCTTTGCCAATGAAACGGCAAAGAAAGGGGAAAAATTTGCAAAAAGGTCTGAAACAGGAGAGCTGCTCGTCTTTTTCCACGTTAGCTTAACCTTTGGTCCATTAGGGAGATGGAGGGTAAACACTTAAGTGATCATCATATCCGTAGCACATGAACTAGTTGACCACCAAAGAAAGGCAGGCAGAAACATTTGGACATACTAGCATCTCTACCTGAATCGAGGACGCAGCATCGAGCTGACAGCAGCTGCCTGCGTTAGCACGACGCCGCTGAACTCACACCAAAGGCAGCGCAATAACTAAAAGAGGATTACGTCGAAAACAGTACTCACCTAATTTCATGGGGTTTTCCTCTAGAATAGTGGTTTCGGATACAAACTGCTGCCGTCCCCTTTGAATAAAAATCCTCTTTTTGTCAGATGTCTCTCTTCTCACACCCTGTAGGAAGGGGCCATCTTTGACAGCCGGGTCACGTGACACATTCTAACCATTGGCGAAACGCGATGAGATTTACATTTATATTTTATTTTGTTTTTAAACTCTTACCCTATTACAGTATTGGCTTTCCTTAAAATAATCAAATTTTCTATTTTTTTATTAAATCATTTTTTATTAGAAATGTTATTTTATTATTTAAATAAAAGTCTACTACAAAGAAAAACTACAATTTCTGAACATATTGGCTCAAGAAAATAAACAAACAAAAAATATACTTATAAGACAAAATAATCTTTTTACCGCTAATATTTTAAACACAATTAATAATTAGCAAAATTAAAAAAGACAATAAAATAAATATGAAGTCTTGTAAGTTTAAATAAGTTTTTAGATTATAAAGAGAATCTATTTTTTTTCTGAGTGAAGATTTATTGAGATTGGCATAAATTACAAATTATCTTTACCTGTGTAAGCACACCCCAACCAACTTGAAACCATGAAAAACCCCTATGTTGTTACCATGAATTCAAAACAAAATTTAAAAAAATATTAATCTTTTCACAAATAATAATAAAAAGTATACTTATTATAGTGTTTTCAGATAAAATATATATTCATCAACATTTTACCTGTTTATCCTACTAGACACTTGTGGCAATGTTTTTCTTCACATGATGCCAGCTACAAAGTCAAAGGTCTTCACAAAATTATATATGATCATTCTCCTGATCTTATTAACAAAGGATTATATTCATAAAGCTAGGTTTACTGATACAATTCCAAAAAATTGAGATATTTGCCCAAATCAAACATTATTTGGACTTTTGTCCATACAAATATAAAAGCAGGCAAACCCTATAATGTTTGTAAGCTTAAAAGATCAACATGATTTATTTATTTATTTATTTATTTATTTGTTTGTTTATTTATTTATTTATTTATTTATTTATTTATTTATTTATTTATTTATGTATTTATACCTCCCTGGTTGTCTTGAAAAAAAAATTGGACAGTTTATTGTTCAGTGTTCCTTGCTGTGTCATTTCTGTTTTTTGAATAAAGTTTTTTTTAATAAAAAATGCTTCCAAAAAGAAAAACGGAAATGACGGAATCGTGTGTGAACCAATCGCATGGCAGAAGTGAAGATGGCGGACTCTCAGATCAGCGTCAGGTAAAGAATCAACAGTAAACTTTCCTTAACATTTGTTTTGAGTGAATAATTCATTAAAACACCAAAAACTTGGTTAACATTTTAAAATAGTAACCTAAATATCTCCCGCTAGATTAGCAGTAACCGTTTGATGATTTGAGCTATCAGCAGCTAGCTAACTTAGCTTAGCTTGCGCTAACCGCTAGTTTGAATGGCTCTCTGAAACGAGGTGCCGCTTGTCAACAAATCTACTACTACTAGCTTCGCTCACATAGGTAATGTTGCGTTTATGTGTGATAAGTAGTTAGTTACTATAATAAAATGAGTAATTTAGGCATAACATATAGAAAACACCACCGTAAAGGCACAATTTTAACTGCGAATTCAAGTTGGTATCCCGTGTATGTCACATTTCTCAGTCTTATTGTACCTAAACTCCAACTAAGACTTTATCTCAGAACAGATTATTAATACAATTGTTTAGTAATAAGATTACAACTTCATAAGAATCCGTGAATAGAATAAATAACGGGGGAATGTTTAAGCTGTGGTGTAATTGTCAGAAGTATACACCTCCGTAAAGAGTTACTGTATAATTCCATGGCCACGTGTGTATAAAACCAGGGATTTCAAGGCACGCGGGCTACTGTAACAAACGTTTGTAAATGACCAGGCTACTATGAGCGCTGAATTGTGCAACACATGTGAGGTCTCCATATGAAATGTTTGATTGTCAGTAGTGGTAGTAGTAGTGGTACAACTAAGCCACAAAGCAGTTCTCTGTGTGAACGGCAGCTCCTGTGTGCACAGGTCAGCAATTTTCCGCAGTCAGTGATGGACCAGTCTGGGTTTGGTGGTTTCCACAAAAACAGTCACTTGTCTGACTGCGTTGTCAAATGTGAAGTTTGGTGGAGTGATGGTTGTGGTATGGTTGACCCAGTAAAAAGAACTCTTAATGCTTCAGTAGATATTTCCGACATCATAGAAACATAGAAAGTTGCTTTGCTCAAAGCAAGGACTAAAGAAGCCCACTCACTGTATTTGAACACAATAGCATAGAGTGAAGAGTGTGAGCACGGCCTTTCTCATCCAACATAGTGTCTGACCTCACTAATGGGCTTCCACAAATACACTACTAACCCTGAAAGGCTTTCTTGGAAATCCGGAGGGTCGGCTGTCATAAAAATGACGCAGACTTGCCCTCTTTTTTTCTTTTTTTTTTTAAACAAACAGATGGTCAACAAATAAAACTCAAGGACCTATAACATATAGGTAGCGATGCCTGCCTATTACAGCCCGTTAGCTGAGTTTCTCCCTGTAATTTTGGCATGCTGGAATATAGGATTGGACCTTTAAAAAGATGCATAACATTATAGTCTCCCAAAGTACGGTAATCTAAGGTTTTCCCATGGGTGGAACCTGTAGGAAAGAACAGGTTAGTTAGAGTAGACCATGTATGTGTGTGTGTGCGCTTGCGTGTGTATCTATATGTATATGTGTGTGTCATGATGATTTGGGGCATTTTTATAATGATCTGTACATATAAAACTTGTGAAAATAAAACCTTGATTTTCATAGGAGCTGTCGAGAACTGTGGACCATTCTGCTTGGCAGATCCGCTTTGAGAGAACCGGTATGTTTAGCTTTTACCTTTATTCTCTATGCTAACAATGCACAGTATAATGTACCGGTACTTATAAAACACACAATTCATGTACAGGTTTTGTATGACACATAATATGTGTTGGAGGCAAATCAAGTTTTTTAACATTTACATTTCTTCGTGTGTCTTTTGCAGGCGCAAATAGAAGCAGAACTTGAAAGACACTGGGATAGACTCCATCAAGGACTCAGTTACTACAAGCAACCCAGGTGAGGTTACAAGCAAGAATGTTCCTGAACTTTCTTTAATGACTGCACTTTTAAAGATGTACCTACTCGGAGCTTAATGCATCGTTGTTGGACTCGTTTGTTGAAGCTCAAGCTCTGCAGGGAAGGTTAAGGAAAACAAAAATGTCCCACAGCCGCTGAAAGACTTTGGTTTAAGGATCAGTAAACTGTTGGTAAGATTTTGACATTTCTGTTAATGTATTTAGTTTTTTTTTAGATGTGTCTGTGTCTTGATGTCATTCGGTACAATGGAAATTTTGCAGAACCTTGACGAGGAGCAGAGCGTACAGCTTTTACAATGTTATCTTCAGGAGGACTACAGAGGGACCAGAGACTCCCTAAAGGTTTTTGTTCTCGCAGTCAAAAAATTGAAGAGGAAAAAAATAATTGGCGGGAGGAAAAATTAAACAAAAGTTTTTTTCCGTAGGTTGTCCTAAAAGACGATCGACAGAGTCAGGCGTTACTGCTAAAGGTGAGCGAAAGGTCCTTGATGGATGTAATTCTAATAATAGTTTTACTTCCTGCTTTTATTTAAAGGATTTATTGGTATATGTATGATGTCCATAGATTGCTGATTACTACTATGAAGAGCGGATGTGTTTGCTCCGCTGTGTTCTTCTGCTGCTCACATACTTTCAGGACGAGCGACATCCCTATCGGGTGAGAATGACAAACTTTTACAGAAACCTGAATGAGTGCTTTCTTTTCTTTGTATTTAAAAGTTTGGTTGTGGAACTTCTTTTATTGTGTGGATTTCAAGTCCAGATGCCATGATTCGACTTTAAGATGTCACCTGGATGAGTGAGAGCCTTCATGGACGACGTCTGTTATTGAATCAGCTCTTGTGTTTGTTTCTGTCAAGGCTGAGTACAGTAACTGTGTCAACAAACTGGAGAAGGACTTGGTAGGCAACTGCCAGTCACAGTTTGAGGCTTTGTTCAAAGCTGAAGCACCAACCTGGGAAACTCATGGAAACCTGATGGTAATGACACGCATGAGTGTGTTCAGGTGTTAATCAGCTGCTTTCAGGCTGCAGGATTCAGTCTCCATTTTGCTTCTTACTAGACGGAAAGACAGGTGTCACGATGGTTCCTGCGCTGCCTGAAAGAACAGTCTCTGCTGCTGGAGATAATCTTTCTGCACCACGCGTACTTCGAGATGAGTCCTTCTGATCTTCTGAGTTTTACCAAAATGTTCAAAGAACAAGGCTTTGGTTTGAGACAAACCAACAGACACCTGGTGGATAAGAGCATGGATGCACTTGTTGACCGGATTGGGTAAGTGTAAAAGAGGTCAGGTAGTATTTTTGACTTTTTTTTCTTTGAGGATTTTTGAGTTCTTAGACCTAATCTTAATATTTTAGTTATAAATGTGGTTTAAACTTGAATTACTTTAAATTTACTGGTATAGATGACTTTTTTAGCACGTAATCTTTCATAATCATCAGTCAAAAGACTCTTCTGTTTATGTCAGGGTGAGTGACAAAGGTCACATGAGGATGTATGTATGTAAACATTTATCCAAAGTAACTTGACAGACAAAACAAGCTAATAATGACATAACCTTAAACAAAAACTAATCCTATCAGTCAGTGGTCCTGCTAATGGAGGCGCTGCTCTGGACCACCCAAGCAGTTTATTCCTGTCTGTGTTAAAGAACCGACCAATTTATGCTTTTTTTTTTAAATCAATTTATTTTATATATTTCTACACCAGTTTAATAGATTATTTGTGAATACTTTTCTAGGCAGACAAACGTGTGTGTTTCTGTCTCTCAGGTATTTAAGCTGCCTCATCCTGGTTGAAGGAATGGACGTAGACTTCCTGCACAAGTGTGCTCTGGAGGATTGTACTCAGCAGCACCAGTTCTCCAGTGCACCCAACATCATTAAGGTTTGATGTTAAAGTGCCCCGCATTGAATGTCCATCAAAAGCTGTGAGAAAGAAAGAAAAAGAAAAAAAAAAAATGCTTCTGCTTCAGGAAATGGATCAGCTTCTGCTGACGTTTGGTGACATCCCTCATCACGGGCCTGTGCTGTTAGCCTGGGTCCTGCTAAGACACACGCTGAGGCCGGACGAGTCCAGCCCCGTGGTCAGGAGGATCGGCCACACAGCCCTGCAGCTGGAGGTGTTCAAGTACCTGTCCAGCATGCTGAAAGGCCTCGGAGTCTTGGGGAATAATGTATGTAAACAATAATATGCACATATTTGAGATGGAAAAGGATAAAGTAGTCTCACTCTTATGAATCTTAAGGAAATAAAAATATTTTTTGTCTACATGTAAAAATATCAGATTACAATATTAAACTTAATTTCATCTTTTATATGTATTTACATAAAGACCGGTTTCTTTTGGTGAGCTTTATTTTTATTTATGAGCACAGAACAACTAGTATGGGATCAAATCCGGATCTGCTTAAAGTGAAGGAAACCCAGATTGTAAAACTTTAAAAATAGATGTCAAAAAAGTCAAAAGTTTTAAACTTAAAAGTACGCATTCCATCCATCCATCTTCCTCCGCTTATCCGGGACCGGGTCGCGGGGGCAGCAGACTGAGCAGAGATGCCCAGACTTCCCTCACCCCAGCCACTTCCTCCAGCTCCTCTGGGGGGACCCCGAGGCGTTCCCAGGCCAGCCGAGAGACGTAGTCTCTCCAGCGTGTCCTGGGTCTTCCCCGGGGCCTCCACCCAGTGGGACATGCCCGGAACACCTCTCCAGGGAGGCGTCCAGGGGGCATCCGGACTAGATGCCCGAGCCACCTCAGCTGGCTCCTTTCGATGTGGAGGAGAAGCGGTTCTACTCCGAGCTCCCCGCGGGTGACCGAGCTTCTCACCCTATCTCTAAGGGAGCGCCCAGCCACCCTACGGAGGAAGCTCATTTCAGCCGCTTGTATTCGGGACCTCGTTCTTTCGGTCATGACCCATAGCTCATGACCATAGGTGAGTATTGGAACGTAGATCGACCGGTAAATTGAGAGCTTTGCTTTTCGGCTCAGCTCTCTCTTCACCACAACGGACCGATAGAGCGACCGCATAACTACGGACGCCGCTCCGATCCGCCTGTCAATCTCACGCTCCGATCTTCCCTCACTCGTGAACAAGACCCCAAGATATTTAAACTCCTCCACCTGGGGCAAGGACACTCCACCGACCGAGAGATGGCAAACTACCTTTCTCCGGTCAAGGACCATGGCCTCAGATTTAACGGTGCTGACCCTCATCCCAGCCGCTTCACACTCGGCCGCAAACCGCCCCAATGCACGCTGGAGGTCCCGGTTCGATGAAGCCAACAGGACAACATCATCTGCAAAAAGCAGAGAGGAAATCCTGTGGTCCCCAAACCAGATCCCTTCCGGCCCCTGGCTGCCCCTAGAAATTCTGTCCATAAAAACAATGAACAGAACCGGTGATAAAGGGCAGCCCTGCCGGAGTCCAACGTGGACCGGGAACAGGTCTGACTTACTGCCGGCTATGCGAACCAAGCTCCTACTCCGGTCATACAGAGACCGGACAGCCCTCAGTAAGGCTCCCCGGACCCCATACTCCCAGAGCACCCCCCACAGGATGCCACGGGGGACGCGGTCGAACGCCTTCTCCAAATCCACAAAACACATATGGACTGGATGAGCGAACTCCCACAATCCCTCCAGCACCCTAGATAGGGTGTAGAGCTGGTCCACTGTTCCACGACCAGGACGGAAACCGCACTGTTGTTCCTGAATCCGAGGTTCGACTATCGGACGCACCAAAAGTACGCATTGAAAATTTGAAAGAAATATTTATGATTTCAATAAATAATTGTAAATTTTAAGCAAAAGTGTTTTCTAAATTTTCTTAACTTAAAATGTGAAAAAAGTATATTTGAAACTTGAATTAACAAAAACTATAAACTTATATACTGTACAGTTTATAGCACTGTTTACTATAAACTGTTACCAAAGGAAAATAATATTTATTTGCAACAGCTGCTATTTTGTACTTCCAATGTTTTTTTGTTTTCTTAGTTCTCCATTTACAGTTGTAATTCAGATTTTTCGCTTTTGGTATTGGCCCCCTAGTTCTATGTGGGGGGAGTGGAGCTTTAAGTCCATTATCTTCTGGGACATGATGGACATCAGATCAGACATCAGACATAGTCTGATAGAGGTTTGGTGACATCATTTCCCCTCCCAAACAGCGTTTGTTCTTGGTCACTCCTCTAATGCTGCGTACAGTTTTGAGAACGCCCTCTCAAAGTTTGGCACCAATTTGTTTTTTAAGTTTACAATGTGCCCCTTTCCAGTTTAGATCTGTTTTAAAATAAAAAAAATAATGTACAATCTTTTTTTTTCACTTTGAGATGATTTGACCCCATAAACTTGTACAAACAAAATCATTTGAATAAATTGGAACAATTTAAAAGAAATCTTATGGCAGAAAGAGGTTTGATCTGCTTTCATTTTCTCACAACCTTTACATTTCTCTACTTTTATAGAACTGTTTATTGTGATAAGTTTGTCTGCTTGTGCAAATAACAAATAGAAAATCTAAATAACGGTTCATTTCTGGGAAAATCTTTCTCCATCAAGGTCTCCCATGGTTTAAAATGCATGACTTGTTTACAGGAGCGTTTCAATAAATGTTATTTTTTTGTCTTTTGCTCTTCAGTGTACAGCAAGTACAGCAAGGATGTGCATCTACGGCCTCCTGTCATTTGTTATCACTTCATTTGAGGAGGAAAGCTTACAGGTATAACCTAAATTCATAGACATATATGAACATCTGTGACCCGCGTCTGTGACTGAACTGTCCGCTGTGCGCTTTACAGATTGATGGCGTGTCAACTCAGTCCTCCCAGCTGATTGATGCTGCCTGTGAGGTTCTTTCTGCTCCCAGTCTGGCAGAGGTCTTTTGGGAAATGGTGAGAAGAAATTGCAGAAAAAAAGAGACTAAACTTAAAAAGTGGATTCTGCTGCCAACATATTTTGTCTAAAATAATCTAGAAGCCAAACATGGGACTTGGGATGGTTCTGGACAGTGCAGCAGGGATGTTTCCCCATAAAATAGGACCTCTGCTTCAGCTGCTGACTGCACTTGTGTCAAACAAATCAACTGTAAAGAAGGTAAATGTCTGCACAAGTGATTCAAAAAAAAAGTCTCCTTTTGGAAATGCTTTAAACGACTCTTCTACCCTGCTGCAGGTGTATAACTTTTTAGACAAGATGTCCTTCTACACGCAAGTTTACAAGCACAAACCCAACGATATCGTCTCTAATGATGAAGAAACGCTTTGGAGGAGACAGACCCCCAAACTCCTCTATCCACTAGGTCAGTCACTGAAATATAGCATCCAATCAGAGACTCTTCACTTCTTTAACATGTTTTTTGTCACCTCGTGCTCAGGCTCAGGCTCAGGACAGACTAACCTGTGGATGCCACAGGGAGTGCTGGGCCAGGTGATGATTGCAGGTGAACAGGGCTTCATGGTGCGCTGGGATTACTCGTACAGCTCCTGGACTCTCTTCACCTGTGAGGTGGAAATGCTGCTGCATGTTGTTTCAACCGCAGGTATGCAGTCGTTTAAATAACGGTTTGTTAACTTCGTTCTTAGCCGAATCTTAGGCTTGAGTGTGTTGCAGGACGTGTTTGTGTAAAATGAAATGGTAATTGCGGTGGGCTTTTTAGGGTGAAAATCAGTTCCCCATGGTTTAATTTGTTGGTTTGTTTTTTCAGACGTCATAGCTCACTGCGTGCGCGTTAAACCCATCCTGGATCTGGTCCATAAGATCATCAGCACAGACTGGACTGTGTCCGACTGTCTCCTGCCCCTCACGTCCCGCATCTACATGCTGCTGCAGAGGTATGTGAACTTTCTGCAAACCCCCTTCATCAAAAGCCGTTGGAATAGAACTTAATTTGTGAAAGAATTTGCGCTGTCTGTCAGGCTCACGTCGGTCATCAACCCTCCGGTGGATGTGATAGCATCCTGTGTGAACTGTCTCTCTGTACTGGCTGCAAGGATGCCAGGGAAGGTGAAACTTTTAAAATAGAATTAAAAACATTTAGTAATGCATGTCAGTGAATTCTTTTTACTTTAAATTCTTATTTTTTTTAATGTCAGGTCTGGTCCAGCCTCCACCACACTGGTTTCCTCCCGTTTGCTTCAAACCCTTTGAGTACCATGGCTCAGTGTGTGAGGTAAAGCGGAACGCCAGCCTTGGCAAACAATGCATCTTATTTTACAAAAACTAATTTTGTTCTTTTACTTTTTAGTGCTGAGGGAATGAAAGCGGCTAACTATGGCAACCTACTGGTCCAGAATGAGCAGCCCAGGGGAGAGTATGCCGTGACAATTGCCTTTCTTCGGCTTCTTACCACCTTGGTTAAGGTAAAAGCATAATGTAAAGCCAGAATGTTCAGCAGTAAAATGCATCTTGGGTAATTATTGTTTCAGGGTCAGCTTGGAAGCACCCAAAACAAAGGTCTGATCCCCTGTGTGCTGCTGGTGTTAAAGGAGATGCTGCCCACCTACCACAAGTGGCGTTACAACACCTACGGAGTCCGAGAGAGAATAGGTGCAATGACTAAATCGCAGTTTCACCTGGTAAAATAAGATCAAAGCTGAGTCAGCGTTGCCTCCACTGTTGATGCAGGTTGTCTTATGTTGGAGCTGATCCATGCCATCCTCAATCTGAGTCCAGACGGGGAGGACCAAGGCAGGTCAGGATGGTGTTTTCATTTCTTTATACTGTCTGACTCTAAAACATTTACTGGAGTTGATTAGAATCAGATTTGAGTCATGACAGCCTCACAATACAGAGTGTTTTAACCATGTGTTTTCTGAAAAGGGGACTGACCGCAGCTGTATCAACTTGTTACTCGTTAAGGAGGATTTAATTGAAGCGATCATCAGTAGTAATTATGTATGTTTGTCAATTGACTTTAAAATGTTGGCTTGCTTGTAGAGATCATTCCTGTTTCCGTTTACAAATACAAAGCAAATGCCGAAGTACCAAATGTTGCAGTTCCTCCAAAGACCACTAGAGGCTGCAGCAGGCAGCAATTCTTCACTCCTAAGACAAAAAGACCAATTCTACACCTAGAATAAACCAATATTATTTCTGGTTTCTGAAGCTTTTTGATATGTATGGCTATATATATATTTTTTACTTGTGACAGCTCTAAAGGGTGAGTGATTACAAAATAATTTTTTACAATTTAAGTTGTGGATTTTTAGGGACACGGTTTTCAATTTTCAGGTGGATTGTCCAATGGGAGAAATCCCAACTTTACATTTTCTTTAGAATATATTTTGTAATGTTGAGGAAATGATATAAACTCCAATCAATGTATTCATACTAATTATGTTTTTCATTTTGGCCGTAGATAATCCACAGAGATTATTCATTCAGTGTGTGTGTATATATATATATATATATATATATATATATATATATATATATATATATATGTGTGTATATATATATCTTATCAAATAAAAAAAACTGTAGTGGTCAACTTTATTTTTATTTTTTAGCATTTGTTTTAAACTCAATTTGTGAAAAATGAATAAATAAATGGTACCTTTTATCCATATCATCTCATAAATGTTTTCTATTTTTTTTTTTTTTGGTCATGTGACAGCACTCCCACCCTGCAGTCTCTCTGCATCTACTGTCTGACCAACACAGAAGCGGGGCAGGCCGTTGTTAACATCATGGGAGTTGGCGTGGACACCATCGAGGTGGTCCTGGCTGCACAGCCCAGCAGGTGGAAGCATTTCAGTCTTCTTTTCTTAAATCTTCTCATTCATGCTGAGTCGTGTTCTGATGTTAAATACTGTGTGTTTTTCTTCTCCCAAATGCTCAGCTATGGTTCTGAAGGTCCGGGTCAGATCCTGATCCAGACAGTCAAACTGGCCTTCTCGGTCACAAACAACGTGATCCGTCTGAAGCCACCGTCTGATGCGGTGTCCCCCCTGGAGCAGGCGCTAACGCAGCACGGCGGTCATGGCAACAACCTGATAGTTGTTCTCGCCAAATATATTTACCACAAGCACGATCCAGCTCTTCCTCGCCTCGCAATTCAACTCCTGAAAAGGCTTGCCACTGTGAGATTCTGCTGTGTAACTGCTGGATTGATTATCCTTCGTTGGGGCGCCAAATTTTTAAACTTTGCATCTTCAGGTCGCTCCCATGTCAGTCTACGCTTGCCTTGGCAACGATGCCGCAGCAATCAGGGATGCGTTCCTCACTCGACTGCAAAGCAAGACCGAAGACATGAGGATCAAGGTCATGATTCTGGAGTTTCTCACGGTTGCTGTGGAAACGCAGCCTGGCCTCATTGAGCTCTTCCTCAACCTGGAAGTAAAAGATGGAAAAGAAGGCTCAAAGGTACAAAATCTGAGCTTTAGTTTCTACATCTAGTAGCAAGGAACCCAAATCTGAAACAGTGACTCTTCACTTCCAGGAGTTCTTGCTGGGTGAGTGGAGCTGTCTTCATGTGGTGCTGGATCTGATCGACTCCAAACAGCAGGGGAAGTATTGGTGCCCCCCGCTGCTCCACCGAGCAGCCCTCGCCTTCCTCCTGGCTCTGTGGCAGGATCGCAGAGACAGCGCCATCTCTGTGTTGAGGACCAAGTGAGTGACTTCCTTTAACCCTTTCACACCAGAGCTGTCACTGCTGACAGCAAAACAACTACCAACTCTTTAATCCCAACGGATTCTAATACAGAGAAGAGTGTTGGAATCTTATGTAAAGCTTTTCCTTTTAATGCAAAGCTGCTATTTTCCGCTTTAGAATCTGTTGGAATGACGTTGGTGCGTAAACGGTTGAAGAGTTGCAGTAATTTAAAGAGCGTCAACACTGGAGCTAAAGCCCTGGTAGTTAAAAACTGCCATCAGGCTGAAAGTATTAGCTGTTACTTACGACGCTGCTAAGTCGGCTTGTTGTCGATTGATGCACTTAGGTGAGGAAATCCTTTGAAAATTCATTTATTATCTCCATTAAAGTTCAAACCAACACTTTTCTCCTAAACATGTGTGTGTCTTCCACATCTCAAAAACGGTTTGAATCTCAAAACAATAACTTGTATAGAGACCCATCATTTAACTAAAATGAAACCGCAGTGATGGAACTACTCATCCAGGATTCCCTAAGCTTTAGAATGTGGTTGATCATCTTTGATCTATTTTTTTTTTTTTTTTTTCAAACTTGTCCTGTCCAACAGCTAGGCAAACAGATGAGAGCTGAAGGCCTCTTGTGTTGGACATATTTTACTTTTACAACAGGGTTTATTAATCTTATGACAAACCAGAGGTATGTCTGAATAGACCCCTATTAGGACATCCTAATAGACATCTTTGATCTATTTTAAAAGTCTTCCCAGTGCTCTTTTAATTATGATTCTGCTGGTTTTAGCCCTACAGCTTTTTTTTTCTAAATGATTTGAAAAAAGAAACACCTATAAATAGAATTTTATGCTTAATTTTCTTTATATATGAGAAAAATGACCAAAGAACACGTTAAATACACCAAAAAACACCATTTCCATCAGAGTGGATCTTTAAGGCTTGAGTTTAAACCTGAACAGAAAGATCTGGTGGACAAATAAAACATTACTACAAAACTTTGTCTCACCCTTAAACTGTTTTAGAATAAGCCAAAACACAAATTCAAGGGTAAAATGTTCAATTATAAAACTGTATAAAAAAACAGAACTAAAAAACTGAAAAATAAATGCTTTTCACTGCACTTTTGCAACACTTCTTGATGCTGCCAAAATAATTATAAATAATAAATGTTTTTTGTACCAAAAACTGATCAATAAACTAATCTACAACCAAAGTTTATATTATTTGCACCTCTTATGCTTATAGTCACATAAAAAACTCATGAAGCTGGACATTCTGACATTTTTTTTCATCTTCTTCTTTAGAGAACGATTTTGGGAAAATTTAACGACGCCTCTGTTTGCGACCCTCACCCCTCCGTCAGACACCACTGAGGTATTCCACCTTCCTCCCTTTTGTTAATTCTGTTGTGAGTGAGGCTGCCAGCTCAATCCTGTGACTCGTCCTCAGCCCTGCGTTTTAGAGACCTGCGCCTTCGTCATGAAGATCATGGCTCTGGAGATTTACTACGTCGTCAGGTAAATGAGGCGTCGCAGTCGAATGGCTTGTTCGCACTCCTCACATGATCTCACAAGCTGTGTGGGCTGCTGCAGCGGCTCCTTGGAGCCATCTCTGAAAGACGCCCTTCAGAAGTTCTCCAGCGCGCGGCGGTACGAGTACTGGTCCCAGTATGTGAAGTCCCTGGTGTGCCGTGTGGCAGAGTCGGAGGAGGAGAGCATCTGTTACCTCTCCGAGACTCAGATGCTGATCTCTGCGTGGAGGATGCTGCTCATCCTCTCCACCAGCCACGTAGGATTTCATTTGACCTCAGGACAGTAGATTCACATTTTGGGCGGACTTTCTTTTTACACAATTCGCTGTTTCCAGGCTGATGTGATGCTGCTAACAGAGGACGCAACCAAGCTGAAGCTTTTCATGGATGTCCTGGATGGAACTAAAGCTGCTGTAAGGCGTCCTAACGTTGAACTTGGTTTCCAAATGCGAGATTGTTTTTCTCCTTGTAACCTGCGTCTCTTTCCAGCTGACCACTCCCATGTCCGTACCCTGTCTCCGACTTGGATCCATGATGGCTACGCTGCTCCTCATCCTCCTCAAACACTGGAAGAAGTGAGTACTTCCCAGGTTGGAGGAAGGGAAGTTGAGCGCTTCTGCTTGAACCAGCGGCGTCCTCTCTCTGTGTGACTTCAGCGTGGTGGCAGCAGCTCCGGACATCTTGTCTCCCCTCTCCCTCATCCTTGAGAGCGTCCTGCAGGCTGACCAGCAGATGATGGAGAGAACCAAAGCCAAGATCTTTTCTGCTCTCATCTCTGTGCTGCAGATTCAGGGACTCAATGGTACGAAAGCTTAAGCTTCTGTCTGAATCCAAAGTTCAGAGCTTTAGTTTTGGTTTCTACGCTGTTACCAGGGGGAGACATTTCCCAGCTGCCTCAGCTGCTGCTGTGCGTGTGCGAGACGGTGAAAGACGAGGCGCTGGCGCTCATCGACAACACCCGCCACATGAGTCAGTTAGGGGACATGCTGGAGGACGAGGACAGCATGGAGATGGACTCTCCTCGGGGACCAAAGGACCACAGAGACGGGGTAAGAGAAAATCAGGAGGATTTAACTAAGAGATTTTCTTTTGAAGACGGATCGTGAGAACTTTTCTGCCACGATCCAATTCGCCAACAAATCTGAAGTTTGTCCACTTCTTCCTTTAATTCCTGTGAATTAGGTCTGCGTACTCGCACTCCATCTGGCAAAGGAGCTGTGCCGCACAGATGAGGATGGTGAGCACTGGGTCTCGGTAATGAGGAAGGTGCCGGTCCTGCCCTCAGTTATGAGCGCCATGGAGCTCAGCCTGCGCTCCAAACACAACCTGTACTTCACCGAAGCTGCTCTGCATCTGCTGCTTACACTGGCTCGCACTCCTCAGGTAAGAAAAAACGCACACAGAGTACAAGTCGCTGTGACTTTGAGTTGTTTTCTGTTTTTGTGATCATTTTTAACCTGCACTATTTGTAATCCACCATCTGTCACCACTAGATGTCTCTGTTCCCTATTATCCTGACAGTTTTTTTGAGAAACTGTCAATCTTCATCTTTAGTTTTCTCTTTTTTGCTGTTGCTCTTGTGTTTTGTCCTCTTTGCTGATTTGTTAGCATTTTTTTCTTCCGCTGTGTTGAAACTTCCTGTTTTGCACCTGCAATTTAAATTCTGCTCATGACATTTCCTTTGTCTATTACGTCTAAAATGTTTTTGGTGGAGATGGAGACGTGAAAAACCCAAACTGTGTTTCAGTCTGTGTTTAATGTGAAAGAATCTCCGGAGGACTAACAACAGCAGCCGCAGTTCATCACTACAGCAGTTACACAACAGACTGTAAATCTTCTTAAATGATCAGAGCTTATTTAATTCTATCTAAATGACTGCAGGAGAAGGAAAATAAAAAGCTTTTGAGGATTTTGAATACATTTGGAATCGGAATGTCAGATTTAAGCTTTTGAAGTTCTCCTCCTTCTTTTTTTTTTGCTCTTCTTCAGGGAGCAGCGGCTGTAGCAGGAGCCGGAGTTACTGAGACCATCTGTCTTCCTCTTCTCAGTGTTTATGAAGGTCCATCAAATGGAGCCTCTCAGGTGGAATCCGTTATACATTCTTAGAGATTTTCGGGCCAAATCCAGTCGTTCTGAAAGTGTTGCTTCTGTTAGCAGAGCTTCTCCAGGAAGTCGCAGGATGTGGCCTGTTGGCCGGGCGTTTACCGCCTCTGCATGTCTTTGATGGAGAGTCTTCTCAAGACGCTGCGCTACCACTTCATTAATGAAGCCCTGGACTTTGTTGGAGTTCATCAAGAGCGCATCTTACAGGTACGATCGATCAGGACGATTCAGACCAGTGGTCCCAAACCCCCGTCCGTGGACCGGAACCGGTCTGTGGGACGGTTGGTACTGTGCCACAGAGAAAAATAACGCGACCTACAATCCCTCCTGTTTTTATTTATAATCTGACTCTGATGGAAGTTTTATTTTGGAAAACTACAGGATTCTCTCCACTATATCCGATTCATTCTTGACGAATGTCAAGTCGCTCAGTCACATGTCGAAATTCCCTCTTTCCTAAAGCGTCTGCGCCGACCGCTAAAGTGAAACCACCAAGCTAACAAAGTTGAGACAAATCGTTTTTGGAAAGTTTATTTTCGCAGGAAAGAGCCAAAAGGGAAACAGACGAAGAGCCTTTGACTTCAAAATAAAAGAAATCTACGTTAAACAGACAACCCCAGGAGTTTTTACTTGAAATGTGGATTTATTGCGACAGTTGTTTCAACACTCTATAGTAATGCTGAATATTCAGCAACCAGCTGTCTAATGTTATGAAGATGCTGCTAATAAAGATACTCAAACAGTGTAAGACAATTATTATTATATTTAGAAAACAACAGTTTTAGTTTTGTATTTATCCATTACACCTTAAAAGTCAGATTAGGCTGAGGTTGGCGTCTGATTTTATGTATTTTTTAAGCTTCTATTTCTACGCTAGATTTAATGTAGGAACTATTCAAGTTTAAAGCAGCTGCTGATATTTTACAGGGAATGAAGATAAACTTTACCTCAAAAGTTAAGTGAAACCGGAGGCTGTGAAAATTTTGTCTGACATTTAAACGGTCTGTGGCCTGAAAAAGGTTGGAGACCACTTCTCAGGTTCTCGTGTTTCAAACTTGTTCCGGCAAATCTGGATCCATGCATCCTTTTTGCTGAAGTCCTGTAGGATCCAGGGCGGTTTGGGTTTAAAGGCATGTCGGTTTCTCTTCCCTCAGTGTCTGAACTCCATGCGCACCGTTCAGAGCCTGGCCTGCTTGGACGAGGCGGATCACACGGTTGGTTTCCTCCTCCAACTGTCCAGTTTCTGTAAGGAGTGGCAGTTTCACCTCCCCAAGCTGCTCCTGGACGTGCAGGCGAGTCCACATTTCATCACACTTTCAGCAGGAGATATCATTCGGAGCTCATAAACGTTTTTTCCCCTTCTGTTTGTGTTCAGATCAACCTGTGTTACCTGTGCCAGACCTGCACATATCTGCTCCACAGCAAGAAGATGCTCCATCACTACCTGCAGGTCTGAACATCTAAGGATTGCTTAACATTTCATAAAAGATGCTTAATAAATGTCACATTTGTCGTATATCCCTACCAGAAACTTTGTGTACTTGACAGACAAAAAAAAGTCATGAGTTTGTGTTTTGTAGGCCAAGAATGGTGAGGCGTTGCCTCCTGGTCCCCTCTCCAGGACCCAGCGCCCCCCTCAGACTCAGGCAACAGCAGGGGCAGCGGGGGCAGAGGAAGCCGAGCAGAAGGCCCTGCTGACCGTGCAGTGCAGCCTTTTGAAGATCCTCAGCAAAACCCTGGCTGCTCTGCAGCACTTCACTCCCGACTGCTGCCAGATCCTCCTGGACCAGGTGAGACCGCTCAGATCCTCCGCTTTCCCCTCAGGCTCTCTACACATGTGATGCACGTTCACGATGGACTGTCATTACTTAGTACTAGCGCATAAACCTACAGTGGGAAGACGCTTGGCGTCGAAGCGGTGCAAATCTAGTGAGTCTAGCTCCAGGCTTTTTTTTTCCCTCAGCTCTATCCAGATACAGGAAAGACTTGGTGTCATAGAATTCTGGCTGGGCAAAAACTGCTATTATTAATTTCTCCTTCATGATGAATTTAAAAACGGTTGGCACTTCTGTGACTCAAAAAGGACGCCATCCATTCGTCATGACCACAAATGTCCCCGATTGGTCAAAGTTCATCAGGTTTTACGTGGAAGCCCAAATTGCGCATATATGCACATTTACACAGACCTCTCATTGAAGGCACAGTACAATGAACGTAGCTTTACATGAGCGGAATATGTGCTCGACTATTTACTAAGCCACTTCTGCATCAGTGCATGGACCTGGCCGAGTACCGGACCCTGTTTGTGCTCAGCTTCACGACTCCGGCCTTTGACCCCGATGTGGCGCCTTCATTTGGGACCCTGCTGGCTACGATCAACGTGGCGCTCAGCATGCTGAGCGAGGTACTCTTCACATTTTTGTTGCAGGTTTTAGCTGCAGGCAGTCCTTGAGCGTTTTATGTTCTGTCTGGACAGATGGAGAAGAAGAAGGAGACGGCTTCGGTCAGCATAGCATCGCTGGCTTCATCCGAAGAGCTCCAAGCTCTGAAGTGAGTCAACTCCTTTCTGTAGTCAAGCAGCATGCGGTAGTGCACCAAAAGACGCTTTCTTTCCCCCCTAAGGTCACTGCTGATGTTCACCATGGAGAACTGCTTCTACGTGCTCATCTCTCAGGCTGTCCGGTGTCTCAAAGACCCCTCCATCCTCCCGCGGGACAAACAGAGGCTCAAGCAGGAGCTCAGCTCAGAACTGGTGAGGGCTTTGAAAGTTCAAAGATGGGATTTTAAATGAGTAATATGCAGACTATAGAACAATTGGAGGATTAGTAGCACAAAAAACATTTTTCATTCTAGTTTTCTACATCGTTTAGTACAAAAAATTAGATCTTTGCAGGTACAGATGTCATCTTTTACTCAAATGTTGACTTGCTGGCAAAACATAAGAAAAAGCAGGAAATCTTTGGTCAAAATGCTTTTATTTGATGTGCTACTGTTTACCAACACAGAATGTTGAAGGGGTGCAAATCTCATGATTTGAGCATGAAACGGTTCGGTTCATTGGATCACCATCATATCAGTTGACTTGGTTTAGCTGGCAACGTGCATTGAGCCTGAAAAACTTGAGTAGCTACGCGTGAAAGCGGCTGATTGAACATGTCTCAACTTTTAATTTCCTGAACCCCCTGTGGCTGTAAGAAGTGGGTGTTTACGGTTAAAAAAAGGTTTGACAGTATTTCCCATCATCCTCAGAGCACGCTTCTCTCCAGCCTGTCCCGTCACTTCCGGAGGGGTTCTCCGTCGTCTCCGGCCTCCGCCCAATCCAAACAACCCCCACCCGGATCCAAGGGAAGCCACGAAGGCCAGGAGCCCATCATCCAGCTGGTTCAGGCTTTTGTGCGTCTCGTGCAGAGATAGGTGTGTCTCATTATGAATAAATAAAAACGAAGTGCTTTAGATCAGCTGTTACCCGTCTTCAAGGAAACTATTGAGGCAGAGCCAGAATATTTTTGCCTGACCGGGTTCTTGGTGCTGCTGGTACCAGTGAATTCCACAGACCTAGTTTTATAGGTCACTGATGGCATAACACCGGAACCATTTCAGACACGACTTCAATGTAACCTGATTCCATGTAGTAGATTATAAACTGTTTTTTATTCCTTTGTACCTAATCTGGGTTATTTTTACTAAAACAATAAAGGGATTTAAAGACAATCGATTGACCATGACAATTCTTTTACTGCATTTATACTGAACTCCATGTTTTATACACAAGACAGCAGGTGAATAAAAAATACAACGTTGGTATTAAAATACACGTTTCAAATATACATTGTATAAAAATAACAAAGGGTTCTTATTTACAGGCGTTTTCTTTAGAAGAAACCCTCCGTACCTACAGTAAGTCCAACTAAAAGGCAGAGGCTGCAGTGCTTTCACAGCAGGCTCAGTTAGTGCAATGCAGAGATGTGTTACTGTTGAGATCCTCCGAGTGTTCGTCTGCAGGCGGAGTGTCTACTGCCCGTTGACTGGGACCTCCTGAAATGACATCAGTGAGCGATGAAAACAGAAGAGGCTTCCAGATTTGTTTTCCAGACAAGAAATAAATGTGAGGATGAAGCAGATCTGCAAATACATGCATGTCACATGTTTAGGATTAAGGATGTTTGTACCACCTACATATATGGCACTGCTGTTTTAACCCTTGTCCTATCCTAGGCACTTTACCATTGGGAGTTGGGTCATCTAGACCAGTGTTTTTCAACCAGTGTGCCGCGGCACACTAGTGTGCCGTGAGAGATGGTCAAGTGTGCCGTGGGAAATTGCCCTCATTAACTGATCTAAAAACATTTTCCATCTCCATGATTTCAGCTCTCTGTTCATCCAAACAGGCCCTGATAAAACACTGAGGAGTTAGGAATATAAAAGATCATAAAAAACTTTTTCTTTGCGTTTATTTTATTTTATTAAAGACATTTTGATAAGGTACCGCGACTCAGCGGCACCTTCGGCTGTATTTTGGAAACGTCCCGTCCCTTTAACTGTCTCCAATCATTCTTGAAGGCTTAATCACATGTCATCAGTCTGACCAATCAGAAGTGGTTAAAGTCTTCACTTCCTTGTCCCGATTTAGCTCGTAAAGTCGCTCAGTTCTAAAAAAAAAATAGCAGCTAAAGCTCGTCTTTAGCGGTGTAGCTTTCCACAGAATCCGGTATCAGACCGTGGAACAAGTGAACAAAACAATGAAGCTCCGAAAAGTAATCTCCGGCCGTTTTATGCACTACATCTCCCATGATGCATTGGGTTGTGAGAGTGACAGCGCATACGGAGATCTGTTGTTAAACGTCTTGAAACCAACGAACACACATCAAACTGTTTTTAAATCTTCTAACTTATCTTTTATTGCATCTTTTAGAAAAAACAGCTGCAGTTTCCAGCTTTTTCTGCAACAATTATCTAAAAAATGCATGTGAGATTGCGGAGGGGCTGTAGATCAATACAGACTATGAGTTTCTCCTTTTTTTTTAAATTTTTGGATGCTGGGGTGCCGCGGGATTTTTTTTAAGGTTAAAGTGTGCCGTGGCTCAGAAAAGGTTGAAAAACACTGATCTAGACCCACTAGACAGTGCTCTGAACCTTTTTTCTTCAATGATTTGTGATCTTCACTGGTGTCCATGGATTATCTTTGTCATGGTAGGGAGAACACGTCAATGTAAGGGTGGGGTCATCTAAGATAGCACAAGGGTTAAAACAGTGATTTTTGGACATGTCAATTACCCGTATTTTCACGACTATAAGGCGCACTTAAAAGTCATAAATTTTCTTCCGCCAGCAGGGGGCGCCCTATGAGCGGGTGCGCCTATTGTGTAGTTGTGGGTCGTAGAAGAAGATGGAGTGAGGGAGGGAGAGAGACGTGAAGGCCAAGTGGAACCTAACTGCAGTGCAACTATCTACATTTTAAAGCCTTCTATGCTCCTTCTACCTCATAACCCTCAAACATTTCAGTATAGGAGGAGTGAGCAGATAAGCAGCTGGCCCACTGCTTTAAACTACTGCTTTCGCTAGCGCATAGGAGGAGAAATGTAGAGACAGACTGGCGCAGTTCTGTGTGTGTCTGTCTGTGTGTGTTGAAAGGAG
Source organism: Oryzias latipes (assembly GCF_053564925.1). Taxonomy (NCBI): domain Eukaryota; kingdom Metazoa; phylum Chordata; class Actinopteri; order Beloniformes; family Adrianichthyidae; genus Oryzias; species Oryzias latipes. The sequence goes on along the minus strand of NC_136248.1, from coordinate 24,919,117 downwards.
CAGGTTTTCGCCAGCGCCTATGAAGAAAGGAGACACGCAAGTCTGACTGTGTGTCTCTGTGTGTGTGCTGTAAGCAGCTCCGTTAGAAAGGAAGAAAGGAGACGGCACACGCAGCTCTGTCTGTGTGCTGTGTGTTTAGCGCTTGTAAGGAGGAAGGGAGACAGAGCGCTGCAAGTGAGCGACCATTCAGTTTGTGATCAGTTAGGGAGAACAGTAACAAGATAAAAATGTTTCCTCTAAAAAAAATCAGAGACTGGATGTTTTATTAACCCAATCTAGAAGCGCTGAGGTTCTGAACGGGGCGTTAACGCGAATGCGTCAAAGACGGAAAAATCCCCCGTGACTGAGACCGCGCCTTAACATCCGGTGCGCCCTATGGTCGTGAAAATACTGTACTTGTCTTCAATTTTGCTGCACAATTCCAGCCAATCACTTTTACTTCCAGTCAAAACACCAAAGGTGAAGCAAGCAACCTGAAGGATAAGAGTGACAGGACTGCAAAATACGTGTCTACTATGACAATTGAGATGCAGCAGTGCAGACGCAGACAGACAGACAGACAGACGGAAATGGAGCATCTTTCAGCCTGTCCTTCACCGAAGTCTCACTGCTTCATCAAACTTAAACGTTCTTGGAAAAACTGTTTTTTTCTTTTTTTCCATTTTGGAAAAATCCAAATGATGCCATCCCTTTTTAGGATCAGAGGAAACATTGAAACAGAATAAAATACATTTCAAATTAAAAATTGATTTTTGAACTTCAAAAATCTGCACGTAACTATTGATTATGCTTATGACATTAAGTTTCATGTGTACAATATTCCAGATTCCTATCAATCTGTCTACTTTAATATATACTGATATTATCTCTTAGTAGTCCATGGCCTTTTTTTTTACTTGACATTGACAATTTGCTCTGTTCATTTTTCTTCAACTTTTTTTGTAGCTGTAGATCTTTATTTTAGTAAAACCCCATATTTATTTTTACAGATGCACAGTAATTTCACAATGACCCTAAAACTGTCCAAAAATGTCAATTCGTACTAGTAGTCGTTTCTGTCTTGTAACAACAAACATGTAGAGCTGAATTAAAAATGTATAAATCCAAAGACGAGGTCAAAACAGTGTTTGAAAGCTAAAATTTTAAATCCTTCAGGTTCAATTTTCAATGAAAACGACACTAGTGGCGGGTCGATGTCATTCCTACGTCACTGTAACAACCCAAGTGATTGGCCAACGCACCGATGAGTTTGGAGACTACCGGAAATCTATTTCTTTCAAACAGAAACCCATCATGCATCCCAAACCCCCAAAATATCAGTCCAGTCCAGAAAACTGGAGGATTTTTGGCTAAACAAATCCAGAGTCTGGACATGTTCATGTTCTGCTCTCCAACTCATGCAGGAGCTCATGCGTCAGAATAGTGGACAACACTGACCTTCATCTGCTGCTCCTGACAAGCCCAACAGGGAACTAGAACTCATCTAGCATCGTTTCAGAGACAGGAGGGGGGGAGGGGACATTTCACTGATTCTGACAGGAAGTCTGATTGGTGGTTTGTGGTTTTTGTGGTTACTCACCTCCAAGTTTCCTCTGGCTTTCTTCAAAACTCCGTGGGTCAGAGACACTGAAAAGAAGAAAGTAATGATCCAGATTTTTACCCAAAGAGCATTTCTGTAGAATAGAAATAAACGTGTGTAAATATCAGCCCTACATTGATCAATAATGACCCTCTCCATTCCCTCCTTGAGCTGGTTGGTGGTGCGGAGTCGTTTCACGGCGCCGATCAGCATCCTTTCCTGCTGTGACAGTCTGCTCTTCAGTCTGGCTATCTCATGTTTCAGCAGCTCATCCTGAAATCACAGCAGGATTAGACCCTCAGACTCTTCATTAGATTGGACATTTAAGGAAGTGTTAAGGACCACCTGCTGGTTGTTGCCGCTCTCCCCTGTAGGGAAAGCAGCTGGCAGAGAGACCCTCCACAGCAGCTTGAGCAGGCGGCCAGCCTCATCCAGGACCTGCTGCATGGTGTTTGTGCTGCTGCACAAAGCCTTCATGTGCTCCTGCAAACAGGAAGTGCATGTCAGGGTCACATTCCTGAAGGGGAACGCTGTAAATGGTCAGCTACCTTGTCGGGGCTCTGCTGTGTGAGTGTGTGCAGACACTCCTGCAGCTGTGCATCCATGCTGCGTGACAGCTGACGACCCTCGGCGATCTGCTTCCGGAGAGCGTTGTAATCCTCGATCAAGCCCAAAACGTGGCGCCCGCTACGGTTGGCCCACATCCGGTGGCCCGGGACCAACCGGGAGGGACGGCCAGAGGCGCTGTCGCCGGAGCTGCTGCTGGCTGAGCAAACGTCCAGCTCGGAATGAGCGCGCCGCTTCACATCTGAGGATTAAGGCACGCCTAGTTAAGAGAAGTGTCCTAATGCTAGATTTAAACGGCGTGCAGACTCTTCTCACCGCGAACAGCAGTACTGCGTTTGTGACTCTGGAAGGAGTGATGATGAAGATCACAGCCTTCCCGATCCGGTGACCGACTTCTTTCATCTGAGAAATTCAGGAAAATTGATATTATTGAAGAAGAAAAGAAGACATTATTACTTTTCAACAATAAAAGTTACCTGGAGAGGACAGCAGGTAGTTGATGTTGATGGTCTCAGAGTGACTGGGAGCTCGGAGCAGCTGCTCTTCCAGTTTCTGCCGCAGAGCTGTGTTGGTCTGGATGCTCCTCTCCAGCTGCAGCCTCAGGTGTCTGATCTCTGACAGGAGCTCCTGCAGGTCCAGAGAGCTGCTGGACGGATCAGAGACGGGCGGCTGGGTCTGCTCCTCCCATTCTGTACACAAACAAACAAAGATTCTCCTTTCTATCTCACATTTTCCAATGGAAAAGAGGATTTGAGCTGCAGAACCTCAAGTGTCCACACAGTTACGATCACAGCTAACGTTAAGCCCACGTAGCATTTTTGGGAAACTTTGAATTTTTTCTTGCGAGAAAAACTAAAAGTACTGAGGTTTGGCTTAAGATTTGTTAGGTTATCTAACAAAACAATTGGGGGAAATCTAAGCAAAGTAATAAAAAGGAAAAGTACCGCCGTGTTTGCAGAGGTCCGTCTTCATTTTTTCATAAACTTTCAGCTCCACCCGCAGCGACTGGAGGAGATGCTGGGAGTCGGACAGCTGCTGCCTCTGGAGCTTCACCTCGGTCTGCAGCCTGAAAAACAAACAGAAAAACACTCAAATACACAATCTGGAAACTGGACTTATTTTTTCATGAAACTAAACGAACTTTAAGAGTTTAAACGACAGAAAAGTGTGTAAATGTTTGTGTCTGTTTGAGAAAAGTGTAGAAAGAGTAGTGAGGAGGTTTACAGGTTTACTCTTCTACTTCCTGGATTTGACATATTTATAGAACCTAACTTCTGAAATAAAACAAAGTTACTAAAAATTGCACTAAACTAGCTAAAAATAATGTACACAGATATATCCAGTTATTTTTATTTTAAATGACTTAAATGTCTTTTCTGTGTGAAGTTTATCTATTTTAATCAACAGAATAATTCATGTTTATGAAAATACTTGAAAACCTTCATGCTTTCTCAATCACTTTGCATATTCATGATTGTGTGTGAAGTGTTTGTAGCATCTGAGAAAGAGGAGGTTTGGACTAAACTGTCTGTTCGCTTTTTACTGGACGTCTGCGTCTTGTGGAAATTCCGTAAATAAAATACTTAAAAAGAAAAAAAGATAAGCTTTTTTCATGCAGACTGCAGATAAACAGTTGGATGGTCTGAAGGAAACTAACACAGGGGCTGGTTTTCCACTATTACCTATAAAATGAGACAAGCAAGTGAAATGAGTGAGAAAGGGAGAGGAGTTATGGTCTGAGGGTAAAGGATCCTGGTTTTAGGTTGCAGGAGAAGTCATCTGGGTCATGGGGTAACCATCCCATCATTGAGGAGCATGCAAACGCTACACTCAGGTTTCAGTTGTGCTAATGCCGCGCTGTAATGGTAATGACTCTTTCTGAACATACCTGTGCAGCTCCTCTTTGCTGGTGTGCAGAGAATCCTGCAGGAGGGACTTTTCCTGGCTGCTGTGCTCCAACTGCTCCTGCAGGTGGTTGTTCTCCAACCTCAGAGTTTCACACTCCCTCCGACTCTGCTCCAGCTTGGCGCTTCGCCGAGCCAGAGTCTCCCGAAGCTTTTCGTTCTCCTTCTGCTTGTCTGAAGACGAAAAACAAATGGATTAGACTTGCAGGAACCCGATTCATACTTTCATGTTGCCATCTGAGAAATGAAAGATTTTACCTCTAGATCCCACGTTGAGGTGCTCCTTTAACGCTTGATTTTGACCCCAGAGGAACTGCACCTCGTTGGCCAGCTGCCCCTGGTCTTTATTGCCATGAATGAAGATATTGGTGGCTGCTGCAAAAACAATCAAAACATTATGAATTAAAAACAACAGTGAGTGAGAAATAAAATAACCCTGATGGGTCAGTAGACGTTCCAGTTTTGCGGGTCTACCTGGATCCTTTTCCACCTCAGCCAGTCTCCTCTCCAGCTGCTCTCTGAGGCGGTCGTTGGTGCGAATGCTTTCCTCCAGCCGCTGCCGCAGAGCTCGGATTTCCTGTAGGTGTTCTGCCAGCAGGTCTAACACAGACAAAGCAAAATTAAAAATTCTAAAATTGTTTTACTGTCATTTTGATTACTAAATTCTATGAATATATTTTCCTACATATGTGTGCTTATAAAAACCTGAAACTGCACTCATTAGACAGGGAACAGGACTAAAATAGGTAGAAAGTGTAGTACTAGGTGTAGTAATAGAATTGGTCAAAGGGACGAGAATTTATAAGGCTTCTCACCCCATTCAGATATTTTTTATTTATTTTGTACAATCTAAACTTTAAAAGTTCATATTTTTGGACCATGAGTCCCTCCAGAGCATTCAACAAAATACGGGACCAAGAACGGACATTTCCTCTCACAATAACGGATTACATAACAATAATAGACTGAATATTTGCACACTTCACTACTGTAACACATTGACGCTTATTTAGCTTCATGAAACGAGAGTCTAGTATATTAGTGCAACATACGAACATTTATTCTGATCACATAAAGAATGATCTAAACTCTTTAGATCCCTTCAAATCACAAAATCTGTTGAATTCTAAAGCAACCTTCTTCTGAGTTGCTGTTAGCAGTAAATACTGTCACACACACCTACAGTGCCCTCTAGTGGTTGTTGCTTTTTATTCTTAAAAATAACATAGGTTGCACCTGAGTAAAAGTCACACCCCCAGCAAAAAAATAGGGATTTATACTCCAAAAATACAGTATACGTTTGAAATGAAGTATCACCATCATCATAAAAACAATATACAAACAAATGAGGACACAAACCTAAAAATTAAAGAACCAGCATTCATCTTAGTATTTCACTCAAGAAAACCAAAAGGATGCTGTCAAGGAAATTCAAACCTGATCCCTGATCAGCTTTTAGCCTGATGCAACATAGACTTTGCAACATGAACCTGCTGCTCTGTGATAAACTCAGAGTCTCACATTTACCTGGATTCATGGCGCGAGGCTCGTCTGCGGCGTGTCTCTGTGAGGTGACCTCATATCTGTGCGTGTCTTGAGGTCCTGAATCTCGGCCCCGGGCCTGGTGGTGAGAACTGCTCTGTGCCATGATGGACCGGTGCAGGTTGAGCTCGCTGCGCAGGGTGGAGTTTAGCTCCTCACTGCCCCTCAGCTGTTCCTGCAGGCGGCCGTTCTCTCTCTGCAGACCCTGGACTCTGCTGGCAGCATCCCTGTGACCGGACACGCCTTCCTCTGAAGCTCCTCCCACAGGAGACGCAGATGCTGCTGTCCACTCAGTGTGGTGCTGATGGCCTGAACATCCAAGGGGTGAGAAAAAAAAAACTTAACCTGAACCCAAACTGTCCTGAGATATTCTGCACTAGCTATGTTTTTTTTTCTCTCAATTGTTATTCTTTGAATCCTGAATTAAAAATCCAATCTCTGCTCTCTCTCTTTGGTTGAAACTAGTAAACCAGAATGTCTCTCACTAGTACAACCAGCCCCAGAACAAGTTGAACCACTTCAGTTCTGTAATAACCTTTTCCCAGGGGAAATGTGAGATAAAGACTGAACCGGATAGCTCTCACTGAATAATGCAGCTTCAAGCTGAGGCCAACTGAAACTGGAAACCAGTTCTGCTCTTGATCCACAACCTATGCTGTGTGTCTGGCTTCACTGCAGCAGAACAGAGCTGAGTGGAAAATAAGAGTCGTTGCTGTCTGGAGGCAGACAGCCGGTGCCCACCAACAAGCACTCCTCTCAGTGACCCTCCCCAGAGCAAGAGGTGGAGATGTTCATATTTAATGGAGCTAAGGGACTTAATCCAGCTTGGCATGCACCTGTGACCCCGAAGACTATAATTGGACACGGCTTTTAAACCCAATTACAAGTAATTTGTGGGATTTTATTTTGTGTGAGAGTGGAATTTCCAACGTGGGCTTGGTAAACACCTTGTTCGGTGAGGCTGCTGCGGCACGATGAACCCGTCCCGTCTGAGAGGCAAATGTCCGAATGAGAGCTGTGGTGGCTGCTGGGACTACGGCCTCGGATCTGACTCTGAAGGTTCTGGATGAGCTGATTCTTCTCCTGCAGCTCCTTAGCCAACCTAGCAGCCGGAGGAAAAGGTCCTGTTAGTATGAGCTGGTTTGCTGAGGTGCATTTAAAAAAAAAAAAAAAAAACACCCAAAGAGAAAAGAACGGGTCAAGCTGGAGAGATTTTAGGAGTCTTTGAGTGGAAACACACAGCTGGAGCTCGGCAAACATCATGCTGTCCGTCTGGTTTGAACCCACTCACAGGTCCAGCTGCTCCCTGGTGCATTCAGCCAAGATGAGGTTCTGCAGGACGAGGAAGCCAACATGCTGCTGCAGCAGCTCTCGCTCGCCCTCTAGCTCCGTTCGCAGATTATCTATGTCCTGCTGAATGCTGGACAGGCGTTCAGGAGGATCTCTCACACAGGACAGAAGGGATGCGCCTGCCTGGTGATGCTCCCCAACACTGAACGGAGCAGCAGTTAATGTGTGGCACGGGTTTTGAAATGTCTTTCTTTTCTGCTTTATCCACTCACAAAGTGAATTCCTTCACCAAAAACGTTTTAAGTCTTCAGATCAAACCATATGCTCTTTCATCGTTTTTTAACAAAAACGAGGAAAAGAATAAGTGACAATAATTTACACAAGTTGCTAAGAGAGACGTACCACGTGAAACTCAAAGGTTGGTCATTTCACTGATAGCATCTGAAGGGTAACATTGACCTAAATAAGCATTTTGTTTGGGTGGAATGATGAGACTGGGTCAACAGCAGGATAGTGTGGACAACAAAGGACACAGAAGCAACCAGAGTAAAAACTAAAAATTAAAAATTTGTTAACAGTAGCATACTTTTTAGAAAAGATTGTAACGAACATTTGAAATAGTAAAATTATGACTGTACATGTTTTTCCAAAGAAGAAAAGCTTTTTTCATAAATGTCAAAGCAGTAAAGGGACGTGGCAACAACTGTTTTGGGAGTAAACTTACATTTTGGGGATTTAAAGGAAAAAATGTGAAAGGCTTCAGACTGCCAGCAATAAAACAAAAAACTGCATTGTCATTCTAAAAGGTTGTTAAAATGTGTTATATCCCATTTGCTTTATTGAAATGGAAGCTGATCAGACAGAAATCTGCTGAATGTTTTCGACTTTAGCCTAAAAGTTTTCATTAAAGCTTCAGTTCAGCATATTTTAGCCTTTAAAACGATCTATTTGGCTTTTAAGAATTTTATGGTTTATAATTGGTTCATTTTCACCCTTTTGTATCTTTTTATTTGTACCGTACCTTCAAACTATTAGCCACAGCATTTCCTTCCATTTATCCCTGTTGCTCCTAATCTAATGATTTTTACGACTTTTATTCTTTGTTTTAACCTATGTTCATTTATTTTGTCAAGCACCTTGTGTTCTATGCATGTTGATGCTCTACAAATAGTGATTGGTTGAGTTCTAACCTTAAACCTGATGCTTCAAATGCCTCAAAGGATAATCAAGTTTGTTGCCAAAAATGTCAAATTGTAAAAATTTAGTGAAATCGAACAACTAGAACAAAATGCATAAAGAAAAAAATGTTGCATACCTGCGTGACAACTGCAGAGCTCCAACGTCCTCATTGTCCACAGGAGACTCTCCTGCAGGACACAAATACAAAATCATCTGCAGTGAGAAATGGAAGCATCCAGTGATTTGCAGACACATTCTCATTCTGCATGTCTCAAAGCTAATCAACAGTTTACTCATGTAACTCAGGAAAGCAGCTGCCACCTTTGTCCAGGCGTCCCTCCAGCCTGCCTAGAATGGTAAGGCTCTTGTCCAGCTGTTCTTTGACCATCTCCCCCATGTGGCAGTCCACCTCCCCAGCATGCAGCAGCTCCTTGAAGGCCTTGTTCAGCTCTTCCAGCTGCTGGCGATGCAGAGCTCCGAGCCGGCGGCTCTCCTTGATCTGCTGCCGGAGCTGGGACAGCTCTCTGGCTTGTGACTGGACAAGAGAATCCAGCCTGCAGAAAAAGATAGGCAGAGGGAAAAAAAAGGTAGCATGTTATTCAACTTTATTAAAACTTCAAATACCGTTTTCTGAATTGCTGACCTTGCCGGTGATGTGGAGCGGCTCCGAGCTTGCTGAAGTTCGCTCACGCTTCTGTCCAGCTCCTTACCAGGGAGCCTGCTTTTGTCCTTTGACTGAGCCTCGCCCTCCTTCTCTTTTGGTTGTCCACCTTTACACTTCCCTTCTTGGCCGCGGTCCACTTTGAAAGTGCCTTCTGGTTCCCTGGTGGTAAACGGGTCACAGATGCTGGCAGCTGGAGAGATGCTGGACAGAGAGTTCCTGCGCAGAAGACTTTGCATCTGAAGGATCAGTTTGCTCTGATTCTCAAGCTGGCCCTTCAGCTCTCTGACTTGTGCTTGAAGCTGGAGAGGCTCTTCAGACACACCGTAGTCTTCATAAACCAGAAGACCTTTCTGGCTGACCTAAGACAGATACAGACAAGAGTTAGCATCAAGACCTGGTTTTTTCAAAGGAAACCTGTGTGTAAATGATCAAGTATGAGGGAAAGCGGCAGAAATGGATTTACAAAGATGTAGATGAAACATTAAGCTTTGGAGCAAACGACTGATATAAAAACAGAAGGCAGAAAAGTCTGAAAACCCTAAGATGAGTACCTTGGCTGAGCTGAGAGCTGGGGAACTGGGATATGGAGTGCTGGAGGATGAGTCCAAGTTTTCCGTAGAGGAGAAAGTGTTGGGCTTCAGGAAAGGCAGACTGGACGCACTGCAACTAGGGTTCCTGACCACCTCAAGATCTAATGAAACAGGAACAGAAGCGTATGAAAGTGAAGAAATCCACAGTAAAAGGGTTTACAAAAAAGTCTGTAAGTGAAGAGATAAAATGAGAACATTTAAAAGATTAGTAAGAGTCCAGAAAACATATTCAGCGCCATGCAAGAATCTGACAGTGCAAGACATTTGGTCAGTTTAAATGTGAGAAATAGTGCAGGAAACCGGGAAGGAGATCGTGACTTGTTATAAGTACCCACACTAAAAACACCTTAGTTCCCTTTTCATGCAGAAAACTAAAGCTTTTCCACCTCTGGAATTAGTTTCTACTCAGCAGACATGCAGCGTCTGCCTGTAGGCCGTCTACCTGTGCTACTGCTCTCTTCCCTATCATTTTCACCCTTGACAGCAGTTTCGTAACCCTGGTCCTGAAAATCCACCTGCACGGCTTTGTCGCCCTGCTCTGGAGCTGGCAGTGGAGGCAATACAGTTCAAGTTAGTCTTTCTTTTCAGTACTCTAAGGCTTATTTCTGTGTTTTATGGTAACATTTTCTAATGTGTCAAATCTTGGATGGTTTTGAATGTTGTATTATCTTACCTTTCCACTTTGTTTCAGGGGAAACTGTTAGAGCAGCAGCCAGTTTCTCCTCCAGGGTTTTACAAGTCTTTTTCTTCTCCCTAAGAGCTTTATGCAAACCCTCCAGTTGGACTTGAACGTTTGGTGGTAATCCTTTGGCTCCTTGCGCTGTCCCGAGAGCCCCGTCCTGCCTTCTGTGGCCCCTCTCCTCTTCTAGAGAAGCTTGGAGATCAGATATCCTGCAGGTGTAATCACTGAAGACCTTGTAGAGGAGCCAGAGATCCCGATGGAGCTTTTGCCCTTCTGTTCCGGTTGAAGCAGCGGGGAAACTGTGGATATTTTTTGGCCGAGTAGATTCAGCCAACTGCTCTCTGCCTTGCAGGGATTTTTGAAGTGCGTCTAAGCTCTCCTGCAGGTCAGGGTTCATTTGAGATGATTTACCAGAAGACAAGTCTACATTTGCACAGTGAGCTGCTAGGGAGGCGACAGCAGACTCTGCTGCAGTTAAACAGTTCAACATAACTTTAAACATTTTTTCATCTAAAACTGTTTTACTAAAATCTTCTAATGATTCAGGGTCTTCCTTTGCATCCCCCTCAAGGGGATCTGCTGACATTGCGCTTTTCCCTGACGGGGGGCCATTAGGGCTGACATTACCAGTGCTGCAACCAGGCTGTGCAGCAGCTTTGGTGACCCTTAAATGTTCCTGAAGCTCTGCGTTGAGCCTAGTTTGCTCTAAAAGTGCTCTTTGCAGAGTGTCGGCGTGCCGCTGAAGCTCACTGAACGAGTCGCCAGGCGCTCCTGTGATGTCTCTATCATTTCTTCTGTCTTCACTGTGAGGTGAGGAGGTCTTCTCCTTCATCTCCAGAAGCTCCATTAGCTGGTTGTTGAGCTCCTCCTTTTCCTGAACAGCTTGCTGCAGCTCCATGCATCGTTTCTGCAGGGAAGCATCGAAGCCAGAAGCAGAACCTGCGTGTGAACTGAATCCTGCCTGACTATCCAGACTGCAAGCAGTCAAGTAAGCGATGGTGGACTGAGCAGCCCGCAGGGCGGATGTGTACTGCACGTTCAGATGCTCCTTCTCCTGAAGCTGAGCGTGAAGTTCCTCCCAATCGGCCAGCTGCTCATTCAGCTTGTTGATCAGAACCTCTTTATCCTGGCACTCCTGGTGGAGGAGCTCCAGCTGAGTAAGGAGAGCTGAGTGGGTGTGGGCCGTTGGTTCCCTGGTTTCTGAGTCCCCCTGGGATTCTGATGAGCTGCAGCTATGTCGAGTCAATTGCAAAGGAGATGTGTTTTGCAGGAGTGCTGATGGAGAGTCAGGAGCAGTCAGCATTTCCTGACCAAATACATCATCTAAATGAGGTTGCTGAGTATTAGTTTCCTGCTGCTCAGAGCTCACAGTCTGGCTGCTGCAGCTAGTCTCTACTCTGAGCTTCACTGGCACAGGGAGACGGGATCTGACACCAGCCTGGAGTTCAAAAAAATGAAATATCATATTAAAGGCCATTTAAACTAAGTGGATTGTCTTTCCAGCTTTACAGAACTTACCCGGTGTTTTTGTTTAGGAGTCTTTTTTTGCAACTCAGGGTTAGGGTTCTCCTTCTTATCTGCAGTGATGCCAGCAGACTCAGAGATCTTTCCATGCGACTTACAATCAAGAGCTTCAAGGGTTTCCAAACTCTTTCTCAGATCGGTTGGTCCATCACTGCTGTTCCCAGAAGTATCTCTGCTCTCCTTCTCTTTAGACTCTGTTGATTTGTGTTCCTTCAGAAGACCCCGCAGCTTCGCATTTTCTGACCTAAGATGACGTAATTCTTCTCTGGAAAAAGAAATATTTAAAGGGCTTAATGTTCATGGAACTGAGGTACAGTGAGATGAAGAAGCAAAAGAATAAACATTTAAAAAAAAAATCTTACCTAAGATGCAAGGCTGAATGAGATCCACAGTCCTTTAACAGAGATTTTAGAACCACTATATCCCTGTTTCCTTCCTCAAAATCATTTTCCTTTGTGTTTGAGTGAGTATGCTCTCTACTCAGATCAAAGTTCTCATTGGTCCTTACGCATCCTCCTGATGCAACCTACAACAAAAAGTTTAAAAAAAAAGTACATTCATGTAAAGTTTTATTTAAAAAAAAGAAAAGTAGAAAAAAACTGTTGTGAAATGGATGAGTCCAACATTTCACACCTCTTCAGGTGTGGTTCCAGTCTGTGCATCTTCATCCTGATCAGAGAAATGCATCCTGGGAGTCCTGGGCTGCATCTCGTGTATCATCTGAGGCTGCTGGAGTAATGGGATGGGAGGCGAGTATGACACGTGACTTGGTAAAACGAAAACTTAAAGAGGGAACAGAATCCATAAAACACTGCACAGCAACAGCAGAATGGCATGATGTGTCTAATGTAGAATGGTAAAGAGAGGTCGTTTCATGGAACACAGAGATGAGAAAAAGGGGGACTGATTAGGAAAAAGAAGGGAAGAGGATAGTTTCTACAAGACAGGAAGCATCCTAAGAAAAACGACACAGTACTACAAGGCAGAGACATTAGTAACACACTAGATAGGAGACAGATTAAGATGTAGGTTCAGTAGTTAGACAAGTTAAGGAGGATGTCAGACTGTGGTATGATTCTGGTTCATTTTAATTGTGAGAAAGCAAGACTCAAATAGTATTGAAAAAATGCTTGACTCTGAATCTTCGCATACATTCTCATCCGCATCTATCTTTCCTTTGGGGCCTCTAACCTGCTTCCACTGACTTGCCCCGGTTAGATCGTCACCGTTCTTGTCTGGAACGCCATTCTCCGTTAGAGCCAGGCGGCTTTGCAGCTCGTCGTTTGAAGCCTGCAGTCTGCTGACAGATTCTTGAAGTTCCAGCACCTTCACCATAAAGATAACCACTTTGATCAGGTTTTTTTTTTTCCCAACATGAATGATTTCTGGAAAAGACTTAAACTCAAAAACTTACTTTTTGTCTGAGCTCCTGAGCGGAGAGTTGGGAGAGGCCGTCGTCGTTGTCTGGCCCTTCTCCCACGCAGATACTCATGTATGAAGTCTGCTCTCCAATAAAACTTAAAGAATCCCCTGAGTAAAAGGCAATAACAATTCAATTCCAAATTATTTTTAAAAAGACACTAAATTATGACAACTTTTGTGTTTTGCGGTCATACCACAATCATTTGCTCCTCCAACACCTCCACCACGGTTCTGAATTGCTCCTAAGCGAGCCTGCAGGGATGCGTTCCAGCGCTGGGCGTCTTCTAGTTGATGCCTCATACTTTCCAGCTCTTTGGGATCAATCAGGTCCATACCTGAACAGACACAGAGACAGACATTTATACAAGCATATTCAGACTCATTTCACCATAAGTAGACCAGTCCCGCTTAATAGATGCAAATATTTACTCCCCTAATTAGATTTAGTTTTTTTTATTTCAAAATTTCTCTGAAAAGAAAAAAAAAACAATTCATCCATCTTTAGAAAATACAATATGTGATTGATTAAACTATAAATATTGTTTTAAATCCATTTCTGTTTATTTTTTCAGGATCAAAGAAACATTTTTTTCCAGTTAATTTAAGAATTTACAACTTTTTAAATAAAAATTCTACTAATATTTGTTTAAATTATTAGCTGTGTCAAATACTTCTATTAACAAAATAAGTTTGGGAATAAAAATCTAATTATGTTGAAAATTCAAATATGACCTTTGGAAAAAAACAGAATTGATTAAGTATTTTTGCTTAAATCCTTCTCTTCTCATTGGTCACTTTTTTAAAGAGTGCTCATTGTGTTATAATTTCGGTTATAATTCCTTAAATTTGGGTTTTTATAATTAAGGTAATAATTCTACTCATCCACCTTTAAAATCATCTGACATTATTACACTGCAGCACAGTTGCTCTCAGAAATTATAGAAATACAGCAGTGAAACTGCCAAATTTGTGCCAAATTAAGTGTGAAAACATCTGAGGAATAATTCTGAGACTGATAGAATTAAACAGGGGAGACATACCTATTAAAAGGAAAAGTGTGAAATCCCTCAAATAACAGTGATTGTAGGTGATGCAACATTAATTCTGGCAAATATACAATTCCATAAATAAAACTAGGAGATGAAATGTTGAATTTCAATCAGTTACTTTCCCTCAGCTGCTTTTGTGCAATGTGGATGTATTACTTACAGCTGACCTATTTATACACCTGGAGTTTTGTTGACAGGGTGGTGGGAGGAGCATGCACTACAGCCAAAATGATGACGTGTGAATAACAGTAAACAAAACATTTCACTTTTATTCTGTCTGATGGCTGACTAACGGCAGTGGTCATAAACAGACTTCTCAGGATGTACTGTATGAGTTTTACTTTAAATGTTCATTAAATCATAATTACAATTTAAAAAAAAAAAAACAGAAGCCTACAAGGCAGAAAATAAAAGCCTTTAGTTCATTTATTGAAGTCCTTATGTGAAGACATGCTTGTGTGTCTACATTTAAATGAAGTGAAAGATGGCAGAACAGGTTATATTCATGACGGGGTGGTTAAAGAGCTCATGCGGGGGACAGACAAACAAACAAGTCCTCTAAATGAACGGTAAAAACAAACGTCAAGTGTGAGAAACAGAGAGAACAGGCCATCAGCAGCCTTTATTGGTCATTTTATGAAGAACAAACAGCAGAAACTGTCAGATAAACACACTTGAGAGTGACAGACAATGAAATGAGCCTCAGCACATGTACAAAGAAAAGCATGCAGATGAGAGGGTGATGATAGAAAAAATAGACACACAGGACACAAAAATGAAAAGCATAGGGAGCAGGTGTGCATGCCACATCAACTTAAACAACACATGTGTTTGTGTGATTGTCTATGAGTGACTTTGACATTTTTGCTTTCCTTTCTTTAAATTTTTAGTCACCATCGTCATCAATCACCCAATGTGTTTTCACTGCACCTTCTCTTAGTTTGGCCCTGTGCAGTTCTTTTTCCAAGTCATCCCTTAGCTCCTCGTTCGCTTTTATGCCGTCTTCCAGCTGCTGCCGCAGAAGCTGCACCGCTGTCAGTTCCAGCTGTAGAGCATGGAGACGCTGGGCGCTGAGAAAGCAAAGCCAGATTCATTTACTCAATCTTTACGGAGGACTCTGAACCTGCAGGGCTAGAATAATTTTTTTGTTACCTATCATGTTCCTTTACAGTTCTGATCAGGCTGGAGTAAAGCTGCTGCTCAGCTCTTAGTGCTTTGTTCAGAGCTTCATGCTCCTGCTGCAAGGCTGTCAGGCCAGAAAGAGACTGAGAGCAGAATAGAGGCGGTGATTAAAAATGGTCTGTTAGATTCAATTTGACAACAAGGTTGAGCGGGACTTTACTTCCTGCTGCCTGTCTCCACCGATTATTGTCCTCTCTCGTTGAGGAAGTTCAGGTAGTGACCTCTCAACCTGACTGTCCCCCCCCGGACCAAGGCGCTGGTGGAAAACCTGTTCAAGTCAATTGAAAAAGGAAAAAGGTCACCTAACATTTAAACTTCCCCAAATAAAGATTATTTTGATGCTGAATGGAGGAGTCTTACGTTGATGATCTCCTCTTTGGTCTTCAGAGTAGCAGTCAGGAAGTCAATATTAGCAGACTGCCCTTCACTGCGAGCCTGCAGCTCAGACAGCAACGTCTGGAGATCAGCCAATGACATCTGAAATTTGAGATTGGGGAAAAATAAAAAAGATAGGCCAACATTTTATGTAAGGTATTCCAATTTTTAGAGGAAATAAATGCCTCCAACTTACTGACCTTCAGCTCATTTTCTCTTTTCAGGGCATTGTTCAGCGCTTCTGTTTTCTGTGCCAACTCTTTCTTCAGGGCAACAGTTTTCTTGGGTAATGGAGTACTCTCCTGGTTATCCACACTGTTTCTTCGTGACAGCTCTGGTTCAGTACAAGAAAAGCAGAATTAAACTTACTACCACCAACTCCAGCTTTAAATATCCTGGGTTCAAAAGGTCACAAGGTCTCACCTTCTCTCTCGTCCAGCTTCTCTTGCATAATCTGGATGGTTTGTTTGAGCTCCAACACATGATCGTGTTCTGCCTTCGGACTCAACTGTGCCAGGAACTGGTCCCTATCCTGACCCCGCTGCAGAAGTTTCTGCACATGGACAAAGACAATAAATATACTTTATAAGGATATGTCATCGTGTCATTTGCAGTTACAAAAGGAGAAATGCTGCTGTCTATGGGAGGTTGTATTTCATGTCACAGCAGAGTGACTGGTGTAGCTCATTGGATCCTTACATCAATGAGGCTGTCTTTTTCTGCCAGCAGCGTTCTGAGTTCTGCCGTTTCTAAATAAGTCTCCTGGGCTGTTGAGGAGCTTTGCCTCTCAGCAGTAGTAAGCTGTAGTTGCTTATCAGCCAGCTGCTTCCTGAGAGCCTGAATCTCCTGGGTGCGCTCTGACAGCATGCGGTTGAAGTGCTCAGCAGACTCCTGGTGTAGAGGAAGAGCAGATTAAAGAAATGAGATTAGACAACCCTGGACATATCAATACCCGTTTAACTGTCAAGATCCATTTAAAAACTGTTGTTTTACTTGTTGTTTGGCTTCCCAATGTGCAAATTTTCATGGATACAAGCTGACCTTGTGAAGCTGGTCCTTGCTTCTGATTGTAGCCAACAGCCCTTCGACAGCACTCTCATTGTCAGCAACCAGTGCTTCCCTTGCCTTCACAGCCTCGGCCAGCATTGCTTCTGTGACTTTTAACCTCTGGCCCATTTGCTCGGCAAGGTCCCGTGACTGAGACTGGGACTGGTTCAGCATCGATTCAGACAGTTCCTATACAGGAAAAAAAAAATAAAAACTTCGGTGAGGCTCCCAGATCTCTAGACTGATTAAACGGCAGATAAAAAAAACAAACCCAACGTAAACAAAAAAATGATATAAAAAGGAGAAGTTAAGTTAAAGACCCACTCTGATCATCTTTTGATCATTTTATGATTATGCCAATATTAGCTAAAATCACAAAAATATGTAGTTTTCTATCACATAGTTTCTGCAAAACAGTTTATTCGAAATTTTCCTCATAGTTGTGGTCAGATGGTTGGTGCAGGATAACTGCATTTTTTTGTCTGCTCCTGATTCACAACAATTTGAATAAAAAGAATTTTCCTTTTCTATGTCATCTGTCATCAGGAAAATGCTACATGAAAAAAACCCAACAAAGACATGATTTTCATCAAAATGGCTCTTTAAAGAACATGTTGATGACTGACATCCATATCTTTGGTCTTTCCCTCCAAGGACAGCTGCAGCTGCTTTATGATGGAGTCTTTCTCTCTCAGGGATCTGTTCAGGTTATCTTCTACATCTTGTTTAGCTCTCTGTAGGTTTTTCAGAGTGTTTGCAAGATGCTGCAGCTCCACGTCTTTCTCTTTGATCAGACTGTCAAAATTCTGGAAGGAAAGACATTTTTTAGAAAAAGCCACCTCATTGATATTTTAGTAATGCTTCTTCAAACCAAATCAAAGAAACTTACGTTAATGGTTTCCTCGTTGTGAGCTAGCAGGTTATTCAGTCTATCCAAGTCTCTTTCTTTTTCCCGTAAAATTAGAAGCAGTTTGTGAATTTCATTGTCCTTCTCCTCGATGGCTGCAAATTTCTCATCCAGTGCTTGCTGTGAGAACAGGAAAATGTTAAAATACAATCCTTGTACCCTCGTATATTTCTTGATGAAACCACAAAATAGGAATACTTACTTCTAGAGCGCTCTCCTTTTCTTTTAGCCTTTGCCTCAGCTTGGCAAGAGCGCCCTCATTACTGCTGGGGCTTTTGCTTTCATCATAGTTTTTGACCATGTTCATGTACTCCTGAATAAACAGAGAAGATTTATGTCCAAAAAATGTGTGCACCAAAGCAGATTTGAATTATAACTAAGAATTTTAAGAGTCCATCCATTTCTGTGACCTGCAGCTGCTGTTCTTTATCGGCTAGTGAAGATGTGAGCCGCTGGATGGTGACCTCATGTGCTTGCAGTTTCCTCTTGGTTTGGTCCAGCAAATCCTGGTACTGCTGCTCGAGAGCACTCTCCCTTTCTCCCATTTCACCATTCAGCTTTTTTAGTTGATTGTTCAAATCCTAAAAAAACCAAAGAGGATTAAAACAAACAGTTTTTTCTCATGGAGGTAAAACTATGTCAGCGTCTGGTCGAAAGCATTGGTCTTCTTACATTCAGAGCTTTGTCGCCTTTCTTCTTCTGTTGTTTCATGTCTTCAAGTTCAGTCTCCAGCTGATCTTTAAGTTGCTGCAAATCAGACAGCTCCTGCTCCCTCCTGTCCAGGGCACGCTGTAATTTTTGGGCTTCAAGCACTTTGGCGTGATGTTCCCCTTGAAGTTGAGCCAATTCCGTTTGCTTTTCCATTAACAGATTTTGGTGCTCCTCTACTCCCTGAGAAAATAGACAATAATTGAAATGCTTAACAATTTTAATGATTATAACTCAGAAGCAACAGTCCTATGAAGAACAAGGTGAAACATACCTGGTATTTCTTCAGTTGAGCTTTGTGTGCTGCCTCTCTAGCCTTTGCCAAAGCATCATCCCTGTCCTCGATTTCATGACAAAGCTCTGCAATCTATAAAAAACAAATAAACATTTAGATATTTAGCCATTAAATACTGCAAAACTACCACTTTACATTTATAACAACTTTATAAATTGTTAAATGTTTCCAAATGCATCTATTTTACCTCTTTCTCCTTTTCCCCCAGGACCTGAGTGAGACCCTGGATGGTTTTATCTCGCTTCAGAGCGTTTTTCTTCTCAGAGCTGACTTCATTCTCCATCTCTTCCAGCTTCCCTGACAGGATCTGTTCAGATGAGGAGGAACATTTTTTAGGAATTAAGTAATCGTTGTAACTCGTCCAGCAAATGAAGTAAGAATGGGTTTTTTTCTGTACCTTGTTTTGATTGTGAAAGTCCTCCAGTTGTTTGCTTAGGCTTTCATTGGTGCTTTTTACCAAGCTGAGCTCTTCATTCAGCATTTTACTGACAGACTCCAGTTGATTAATGTCACTTTTCTTTTAACAAAAAACACAAAGAGGAAAAGAAAAGGCAGACTTAAAACCAGAATTCTTCTTGCAACAAAACACAGACACTGACAGATCCCAGATCAGCTTGCTGTTAAACTACCTTCATTCTTAAAGAAGCATATTCGTCATTAAACTCCTCTGTAAGATCATGCAGAGACTTCCATTTTGCCTCCCTGTGCCTGAACTTTGCTTGTGAAACGCCATGTCTTGATCTTCTCATGACAGGGATACGGCTGCCTGCTGGGGCAGACACTTGCTGCTTAGAGATGCAGCGCAGGAGCTGGATTAGGTCAGAGATCACAGATGGCTGACCTGGTGAGCTGTGGAGCAGTGCTCTGGTCTGAACCTTTTCTATTTGGTCTTTAGCTGCAGCATGTTTGGAAACAAACAGCTTTGAGTCTTTTAGTTGTTGTTTGGGTGGAGGAGCAGAAGGAGCGTCCGAGGAAAGGTCTCGATTGAGCGACTGCAGGGATGTAGAGCGGCCTTTGAATCCAGGTCTAGACAGGTTCCCCTTTCGGAGAACAAGATCAAGATACATGCTCTGGGAACGATGGCGGGTGCCTCCAAAATTCTTTAAAGAGAAATCAATCCCCGGTCCTGATCCCAGTCTGGTGCTTCTTGAGCTTGAGCGTCCAGAAACTGCTCTTTTGCTGGCGATTCTGTCGAGACTCACACACCTTCTCATGCGGTTCTCAGCCTGACCACTTCCTCCTGCTATGAACTGCAGTCCCTCATGTGCTGACTGAAGTGCAGCCTCATCATCTGGACTTCCCAGCCCAGAGAATCGGAGCAAAGTTTTGGTGATGGTCGTCTCCTTGCTACGGCTTCCCTGGTTGTTTTTGTTGTAGATGTGAACGATGCACTGGATCAGGTTCTCCTTCTCCGCCTGAATCTTTTGGACTTTGTTGTTGTGTTCCTCCTGCAGTTTGCTGATGTTAATATCAAACTGAATCACCTTCTCCAGCTGAAACACACACTTTCCGCAGAGGAACTCCCCACGACCGTCACGGATCACCTCCCGACCCAGAACATGGGAGAGAATGACCTGCAACTTTCTCTTTCCTGATGAACTGAAGATCCAACGGCATTGGCTCCCCACCAGGCGGACACCACAAATACGGCATGGGTCCCTCATGGCACCTTGGATCTTTCGCAATGCCCCACTTTAAGTCCCGAAAAACCTCTTTGACACCAGCAGTTTAATGCTCATCAGCTCTGCAGCCATAGCAAGTCATCTTTCATTTTCTCTCGCTGCACTAGCAAGCAAAGCAAAGAGGAGAATGACTGAGTGCAAAGCCCAATAAGCCTTAAGCCTAACTAATCCTTACGTCTGCCTCTATTCCACTCTCTCACTCACATTCAGTCAGAACAAATCCCATATGACTTCTGCATCATCTCCATTATGGCCAAACATAACCTTTTGTTAAACGGCCTGAAAAAAATCCATCTAGAAAGATCTGATGCAGGTGGTGATGAAAGCATTAAATCCTACCTATCCTTCCAGACTTTTACAGGTAAATCATCAAATCAAGGAGAAGTTTTTTTAACTATTCTCCCAGAATCCATTGGACCTTAGTCCTCCTGCTCAAACTGAAAATGTCACCTCTCTGGGAGGCTTTTATTTTATTTTTTAAACAATTAGTGATAAAACTCGTAAATAACTAAATAAAAATTGTTCAGATTGACTGTAACACTAGTAACAGTTTTTATTCAAAAAACTCTAACATGGGCTCCCTTCATACAGAAAGCATCATAATTTAATCTTAATTACAAATCCTGAGCCCATATGCCAAGTTCTGAATATCTATAAACATGGCCCAGACCAACATTATACCCATAATCCTCAAGACTGCACAATGCTGGGATTCTGACTTTAAAAGCGGTTTTATTTTCTATTTATTTATTAAGCATTTGCTTTTAATGATTGAAATGCAACCTCAGGAAAATTAAAACACATATAGCATCTATAATACGTTATCATACTTGAAAATAAAAAAAGATTTTTATAGAGCAAAATTGCCATAAATGTTTGGAATATTGGACAAAAACAAATTCACTGAAATACTGAGATTAACTGATAGTAAACAACTTAAGTGATTCCAAGCAATACTCCTTTTGTAGCACTGCTTTAAACTGACTCAAAGTGCTTTTCTTCCCCAAAATCACACCCTTTATAACACAGCAATAAATCTTTAAGTGTCACCAGCAGCAGCACACTGAAACCCATGTTTAACACTACAAAGAAAGGGCAGCTTCCCTTCTTCCTGAACCAAGGAACAAAAATAGATTTCTCTTCAGAGGCATGCAGAGGTCAAAGACACGTCAAAAAATACCCCAATGAGTATTTCTCAAAGGTCACAAAAACAACAAATAAATCTCTAAAGCAAAAGGGGTGGAGCCTAAAAATACCTGGCCTGTATGCAGACTCAACTGTTACTGTCACCTGAGCTTTTTCAACATAAAAAATTCGGCTTTTCATATTTACAGAACAAAAAAAAAGAAAAGAAAAAATATATAATATTGCAACACTCAAATTGCAGCAGCACTTGTAACTGTCCTGTAGCAAGTCAATGACACGTGCACAGAAAGTCAAAACACCAACCTGCTGCTCTGGCTGCACTGGTCCCTTCTGCCTTTGCAGCTCATCTCTTAATGCCTGTAGAAGAAAGTAGTTGATGTTTCTGACATGATTTTGAATCAGAGAGAGAAAAAACTTTGTGGAATAAAGGCTTTACAAAAAACTTCAAACAACAGAAATGGGTTCTAGTGTCACCAACAAAAACGTGTTTAAACCAAATCTGTATGAATATCTTAAATTCTCACCTGAATCTCCTGATCCTTCTTCATTATGAGATCAGAAAACTGTTCACTGGACGGCAAATCGGTCTGTTGGTCTCTGCTGTTGTGATGGAGTGCAGCTTCTTGATTCTTCAACATGATCTTGAGCTGCTCAATGATGCTAAAATGAAATAAAAAATATTTCATTATTGCTTAAGTTTGAAACTCAGAAGCAAAACATGTATTGGTTCCTCCTCACTTGTCTTTCTCCAGGAGGGCCTGCTGCAGTTCCTGGGCAAGAGTTGGGGTAGGAACAGGAGTGAATGCACTTAGTGGGGCGATGGCTTGAAGTTGCTTCTCCATGTTTATATTCCGTAGTTTCTCCTGCTCAGCAATGGCTGCCATCTTCTCTACCTCTTCCTCTGCTGTTCGCAAGCTCTGAAAAAGTAAAATAATAACAACAATACTACATCAGCAGATTGTTGTAGGAAAGTACTACTACAAGACGACAAACTGTTTAATTTAACAAAAGGAATTTAAGTTCATGAAAATACACATGCAAATGAATGAAACAACTGGGATTTTACATTTGCAGCATTAACCCAAAATGATTTTCTTTAGGTATTTTAGCAAAAAGTGCCTTAAAAAAAAGCTAAATTCAGCCTGATATCAGTAAATCATAAAAAATCATTGGTACATGAAAGCATTTTGAGATTTGCTTAAAAGGGTCACTTAATCGATTTTAAATAATATTTGTTAAAAAAAATATCAATGTTAATTCATCAAACCAGAAATGTAGTTTATTCATTCATTTTCTTAACCGTTTTTTTCCCTTTCGGGTCACGGGGCTGCCGGAGCCTATCCCGGCCACTTGTGGGCGAAGGCAGGGGACAACCTGGACAGGTCGCCAGTCTGTCGCAGGGTAGAATGTCCACAAACACACACACATTCACTCTCACACTCACACCCAGGGACAATTTATAGTTGCCAATTAACCTATGAACATGTTTTTGGATGGTGGGAGGAAGCCGGAGATCCCGGAGAGAACCCACGCATGCACGGGGAGAACATGCAAACTCCACACAGAAAGGTCCCCCATTGATGTATTTTTCAAGTCCCCCAGCCGGGACTTGAACCAGGGGCCTTCTTGCTGTGAGGCAAGAGCGCTAACCACTGTGCCACCGTGCAGCCCTTAAATGTAGTTTATTTCAAATTAATTATTTCATTTTCTCCAAGCAGTTGCTTTCATTTAGTTTTTAAATGCATTAAAAGGAGTTCCACCTTTATTCCGTTGATATACCTAGTTATGTAAATGAGTATTTCAAAATCACATAATAGTTTTGACTGGAAATTTAAAAAATTTATTTTTATGGAATGGAATTGATTTTGTATTTTGACAGTGCTAACTAGCCCTAGTGTTATATTACATGCCTAGACTAAAAAAAGAACTAACATTTGGAAAAGCAAAACTTGAATGGAATGTAAGGGATATTATATATGTTAATTTTTTTCTACTCTTTTATCCAGATGAAATCATTTAGTCTTACCTGCTCCAGTTCTGCGATTCTGCTGTTCATCAACTCCCTCAACGTGTCCATCTCTCTCTGAGCTTGTTTTCTCACTCGCTGGGGTTCTCCTGATTCCCTTCCAGCCAGGCTTTCCAGTGCTTTACTGATAACCGTTACAGAAAAACAGATGTTGGACTAAAAGGTTTAATTTGTGAACAATGGTGACTTTAAAGAAGGGACATACGATGCAGACACTAGCAGCTCCTGTTTTTCTGCCAGCTCTCTCTTCATGGACTCCAGCTCTACCTTCAGCTCAATATTCTACAGAGATGACAAATTCAAGAGTCACATAAACATGGAAAAGGACAATAAAGGCTTTAAAGAGGATTATAATTGCTCTCAGTCTCAACTTTTTAAACTGCAGTTGAGGCTTCAAATAATAATAATAATAATAAAATAAGATTCTCAAAAAAACAAAAAGCTTAAAAAAGTGTATAATAAGTAGTTATGGTGCACAGTGGAAAGCAAATTAATCAGTAAGATATAACTTTCTATGTGCTGATATTTCAGATTTCTATAAAAAAATTAGCTGAGGTAAAAGGAAAAAAAAACATGCTTGCAAACAATTTTACTAAAAATGGTTTTATAATAATAATAAAAGGAAATCTGTTGGAAACAAAGATTGTGTTATTTGGCATCTAAGCTTACAACATTTACATATCACATTCTTCTTGTTTGGCATAAAACGAAATGAGAAAGGTCAATCCATTTTAACTGAGGATAGAATCAAAGTAGGAAATGAAATGTGTCCAGTCATACCAGTCGCCATCAGACCCTGGCATGACTGTGCAGATTTCACAATAATTGATTTTTCAAGGCTATTATCTACTCATGTTTAAATTAATAAGGTAATAGGTTTAAATGCAAAAGCTCAAACTTTTACATTGTTAAGTTTTTAATCTATACAAATAAACTCCATCATTGTTTAAAGTAATTAAATCTAAATCCAAACAAACATTTATTATCAAAAAGATTAAAAACTTAAACCTAGGTTACTTTAAATATTGCTGAGTTTCATTTTATTCTAATAACAGTTATGAAACATACTTTGTAAAGAGTACCAATTAATGCATGCAAAATAAAATAAAAAATTTGCAACACCGTTTTGAAAATGTCTTCTGTGGAGTCATCGCATTTCTGCTGCATGCGTTCCTCCATGAAGTAAATGCGCAGCTTCAGGTTAAAGTTTTCTTTCTTCAGGGCTGTAATTTGCTGCAAACAAAGATAAGAAGACTTTTTTTAAAAAGAGCAATTTAAAAAAAAGGAAACACATAAAAGTCTATCAAAATCTGTCCAAATCAGAAATAAACAATTGTAAAATGTATTATAATCAATAAAAGCTTTTTAAAAATAATTTTAAAAATCACAGAGAACCCACTTCTATGTGGGAAATGAGGGGTAGGGCAAAAACGGGGTCAAACGTATGATTATTTTCAGACTGAAGCGAGGCTTCTGTGCAGACGTGTGTTAAGTAGACTGTGCATCATTGTGCTCCGGGCTTCAGAGCAGCATACATCTGGTAATGGGGGTTGGGTAGACTGTCAAAGTTAAAGAGGTACAAGTCTGGACCCTCTTTAAACCTCTAATCGGGCAGGCAGTACTAGCCCAAAAAAAAAAAAATGGAGGATGAATTCCATTTAAATGCTGAAATACAGATTTTAACTGGATCCTTCTCCTCCTACATAAACTCAGACCTAAAGGTCCATAAATGGTGCATTTCAGTTTTTAGCAGACTGTAGATCGGATTCAAAGCCAGTTTGTTGAGGTCTATTGCACAAATTAAAAGCTAAAATTAAGGGTTTTAATGTCAGATAAAAATGTAGTATTATGCTTAGAAAACATAACAGATAAAAGTTAAACATACAACAAGATAATCTATAAACTTACATTTTCATAGTCCTTCATGGTGAGAGCTTTAATGGGGGACATTTTCTCAGGAAAGGATGGGGCTGTGAAGCAAAAATAAAGACACTTTTATTATTTTGTTTTTATTAACATGATCTCATCTCTGGAGGAGTCTGTTTTAGCCCTGAATATGTTTCAGCAACAAGATCTCATGCTTTCAGCTTTCACATTTCTATGCAAACGAGAGAAAGAAAGAAAGAAAAGAGAAACATGTTCAAAACTGAGGTTTAAGGTGAAGCAGCTCCTGGAGAGCTGACCTGTTAAGTTCAGCTGAAGCAGCCCACAGCTGAGCATGTAACATTAGTCAAAAACACATTTCACAACACCAACTCAGGAATCATGTTTGCTGCAGACTGACAGGAAGAACTCTATCAGCCTCTTTCAAAACAACCATCAGTTCTTTTCATCTCTTCAGTTTCGCTTCTTTCAGTTTCTCTTTCACAAACAAAACTACTCTCAGAAGCAGTTTGTATTAGTAGTGGCCAATATCACATTATCTCATTATCTTTGCTGATTAATGCTCATTTAGTCTTATTTTTTTTAAGAAATACATAAAGAGTTTTTTTTAAAATCATTTTAAGCATCAAAGAATCAGTATTGATTCACTAAAACTGAAAGCAAACAACTTTCCCTTTCAGAGCCGAAGGTTAAGAAGACATCCTGTCTCCCATATACATGAAAAAAAACAAAAAAAAAAACAATCTGATGTCCATCAGAGATCATTTTTGTGCACAAAAGCTACAAATGTAAACACGAATTGTGTACTTGGCTGCTTGAATCACTTCAGGTAAGTGTACTGTTAAAAAAAAAAAGACGGTGGCAATATAACAGGAGTGAAATTTCGCTCTCGGTTCTCAAAGGCATCAAGACAAAGCGGAAAGCCGTGAATATTCAACAGCCAGCGGGGTTAATGAATACACACGGGAGGCACACACCTGAGGAAAGACGACAAAAGAGCATTACTGTACCTGTCATGCTGTCTGTGGAGAATTCACCAGCAATGATCGAGTCTGGAAGCCTGCAGCTGGAGACACATTTACTTGTTAGTGATTAATTCTACCTCACTTTAACAAATATCTAATTCAGCGTTGGCATAATCCTTTTAAAATCCAATGTCATAAAAAGCAATCAGAGAAATAAAATAAAGCTTTAATAAAAAATATATATATGTAAATGTATATTATGAATACTAGCTCAGACAAACAGAATTTCATGATGTCCAAGTAATCCTCACGCTGGCCAGTTCCACTGAGCCCTAAGGATACTCCATAAATAGCTTAAGAATGACTCCCTACTACATTTACATCCACTCTGGCAGTCTTGTTTCTGTCCATGTGTGTCATCTTGTTTTTCTGTTTGCATGGTCCAAAAATCAGGAGAACATTTGGGTTACGTAACCCAACAGATATGCAGAACTAAAGCAAATGTAATCAGTGTTTTAAGAGTCAAAACTGAATTCTGGGGTTAGGGTTTAAGGTTAGCCATACACCTGGGGTATCCTTAGTGAAATAAAATGCTGCGACCAACAGAAATTCTGTGTCGTTGTTAGAAACATGGATATGTGTAAATATGTGTGTGCTAGTGGCAGCCTAGCTCTCGTGTTCTGACAAAAAGGAGGGAAAAAAACATTGAAGCTAAGCAACGAGAGGGGCTTTCATTGCCTAACAAGCGGAGTACTGTGGTTCAGATCAGCTAAGCATCACATAGTGACGGGACAGCAGTGTTATTCACACCGAACAAAGCACAAAGCACATCTGGATAACGAATGCAGCAAATAGAAACAAAAAAGTCACAGAGAACATCGCGTTTCTATTTCTTGAAAGAATAGCAGCTGTGGTGGATTTTGAAAAGAAATAAAAATGTAATAACATGATAAAAATATAGTTACTTTTATAAAAGATTAAGAATCCCTTGTACTTTCAATGGTGTAACTTTGTTTTATTAAGTTCCACTGTAAGGGTCACTTTTTTTCTTCATTTGGTTGTTATTATTGTTTCATTTGCTTGTTATCTTTTAGAGGTTTTCTCCGATTATATGTTAGATGTTGCTTGAAGTGCAAAGAAGTAATGCCCAGAACAGATATACCTTGGGCTGGGCGATTAATTCAAATTGATGGATTAATTGTTTCTAAATTTAACTCAAAAAATGTTGTAAATGATGTTATTTTCCCAGCTTTCTCCTCTCCTGAACTTCTGTTGTTTGGAGTAAATTCAGTCTGCCGGCTCTCACAAAGCAAAGAGGAGCTCCTTCCTGAGGCAGCAGTGTCGTTTGATACTAATGCCACGATGCCATCATGCTATGCTAACGAGATGTTCCATGTGTCGCCTACATATGATCACAGACCGGTTTAAAGACAGACTATTCTTTCTCAGAGGCGGACTTCAAGACGTGGTTGACAAATGCAACAAAATAATTCAAAGAACATCTTTACAGTCAATGGCAAGAATCCAAGACATTATCATGTTTTTAGGCTGCTTTTGTTATGATTTTATGCAAAAATGAATCAACTGGAAGGGGGAAGATCAATTGAAGGGGGAGAAAAAATTATTTTTTCTGGTAATCTGCTCCCCTTTAGTAAATTACAGCCAATTTCCAAAGGAGATGTTAAGATAAAATAGTTTATTGTCAAATATATTCCAAAAATGTTGTTAAAGAAAGAATGAAAAAAATCTGAGGTTTTATTTCTGGGCCATATCACCCTGCTCTATGCAGTTAAAAAAAAAAGAATTTGAATAGAAAGATGTGGTCCTTCAAGGAAAAGAACAAATCTTCATAACATAGCAAAATCATAAAATCAAAACAGAGAATGTGTTGATAGCAGAACACTTCATGTTTTATGGAAGAAAAAAGAAAAACATAAAAAGCCAAAAACTATTGTATGTAAAAAGTGTCCAGTAAAACTTAAATTAACCTAAATCTGTCCACTTTAATCAGCCTGCCAAAATAAATTCTTGCAGAAAATTTTCACTGTCAGGTAAAGGTGAGTTGAGAGTAATTATAATAATATTAATAATAAAATGGAATCAGTACTTAATTGGGAACGTTGATATCTGTTCATCATCAAATTTCTTCAAATATCTTCAATTCTAAATGAATATATACATAAAAATAGGAGCTTTTTGAATTTTTTTTTCTTTAAGAAGTTACATTTTCTTTTAAGATTAGCATAGTATTTAAAAAAGCAGAGAAGAATTTGTCACCAATCGGAAAATCAATCTTAGCTGTGTCTTCCAAATGTTCTGTGAAGTGACAGGTTCATTTTATCAACAGGATGTAATGGTAATGGTGAATTTCAATTTCTATGTATGTGTAAACAGTGTAGATTTTGACAATAAAGTTACTTTGACTTGACTTAAATACAAAACTTGTTATTTTCCCCCCTAATTTTATCATCCATTTTATTCAAATTAAAGTGGTTCCAGTCCTAAACATTAATGGAGAGGAACTGGTAACATTTTTGTCTTACTTTACCTCATCTTTGTTTTAAATAGGTCACATGGCGAGTTACTGCCACTTTTCCTAGTTCCCTTGGTTACAGTCCAAAAAACACTGTGTTTATTACTGATGTGGTTATTTTATGTTCGAGTTAATTAAAAATCATTAAGTGAAATCTGATTTTTAATCCCTTCTATGACAATTTTTCTACATCAAATATGAATATTTTTAGATGTGTGAATTTATGTGCACAAATTATGCACATGACAGAGGAAAGCTTCAACTTTAAAATCAAATTTACAGTCAAAATAAGTTTTTAAGGTCTGTGTGTACCTTACAATGGAAATCTGGTTTATTGTAAAAGTTAAAAGATAACAGACCTGTAATTTAAAAAACAAAAGAATGAAAAAAAATCAAACAAGGCATGTAAGTGCATAATATCCCTCAGTTCCACAACAAAAACCTTGTAAAGCAAAAAGCCTTGCTAACATCCATTGCATCAGAGGTTTCACATACCAAGCAACCTTTTCCTGTGTTGATGGGGAGGAAGATAAAAGGCTATTTCAGTATATAAAAGGTGGGCAACAACTTCTTTCACTTTTCATCAAATGACACTGACATTTCAGTTTGGGCCCTGTCATCTTTGGTTATGTCATTTGACTTTTTCAAGTCATGCAGAAGTGGTTATCTGTCCATCACCCAATGGAAACAATGCAGGAGCTTGTAAACACTGACTTCCTCTTTTTACCCCACTTTGTTCAGCTTTTACTTGACATTAAGACAGAAAAAACAAACAAAACATAATCACATCAGTAAGGAGGGAAGACCAACAGTAGCAGAAAGAAACCAAATACATGAAAACTAATTTAAATTTTTTTTAACTCAAAAGTAAAAAAAAAAAAAAGGATCTGGTGTCAGAATTACCGAATAAGTAATGAGGACCGCACACATCATCAGCTAACTTCTTGGGTTACACAGATACGCTCACCACCTGCATGCATGGTTGTCAACACAACACAGCTGTTTAAAAGTACTACACTAATGCTACAGCTACAGACTAAACCCCTCAAAATAAATCTGAACGCTAACAAAACTACAGATCTTCTGCAATAACTAACAATAGGTTAACGACTACAATAATAATAATAATAATCTGATCACCTACCGCAGTCAAATTCTCCTCACGTAGCAAGGACAGCGAGTGAAGTAAAGACACAAAAATACCAAACAAACGGGGCATGTTAACGGTTCCGCTTGTACAAAGAAAGCTAACAGAGAGAGGCGTCGTTGGTGCTAGCTAACCCTCCGTCTCATAATTTCCGCTTTGATTCACCCTAAATGACAGGTCAAAGAAAGAGCCGACCAACCAGTGGCGATGAGATTCAATGCGCTTTACATACATAGTACATCCGTAATAAAACATGGTTTTGCAATATTCATATATTCAATGAACCATCTAAAATATTTCAGGGTGTTTCTTGTTTAGGAAACATAACTAGTAGTAGAAGCCGGAAGCACTGAATGATTAAAAAAAATAACGGATTAGCTAACTTTTAGTTTGGTTTCTTTTTTTGCGCGCACACACGGTAACTATAAAGAATGACAACAGAAATAGGCGTTTAACGCCTTAAGAGAGAGTCGCAAGAAGAAGAACATAGTAGTTTCGTGTTAATTAACCTAATCATGTTATAGGCTTTAGACGGAGAAATGGTAACGTACTAGACAAAAACACATGATTCCTTATAGATAAACCAATACAAACTCACTTTACTCACAACAAACTATAACCTTGTCAAATATTATTTTCCAATTCCGTCAGCTACCAGAATACTAGCGTTAGCTGCTAGCTGTTGTTAGTTTTTACCTTCCGTTAATGTCCACGGGAAGCGTGATATCCTCCCCTACGACTGAGTCCATCTTAGCAGTTTTATCAATTAGCTGTTTAAGCAGTAGACGTTGACATTTTACTCTCAAAAGGGATGTATGCTTCGAATAAGCGGGACGGAATTCAAAATATTTCAGGCTACCGCCATCATGGTATGGTAAACGTCACCAATGTGCTCGTTGAAAAGCGGTGCTGCGTTTGGGTGCTGTGTGGAAAGATTTACTGTTTTTAAATGAACAATAAAAATATACATCAGGTATAGTTATAACAATAAAAGCAAAAATAGTATCTGAAAATAAATGTTTATTGTATGATCATTTGCTCACATAAGTTTTTTAAATTACCAATTGTGTTGATCATATAGAAAATAAGAAAATTTCGAGCTTCGTAAATGCAGCATTTCACTGGGTGGTTACTGAAACAAGCGATTGGCCCAAACAGACACTGAATGGGAGGCTCCTAAAACTTGAAAAATAGAGGACGCCCTCTTCTTGAAAGGTGTTGACGCAACTAACCATTAACTAAATTAAACAGAAAAACTAAGACTATATACTGTATCTATTAAAACAGCAAAAGATTAAAGAATGCTATGGAACACTGTGCGCTGTAGGGTGTGTCGTTTTTCAGGATAATCAACGCTTGTCCATGGGAAAGGTTAATTAGAAACCACTAATTGTCATGTTGCCTCAGTGTAATCTGGAATGAGTGAACATTTGAGGCCCTTAACTTCATGCTTGCAAAACTGCTGGCTCCTGTTTACAAGAAAGTTTAAAGAGCAACAGCGACACTGTGTGGTGCAATTCTGAAATTCAACCCCAACTACAAAGACAGTGAAAAGTAGGTACCGGTAATGAAGATTTTCTTAAGTGCCCCTGTCAATCCCTAAACTGAAAACTAGTTTGAAGTATCTAGATTTTATATGGTCATAATAATATATGGAAATAAAAACTGGGCAACATAAACATATCAACACATCAAATGACAATGATCAACACTTGTTGACTGATAAATTAAACATAAAGTTTGGCTTAGCTCTTCACTATTAATAAATATCAATCCATCCATCTTCCTCCGCTTATCCGGAGCCGGGTTGCGGGGGCAGCACTCTAAGCAAAGATGCCCAGACTTCCCTTGCCCCGGCCACTTCCTCCAGCTTCCTAGGCGAGCCCAGAGACACAGTCTCTCCAGCTTGTCCTGGGTCTTCCCCGGGGCCTCCGCCCAGTGTGACGTGCTTGGAACACCTCCCCTGGGAGGCATCCGGACTAGATGCCCGAGCCACCTCAAGTAGCTCCTTTCGATGTGGAGGAGAAGCTCTCTGCGGGTGACCGAGCATCTCACTCAAATAGGTGGCAAAAAAACAAAAAATTCTGTTTCCCCCACAGCTTGTATAATGAGTTCTACTCAGTTATAACAAATAAAAAACAATAGTTGGTCATTGCAAAAATATATATATATCTATATATCTATATATATCTATATCTATCTCTCTATATATAGATAGATAGATATATATACCTGTATACATATATTTTGTCATCTCCTAGTAAATTTGACCAATTCTCATAACAAATTCATGGTAACACTTTATAATAAGGGTACCTTTATTAATGCATACATAAAAATGTTAACCATGATGTCCCAAACACCTAATATGTTTAACTAAATCATCTGAAGTGGGACAATTTTATAACATTACTGTCTTAAAGATAGATTCTAACCCTAATTGACACCACTTTAACCACAAAAGCCATCTGAAAATGTCAATCTAGTCTAATAGCTTGGAATTTTCAGAGTTCAATCGATACGATTGTTAGTTTTTCTAGAATAAGAATGTAAAAATCCTTAACAATTCTAGTCACATGAATTAAAACAGATGTAAGAAATCTGTTAGTAGATGTTCTAGGATCTACTGAGCCTTGTAACCCAAAACCAACTGATTTGTATTAGTTTTGCATGTCTGCTGAGTCTTCATCCAGAAGAGCACCCTTCTCTGCTTCTTTGGGTGAAGGCAACCTCATCAACTTACAATCACTTCCATTAATGATTCTGCATCATCTGCCACTCTAGATTACCTAAGGACCAGATCGTTCACTATTACTTCATTCATCAATATTGTATTGCCCCAAAAGTTAAAAATTCCAAACCACACCCCATTGAGAATATTTATTGAACAATTGTACACTGAACAAAGACTAAAGAGTAAAACAGATAAAAAATAAATCGACCAGAATTTGTTTTTTTTCAAGAGTTTGATGAATTGCTGCAGTTGGTGGAAATTTCCAAACAGGCTTGAGTTAAAAAAAAAGTAGTAGAAAATAGAAAATCTTTGCTCCAAGTTTTTCAAATCGTGAGGTATTCTTAGCTCATTTTCATGTTAAGAACAGATTTACAATAGAAACATATTTCACATACTTTGCATAATTATTTTAAATCACGCCTTATAGCATAGCACAGTCCTGATACAGTACATGGTTGATTATCATATAGGAAAACAACAAAAATAACAATTAAAAAAAAATAAAAGAATGAACATTGGAAACTCTGGAGCCCCAAATTTACACATAAAAAATCTTAAAACTCCAAGACCAGTTGGGATAACTGATATATAAAATAGTCAGAAAAGAATAGATTTGCTTCAACTGACATCAATTTCCTCTGTCAATAACCACAACATTAAATAACATTAAATTAGCAATAGGGGATCCACTGTATACAGCAAGGTTTACACAATTATATACACTTGTGTCAACTACAAGAAAGAAATATTTAATTTAATAAAAACTACTCTCTAAAAAATATTAAATACAGCTGAGGGGGGATTTGTACAGAAAAAAATATCCTTAGAAATACTTTAAACCCTGTGATTAATGCTGGATCAAAATCAAAATGAAAAATTCTTTTTTTTTTAAATGTTATTTTAGATTTTTGTCGATAAATTTCACTCAGAATAAACATCCATAAACAGATGATTGACAACCTGGAGACTTTCAGATATTACAAATTAACATTTTAAATGATTTTTTTTTAAATTTCTTTAAACAAGCATGCATTAACAGCACTCAAAAACTTTTGCAAGTGGTGTATTAACAGCACTACAGTTAGCACCTGACGTTATTGACTTAGCACCATGCACTGGGGGAGGATCTGATGAAAGATGGAGGTTTTATTTGGATTCTTGTACCCACTCTCCTCCCTTCTGTGGCTCAGTTCTCCACCTAGGATTGCCTGTACCTGTATCGGCTGTAAGTAGTGTTTTGATTTCATAATAACACCTTTTTTTAAATCATAAACCAAAAAGCAAGAAACGATCACACTCCACAGTTAGAGAGGACTAAGTAAAACACTACTGAGAACCTGAGCTCTATACTCCTCTTCTGCTCAGACATCTAATCATTGCTTTTTTATATCCTGATCATCAGTGGCATCTGGTTCAATAATGTCTGAGTAACCACCTCTGCAGAAAGTACAGAAAACATTTTCTTGCCCCATGTGGACAGATTACAAACTTTGGTTTGTGGCTTTTAATTGAGAGCTGACGCGGCGATGCCCGTTTCCCTACTTCCAGGAGGAAATCTAGCTTTGGAAGCTTCTGCTCCAAATGCGTTATTTCACCTCAAAGTGATAATTGAGAACCGAGCACCACAGACAGATAAAGCGGTACCGTTTATAAATCTTTGCATATATCTTCCAAATATAGAATTATTGTTCAATTTTCCATTGCACTTAGTTTATTACTTTAAAAAAGATAAAAAAGTCAAATAACAGACACACACATATCCCTTTACGTGTGCACGTGTGTTACATTTACATCATTCCAATTCCTACTGTCCTTCTTTTTCTGACATGTTTGAATTATGTTTTTCCCAAAATGCACACAGTAAATAGACTGTGCACAGATACCAAAAATAAGTTATCTTAACAGTTCACTTTTGAACTGGCCTTTTGTCTCCTTTGACTTCTTAATGTTCTAGAGACATTGTGTGGCCTTCTTTCTCCAAGCAGGCATCCATGTGGAGATCCTCCTTGAAAGGCTTGAAGAAGCTTTTGCCGTACAGAGAAGCCGTTATAGTGCAAGAACTCCTCACTGGCACCCGAAACCCCCCAGTTTCCCATTGTTTCTTTCTCTCTGTTTCTGCAGTCGAGTGGGATTTTTGTTGTGTGTGTTTGTGTGTGGGGGGGGAGGGGTTGCCTTTTTCTTGGACAGATTTGAAGACCGTTGTTGGTCTCCAAGCCAGCACACACGCGTCCTGCAGGGGTGGAAGTCCATCCCTCCATGCTCACAGGGGTTAGACTGCTTCTCACAGGAAGCAAACGGGACCTACTTCAAGATGGTAATGTGAGCCTGGAGCCCTTTTTGGAAGGCTGTAGATGTCAACCACAGGAAGCAAGGTGGGATCCAGGGAGTGGAACACAAAATGGGTCTGGTGCCAGCGTCCATCTTTTATCTGTAAGTCCGAAACACATACATGACCAGTGGTCATATATCCTTGTATCGCTAACATCGACTGAAAATTAAAACATTAGGTCGGTATCTCATTCCTACCCAGCAGGAATCCTCCAGAACATCGGGCTCAAGCTCTCCTCCCGCTTCAAAAACCTCCCCTGTCCACGCCTTAAACCTCACAGACTCCTGGACAAGAAGTAGATCTTCCGCTGACCTCCAAACTGAGACATTCAGGCAGTGGATGATGATATGCTGAACAGCCTCTGAGCTCAGCAGGTGCAGGAAGTTCATCTGGACCCGACCAACAGTAACTGTTGGCTGCATGGAAAGGAATGATTAGCTACTTGTTTTGTTTGGGCAGAGACAGAGAAGCTCTAGTCGTGTCTCGTGTACCTTGGAAGCTGTGACTGGTTTGATGCAAGTTTGTCCACCCTCAGTAAAGTTGCATGAGACTTCTATGGTATCGGACGAACAGCCCAGGTTGGGATCAATCCAATAAGTGCCTGAAAACACATTGGCAGTATTAAATATAACAAAAACAAACTGTTGGTATGTAGCACACAATGAATCCACACGTACCATCATTTAACTTCTGTTCACAGCTGTACAGGTCCCTGCAGATGCGGGCGGGGTTGTCCCGAGTGCCCAGTGGGTTCTTCAGGGTCTGGATCAGGTTACTGAGGTAGTGGAGGGTCTTAAAGATCTCTGCTCCCTGGTCCAGCATAGGCAGATCCATTAACGGCTTATTCTAATGGCCAAATAAAACAAAATAAAATAAACAGTGAGGGGCAATGCAGAGGGAATTATACATGAGCATTTCACACCACACAAACCTCAGTCCTGAAGGGGGTGGGTGTATCCACAAACAAGACACCATCTTCTTTCTGAAGCAACAGGGGAAAAAAATCACAAACATTGAGCTCCTTTTAATATTTCTTGGCATTTTTTATTTCCCTAAAATGTAATTTATGTTTTGAAATCAGTGAACATTACTTACAAATGACAGAGGGACAGCTGGGGGGCCCTGAAAAGAAACAAAGTACTTATTTGAAACTGGGAATCCTGAAGAGAACTTTTAATTAAACCAACAAGGATTAAAACATGTAACATACAGGAAGTCCTGGGGGTCCGCGAAGCCCAGGGGCTCCCTAATGTAGAAAAAAACACAAACAGACAGTTTAAGCTTCAGTTCTTTCAGTCAGTTATGCATACATGCACACAAAATGATAACACTTCAAAATACACATACCCGTGGACCTTGAAATCCCTGTTCAGAAAGGAAAAATAAAAACATTTAGACTTAATATTGCCTGTTTTTTGGATGTTGTATCACACAGGTCACATTTTAATCATGGTGTAAAAGAACAGGAAACGTGAGAACACTAACAATTTCCCCTGAGCTACCCTTCTGTCCTCGAGGACCCTGTGAAAGGAGGAAAAGTTTAGTTAAATGGTGAAGAACAAACTTGAGGAGAACAGAAATAGTTCTGTTATTAATACACACAGTGCTTCCACTGGGGCCGATTATTCCCACTGGGCCAACAACTCCCACTCTGCCCTGATGAGAGGAAACAAACAGATGAGTATTGAAATTAGGCATTTCTGGATGTTTTCAACAAAAACAAATCCACAGTTTAGTCCACTCACTGGTGCCCCTAGTGGCCCCTTTGGTCCTCGTATGCCCTTTGGGCCAAAGTCTCCTGGAGGCCCCTGGAAAAAGCAGCAATGCAGAAAAGGGAAATCAATACTAATACTTATTTTACATCTATAATACCGCCAAAAACTAAGAACACAACACAAAATTTCTGTGCCTAATCCAGAATTCTCTGATGATAACAAAATGCTTATGGAAGGCAAGGATTCCAACCATCATACCCATTTTTGGGTTAAAGTTCTGTGCTTTCAGTAAAAAAAGCTACTTTTAACTATGTTTTAACAAAAGTGGGTTGAGTTTTAACCCACCTTTTTTCATCACACATTTTGACAGCGCTATAAATGTTTAGGGCATACTCTTTTAGGTCAACATTTTTAGTGACGAACATACCTTTGGCCCAAAAACACCTAAAATTCCTGGAAAACCTGGAGCCCCTGTATCACCCTAACAAGAAACGAATTAGGAGTTAGAAAGAAATATGAAATGGTGCACATTAGTGAACAGGTCTTCTTAAATTTGTTTGTGTTATACATTCAACATGTATGGCTGTAATACACACAGGTTGTCCTTTGGGTCCTCTGTCTCCCTTTGGCCCTTGAATTCCCGTACCACCTTTAAAACCTTTTTTTCCCGGTGGTCCACTCTGTCCTTGAAGGCCCTGCTCACCCTGGGTGGATAGAGAGGTGATCAAATGACTGAAAATTGACATCCGCCACTTTACAGAAAAAAACTTAAAAAGATGGAGTTTCTCATTTTAATTATTACCTCGTGATGCTGCAAACTGAGCTTTATATGACTATGTATACAGTTTTAACACATGTCTCAAATTACATATGCCAAAAAAAAGGAAATTAATGGGTGGAAATAATTTATAATAAAGCTTTTAAAACAGTTCATTATAGTTACACTTGATGCATGTAGAGGTTTTCTTACCTTTGGTCCAATGCCCCCTTGATCTCCTGGAAGTCCTGGAACACCTGGTTTACCACGTTCGCCAGCTTTACCAGGAAGACCTGGCTCCCCGTCATCACCGTGCTCGCCCTAAATTCATACAGATAAAATAAGTGGACCCTCCACAAAAGGATTGCAGCGTTTTTTAATTTGGGACGTTGTGGTAGGAGGCTGTTTCAGTCCTTCAGGTAAGATTAAAGGCCTTTCCAGGCCAACTAAGAGATTCAATGTCTCTAGCATCGTCATGGTCTAGCATGCCATAGGGTCTCCTCCCAGTTGAACATACACAAAAAGCCTTACCAAAAAGCCATCCCAGTCACTTTGTGCAGGAAGTTAACTTCCATTGCTTCCATTGAGCCCTATAATGGCAACGCTAATAAAGCCAGTTTCTGGTTGTGATATTGGTGGACAAGATTAGGATAAAATGGTCGAAGGTCAGAAGGATTTCTTAGTTAACCCTGTTCCTCGTGAGGTACTGCCCTGTTTGTTTTGCAGCTAACCCTGCATCAGTGATTACTGCTCACCTGCATCAGTGTTCAGTCAGTCAGACACTGGGATCACTCAATCCAGCTAATCAGTAATTAATGAATCTGGGTTAGCTGCAAAAGAAACAGGGCTTCTTTTTTAGAAAATCAATCCATTTTACCAACACAATTACATGTGCTCTAATTAATCTCTGAACCTGAACATATTGAAACCAAATCAGCAGAAAAAAGAAGATAATGTTAAAAAAGTCTTACCGGCATGCCTTCACTGCCATCCTTTCCAGGGAGACCATCTGGCCCAGGCACACCTTCCTGGCCCTCTGGGCCAACCACCCCTCTGGGACCGGCTAGACCCCCTTGACCCTGGAAACAGCACTGAACTTAGTATGCAACTCTTATGTTTTCTTTTATTTGATGGGAATAGAAGAAAAAGGACAAAACAATTTTAAATTAAATTTCTCTTAAATTTCACGTATTTGAAAAAGTCTATGTAAAAGTAAATCCACAGCTTACCTCTATTCCTCTGGCTCCTTTTTGTCCAAGCTGACCCTTTTTGCCTTTCTGACCCTGGACGAAGAGTAAATTTAATACAGTGAAATATTGTACTTTAAGCACATTTTATCAGTACTTTTCACCTTAAAATAGAAAAGCCATAGTTAACATACCAGCCATTAGATTGTTCAGTACAAACAATATCTGTAGCTCTGTAGTAGAATTAAAAATCCTCCAAATATAAAGTATAATTTTGCAGAAACACACCCTTCTGCCTCTTCCTTTAATCAATCAAAACTAAACCGAAGCTCTAAATTTTGGGTGAATTAAACTTCCATAAAGTGGGGCACATTCTTGTGCTTTGTGTTAACTGACTGTTATCAGAGTAAATCCCAAAATTGTAATTTTTGGTGTGGGAAAACTTAAGTTATTCAAACAAGCAAGGACAGTAACGCTTGAAATAAAAATAAAAAAAAACCTGCCTTTGTTTTCGCACTTACTTGATCTCCTTTAGCCCCTTTGGGTCCCTTCTGCCCTTGTGGTCCAGAGTGACCCTAAAATGATGCAGTTTTGTAAATTCAAGTACAGTCAGAAAACAGTTTTTTGACCCCATGTTTTGACACTCACTGGTGCTCCGGGAGCTCCAGGTCTGCCTCGCTCTCCATCTACACCAATTTGACCCTAATTAGAAAGACAGGTTAATAAATTGACACATAAACAAAACATTCTTGGTTTTTTATTTCTTTTTGGATAATGAGACTTACTTTGTAACCTGGGTCTCCTGATTCCCCTCTTTCTCCTCTGTCCCCTGGAGGTCCCTGACGAAAAAGGACAAATACCCAGCAAGACCAATTAGCTAAAATCTTTAGTGATTTCCCTTCAAAACATCAAAATAATTTGGACAACCGAGAGAATAAAATAAATTTGGGGTCAACTTACTGTGTCACCTGGAGGACCAGGAGGACCCTCTTGCTTCCCATCATCCCCCTGCTCCCCCTTGAGATGTAAACCAAAAAACTTAGGCAAAAGTATTTTGATGATAAAATGAGAGGCACATTTTTCACACTTCAAGCTTCAAGATAAGACACATTTGTTTGGATCTAAGATCAGTCTAAAAGTCTGAATTCAGAGGGATACAAATAGAGAACCGGATCTATGCTGCACATAAAGAGAAAGAAATGTACCTTTTCACCTTTTGGTCCTGGGCGTCCCATTGGCCCTAGAGGTCCTTGATGCCCCTGTGAGGATAGACAGCCAGAACTTATGCTGTGCAAAATTTTCAGCCACAAAAGGAACTTTTTATATTCATCTACATGTTCCTTATTCACATGCACCAGTACTAGAGGTTGACCCATACAGGTGCTGCAGGTTTTTGGGTTTTCTGGGCCCATGAAAGGCCGTAGACAGGTGTGACCACATCCAAAAGGGTTGCAGGTGTGTCTTGCAGTTCTCTTGTGGTCTGTGCTGCCACGTTAAGGGAAGTCATAAAAATTAGAACATAGCATTGTCGTGTGTGTGGTTGGTGCATTGTGAAGTAGTAAGGATAAGGTGATGATGTACCAGTGATGCTGTTGTATGGTGCTCTTATGCCGCACTCTAGTGAGGTCCACGTACTGGCCCCTTACTGACCACGCTCAAATGCTGCATGCACAGGTGTGCAGGTAATACATAAGTACCAGTATGCCATATAAACTATTCTCTGATTATCTAATTTCCTCATTTCTTAAAGTCAAGCTGCAAAAAAATGAAAGATCTGCATCTCACCTACTTCACCCTTATTTACCCTTACATATTATATAAGTGTTTGCTACGACTTGGCGCCTGAAGCATACTTGTATGACAAAAACGTGCATGAACCTTTTTTACTTTGCGCTCTCACCATCTCAGCAATCTACAATCTTAAAATTTTGTGTGGGCCACCTGTATGCCTTGTAAAGGTTTGCCCATTTTTTGACCGCAGACAGCCTGCAAACAACCGTATGGGCAGTTGTGATTAAGGCATTTTTTCCAGAGTTTCATCAAAGTCACCTCACCTGGTAGCCTGGAAGACCTGGTTCCCCTTGTTGACCCATTCGACCAGGGGCTCCCTAAATGGAGCCACATTACTCTGTCATTCAAGCAATTAAGTATCTACAGTGTTTATTACAGTGTTTCACTCAAGTGATTTTGACTGTCATTACCGCATGTCCAATAGTTCCTCTAGACCCCTTAGGCCCAACAGTACCAGGCAGTCCCATTTTTCCAACTGGTCCAGTCTCTCCAAGATGACCAATATGACCTTTAGCCCCCTAAACACAAAATTGCAAAGTAATGCCCAACTTTAAAAAAGCAAATTGTATTTATTTCTTTGGTTGAGTGATTTTCAAACGGTATTTGTGGTCATAAAAGCATAATCTGACTTTGGTACCTTCAGACCTAGTTTGCCTCTTTCCCCAATTTTGCCTGGCTTTCCTTCTGGACCCTATAGAGGAGAAAAAAAAAACAAACATGAACAATTTAGATCGAGATTCATTCATTCATTTTCAATTCCGTTTTTCTCTTTCGGGGTCACGGGGCTGCAGGAACCTATCCCTGCCACTTGTGGGCGAAGGCAGGGGATGCCCTGGACAGGTCGCCAGTCTGTCGCAGGGTATAGATTGAGATTTCAGAAACAGATTATTTACAATGCAAATGGACAGAGGACATACCCGGACGCCTGTTAGACCAGGACTTCCTGATGGACCTTCCTTCCCCTTCAGTCCAGTTTCACCTTTGGCGCCTTTGTTGCCCTCCTGACCCATATCACCCTTTTCCCCCTGATATTAGACAAAAGATAATCTGCTTATTATATATGCTTAAGATACCATTTGACATAAAACAATGTAGCATCAGAGATTTTGTAAAATACCTTAGCTCCATCAGGACCAGCTGGCCCAGGATCTCCTTCTAAGCCGGGTTCTCCCTGTACAAATATATCCAGTGTGCAAAAAATTAACAGACTTTTACTTGTCACAGAAGGCAACATTTTATGATTAAACCCAAACATACTCTCTGTCCAATCAGCCCTTGTTCTCCAATGTTTCCTGCAGGTCCGATAGGTCCCTGACACACAGATAAGCATCAAAAGAATTTAAGGTAAACCTGAAACATCATTTTTACATGTAATGAAAACCTCAGCAGTTTTCTAATCACCTTTTCCCCAAGCTCGCCTGGTAGGCCTGGTTCTCCCAGTTTGCCTGGAGGACCCTTACAAAGACAAAACAGGGAGGGGGAATGAATTTCTTTAATAAAAAAACCATTACATCTGATCACTCTGGCAGTAGATATGAACAATGTGTCAAAGATGCGTTCCATTCTGTACAGTCATGTAAAAGTCAGACAAAATGACGATGATAATCTTCATCAGCCTGAGGACAGATTATTAAAATCATTGAGCGTTATTGCACTTTATGAACAATCTGAACAACAGATGTGGCATATTTTAACGCTCAGACTTAGGTTTTGCTTGTGTTGGTTTGAATTGGTGCTCACCATTTGGCCAATTTCCCCCAATGGTCCTACAGTCCCAGGTGGGCCTGGTGGCCCCTGAGGAGGAGAACACAAATTACAATCATGTAATAAACCCAGTCAGTCAGATGTCACACGTACAGAAAGTATGAAATCTTTTGCAATGTTTATTGCAGCTTCGCCAGTGTCAGATAAATCAAAAAAGTAAATAACTAACAGAGATTTAGAGTAACTAATGCTTCGCTAAGAGCACTTATTTATGACTATAGGGTTGGTTGCATTATGACATACTTTCCATCAAAACATTAGAAAGTATTTACATGACACAACCTTTGTGGCCCTTTGTTTGCACTGATGGTTAAACGTTCATGGCCGTATGCAACAAAAGAGCTTTGTCTGTTAGTGGAAGCAGCTATGCAGCACATGGAGCGAGCATCATGGGAGATTAGGCAAAAGATGCACTTCTTATTTAATGGGAAACAGGTGGAAATCAGCATTCATTCTACCATAAAAAAGAAAAACAAATAAAGCTCTGAGGGCCTGTCTTCAATATTCTGAGTTCAATATAAATCCAAACTGACACACTATCTAAGCCTCTATTTCGGGTCATTACTCACAAAACCAAACCACAAGAAGGTCTGCAAACGTTCCACAGTAAAGAGAGTCAACATTTACCATCATTTATTGATAGTTTATGAATGTGATGAATGTGGGTCTTTTGAAAGTAGCCATTTAATATTGAAAACTCTATTTTTTCATGTTTTTTTCCAGCAGCTGCAGAACACAGGTCTGTTGCATGAGCAGTGATATAAATAAGGATTTCAACAGAACCATTGTGTTGGTGTATCAGCTGCCAAGTTGCATAAGGCAAAAAAGGGTCTTAAACGACCTAAAGGTGGTGATATGATAAAAGTGAGGTTCACGGATGCCTGAAACTCAAAGAGAGAGGAGAAGACATTTTGGGATTGCTTAAGTTACCTGCTCCCCTGCAATTCCCTTGTCCCCTGGTGGTCCAGAAGGTCCTTGAACACCCTAAAAACAAAGTGAGTTCAGATCACAGTTTAACAGTATGTATAAGTAAGAATCCAATTCGCCAATGAGGCCAAAGCCAATGAAGCAAAAAAAAAGAAGTTTAAAAGAGTCAAATCTG
The DNA here is from genome assembly GCF_053564925.1 of Oryzias latipes. Taxonomy (NCBI): domain Eukaryota; kingdom Metazoa; phylum Chordata; class Actinopteri; order Beloniformes; family Adrianichthyidae; genus Oryzias; species Oryzias latipes. The sequence goes on along the minus strand of NC_136248.1, from coordinate 24,875,849 downwards.
AAGGATTTGGCTGATTCTTTTCACTATAATTTTTTCTTATGTCATATTCTCATCACATGTTAAAAAAAAAATCATACAAGTTTCAAACGACTTTTTCTGCGGCCTTATCCAACACTCATCCAGCTGCACGATCAAAGTCACTGCTCTGAGATTTTTAGGCGTACTTTGTAGAAAATTGACTAGACTCTTATCAAGAATTAACATTTTTTAGGATCTTGTTTTAGCTGATTATATCTTCTGCTTTGTACTTTGTACAGCTTAATTGTTTTCTATCGCTACAAATGTCTTCTAAAATCTCTATGAATGGATCTCGGTTTTAGACCATTTTCTTTAAGATCTTGTGATCCAGTTCCCAACAGTCTCCAGGTTTGCTGGATATTTGGCACAAGTTCCCATCATGTCACAAGATGGGACACTAACACTAACAGGGTCCACATCTCAGTGTTGGGGGACTCAATTGAGATTTTACATGAGTGCAGCAAGCTTTTTCCCAAATCCGGGAATGGATAGACCAATCAAAACTTTTCCTATGCTTTTTGGCAGCTCCTTTTAAAGGGGTCGCCACAGAAAATCGTCTCTGTTTGTAATTCCCATATTTGATTAGGCTTTGGTTTTTCGTCTGATATAATGACACAAGATTCTGCAATCGTCCTAAAGTGGGACCAGCAGACGAAAGCTCTAGATTGTGCCCCCTTGTGGATGTATTGAATAGTTTTCTTTACCTTCTGCCACCAAGTTTTTTCAGTATTTTTTGCCCCCTTAGGGTTTATCCCCAACTTCCCTTAATCTACGTGCAAATGTCTGAAATGTTGTATATTTTAATCATCCCTGAATGGAGGTGAATGTTAAACAGTGTTTCATTTGCAGTTCTTCACTGCTTGTTGTGTAACTGCAGCCATGTCTGCTTGGTGACCCACAGCCTTTTTATAAATTAATATTTTCAGTTTTAAAGTTCTACGTACACATTCAGGGTCTGCACCAAACATTAATCAACACAGCAGAATGATGACAAACTTACAGGAAATCCTTTAGGCCCAGTTTCCCCTGGCTCTCCGATCTTTCCCTAGAGACAAAGTAAAACATTAGGAGAAAATGAGTGACTTTAATGCTCATCAGATTCAGATCCCTGACATTTGCAGTAAAAAAAACAACTTTTTTGACATATAAATCGTTTGAGGTTTTTATGCCTCTTCTTTAGATGTTATCGGCTTTAAAGTGACCTTTGCACCTTTTTCGTATTTGCAATTACTTAAACCCCCGAACTGCCATGCTGCACCATGTTAATCTTCTTCAACTTTCATAAAGGTCTTATACAGACTCCCACTTTAAAAATTATAAACCCTTTGCTATATAAAAAAAAGACCACTATCAATAAATTCATTGTTTTAGAAGTTTAAACACCTTAATGCAGCTACAGACCTCTTTGAATAAATTTGATTATTTACAGCACAAAGCGAAAATTCAAAAGTCAGAAGTGCAGAAGTGTAAATCTGACCAGAAATCAGAGGAAACCTTTTAAATCTGGATTTCTTCCTCTAAAATGATGATGCTGTTCCTGATTCTCTGCTCGTAACTGCTTTAATCTTCTATGACTTCTAAATCAATTTTGATATCTTGACTCTCCTGAGGAACATAAACAAAAAGTATGAGTGGAAAAGAAAAGTAGGAAGATGCTCAAGGGCCTTACCTGTGATCCTGGGAATCCTATTTTTCCTGGAGGACCATCAGGACCCTGCAGATAAAATGGGATGAGAGAAAGCCAGTGATTTAAAGCAATGGTTTAACCTAGATTTCCTTCCCTCCAAACACAATACTTTATACATTTTCCATTTCCTATCCCTTCATAACAGATAAAGCATAGGATATTTTTGATTTGCTTTATGTGTTCAATTTCAGTGACAACATATACCTTCTTGCCTTCTAAGCCCATCTCGCCTGTTGGACCATCAGGCCCTCTTGCTCCCTGAAACACAAGACAACTGTCACATCACCAACAGAGGTCACTGTAATACAGCCTCAGTATGTTGGATGTCAGCATCATTCTTCACTTAAACAACCGACTCCATGATCCTTGTCAGTAAACTGTACTTTAAAGCAAATCCACCAATTGGTGATTTCCCGGTTTTGATGCTAGATTTAGCGTCAAATATCAAGGCTCAACATAGCAGCAGAACAGGCAGACTGTCAAACATTGGTATTTGTAAGTGGTTAAAGGCACGGGAGGCAGGCAGTGAACCAAATCAATGCATTTGCCCTGCACCTGTTTGCACTTCTCTTCCATATGAACCCGACCAAATCCTTATTCTCTGATTTAAAAACAAAACAAAACAGACAACTCTGTCATTCTTGCATTAAACTGGTTAACTGATTATCTCATGGAAATGAACCAATTTGATAGAAAAACAATTCTAAAGTGACAGAGCCACAAAGGAAACTTTGTTGTTTGAGTGATTGATGACTGTGCACAGTGGGAGTTTGGTCCAACACTACCTACTCAAGTGCTATAAGCCTATTATAGGTAGAGCTGGATGAGCATTGCTCATTAACATTCCTGTCTGGGGTACTTGCTACCTGCTAGCTGTGATTACATCACTTGATTAGCCAAAGTTTTGGAAAACTATTTCACCCAGTGATTGCAGACATGGAAAAACTATCAATACCAAGTACATTTATCACGTCAAGTCACATCAATAAATGGATAGGAACCCTTTTTCCAATTAGGCATAAATAAAAGTATAATTAAATTCAAACAGCTCAAATGTTTTTGAGAAATAATTCTTTATTATAGAAAACATTTACTACAGATTTGTGTGTTGGAGTTATAAGATGCAGAGTACAACTAGACTGGAGATTCCTCATATTCTCAAGTTTGAGTCAACGCGATTAAAAAAATTGTGTGACAAGTAAATACAGTCCAGACGCAGAAACCAGAAGCAGCTGAGGTTCTTACAGTTATATAGTTTGAAGCCAATATGATGTCTCTTACATTCATTCTTTGATTCCAAAATCTTTTTTAATGTTACAAAAAAAATTACTCAGCTCCACATGTGAGTGGAGACAGATGCTGCATTTCTGTCAGCAATAAGTTTCCATGCTTTTTTTTCTTCTCCAAATAGCTAACAAACAAGAGACGTTCAGTGCAAAAATCTACGAGAAAAGTTCATGTTGTATTTGGAATCCAATTTTGCAGCTACACGTGTCAGTCATGTTGAATAACCAGGTTATTTTTAGCGTATTCAGAACAATTAAAACACATTAATTTTGTAACTCAATCCAAGTTTTGTTTCTTTGTTTATTATCTTGAATAAATCAATATAAGGTATTAAATAGATTTCCTCCTGACATTAGCATTAACTGAAAACACAGGTTAAGATAACATAGCATCCAGCTCAAACGCAACTTACATGAATGCTTTAGATAAAGAGGCTCAGTGTATGATCATAACTCTTATGCAATAAAGCAATGAAAGAACAACTTAAAAGATAAACATGTCAAAGTAATGCAATATTTGAAGCTGACATTTAGCAGGACTGACTTAAAACATTACCAGTGCATCTAATTGAATTTTATTGTTACTGTTTTGTATTTGTTATTTCCAACTTATTTTAATACTTGGGACTTATAAGTGATTTATTTTTTCCTAGATATTCTATATTTTTGAGTTACTTTCAGCGGAGGCCTTAAATAAGCCTTTTAGGTTTTACTAAAATACTTATTTAAGGTTTAACTGAGAGGTGACTTTCTAATGAACTGCTGCTGCTCTGCTGAAACTATGTCCTTTAAATGTATAAATAAGTTAATAATTATTTTATTTAATTAGGCTAAAAAGGGAATAATCATAATTAAAAAAATCACTGGGTACACTTTTACAATAGATTAAAAGATGATCGGAATGAGCCTTGAAAGAAAAGTAAAGTTTTTTTGTTAAATGATGATTTCATGACAATTTAAAATTTTAAACATATCTTTCGACTGCCAATATTGCATTTCTGCAGTTTATCAGGCTAAAATAACATCAATAAAAATATTACTGAATTGTTCTTCAGTGGTTATTATAAATAGGTCAGATAATCCAAAATGTTTGGGAAAAAAATGTACTCTTTGTCAATGATTGCAAATTTTGATTGCCGATCAATGGAGCAATATACCTTTGCAGCTTGGAACTAAAATAAAATAGTTGTATCTATTCATCAGGCAATAGTAGACATATATTCCAGGAATATAAGTGATTGATCATCGCCCAAGTGGCTAACAGGTAAACAACAAAGGCGAGGCAAAATTTAACAACTTGAACACAAAGTGGAGTTAGATCCCTAGAAATGATCTCCCTTCATTCTCAGGCATTGATCTATTGAACACGTTTTTTTCTTAACTTTGTTTGACTTTAAGTTATCTTAATGAGCAACTGAAGCCCATATATTGACGTTGCTCTTTTTCATCACATCATATTGTTCACTCTTTCATGAAAAAAAAATAGTAAGCATAAATCTCTTTTTTTTCATGAAAGAGTGGCAAAACATCAATGCCAAACTAAGCTGTAAAAATAGCTGGTTTGAACCCTGAACGTACCCGCAGGCCTTTAGGTCCTCTGGTACCGGCTGGGCCAGACGCTCCAGGAGGGCCCTGACAAACAAAGGGGATAAAAAGGGAAAGAGAGGGAGCAGGAAAAAAAAAGGAAGGAGAGATAAAACAAAGGTTTGCACTGACAGACCACAAGGCCCCCTGGCTATTGACCCAGGCAGGGGGACAGCCTGACCTCCTGAACACAATGTGGGGTTTGTTGTTGGATCTGTCACTCACACCAATTAAAAGGTCTACTCAGGAATCCTGTCCTGCTGAACCCCAAAGCCCCATATTTATGTTTGTTTTGGTGGCTTACTGCCCCCCTCTTTGAACCGACGCCGGGCCTGGATTCTGCCAAGCGTGGCCAGAGTAAAGACACAGCACAGGGGAGGGAAGGCAAAGCAGTGGCAGCTTCTAATTGGAGATAGGTGTTGGGTTTTTGACTGGCAGGAGAGTAATAGAAATCCAGCAGGAGCGTGTCAGTTTTCATTACTTCAAAACAATATCAGAAACAGAACAGCAGGAAGTATTCTTTGACAGTTTTCTCTACCGTGCTATGCTTTTCCAAAGAAAAATCAGGCAAAAATGTTGTCACTTACTGGTCTTCCAGGTGGTCCAGAAGGTCCAGTCTCACCTGGAATTCCTGGGTGACCCTGTTGTACATTCACAAGCAAATTAATTATAACTGACACAAAAACGGATTACAGACAGGAAAAACTATAATAAGAGTAAAATCCTGGAAATATAAATCATATTAGGCAGGGTTTTTGTTTAGTTTGATAACATAGAGCATGAATTCTGCAGCTCCTACTTTAACAGGAGGGATTCTTGTGCAGAGTTGAGTTTCCAATCCGTGCTCAATTAGGGAAGTGTTGACACAAAGACACAACTCACTTTAAATTGCACTAAATTTGTTAAAGGCTACATACAGCCTTTCTTTCCCACACACAAGCACGTGTAGCAACAGTAAAGCATTCATCTGCAGAAATGTGGTCCAGAAACAGGAAAAATGGAGAAGAAAAGCCCGGAGACAGCTTAAGAAGCAGACGTTGTATCAGGAAACATACCACTTTTGGCTGCTTTGCTCTATTTTTTCTTTTTTTTTTAATTTGCTGAACCACATTTTCAGGCTGGGTCATTTGTAAAGTATAAATGCGCAAGAAGGAGTGTTTTGTTCATACTAGCCAGAACATCTGAGTACAATAAAATCCATTTAATATGTAAGCCTATAGCGCAGTAGGCACCTCTGATGTCATGAACCCACAGAAATAAATCTTAGATGCCTGCAGTTTGGGTTTTCTGTCAGCGGCTGTGGATATCTGCTGGTCAGCTCCTTTCAGTTTGTATGATGCTGTCTTTTCCAGATGGTCTGTTTCTGTTTTGTAACAGAAGGAGTGAGCCAACAGAGAACTTCCTTAGAATCTTTGACTGTGAGCGAGTGGCGAAGTCCTCAGAGAAATCCAGCTGGATGTGAGCCAGCAGCAGGAAACCTCTGGAAGAGTGATGACTATATTGTTTCCCACTCCAAGCCCTCATTTACATTAGCTGGTCTGTGCCACATAGAAAAAGGCTTAATGGAGAACCCACTTACTCTGTTTAATAGAGATAAACTTTGATTTCTAAAGAAATCAGTCCAATTTTAATTAAGTATTCTTTAAAAACACCATGGATAGTCAAAGAGCTGTGCATTAAAAATAGGATAGCAATTAAAAGAAATTCACAAAGTCATACAAATAACACTAAATAAACAATAACGGTTGAGAGCAGCTGAATATTGACACAAATATAAGTGAAACAGAAGGACATCTTCCATGTTTTAGGAAAATATTAATTGCATTAAAGAGAAATAATGATCTGCAGTTGTGACTAAACCATGAGGCTGTAAATCACTGAAAGTGGGCCATTAGAATTACTTCCTCCTCCTTCATTTAAAGAGTCGGATGCCTCCTGCTGCGTGTAAAAACCACAGCTAAAACAACACGCAGTTAGGAAATCGAGCGGATGATGTTCTTAAACCCTACAACAACCTCAAATTGATCTAAAGTGCAATATCAAGAAATTCCCAAGGGAATAACATATATCGGTAATTTTAGGATGGATTTGTTTGGGTGTAGAAGGATTCTGCAGATGATTACAGCTTCGAAGCGTTATGTAGCTACTCTAATAGGATTCAATCCCCAAACATCTGGATCCTCTATTTGATAAATCCAGCCACTACCTTACGTCTTGTTGGGACATTGCTCACTTTATATTTCCTGACTTGATTTGATCTAACATGTGAATGGTAAAAATGTCCTTTTGTTTTCTCCAAAGCCTTAAAACACAGCCAAAAGAAGCCTCAGTGGGCTCTTTTTCTCTCATACCGCCTGACTTGCAGCATGTTCATGTGGATTTTTTTAATGACTTAAACACATGACTACCTATGTGAGCTCTAAGGACAAGCAGAGCTCTCCAGAAAATCAAGTGTATTTTTTATAGTAGGAATCTTTATTGATTAACTGCAGATCTTTACCAAACCAGAATCCTTCCACTCTTTCATTTTCCACCAAGTCTTACCATTGATCCCTTTTCTCCAGGTGGTCCGGGAACGCCCATCTGACCTCGATCCCCCTGAAATGCATGGGTTTTATCCTTCAAAGCCAGCTTGGAAAAACATTAAAGGTAAACAGGTTTAAAGATTTTTTTTTCTTCCTTTTTACCTTCTCGCCTGCCAGTCCAGCCTCTCCCACAGGTCCGATGAAACCCACCAAGCCCTGAAACACAGAAATTCAACATTGGATGCATGGATGGAAAGACATTCTTGGATGAATGGCTTGGAAAAAAAACAGAGTCATTCAATACAGGAAGCGGCAATGTCAAGGGTTTCTTACTCTTTCTCCCATGGGTCCAGGTTTTCCTGTAACACCAGGCTCCCCCTGCAGTGATGCATTTGTGTTAGTTGCAAAAGTACTATGACTAATGCAGTGGTTTTATATGTTCTAAAAATAGAATAGAACTGTTGATTAATTTTTTTTTTATTCACCTTAACTCCTTCTGGCCCAACCTTTCCAGGAAATCCTTCTCTTCCCATTCTTCCCTAAAAAAATAAATACATCTCAGAGCAATGAGTTGCAACAAAAGAGCTGACATACATTTAAAATCTAAGTGTGGCATAGAGAGTTGCTCGTGAACAAGTAGGAGCTGCTTCCCATTAGATAACATTAAAAAAAAAGTCTTGTAAAAGTATCAGAATCTCAAAGTTACTCACTTTAAAAAGCAGAGGGATATCTGGGTAATGCTGACAAGACATTTTTGTAGCTTGTAAAAGCCTTTAAATAAAAGGCTGTAATGTTTGTGTAATCCTCAGCGTTATGAGGATTATAACTGACTTTTGCCTCAAATATGTCCAAAGCACTTTGAGATGGATATTTTCAAAAGAAGCATATGCTGTGACAAAAACAGAGTGAAATTTAACACAAGTGGATATTTAGAATACTAAAAAGGAGAGGGTAAAGGGTGCTTGATGTAGAAACCAAGGAGGCCTTGTTACACCTGACCAAACAACAATCTCAGCTCCTACAGGAGTCATTCTCTTGACAGATGACAAAAAAGGGTATGAGAGAGGCCAGAGGATGGAGGAGAAAGAAATAGAGTAAATAGAAAAAGCAAGGTTAAAGAGGAAGAACCACAAGTGGCATTTTGGACAATAAATGTTAGTTTGAAAACAGCAGTTATATTCTATTTTATCTGTTACTTAATGAAAGGGTTCTCTACCATTTTTTAGCACTTGATGCCAGCTAAATATCTTGTTATTCAAATTCTTTGCATGTTAATGTCTGTTATCTCCCCCTGGTGGTGGAGACCGTAAACTGCAGGCTGTAAATCTTCGCGTAGACAGAAAAAATATGCTAAAAGAATAGATTTAACAGCCTTGGGACAACCAAACTCTTTTATTTGTGTGTTTTCCTTAACAAAAACCAAGACAAATCCATAAAAATGCTGCACTTTATGGCCCCATTCAGCAAAAACACTGTGGGATGCATAAATCCTGTTTGGCTATGAAATTACCATTGGTAGGAAACAGACGTCTAATAATAAAAGCAGGAAATTTGTAGTTATGTCAGATTTTACATAATTTTCTTTTCTTTTCATGATTGTCTGTCATCTGATGTGAGGTAAGACTGTACTTTAGGGACAGAAAGACCACACAGAGACTTTAAACATCTAAAGTGACTGCTCAAGTTGCAATCCATTATAAAAAAAAAGATCTAATTTGACAAGACAAAATTATTATGATGTACAAAATACATTTGTCTTATTTGTTTTAAAAACACAAAAATGTTTGCAGCCTCAAAATTTTCTTTTCAACCAATCCAAAACTTCAATAAATAGTTGAAATGAAGACCATGACCAATTCAAAGGTCTACAAACCACCAATAACCTCATGTATTTTCCTCAGCAACATGGATCACCTGTAATTCTTCATCTTCAGATAAAATCTCACCTCTAGCCCTGGTGGTCCTGCTGGCCCAATTGGACCCTCATCTCCCTGGAAACAAATGATATTGGTCTAAACATAATTTATCTCTTTGGTAAGACAAAACGCCCCAGGTTCACGGGGAAATGGTGAAAATTGAAGCCATACTAATGTGTTGTGATGTGTGGTTGTCTAACCTCCAAGCCAGGGATCCCTCGTGGCCCTGGTAAACCTCTGTCTCCTGGTTTTCCCTTGATCGGTGAAAGGAACCAAAGTCAATACCAAAAAATACTCAACTCTTTAGCTGGAAAAACTTGTGACAAAAGCAGTTTAGTTTGCCATTTAAGATTAACTGCTGCACAGATAATGGAAGTTTGGGAGATAATGGACATTGATGGTCTCCAAAGAACAAATCCCATCATTCCCACTGGATGTATATGGGAACTGGACTGAGTGACTCCTCCCCCCTCGCGTTCTAAACAAGAAGGACCCATTGGCTCCAAGAAACCAAAATCCCATAGACTTTTAGTAAGAAATTAGCAGCTTTTAGTTAGTTATTGTATTTGTCAGAACAGCCATTCTTTCTCTGCTACCTTCCATGTTCCCGCTAATCCTAATTTTTTTTTTACATTATTTCTGTAGTGCAAGTTATTCAAGTTATAAATATATATATCAATCAGATTCCTCAATAAAAGTATGTGGTCTCATGTCGAACGTTCGAAATGTTTGACAGATTCGACCAAGCCCGCCTTGAAATGATAGGGGTGTGGACTACCAACAAGCTCACTCCTGATTGGTGAGAGTAGTTGCTATAGAAACCATGACTAAGACCAACACAGACCATTTACAACTTAGAGACAATTTTGGTTCCAACGTAGCAACGTCTGCTCCATGACAAAATGGCAACTAAATTGACTTCATTTCGTTGGAGAACTCACACTCAGTCTAGTACTCATAAACATTCAATAGTTAGCATTTAGCTCATAGCCCTGTTGTCATGTTTATGTTCTAAAAAGGCCTTACTCCTTAAAATGTTGCTTACCTTTGGTCCTTCAAGGCCGTTCTCTCCTGGTGGTCCCATGTCACCAGGGAAACCCTGTTATGTTCAATGAAACAAAGGTTTTCAATGGATTTTGTGTTGTAAAGTGTGAGCTACTGGAAGCCACACTAAAATACAAACCTCAGGACCTGGAGGTCCCTGTGTGCCATCTGGTCCTTTATCTCCTTCTTTTCCCTGTTTTGAAAAGAAAAACCCAAATAATAAAAAAAAAGATTGAAAGAAAAAACTGATTTATTTATTTTGTTTATAAAAAGAAAAGAACCGAGGCAGCTGAGTTACATTTTGACCCCAAACTTGTGCACCAAAGTAATACACCCATAGTTGCACGTGTTTAAAATGATTGGCGCCAGAGTAGAGTGGTCAACCTATGATCAGAATATCACAGGTTTGGTTCCGGCCTTGCCCGCCCATGTCGAAATGTCCTTGGGTAAGACACTTGACCCCACATTACTCCTGGTGGTTACAGGTTGGCGCCAGTGTTAGACAGCAGAGCCGCCATCCGTGTAGGAAATATGTGCATGTATGGGTAAATGGGAGTGTGACGTAAAGCGTTTTGGGCCTTGAAGCAAGGTACAAAAGTGCTATATTCCGTAAGTATATACCATTTACTATATTTTCTTTATGTATTAACAGCCAGCACTAGAAGTCCCCATACCCTTACTTTCTTTTAATCTTAACACAATAAAAATATCTACAAATTTCCTGATTGTGTGCACAGTTTTAAAAATCCATCTTTGGTGACCCAAAAGAGTTTCTTTGCAATGTTGAGATAATGTAACAGTCAACAACCTCAGTTTATTAAAAACATTTGAGCAGGACACCACCAGGAGTGGATTGACCAGAGCTGGTTAGGTTACTTAAATACAGACGGTTCAATACAACACACTCACCTGTGGCCCTGGTTTCCCACGAACGCCTATTAATCCTGGAGGTCCTTGGATACCCTATCCATTAAGAAAATACAAATCTAAACAGAAACTTTAAAAGACAATGGCCAAAAACAAGCCAGACTTCTTTTTTCTCTAGGAAAAATAAATTTTCTCTTTAGACTCATTTTTTAATGTATAACAGGTTAGGTTCTAGGTTCAACAAATGTCAGAATTGACATTTGGAATTTTTCTTGAGATAAACAACAGACATCTGGCTTAAAAATACAGCAGTGTAACATAGTGTATTTGAGTACTTGAGGCAGTGAGCAAGGAAGTGGTTGATGAAATTAGAGATTTGGGAGTTAGGTGATGCTTGATCGTGATGTTCAGTTGTGCAGAGGAGATGATTTACCTTATCTCCTTTGAAGCCAATCTCCCCTTGCTCTCCAGGAATCCCAATTTCTCCCTGGGTGAGAGAAAATGGTCCGATTGCACGCAGGAAGATGAATGAGATTTGGATGGAAAGAAGGAAAAATGGAAGAACATTAGGGCGGACAGTAACATTCTACACTGCCAGTCATATTTAGTCTTTGCAACAGACAATAATAATTAACAGTTTGTACATCATGAGCCTTGACACAATGAGTTTGGTTTCATTGTATGAGCCAAGTTTTTCATGTGGTGTTCATCTGTCTTCCAAAACGGCACTCAAATGCACTCCCTCTATTTAAATACACCACATGCTTTACTGCATTCAGCTAATAGGTACTTTAACAATTTAGTAATTTTGGCATTGTGGACAATTCGATTTACCCGTCTGCTAGGTTTAAAGTTCGCCTTTCTTTTAGCTCAGCTGCATGGATGGATGAACTTTACCTGGTTTAAAACTAACTTAATAGATTCAGCATTATATTAAATGGGTGAATAAATGCTCAGCCAAATAGAACAGATTGACATGGGGGGTGCCTCAAGGCTCTATTCTGGATCCCATCCTTTTATACAAGATTTTACTTGGCTACCTGAGGATTCACAAAAATATATATATATATATATATATATATATTTATGCTGATGACACAACTCTATGAAGCTACATTTATCATTTACCAGGTTTGTTGTTACTGTTTGTTTTTAGTTTTAAACAACACCAAAATTCTTTACTTTACAGAAAGTCTGTCAAAAGTTATATACGTACGATTTGGATAGATAGATGAATGGATGGATTATATTCAAGCAAAAGCACTAAATAATCAAACGTGTTTGAAGATCTAGTAGTTTCCTATTCATGTGTTTTATATAACTTTGTAAAGCATTTTGGGTGGTCATTAGTAAGACTTTCAATGAATTCCATGAAATCACCAGATGAGGGTTGAAAACTTCTCTATCATGAGATGAAACAGCCACCAGAAGTGTCTATCACTAAATGTGAAACCTAATAATGCAGTAACAGGCTCAAAGACTAAAAAGACAAAAAAAGAGTAGGATGCAAAGCGGTACATGTCCATCACATGCAGGTGAAAACACAGGCCAATAACAGGAATATTCAGATCACCTTATCACCTTTCAGTCCTGGTTCTCCTGCATTTCCTGGAACCCCCTGTAACAGGCACCAATGAACGTGTTAAAAAGTACAACCTGAACTTTCACTTAATGATAACTCATTAATGTTGTGTCCACGTTAGCTTTTCATGACTGGCATAAACAATTTCTAGGTCTGGAAACTCTGAATATGCAAAAAAACAAACAAACAAGCAAAAAAACAAACAAACAAACAAACAAACACAATTACAAGGCATTTCAATGAAGATAATAAAAGATAAGGCTTTTGAGGGAACAGTTTCCATCTGTGTGTTTATGGGATTACTTTCAGTCCAGCTGGTCCAGGAAGGCCCATTTCTCCTACAGGTCCCATATCACCCTAAGGCCAGAAAGAAGGATTAGGAACTTTTGATGATAAACTATATTCAAGCAAATACTGACAGAAAAACACAAATAAAACATAGCATATGTGCACTCCATAAAATCTGGGTTTATTGCATAAAAATCAGAAAAAGTGTCACCAAATCAATGCAAGCTGAATCAAAACAGATCTTCAACAACTAAAAACAACTTTATCAGCTCTTTTGTTCTTTTGTGTCCTGTATTGTGTAAATGAATGGTTGTCTAGACATTTCCCCATTTGGCAGTTTCCTGCTGTGACCAGCTTTCATTTAGGCTTTTATAGCCCTGAATCCCCCTGGGAAGGATGTTTGTCTCCCCAAATATTGGAGTGTTGCTGGTATAGATCATACTGGCAATTAAAGATGGGTGTAAAGGACATGGAACACAACACAGAGCTGTAATCAAGCGGTCCTGCGATTACAGGCCTACTGCCACCACCCGTGGCCTAGAATAGACCAAGAGGAGCAGCAGTGATGGCCGCAGGCGGAATGCGACAAGAGAAACCAGTGACACATTATCATCAGACACAATTATGCGGCTGTCAGGGTGGGCAATAAGTGCAGGCTAAGGTGCTGGGTGGGCAGGGGGCAGTTCTTGACTGTAAATAGTTAATGGGTAAGGAGGACAATAATATTCATTGTAGTGTTTCAGAAGGATCTATGCCAATTCAAAGGATTTCCATTGAAAGAATAGCTTGTTGAAACTGACAAAAACACATTGAACCAATAAATTACTACTCACAATAAGTCCAGGAACTCCATTTGGACCTAAGGGTCCCATGTCTCCCTAGCCAGAGAGGAGGGAAAAGATGACGTGAGATGAGGGGAGCAGGAAAAGCGGAAGGTTTTGTGGGTTGCTGGCTCTTTTTTTTAAAACAAACATGCTCTAAAAAGTGGCTCAGTGTTCACTGAATCTTATGAGAAGGGGCTATGTGCATGCATGGGTGTGTGCCTGGGGTAAAGGTGGCGGGGGATGTGGACCCATCATCACACCATGGCTTGTTCAAAAATGCTGGTTTATTCCATCTCCGTAACTAAAGGCACTGGTAAGGTTTCAAAAGAATTGGGGGAAATTAAGGTAATTAATAATCATATTAATGATGACAATGTTTTTTATTTGTATCACTGGAAAAATACTGAAATAAAATGACAAAACAGAACAAAGGACAACTTGGACTTTCTTACATCATGGATGACACTTATCAGAGAACTAATAGTGGCGTGGAACTGAATCCACAGTGGTAGAGTGTCCGCCCTGTGACTGGAAGGTCGTGAGTTCAAATCTAGGCAGAGTCTTACCAAAGACTCTAAAAATGGGACCCAATGCCTCCCTGCTTGACATTCAGCATTAAGGGGTTGGATTGGGGGGTTAAGCCACCAAATGGTTCCCGAGTGCGGCTGTGTCTGCAGCTCACCGCTCCCCCAGGGTATGGGTGATGGGTCAAATGCGGAGAACAAATTTCGCACACCTAGGTGTGTGACAGATAATGGGACTTAGTCTGAGGCTGGACACTTTTCTAATAAACCAAAGAGCTATACCTTAAACCAGAAAATAAAAAACAAAAAACAAAATTTCGTATTTACTTTTCTTTAGATGCCATAGTCCTAGCACTCTACTGTAGAGTATCAAAACAAAGATTTAATGCCTGAAGGATAAAACATTTTTACTTCCAGATCATTAAGAAGCAAACCTCACAAGTTATAAACAGGTGTGGGTAAAATATTTTTTTTTCCTTTTTTTTCCATTCAAGAAATCATTAAAACAACTTTTATTTAAGGTTATGAAGAAAAGACAGTGGCTAACATGTTTGTTTGTTATATATAAATATTTTTTTCAAATAATGGCGTTTTTTTTACTTGTAAATTAATGGTTAACATCTTAAAATGTTGATAATTTCTGCCCAAATCTTTTGATGTCTTTAACATGAAATGCAAATTGCTAGAGAGCCTGTTTTCTAAAATTTTATGGCAACTAATACTCTAAATGACAAGTCCGAACATCACTTAGCATTTTTTGGAAATGAGAACAGTATGTGAGGTGAGGTAGGTATATAGAAAAGGGTTTGAAAAAGGCTGGATTTGGTGATGATGTCTGCTGAATACTGGAAGTTTCTTCTACTTTTAAACAGTTCACAAAAAAAATGTAATTTAATTGTTTAGCAAAATTTTGTCCAAAGTAGGTCCTAAAAAAACTGAAAAAAGGGGTAAACTGCAGAATGGCTCCATGATTTAAACACCAGTGCTGCTAAAATACCAGGGGGGGTTGTGTGGGAGTTAACCACTGCTTTAAGTTTGTGTGCATGTTGTCTGGTTATGTATTTAAGTGTGTAAGTAACTGAGTGTGTGACTTACTGGCTCTCCATCTGCTCCAGGTGGGCCTCTTTCTCCTGACTCCCCTGGAAAGCCCTGAGAACAAATACAAATTTTATGATTGGCTGTGTACCAATATCCGTTTCTGCTTCAATATTCTTGTTTTTGGCCACAGGGGGGCGACAGAAATTAATTTAACCTGTAAACTTGCAATATTCAAACAAATATTATAGTTCTAAAACTGCAACATACAAACTCCCTCTGTCTGTCTTTTATTTATTTCAGAAAATAAATAACTATGTTTTTTGTTTTATAGCACAGTCTGAAAAGATTTGCTCACAACATAAATTGGCAGAAAAAAGTCGATCCAAAATGTTGAGTTGTATCATTAAAATTGTACATCTTATTGGTATTTTAATCAATATTTTGGTCTGATGTTTTTCAAATTCCTTGTTTAAACATGTTGAGACAAACTTTATAATTAAAATTAATCAAAGAAAATATATTATTTAAAGTGATATTTTTTTATCTTGTGGGCATGAGACAAAAAAGAACTACACACAAAATAAATAATCATAATTGTTTGTGCTGCTCAAAACAATTTGCTTTTACAAAGATAAATGGTTAATAAGTGACCTGCACAGATTAAAAAAAATGTTTTGTTTTGGGCACACACAAAATAACAAAAAATTATTTACCTTCTGACACAAAGAAAAGGCTCCATAGATCCTAAGCATAAATAGTGCAGCATACATTCTTTTAAAAGCAATCAGGTAAGGGTTACTGTCAGTCATGTGATGTTTACTGATTGATCAGTAGATTCGGAATAAAATAAAATAAAATAATACCTTTAGCTGAGAGAGAAGGTTGTTTTATATTTATTTTTTTATGGTTTTAACAATTTCAAAACTTTGTAATTGTGTAACCTGTTTTTTGAAGGGCTGATGCACTTTTGATCAAGCGACATATTCTATGGTTTCCTGTTTCAAATGATGATTTTTACGTTATTTTTATTGTTTATTTAGAAGTAAAATTGATCACATCAAGCTATTATTTAATGTATGAATGTTACACTGACCAAAGAGCACATTTTAGCATTCCATTGTACCAGTGACAATGACAAATATAGTGCTATTTAATAGTTACTACAGCTGCAAGATTGCTGAGTTTTGGAATATTTTGGCTCAAATTATTTTTCGCATGTAATATATGTAGAAAGAATAATGTAGTAATTTAGAATTTTATTGAATGAACGACTTTATATCCTGAAGCAAAAGTAAGCAAGACTAAATGTAACAAGTCATTATGCGGCCTGGCTGTTTAAACGGCAGGTGTTTCAATGGTAAAACAGAAATCATATTAATTTCAGAAAGTCAGATACAATCTTGTACGTAAACTAGTTAAAATATACTTATAAATAGCAGGAATTGTAGTTTTATCACAAACACTTGTTCTGTTTGCTGTAATGCGCAGGCAGCCAACTTTTCTGGGTACTCTCTGAAAAAGCAACAAGCGAGCCCACAAGCCAAATAATTATTCTGCCCATTTAGCAGTAAATGGGAAACTAATCTGAAGTATTCTAACAGCTGGTGGCTCGGGAGAGAAACCACAACTGCAAAAAGTACCCAAGCCAAGCTAGTTTAAACTGAGGCCATTTAGGAGCAGTCACAGTGGGCAGCTCTGCTATTCTGGTTTCAATGCATTGTTTGAAAACACAAATTACAGCTGTGTCAAGAAAGGAACAGAGATGATTCAGATAAGCAGCATGTATATTTATTTTAAGACCTAAATTAGATATAAATGTAAGCATTTGTTTTATTTTTTTATAATTCAAGAATTCCTTTTTGCCACTAACATTCTGCAATCTTAGAGTACACTGTAATAGTAAAGTGAAATATCCAACTTTTTTTTTTCTTCCTCATACCTAATTCTTAGTTTATAATCCACAAATCAAAGGCAGGGTCAGTGGTTCGCATGGTCTGACTTTAGCTCCACAGAACAAGCACAAGTGCCACAGAAATCAACGAACCGTGACCCAAAAGTTGAATCATACAGCTGTTCTGCTCTGGAATACAGCAAGGACAAATGTGGGAAAAGCCGCTTTGCCAAGAGGAGAGTCATACGGGTCTAAAGTGGATCATGTAAAATGTATTTACATTAAGGCAGAAAGTCCTGTTTTTCAGCATTAACTTCATATGCTATATGGATAAAACAACTGCCAAACAACAAAAAAATACAGATATATCTGAAAAGTGGGGGGAAAAAATCAAATAAAACGAAGAAGTGCTGGCAGAGTACTTTGGAAACTTGTTAAGCTCTCCACTGTTCCAGGCATAACTTTCCCTCTTTGGTAAATGACAGAGTGTGTGTCTGTGTGCTTCCTAGACAAAGTACAAGTGCTACGGTTATAGTCATGAAATGTCTGGCTCACGTTCATGCAAATCTCCTGTTCTTTCTCCGCCATCATGGTGGGGAGGCAACATCCTGATAAGTGTCATTGCTCTCCACTTTCCACGCAGTAGCATAAGGCAGCAGATCTCAATGGAGTCAAACCTCCATAACCTGTGCAAGCTTTTAACTTCAAAGCTGCTCAGTATCAAAATGCATACATTGAGTTCTGCATGTGCAAACACAGCCTTCTGCTTTGGAAAGTAGAGTTTTTGCAGATATATATCATCCAGAATCTGCTGTGGGAGAGGAGACAATAAAATTTGATGACAGTGCTACCATCTGACTACTTTCTGATTTATACGATCTGTGAAACAACCGAAAAAAAGTTTGTTTTTCATGCAAAAATATGTTGGCTCACAGCCCCCGAGTACAATCTCTCCTCTGTGAGACATCACATTTCCAAAAAAAGCCACACAAACAGAGACAATCAGCCAACGTCTTTAACATTTCTCAGATTATAGTATTAGCTTTGTTTCTAAAACTTCACACTAAGCAAAACTCTGGCTTGCATCTGTCCTGACGTTTGACGCATACATGCTTTATTTATTGAAAAGCCAATGAGGAACAGCTGCAAAATGATCTCAGCAGTGCGTTTCAGGTTTACACCCTCATTCTAAAACTCTTTCCAGTAACTTTGAACACTATATCACAGATGAATCAGTGCTTTCCTTCAAACTACTTGCCTTTTTCTGTTGAAGTGGAGACCCAGACATTTGGCTAGTTGCCTCCTTCTCAGATACATTCAATCCCTCCAACATGCATGGAAACACTGAGGTGACTCAAACAATGACGTAAAAGCAAACCCTATAAAACTTTAGCTGCTCCTGAGGCCGTTAGTATGGCACAATGCAGAGAATTGCTTATGAATCTTCAGCAAAGCGTAATGCATTTGTTCTTTCACTGGAGTGTGGGCTTTTGTCAAAAGAAAAATGTGTTATTGGTGTAATACACCTACATAAACTTTTGTAGTATCTATAAAATTGCAAGCTGAAAGAAGAGGGTTGTTGCAGGAAAACCTTTGAAAAATGGACACAAAAATCATTTTGCTCAAAGGATAACTATGTTTATCTAGAGTTTGGTGTATCATTTGAGGGTACTGTTAAAGTTTATTGTTTTAAGAAGAAAAATGAGACTTTTAACTTGACAAAAAAAATCTCTACAGTATCAATGAAGTCCCACTTTGATCATATCTTGATCTATTGCGAAAGTGTTCCCAGTGGTCTTTTTATCATGATAATGCCGTTTTTAGCCAAAATCTAAAAAACTGTCATTTTCTAGGACATAGTTCCTGCAGAGCGACAGGAGTTAATCAGAAATTTACCTCTGACTTGTGCTTAAAAAATTATGACATTTTTTGAATGGATACATGTTCCTCTAAAGGGAAACGCCATTTAGTCAAATCTGACACATTTTGGTTTTGGTTTTTAGTTCATATACTCTACTAGTATAGAAATGTATGCAAGTGGGGAAACCCCAAACCCCCACAGAACATTGACTTTCACTGAAGCGCTTGTAACCCTTGTGCTATCCTAGGCACTTTAACTTTAAGAGTTGGGTCAGCTAGACCCACTAGACAGTGCTCTGATCCATTTTTCTTCAATGATTTGTGATCTTCACTGGTGTCCATAGATTACATGAAATCTTTCCACCTTTATCCACCTTTGTCATGGTAGGGAGAACACGTCAATGTAAGGGTGGGGTCATAGGACAGCACAAGGGCTAAAGGGATTAAAGTCACAAAGTAACCACTAAGGCCTTGTTCCAAAAACTAAACAAAGATGCACAAAAATGGGTTCTTTAATAGCCTCTCAGATCGTTCATACAAACACAATATTATCTGTAAAGTATGTTGAGACAAAACTTTACCGGCCTACCCATCTTGCCCCTCTTCCCTGGTTCACCAGGAATGCCCTAAAAAAAGTCAGACGTGGGGTGGGGGGATTCAATAAAGGAGGGAAGAAAGAAAAAAAGATAACGGTTACAGAAGGAAAAACAAAAAGACAAGTAAAAACCACATCTAAACAAAAACACCTTCTTTTTTAAACATGAAAGCAAAAAGCTTCAAATTCCACTCATATCCAGATTAGACAGAAGCTAATGGGACATTTATTTAGATTATATCTGAATAGGGATGTGGCAAATTTGTATTTAAAGTAAACTAAAGTTTCTCTAGTGGGTAAAGCAGTAGGCAGTATCAATTCAAAATGCTGTTTCGCTAGATGGGTTATCGCCCTCCTCTGTTCTGATGCAGCCCCCTGGAGCATGTTATATGAAGGCTAATCGCTGACTGTGAAAAAGAATGAGGCCTTGAGTTCAGGACGTTTAAAGGCTCTAAGGAGGCTTTTATCACATGAGTCATCAACACTCCCACGCAGTTTTACACAGAAACATTCAAACAGCTGGCCCTGCTTTTTCACAACTATGAGCCAGCTGAATGAAACAGAGGTTAAAGACAATGTTTTCACCTTATGGGAACATTGGTCTAGATATTAAAGGCAGTGATTGAGCCCATGCGCAAATGAGAGGAACTCACTTTTTCACCATCAGGCCCAGGGAGACCAAAAAGGCCAGGGATTCCAATGAAACCCTGCAGGAGAAGGACAAGAGAGGGGAGAAAAGGAAGGCTGCTGTTAGGATTTAGATGCAACACAAGCAGCAAAGACAACAGCAACTCCCACTGAGTTTAAGGTTGCATTTCATTGGCCGGCGGTCCAGCATGGATAGGGTGGGCTGTCATGAAGAACCAAACCATGAGGCAAGTGTATATGCCCATGGACTGCATGGTGCTGGCTTCCACGATGTAGTCCAAGGGCACATACCCTCACGCCAGGGATCTCTGAAGAAAAACCGGGGCAGCCAGTGTAGAAGAGACACACAGAGGGACAAACAAGCAGAACAGATGAACTCTGGGGGAACAGTTAAGATCCAAGTTATAGGTGACAGGGAGTTCAGCAAGTTTACATTTACACAATATGGACTAAACTAAAAGTAGAAGGGCAGAGAATGTGAAAAGGTGGCTCAGTGAGTGAGGGGACTAGAACGCCTCTTTAAGACAGCAGGGCCTCATACAGAGCTTAAACAGGAAATTCCAGCCTTCGGGGGCAGGGAGACTTTGGAACAGCCAAGGGGAGCTGATAAAGAACCTTTATTGAAAAGCAAAATAAAAATCTGTTTGTGTCCGTGACTTGGTGCACCTGAAGGCTGTTGGTTTACATTTGGAAGCTTGTCAATCCAGACTTCTGGCAAGTACTTAAACATTGTAACACCAGATAAAGGTACTTTAAGTTTTGTGTACTTTTGATAGTTGTACACTCTGGATGCAAATATATTTAAATGAAAAAAGGTCAAATGTTGGTGCATGTAGCTAGAATATGCTCTTGTGCATCCATGCACATTGCTTTTAGGTATATGTGCTTTTACATGCTCAATGTAACATCAGTTTGTCGGGTTTTAACACGGATTCACAATTACAAGGAAAGCAAAGAAAGACATCAGACAAGACAGTATTGCTATTTAGCTAGTCATTTTATCAGATAAAAAGGAGCCCACATTTCAGTTTAGAATGGTTCAGTCTCCTTACCCGGACACCTTTAGGCCCCCTTGGCCCTACAGGCCCTGGTAAACCCTGCAGAACAAAGACAGAATTTTGCAGGTTAAACAAATAAACACATTAAATTATGTTTTTCTAAAGAAATACAAACATAATTTAAAGTTTAAAACTCAAACTCAACAAGCACAAGACATGATATCCTGTCAAACAATTGAATTAACTGACAATTTTAACACATAACTGACAAAAGACATCCTAGATGTATTGTTGTGCATTAGTGTGTCTAAAATAAAAACGTTAATCCGTTTACAGATTTTAGAATAGCTCTTTATCTTCCTTTTCCATTTCCTGTGTCTTCTACTTAGGATTTTCGGCAAATTTTTTTTTTTTACCAAAAGCCATCTGCTTTGCATAACCTAACTCTATCTTACTAAAGCCATGACAACAACTGTACCAGTCACAGCAGAGGATTTACTGCACCTGCCTGCCAGGATAACCTTTGGCACCTGGGCTTCCAACTGGCCCCTGCTCCCCCTGGAGGAAAGACAGAGCGAAAGACAGACAGCAAAAGGGCAAAAGGGCAAGTGAGAGAGGTGAGAGGGCAAGTGAGAGGGCAAGGGGAGGGTGAAAAAAAATCTCATCAGCACAGAAAGTTGAGCCTCTATGAACTGTGTCCAATGGATAATTGTTCTCCTATGTGGACATTCTGGGACTTTTGCAGTTTAAAATTATACGGAATTATCATCAGATAAACTGTAAAGTTATTCCAGAAGAATTTACAGACTATGTGTAAAAATTAGGGGTGTAACATTTTAATTGACTTCATCAATAATTGTTTTATATTCCTACGATCCAACAGATTGATCTGTCTAAGGCAAGTTGTTAACAGAATTGAGCTACACCATTATAAAATTATTACAAATGGAAAAAAATCGATTATGTCAGTGTTGGAAAATACTATTAGGATTGAGGCATGGTAGGTTTATTTTACTATAAATTGACCAAGTACCATCACAGCGGACAACAGTGTGGTAAAATGTTATAATAAAGTTTTTTTTGTATTACTGTTATTGTAATGTGGAAAAACAACAGTGGGCTGAACTTTATTTAAACTAAAATGTGAACAGATTAGCCATCAATTCTTTTTTAGTTCTTGGTTAGTACACATATTTAATTTACACTTGATTATCTTGCAAGAAATAAATGGAATCTAGAAAACTTCACTTGCAATGTTTAGTACCCAGGTTTTTATCTGAGTCACACTGGTTGAGTTTTTAGTCAAAGATGTCATGGATCGATTTTAGGTCAGGGAATTGGATATAAAATAGATCAATTTCATCTATGAATTGAATCGGTAAACACAAATTATGACACGAATAAAATCCTTGTTAAAATGAATGATGACACCCCTGGTAAAAATGGTCATTTCCATTTTATTTACAAACACACCATACTATGAACAAAGAGTATGTTTTAAGCAATGTAATCATTGTTGTTAATTATGTGAATGGGCTGTTTTAAATCTGACCTTTTCAGTTATTTGTGTTTCTTAAAATAGTCTGACAAAAGACATAACTGCTGGAAGATGTTAAGACACATTTTCTGCAACAAATGTTTTTCAGTCCACTGTGTATTTTGTTTTGTGTTCAGTCATGCTATTAATGTTTTTACGTTTTATATACAAAACTCATTCAAAAGGACAACAGTGGGCAAATTCCCCACAAGAGATTTTGATAAAGGTTCATGATGATAAAGTTTACTCAAAGTTAACTGAAGCTTTAGCATAAGTGTTTACCTACTTTCAACTACCGTAACTCTTCAACCATTTATACAATTAGCATAATGCCAGCGGATTCTGAAAAGCAGCTTTGCACTGATATGCAGCACTTTCTTGAAGTGAAGTGTTTACACAATCAATATAAATCAGCTGATTCTGTCGCGGAGAAAAGTGGCTTTGTGCTGCATAATGGGGCAAAACTGATATAAAAAGCTGTGTTTCTCCGAATCACAGATCTCACTAACGATATCTTCAATGTTACAGGGTTAAGCAGACTTTCAGCTAAATAAAAGAGAATCAGTAAATACAGACATAGAATAAAGTTCTTTCAAAAACCTTTCAAAACCCAAACTAGACAGGGTGTGTTCAATCAATCAAACCCTGGAATAATCTGATCCAGATAATAATCAGCAAGTAGGGTGGTGATTGCTTGCCAATAAATGTGGTGGTAGCTTTTGAGGACCAGGGTTTGGCAGCCCAGTGCTTAGATCTCTCCAACGAAAACTGTCATTTCACACATGACTTATCCAAATTTCCATCTCATTCCTCCGAGGCTAACTGAAAAAGTGTGCTCAAATATCAATATTTTGTTAGGGAAATTTTAGGATTGAGATCAGAATATTGCATATAAACGGAGTCAGTGACTTGTTCTAATCTTAGCCTCACAATAAAAAGACTCATCTTACAAAATAGAACAAAAAATGTACAAAAATCCTTAATAAATAATTGTTAACCTGTCAAAATAAACATCAAATCAAAATATTTGGACAGTTCAAAGTAATAATTCATTAAACTTTCTATCAGTGATTGTATACACTGTAAGTAGGACAATGCAAAATAGAGTCATGCAATTTTCATGTGAAGTATGAAGTTTCATTGATTTCATGGAACTGTTTACTTTTTTTCAGACTTTTCGATAATTAGCTCATACAGACAGTTGGTACTTGTTAAGAGGTTTTGTTTATATGTTTAACTTTTGGACAGCATACTAAAGACACACACACGCAAGAAGGTAGCATCCAAATTTGGTGGAATCCAATCCAACAAATTCCCTCTTGACCTCAGAAATGCAGCACCACTTCTGCTCCCTGTCCTGGATAAATATAGCACACAGTGGTGCCGGTTACAGACGGACAATAATTTAGTCCAGTGCAAACCTCTGATTGGCCAACAGTGAGCTGGTGATGTAATGCTGTAGGAAAGAGTTATCAGCATTTTACGCAAACCAGGTGGCCTGTGCTTCCACCATGCCAACCATTCATGCTTAATACTTGGTTGCTAGTATTACAGGGATGCAGGCTCAAGGTCATCGTGATCATCATTAGCTACAACTCTGTGGGAAACTGGGGGGTGTTTGTGGATGGGAGGACACAATGCAGTGAGAGACGAAAAGCTGCTCCTCATGATGAGCTGTGTGGGAGCTCCCTAAATGATGACATCACCTTGACGACGGGGATTTACTGTAAAAACAGGCAGCTTCATTCAACAAGGATCTGCAGCAAACCTCAGGCTGAATCTTTCTGTTTTCTCAGAGCACTTTTGCAGGAGCAGAGCAAGAAATAGTTGAATGTTTCACTGTTTTAGTAATGACTAAGGTCTTGTTTTAAAAAAAGCAAAAGTATGACCCAGCCTGACTGAAAATAGCCCTAAATGCTGAGCTGGATGCTTGGTATCTAAAATAGTGCTGGGCTGCACATCACTGCCACTGTTCCTTCCTTCCTCTCTGTGAATAAAAAAGTTAATTGAACTGATATTTAATGAATAAACTGTTGATTATCAAAGTGTACTGCACTTTGTATCTAAGTAAAAACAGCAGGTCTACAGTTGAAACAAAGTGAAACTTTCTCCAAAGCTGCAGTGTAATGAGTGTATAGCACCGTTGGCCTAGTTGGCCTGTTCCTGTTTCTTTTCTCTCTAATTTCTTTCTTTTTGGCACCACTTTCTGACATCCTGGGAAGCACCACTGCAGTGCGGGGCTTGGGCCAGATGTCTGTCCTCACCAGTGCTCCAAAGCAGACTGATCTAATCTGGCTGCCCTGCAAGCATGCTTGGTACACAAACAGACTAAAGGGGTTAAACAACCTTGCCATGGATGACGATCGAGGACTTAGTAAATGAAGTGAGAATGACATCAGTACGGCAGGCAAAAAGTGCCTTGAAACGCAAAAGAAGAGCCAAAGACAATGCATCAGATCCAAGTTCTTCATATGTATACATTGAAAATGAAAGACGGATTTTAGGATAGTTAAGTAAAATGGGTGTCATGTGGAATGAATTACAAGTGTAACAAAAAGTGTGCGTACTTTGTGAGGGATCTGTTTTTCAAAATAGTTTACAGATTTTCCATAAATTTGTGGAAAACACTCACAGGCTCTCCAGGGAGTCCAGGTGGACCGGGGTGACCTTTCTGTCCCTGCAGAAACAGAGTTAAAGCCTGATCAGACTATGGACACTAAACGACAAATGACAGCAGATATAGACTGCAGTGCAGAAAATCCAAACAAACACTTGCATGGTTCTTTCCATGTGAGAAAAACAAAAGTCAAACATACCATCTACAACACAAGTCACCAACAGAAAAAACACTGTGCCATGTGCAAGGAGTCAATGTACCATCTGGCTGTGTTCACACAGAAACAGTGCCAGAACAATGGCATGTTGAGGATATAAATGCCTTCCTATTTGAGTCAGATAGCAGATCCCTTTTACTTCTTTCAGAGCAGACGCTCTGACAACCTGACAGTTCTTTCCAATTGTTTAGCTGACTTCCGCATCACAATACAAACCTGTAATAAAAAAATGTTAGTGTTAGAGAAGATGTATTTACTGGAGGCAAGTAAGTAGACAGAGAAATTCTGAGAGAGAAAAAAGTATATTGAAGAAAATAAAAAGGAAAAAACAGATGTACAATAACTGGAAAGGCTCCTGATGTCCTGTCTTTATAAACCACAGCTAGGGAACGAATCTAAAACACGACATGTTTCCGTAAACCACCAGACTGCCAATAGAGGCAGAAGACACTGCAGCTTCCAAACTTTTATGATATTACAGGAGATTACTTTGCCTGAGCTAAAGTTTTTTTTCCAGGCCTAATAAATGCATGACCATTGTATATCTTTTTTTAAAAATATAATAATTACATTATGCCTACCTTTTGGTAATGCTCATTGTTAAAAATTAAGAAGCTAACAGAGCAAAGTACCAAATAAAGAACAGATAGAATTGTTGACTGTAACTAATAGATAGAAGCTGATGTCTGTCAGCTGAAAGATTGGCAAAAAAAGACATTCACATTTTTCAGTCTTTTTTTAGAAGAAACAGCATTTTATATTTTCAATCTGTCTAATGTATACTTTCCAAAGAATACATCAGATGTTGTGTTTAAACTGTTACTCAGTACTTGAATTGCTTTTCCACCCCTAACAACTCTCTACTGCTAAAGTGATACTTTGGGTGCCAACTATTCCCTTTTAAAATTACTTTTTGTCTGAACTATCTTCTTCTGCATAGGTGCTAGAATGTGTAAAAAGAAAAAAAAAGTCATAAAGGCCTGTGCTTCATATGAAATCGTACTTTAAGACAAACTACTCTATAAGTAAAAAAATCAATCCACCTGTCCTTCCTTAAGCCCCACTCTGATCATTTTTGAATCTGTTTTAAAAGTGTGCCAGTGGTCTTTTGGTTATAATTGCACTGTTTATGGCTAAAATAATAAAATTGGTCGTTAACTTAAACATAGTTTCTGCAGAGCGGCAGTAGTTCACGAGAAATTAGCCTCTGCAACCCCTTCCCATGACCAATACCTGAGAGCTCTCTGTTTACACACTCTCCTGCTATAGCTTAAAGCCCCACACAACCACAACTTGACATTATCAGTGCAACAAAAATTGCGAGCAATATTAGAGCAATCCAGTCATACAGTTTTGAGCCAGATTTCAGCTCAGATGAGAAAAACACAGACATACATGGATCTATTTGTCAACAATTGGATGCATCAGAATGGAGCAGAGCAGGGAACTTGTGGCCCACCCAGTGGTGCATCAACTACTAGCTCTTTCAACTGCTTTTTTTGCTGCTCCTGATTCACAATGATTTGAATAAAGAAACACCTAGAAATGCAATTTTTAGCTTAATAATTTTCTTTAACATGACCCTCATAAAAAAATTCCACATAATCATGTAAAAACACCATTTTCAGCAGAGTGATAAGTCTTTAGCAAATGTAAACCCTAATACTGGATATTCATTCATTCATTTTCTGTACCGCTTTGTCCCTTTCGGGGTCACGGGGCTGCCGGAGCCTATCCCGGCCACTTGGGCGTAGGCAGGGGATGCCCTGGACAGGTCGCCAGTCTGTTGCAGGGTAGAACATCCACAATCACACACCCATGCACTCTCACACTCACACCTATGGACAATTTAGAGTTGCCAATACACCTATGAAGCATGTTTTTGGACAGTGGGAGGAAGCCGGAGATCCCGGAGAAAACCCACACATGCACGGGGAGAACATGCAAACTCCACACAGAAAGGTCCCCCATTGATGTATTTTTCATGTCCCCCAGCCAGGACTTGAACCAGGGGCCTTCTTGCTGTGAGGCAAGAGCGCTAACCACTGCGCCACCGTGCTGGATATCTTTCTTTTAATCCAAGCAGTGATCTAATGTCTTTCTAACATGCTAGCACATTTAAACATGACCGTACGTTTCCCCCCTTTGTTTTTCAGGCTTACTTATAGAATGAACATGTGTTGAGCCTGATGTTCCCATGCTGTGCTGTGCGGTCTACTAACCGAACACACAAACACACAACCTGCTTTGGGTTTGGAGTGCAAAACCACAACCTCTGAACCTCAGCTGGACCATCTTAGATCCTTATCTCGCCCATAATGAGTTCACTAATGAGAGCAGCCATTCCCACCAAACTGACTGTGTTTACAATGCCACTTGTTTAATGAGCATGTGTATTTAATTAAAAACAAAACAAAAAAACCCCACATCATTTACAGCAGCACCCCCCTCCCGGTAGCACCCAAGACACTCTTCTCCCCCACTGAGCTAAAAAAAAAACAGCCTGAAGGAAGCAGACCATGTGTTTCATTGTGTCTGCTGATGACATGTCATCTTCTCACTGGCTACTGGAAATACATTTAAAACTGAATGTGCTCAAATAGGATCAGACCTCAACAGTGTTACTGTACAGCACAGAAAATATACCCTCCACCATCTGCCACCAGTGGACAACACCTACTAGGATAAATATTCAACATCACTATTCTATACTTTAATCTTTTCACTGCCTGCTTTCCAGAATCCCACAGTATGGAGCCAGAGGATTAAACAGTAATCATGTGGTTTCATCTATAGGCTGCATATACAGAACATTTACACACATGTTGGGCAGGGAGAAATGAAACAAACAACTACATGAACCTAAATGGGCAATATGGGTGAAATCTACCCCTGTGGTGGAAAAAAGGTTCCTCTTCCCCGCCTGAACCACAATTTCAACAACATGTTAGCTTCCAGGCAGAAGTGCTGTTAAGGAGGAAGACTTATTGTGTGACTTGAATTGCAAGGAAAATTGAGGCATGTTATTGCCAGGATGATGATGAACAATTTGTTTTTGTTTTATACACAGTTTTGGTAAATGGGCTGCCAAAAGACTGGAAAGCCAATAAAAATATACAATTCTTTTGGGTTTTGTTCAACTACAAATATATTCAAAACTCAAATTTCAAGTTTTCAAGTCAAAGAAAAAGAAAAAAAATTAAACCATATTGAGTTGGGATTTTATTTAAAGTCCCACTCCAATCATCTTTTGATCTATGGTAAAACCGTTGCTGTTGGTCTTTAAATTATGATTATGCCGTTTTTAGCTATCTAAAAAAACTTTGCCTTTTTCTAGGACATAGTTTCTGCAAAGTGGCAGGAGTTCATCAGCGATTTGCCTCTTGAATCGTGGGCGGGACTGCTGGCAGGGAGTAAGCCTGCTCTGGCTTCACATCATCCTTTTGTTTACCCCATTTTCTGCTAGCTTACAGCCCCTCACACCCCCAATCTAACAATACTGGTGCAACAAAAATGGCGAGCAATGCTTGGAGCTATGCAGCTTTACCTTTTTGAGACAGATTCCAGCTCAGACGAGGAAAACGAAGACGTACATGAATCTATTTGTCTGCAAGTGGATGCATTGGAAGAGACCGGAGGAGGGAGGTTGTGGCCCAACAACTGTAGCACCTATACGTCACAAGCTTTTTTCAACGCCATTTTTTTTTTTTAGTTTTTGTCTCCACCTGATACACAAGTATTCGAATAAAGAAACACTCAGAAACCCAGTTTTTATTATTAATTTTCTTTATTTATGTCCTCCATCATGATAAAAATGCCAAGACCATGTTAAAGACATGATTTCATTGGACTGGGTGTAAAAACACTTATCCCACACAGGAATTTGTAATATCTAATTTCCTCACAGTGGAAAAAGGGTCACAAAGGGAAGAAAAGCTATTTGGAAGTTAAAAAGGTAATGAGCCAATAAAAAAAGAAAAAGACATAGGTTGGTCAATCACTAAATTGAAGAAAAAAAGTACAGCTTCTGCAATATCATCACATCAGGTACATTAAACTGAATTTTTTTTAAATTAAATGTAGAAAGAGGTGTTTAATAGTTATCACTAGCAGCATCCCTTTGCTTTAAAGACACAAGCAATTTTAATCAAGTACAGTTCCCCGAATAGCCACTGGGAGCTTGTTACACTAAAGGCAATTCCCCTTTAAAACTTCAAAAGTAATCACAAGGTGATTGAAAAAAGATTTTCTGTGGTAAGGTTTCATGTTTATAGCATCTGAACTGAAGGTACGTTTACAAACGCTTTCCCTTAAAATTGTGCATAAATAGAAGCTTTATCTCTTGATTGACAGATTACTGTCAAATCCTCAACTCTGCAATCGTTTTATCGTGTGTCAACTAATAACCATTTAAAGAGATGGGGTACATAGAGTTTTAGCCCACTATTTTGGCTATCATGCAAATAAATCAATGCAAAAATAGGCAGAAAGGAAATGAAAAAAAGATGGACAGCATTTTTCCTCTGCTCCTGATTCACCACAAAATAAATAAAGAAATACTCAGAAATGCTGTTTTCAGCTTAATTGTCTTAATATCTGTCCTTCATTATGATAAAAACACTAGAAAAAGATGTTAAAAAACAAAAACATGATTTTCATTGGAGTGGGACTTTAAATTAGTCATGGATAGCTTGACTTTTACTTTTTTCCATCTTTATTGCAGTCAGTGGTCATAGACGTTATTAGAAAAGTTGGGTACAATAACTAAAATCACAATAAAATTGCTTGTATGAAGAAGCAAAAAAAAAAATTTACAGTGGAAATTGAAGCCATTGGTAGTTGCAGATACAAAATCTTCATAGAATAATTTACCAAAATGTTTTAAAAATCAAGGAGCAAGAATAAAAAATGTAACTGCCAAAAATGATATAACTCTCAAATCAGCACTTCAGGTCTGGAAACTTAAATGTTGCCTACAATACCAGACGGTAGCATAACCTTTGGCCGGAAAAGGCACAGACGAGTGAAAGACAGACAAAAAAGAAAACACAAAAATTGAACATCTGACATTGAGAATAGACAGAAAGACGGAGGCAGAAAGGTGTGACGTGGTGCTTGTAACTCGACCTTGTAGTTGAGGTCTGGTTCTGTGTACGTCCCCTCTCCCTGACCCTCCCTGCCATACTGAAAAGCCATTCAGGGTCTGCTCAGTAGAACAAATGTTGTACAGAGCGGAACATGCTTGGCTTGACCAACAGTGTAAAATCGCATCCCACTATCACGCTTTTAAAGCAGGGCTGCTTACTCCATTAAAGTTTTCCATGAAAAACCAGCAGGCAAATTCCACAATTCCCGCTCCAAACATCAAGCTGTGGCTGATTTAGAGCCGGTACTGCGTTGTGTGTGTTTGGGTGTCTGTGAGAGACAGCCTGCAAAGGTGGAGAGGGGAAAGAAAATGAAAAAAGCCCAGGGGAAGGTCCTGTTGTCTCATTTTCCTACACCGCAGAAATCCAAGCAAACAAGACAGAGCAAGTTAAACAGGCAGAGCAGTACGAAGAGAAGGAAACAGCTCATCATTGTTTGAGGAGGGCTTTAGAGTAAAAGTGTTATAAAAGTCATCACTGCTTCTCAGTTTCTCAGGATCTCTGTGGAAAGAGCTGGATCTGGACTTTCCACCTCACACGACAACAGAAGAACAGAACAAAGTCTGTCAGTCTTTGGTGTCTCGGTGCAGTTTGACTCACACATCTGTTCTACAACAGTGCACAGAGAATCATCAAAGCATCCTTGTAAGGCAATGCTGAGAACTAAAAACACAATAGTGTGCTGAGCAAACCTTCTTTGGGTCCATTGTGGTCAGGATGTTAACTCATTCCAGTTAATTCTACAAGTTTCCTTTACAGTCAACATAACTGTGGTCACTGACCAACACCTGGAGCTGACTCTGAGGATGACAGTCTATATAAGTGTTGATGAAGTTGCCATGGAGAAAATCCCCCCTGAAAATATAGCCTGATGCCATACTGATGACTAGGGGTGTTTTAAAGACCCACTCCAATGAAAGTTGTGTTTTTAACATGTTCTTGTGGTATTTTTCTCATAACGGAGGGCATACATAATCAAAATTAAGCCTAAAAGTGCATTTCTGAGCATTTCTTTATTCATATCGTTGTAAAATCAGGAGGAGACAAAAAAATGCAGTTTGAAATAGCTTGTAGCTGTTGCATAAAAAATCACTATTGGCAGGCCACAAGCTCCCTGAACCACTCCATTCTGATGCATCCACTTGCAGACAAATAGATCCATGTTTATCTTTGTTTTCCTCATCTGAGCTGGCATCTGGATCAAAATTGTACGGCTGGATAGCTCCAATATTGCTCGTCATTTTTGTGGCACCGGTATTGTTAAGTTGAGGTTGTAAGGGCCGTAAGCCCGCAGTAGAGCATATAAACAGATGGATGATGGGAAATAGGGGTAGGCTTACTCTGCGCCAACAGTTTAGGCTACATCTCAGAAACAAATTACTAATAAACTACTGCCGCTCTGCAGAAATTATGTCTTAAAAAACGATACAAGTTTTTGGCTTCAAACAACACAATTATTATTAAAAGACCACTGAGCCTCTAATAGTCCAAAGAATGATTGGAGTGGGTTTATAAAAGTGCTTGGTAACAGGTAACGAGCCACTGGGTATAAGAACCATTATTCAAGCTCTGCCTGCTGATCCCATCTTTTAGCAAAACAATAAATCTGGCAGGTATCTGTAGCATAAGAGGAAAATCAGCTGTCACCTTCAGCTGTTAGTCACAGGCCAAGCTTTAGATGGGGCCCCAAATCACTTCCATCACATTTTTTCCACTTACTTGAAGCAGTCAGCCCCCTTTTTTTCCATTTAAGTGAATGTGCGTAAGAGGGAGGTAGCATCTAAATGAACACAGACGCACACAACACACACACAGGCAGGTTCCTAACAAAAGCCATGTGTTCAATTGAGGCAGAAACCTTGTTGACACTCCTACAGACAGAGTATTGTTCCTCTAGGAAGGAAGCTTAGCATGCAGGAGCTCTTTTCACCTCTGCTGAAATGAAAACAATCTACCTGCTACTCTGAATTACTTAATCATTCCTGTACTTTGCTTGACATCTGTTCATGGCTCAACTGTAATAGATTCAAAATGTTACTGGAAGTTTTCCTCTTGCTTGCTTTGAGGCACAAGAGGACACATGATGCTGACTACAATCAAACTTTTTTTATATCTGTGTTTTGGAGATTCTCCATCACCATTAAAGAAAACAAAGTCTTTATAAATTCTGTGGACATCCTGCTAACATTCAGGGGCTGAAACTTTGTGAAAGTAGGGATATTATGACTGCACAGTAACTCTCAGATAACTTTTTATATGTAGAAAAGAAGAGCCTTTGATAAACAGTTTTATGAGAATAAAGTCATTATGTCTAAAAAAAAAAAAGTAAAAAAAAGTATCGGCACAACAACTAATCCATTGTTCCAATATATTTCTGGTTTTTATCTCACTTTTGTGAGTCTAATCAATAGGTTTAACCATTTTTAATACACCATTAGCTGATAAAATTACCCAAAAATGGGCAAATGCAGCTCTGTACCCCACATTTGACAACAATCGATGTGTTTTCCACAATCGTCTGTCTAATACTCATGACGTCACCTTTCTTAGTGACTCCTGGGTCTCTACTACTTTTATTGTGTTCATTTTCTGTAGCTGACTTTATTTTACCATGATTTGTTGAGTTCTTGGAATACTGGAAACCCCACATCATTTTAACAATAGTGTTTTCTTATTGCTCTCGTGTTTTTTGACAATTCCTTATGTTTTAGTGGCCATCTTGGAACCTCCATGACATCAAGAACAACAAAAAGGGGTGGGGGGGGGGTCTTCTCAGTTTCATAGTTCTGGTTTCCTTTTTGTACTGCCCCTCGTGTTCAGATGCTAA
Source organism: Oryzias latipes (assembly GCF_053564925.1). Taxonomy (NCBI): domain Eukaryota; kingdom Metazoa; phylum Chordata; class Actinopteri; order Beloniformes; family Adrianichthyidae; genus Oryzias; species Oryzias latipes. The sequence continues at coordinate 24,842,332 of NC_136248.1, read as the reverse complement.
TTTCACTGCTGCCCTAAAATAATTGATTATACGTCCTGTTTTATTTACTTTGCCAACATTGGGAATTGACTTTAAAAAGACTGACTTGGTTTAAACCAACAACCTGTAATTTCAGAAGCATAATGTGCAATTAATGAGGTATATTTTATTACTTCCCAGCTCAACAGAGGTTTCTTTAAGTTGGAGGACTTATCCTTTTGCCCATGCTTTAATTACAAACTAACCATGTGAAATTCTGCCTTGTAACTTGATTTTCTCCTGATAAGAGGAGTAACAAACAAGAAAGAACTTTCCCTTCTATAGGTGCACCTTAGTTAGAAATACTACAAACCCCATCAATAAGTTAACTTAGCCAATTTTTTTATCTGACAGATGAATAGATGTGAAACATTTTATATCTAATTTCTGAAGGCTTTATAACAGAATTTCTCTGTGTGAAGCCTGCATTTAGGTTTGCCTCAAAATGGGCTCTACTAAAATAAATGACGAATAAACAATGTTCGTTATTTAGTGAATAAATGCATGACTGCTCTGAGAATATAAATAGCAGCAGATGAGAGGACACGATTGTTATGGCATAGCGAATTCATTGTTACAAAGCAAAGGAATGACGCTAAATAAGATGGTTCCAGCTGAACAAAAAAAACAAAAAAACAGAAGAGGAAGGGTAACCATCTATGAGCACTTCATACTAAAGTAAATTCTTTACGAGATAATTTTTGTAAAGCCAAGTTTAAAACTTAGGCTATACTCAGTGGAGGAGCTACAGGGGACCAAGGGGGGACAGCTGCCCCCCAAGCAAAAGGTTCTGCTCCCCCACCAATTTTTGGAGTCAAAATTAGCACCACTATTGACAAAGATTGAGAAATCATTAATACAAGCTTCTTTGAGCATTATAAAAACTAAAAACGCAATATTTTTTAATATCACCTCAGCTACAAGAACTAGCGTTTCAATATTTATAACAATAACAATAGTAAAAGTGTTTAAAAGTCAAATTTAATATCCTTTCAGTGGAAATGGTCTTCCACTCTGCTGTTCTCATGCTCCACCCGTCCAAAGTCTTCTGCCCCTCTCCTACCCCTCCATGCAAAATGTTCTAGCTCCACCACTAGCTATTATTTAATAATAGCAATTGCACATATTTAAAAAAGCAATGTGCACAATTTACTGACATCTAGTGGCTAAGCTTCAGAATGCAACTACTTCTAAAGCCTTAGCAACAAAGAAATAAAATAGGGCATGGTTTGCTTAATACGTACAGCAATAATAAAGACCAAATGCATAGAAAATGTTACTGCCTACAAGAATCCATTACACAACTAAACAGATTAAGTAAAAAAAAAAAGCATTAATGTAAAAAATGTGTTATTTGTGACTTACAATTCGACCTATTTGACCAGGTTTTCCAACTGGGCCGATGATGCCGGGGTCTCCCTGGGAAAAGAAATAGCAAACATGTCAAAAAGCAGCAAAATTAGATCTGAAAAATAATTGACAGTAAGCATAACTAAAACATGACTAAACTGGGGGAAAATAAATTATGATGGCAGAGTTATGACTAAATACCTTTTCTCCTTTAGGTGCTGGTCCAGGTGACAAGCCAGGGTCTCCTTTCTTCCCCTTAAAGAAAATAAAATAACTTTTAGTAGTTTGACTAATATTTGGTCATTTCAATCTGGCAGCTTCTTGGAAAAACATTACTAAAATAGTTTTTACAGCCAGAATGATTATTTTTGCTGTCAATAAGCCAATAAAAACTTATAGACTTAAAAACAAAACAGGATTATGTCCTTATGTGCTGGTAAATCCACTAACACAAATACTTTTCTTACTGAACTCATTGCCCCTTTAGTCCTAAGCAAGGCACACACACACACACACACACACACACACACACATATATTCATTGAGCTTTGCTGTCAGCAGGTAGCACTAACAGGACTGCAGATCATTAAAGTTGTGGATCAGAAATTGCACAGAGGACAGACTTTCTCACTTTGTTTTTTAATGAAAGAGCAAAGATAGCAAACATCACATACTTCATAATTTTCTTTTCAACACACTTGTCTGGTAAAAGGAGCCGTCCCCGCTGCAGTTTAGCATCAACTGACAGCATTGTTCATTCACAAGGGCAGCAGATCAAAGCTATTCTGATGAACCTCAATATATTTCATTGTTTTAAATTATTTATAGATAACATGAGGAAAAAAACATTTACACCTTTGCAATTCCCTGCTGCATGATTTTTAAATCAAGCCCACCCTGACTGCCACAAGGCCAACTTCCCAGTGGCTCTTAACTGGACATGGTCCAAAAGAAGTTAGTTCGAATTAGCATCTGTGAGATGTGATAAAGAAACCTGATCCATGTAGGCTTAATCCATGACCCTGCAGGACCCCAATGATCTGCTGGAAATATCCTATAAGATCTTTCAACTTCCCTGGGTATATATTCTTTAAAGGTCAGAACTCTTAGTGGGACAAAATATGATTCTAATTTAAAATGTTTTAAAATGTGTCCTCAAGTGATCGGTAAGTTAAAAAAAAGACGTTTATCTTGAAAAATGACATTTGGCTGCTCATTTTGCTGAGCTGGAAATCTCCACACCAGTTTTTGTGTGCGTGTTGAGTATTATGACAGGCAGACTACTTTAATTAAGATCTGGAAACTTAATCATGTGTCATTTTCAGAACCCAAATGTAACAAAAACCAGACTTCTGTCAAGTCTTTGTGCTAAGCTGTTAGGTAGCGCATGACACTACCAAAATACTGTAAAGGCGTTTTTTCAATCTATTTATTTAAGGCCTCCCTCTTGAAGTAATGAAAGCCAAATAAAGGATTTGAGTCCTAGAATGTGTTCCGAACAGACTGAGAGGTTAAGGGGTGTTTGCTAAGACATATATCAATCCAGACAATTGTTGAGGGGGAGGATGCAGAGGATTTGTCTTGAGCAGGGTCATCTGTTCGCAAGTTAAAACCAGACAGATTTATATGAAGTTCTCACTTTCTGACTCCTAATGTCTTCTTCCTGGCACCTTTATAAATCACTTGGACCCCCCTCCGGTCTCTCCACTGTTTGTTATGGTTGCAGCAGAAGAACATACTCATACTGACATCAACAGGAACTGTGACTTATGTCTTCAAGTAAACAATACAATAATGTGGAAGTAAATTATGTTGGTGATAAAAAGTTATAACACACAGATACATTTTTAGCAAAGAATGTATTTCTATTTATTTAGATATATAGAATGTTTCTATTTATTTGAATATTTGATAGGCATAAGTCAAAAAATACAAACAAGCTTTAAAACACCCATGTTACAACGCTTTTTGCTACAGCAGATTTGCAGCATTTGTCACTACATGGTCTTTTAATGTAGAACAAATGCAAAACTAGAATGTATGAATAAAACACAGAGTGAAAGATTAACAAAGTAAAGTTAACTCACAGAAAACAGTTCAATCTTGTGCCAAAAAAGAAGTAAATGAAGGTGCAACTGGCAGATTTTGTTTGTTTTTTAAAAGTCTGGTCACAGTCAGACCAGTTCTTTACAGATATCTAGACCGATTTCTACAAAGAATTTATCTGGTTGCAGACATTTTTTCTAAGATGGGTAGCAGATTCCGCAGCCATGTGCCTTTTACAGGGCAAAAGAGGTTTTGCAAGAAAAGGCACCTTACCATGTCCGGTTAAGGAGCTGGATCTGCTTCAGCTCTGCAGTTTTACACATCTGTAGAAGGGCTTAGGTGCGAGTTCATTAAATCTTTTAAAAAATCATCTTTAAACAGTAAAAATTAATACGAATTTTAAATGTTCAAAAGTTATATTACTATAAATTATCACAGTTATGGTATTAATTTTGGTTTGTGGTCTAAAATCTTCAGAACCTAATTGTAAAGTGTGGTTTGATCTTTCTGTGACCTGACAGGAACTCCATTACCTCGGTGAGAAAAGATCATCGAGTTTATAAAAGCTTTTTTTTAAAAAGGGAAAGGCATTTTTTGTTATCATAAAGCAGCTCTTGTTTGACCTGACAACTTTACAAGTTTTTTAATATGGCTTTAAAATGTATTTGGAAACCTGAAATGATTTTGGAGGTATTTCTCTTCTGTAACTTTCTCAGTTGATTCCTCATTTATAAGAATATGCAAAGACTTTGTGAGGGTTTTTTTTTTAATAGGAAGCAGATACAAACGTGCAAGAGTCCTCCAACTAAGAGGATATCTTAATTTTAATCTTTTGTTTACTTTTTCACTGACTGCAGAACAGTTTTTCCATGTTTTACCTGAAAATGTCAGTTTCTGGAGGCTTGTTGTGAACTCAAATGACCCTATTTCCACAGACATAACACCTTTGTTCTTTATGAATTCCACCTGGTTTATAAAAGCTTAAAAAAGGGCCCTTAAGTTCTTCTTATGGGGCAAAGAAAGGTCACTTCATCAGCAACAGAGGCAACTGCATTTGGAAAAGTCAACATTGTTGCAGAGACTTTGGTCAAGGCAACAAAAGACCCAGTTGTGCTCATGAGCAGGAATAGCTGTGTACCTTTAAACCAGGTGGACCAGGTCGACCGGGGTTCCCATGAGGACCAGGGGCGCCCTGTGAAAAAAATCAGAAAGATGGAGATGTAATCAAAAGGCGATTGAGATTTCAATCAATCGCCATGCTGGGACAAGGAGCTTCCTATGGTGAATTGGACCAGAAAAGAGGATATCAAAGACTGTCTGGATAACATCACCCGTCATGCTTTTCTAGCTTGGTTTCCTATGCATTACCTGTGTGCCTGTGTGTGTGCGTGTGTGAGATATTTAGGGTTGGGGGTCGAGGCTCACAGAAAATCTGGAGCCCCTTGTGTGGCTTTACCATAGCGTGGCTAAGGTTTCTCAACCCTTTTTTCCTCACCTTCCATCCACCTCCTGCATCCACCATGCCCACAAATAAAAATCAAAATAAAAAAGTAGATGCAACTTCCAGGCATCTTGATGACTTAAACAGATCACCCCATGTCGTAACATGTTAAGTTTGGGTTTCTCTTTTGATGTATGTTTCTGTCAGCGTTGGCAGCAGCTGAGGAAATAAACCCAAACACAGCAGCATCAGCAGTGGCAGCTCAAGGGTAATGTGAACCATCGTGTTCAGTCCAGCATCCCCCATGGGAAAGTTTAGCAAAGAAACTTTGGAAGCCAGAGAATGAATTACACCAGTTTTTTTTTTTTTTTTTTTGGGGGGGGGGGGGGGGGGGGTGAGGGTTGTATAGCTGCCTGCAGACAGAAGAACAGGGGGTGGGTTGTTGCGCCATTTATCTATTCATCTGACTGTCTGCCTTCCCTTCCTCCCCATGCGCTTTTCCTGTGGATACCTGACCTCACCCCTGCCCTCCACGTGATGTGGCACCTTTGGGCCCCTAACCTACCACTGTCCCAGGTCAAAGGCTGACCCAGTAGAGAGTGGAAAAAAAAAAAAAAACAGAGGGTGCTTTAAGAACTGGGTCAGTGAGTTCCATTGAGGTGGTTGTGACAAATTAGGAAGACTTTATAACAGAACAGCATCCGAACTCAGCATCTGTTGGGATCCAGAAAGGAAAAAACTATTGTCCAATAAAACTCCATCACAAATCGGCAATATGCCAACCAAATTAAAACGAGCTTCTAGATCAACTGAATACAAGCATGTCCTTGATTTATTTTAGGCATACGTGGAAAAAAAAAAGACGTATAATTGTGGTTTACATCAAGGCACTTTCGTTCCAAGGACTATTCGTTTTTACAGACTTTGACTCCTAAACATTTCCTCTTTCACTCTCAGCTCGACTACAGCTGGTTTCCTAAAGACATGGTCAGCGGGTACAGTTTTAGCCCTAAATAAACTTAAACAAACAAGACATGGTTGAATTATATGTTTCAAAAGCAACTCTGTGGCTCACCACAGGCTGGGCTGGATGCTGGTAGGCACTTTCCCTCATTCTCTGGCCCCCTCATGTCCATTTCTCTCGCAACAGGTGTCTAATTACAGGGGGTCAGCGTGGGGCGTGCACAGCTTGACGGCTACCAAATAAAAACGTAAAGCCTCTGAGGAGTAAGGCGTTATTGTGGCTTCTGAGGTCAAGATGTGGCAGCGCATACAAATCCTCGGCGGTGCAAATCAAGGCAAATGATACCCACCGATACTTCATCTTCTGATTCCATCTGTACCTCACTGTGGTGTAAATAGAATTTTGTGTAGAAAATTTTCAAACACCACCCCAAAGAAGACACAACGCACACCAGTTGTTTGTGCGCGATATAAATTTGGATCCATCACATCAGAACCAACGTTTTTTTTTCCCACACAGAAAATAATTGTAGAAAAACTTTTAATGGGGCATGCTTCAAACGTAGTCTGGCATTCGATGCTAGCTCGTAAAAGATGCTTCAAATATAAACGCAGTGGCTGAATTAAAGATAAAAGGAGATTCTGTTTGATGCTTTGCCAAATGAGAGTTAACGGGGTAACATTTGATGAACTATGCTTAGATTACGAGAGCGTGTGAAACGACTGGACGTCGCTGTAATTACAGATTCTTGTTAGCACGCACACACACTAAAGAGGCCCTTTTCCCGGTAAGGCTTCAGGAAAATATTTCACTCTTCATTAGAGTCTCAGAAGTCGCGATTGTTGAAGGATGTGAGTGGAATTTGCAGCTTAATGTCACATGAAATACAATAAAAATAAAAGTCCCAATAACAGAAGCAGACAGGGAAAATGAATTGTGCCAATACTTTTACAGCTTCATACATCATCCAGTGACCAGATTGTTTGAAAAGGGCAACACTAAGTAATCCAAGGTTTTACAACAATAAAAGCTCACAGTCAAGGACAAATTCAAAGCCAAATATTTAAAAATGTCTTATTAAAGGGGATCTCAGATGTTTAGAATTAGATAATGATGTGTGATTTATATTATCCTGAAACCCATGAGTTATTTTCCAGAGCAGAGGCCTACACAAAGACAAGACTCTTAAGGATAATAAGGACTTTAAAAGGCAGATATGCCACTTAATGTTCCCATAGCAACCTAACACTTAAAAAAGAGATTTTTGAGCCTTTTTCTATGAAAAGAGTTTACTTTTTTAATTTGGGGGGAGGGGGTGTACAGGTGAGGCAAGGTGGGAGAAATTTGTTTAGTGACAGAGAGGCATTGTGGAGGGGCAGCAAGAGGAAAGATGGGTAACAGAGATTTTTTTTCCTTAGACAAAGACCCCATTGACCCGGGAGGCTCCAGTCGAATGGATGCAGCCGGCTGTCAGACAGATACAGGCCTGTTCACTCATGATGCTTCCACATTTTCCCCTCACACCCTCCCACCACCGTCACCATTTTTGCACCAGACCCGGCTATTCACGGACACCGAGATAAAACTTTTGGGCAGACATCCGTTGCCGCAGCCACGACAACTCACACTCGCATGTGCGGGATCAGAGGTCAAGGTTCATGGTTGGTGCTTCTTGGGCTCAATGGCGCTCTGTGTGTCATCACACAGACCTTCAAGGCCAGCAGGTCAGTCAGAGCTGCGACCACTTCTCCTAAGCACTGAGTGGAAGCTATTTTTGTTTGGGTTTTTTCATGATCAAATCCTTCACTGACATCCTGAGGCAAAGCTCCAGTTTGGGATGTGATTATTTACCTATTTTGGTAAAAATTGCTCCTAAATTTAAGCTCCACTCTCTTTTAGCAGAGAGGAGGTAATATACGTGCGTTTGTGTGAACATGCGCATGTGCATGCCTGTGTTAGCACATGGTTCAACAGTTGAGGCTGATAGATGCTTTCGTTTACAGGAAACCTCTATAACCAGTCTCACTCTCAATGTGGGCAGGTCATAAACAGCCACATACGCCTCTGTGGAATCTGATCTATAGTGTGAAAACACTCCTGTATACACGATTGAGCATTCAATAAAATGTGTGAGGTCGTATTCAGACACTGGTGACAGGTTTTCAAAGCCCCCCACCCCCCCCTATCTCCATCAAAGTTCAGACTTTTTAGTTGAAAATGCTTTCCCAATGTTGTGTTTGTTGTTTAAAGCCAACCACTTCCACCGACAATGCCTCTGGCAGTTCAACAGCTGGTTTTCTGGGGCAAACACAGGCCATGTCAAAGCCACCGGCATGTAAATTAGAGGTGATAAATTGATGCTAAATTCAAAGGAATCTCAGCACAAAACACTTCTCCCACATAAATTCCCTATTTTATTTCACAAAAAAACTAAATGTGTAAAGTATTATCATCAGTATTTTTTTGTATGTTCCAAATAGAGCTGGAACTTTGTAATACTAATGCTTTAAATGCCTTCAAAAACGAAAAAAGCAAAGGTTTTGCCTAAGTTTGTGCAAGAACAACATCGTTTATACTAAAGAAATCAAAGAAAATAATAACAAAAAATATGAAAAAGGCCGACAGCTTATTCATAATTTTGCTATTTCCACCCCAAGACTGGAAAATCAGTCTGGATAATGTTAAAATCGCTTATCTTAATTCATATAAAGGAGGAGTAGTATGTGTTAAATTACATCATAATCATAAATTTACTGCATCACCATGACAGCATGAAAAAAAGCAGGGATTTTGTAAACCAATTGACACTTGTGATAACATTGATATCTTGCAGGTTTGAGGAGACGAGTTAAAACAAAAGTGTAAAATGTAAATAAAAGAACATTTTGGTAATTTGAATTTTTGCTAAAGCAGAATTGTGCATATTTTATAGTAAAAATTATCTTAAATTATCTTACAAAACTGGACATAAAGGAATGAAAAAAATTGTGCATTTTCACAATTTACTGAACAATAAAATTTAGACTAAAACGCTGACCTGCACATACAAGACATAACCATACCGGTCAGTATTGTGCCTGCTTGAGTCCATTATTCAGAGACGACCAGAAATAGAGGAAGCAAAGGAGAATTCCTGAAAGAAGACCTCTGAATGAGACCATATCTGTTTAACTGCCATGGAAAAAGAAGCCTTTCATTAGCCAGCAGCGAGATTCCTCTGATGTGTTGGTTCAGCCTGCTGCAACAGCTCAGTCAGGAGAAGAAAGTCCAGTGAAGCCATGTGTTCTCTTTCTGTTTACTGTTTTTTTTTAGGCATCCTGTAGCACAGGCAGCCTTTTGAAAGGCGGTCTTTATAGGAGCTTTCCTGTTTATGCTTAGGGGTGGGAGGTCAGCACTCGCAGCTCTGTGCCGAGTATGGTCAATCGCTGTGCATAGGAAAACTTTGTGAACATATGAAGGAGTTTGTGTGCATCAGCTGGTTGATGGAAGGGGGTTTGAAGTGATGTGGTAGCCCGCAGTGTGCCTTCATAAAACAGTCCTGACATTGTCGGCTTTTTTCATTATGACTATATGTGCATGAATGCTCAGTCGACAAGTTTGTCGGCGCATGCAGCAAACGCACAAACCCAGTACACATAAATCTTCAGTGTAAGCCTAAATATTTGCATTTTTGTGAATGTTACCACCATAAACTGCTGGGGTCAAACTAAACAACAGTGAACAGTAGTCACAAAGGAAGATACTTTAGTTTTTGGCTGAAACTGTTCAAAAATCAGCAACTTACCCGAGGACCTCTCTTGCCTGGCAGGCCTGGCTTCCCTGGGGGTCCTGGCAGTCCCTGGAGAGAGATTGTGCAGCCAGTGATGCAAGCCAAACAACCACACTACTGATCTTTCTTAACACCAAGACAATCTTCAAGTTGTATCTGCTGAAACCATCGGGTCATTTAGACTCTTCACGCTGTGTTTACGGAGAACCTCTCGCAGCACATGTGGCTTCGTCGGGTTTGCCGGGTAAAAAAGGACCCCTTTCCTTCTGAAGTGTTTCCATGTGATGGTGATGAGAGCTCAGCCTTATCCATCAAAAATGATTTCTGCCTTCGCGACAGGAAACTGCAAGAACACTAGAAATAACTGGTCATTCCTGCGCCACTTAATGCCCCTGTGTGCTTTTTTTTAATCAGTCTTGTGCATACTTACTTTGTTTTCATAAAAAAAAATGTAAAAAAAAATCCAGGGGTCAGGGGTGCCCAGGGGTGGGCAAGAAGAAATAATCACAAGTTTCTCTAGCTAGTGAGAAAACAAGTCTTTCCAAAATCCAAAGTTTCATAAATAAATCTATATTAAACTGTCAACTTGAGATCTCTGAATAAAGAAACAAATTGGTTGAAAATTAAAGCAAAATCTTAGACTAAATGCTACTATGATCATGGCTGCTTTCTGTGTTTGCCAGTTCTGTGTGGGATCTGGTTTATGTCCTTGTGGAAATTGTAATTGTTCCGTTGTCCTTGGCAGTTTGCCCCCTGCAGTGAGGCCACCACAATTGTTGCAGGTGGTGTGCTCTGTGGTGGTCTATAGACCTGTTAGCATCAGCACTCACTCCTGCCTGTTTTTACATTGCTTAGACCTTCTTTGCTGGCTCTTGAGTGAATTTTCTTTCGCCTTTTTTTTAATGATCCATATCTGTTTAGACTGACAAAACTGTTGCCTAATGAAATCAACAGGCTTGGGAGATGTTGATTTCATTAATTAGTTTGCCCGTGGGTCCACTGTGATGGCTTATTTCAGTGATAAAAGTGATACACTTCCTTGTGGTTTCCATGAGAACAATTTACTTTTTTACAGTCCTGTTGAAACTTAATGCTTCAAGAACAACACTGTTGGTTTTTTTATTTCTAAAAGTATTTCATAACTTGCATAATCTCCACGTGAATAAAGTTAGGTTAAATCAGCTATACGTCAAAATATTTGATCCAAATTACTTCCAGATATGCAGTGGAATCGAACCAGAAGGGAACCGGGTTATAGACAGCAGGGAAGGTTAATTGCTTCGTGTCTGTGTGTGAACTGGGTGTTTCTCTTGGCAGCAAGAGTTCAAGTTTTGCACAATTGAAGCACAAGTTACTATTTCAAACTGAAGGGTTGATTACACTTCAGCTGTCACTGTTGTACAACAGCGTTGCTTGGAGCAAAAATAGACCTATCTAACATTTTATTTACGAATCAATCAGTTTGAGCCTGCTTCCTCACTTTAGTACACAGAATTTATTTGTCTTTTATTTTTAAAACAAACAGAAATGTACCACTATGCTGCATAGGAGATTTGAACCAGATTATTTTGATTTTTATCAAGAAATGGGGATTGCAAGTACATCAGATTTTAGCCACAGGGTAATTTCCATCTGCAGTACCATAGCAAGTTGATGCTATTTAACAGATAAAACAGATTTTAAGAGGAATACAACTACACACAAGAATATAAAACTGAATCTAAAGAATATAATAGAATACAATTATGATGGTTTTTGCTTGGTAATATTGAGCTTACAGTTCTGACACAGCACAAGACATGATCTGTGTATCAGCAATTCCCAGCTTTAGGGGGTTAGAATTAGAGCTACGAGTGTTAGAAGATTGATTAGCAGTTTTTTATATGCTACACATTGATAACAACTCAGCCACTTCAGGTTGTGTGTTCAGTGTGCATGTTTAGACTCTAGGTTCTATCTCGTGAGTTAGTAAAGAGGCATATCTGCGGTGGAAACACATTTTTCCCCCTTTCTCTGACAGTGCAACTCACATAAAACAATGTAGATTTAAAATATATTCTGTTTCAAGGTCGAAAAATCCGCAAATGGCTATGAAAGTTTTCATCTCTATGTTTTTAAACAAAGGTCTTTTTAAAGTATCATGGTACAATTGTCGGATGATCAATGCTCTGGACAGCTTGCAGTTTACTTCAGGAAACCAAAAGGAACCTTGTAAAACAAGCAGACACAAATTAAAAAATGTAGAAATCTCAATAATGCAGAGTCAAATGTTAGATGTGGATCAAAAGTCATTGTCCTCCTCTACTTAGAGAACTTATTTAGGATGTAGGAAATTTCAGCTTAAAGCAGCTGAATTAAATCTTAAGTGGAGACACCCCCCCGGATAACGAAATTGGGAAAAATACAAAGATTAAATCATTGTTCTAGTTTTAAGGGCCAAACTTAGTGCTTGGCTTTACCTTTGCACCTGCATTAGGAGACTAAATGTTTACTGACTGGATTGACCATTGACCTTGCTTAGGAAAGGGGCCAGGTGACCTCAACTAGTACTCTTCAACAGAGGAATCTGGTGAAGAGACGACAAGGCGTCAGACTTGACAAGTCACTCCCAGTCTGGAGGACTGAATGAACTGAGGAAGGAGGAAAGATGGGAGGAACAGAAGGATTACTATCCAGTGAAGGAAAGAAGGTAATATTTGACCTGTTTACCTTTGAAGTCCCTCATTTCTGGTCTCATTCATTTTTGTTTGAATTCCATTTGACATTGGTGACAACGACCAGTACAGATTGGTATTCCCCTTTGTGTCTTCTGTTTAGTTTTAAAATCAATCAACAAGTGCAGGGAAAAGGTGATGTTGATGCTTTTGGACCCTTTAATAATCAACAGTTTCAAGAACCATTCCAGATTTCTTACCGGCGGACCTCGATCTCCTTTCAGTCCCTTAGGTCCTCTAGGTCCTGCCAGCAGTGGATGCAGCATAGGTGGCACCTCCCAGCTAAAAAAGCCATCAGTGGCAGGTGGTGTGACTGTGTTGAATGAGGTCTTGGTAGGTCGTTGACTGACTCCAGGTTTGGTAGTTTTGGGTTGCTTTGTTGGGTTGGCATTCTGTTTGTGGAGTGCCTTTGAGGTTTTAGCAGTGGTAATTTTGGAGATTGGGGATTTTGTGGGGTTAACTTTGGATAATGGTGGTTTAGGAGTGATGACCTTGATAGAATTTGTTTTGGGTTTGGAAGTTTTGGGTTTGGGCATTTGGGGTTTGGAAGTTGTGGGTTTGGGCAATGTGGGTTTGGGCTTGGAAGAGGTTTTCTTTGCTGCTGTGGGTTGAGGTTTCTTGGTGACAGGAGCTTGATTAAGTAAGACAGAATTGGGTTTTGTCTTTAGGGGTTTCTTGTTGGAGTTGGTAGAAACAGTAGGTTTCTTGGTGTTGGTGGGAACAGTAAGTTTCTTGGTGTTGGTGGGAACAGTAGGTTTCTTGTTGCTGTCTGTCACTATGTTTGTCTTTTTGGAAGAGTTCTTTGAAGTAGGCTTTGGGAGTGTGGGTTTAGGGGACTTTTGCTTTAGAACTTTAGTCGTTGAGGGTCTGGAGGCCGGTAGTTTTGCTGGTCCGGCTGTTGTTCGTAAAGGCACAGTTACAGTTACTGTCTTGATACTGGGAGATGGAGCAACCAAACCAACTTGAGCTGTGACTGGCATCATTGTTACAGACTGGGAAGTGGAGAAGATGCCATGATATGGCTTTTTTGCTTGTGAGGGGGTTACAAATCTAACAGCTGAGGCGGCAGCAGCAACGCTCCTGGCAAGGCTAAACGTTGTGGGCTTCCTGGCAGTCTGTAGACCACTGCGCTTTGGGGTTGCAGCAGTAGCTGAGATGTTTGTCCTTCTTGGTAGTATAGGCAGCAAAGGGGAAAGGTTAGGCCTGTATGTGTCTGCTTCCCTGCACTGTTTCTTAATGTACCTGCAGTAATTGTGAGCTGCCTGTGCAGAAGGTACCAGGTCAAACTGGCAAATGGCTCCTTCGAAATGCGCAGACACCTGTTGCTGGCTGGTTCGCCCAAACAGAAAGGAGCCCTCAAGCTGTGAAGTGAGTCCTTCCTCACTATCCCACCCAAAGTCCGCCTGAATACTCTGCTCTCCGCAGGAGGCATATAGAGTCACTTTCTGTCCATTAATTCCCAAAGCCAGTTGGTGCCACTGGCCATCATGAGGCTCGTACTGCAGAGCCACTGATGTGTTTGGTCCTGTGTGTAGGACAAGACTGCCCGGTACAAGCTGCAGGCCAAGAAGGAGCTTTTTGTTCCTTGAAAGTAAGGTGAAGAGAAAAGCACTGTTCACTCGGTGCGACCGTACACTCAGGACCAGTGCCAACTTGGGCCAGAACCCCGCTGGAATGACTGAGCGCAGTGGAGCCTCAATGTGTGCCTGCTGATTAAGGATGACCCCAGATTTAAATGGAATGACCCCTGCTGGCGCAGAGCGGGATGGCTTCTCTCCTTTAAGCCCCAATCTTTGGAGGATGTCCACATCTGAGAGAGAGAGAGAAATAACATTAGTTATCCAAATTATTCAGAATGGCAGTGTACAAAGTTTTCTTCATTTACTCTTTTAAGTGTCTGCAAAGAGCATTTAATCTACATTATTACTATCAAAATCAAAAACCTAATAAATGCTGTCACAGAAAATTACACTAGTATGGGGTCAACTGATTGTTTGAGAATAAGTTTGCAACAAAAAAAAAAAGAAATACCAGTGCTCAAGATTGAACTGTGAAAAAATGGCAAAAAAAATTCTGGAGAGGGTTTTTATTTTAATTCTTTATTTGTTTGTTTTATTGAGTTCTAGCTTCAAATCAAATGTTGGTGTAAGGACACATCCCGTTTGCTACATCTGAACAAAGGCTGACAAACTCAGTGGGAAAAAAATTGAAGTAATGTAGAAGGATGGAGAAAAAGAAAGGTCCCTACTTCCTTTAGTGGTCTTTCAAAAGAAATGGTATTTGCATTTTTAAATATACAGCCAAATGTTGCACATACAGAAAGGCTTGAGCGTTAAAAAAGCATGGTGGACCCAATTTCATACAATTCATCACTGAGAAAGAATGCATGCATATTATGTCACTTCAAAAATTATATTTAGCATTTTAACAAAGAAAATTAAGCTTGAATTTCGGTTTTTGAGTATTTCTTCAGACAAATTGTTGTTAACCAGGATCAGACAAAAAATGCAGTGTGAAAAAGATTGTAGCTGTGAGATAGGTGCTATAATTGGCGGGCCACAAGCTCCCTGTTCCGCTCCATTCTGATGCATCCACATGCAGACCAGTATGTGCTGGCATCTGGCTCAAAACTGTATGGCTGGCTATATGGATATATGTGGCTATTGCTCGCTAATTTTGTTGCACCAGTAATGATAGGTTGGGGCTGTGAGGGGTTGTAAGCTAGTGGGAGAGAGTTTAAACAGATCAATGAGGGGAAACGGGGCCTGCTTACTCTGCACCAACAGTTCCACCCAGAACTATGAAGCAAATTTTGAAAAAACTCCTGCCGCTCTGTAGAAACTATATCCTAGAAAAACAACAGATTTTTAATTTTGGCTACAAATGGCAAAATCATAATTAAAAGACCACTAGGAAAACTTAGAAACTAGATCAAGAGATGATTGGAATGGGACTTCCAGCGGAAATCTCTATTAAAGAGTTTGTGTTTTATCAAAACTATAGTACATTTGAAGTTTTAATATAAAAAGTAGTTCCTTTCACCAGTTGCACCATTTTCGATAAGCATGGGAAGAGAGTGCAGCTTTCTTCTTGCAGCCAGAACCTGATTCCAAGCCTTCGTGTCAGCTTTCACTCTCAGTACTCAGTACTTTAATCTCGGTTAGCCCAGCTCTCATCCTCTCAGTGACCTGTCACCTATAGGCCCCTCACCATCTATATTGTCACTGGGCTCGTTCTGACCTGCAGTGACTCGCGTTGGTCTAATGAGGACACGGGTTTAGAAAGAAAAAGAGATGGAATGTCCTAATATTTATCTACAGCATTTAAACAGTAGAGGCTTTCAATGAAAAATGTTTGTCCCCTCATTGCATCAAAGGCATCTACACTGTTGGACTTGGAAATAGATAATTAAGAGAGTTTTGCTTCCTGATGTAACTTTCTTTTTAACTTCATCACAATAATACATTGTAATTTCCGACTTTTTAGTTGACTTTGTTTTCTTCTATTAAGCCAAAACAGAAATGTTATAATTAAGCAGCAAAACCCTAAAAAAAAAAACTTTAGAAACATCTACTTCTCTGTCATGTAGCTCCAGTTCTGTACGTACTTTCCATATATTATATAAGCCTGGAAGTCTGCATCTTGCCTCAATACATTGGGGCTTCATAAAACAAAAACATGACTCACACTTGGTGTATTCAATACTCATGAAAAGGGAATTCTTCTCTGTGTGGTCTTTTCTGAGAGAGGGGCATACATTACATGTAGTTATGCACATACACAGGCTGTCTCTATACACATACATCTTGTACTATTACTGGGGCATACTGTATGTCAGCTTGTGGTTTTACAGCCTGTCTCTGGACAGATGTATGGGCAAACACATGTCTGCTGTTCATATGGCTCTGTGAAGAGTCACCGAGGGAGGATCTACACAAGGTCCAGGGTTCCTCACTCTGCAATTACTATACACGATGAAGTCAGCAATTCACACTTGGGTGATACTTCTTCTCATTCAAGCAGGATTGGAATGTAAACATTAAAAGTATTTTTATAGAAGTGACACCTCTGACAATTCATTTCATAATTTAAAAAAGGCACCAGTGAGATTAGCCACTGTCACTACTGCTCCAACAGTAGTACAATGCATTTCATTGCACATCATGCAATGTATGTCTGTGTATGTGACAAATAAAATTTGAATTTCAAAAACATGTGTGCTACACAATAAACTTACACTGCTGATCATTTTTTAAGCCTTAAATGTGATAGAAATGTATTAAATATGTATTTGAACAGGGACAGTGCCCATTAATGAACATTTCTGTAAATGAACCAGTGTTAGCTGCAAAGCTAATTTCAACTGGGTAAGTTGTAGGTTTGCCAAGAACAAACATAAAAAAAGCATAAATTGACAATAAGAATGACTAATAATACAAATTTTAGAAAGAATTTATAGGTAAAAACACAGTGGTCTGAAAAGACATGCAAATGATACAAAAAACAAATTTTTCACATGAATACCTAAGAGGGTTTGCTGCAAAAAAAAACAGAACAGAGAGCAGAGATCACAAGTTATGTTAAGAACCTCACCTATCATGTTCGGCTAAATATCAAGTGTGATCCATTACACGGCGATCACAAATAGGGTTGGAATGCTTACTTTCCAATTGATGCTTCTTAGGATATAATACATAATTTATTCATTGAACATACAGTGTGTTCAAGTCACTCTTATCCATGACCTAGAGTTAAAGTCACCATATTTGTCACACGTCTGAGCTCTCCCATCTCCAGAGGGTTGAGTGCTCTTCTGTTACAGTAGTTTGGGAAACATTTGATGGCTTAATCCATGCTGAATGTCAATCATTGGGGTATTGGGTCCATATTTAGAGACTTTGGTTATAACCATCTTGTGGATCCTTAAGTTTGGGGCAGATACTTTCCCAACTCACTGGTAACCATCATTCTGGATGAATAAAATACATAACAAAAATAAAAAATAAACATTGCATCTAACAGTTTTTGTTCTAAGTAGTCCAAGTGGAGTCAGATTGGAGCTTATTCAGGTTGCATGGACTTGAAAAGTTGTGTTCGTCATCCAAGGACCTCCTTGCATCTAAATTATACTTTTTAACTTTATAACCATCTGAGAGCCATACAGCGTGCCTCCTTACCAACTTTAATGCAGACTAAGAGGTACTTTGGGCGAGGAAGAAAATCTTTTAACTCTCCATGAATTCCAACTGACAGGACTAGGCTTCATGAGAGAACATCCATTTGTGTTTGCATGACATCAGTTAATGAAAGAAGACTTTATGATAAAAAATAGCATGCCATTAAGGTCACAGTGTATCTTTCAAACCAACTTGATTTAATCATATTATGTGTGATGCTTCAACTGGCAATTAGGGTTATGTGGAGGCAATGTATACACATTTAGATGCATTTCCAAACATAATAGTTTGCTCACTCTAATGAATATGCAAAATAAAGAGACAACTCTGGTCTTCAAGATCTACCACCCCTTACATCCATCTGCTACTTGCTGCTGATTGCTGAATGTGGGGATTTCAGATCTTGACAGACTCAGTACCCAGCAGGGCAGGTGATAGCTAGAATGAAGCAGGTTATACATCCCTGAAGCTGGCTTTTTGCAGCTTTTTACCATTTTAGGCTAACTGTTCAAAACAAGACAAAACATGTTTAGCATTCAATGTCAGGAAATGTAAGATGGTTATTTAAAAAGAATGGCAACAAGGTCCCACTATACCAGTAGTGTCAGAATCCAGGCCTTGAGAGCCTTAACTGTTTTCCAACCAACCTGCCATTGAAGCTCCTTAAACACACCTGATCCAGGTAATCAGCAGCAAATGAGGCAGGATTTCTGGAAAAACCAGCAGGAGTTTGACACCCCTAAGCTATACCATAACACAATATATTGTCGTTTTATCCCACTTTACCACCCAAGAGAGAAAGCACTTCCAGCATCCATAAAGACAATTTGTAACGTTCAAATTGGTGGAGTTGTTCTTTCAGGTGTCCTTTAACCTCTTAAGACCTGGTGTCCACATGCGTGGACATCACATTTTTGGTTATATTTCCACTTTGCCTGTACCGTTCTTTTTCTCTTTGGTTTTTGTGACTATATGACACTTGGGTTGTCCAGCTCCTGTCTGGTTTATATTATACAGTGGCTCTCTAACCGTGCTTTATAAGGTTGATGCTCATTATGAATAAACGCTGTGGCGTGTTCACAAGTTTTTTTTTTTTTTTGCTGCCATTTTAACTTTTCTCTCTGCTAAGCTCCTGCGGTCTTTTGCACAACCAGTGATAGTTACAAATTTTCATGTTAACCCGGCTGTTTCTTTTGTTTAGTCCTCTGTAACCTGAAAGAAGCAGCAGTTTACATTTCTCTGCAAAATTGTGTGTTGTTTGTCTTTAACCCTTTGATATGATTTCATAAATCTCAATAGGTTTTGTAAGTTGTTTAGTTAAAAAAAGCCTATAAATCAGGATTTATCTGATGGATTTGTCCTGTCAGACAAATCCTAAAAATAACTGAAGTGGTAACGTCATCATTCAATTTATCATGCTAAAAATGTGATGCCATAGCAACCACTACTCCCAACAGTTAGGTTACATGCTTGAGGCGTGAGGGAAAAAAGCAAAGTTATAAAGTAACATCTCTTTGCATGTTTTTCTTTACAGACAGAAAATAAATTGAAAAAGACAAACTGAAAAATTAGAAAGTTTGAGGAAGCAGAGTTCTTACCTTCAGAGTGTACTTGTGCAAGTCCTAGGTAACAAGTACAATATAAAATTGTGCAGAGCAATAGGGCTCTCCTGTGGGAAATACAAAAATAGGTGTTAAAATAACAGACAAGATGGGTCTTTCTGTTCTAATAAAGCTACAAACTGTAAAAGAAAGCAAATATATATTTGCACATTTAAAATAAACCTTATAAACGTCTATTAAGCAAACATTGCCTAAATATTATGTTCATCAAACAATGCCTAAATATTATTGTGTAAGTGATGCCTCTTGCGTAACTTTTGTCAAATTTTTTTTGAAAAGATACGTTCATAATCAGGGCTGTACAAACAATTCATTTATCTGCTTCTATAAACACAAAAAAACTCAACAGTGAGTCTGTGATCGCCTTAGAATCATTAAAATTACACCCAACTGTGGATACAAGCCAAACACTTTGTAATTAAAGTCCTGACAAGAACAAACAAATGGAAGCTGGATTTTGCAAAAGCACTTACAGCCCCTCCCAGAAACCCCCAACACGCTCGCAAAGTTGTGCCACACTTAACCGCCAACTCTATATCCAACAGCAAGAAAAGGGCAAACACAGAAAGAAGGAAGAAAAAAAAAGGACCCTCAACACATCCAGGTGTGCAGCAGATCTTAATGAGACTGGCCTGCTATGCAGATTTAGAGCCCAGCAGGGGACCGAGATCTGGTGACAGGCAGTGGAACCACTGTTTACTGCTCTGGGTCATTCAGACACGCATGGTCACACACGTTGGAGGAGGAAATGTGTATAACAGCTGGGTCTTAAGGGCCACAGAAGCAGACAGTCTTCCATATAAATGCAGCCATAAGGCCACTTTTGTTAGAAGACCTGTATATTTACCTGAATTAGGCCCAACAATAAGGCGCCTGTCTCTGTGGAAGTGATTCTACAAAGAGCCTCAGCCTTTAAATGATCATGATTTGGTGAGAGCAACACACAGTATATTTGTGTAGTCTGGCCCTCCTGCTTTTCCAACTCCAAGATGCTAATAAAGCTTCATCACAGTCATCCGCACACACAGCTGGCTGTGGTTACACAGGATGTGTGCCTGTGTGTAGCTGCATGCACAGATCTCCCAGACTCCAAGCAGATTACATTCTGATTCAGTGTCTTATCGGCTGCGGGGGGAGATCCGAGGCCCAAAAATGAGTCATGAATGCAGCGATTTCTTTTTATTTTGTTTTTGCTGCAGTAAACTAACCCGTTCTGCTCCTCGGGCTGTTTACATCTGCGGAAACTCAAGCAAGTTTCCTGGGTAACAGCAAAGTTTTCTTTGGCTTTTCACATTATAAGGTCACAGTAGCTTGTTTACATTTTGCGGTGCACCTGACAGATTGGGATTCTTCTTTCTTTCTGTAAAAGCAAGAGGGAGGCTTTTCACAACTAAGCTGAATAGGCTGTAACAATCCCTCCTTAAAAGATTACCCTTTGACCGTAATTTTCCATCTCCAATCTCTAAATTATTGTGCTTCAATAACATTTTTTTTACTGTCAGCTGAAGAAGATCCCCTTTCAAAGACAATATAACCCTAATCCTTTCTATGAATCTAAAAAGACAGGTGGCACTCTTACATGTCCATCATCTGCTCTGTCTGTTCTAAACAAACTTTTTACTTCATACTGACAATCTATACCTAATTCCATCTACCAATTAAATACATCGTAAATGGAGAACAAAATTGTGATTTGAGTTTAAGAAAAATTCTGCAGTACAGGTGAAATAAATAGCCTCAGTCATAGATATAAAAGTTGCAACCAACTTCCAGACCAGATTGCCAACTTGTGCCAAACTAGACATGAAGGGCGACGCTTAGTGGTTATAAGGTGAATGACTCCTGCCTGCAACTCAGACAATCCACAAAAGTCTGACATTAGCAATGCAGGTGCGCCACTTTGGAGAGTAATTGTCTGTAGTAATTGTCCACGCACCAAAATGTCTAAAAGTCATCCTTTGTTTTCTGGATGAGTATTCAGCTTGATGAATCAGCTTGCATGAAGGACCGTGATTGAGTCAGGCCCTCAATCTCACTCGCCTGGGTCTATTATCGTCAAATTTTAAATAATCTACTCAAGTTCCCACTTTCTAGCAAAATCAGTTAGATGGACAGACATGCATGCGGATTTTCACTAATTGCATGAGTCAAATTAGAGAATGAATGAACCACTTACTCGCAGACCAACCATACGAGGATGCCGCACTGACTTCGGATCCGTGCAAACACTCACGTCAAGCAGCTGCAGATCAATAAAACCAACTACAACAGATGTTTTCTTTAACAAAAAAAAAACTTAGGTGAAGTGGTTTATTGCCGCTTTTAACAGCACTCGAGGCACGCATCCTCAGTTAATGAGGATGCGTAAAAACTGCTGCGTAAAAGTGGAAAAACTGGAAACCATCCCAACCAAATCTGTCAAACGAGTAATAGACACTAATGGGGACGTCGTGAAACTTTATGGGTCCAAATAAAAGCCATGATCCTTTAGTTTCCGAGTCAGTTTGGTAAACACGGCAACAAAATCCATTAGGTGAGAGAAAATGTCACTAAATTATCCCTAAGCATGGATTATTCACACACTGTAAAACACATATTTATTTGCAGCATATTTTAGATAAATTTGTTCAGATTGATTTATTTTAGAACGCTAGATGTTCGTAAATGATCAAAAAGTGTATTTAGAGGATGAGTAGTCCCCATGTGGGCATCTTCCTGCACTGAGCTGGAGAGCTGCCAGCCGGCACAGCGCAGGTACGCACATGGAGGCATCAACTCCACAACTTCCACACAAATCATGCATTTTCTTAAAGAGATGTTACTTACTTTGTGCCTAAACGAGAGGTTCTGCAATCTCTCCTTCGGGTGCCTAAATTCATTTGTATTCATTTGTCCTGGCAGTCAAAAACCTGATCCGTTAATCACAGCGTGACTCCTTTGGAAGCAGAGGGGAAGACGACCGTCCCCGTTTTACGCATTTGACAATCTTCCGATGAAGTTCCCGAGGGGAAAACTCATGTTGAGCAGCCTGTCAAGCCCGACATAAATCCCTTCTCGGCAGCTGGTGTGACAGAGTCTCCCTGCGCGACTGAATGCTGAATATTCCCTGGGGTTTCATTCATTAATGCCGATCCAGATTGAGGGACGCGCAGCCCGGAGAGAATGCTGGGTTCTTCGGATGCGGATAGCGGAGTCAGGAGCGCTGAACTCATCCCTTTCCTTTTTAAATAGGTTTTCTGCGGCTTGAGCGATGGTGGCTGCAGCGCGCAAGCCAGGTGTCAAGTTACAAGCCCAGCGGTTGTGTGGAGCAACTGCACGCATTCTCCAGGGGGTGGCCACATGGCTCTGAGTACAGGCTGCTTTTAACACAACACATAAAAGAGAATGATGCTATGTGTTTAACGAGCTAATTGTGTTTGCAAAATGCAGAACTTGTGCATTAGTTCTGAACTTGTGATGGAAAAAGTAAAGATGCAGACATAAGCAGATTTGCATCTTTTCAGAGATTTTACTCAACATCCAGAGATATGAAATTGCTTCATTTGTGCGCATGATGTTAGAACAGAACCTGGTGCAGTCCTCATTAACAGGGTCATGGCCTGATGCAAAAAGAGATGCAAACAAAGATTCTTAAAGAGGTACCAATTACCCCGTGTATTTCCTGCCCTGCTGTCTTCAGCTTTAGGCAAATAACTCAAAACTCAGTCAGATCCCTGATGCCTCACTGGGAATGCTAATGCAATCTGTGTGCATTTCTGAGAAACAAACACCAGCACTTGGACCTCATCCCACCATAATTCTCTCAATTTTCCAAAATCAAGTCAAGTATATTTAGCAGATTGGTTTAATTTGTGGTTTAAATCATTTTAATAGATCGTTTTGATCATTTCTGAGATTAGAAGAAATTGAACTTAAAACGGAGTAAATGAAGTCCAATTTCCTGTGTGGTAGAACAAACGCCAGCAGACAAACAACAACCTGAGAGGGTTAGGGATGTTAGAAACTAGGGTCTGTTGGTGCACGTTCACACTGTTCCGTTTGGTCCACACCAAGGGTCATTTCACAGTCTGCTTTGCTTTGCAGGCACCTAAGCATACCCGAACTCAAATGAAGTCTGTTCTGAAAGACCTGCTCTGATGTGAATGGTTTTTATATTTGTTTGTTTTTAACATCTTCTTTTGGTTTTTGTCTGATGATTAAGCTCAAAATGCATTTCTGAACATGTCTTTATTCAAATTTTTGTGTATCAGGTGCAAACAAAAAAATTTTGGTTTGAACAGGATCGTATTTGTTACATAGAAAATATGCTGGCGGAGCCACAAGCTCCCAGCTTTGCTCCATTCCGATGCATTCACTTGCAGACCACTAGATCCATGTGCGTCTGGGTTTTCCTCGTCTGAGCTGACATGTGGCTCGAAACTGTATGGCTGGTTACCTCCGCTATTGCTCGCCATTTTTGTTTCACCAGTAACGTTCGCTTGAAGTGGAGAGGGACTGTAAGCTAGCGGGAGAGAGCGTAAACAGAGAGCTCTCAGCAACAGGCAGAGAAGGGGGAGGGGGGTACTCTTTGCCTACAGTCCTGTTCACAACTCAGAGGTGAATTTCTAATTAACTACCTCTGCTCTGCAGAAACTATGTACTAGGAAACAGCACAGTTTTTTTTTTTCATTTTCGCTATTAACACCATAATCATAATTGAAAATCACTGGAGATGCTTTAAAAATAGATCAAAAGATGATCAAACTGAAGTCCAAAAGATGATCATTTTAAAATAGGATATGGCAGCTAGCAGGTGAACTCTGCAGAAAGTCCAAAACAGGTCACATTTGTAAAATAATTATTCAATTTAATTCAGTTTTATTTATACAGCCCCGATTTTTCAACATAGTTGTCTCAATGGGTTTCACTATTTGTAAAAAACATAAACTCAGTGATAAAAGACAATAGCTGATTGCTACACTAAACTAAACAGACTAAACTAAACTGAGAGAGAAGGACCCGTCCTTCTCGGTAAGTAAAAACTCCTAAAAAAAAACTGATTCCAGGGAAAAAAAGAAGAAACCTTAGGGATGTCCACATGAAGGAGGGATCGTCTCCCAGGTCAGACAGGTGATGTACCAGAATTGTTAGAGAAGAATTAGCTTGAATTAGAGTGAAACAAAAAAAGCATCATCAGTAAATATGATATAGTGAGGATATTAGGATATTTATCAGTTTGGTAGTTGAAGAAATAGCAAGATTTGCTGTTCTTTTCCTAGACTTCTTTAATAACTCCCCCAAAAGAGCAGTTGTTTAGCATTTCCAAGCAGTTTGGCCCACTTAGCAACATCATATGGACTATTCTTTTGGTATTTTCTGCCCAATTTTGTCAATTCTGACCTATAGTACAATTGCTTTTTCTTACTCTGGCACTCAGACTGTACCTTCAATGACACCGCTGACTTGAGATATGGTAATTTTCCCTCGTTTTGACCCCAGGCAGTTGATGAGCCAGCCTTCAGGGTGGGTGATAATAGACGCAAGTAATTAACGTGCTCTTTACAGTCCGCCTGACACATGCTGTGCCCTGTGTTTCAGCCCTGGGTGCCACCCAACCCTCCCATGCACTTCCAATGAGCCACAGCTACTCTGCACCCATCTTGCAAATTACAAACTGCGTGCTTGCTAGCACGCTCACTGCCACCCCTTAAAGCTGCTTAATTATGGTCATTGGCACCAAGTCTGAAAGCTCCCTTTATCCCCCCCACGCTCCAGAAATAGGTCCTGTCGAAGCACACAGGCAGCCCAGATCAAACGCTCCCCATAGGGAAGGGGTCATTACTGGTGCGCAGGGCGGACACAGCCCAAAGGGTGCCGGGCCACGCCTTGAGCCCAAATTGCAGCCTGGGCCTAGTGAGGACACAAGACTGTTCTTTGATGAATGTCAAGGGTAACAGCAACACAGCCTGTTTGAATATCAGTGTTTATGGTGAGCAAAGTACTGTACAAACACATAAACAGCCAATACAGTGTTTTACAGACTAAAAATTAAGGAAATTGAAAGCCAGCTTGGTTGGGGGATCACAACTCTATGGTTTATATTTATCTAAATCATACCACAGTTTTTTACATAACCATGGAGTATGATTGACATATAGGTTGTAAAAAATATTAAAAATGAAACAAAAATGCATTGGGTTATTTTATAAAGATAAAAAGTTTCATTTCCCCTAAAACCAACGATGCTAACTCAATACCCAAAGTGCTTGTTTTCTACAACAACATCTTGTCACACAACAAATAAATAGACTGGAGTCATCTCAGTGTAGGTGTGTCTTTGTGGTGGGCAGTAGCAGAGGTTATGGAGGTGGTGGCGTTTAACCAGTCAGTGCTTTCTAACCCAGCTCCACTGAGAACAAGAAGACTGTTCATGCAGGGAACGGGTAGATGTGTGAGTCCTTGAAAGCGCTCTTGCATGTGTGTATATGTGGACTGCGTCTGTGGTTTGTGTTTTTCCTTTGCAGGTGATTCAGTCCATTTGTTTGTGTTCCAGGTTCTGTCTCTTTCCTGTGTGGGCATGACTTGGTGATGCACTGTGGGCAGAAAGTGGTCAAACAAATGTCCCAGAGCCTTTGTGCGTGCCTATCTTCATCTGTGATTCCTCTTTGATCTGCTATCACTTCATTTTCTTGTGTCCCTTTATTTCAATCTAAACACCAAGCTGTCTTCATCTCTCCTTGCTTTTGGTTCAAATCTTCAAATCTGTCTGTCTTTTCTCCCTCTTGCTCCCTGCCAGTCCTTTACCACAAGCATTTCCAGCGCTGGCACACCAGAGAAGACAGCCACCCTGAAAACAGAACCACAACCACAATGACCATGTTGAGTTCTCATAACAACACCAGAATAACTTACTGGGAGAGAAAACTCTTCTGGGGGCAGCTCTGTAGACCAGGTTGGCCTGCATAACCAGTTGCACACAGAACTGAAGTGTGAAACATGGAGATTTTACTCACTGTGTACATTTAGTCGGTGTTGGCAATATTTTATCACCACTTTTGGCATTAACCAACTTTCCTGTTTGAGGAAAGTTTAAAAATAAATGGAGCCAGGCCAGGCCAATTACTGGTGCCAACCACTAGGCGGCTTGTTATGTAAGCAAGACAGTCCTACCAGTCTGGCTTCACTGTAGAAAATAAGCATAGGTGGCTTGGCAGTGACCATAAACCAATCATCTTAGTTTATATTACTTTTTACATGTACATGTTTTATTATTATGTGGATTAAAGTTTTTAAAACTTAACCAATACAAATAACAGAGGAAAAAAAGTTGCAAAATAAAGTATTTTTCCTTTTAAAACTGACCTCTGTCTGAAACTATGCTTTTGCTTTCTTTGAGATTTTTAAGCTTTATAGGGATGTCAAACTCCAGACCTCAAGGGCCAGCTTCCTGCTGGTTTTCCAAAAACGCTCCCTTCTCTACTGTTCATTACCTGGATCCGGTGTGTTTAGCCTATAAGGAGCTTCAATGGCATGTTGGTTGGAAACCATTTTGGACACCGACCCTGATGGCCTGGATTCTGACACCCTTGCATATGGTCACCTTTTAAAGCTAAACAGTTTTCAAAAAAATAATAATAATAATAACAATTATGTCACTAGTCAGCTGTCAACTGTATATAACAGTCACTTTCAACTGTGAAGGACGTCTGGCAATTAAATTAGCAAATGTATTTGCCAGTTAGTCTAAATTAGAGTTTAGAGCTGAAATTATCAGTGAGCTTTAGGAGCTACTGCAACAAGCTTGCCATCAGCTGACAAAGAAACTAAAGCTTCAAAACTTTTGTTTTTTTCATTTTTCACCCCTTAATTAACTTCAACTAGTAAAGAAAGTAAAGAAAACAAAAGACAAAAAGAAGGAAAAATGAATGTAAATGTGGCAACAAAGAAACAAAAGGAGTGGTTTATTAAAAAAAATAAATTCTGATGCCTAAAAAGAAGAGCAGTAAGTTGTAACTTAAGCAAAAGACAAAAAAATGTAAATAACAATAAATAAAAAGGCCAGTAATATTGCAAACCAAATCAGTTAAACAATGTCTGAATATATATTGGGTGATAACTTCTAAAAGAGAAAAGGTTGCTACAAATACGATATATATAACACAGGTTGGATACCACGGTTAAAAAATCAAAACAGTATAACTAACAGAACTTGTGGCTGTTTATTTGCTTTTGGGAAAAAAACGAGCAGCAATATGTAAAAGAGGAGCAGGAGAGGAAAATTTTCCATTTCTGGAAAGTTTTGGCTCAGATGTTTTATTAAATTAGTCCACACCTGTTTACACAAACAGCAAGCACAAAAAAGACATATACTGTAAATATGTGTCAGAGAAATTGGTTACATTGGTTGCTGTACAACTATACCTTCGCAGTTCCTCCTTCTCCAAAGTGGACATGCGGTGAATTTAGCAGGAAAACCCCTTTTTTAAATTCTAGGCAAGTTATTATGCAATTCCTTGTTTAATGAAAATCCATCTTGGTGGACAGTTCATACCCTGATTAAATCCAGCCTTAGTTTTTCATTCTGTACTTGTCATCTGTCAAACAGAGCTGTAATTCATTCTCATTCTGAACACTCTGCTTTGAATTGGCATCCGGCCACCAGAGACCAGGAGAGGCTAAGTAGAAACAGCAGGGTCCAATGAAACCTGCTCTTTCTGGCATAAAATCAGAGTTCAGATTCCAGTGATGCCTTCTGTAAAAGGACTTCATTATGCTTTCAGAGTATGAACTAGACAAATATTTGCCTTGGTCATTATGATGCTGTATCCACTCCCCTCATAGATCCGGGTCTCACACCAGCCTCAGTGTTTCTCCATATTCCACAACTCACTTGCATGTTTGTTAAATAATTTTGATAAAAGAAAATTTTAAAATTGCTGTTAATGAGTTTTTATGTTTTCATTTGAGCAGAACAGAAAACACAAAAAATGTACTTTTTATAAAAACAGTGGGGAAAAAAGTTGTGCAATGGCAAACTTTTTAAATGTACCTGGGACTCTTCTAACAGTCAGTCATGGTTTGAAATGGGCCAGGAAGTATTACTCTCCAAATCTATAGATCTCTTCGAACAAATAGCCTTTCACTTTTAAACTCCTTTTTCTGGGGTCACCCTCCTCCTCCACTAGCACACTGAAACTTTTGTTTGAATCCCTTGATGGGGAATGACATTTGAATTACACTTTTTTATAGACTAATTTGTCATTTCAGGGGCTGTCAATCTCTGACTATATTTGGGACTACCTGCCTACTGCTCATTATCTTAATATTCTCTCACAGGCATTATGCTACACACCAGTTGAGTTAGGTATTTGAGACTCCACCCATTATTTCTCTGGAATCAGACTGTCTAGTCACAAATCGAAGTTGCCTACCAACACTTATGTTCTGACCCCAACTTGCTTAACCCAACTTGCAACCTTCACCCATTTTCAAGACAACGCTCTGCAATGTCCAATTATCGCAAAAGGGGGCTGGATGTCTCAGTTGGCTTCATGTAGGACTGGCGTATGAAAAGTCATGGTTCATTTCCAAGGGGGTGCAATGAGCTTCATCCAAATGTGGGTCCTTGGGCAAGATCCTTTGCGCTACTGCCCAACTATGTAGCCACAAGGGGACCCAATCAGATAAAATACAGGGTTGTGTCAGTAAGGGCAGGGTGTAAAAAATCTCTGCCAAACTATATGTGACTCCTGAAGGGATGTGCCAAAAGGTGAACAATAACAACAACCCACTACAACCAAGAGTTTGTCTTGTTTTTGTGTTGAATTTCCCCAATCACATCAGGACACTGCACTTTTCATTAGTTCACATTCACTTCCAGACAACATTGCCTTCTTCTTAAGCACTCGATTTATCAGCACCTTAATCTAGGGGGAAAAAGACCCACAGCAAATCTTGGAATTATTCCACTGAAATGTATAGACTCTGTAAGTGACATTAAAGCTCTTTGTCAGACTCTGTTGTTCTGGTTTGTCTGCCTGAACTCACTATAGACAATCTAACCAAAAAGTGACAGCAGAGATGAAGTCTCAGATTAAAGGAACCAAAGTTACAAGGCTCAGTAAGTCAGTAATTTGTACCGAGAGCCAGAACCTCGTCTTTCAGTCCCTATTAGGAACCCTGTTTATCCCCACCAGAATGCTTAAATGGTGACTCCAGTAAATGCAGACCATTCACCACTCAATGTGAACTTCAGTGTGCACTTTATCAATCATCCCACCAATCAGAGACAGTCACCTCTTTAGGAGAACCCAATATGGGTTCAAATAGACTCTGCAGTTCCACATCATCTCAACTTTTTACCGTCCTGTTACTCTTAGAATACCTTGGTTACAAAAACACAAACTACAAATTGAAAGGCAGACCAGAGGGACATTATGTTGGGCCTTGACCAATTTGTTAAGCTGCCCCATGACCATTCAGATACCTCTTGTGGATTGTAAAATGGACACTAAGCCAGATTGGTCCAAAGTTCCAGCACAGTATTTGGAATCTAAGGAAGTGTTAATTAGACTCAAAGCTACTTCTAATCCTCTTTAAAGACTGTTCATTTGTACTATTGACTTGTACCCTGGTTTCAGCCCCCCACAGTGCTGGTTGTGCTCTTTGCCAGGCCCTGAGCACGAGGCCATGCAAAAATATATTGACGACTCGGGCAGTTGGTGTCATTGGATTGTACATCGTTATTTTCTTTGTCTTAAATGAAAGACCAGGGATTACAACCCTGTATTGCAGAGGTTTTGCTGCATGTTTTCCAACATACACTGCTCTGGCATGTTCTGATTGGCTGGACACACCTGAACCAGGTGATCAGCCATGAGTACGGCAAGAATACCTGGAAATCCTGCAGACACACCGGCCCTCGAGGTCTGGAATTGCCCACCCCTGCTGTACTGCATTTAAATGACCAACTGTATTTGCCAGTTAGTCTGGATCCTCTTTTCTTCATCAACTCCACATTTGAGTGGTTTAACGGGGCAACCATCCTTTCCAAGTTGGACTTAAGTAACCCGTGTCATCTGATCAAGATTCGGCGGGTGATGAGTGGACGATGGCTTTCAATACACTATGTGGACATTATGAGCCTCTCGTTATGCCAATGACAATCTGGGGAATATATTGAACAAATTTGTCTTTGTACATTTGGATGATATTTTCTGAACATTAACAAAAAGGGACCTTATGGCAGAAAAATGTAAATGTTATGGCCTTTCCATTACTTCACACGCCAAGATTCCAATTTTCCTCAAATGCCACTTCTGCCAAGTTATGAGAATTTTTTTTTCTTTTTTTTTTTTTTAACTTGTCCTGTCCAACAGCTGGGCAGGCAGATAAGGGGCTGACGGCCTCTTGTGTTGGACATATTTTACTTTAACAAGAGGGGTTATTAATCTTCAGACAAACCAAAGGTATGTCTGAATAAACCCCTTTTGTAATTGAGGCCAAACTTTATTGATTTCAATCATGTCTGAAAATCTTTGGTGTTGGACCGGACGGAAAAGGAAAGAGGGGAAGAAGAGAGAGGGATGCCAGAGAGGGGGGGGGGGGGGGGGTAAGAGGGTGACAATAGGAGGGGGGGGGGGGGGGTAAGACCACGAAGACGCACAAAGCAACAAGTTTACTGGTTGTTTATCATCACGGTAAGGTTCAAATGTAGTACAAAAAGGGCGGGGCCTGTCCACACACACACTCAAATGTTATCAACACACCTGCTGGGTGAAAAAAAATGAACGCAAAATCGATAGTGTTCACAAACGCATACTTATGCCTTTAAACCAACTAGTGTGAAATATTTCAGTCATTCAATCATGCAAACTGTTAGTGCAAAGGTGAGCTAACACCTGTGCTCAGGTGAGTGTTTATGTTTTTCTAATATGGACGGTGGAATGTGAAAAGAAGGAAGGAGAGTGGCCAGCCATCCCCACACCAAGACCCCCGCCGCAGCAGCAGCAGCGGCAGCCGGGACCCCCAACACGGCAGCAGGCAGGGAACAACCGCCCCCCGGGCGACCCAGCCCGCCACCCAGGCCAGGGCCAGCAGGACCGCCGCGAGGCCCCCAGAGCCAGAGAGCAGGGAAGCACGGAGGGAAAGGGAGCGCCGGCCAAACCCAACCAGGAGAGCAGCCCCCCCGCCGCGCCGGGAGAGCCTAACGCAGGGCCCCACCCGAGAAAGGCGCCCACAGCCCCAGACGAGCAGCCCATCACCCCCCAGGAGTTCCGGGCATCCCCCCTCCCAACCCCAGGTACGAGCCAGGACCCCCCCAAGGGAGACCCACTCCGCACTCCAGGCAGCCACCCACCCGGCCCACGGTTGGTCCAGGGAGGAGCAAGGCAGGGGCCAGCCGCCCCCGCCCAGGAGGGGTGCGCCCCGGGGAAAAAGGGGGCCCACCAGGGGTGTTGTAAACTTGGCCCGACCAGGCTCGTCCACAGTTGGAGATTTGGTGGGGCCCAGCACCCAGGGGCAAGGACCAGAACCCACCCCCCAGGGACACGGACACCCCCGGCTCAGGTGTAATGTGACCCCCCCCCCCCCCCGTGCGGAGAGGGAAAGGGAGCGCCGGCCCAGCCCAACCAGGAGAGCAGCCCCCCCGCCGCGCCGGGAGAGCCTAACGCAGGGCCCCACCCGAGAAAGGCGGCCACAGCCCCAGACGAGCAGCCCATCACCCCCCAGGAGTTCCGGGCATCCCCCCTCCCCAACCCCAGGTACGAGCCAGGACCCCCCAAGGGAGACCCGCTCCGCACTCCAGGCAGCCACCCACCCGGCCCACGGTTGGTCCAGGGAGGAGCAAGGCAGGGGCCAGCCGCCCCCGCCCAGGAGGGGTGCGCCCCGGGGAGAAAGGGGGCCCACCAGGGGTGTTGTAAACTTGGCCCGACCAGGCTCGTCCACAGTTGGAGATTTGGTGGGGCCCAGCACCCAGGGGCAAGGACCAGAACCCACCCCCCAGGGACACGGACACCCCCGGCTCAGGTGTAATGTGACCCCCCCCCCCCCCCCCCCCCCCCGTGCGGAGAGAGCACCGCCGCGCCCAGGAAACCGGCACCCAGGGGACACGGCCGCTGTTGCCAAGGGCCCCGTACCCCACACCAGGGAAGGGGTAGGGGACAGATGGTCCTAGGTCCCACCTTCCTTGCAAAAGGTGCGTGCATGTATGTGTGTTTGAGAGGGTCTGTGTGTGCATGTGTGTGTGTTTATGTTGGAATGTATATTTTGAGGGGGGAGGGGTGTGTACTAAGGGGGTGCAGTTAAAATTGGCGGGTAAGGCACTGAGGGGACATCTCCTGATTACTCACAGTGATGTCCCCTCACCCTCCCCACCAAAGGGCCCTAAATGTCTAAGGTGCGGTTAAAATTGGCGGGTAGGGTGCTGGGAGGATATCTGCTGCTTGCTGGCAGTGATGTCCAAGTACCCCCCCTACCAAGGGCCCTTTATGTCTAAGGTGCAAATAAAAACAGCAACCACGGGAGGGGGGGACCACTGCCAAGTAGCCCCCCCCCCCAAGGCGCATCGCAGGCTAAGCCCCCCACCCCTTCACCCTAATATGAGGTTATATGAGGAAGGGGGTAAGTTATGAGATTTTTTGAAAGTAGTGTTACAAATTTAACAAAGATTAAATTTCACGATGAAAACTGTTCATGTCTACTTTATAAACTGTTGGCAAAATGTTTTAATCCTATTAAAATATATTGAAGGAAAATTGATCACTAGATCACATGAACCACTGTTTGATTTTGTAAAAAGAGATTGACGATGAAAATGAAACGTATTTTTAGATTAACTTTTTGCATCCTTTAAGGTCCTTTGGGTAAGAAAAGTAAGACTTTTTTTTGTTAAAATGCATCCTGTTGTTGCTCAATCTAACTGAGATGCATGGATATATAAAACAAGTCTTTATGGTTTGGTGGCGCTTCATATGAGCAAAAATTACACACAAATCGACCTAATATTAATGACACTGAGTACAAAACCTTGAGACCAATGTTGTTCATTCGCATTACCTTTTGCTCACCTACACTGTATGAAAAACAACTGTGCGATTACCTTAAAACTGTCCTATAAAGCAAGAACGTGTTGAAGCCTGGTGGCTGTGCCAGGAAATCACTTTCAGATGGTTCTGATAGTGAGATTTTATCCTGACTCACCGTGGCAGCAGTCACTGCAGGAAATTGGAAAACTTTCCTATAGAGACGATTAATATGACCCTGTGTCCTGTACACACAGTGGGATAACGTCCTTCTAGGGAATGTGACATGATCTGCCACCTCGTGCATGGCCAAAGTGAATTTTTTATTGTTTTCAAATCAAAAGACCATAGCTTCAGGCTTTTGTCCTTAGAAAAAGGAGGCTTACTGTACCTTGGCTCTACTATCCCTGAGGTTTCATTTTTCCATTGTTATTCCATCAACCCTCAAGATTTATTTCTACTTTCTATGTTGCAAAATAAAAAAAATAAATGGGATTTTGTGTATCAAAACAAGCTCCAGAGTAAGCATGAATTGTTTTTGTCAAACTCTTTAAAACCTTCAAAGGGAAAGTTTGTCACTGAACCTATCTTTGGAGGCAGAAGTCTTTCCCTGCTATTTTATGACTTGCACCGTTTGTGTGGATTGGCTTGTTCGAGGTTTGTAACATCCCCATAGAGAAGATTGGCAGCACCCCAAGTGTGTCACCAGCCTTAATTCCTTTGAACCCCTTTCTGGGGCTCTTAACTACTTGTCCTTTTGCTGTGACACTCTCTGGCTCCTGCTTCTCACATGCCAAAGCAGGATGCCAAGTTTGAAGAGAAAAAGGGGAAAGCATTGGCTCTGGCCTGGGCTCTTCAAATGACCCCAGGCCTGCACAATAAACATTTAATTTCCTCTGGAAAGCAACGGAGAAGCTTAAGTGATGTAAAAGCGCAAGAAGGAACAGCTAGTGAGAACTTCTCGTCATTCGGATTTTTGGGTGAAGTTCATTCGTGCACATTAAAGTTTCAACGTCCATTAAGAACTTTGCATATACCACAGTAAAGTCCTGTTTAATCAATAAGAAAAGAAAGTTTATTTAAAAAAAACACACACACAAGGAAGACAAATATTAAATAATTGTTGCAATGGAGCATCCATTTCATACCACCATAGTGAGGTCAAAAGAGATTACCATACATTATATTACTTTAAAAAAATTAGTATTTCAAACAGCTTTTACATCTTTTGACTCCAGAAGCGGGTCCCTTAGAAATAAGTTAAAAATCCTTGCCCCATTGGTCGATTTCTTTAAAATAAGAAGAAAATCTGGTCTAAGAATTAATATTTTATAAAAAAAAATTCTAGTCATGAAGACAAGTTTTCTCAAAGTAAATTTAAGGATCAACACATGTTTGAATAATTCCGAAGACATGTTTGAACTTGATTGTGGTGAAATGATCAAAGCTCTTTTAATTACAATAAATGAGTATTACATTGTCTAAGGTGCAATAATGATTACTGAAATGTTTTAATTACAATTAATAAGCTATTGATTTTCTTTACTTGATCTGTAATGTGTAGCAATAATTACTGGTTTAATGTGATAATGTGTTCAAATAATAATCAATGATTATTACATATTGTGTGCCAATACTGTTTACTGAAATCATGACTGAACTTTTTCTGAAGATAATCAATCATTCCTTGGCACTGGATTTTGTTTCTTGAAAATAATCTATCTGATCAGAACCGGATTTAAAAAACGGATGTAAAACTATAAAATGAATGAGATTATATAAGATCGCTTCTTCCCACTCCTTTTCAAGCAATAAATCAACCTCTACGTGACTTTAATTCATGACCACTACATTTAATCAAGCAAACGTCATTTAGGTGTCTTTTTTGTTTTATTTTCAGTTTTTTTCATCTACGCATTTCATCATTTCTGTAATGAGTTTGATAAATCTGTGTAAATTCTTTACTGCTTTGACTGCAATGTTTGAAATAAATCGATAAATCAAAAAAATAATCAAATCGAATCAAAAGATAATTTTCCTATTCATAAACTAAGATACATTTTCTTGAAACTAGTCTTTTACTTTCTAAAGATTCAGTTTTTGCAATGTTGGAGTTATGGTCCTAAAATAGGTTATGGCCCTATAAAGTAATGTAAATATATTTGGTAGGAAACAAGATTTTTTCTGCTCTTCCAGCTTTCTGGTCAAAGTAAAAGGAAAGAATAAAGACCACACAGGTTTTTATCATTTAGATCATTTTAAAGTGGAAATTTAATGTTGGAAAAACCCTGCTCCCCCCAACATTTCTCCTTCAAATAATCTCAAAAACCAAAATTATCCCTCCAGCCAACTGGAAAATATTAAAGAATCCACCCGGTTCCCACAAACATTCAGTGTCTCTTGTAAAATGTAATGGTCCTTAATAATAACTATGCTGTATGATTTTAAAGACTAAACAGAAAGTTTCCCAGACTATTTCAGAGCTTATTGTAATAAATATTAGCTAAAATAAAGCAAAAATGTGTTTACATTTTCCTCTATATAAAGAAGAAGAAGCCCCTCCCCTTTTCCTCTATACCAGTAGCCGTGGTGTCATAGGTGGTTGGGTTGAATACAACAAACCATACTAAAATTGAAATGTGGTCGTGTTGCTCTGAAGGTCTGACAGTGCAGAGAACAATAATTAAAAAGGACTGTGTGAAAGCAATGGGTGCTCTCAGGTCAGTGATCCTGTTCACCCTATTTTCTCTTACCGCTTTCAGCAACGCGGCCACTCCCAATAAAAAGTCTATGTAAACGTGCGTAAATGCATGTTTGGGGCTTCTCAAAACTCTTTTTAACACGTACCTACACACGCCTTTTGGACGTATAAAACGCACAGCCATTGAACGCATGTTGCCAGCTAAACCAGGTCGAACTACGACCAATCAGACACTAGGATTGGGTAATGACTTATGGATAGGGTCCCTTTTAATTCACGGAAGAGCCAACCCTAGGAAAATTGATCATGGAAGAGAAATGAATAATGGCCGTTTGTGCCTGGCCAAAATATCAGTCCAAGTCTTTCCTATATCGGAATAGAGCTGTGAAAGAAAGACCTGAGGCAAGATTCATGTGATTTGGACCACTTGAACATTTCGCACCCAGCCTCTTCAAACTATAGGTGTGCTAGTAAACAATACCAAAAGAAGAAGAAGCCCCTCCCCTTTTCTCTCTTGTGAACACCCTGGGCTAACACAAATTCTTGAAATTGCCCATTGTGTCTGTAGCCTCAGTCTTATGGCAAAACATATAAATTAGATAAAAGTAGTTGATCTGTTTTGTATTTTCTCTTTTGTGTTGACATGGGGATGGTCAGCGCCAAACACACAAATCTGTACGGCTGCTTTATGCTCTCACTCAGATTTTTCTGATGAAAGAAGTCAAGGAGATCAGTGGGAGATTTTCCTGCAAAATCATGCATGGCGTACATCACAGTCAGCCCTGTTTTTTTACTGAGACACATCAAAAAGTGCTCTGTGGCTCCGTGTCAAACTGGGCAAGGCTGCATGTGGGAAACTTTTCCTGTTTTCCTGAAACTTCTGTCCAATCAGAAGGTCTGAATACTGTGACTTTGCATGAGCCTGCTAGAAGGCCCTGCTAACACCAACTCAAAATCTTATTGGTTGAAAGAAATGAATGACCGAAATTGATCTTGTATTCAACAGCCTTCATAACGTATAGTAAAAGCCTATTTAGCTCTGACTCTGTCTGGCAACAAAGGACAGTAGTTAGTTTCAGCATAACCGTCATAAACACAATAAAAGGAAATGGACTGACCACTGGGAATGATTTAATGAGTATGCATGGACAAAATATAATTAACACATGATTCAGATATTTTTTAGGCCTTCAGAGAAGGCCTTGATGGCCCCTTCGGCTTACCACTGGTTGAGTTCTTGTTCTGGTGCTGGAGCCTATACCAGCAACTGTCAGGCAAAGACGGGGCACACCTTGAATGATTCACCTGACCATTGCAAACTGCACAACCCTGGTCCTCAAGATCTCCCATCTTGCCTGCTTTTTCTAGTGAATTTTTATGGCAGTAAGCAAACAACAGAATGGCGCATTACAGCCACCACCTTGTCTGGAGTGTGGGTTCAGGGCTGTATTACAACAACAAAGTAGACCTTTCCAGTTTCAATTGTGATTATAACATTTTTATCTAAAATCCCACAACCTAACTGTCTTAAAAAGCCACATTTCATTCACTTTTTGAACAATGTGTGGAATGACAAAACAAATGTGTGTACCGGACCCTGCTGTTTAATACAATTAGACACAAAACAGAACTTTGAAAAATGCATTGAATGACATTATAATCTAGGATACATTGCACCAGCAAGCAGCGCTGACTATGGCTCAGAACTGATTTGATGCTAGCAGATGCAGATTGTTAAATTACTTTGCATAGCAATTGAAATGAAATGCCAGAAAGAAAGTGACTTTTCACGTTTTCCACATGAAGTGCTAAATTTTTTTCTTGGCCGCACAGACCCAGAGGAAGGGTTAAGATTAGGATTACGGGTTAGGTTAAACTGCGTTCACAATTCGTGAGTTGCGACTCAGTCTGAGAGGGAACACAAAAACACATTTGGGACTTTAAGTTTAATTTTAAATACATGCAGACAACAGCAAAATCCAGCCTTGGACACACTTATCAGACTTCCGGGGAATGCAGCAATGTGCCATCTTCTCTTCTCCCACAGCTGAGTTTATGTACACGCTACAAGGGGCAGATCAGGGCGCTTGCGCAATGTGCATGCACTCCTGGGCCGTTGTGACATCACAATGGCTCATTAATTCAAACCGAGCATCTATGGGACAGTTTGATTGACAGCAATTTAAAAGGAGAAATACAAAAATGAAATTATTATCACTACATTTGTTCTCTTTGGTAAGAAGAAGACCACAAGTACATGTGAAAAAACAAAACAAAACATATTTTTCATGAGAGGGGGACTTTAAAGCTTTAAAATGCAATTTTGAAATGCAACCACAAGGGGACACACTCTTGAGATGTATTGTGCCAGTCCCAAGTCTGGGTAAGGGCTATGATAGGAAGGACATCCAACATAAAACCAAAGCCAAATCAATCATGCAGACACAGAAATTTCATACTGTATTGATTATGGCCAACAACAATTATTATCAATGGTTAGGCCCCCATTATGCCTCATCATGTGAAACACAGGAACAGGATAAACTCTGGAGAAAGATGGATGAGATGCTCCAGAGTATCCTAGGAAGAGTTCAAGGTGGAGGTTGGACAGCACAAAGGATCAGCTTTGAATTTGCTGTGGTGATGGACAGACAGACAGACAGATGAGGTTAGTCAGGAATCTCTGTGGATCATGATGTTTGCAGATGACATTGTGATCTCTATTGAGAGGAGGGAGAAGGTGAAGGATTGTAGAGAGTTGGAGCTTTGCTCCTGAAAGGAGAGGACTGAAGATCAGCTTCACCAAGACAGAGTCTTTGTGTGTTAATGAGGGGAATTAAAGAGGAACGGTGACATTACAGGTAGCGAAGATGAACAAAAGGGGACTTAGGGTTAGCAGTCCTGTAGCAACTGTAAGGCCTAACCAGATGCTGAGGCAGGAAAGAAATATATTTTTAAAAAAAGGGGTCAACCCCCCCAATCATGTGACTTTGCAACAATGGCGGGTACAAGTTCAGAGGAAAAGAGCGTGGGAAAGAGGTGAAGAAGCCTGTTCAAGCAGGTCAGAACTGGTAGAGCTTTAGGTGTAAAACGTGACAGAGGAGTGTCACCAAGAATGAAGGAAGGATCAGATCATGGTAGATGTTTTAAAGATAAATGCAGGGAAGGAGATTGAGAGTGTTTGGACATTGAAAATAGAGAAGGAGCAGGGATGATGTTGGTAAAAGAATGTTTAGTTTGGAGCAATCAGGAAAGAGGGGAGAAAAAAGACCAAAGAGGAGAATCACCAATGAAATGAAGGAAGACATGAGGATGGTTGGTTGGTTTGAGTGAGGAGGATTCAGATGATGGGATCAGATGGAGGCAGGTGATTTACTCCTAAAAGGAGTTTTAAAATAGACTACAGCTTGAGAGCATCCATTATTTTGAACAGGAGATGGACGCAGAGCTGCCCTTTCTCATGCTCTGCATCTCTTTAATGAGTTTTTTTTCCCCCAATCTGCCATGTTGATTCCTTAGCTTCTCAGACTTCCTTCTTTTCGTTTCAGTAAATGTTTCACTTTCTCTACTTTTGTAACATTTATTTTATAGTCAACACCTCTAAGGCTGAATCCGAATTTCCCCCTACCTCTATGGCTTTTCCCTACCCCTCCAATTGTTGGGGGATTTGGAGGCGTAGGGCTGTCCAAAATAGTTTTTTTGAGGGCCAAAGGATGCTGAGCCCTCCGCCGCGAGAGTTGTTTCGCATTGCGCTGTGCCGCGGAGGAGGAGAAGAAGCGCTTTCTTCACATGGATGTCCTCTGATGCACAGAAGTTTACATGTAAATGTGAATAATGACTTTTTGTTTAGACATGACTTTTTAAAAGTTATAATGTATTTCCGAGCACAAGCTGCTCTGCGCTAACGTAGCTGACCCGCGACTATTGATAACGTCATCAAGTGGAAGCAATGTCTCAATTTGAAGACACAATTTTTGCACAACTCTCCATTTGGAGGGCTAAATGTAGGGGAAGGGAGAAGCCGTAGGGGTAGGGGAAAAAATTGGATTCTGCCTAATTCCCATCTATTCTTTCAGCCATCTCAATCTACCTTTCTTGGCTGGTCTAACGCTCCTTTTTTCTCTGCTGTCCTGAATTTTTCCTGGATCCAGACAAAAGAAAGCTCTGAGAGGTGTTTGTGATCACTGCCCTCCCCACAAATACACAAAGGTAAGAAGTAAGACTAGGGGATTGAATGTCGCAGCAAAAATGAGCTTCTTGAATTAACAAAATGTATTTTTTAGTGTGCAATTCCTCTTTTCCGAGTTTTCTTCCCTCAAATTAGTATTCATGCAAAGCGTGACCAATTCAGTGAAGGTTTCTCCAAGAAAAACCTCATAAAACCTGAGGCTTTTGTGGAAAGCTCTGCACTAAAGCCTTTTATCTCAGCCTTTATCCTGACATCTTAAGAAACTAAAAACATTTCATAGGTTTCATCCCTCTGCTTTAGTGGAAAATTACAGATTTTCCCTCATGCTTATGAATATTTAAAACAGTTTTGTGTTGAGGCAAGCTCCAAATGCAAAAGCAGTTTTAGCTTCATCAGGTCATGAGCGCCATGTCTCCAAAAAGGAACAATGCTACCCCTGGTGGAGGTCTGGGCATGATACATGCAGCAGACTCAGCTCATTCACAGCAGGCATCGGGTTTTAACAGAATGAAACCACGAATTAAGATATGAATAAAATCCTCCTCAGACAACCCTCATCAAGTAAAACAGAATGTGTGACCTCAAAAACAACCATGAAAACAATGCCCAGAGTTTAACAGCATGACCTGACCAAGCCAATTCAATCCCATAATCCCGCTTTACACAGAGAGGGCTTGTTACTGAAAATCTAATAGTCGAGAGACAGAGAGAAAATTAGAAGCCAGCAGCAGCCTGCTATATTTTTCGTTGAGCATATACAATAATTAACTTTATATACGTCCCCAAACCCAATCTTTAGTCATCCCCAGCTGCTGTATTTTTAGTGCCAGCGACCAGACTGAGGCCACTGTCATTTCCCAACAAGGATCCAGCCTTATGCTGCCTGGTCTCATACGAATCCTTCCAGCTTTTACTGCCACACTTGTCTCAGTAAACCAAGCCTTAATGACAGGCCTGTCTATAGTTGGAGTCTGTAAAAATGCCCTGGGTACTTCTATGTGTCTGTGTCTATTTCCTATATCTTCTGCTTTAATTTATGTGCACTTTTATTTTACATTTGCAGCTTTTTGCTTCTGGTTATGGGCGAAAATGTTATTTCAGCTGTTTAAAAGAAGAAAGATGAACACTTGTTTTTCTCCCCGTTTCCTGCAAAATTAAAGATGCAGTCTAGGTGCGGTGTATGCAATTAGATTTCTCTAACCAGGAGATTATTTTGAATGAGCCCATTCTACAAAACTCATTAATATCACAGCAGAGTCTCGCTTGCATTCTGAAGCTGAACTTCCTGCAGAAATACAAACAGGACAGAAAGACACAGATGGACTTGTGAGATTTCTCAACGTTTGGCCCCTGCTAGAACAGCAGGTCTGTGTGGAGCCAGGGCTCTGCTTTAAGAAGGTGATCAGTGTTGCTTATTTCACTAAAAAAAAGTCCATCTAAAGGGTTCATTTAGAGATGAAAGGGGAGCCTTTAACTCTTTCCTGTACCTTCAGCTCAACCTCATAGCTGTAATTTGTTTACTATATTATTTGCAAAAATCATCTATAATGCTCCTGTCTTCCTCATTATTAACAGTCAACATTTGATTATTCCACTAAAAAAATAACTGAATGGGTTCTTTTTAGGTACACTTCCTCACATTAGGTCATCTGCACTGAATGTTACTTTCCTTGATGGAGGAAATTTCAGTAAATGTTCCGGTTTTTAAGTAAAGTTTTTGTATAAGGATTTTAAAAAATAATTACAAGGGAAGTATTTTTTCTTATTAGTAAAATGACTCTTTTGAAGTCCCACTCAGAACACCTTTGATCTATTTTAAACCTGTATTGTTTTCTTGGACATAGTTTCTGCAGAGCTAATTAGTTCATTAGAAATATACCTCTAAGCTGTGGGCAGGACTGTTTGCAAGGGGTAAGGCCGTCCCCATTTCCCGTCATCCATCTGTTTACACGCTCCTACAACCCCAACCCAACATTACCGGTGCAACAAAAACTGCCAGAAATATTGGAGCTATCGAGCCACACAGTTTGGAGCCAGATGCCAGCTCGGACGACAAAAAAGAAAATGTACATGAATCTATTTGTCTGCAGGTGGATGCATCAGGATGGAGTGGGGCAGGGAGCTTGTGGCCTCCCCATAGTATTTTCTACACAAAAAATACGATTTCTATTCTAACAGCATTTATTCATGTGCTCCTGATTCCACTGATTTGGATAAAGACACACTCAGAAATGCTATTTTGAGTTTATTTTCATAAAATATGTCTTCTAACGTTAGAAAAATACCACAAAAACATGTTAAATACACCAAAAGCACAACTTTCATTGGAGTGGTTCAATAAAAGTCATCGTTTTGCACCTTTATTAATACAGCAAACTGGTTTTAGCTGCCCCAATGTTTTTTAATCAAGATTTTGCTGAAGCTGCAAGATTAATTTTTTTAAAGAGTCCATTTACCTGGGCTGTCACTTTCACACCACAATTCATTTTTTTAGATACTTAGCAGGTGTGAAAGCACAGCTAACTCTGCTCCAAACTGGACATGCAAGTTCATTCAACCTTACAAAGAGGATCTGCATCATATACAACACAGCTCTGTGGTTTATCCAAAACAAAAACAAGTGATAAAAAAGTACCAATTCCTGTCAATGAGTGTATTTCAATAAGAAGAAGTGGCTGTTAATGTGATTGTCAGATACAGAATCTCATAAAAGTGAGTACACCCCTCACATTTCTGCAGATATTTATTAATAACTTTTCATGGAGCAACACTGTGGAAATGACTTTTTATGTATTTTGACACAATAAACAGGTTTCTTGTGCATCATCTTTAAAGAAGGTTTATTTCTGAGGAGAAAACACATGTTTGAGGGAAAATAAATGAACAGTGCTATACTTTTCATTGTGTCAAAGAGTCATTTCAGCTGTGTTGTCACATGATAAATATCTGCAGAATTATGAGGGGTTTACTCACTTTTAGGAGTTACTGTAAATGACAAAACACTTTGTACTTTGTCCCCATACTTGTCAGTGGTCATTTTGTGGGGAAAATATGGTTTGGCAAAGATGAAAAAAATAATTTTGAAAAGAATCTAAGTAGGGATGATCACCTGACTAAAAAAGATAACCTTGTTCCTATTGCTGCAAAGAAGCGGGGCAGGAAATAAAATACATTTACAGTTGTTGTATTAATGGATGTTACCTTATTCACACATGTACTACATTTGTGTTAGAAGAAAGAACATAAAAGGTGGTTAAACTAAACATGGCTTCGTAGAATAATTCCCAAAACCAGCAAACTGGCACCATGTCCAACAGAATCTGAAACCACGAAAGAACTGCTGAGCACACAAAGTCAGAGCTATCATTACTGAGTCATTTCGTCTAAAAGACAATGTCTGTGACCCTTTTAGCATTGGCATGTTTTGATTTTCTGGCTGTGCTAAGCATAAATGCCCTCCAGTAAAAGTCAAGCTCTCAGT
Source organism: Oryzias latipes (assembly GCF_053564925.1). Taxonomy (NCBI): domain Eukaryota; kingdom Metazoa; phylum Chordata; class Actinopteri; order Beloniformes; family Adrianichthyidae; genus Oryzias; species Oryzias latipes. The sequence continues at coordinate 24,798,860 of NC_136248.1, read as the reverse complement.
AAAACTAAATTACAGAACAAGTACATTCCTAACACGAGGGGTTAAGTGTATAAAAGCCGTTCCATGATGATATAATACATCGATGACAGATACCAGTTAAGTCCAACCAGCAAAACCTACAAACATTACATTGAAAGTTCTGCAGGCAGCCCTCACAGGAAAAGCAGCTTACTGCAGAAAGTCTCACGTACAACTGGTTGAAAGTCCTTTCTGAAACAAAACCCCATTCAGGTCAGATTAAGATCACTCTGAGGGAGGACAAAGGGACCACTGATCTGGGCCCGCTGGAAATGGAGAAGGTTGCCTTCCTGACTTGAGCATGAGATGCATCTCCCTTCTCATGACTTGAGGCGACTAAAGGAAGAATTACACACACTTAAGAAAATCAATCCAAATGCAGTTTGCCACCATTTCAACAGATGGCAAAAACATAAGATAGAGTTCAGGAATGTAATTTATTACAGCTTTAAAGAGCTATACAGGTTCTGCTGCATATTTCATACATAGGCATCATTTTTTTTAATATCATCTCTAACATCTAGCAACATGTCATCTTAAATGCACATTTTGTTCTTTGGGTACATATGGTACTTATCCATGTACATTTTGTGTTGCAGCTTGAGAGGATGTGATCTTCAGAGATTTAGCATAAATCTTTGAGGTTTCTATCCAGAAATCAATCAAGAAAACCATCAAACCTTAAGATCCCAGAATAGGCATGTCCAAAGTCTGGCCCATGGACCAAATGCAGCCCTAATTTCTACTGGCCACCGGGCCCTGTCAAAAAATCTATAATATTTGGCTAAATTACATTATAACCCATTGCAAACCTTTGGCACTAAACTGTGGCTACTTTACCCTCAGAGCCTGGAGGACCAAATGAAAAGAACAGATTTATTTGTTTCTTCGATCAAAAGCACAGTGGTTTGCACTTCTGAATAATATAAATATTTGTGTTATTTTCCTCTTCAGATTATTTAAATTTAGAAATTTGCAGTGAGTACATACAACATATTTATAATCAAATAAATATGTAACTAAATAATAACATTTTATGTGAACTCAAATTTAATGTTAACAAATAGTTTTCTACAAAAATAGCGTTGTTTTTATTTTATTTCTGGTCCTCAATCATGAATTCAAAGTAGATTTAATACAACTGTTTTTTATCCCATCCAAAAAGGCCATTCAGTGTTATCATAAAGAATGCTGGCTGGATTCACTAAATCTGTCCCTCTTTGCAAAAAGTTTGGACACCCCTGTCCTAAAAGAACCACATAAGTTATTTATGTGTCAAAGTTATTTAAAGACTTTCTGCACAAACCAGTCATGACTTGCACTACAGGAAGGATAGAGGAGGGAGATTTGCTTCCTGACTTGGCTAGAAATGGCAAACAATTTGTCAAAGTGGGGGAGAAAAACACAGCATATTAAAAATACACAATGTTTAGAAATCAAATGTTCTCATCAACAAATTTGCAGCCCCCCGTGTGAATGTGTCCAAACTATAACTAACTGACAAAGTCAGAGAAAACGAGAAGGTTTGGACACGTTCAAGGGAGGGAAAGTGAAAGGATGTTGAGGTTGGAGCTTCCCAGAAGGAAGTCATGAGGAAGACCAAAGAGGATGTTCATGGATGCAGTGATGGAGGATGTGAGGGTGGTTGGTGTGAGTATAGGATACAAAGGAGAGGATTAGATGGAGGCGGATGATTTGCTGCACCCAAAAAGCAAAGAGGATTAGAAGTCAAATAATTTGTCCAATAAATGGAACATGAAAAGGGCACCACATTTATTATTGCACATATCAAATCAAATCAAACTTTATTTATATACCACTTTTTCTATGAAAGCATAATAGTGCTTTACATAAAAACAAAACAAATTAAATAATATAAAAACAAGCACGAAAATTAAATGATGTCAGTTACTATGTCAATGGCACAATTAAAACCTGACAGTGTGTTGACCTAAACTGAACTGTCACTTGTTGGAGATTTGGCCAAGGTGACTAAAAGACCAAAGAAATATGGTCAAAAAACGGACTGAGCAAAAAGGTAAGCTATCTTTATCTTTAAAGATATATCAGACAGATGGTAACAAAAGCCATCTGATTCCCCAAGGACACTCTTAAATACACTTGGTCAGCCAAGCCTTAAAGCAGACGTTTTGTGGCAGTTAGTATGTAAGAAGCTGTTGTATTTTGTAGGAGAGAGTGTTGTTGACACGGGATTATTAATGATAACAATTTTTTATTTATTTTTACATTTGGAGCATGTTTGATATAGAATGAAGAAAGCTACCAAACGTATGCCATAGTAACTGCAACAAATGTAAAATTCCAAGCAGGGGAACTTTTTGTCAGACTAACATGAGATAAAAGGAGATCCGATGATCTCACTAAATGATACCTAAATATCTTATTTTCGGATACAAAAAAACAGAACAAAAACAGAAATCATTTTTTGGTTTGACAGGTTCAAATTTCAAACAAAACCAATCTTTCTGTGCAAACTCCCTGATCTGCAGCTAAAGTCACATCCACCTTACAGCAGACCTCCAGAGAACCTCAACATCTGGTAGAGCACTGGGGGCAAAATGAAGGAGAAGATCTTGCAATGCAAAACCAGAGCCCATCAACAAACAGCACAAGCCTCTAATGACACGCGATGTGATACGCTTCATTACAGGCCCAGTCCCCACCCAGCTCTGCCTCCAAAACTCAAAGGAAAGTCACTATTCCAGTTCTCGGACAAAACCCACTTGTTGCACCGAGCAGCCATGTCGTTTCTTTAAATAATAGAAATTAAGCATGATTAGAGGGAGAAATCAAGAAAGATTTTTTTGGACACAATTAAGATGAAGTTTGTTTATTTTTAGTTCAAAGTGCTTCCTTCTAATTTAATGAAACAAATCTCCCTAAATTTGACATCAGCTCCCGTGTTCTGAAAATTAGGCCTGAAAGCAACCCTGCAGGGATTGACTGGCTGGTTAAAAATACAATTAACCCTTGTGCTATCGTAGATGACCCCACCCTCACTTTGACGTGTTCTCCCTACCATGACAAAGGTGGATCAAGGTGAAAAGATTTCATGAAATCCATGGACACCAGTGAAGATCACAAATCATTGAAGAAAAAAGGTTCAGCGCACTGTCTGGTGGATCTAGATCAGTGTTTTTCAACCAGTGTGCCGCGGGAGATGGTCAAGTGTGCCGTGGGAAATTCCCCTCATTCACTGATCTAAAAACATTTCCCATCATTTCAGCTCTCTGTTCATCCAAACACGCCCTGATAAAACACTGAAGAGTTAAGAATATAAAAGATCGTAAAATACTTTTTCTTTGCGTTTATTTTATTTTATTAAAGACATTATGATAAGAATAACGGTACAGTACCGCGATTCAGCTGCAGCTTCGGCTGTATTTTGGAAAAGTCCCGCCCCTTTAACTGTCTCCACCACTCATTTTTGGGGGGCTTAATCACATGTCATCAGTCTGACCAATCTGAAGTGGTTAAAGTCTTCACTTCCTTGTCCCGATTTAGCTCGTAAAGTCGCTCAGTTCCAACAAAAATACCAGCTAAAGCTCGTCTTTAGCGGTGTAGCTTTCCAAAGAATCCGGTATCAGACCGTGGAACAAGTGAACAAAACATTGAAGCTCAGAGACGCGGTCTCCGGCCGTTTTTTGCACTACATCTCCCATGATGCATTGGGTTGTGAGAGTGACAGCGCACAAGGAGATCTGTTGTTAAACGTCTTGAAACCAACGAACACACATCAAACTGTTTTTAAATCTTCTAACTTAACTTTTATTGCATCTTTTAGAAAAAAACAGATGCAGTTTCCAGCTTTTTCTGCAAAAATTATCTCAAAAATGCATGTGAGATTGTGGAGGGGCTGTAGATCAATACAGACTGTGAGTTTCTCTTTTTTTTTTCAAGTTTTGGATGCTGGTGTGCCGCGGAATTTTTTTTAAGGTTAAAATGTGCCGTGGCTCAAAAAAGGTTGAAAAACACTGATCTAGATGACCCAACTCCCAATGTTAAAGTGCCTAGGATAGCACAATACATGACGCACATTGCATTGTGACTTTTCCACAGATTGATAACCGAATGTCACAAATGACAAAGATGAATAAGAAATGTTATCCTTTTAAGATTTCTCCAATGTTTTCCAAAAGAGACATTAAAATCCACAGATATTACTTGTAGGGAAGGATTTCTCCAATGGCAACGTCTACCTCTGGCTTGACTGATGTGCTGCCTGCAGACCAGATGGTGGGAAATAAAGAAGGGTTTTAAATGTTCATGTGAGCACTGTAGAATTATCAGCAACCCACAAGCAAAACCCTCCCCTCCATTTGTGGTTTTTTTAAACACATTCAAATGAATGCATACAAATTAGAGAAAGCCATAATGCTACATCAATAAAAATGAGGTTTTATTCCATAGAACTAATTCTTTTTAAATGTTTTCAGTCAGCTTTTCTTTGGAAAAAATACAAATGTGGCATTCAGATATAAAACATTCTTATAGTTTATCTCAAAATGTTTTTGAATTCTTCTGTTTTCAACTGATATGTTTCAGTTGTGTAAATATGTACACAAATATTTGTTGACAGCTGTTTTTCGGTGCAAAATTAAACTCCTTTGTGCCTTTTTTTAAGTTGAATTACTTTTTCCCTCAACTTTATTAACTCCTAACCCTGAAATATTGATTACAGCAGGCTTTTTCCTTTTTAATCACTTTAAGTCATTACAATTATTTCAAAAATCTCCCAAATGTTTACATTTGCCCAATTTGTTTGAAACTTTTTTAAACCATTAAATTGTCTCTTTTCTTCTATGATGACTGTCATGTAACTGAAGACTGACAGCTGTAAATTAAATGCTAAAGGGTAAACCTTTCAGAACTTCTAGTGTTCGATTCCCTTCAAGCTGCTCCCTCTTGCGTGGCTGGAACTAACTTGCCCGCTTTGTTAAAAGTCTGCTCCTCTTCTGATAAAAGTCTCCTTTGTATTCTGACATCATTCATGTCACGCAATCTAAGCTACTTTCAGCATCACAGTCAACAAATCTTCAAGATGACGGTCTTGTGCTGAAGCTTTTGTAGTTTACACTCTTTCCTCACTCAACTTGGGGTGAAAAGGATTTTTTAAAAGCCTCTCCAACTCAATGGATTTTTTCTGTCTGAGAACATTTCTCATCAGAGTGCAGGTCTGGGTGCCAACAGTGTTCAATAACATCGCTTTTATTTTGTTGGCCTCCACACTGCAAAAAACAGTCCCCCTTAGAAATACAACAAAACTATCTCAAATTTGACAAATTTGAGGAATTTTTGCAAAATAGCAAAAGAGAAAAATCTGCTAATGGGGTAAGAATCATGTGTAAACTTATTATGGTGCTGGGATTCAGCAGTGTTACAAGCGGTGGGGAAGCCAAATGAGAGATGAGGCACAGGGGCCCCGAAACAGAACGTGATTGTGGACGCAGCATCTGGTTTGGGCAGAATCTGATGAGCTAGACCCTAGGAACCTTAACCTACAGATTCAGAGTGTCAAAGAGCCGCATCCTTCCGCCGGGCCGGTAGGGGGCTCTTAGTAGCCCAGTTAAGACTCTTTACCCAATTTTATACTAAAATTATTTTGCTTTTGAAAAACTTGGATTTCTTTCCCCCCTGCAAGACAGAAAATAAAACGATTTTTTTTAAACAAGTGTCTTTTTTATTTTCTTTAAGATTCAATTGCACAAATCTACTTACCTTTAAAAGGGACCCCAGTTCTCACAGTCTTCCTGCCAGGACTCCATTGTAGCAGCCATGCAGCTGAAAACATTTTTGTTTTTTTGCAAAACTGTACCAGAAAACTGAAAAGGCACAAGCATTTTCTACCCAATGCAGACATTCATCTTCATGGCCATTGGTCAGAATGGAAACCAGGGGCTACTAAGAAAAAACCAAATCAGCCCCCTTGATTTCCAGAAAGAGAGTTATTAGGAAATCAAGATGTGCAGAAACAAAAACATCTATACATCTTTGGCAATTTGGCTCTGAGTCGATGACGTTTTGCATTTGTGTCATACACTGTTGACGAATATTCCTCACAGCCTAGACCACGGATGGGAAACTCCAGGCCTTGAGGGCTGCATTCCTGCATGTTTTCCGACATACCCCGCACTAGCATGTTCCAAATGGCTGGACAACCTTGAACCTGGGTCATGAATAGGGCTTGGATATTTGGACATCATGCAGACACCCATAGCCCCCGAGGCCTGGAGTTGCCCGTTACTAGCCTGGACGCTGGACAAGGACCAGGCCATCCCAAAGTAGAACGGGGGGGGGTGTTTCAAGATAAACATACAGGATTTTAAATGTGGAAATAAGATGCTGATTAGCTGAGAAGAAAAGGCGGGCAATTTAGCCATTGGTTCAGGATGAAGGCGAAATGATGAGCATATAGCGGTTCCCAAATCCAGGCCTCAACGGCCGGCCTCCTGTTAGTTTTACAGAAACCCTTTCTTATCTTCTGTTGATTGCTTGGATCAGGGGTGTTGGAAAACATGTAGGACACTGGCCCTACAAGGCATGGATTTGGGCACCTCTGGCGTAGAGGGAAGTTACAGCAGCAAAGCGTTCCTGGAAGGGAGGTAGATGTTCCTTATTGAAACTCCACCAAATTCCACTAACATCCTGATGCACAACATCTTACTGGATAACAGCTCCAGGTAAAAGTCAAATCTGCCTGATTCAAGACCTTTTGGGCACCTTGGGTAGTCTCTATAGGCCCTGCAGGACAATTCACTAGAACAAAAAACCCTTTTGTGTGGTTCAGCAACAAAGTGAATATAGAAAACCACTCATGGGTGATTATTACAGGAGCAGGACTTGCTACTTTGATTCTTTGTGCCTATCTTGTTGCAACATCTCAAAAGTCCATTGTAACTGTATGATATTTCCACGCTATGAAATTAAAAAAAACCAAACCAGATGAAAGTTAAAGTTATTCTGCATTTAACCAAGTCTGCCAAACTCCTAATGTGGAAGATATTTGCTACTCTGAAGTTCTTTGTCTGACACCATAATCCCTCTTTGAGCCACTGCGCAGAGAAATCCATGCATGTAATACATAAATAATGCATGTAATATCCTCCAGATGGAGGTATTTTTGGCAACAAAAAAATAAAAGGTTTAGCAAAACTTATAGAATCCACAATTAAGAAAAAAACTCAAAAAGCAGCTGCACCAAAAAGCAAAAACTCCTCACTTGGCAGAGCCACTGAAACCCCAAAAAGGAGTTTAGAAAGGGAAAGGAGCAGAAACCACTGAGGTCAAAAAAGAGAAGGTTTGTCCCTGAGGTTGAAGCTCCTACGTAAATGAACGTCGACTGGAGGCCACATGAATGCTGAGCCGCGGCTCTGAACACAAACCTCACAACAGTGTATGTCAGGATTGATTGCCGATGAATAAAAATTAGGCCTGCTCGTTTTCATGGCCAGTGTGTATACACAAATGCAAAATTAAGATGTGAGGCCAACTCCCACTAACCAACCCCCTTAAATCAGCGTCCGTATCTATGCGGTCCCAGTTCTGCAGCAGAAATGATCTAAACAAAATGGTCTTTTCTGGTTTGGTGAAACTTTTTCGTTCTAGGTGCCTCTCTCTGAGCAGAGCTATTCATTAGAGCTCACCACCCACATGTCGTTTACTTGACCTCATATTAACAATCTAAGGAGCTGTCTTCAGAGCATGTGTGTGAACTGTGAGTCTGTGGGCTGCTTGAGGGGGACTGATGCTTTTTTCTGTACCTTTCATTCAGTTTTCACTTTCTCGTGGAAATACCTTCAAACATTTGGAGCAAAATACGTTGAAAAATGAGAAAATACGTTGTTTTTTATTTTGCAACTCTTGACATTTTTAAACACAAATTTTGATTTTAGTTTATTTAGTTTTTTTTTGCTTTTATAAACAAAAATTGAAATCTTTTTAACATGCACAAAAATGTTTGATTCCTACCATGGAGCTATAAATTAAATGGAAATCAATTAATGTTTACTAAACCTGCAATATTTTTAAATGTCATTGATGATTATATTGTATGTGAATGTATTATTAAAAGTAATTCTGCTGCTACACTGACACTAACCTTTTCACAAATTACATGAGTCATGTTTGCAAAAACCCTAAGATAACAAAAACTTTACATTTTTTAATTTCAGATTTTATGCTGTACATTAGCATCAAAGTTACTTACTTCATACAGGGGGTATACCCAGACCCAGACTGGTTTCAGCTCTTTCTTGAGAGTTGGACTAATCTTCAGACCCTTCTGACATGGAGTTCCACAGGGTTCCTTCCTTGTGTCGCTTATTTTCTCCAGTTTTACCAGAACCTTTTTGCACAGACATATTTATTTGCTACTAAAACTGATTTTAGGGCTCTCTATCAAAACTTTGGGGTTAAAAACGTTTTTTAAAAAGATGTTGGTATTGTTTTGAAAAATAAAGACTAAAATGTCATTATTTAGTTTTAGTAGGATAAAAAAAGCTTCAATTCTGCAGTCAAAATCTCAGAACAGTAGGGTAAGCCAAGAGCCAAAAATGAAATGAAAAAAAATCTTCACTGTAATTCAAATATTTTTATTTCCTATTTTAAGTTGTTGGCAAAGGTGAAACCCATCATTTTAAAGATGCATTTTAAGGTAGCCATCAATGCCAATATTACTACCTGTTTTGCGAGTCCTATGTTTGCATAGTTGACCTTTTTCCCCAATACAAACACTGCTGGATTTCCTATTTGACCAAAAAGAATTACTATTATGTGATAGTGGATCAGTGCTTCAGCAATGAACAACTCCCAGTTTTCTTCTTCCTTGCTTCCTGATTTTGTGTGGTGTGTGATGAAATCATAGGTTCACCATGTAGCCACAAGGTGGCAATGTAACCATGCAGTTGTCTAATGCTTTTTATGTGAGGTTTTAAGTTGGATGACATGTGTGTTTTCTCAAAGAATACAGTAGATGTACCTGCAGTGCATTACCCTCTTCTTCCATTTGAAGTCTGGAAACTTTGACAGCTTTCTTCAAATTATTTTTTCCCCCAAGAATATGTCAGAATATAAAACAGAACAATGCTACTCTTTTAGTTCTTGAACTTCTTCAGCTTTGCTGTCACATAGATTCACTAATTCAGCGTCTTTTTAAAAACTTAATAAAAATCAATTATTATTTTAGAGGAACTTAAAGTGTAAAACTAATATGTTGTTAAGATAGTGGACAGGAAGTTGGCAACTATTTGATATTTGGGTTGTATCTTTAGGCTTTGTTTATCGGTTATCATCTTTTAAGATCTGAATGTGTAGCTTCTAATTCAGACCACTAGAGGGCGGCACTGAGCTGCTGCGAAGTCTGCACCAATCAACAAACCACAAGTCCTGTTCCGTGTTCCTGGACCTCCAAACAGTGTCACGTGATTATAAATCTGCTTTAATTACAAGTTAGTGTAAGAAATATTATTTTATTAACAAACATGTATTACAAATAGTAACCAAGAAAACATTGGAGGCTAATGCTAACAAAAATGTGATATCAGCCTTTGGAAATACACCTAACTGAGAAAAGGAGATGCATGTTTTAATTTAGTTTAGTCTAAAATCATGACGGAAACAGAAAAAAAAAGTTGTTAGTCAGAAAAAAAACCATTAACACTGCTTCCTCTCTAAATTATATTTATTTCCAAGTCAAATATTTTCAAACAAATTCCATTAGTCAGCCCACTGGAAAAACATCAAAATATAATATTAATTCATAAAAGCTACAAGCTCAATCTTTATTTATGTAACTTTTCTCAAAGAACGGCTCACAAAATGCTCCACAATTATTAATTAAGATGAAACTAAAGTCTTCTTCCACTTTCGGCTTCTCCCATCAGGGGTCGCCACAGCGAACGAGTCGCATGGTAAATTTGGCAATGTTTTACGCCGGATGCCCTTCCTGACACAACCTTCTCAAACCGGGCATGGAACCGGCAGAGGTAGAGAAGGGAACAGGGAGCAGCCCGGAGTCGAACCCGGGTTTCACGGACGGAAGGCGCCGCAAACCAGCACGAGCTAAACTGGCTCCAAGATGACACTAAAGTAATGACACAAAATAGCACAAGACGCGTAAAGCAGGTAAAGCCCAATAAAACATTCTCAGGCATTTAAGTAAAACACAAGTAAAAGATTAAAAAATGTCAACTAAGCTCTTCCAAATAAAAACATTTCAACTTGAGTTTAAAACACTTGACTGAGTCAAGTTTACTTACCTAAGAAAAGTCTTACTACAAAGCGGACAACATTTTAATCTGTGGATCTCCTTAAGACATGAAGTATCTAAAAATTCCAGTATATAGCTCAAATTTTGGTAGTACATGAACTATTAAACGGTAATTCTATTTTAAATTAAAACATTTAAGAAGAGACGAGATTTAAGGAGATAACAGATGAAATGTTTTTTCAAATTTTCTAATTTTAACGCATTTTAATCTGGTTTCAACAGTTTTCATAACATCTGCAATGCCTCATTTTTCAACCTGAGAATGATATGATTTGGATGTTTATTCATTTACAACCTAATATCATACAAACACCCTTAAAACTAACTCAAACTGCAGAAAAGTTTAATCATACACAGAAAAAAATATTTCAAAAAGGATTATAAATCCTTTCATCATAACAGAATGTTTTACATCCAAATTGAGAAAACGCATCATCTACTTTAATCAAAACTGACATGATTTTATAAATGTCAATTAAAATAAAAACTGAAATAAACTAAAAGAAACTGTAATTCGTGATGTGATTTTCTTTAATACCATTTTGGGTTTTCTTTTAAGTTGTGACTTTCTTTGCTAGGGTTGCTAAACTGGTTTATCTGGTAAGTTTCCAAATGACGAGTGGAGACGTGTTGGATTAGTTTGTCATGAATAGAATTTCCACTGTAGGTTTTAGAAAGTCAAAGCCAACTCAATAAACTAATGCAAAATTCTGCCTGCAGTCTCACGAAAACATAAAATGTCAGCAAGATAAAACAAAAATAAGGTTTGAAAATGTTGCAGTTTAGTTACTAAATGACATATTGTTGTATCAAAAACTTTAATAGATCTTTTTTCAGCAGGTAAAAAAAATAATAATTTCAAAGTGTCAAAATTTGTGACCCTAAAACTTGCTAATTTCATGTCCAAACTTTTTTGGAACACAGAATGAAAATTGCTTTTTGAAAAAAAGAAAAATGAAAAAGGCAGAACAAGTAAAAAGGAGGTAAACAACAACCTTCATTCCATAAAGTCCAAACTTCCTTGACAAAGTGAAGCAGGTAATTTTTTTTCACCTTCAACTCAGATGATGCAGACATACATCACCTGATAAAAGTACAATTACATTATTGAAACTCATTGATCCTATCTATTCTATGTGATTCTTTGTTGTACAATATTCTTGTTAGAAAATTGTATGATTTTTCTTTTTACATATTTCCTGCTTGTTTATTTGTTGAACACCAACATGACAGATGGAAATTAGCCTGAAGCAATTATCTGGAATTTGTTGCTGTTCAAATAGCTTCTCCTCCTACAATTACTACAAAATAAGTCAAAATTGTCAGCACCACGAGAGCTACAGACCAACAATACATCCTATGTGAAATGTAAAATGGACCATTAATACTTTAGTTTTTACCTGTGACGTTTTAACCTTTTTGTTTTTAACACTTGGCCACCCCCACGTTTTTTTTTTTACACGTAGACATCACATGATTCCGCTTACCTGTCAAGGAAGTTGTTGAAATTTTCAGTAATGCGGTGTATTCCAGGATCTAAGCATAAAAACAAGCAGGTTGACAGAAATTCAAACTACAGTATGTGATTTTTTTTACATTTATAAATAAATGTAAAAATTTAATAGGGAGCATCAAACAAAATATAAAAAAAGATATTTTTGGGCTTTAATACTGTCAGATAAATGCATCTAGACATTAAAGAAAAACACAATAAGAAACTACAAACCACAACAAGAATTAAGTTAATTATGCACAAGGGAGAATAGCAAGTGTGATGGAAGAAAGTCCAGCTAAGGACAGTGGTTCGTAAAACCCCCTCATCCTAGCTGGGGTTGAGAAGCAGATGAACAAACACACAACTGTTTTCTAAAAAGGTAAAAAGGTCAGTCTGAGTTAACATTTAAAATACATTTAACCATATACATTTAAACAATGATTATAATAAAACAATGTCCTTCACAAATACTCACTGAGAGACAACAACCAAGATGAGATGCCTGTGATGAAAACAGATTTTGACCACTGCTGCCCCACGAGAAGGAAAGCAGGAACAGTGAGATAAAAGACGAAACATATTCTTTATCTAATCTGGAGACCAAATCTGGAAAAACAAACTGAAATGTCCAAACCAAAATCCACCTATCTTGATAAAAGGAAAATATGTGCTCATCTAATAATGCCGACCTTTTGACTTTTCACTGAAAGCATTAAATGTTTCTTTTTGTTTTGTTGTAAGTTTGATACCAATCAGGTTTGAAGGTTTTAATGCCACATAAATCAATTTTTTTGGAACAATTCTGATCTGGGGGAGTCCAGCGTGAAGAGAACCTACAAAGGTGTTTAGAGGAAGTTAAAGCTTGGATGAACCTAAACTTCCTCTGCTAACATGAAAGTAAAACCGAGGTCCTTCTGTTTGGGAAAACGGACCTCCTGACAGAATGCAGCAGTGCCATTGGGTCGTTAGACTCTAACCGGTCTTTTATTAGGAATCTTGGGGTTACTTTAGATTGTAGTATTCAATTTGACAAACAAGTTAGTGCAGTGGTCCAGTCCAGTTTGTATCATCTTAGATTAATCAGTAAAGTGAAGCCATATCTCCCCCATCACACCCTGGAAAGGGTTGTTCATGCATTCATCTTCTCCAGACTGGACCATTGGAACTCCCTTTATTCCGGGATCGACCAGTCTCTCCTCTGCCGTCTTCAGCTGGTCCAGAATTCAGCTGCCCGACTACTAACGGGGACCAGACGGCGTGATCACGTTACACCAATACTACGCTCTCTGCACTGGCTGCCTGTTTCTTTTAGAATTGATTTTAAAGTTTTACTCTTTGTTTTTCAATGTTTACATGGTCTGGCACCTCCTTATCTTTCTGAGCTCCTGCAGAGCCATCGTCCTCGTAGAGCTCTGTGATCTGTAGACCAGATGCTTTTAGTGGTTCCAAGGACTCGACTTGTGACCAAGGGGGACAGAGCGTTTTCAGTGGCTGCTCCTAAACTGTGGAATTGTCTTCCCCCGTCAGTGAGATCTGCCAGATCCTTAAATGATTTTAAATATCTGCTAAAAACTTGAAATTGGCTTTTAACACCAGAGAGAATGATAATTAGGCAGCTTTTTAGTGTTTTCCTTTATTGATGATTTTACTGTTATCGTTTTACTGTGGTTCTTTGAATTTTACCTATGGTTTTAGTGTATTTATACTTGTGCAGCACTTTGGATGTCTGGCAGATGTTAAAGCGCTATATAAATAAAGATTGATTGATTGATTGATTGATTGATTGATTGATTGATTGATTGATTGATTGATTGATTGATTGATTGATTGATTGATTGATTGATTGATTGATTGATTGATTGATTGATTGATTGATTGATTGATTGATTGATTGATTGATTGATTGATTGATTGAGCTTGTGGAAAGCTCTAAACATCTCACCATAGATACAGTCTATGGCTAAAATAATGTTTTTAAAATGCTGACATGAATAAATTGGAATAATTCACATGTTCGGCTCTTTTTTTAACTTCATAAGTTAGTTTAAATAGTAGGGTTTGTATGAAAGGACATATTATTCTAACCAAAGTGGATTCGACCTACTTTTTAAACATTGTTGTTTGAATATTACAATTAAAAATGACAATATGTACATGCTAAATTCTTTATTTAAAAAATATGTTTTTATAGAGGACAAACAAAAAAACAATGTATTTAAGTTAGATTTCCCAGATTCAGCACTAGGTTGAGTTGAACTCAGACTGGATGAAACATCAGGATGTTTTGTGCAGGTTTCTCCATATTGTATTTATGTTATTTATACTAGTATGATAAATAAAAATGAACTATTGTTTGTCTTTTGGCATAAATAACACACAAATAGCACTTTTATGAAATATGAAATAGTATATAACTTTTGGCAGAGGCTTCCATTCAAAATAAAAGACATCCTGTGTCACACAGGATCATCTCAGTTGCAGTAAATGTAGTAGTAGGTGGTGAAATATCAGGAGTGGTTTAAAAAAAACAGTTATTTTACTGTTTTTATGAAATTCATAAAATAAAAGCTAATTAAGTGAACCTTACAGTATTCTTTGAGCCATAAGGTGCCTTTAAAATCCTTTAATTTTTTCAAAAATATAAAATCGGATTTATAATTTTTTTCTGTTTTAGTATGACTTTAGTAAATGATGGATTCTTGGAGAGTTGCAGCTATCATAGTCAAGAACATCATGGAGTGGTACATACTGTCTTTTAGCTGATAGTAAGTGAGATAAACAAAGTTTGAGTTCGCTTGTTGTTGTTTTCTTTACTTTATTACTTCTTTACTTTAGTTACTTTATCAAACTACAAACTTTTTTTATTTATTTAACCAGAGAGCCACAATGGAGGGGGGTCAAAGGGTCACATGTGGCTCCGGAGCCGTAGGTTGCAGACCCCTGATCTATGACATATATTAAAATAAACCTGCTGAGCTGAATCACCTGACTAAACTGCACATTCCCTAGGACTTCCCTTTATTTTTAGACAAGAGAACCACAAGACAAGTCAGAACGTGTTTGTTCAGTTTTCCTTTGAACACCATCGTCTCTTATGGTATGATTTGAAAGAAACATTTTTAGTGGGCCTAAAACATCTCAGTTAATAATTTTTATGAGTTTGTTTTTTTTGGATAATGACAGAAGGTGTTCAGGACATTGTGTTAAGACAACTTTGCCTATAATCAGTGCGTTATCATTATTATCAGCTGGTCAGGGTGGTAAAATCATGTACAAATACAAACTGCTAAAAAAACACCAACCTAAGACCCTTATAGTCTTCGTGCGGTTGTCCGAGTGTGAGTAGCTAGAATAAACACAACTTGGGAAAAGCCACGACAGTGTGAATCATTACAACTTGTTTGCTTTCACTTTCTTTTCTGCTTGTCAGCTGATTTGGTACGTCTGATTTTCCACAGATCCACTTCTTAATGTCATTTTATGTACTTTTCTGACCGGCTTGGATGTCCACAAGAGATGCCGCAGATTTCTGTACAGTAAAGGTCAGGTTGGATGAGGTCATGTGTTGAGTGATTTTCATATTTGATAAGCGAGCTGGAAAAAACAACGTCATAAAAAAAGGCGGCACTTATCAGAAAAGGAAAGGCTGCATGAAGGGAGGGGAATCCCAACGGCATCTGTTAAATAGGCTAGTCTGGTTGAAAGAACAGGACTATTTTCGAACACCTAAAGCGAGAATCAACTCAAGCTGTGAAGCTCTTTCTTTCCTTCAGTGAAAATGGCCCGCCAGGGTGAGTTTTAAGCTGTTTACATTTACTTTTTACATTTCAAGTAGAACTGTTATCTATGATTTGTTACCCCGTGATGTTTTTTTTAAACTTTATTTTACCTTTAAAGTAAACTTTTTATGGTGAATGCTACATTTTCCTTATTAGACTTTAAAAACATGTTATTTTTTTTGTCTATAAAAGTGCTGTTTTTATCAGTTTACCTGAGTTTTAATAATGATATGTTTTTGATATAGATAAATGACATATATTGATTTACCTACTGGTGAGATTTAGATTTATGTAAATAAAAAGATAAACTAGGACAGGTTTACTGAAAATTCCCATTTTTCTCCTCAGAAATGTCAGCTTCTAAGGCGACTCCTACTACTCCTACAACAGTCGATCTCTGTGCGCTCATGCTGCGACAAACCGGAGATGAACTCTACTGGAGATACAAACTGCTGGAACTGCTGATCAAGCACTATCAAAGCATGAATCAATGTGGATGAAAATTCCTGGCCAAGCGCGGGATGAAGAAAATTCAAAAATGGAAAGCCTTAAAGAAAAATGGCAAAAATGAAAACGGAAACAGAGTCGTCTGTGAGTCCTGGAAAAAGTGGCGTTGCTCCCAGCTGGATGTACAAGGGTTGTGGAAAACACCGAGGGAGTGGCTGCTGTGATGGATGGATTCAAGACAGGACAGGACAAGACAGGATCTCTGTGGAAACCAAAGGTGAAGATTTGTTTCTCTGACAAGTCAGAAACCCCGCAATGGAAAGTCATCTGGAAAGACTGTTAAAAAAAACATATAAAAATGTTTACATTTATTCATGTTGTAGGTTCTGTGTTTGAATATTTATGTTTTCATGCCCAATCATTTTATTTTATCAAATGGAAAAACAGGTACACTGTTGAAACTATTTAAAGTGAGCAATATATGGTTTTTAAACATACCTCTGTGGATTTTAAATTAAAAAATCCATAACATTCATTTAATTGTGTTCCTGCATTTCTTTCCATTTTATGACCAAATGTAAAATCTTTGAAAAACTCGCTCTATAATTATGATTTTAAAAGCCCTTCTCATAAAAATAGAGCAAAATATGTATATTTTTAAAGAAAAGGTTTTAGGAGTGGCATCAGTGTTTGAATGATTTAAGAAGAAAATCAAAAATACTTTAAAAATACTAATCACAGAAATTTGAAAAAATAAAATCTGTGTCAAGATTATTTAACTATCTAAATTTGTTTTCAGTTAGGATGACCCGTGTCAGCTGATTTTTCAGATGACACGCTGTGGTGGAGGGTTGATTTGAAGGGAAAAAAAAAAGAGCTGACTGCCAGGAAGTGCAAAGCAGTTAACACAACCACCCACGAGGGGGCAGTGTGACTGGTGAATAAATCACAAAGAAGAGAAGCTTGTCTTGCTCCTCCCACCAAATAAATTAGAGGCTCTTTTTTTCCAGCCTCTTACTGAAATGGGCTGCTTTAAATTTATGCCCAAACACACACACACAAAGTTTCCTTAGTGATGTGTGTAACTGAGCTGAAAAGCATTTAAATAAAAGAGAAAATAGCATTTTGTTGTAATTATAAAGCTGGTCTATTGAGGCACATAAGAGTTCCTTTGAAAATAAGAAAATAATAATGAATTTAATATTTATTAAAATGTGCTACATCTGTCATCCTTTCCTTTTAATGTTAACCTAAATATAAATGCAACTTCATTGGTTTAAGATCCCCTACAATAGGTAAATAAAGTTCATACTTTTTTGTATGTATTCTAATATTTAATAGAGCTTAAAGAGCATCAAACTTTTTACTAATATATCGCCTAAATTTAGAAATGGCTGCATTCTGGTGGGACAAGGCCTATACAACTTTACAAAGTTTATCATTATATGAGCATTTTATTTTTAATCTTACAAATCTAAAAAACTAACTTTAAAGCAATGATACAATCATTTTCTTCAGCCAGAGAGCCCCAAAGGAGGGGTAAAAGAGCCACCGGAGCCTCGGTTTGCAGACCTTTGGACTAGCTTGTTGCATTCATTTTATTTTTCTTCCCTTTTCTTGTCATTATAGACAATACCATCCTCAATAAATCAGGCTTCAGGCAGTTTATTACATCAGTCCTGGTTCTGCTTTTGAAAGTGCTTTGCCTTAAAGCAATGTTTATCTGAATTTTCTGCCTGACTATATAATGTTTCTGAAAAAACTTCCCAAATGCAAGAAAGCTCATTATAGAGTGAAAGGGATTAAAATAACCCCTCATAAATAACAATAAAATAAAAATAAAAAACATCAAGACAATCTTGCTGAATGACCTGCATTAGCGGTTAATAATTCTTCTTTGAAATAAGTGAACAAACCGTCATAAAAGGCGGTAAAATATCAAATAAAAACATCAGCAAAACGGTGTAAATTCAGGCACTTAAAGGATCCTTACTTTATTTTGTGTTGTAATACAAAAAGCATACAGAATCAGAGGATAGCAGAGAAGATCCCTTTCATCGAATTCCAATAGATCGTACACATTAAAGGACTAATAATTACATACAAGCCTTTTTTTTCTCTGTAGCTACATCCGCAAGTACCCCAGCCCTCCACCAAAAGCATGCATCTCTTCCATGTAAACGGAGCTGACGTTTTTTATACCCCTTGATATTTTTGCAAGTAGAATTAAAAATTAAAAAAAAAAAAAGAGTGTGCAATCAAAGGTTGTAACATCATCCAAAAATATATCAACTGAAAGAGAATTACTTTTTTAATTCATAAATATAGGGTGGAGTTAAATAGAACTGAACTAGACTGTATTTGTTGTTAGTTTGAGCTCCAATGCTTTTATTTAGACTCATTTGGACCCGAGTACCCACCCCCCACCCCCCGCCGCCTCTACATCTGTATGTATAAAAAAATACAAGATGCCCACTGGACTTTCTTTTTTTTTTTCTGACAGAAGAAGCTGATGGGTGAGGAAATGTACAAACAGACTGAGACACACACCAGCAGCAAATAGAAAGGGGGTCGACCCGATTGCACATTTCCACGCTTTCTCCTGGTGAGGATTCACGGACGCCGTTCCCCCTCTACGACGAAAACACGGGTGACTTTTGAGGACCAGTCAAGTGTGAGTTAGTGTGCGAGGCGTGGTCGCTTTGGAATTTTGCAAACCTCCAAAAGGAAATTACAAAGAAGCAAAACTCAAAAGCTCGACCAGACAATTTTGTCTAGACACCACCAGTGTTCATTGGGGGAAATGTTTTTTATTTTTGAAAATAAAACAGAATGGATTGAACTGAAACTAGCCGGTTTGGCTGAAGACTCCCAGCCTTTCGTGTAAGGTTCATAGTTGCTCTCCTACAAGATGGTCACAGACTAACCTGGGGGCTTCTTTGCACATTTATCCACAAATAGAAATGTAAGCAGATGCATTATTAAATGTGGCCAAAGGAATGATTTTAAAATATTCACAGAAACACTTATAGCTTTTTCCATAGCCGCCAGGTTCATCATTTTCAAACACTGCTGCGTGGCGCAACCCCCCCAGAAAATGCCTATAAATACCGCTCACCTGCTGGGCTATTGACTGTGCAAAAACACTTAAGAAATGGGAGGCTACTCCAAGCAACATTGACTAGCAACGTAAATAGAAAAAGGAAGTTATGTTCTTCAAACTCAGAGATAACTCCTGTGAAAACAGCAACATAAAAATTTGTCTTGGACTTGATTCTTCATTTAGGTTTAAGTCTCTCAAGGCCAAATAGGCTCACTTTTTACGCATCGGGAACCGAGCTGATGGTTTTAGTTTTCTTATTTTCTTCTTCTTCAAAAAAAAAAAAAAAAAAACAATGAAGGAGAAAAAAATGGACAAATTGTAGAGAAAAAAGCAGAGAAAACCAGTAAAACATTCAGTAACCAAAAGCATGGTTTCCCAGAGGGGAATGAGAAGGTGGAAGGAGAGGGCGTGTGCCAGCCCAAAGCATCAGTTTGCTCTTTTCTTTCCTCCTCGCATTAGCATGTGAGACGGTACAAAAACCAGTCAGTCTGGCCAGATGTTTAGGAAATGGAGAAATGATGGGGTTTCTGACATTTTTTTTTTACAAGCAAAACTTGGCCCCAGCCAATATCTTCATATTCACCATGACTACTGCTGCCATAAGCCTTTTTTTTTGTATCTGGTGTTATCGTACAGGAACAGGGAGCCACGTGTTCGTAGTGTCGACGTCTTTAGATGCATCCGACGCTGCAGCAGCGCATAACTTACCTCACTTCAGTGAAAGCAGTCCCCCGTTTTTCATTCATTCCATCCAATCAACTCTTAACTTGGTGAAGCCCACCACCGATCAGACTGCACTGTGTTAATATGGTCTACCACCAAAGTAGATGTATAAACAGGCTCCACAACCAGAAAAGATTGTCTCATTAAAGTGAGGTCTGTCTCATGAAGTCCTTCAACCGATTAAATAACAGACCAGAACCGGATCTTTCAGTCCAACCGAATCGGTGTTTTCATTTGGTGAATGCTGCCACGACAGCCCACATTAGTTCATTGACGTTGGGCTTTGTGCTCTCCTTCTCGGGCTCCAGCTCTAGCAGGGAGTGGACTCTCTTCATGCACAGGTCATACTGGTCGTCTTGGAGTGGGGCAAAGGCGTTCTCGAGAACATCGGACGAATGAGCCAGAAGGATCAAGGATAGGACCCTCTTGTCCATGCGATGCGGATCGTTCACCCACTTATCCAAAACGGAGTCCTGGACCTTCTTGATAAGGCGCTGTAGAGAGCACAATGAGTGTGTGGGTTACATCGACGTAAATCCGTTTTAAAAACACCAGATAAAGAAAAAGTGAATCAAAACTCTTCTAATAATTATGTTAAACACTAACCAAAAATCTAAGTGAGGGCTGAAAGTGTAGTTACAATCAGCCAGGTTTGGGACAGTTTTAAAAGCAAAAGTAACAGAAATCAGTCTGACCAATCAGACGTGGTTAACGTCCTCACTTCCTGGTGCCAAAATGGCTCAAAGTTTCTCAGTTCTAACAAACAATAGCACCTCAACATCGTGTTTAGCTGTGTTGCTTCCCACGGGATCTGTTGTCAGACTGTGTAAAAAGTGTATAAAATAATAAAACTTAAAGACGTGTGCCTGTCCAGCTTCAACACCACTGACAGCACTACATCTCCCATGATGCATCGGGTTAAAGTGACAGCATCTCTTACTGCGCTGTTGTTAACTGTCATGAAGCACAACAAACACAAACAGGGACCAAATTTAGTTTCAGACTTTAAGAACTTTTGATAAATTTGAAGTCAAGTTTAAATAAAAGTGATAAGATAAGAAACAGGATTATGGTTAAGAGGCCAAAAGACACATTTGAACTAAATTAAAAAGAAGTTATTTAATCCAAAAACCTTTTTTTAATTAGAAAAAAAAAACCTGAATGGACTTGAATATCATAATGCTGGTCTTTCTTGTGTAAAATTTATCAAGCATGTTATAATTATATAAGGGAATATTCTTTTCTTTTTTTATAATCTCAATGCAGATATTCACGGAGATCAAAATGAAGAAAACCCATATGTGTCTGCCAATGTCCAGACGTTAACCCCACTGAGAACTTCAAGGTCATGCTGAAGAAAACTAGAAATTATGTCGCAATCAAAGCTGAAGAAAACTAGAAATTATGTCGCAATCAAAGCTGAAGAAAACTAGAAATTATGTCGCAATCAAAGCTTAAGGTGGACTGACAAAACAACCATAGGCTAACATCGAATCTTTGGCTTTAAAACAACCTCATCTGGGTTTCTATAACAGTCTGTCCCGCCTTTACGCCCACCTTTGGAAAAGATTATGGCTCAGTGGTATAAGAATGCAAACAAACCCCAGATCGGAAAAACTTGCTTCAAATGGGCTCAAAACAAACCAACAGATAAGATCAAAAAGCGATCTGTGCAGCAATTTCCTGTCACTGCTTAGAATTTCAAAGAGAGAATTCCTTTAACATCAGAGATGTCATGTCCCACAAGTTATCAGGTAAACTTAATTACATGACAAGAGTTTTGGAAGCTGCCAATGTTGCTTGTTTAAGGCCATGTCACACAGCCACTACGTATATTTTGTGCATATAGCACGGATGAGAATTGGTCGTACGTCAATATGTGAGAAAAGTTATGGAAACTACGAGACATTTTCATAGATTTATCAAGAATGAAACATTAAAACCATGGAAAAAGTATGAAAAAAAGCAACAACACAAAGGACACGTAAATCAGTGTAGAACATGAACCATCCGTGATTATTGCACTGCTTATATGCAATTAGTTTGTGATTAATACGGCAATTACATAATTTTAATGAAATATGTACGCCGTACACGCAATATAGAAGTTATACATCTGTGGTACATGCGTGAAAACTCCATTAAGCATTTGTGGACATATATGGAACGGTTGTGGAAAGCCACAAATTTGCCACAAATATCTAGCAAAGATCACGCATAATTGCGTATGATTTATGTAATAATTTCATATAATCTATGTAAAGTATGCGTAACTTGCATGATTCTTAACCGGCCTATAATTTTGAACAGCTGAAAACTATATTTACATAAAGTTGGCAGGTGGACTTGACACGTGAAGAAAGAACTTTATGTAAACGTCAAACACTCAAGTCCACCTATTTTATGACATCTTGTCATTTTATAAGCCTGGCTGGTAGTTACACATTAACATCTCCAAGGAGATAAATCCTGTTTTGGTTTCCTTCTTAGAATTAATAAACCAAACTACGGGTTTTTTACAGTTAGGGCTGGGGTTAAAAAAAAGGATAAATGTGTCAACTTGAGAGACAAATTATGGCACAATAATCCTTAGATCAATTTTCTGTATCAGTACTTTTTCTGCACTTAGGCCACATTTGCTAAAAATAACATATAGCTCTTTATAGAAAAGCTAATGTCTCAAAAATAAATGGTATTTCTTCAAAAGGCATATAATAAGTGTGTAATTCATAACCCATCAACTCCATAATTCTGAGTTGTAATAATCAAAAAGGTTTAATTGAAAAGATGGTCATGGTTACAATATAATTCAAATAGAACAACTTTATCTACAGCTTTATATGTTGTTGGATATAAATTTCTTTGCTAGAAAAAGTATAAATGTGTAATCTAGTTAGCTCTTTAGCTCATCCAAATAAGTAATCAAATACGAAACAACCCTGCGACAGACTGGCGACCTGTCCAGGATGTCCCCTGCCTTTGCCCATAAGTGGCCAGGATAAGCTCCAGCAGCCCCGTTACCCCGAAAGGGAAAATATGGATGAAAATGAATGAATGAATACGAAACAAATAAAAATAATAACATCCACTCAAAGAGAACCTAACAGGAAATGCGAGTTTGAGAGCTATCATGCGCATACTACTATCCTTTCAGAAAACACCAGTGTTTAAAGAAGAGGTCAAACCGGTTAAAAATAGAAGTAGGGCGTGATGGTTCATTTTCCTAAATGTTTACCTACTCTTAATTGTGTTATTTGTTACTCTTTTTCTATCTAAAATAGTTTTTAGATTAACTCTGCCAATTGAAAAAGCTGAGTGCTCACTTGTCGTACCTGCTTAATGGTGCTATTGGTGAGCGGATGCGTGGTCATGTCGAAGAGCAGGAAGTTCTGTTTCTCTGTGGTCAGGACCCCTTTCTCAACTAAGTTCTTCGCCAGGCGTTCTCTGACATTTCTCAGCTGGTAGTGCAGCTTCAGGGGATTCCAGGTCTCTCCTAGAAAACACCAGACAGTTTTAGTGAAAGGCCAAATCCAAGGTATAAAGTTACCATCGAAACACCTTCGAAAACTACACAGTTATCATCAGTGAACTCTTAGGCTAATCTGTTCTAAATACACCAAGAACATGGTGTATTTAACACCACGTAACAAGAACAGCACAGCGTATGCAAATAATAATAGCAGATTACAGAAGGTTTTTGCTTCGCAAAAGCAGAAGAGCTTATCTCACCACTCAGCAGCTCTATCCAGCTCTGGACAGTTTCTGGAGGCTGGGTTTCTTTAATGTGCTTCAGGGCCTCGTCCAACAGCACGTCTCCCGTTGGAGCATCAGACTTGCAGATTACCTTCCCGAAAAAAAAAAAAAAAAAAGACAAAGGAAGATACCCGTTAGTCACACCCTAGAAAACGTACGCAAAACAAATAGTGAGAAGTAGGGCTATTCCTGGTTAGGATTTTCCATTTCATTTATTTATTCAGTTATATTTAAACAGGTCAATTCTCAACACGTGTTTGCTCAAGGCGCTACACAAAAGGAAACATCAATTATTTACTATTATTATATAGGTTATAATATTTATTCATTTTGAATATTTCAACAGCTATAGTCAAATTCAACACAGATAAGTCAAACAAAAAAAAGAGGAAGGAAGGATAAAGGGACGGAGAGGAGTTTCCTAAAAAAAAAAATTAAAAAAATAGAAGCCCGAGGGCAACAATCTGCCATAAACAGTCAGAAGGATAACAAAGAAAAACAGAAACAGAAAATCCAACTATCCTGAAATAATTTAAATTAATGTCATTTAAAGTACATTTAAAGTTCCAATCATCTTTTGATGTGTTGTTTCTGGTACTCCTTTAATTGTTATGCAGTTTCTAGCCCAAACCCCAAAACCTGTTGTTTTCCAGGACATAGTTTCTGCAGAGCGGCAGTATTCATTAGAAATCCGCCTCTGAGTTATGGGCGGGGCCATTGCTATGGAGCACCCCCCCCTTCCCAATTACCGACAGCTTTCTGTTTACGTGCTTTCCCACTAGCTTACAGCCCCTCATATCCCCCAACCAAACATGACAGGTGCAACAAAAATGGTGAGCAATAGCCGACATCCAGCCAGACTCCAGCTCTGACGAGGGAAAAACACAGACGTACACTGATCTAGTCGTCCACAAGTGATAATGTCATAATAATGCATCAGAAAGGAGGTCTTTTTTAAACCATATTTTTTCATCTGCTCCTGATTCACAATGATTTTAGGAAAGAAATACTCAGAAATGCAATTTTAAGCCTATTTTTTTCTTTATAAATGCCCTCCATTGTCAGAAAAATGTCACAAGAACATGTTTAAAAACAACAACACAATTTTCTTTATCAGAGTAGGTTTTGAAAACACAGAAACATCATTTAGTTACAGTTCAGGAGGAAATCCTGAAAGATTTGACGCTGATTTCATAATTTATCTTTACCTTTCTGGCAAGAAGGCTTTTCCTCCTGACCCCACAGGGCTCCAGATGTAGCCTCCCCCTGAGGGCCAGCTCCACCAGCATACACCCACGGAGACCGGAAGAAATACAGTCGTTCCAGAAAGACGTGTAACCCTGAAGGAGAGGAGGAAGAGGACAAAACACGACTTCCTTGTTAACAAACGTGTTAAGCAAGTTGAGATACATACTGTCAGGTTGTGGCAAAAAAAGAACACAGTCGGTTTGCTCAAACCCAAAGACCCAAGCAACTCAGTGAAGTTGTCAATCAGCGGGAAATAACTTTTGATCCGCGGAATCTAGTTTATCCAGACAAAAAGTAGAGCCAAACGGCCGCGGTGAGATTAAAGCCACCTACTACTAGCCGATTGACACGTTGCACTGTGACATCATAAATAAATACGAGATGCCCGTAAAACATTTTCCGAAAAACAATTTCAAAATCAAGCTTAAAAACACAAATGGAAGTCGGCGGCACTGACATTTATGCTTGGGGAACCAAAGTAAACACTGGTGGTGTTCTACGGTTATGTTAAACTAATTGGTGACTAGCTAGCTTAGTCGGCGAACAACACAAACAACCGTCACCTCTCTATCCTTGAGGCCCAGGAGCAACACTTCCTCCATTAACGTAAGTCTGGTTTCCTTGGAGTCCCCTTTGTCGTCGTCTTCCTCCTCCCCGCGGCGGGCCTCGTCGTCCTCGTCGCCAGACCCCTTCTCCTTGTCGGCGGCGGCATTGCGACTAGCCTCGGTCTTCCGTTGGACGAGGCCCGAGGTTCTCTGCGTTAGAGAAGTCATCCCTAAAAGACGGCAGCTTGTTCGGATTCGAAGACAAACAACGGATGCAAACAGAGGTAGGCGCGAGCCGCATGTAACTTCACTCTGTAAGGTGGGTTTAAGGGGGAAACAGTGAGTCGGATCGAGCCGAAACGGCCGCTGACGTTAAGCTCGGCTCGGGATTCCTGCAGAAACTCTGCCTACTTCCTGATCCAACATGGCGGCGAATGCAGTGACGTCAAAGTATGAGCCGTGAATGCGTCTCCGGTGTTACCTTCATGGTCATCGGGATTTCTTTTGAACGATATATGTTGCCAGGTAGGTGAGTGGTGAAATTATCCATAAAACACAACAGGATAATACACTTATGATTAAGCAACATTCTTTGTTTGTTTCATAAAAAGCATCGCAGGATAAAAAAATAATATTTTTTTATTGTAAAATTGTTTTCAGCTTTTAATAAAGAAAAACTATACTTTTTACAAGTTCAGACTGATTCCAGTATACAATCAATGTGTGCAGATGCAGATACCATGACATTAAAGGTGTTCATAATACAATTACCTTGATATTTCAGGGTTTACTCAGAGTTTTGTGGACTCTCAATGTAGCTGAGGTTACTCCAGTACATTGATAATTGTGTTTTTGTGCCATTTCTTTTATCAATTGATGCGAATAAGGAGAAGATGAGAAAAAGCAGTTGGAAACAACCTGTAGCAGTGACTGTGTTACAGTTGGCAGGCTACAACGTCCCTGCGCCGCTCCCTTCGGATGCATCTATACTTGCAAACAAAAAGATGTATGTACATCTTCCTCATCTGAGCTGGCGTCTGGCTCCAAACTGTAAAGCTGGATAGATCCAATATTGCTTGCCATTCTTTTACACCATGAATGTTAGGTTGGGGTTGTGAGGGTCTGTATGTTAACAGGATAGAGTATAAAGTAAGGGATAATGGGAAATGAGCGAAGGCTCACTCTGCACCAACAGTCCTGCCCACAACTGAGAGGTGAATTTTTGATTTACTACTGCTACTCTGCAGAAACTATGTGTAAGAAAACATAAATATATATTTTCACTGTGGCTAAAAATTGCATAATAACAATTAAAGGACTACCGGGAACGCTTTGACAACATATCAAAAGATGATTGGAGAGGGACTTTAAGTGACGTTAACTTATTTCAGTTGTATTATTGGTTTTACTGCAACAATCCAGGGTTTTTCCTGGTTGGAAAAATAACCAGTGAATTTCTGCCATTGTTAAAAGGTAAACAGTAAACAATTACTACAGAAAGTTTTACATTTGCTTGTTTTTCTGAAGATTATGTAATACAATTGCACTGGAGTTTTTTCCCCTCACAGCATGACACGTCAATATACATTATCAACACTAGGTGGCAGGACTTGATTGTGAAATATGACCAGGCATCTCCTCTGTCTTTGTTTTTATTATCAGTGTTACCAAGGAAACCTAAATTATGTCTACTTTACTTTGATAGAATATCACAACCATTAAGCCCTTCGGAACATTTGAATTCAGCAACAATCTTTTATGATTCACGCCAAAGTCATCTCCTGTTTTCTTGTTTTCTTAGAACATAAACTTTGCTCATGGACGGTCCACAATGAGCCAAAAGGTTATGTTGTTGTACTGTTAGACAGTCTTTTCATTGGCAGACGTCTGTCAGAGATACACACTGTGCAAATAAAATCCTATATTTCTCCTAATTGCAGTTTTTTTTTCTATGTTTGTCATGCATAAATCACTTGTGCAAGCTAATGCAAGGTAAATGATGTCTTTCTTGTATTATTTTATTTAATTTGTAGTTACTTTTTTATTACAGCAAAATGAACACAGGAAATTCGTTTTTTAAGAAACATTGATGATTCAAGTAGCGCATTTCTGTTCTCATAAAGTTTGTCATTCAAGAGTTTAAAGTTTAAGTTACTTTAGATTTTTTTGGTTATCATTAATACTGTTTATTACACGCTAAATTGGTTGTTAGGCAGTAAACTGGGGCATACTATCTGGCCTGCACATCTGGGATCAATTTTCCAGCTCAGTCTACTCTGAACACCCATACCGTGGAGCTGGTTATCCAATATAAATCTGTGCAAGTTATTCAAACCACAACCACATTCGATAGAGGTGACCCCCCAACCTTCCTTTTTTATTTTTATTTTTTTTTACTGAGGTACGGTCAACACCAGAAGATGCTGAAATGCTTTTTATTAGAGGCATTTATTACTAAAAAAGTCAACAAGCAAAAGTTACTCAATCAGTTTTGAAAACAAGCACATCTTGCCTCAAACAGTGACAGCTCAAGTATTTGTTAGTCATATTTTGAGTTCATTGATGTTAATTTATAAAAGAATACTTTTATTGTTATGATGGGAATTGAGGCTATAAGGATGTCTGTTGAGATAAATAGTGCCTTCGAACAGAAGTCTTGACTGACTTTAGCACAACTTTTCTGTGAAAGTCAAGTAAGCTTCGGTTTCGTTTGTAATTTTAGACATAACTGATCATCGGGAAGTGAACATATACTGATATAAAGTCTAAAGTTTAATATGCAGAGCTGCTGATGCTTGATTGTACTAGTTTTTCTGTGGCTCGATGTAGTCATGTTAAAGCTAGCTTTACTAGTTGTGAATGCCCAGGCGCAATAAGTGTCTACAGCCTTGTATTTAAGAGGAAATACTTTGCTGGAGCTTGCTAAGCTATTATGAAGTGACTCAGTCACATTTTAAACAATTTACAATATCATGAACATTGTAATATCTAAGCTTTTCTTTTTGGTAGTCTTGTGTGTTGTTAAAAATGCATGGCGTTCATTGATGACACGCAGAGGGTTAAACATAAAGCAGATTATGAGTGCAATGTTTCTTAGTTTCAAGTCTTTTGCAACCGACAGCTGTGAGATTAAGGGATTTGAAGATGAATCCGGAGGGAGTTACATGTGTATGGAACTGCAGCAGCAGGTGAGTGTGTGGCTGTGATACTCCAAGATTTCCTGAATAGAAGCAGAGTGGGGAACAAGCTCCAAGAGACTGCCCATAACCTCTTCCTGAAACACAATGAAAGCATGTCAATCTGGAAGCTAGTTTATGAGTCCCCCCAATGACCTGCAGGTGTGATAGAATCTGGAGAAATCCAGCTGGGATCAGCACTCTCAACCACCTACTCAGACTGAGAACACAGTCTGGTCTGGGGTGCCATGCCACCTTTTTACTGGTTGACAGTTGTGATAATCACCACATAACCAGGGTTAGTAAGTAAGCTAACTTCAAGTTAGTGATGTATTTAACATGATTTAACACACACAACTGTATACAAAAAGACTCACAGTAACTGAAATGAAAACGCAACAATGGGGCCTTTCTGTCAGCCTTGATTCTATGTGCAGACAACTTGTCATCCATCCATCCATCCATCCATCCATCCATCCATCCATCCATCCATCCATCCATCCATCCATCCATCCATCCATCCATCCATCCATCCATCCTCTACAGTCTCCTCTCGATAGAGCAAGCCCAAAATACTTCTCCAGTGAGGCATCAGGGCCAGCATAATTATATTCTCTTGATGTGAAAGAGCAATAGCTCTACTCTGAGCTCCTCACCCTATCACTAATGCTACCCTTTGGCAACATGTGTTCAAGTGGCCACTTCCAATCTAAAGTCTGTGTAAACGTATGTAAACGCGTGTTTTGGGCTTCTGCGTTTTAAACTGTGTTGCTCATATATAGCTACGCGAGTTTTTACAACAGTTTTTACGTACAAAATGTGTAGCCATTGAATGGGTGTTGAGAGTTAAACCAGCTGAATTTTGATCAGTAAGGGACTCGGATTTGGTTGTGACGTAAGGGTAAGGTCCTTTCATATAGTCCTTTCATATGTGAAATTTAAAAAAAACCTGGAGCAAGATTTGCTAGGTTTGCACCACTTTGACATTTTGTTCCAAGCCTTTTCCAACTGGAGGTACATGCACTAGTATCGGGTAAGCAACAAGTCCAGTGTGAACACTGTATGCTAAAAGCGCGTTCAAGAACCCGGCTTTAGCCCGGTGTGCACGTAGCGTAAGGGAGGACCCAGCCGCCCTGCAGAGGAAACTCATTTCAGCCACTTATATCCAGGACCTTATCCTTTCAAACATAACCCAGAGCTAATGATCATAAGTGAGGCTAGGAACACAGACTGACTAGTAAATTAAAATTGTTGCTTTTCAGCTCAGCTCCTTCTTCACTACAATCTAGCAGCTGTACCTGTCGCAAGCCTTTCCTCACTTGTTACCGGTTACTTTAACTCCTCCATCT
Organism: Oryzias latipes; assembly: GCF_053564925.1. Taxonomy (NCBI): domain Eukaryota; kingdom Metazoa; phylum Chordata; class Actinopteri; order Beloniformes; family Adrianichthyidae; genus Oryzias; species Oryzias latipes. The sequence goes on along the minus strand of NC_136248.1, from coordinate 24,768,936 downwards.
GGTACAGCAGCTCTCCACCTCCCCAGCAAAAGCAAACTACTCCCTGTCAGACTCCAACATTCATTGGAAATGGATCTGACTTACAAAGCAAGGTCCTGCTCAAGTTGTATTGAGAATAGATAGCCCTTAGTAACCCAACTATTCAAAAATTTTTGTAAACTAAAGATGCTTGTATAAATGCACTTCTATGGTTTCTAGTTTGTTTATCTTTCTTTAAAATATGAAGACAGTAAATCATGTGGAGTTTCCATCTAACAAACATATTCTGCTTTCCTGACACAGTGGAGTAGCACTGTGATTTTTATAGAGATGATCCTCCAGACATTTGGAAATCTTCTAAATGTAAACAATAATCATTTAGCTTTAAAGCCATGACAGTTAGGGTAAATACAGCATTTATTCTGAATATCTGTACACAGTCCAGGCCACAATGACAGAATCCAGAAGCAGTAGGATCGTGTAGAAAAAGTCTCATGCGTAACCTACTTGTGCTGACGTCTTGGAATACTGTACAATAAAAGAATTCCTTTTCTGAGCTGTCATAAAATACTATCAAACAAACATGTAAATCATATTTATATGGTCGAATGACCTAAATGTTTTTTGGCGTATCAGCTCATTGCCTGCTGCCACTTTGACACGGTTAATAAACCTTTTGTTCCCTGCGAGGCCTGTCAGAGACCTATGGTTTCAAATGGCTAGAACAAAACATCTGTACCTTTCACTTTGGACATTTTTACCCACTGATCTTGGCGTTCTGGTCTTGACACAGAGCTCAAATCACTCCCCAGAGCTTTAAAAGAAGCCACACTCAGGTCCATATTGGAGCTATTTCCTGTCTCTGGAGTGGGCAAAAGAGTGACCCTTAGTGACCTTCCCATATAAATGCACATGGATGCACTCTCTTAAACATATGTGCCCACTCATTTGGGAAAACACCCCCACAAAGAGTTAGCCGAGGAAGTCCCTCAGATTTGCGCTGCAGCCAGTGAGTTATAGATGCACTTAGTTGTCTGGTGCACAACATCTCATAGGAGAATAACGACTGGAAAAATATAATTATGTTTAAAAGCTTGTAATTGTCAAAAGATTTCCTTAGAAGCCTGACACAAAGCAGAATCACAATTTAGGAGTAACATGTGGAGGACTTTGAGAATGAAGGTCAGAGTAGATTTTCATCAGGTTTTTGCCATGATGTATAAAAAAGAGAACTTTCTGTGTGGAAATAATTCGAGATTAAAAGGTCACATCTGCAAACTTCTCTGTGGTGAACATTGTTTTTCTCTTCTGGGGTGGTATACGCTAAAACGAGGAAACAGAAGCTCACTGCAAAGAAGTGGAGGACAGCAATTCCAAGGACGCGACGCACAGGCCTTTATGGCCAAGATTTGTCTGTGTACCATTGAGTAGTAATGATGATAGTAATGGAGAAAGAATAATGGAGTGAAACAGAAGCACAATAATGTCTGTGAGAACATCTGCTCCTGTTCTGCACAATCACAGGAAGGGCTTTGCTTTTGCCCCATTCACTGTGACATGAGCAGAAAGCACAACAATGAGGTCATGCTTTGACAATCTTTAATGCAACTATCCAGAGAAACTTTGCTGCAGAGCAAAGTACTGAATACACGTATTGAAAGATTTGAATCGGCTATAGTCCCTGGACTAAGGAAGTGTTTTATCACATGCCTGTAACTGAATAAAGCTGTTGTTTACGGATAAGCCAGAAACAAAATAGCATGACACTTCAAAGAGATTTTTTTTTTTGCTATTTTGAGTACATTTCTGTTATAGTTTTTAAAAGAGCAATAACTAAAGTTGGTTTGTTTTAAGATGTGCTTAATAAAAAAGAAAAAAAGTGAAATTCTATTATTTCTTGTGGCAAGTATTATTTGTAATTGTCTTTTAGCAAAAGAAATCCTTAATGTAGTTACAACTGAAAACCCCCCAAAATTAGAATCAAACTAAGGTTTTAAATTAACATTTTGCATAAATTAAAAACTAAAAAAGACAATGAACAAAAAATGCTGGTACATGCAACCTGAAAGGCTATTGCACACCCTGTTGAGGTAATCTTTGCAATCATACAATCTCTGGACCTGAAAGTGAGATTTTTGCAATTATTTTGCGTCACATCTCATGAGCAAAAATGCTCCAGTTGTCTCATGCTGGAGGGGGCCTTCTTTAGACACCGTCTTTTAGAAATCCTTTTATGGATTTTTAGTTTAGATTAGGGGTTGTAGAACAACATGAACTGAACTCCTGTCTGTCTCCAGCAAATAACCTTTTTATGTTAAACTGTTCAAGTGAAAATGTATAATTGTTAATATGAACATTAACACAAGGACAAAACAAACTTTTACACTTGTTTTATACTGTAGATTTTGGTTGAAAACATCTTAGAAACTCAAAACAGTGTTTTTCTTCTTTTCTTTTAGCCTCTTAAAGATGACCCTCCTTTTCCTGTTCGGCCCCTTCTAAGTTTCTGCAGGAAGCCTCAAACAATGGTTCTGAAACTTAGCTGTGAGACACACATTTGCAACGTGCGCAGACAAACTCAACATTAAGTCACACGTTCTCATATACAGTAAAGACAAGCCTTTGTTGTTTGTCTGGCAAAAACTGTGTTAAAAAGAATCCCTTGTGGTTTAATGAGGCTTCACATTTGTGGTGACAGAGAAGTCCACGACTAAGCAGTGCAGCTGACCCAGCTTTACTTACCGTACTATTTACTGCATATTGAGATGAAACTAATTACTCAATTAAATTATTGTGGTGCCTCGATCACAGAAAGACAAAAGACATTCTTCATTTTCTACTTTTGAAGTAGAAATGTAATTTAGGCGTAATTGTCTGTGTCTCTGAAAGTCTAAAAGATAAGCCTATTGGCTATTATGGAAGCCCCTTGGCCTCTATGAAAAATAATTTTGGTCCCAAATTTCACCAGGGCATATATTTTTAATGTACAAGTCCCGAGCTTTGTTTTTATTGCTAGAAGAAAAGGGGAGAAAGTGAATCTTATATTAAAAATAAGCTAAATACTGATAATGCATTTCTTTAGTCAAAGCCAACACATTTTAACAAGGTTTCTTCACAGCTTATCAAAATGCTATGGCCAGGGTACAGTGAAGACACACCCTTCTTATTGGAGAAACTTGTTTTTATATTAAGAAGCTCCTGGTGTTAAACATTCTGTAATCAGCTAACAGTTTCCAGAAAGTTCTTTCACATTGGCAGGACTCTAGTGTTCTGGTTGTTCTGGATGAAGACAGCTTGGTACTGTCCTGAACAAATACTGGCCAGGAAGGAAAGAAAAACCCCAAAAATGTGTCTGTTGCTGCCGGTCTTCTGGCTATGACATACTGATAAGGCCCTTCACGCCGCTAAACTAGGTTTGGAAATGAGACGTTTCATGACCTTTTCGTGTTTCACGCTTCCTCAGAGTGACCTGTTTTGTTTACTGGATATTTTTATGCCTTTTATAGTCAACAATATTCATATGTATTCATTTATTTTTGACTGTTTTATCCCTTTCGGGGTCACAGGGCTGCTGGAGCTTATCCCGCCCACTTGTGGGCAAAGGCAGGGGATACCCTGGACTGGTCGCCAGCTGCAGGGCTACAATCATACATCCATTCACTCTCACACTCAGACTCACACCTAGGGACAATTTAGAGTTGCCAATTTACCTATGAACATGTTTTTGGATGGTGAGAGGAAGCAGGAGGCCCCGGAGGGAACCCATGAATGCATAGGGAGAACATGCAAACTCCTCACAGAAAGGTCCCCCATTGATGTTCTGTTCCAGGTCCCCCAGCCGGGTCTTGAACCGGGGGCCTTCTTGCTGTGATGGCAACAGCGCTAACCACCGCGCCACCGTGCAGCCCAACAATATTCATATATATATGATAATAAATTATCTTTGGTATGCAAAAGAAAGAAACATTTTTTTTTTAAATGAGTTATTTTTGCGAGCTATCTTCCTACCCTGAAGGAAGACGACTGGATCTCTGAGGCACCGGCTTTCGCTCCTTGTGGGTGTGGCCCCTTTCATGACATCAGGCCCTTTTAATTTTTTGTGAATGATGGAAGGTTTGCTAGAGATTATCAAAGTTCTGAGCATCCTGAGCCAAATCAGATCAAGCATCATGTTAGGCGACAACAAATAAAGCAACAATTGTTTAGGTTCAGAAGTGGCGGCAAGGCCATTGGTTTCCCCAAAAGCAGAGGAATAGCATTGAAATAAGCAAATCAAAATTAACTGCTACAAAACAAAAACCTGAAACACGATGTGATCTGGCAATGTACATCTGAAACTGCAGTCAAATTTACAGAGCATTAACAAACAAAAAACAGACACAGCTGGTTGGTTGCAAACTTAAACCTACTGTTCTGTGACTGAGGGAGAAAACAAATTCTAAAAACAGAACATAACTGAACAAAAGCACAACTATAGACAAGAAAATTAACGGTATAAACAACCTGCAATGAATTCTAATGTTTTATTGTTGAGTTTCACAGGCTCATGTCAGGCCATCAATACTGAGCTGACAGAATTCTAATTATAACGTTCTAAACATGTTTTCAAAGTAAGGTGTGAACGATTTCCTCACCAGTAAAAAGGGAAAGGTGCTAAAAGAGTCAAATGTAAAACCCTTTACTGCAAATCTGAGCAACTAATAATCCTGACCAGATGACTGCTCACGCTGCTCTCCTGTTGTGGTCAAAGGCCAAACCACGTTCACCCCAAAACACGAGATTTGTGGCTAAAGAAGTCAAGTGAAAACGAACGTGATGAGGGTGAATAGAGACCTCATGATCTCAATCATCATGGTTGCACAGCAGGAGCTCAGCCACAGCTGGGTTAAACGCGCACACATGCACACGCTGAGCAGAAGCTTGGGGCCTGAACTAGACTTTTAGAGTCCCTTAGAGTTCTTGAACTCATCAAAACTAGTCTGTCAGTGCCAGTGTTCAGGCTGAGGTCTCTCATTGTTTTGTCACGAGAATTCATCAACAAAAAGCCAACTTGCAGTAAAGTCAAAGCCCCTCTGCCTTTTCTTTGATTGAAGCATGATGTTCATGCAGGATGTCATCGAATATGCAGTTCTCCATTTCACTGTTGCTACATGTAGGGTCGTGTTTCTGATACGGGTGTGTTATCAATTTTGCTGACGCTGTTGACTTTACTGTGTCTGACAGAATGCCAATAAAAACACCCAGCAGTTCCAGGGGACTCCACTTTGAAGGGTAAGGTTAAGCCTTTAAAAAAAAACATGTTCGGTGTCATGGCATCCATTTAAAACAGCAACTGTCTCACTGCACTAAAACCAGGCGATGGATAATGAACTCACCGTTTAATAGTTACAACACTAGACAGCCCATATCACTGTGAGACAGTCAGACCTAAACTTTATTTCCTGAAATAACATGGGTTTCAACAAAGACGTGTCATTTCGTTGATGAACGTGAAATATGAGCAAAATACTGCTTACAATAGTCTTTTGTAAGTTTTTTTGTATATCCACCCGTCCATTTTCAGAACCGCTTTCGGGGTCACAGTGTTGTTGGAGCCCATCCTAAATTGTTTGGCAACGGTGAGATACACCCTGGATAGGTCACCAGTCTGTGGCAGGTGTTTTGTACATCAACAATTTAACAAGTTTGTTCAAAAAGTAGAAATTCTTTTTAAAAAGTCCAAATAGCCAATTTTGTGTCGAGAACGTTTTTAAAATACTTTAAAATTCATAGGGGATGGATAAAAGGCAACCTTTTTAAGAATCTGGTAAAACAAAAACAAAAATTCAAAAACCCATTGGGAGGTTAGCAGGGATTACTTTAAACCAAAAAAAAATACTAGACAAAACAAACTCATCTGAAATTCTAAAAGGTATGTTTTTATCAATGCTGCATATGAAGATTTGCAACTAAAGACACTGATTGTAGTATCTCACAAAATAAAACATTTGAATGAATTTTCTTTGTCTGTAGGGATGTGGTGTCATTACTTGAAAGTAAAAAGTGCATTTGGCTCTGTCTTCAGTTTGTGGGTGGGCTCCTGGGAAGCTGAAAATGTCAAGATGCATGCTGTTTTACACATGGAGCATGGACAACTATGTCTTGTTTGAAAGTATGAACATCCTGTGTCTGCACTGTCAGATGTCACACAAGAAAAATGTCCAAATAAATCATTAAGGCATTGAAGATGTTAAACTATTAACAGAATATCTTCCAATCCTTTAGCAGGCCAAAAGAAATCCAATGATATTAAACCAAATTTCCTGTGCACGACACTATTGTCTGGGGAACATTTTGGATAGATATCACATTCCTGTCATTGTTAGCCAGTCTGAATTTAAAAAATGGGTTCAAACTTTGGACTTCATCAACAATGCAGCTTTTTAGGGGACAGAGGAAAACAAATAATCCAGAGGCAAGTTAGCTGCTCTGTGGGGGTGAGAACTAAATCTCAACGTCAACATGACTCCACAGCTGAATTACAAGTATGGAACGTTTGACAGGAAATATGGCTATGGAGTTTTATTATTTTGTAAATAGTAAAAAATAATATTGAAAAGTAATTTTAAGGAGTTAATGTCTGCTTTTCCTTCTGCTTTGGGAAAATGCAAATAATTGAAAAATTAATTGGCTGATTTTAAAACAGTGTTTCACCACTGTTGTTAGATATGTCTGTTTATCCGAGAAAACCTGGATTTTTAAAAAGAAAAACACACTTTTTTATACTTGAGATTGACATTAACCAAGATTAAGGGTAGATTAACTATTTATCCACAAAATCCTGAATATTACCTATTTACTAAGCGTGTCTCAGTAAACCAGGAAGTGCTGTCCTTGCAGTCATTGTCCATCATCAGAAAGTTGTTTGCTGTTGTTGTTTCCAGCTTTTGCCACAAATAATTATTTTGCAAAAAGCAGATTTTTCTGTCAGAATTGGGATTTTCCTAATCCTCTACTGTGTTGTCAAAAGCAATGTTTTTGATAAGTGTGGACTTTACTCCAGTTTTCTCCAGAAAGCAGATCATAACTCAGCTGCTTCAGCACATGCAAATGCACCCATTGAATGCATATAAAAATGTCCATCTTTACAACAAAAACAAACCCCCTCTCAGCCTGGTTTAAGTCTGTTTCTCTGAAGATGAGGGCTATTACCATGAGGGGTCTTTAGTCTGGGAAAAGCTGGGCTATGTGTGTCAGAGTGGCCTTCACATCAACAAATTACTCAACAGAACGTTACCTTGCCATGATTGTTATTTTTTTCCGTCAAGGTGGTGAACAATGGCAGAAAACCACAGACGTCCGGAGATCTGAATGCAAACATGTGTAAAAACATATAAAGTCTCAGTGTTGCATGACCGTTCTCAACAAGATGAATTAACTATCCTTATAACGGGAGAGCAGGGGACTCTGGTGGGTCTTTGACTGAAAACCAGTGGTCGAACTGCAACTGAAACTGCATTGCTGTTGACAGAGTCAGAGGGTCCCGACCCCACAGTGAACTTCAGTGAAGCAAGGCAGCAGATTCTGTCTGACACTCTGAAACAAGATACTGATGACACCTCCAATTACTGCTCACATGCTTTAGATTGATGTTTTCATCTGACCAGGTAGTGATAGCTGGGGTACTTTGAAGATAAGACACTGGGCTCACCACTGGTTCAAACTTTGCAGTCTTTACATCCCACTCCAATCATCTTTGATCTATTTAAAAAGCGTTCACTGTTTTTTTAAAATCATGATTATGCTGATATTAGCCCAAATCAAAAACCCAGATCATTTTCTAAGACAGTTTCTGCAGAGCGACACTGGTTCAAAAGAAATTCACCTCTAAGGTGTGGGTGGAACTGCTGGCATGGAGAAAGCCTGCCCCATTTCCCATCATCCCTCTGTTTACACATTCTTTTGATAGCTTGCAGAAGGAGTGGGCGATCCTGGGGATTTGGGTATTGATCCTATACCAAATAATTACAAGTACAACCCATTTAAGATCATCTAGATATAATTTAATGTACACCCTTTTTTTTTTACTGAGCCAATAAGACAGAATTCTTTTTCAAGTAATGCAGAGAAACATGACAAATTAACATGTTGTCACTAAAGAAAAATCTGAAAAGAAGGATCTGCTTTGTTTCACTGATCTGTCACAGGACTCAGTCTTTTCTCCCTGGAATGCAACCTAAGTGGCTTTGATGTGATTCCTCCAAGCAGCCTATTTGCTACTAGCGCCAAGAGGGGACTTTCCAGGACTAAGGTGCCCATTTTCTGTAACACAACAGAACCAGAACGTCTCTATTTAGCTATAAAGTAATCAGCAGCTCTGGAATATAAATCCTGACAGCATACATAGAAAGGACTGCCAACTGTTGTGTTCTTTAAAGACCCTCCTCACTGAAAATGATGTTTTTGGTGTTTTTCACATTTTCTTGCAACATTTTTCTGATGATGGAGGACATATAATAGTAACATTAAATTCAAAATTGCACTCCTGAATTCCTCTTTATTCAAATTGTTCTGAATCAGGAGCAGACGAAAAAACAAAAAAAAGAACACTTTTGTGATGTTTAAATACACTGGGTGGGCCACAAGCCACAAGGGGGGCAGGGTTGCATCAACAGTCCCGCCCACAACTCATAGTTCCGATGAACTACGACCACTCTGCAGAAACTGTGTCATAGAAAATGACCTGTGTTTTTAAATTTGGCTAAAAACGGCAAAATCACAATTAAAAGACTATGGGAAACACTTTTAAAAATAAATTAAAGATAATTGGAGTGGAACTTTAACTTGAAGACTTAATAGATTTTACACTCTTAAACTGTAAATATGCTTCTTTTTAATTAACTTGTATATTATAATATATCAAAAATAAGCCTGATATGCAAAGTTACCTGGGTTTTTTGGAAGAAAAATATTTGTAAAATGCTTGGTCCTTTTAATTGAAATGTGTTACATTTTGAGAGTAAAGAAGGCTTGTTCATTCTTTTCTTTTCTTTTTTTTGCCTTATTTAGTTCTTACAACATGCAGAGTAAACTTTTCATGTCTTCATGTGAGCTCTTTATAAAGAAGGAAAGGTCTGACGTCTCAGTTGTTTATCTTCATTATCTGGTAACGGAGTAGGTGATCTCAGTTTAAGGACATAATTTATACAAAACTTTATTTATTGTCATAAACTCCATAGATGGTGACCACAAATGCTTAGACAACACTGTTTTGCAAACTGCTACATAAAAGAACTTCAGAGTAAACTTTGAGCAATCTCAAGCCTAAGATGGCCATATTTGGTTGAGAAGGTGGAGCGTGAGAGTGTGTACTCTTAAATATTCTAAACTAAACTACATAGTTTGGATTAGAGGACTGAATCTGGTTTATGACACAAAAACAGACATTTATATATACATATATATATATATATAAAAAATGCACAGACATTGCTTTCCATCTAAATCTGATGTAGTTCTCCCATTTTCTTAGGTCTTTATGGGAAGTATTTGTTATTGGAAAATGACTTGTGTAAGTTTACACAGGTACACTTCACAGGAAATCAAAGACTTTCCTCAAGAATAAAAAATCAAAACTGACTAGTGCTTCACATTTGAAGCTCTTTCTGTTGTTGTTTTTCTTCACCAATAAAACTGTGTCTGCTTTAATGACTATCCACTTATTAGATTAAGAATGATTTACCATTTAAGGTTGTCAATTTTGTCCCCAGTACCACTCAGAGTGTATTTTCCTCATAGTGATGTGAACTCTACACAGTCCTATAACATCCTTACAGTAAATGGCTTTCGCTAAATATGATGGATTGTTATTAGTGGAGGAGAAACGATGCTTAATACTCAACCTTCGCATAAAAATACTGTCTGTTTTAATGTAATTACCAGGCGCACTTATAAGGAATTCAATGAAATAAATTGCTCTTGGTAATTTTTTTTGCCATTTGTCACTCTTTACAAATAGTGGTGCTTTCTGCAGACTGTTGTCTTTAAAGGCGTTTCCTTTACAAACCTAAGTGTTTTTTTGTTTCCTGGTATTTTTTGATAAAGTTAGACAAATCTAATAAATAAGTCTTAAAGATGCAGTGAGCTTTAGCTATTTGTGCATTGCAGTCCATAATCTATATTTCACGGAGAAGATTAAGGAGACAGAACAGAAAAACGCATTAGCATAGACCTACATGGTCTAATAGAGGAATATAGCATGTCAAAGTGAAAGGCGATGCGAGACGGAAGGATCAAACATGAAAACATAGATTGCCATTAGTGCTCCACATTGTTATCAGCAGAAAAACAGGAGTGGACTGAGGCATTTTGGAGGATGAGGAAAGGGGGTAGATGGGTGGGGAGGTGCATTTAGTGCATTGAAACTAATCAGAGTCTTCCTGAGTCTCAGCTGGGGATGTCTGTACGGTTGAAGACAGGAAAGACTCCTGTAAACTGTCTCATTTGATGGGTGTTTCTGAGATCCAGTTCTGGGCAGATGGGCTCCTCTGTTGACATTAAAAGTGTAGCTGTGTTGTGTTTGCTGATTCCATGTTCTGTTTAATCTTCATTTTCTTCCTAATGATATGTCCCCAAAGACATTTAAATAGGTTGTACTGTCATTTTGCACAGAAGCTTTTTATTTTGCCTCTCATGTTCAGTAGTAAGATGTACACATAATAATAATTCAATAAAAATAACCACTTTAAGAAATGGACATAAGTTTTTCTTTTTTACTCAAACAACCCAAGGCCAGCAATCAACATGGTTATTTAAGAAAGTCAACAAATTAAAACCCAGCTAAGAAAAAAAGCCTCTTGGACCTTACAAAGGAATAGAACAAGACTAGTGGTTGTTCGTTTAAAACAATATGAAGGAAGAAATCAAGTTTTATCATTGATTTTATGAAAGCACTTCAGTGGCTCTTGTGAAGCGTTATACAAATAAAGTTTGATTGATTCAGGTTTTTCCATACAGACAAAAGAAACCTCCCTAAAGGAAGCCTGTCTTTATTTTTTTCTGATATTTTAGCTAAATATCTTGCTAAAGTGTTAGATTTTTATTTTAAAAAAGAAAAAAGTTTGGCGGGAAGATCAGAATTTCAAAAGGTTTTTATCATGACCTTACAATTGTTGCTCACCCCCTCAAAATAACAATGGTACAGTTTAAGGCAAATCAAAACATGGTTCTCTTTTGTAGGACTTGTTAAAAAAATCTGTGGTATAACTCTCAAAATGCAGGAACCCATACTTGGTGGCAGAAACGTAAACATTTAAATTCCCATGCTGATCTTTTGATTTATTTTCCCAGTGGTAATTTAGTCACGATTGTCGTTTTAAGGCAAACCTGCTTTGTTTTCGGGACATCAATTCTGCAGAGCTGCAGCAGTACATTAGATTTACCTCTGAGTTGTGGGCGGGGCTGTTGGCTCGGAGCAACTCCGCCCTCAGAGCGGAGCAGAGAGCTTGTGGCCAGCCCAGCATATTCTCTACGACACAAATGAGCTCTTTTGCAAACGGCATTTTTTCATTTGCTCCCAAAAAGCATACTCACAACAGCCATTTTTAGCTTAATTTTCTTTATGTCCTCCATCATAAAAAAATATCACAAGAGCATGTTAAAAACACAATTTTCATCAGTGTGGGTCTTAAAAAATAAACTTATGGTAAGCTAAAACCTATGGAGCAAAAAATGGGATGACAACACAGATGACCTCTTAATAAAAAAACCGAAAACCCAGACACTTAAATACACTGAGGGTCATTATCACAAATAAAGACAGCTGTGGGTGATTTACAACCTGAACTGAGTATGACTGACACGGGAAAACAGAACATGTCAAAAACTAAAGAAACCTTCACTGAAAATCCAAACTAGAGTGCACAATCCTCACAGGTCTACTATTCAGCTGCGGCCTGTTTTTTCTTCTCTCTAGAAAATGACCAATAATGAGAATACCAGCCAAGACAGAGCAAAAGTGTCCATAGTTAGTCAATGACTTCTGTGTTTGAGGGTGAGTACTTTTATTGGAGGATTATGGGTAAATCTGTGCAAATACCGCAGGGGTGTAGTAAAAGTGAGCAGGCTTACTGAGTGAATGTTCATTGGGAAAGCTGCTCTTTGCATCAGGTACTATTACACTCACATCTATGATTGGAATCAATGATCTAACTTCAGGTGTGGTGAATATTATCCGCTATCCTCCTGTCATAATACCCAAGTGATCCTTCCTGGATTTTTGTGATCACGCTCCAGATGTCTGGATGTGACTGACCGGTCTCAGAAGAACGTGTGTTGTCAACTTGCAAAACCTCAAAAATTGCCTGATATGTCAAAGTAATGCATCTGTACAGCAACTCTCTCTTGATTTAGAGAAGCATTATAGAATTTAGGATGGGAGAAGCCAAGTATTGTTGAAGACAATGTGGCAAAACCTTTACTAATCTAGCATTCATATGTCATATCACCATACAGATCCACAGTAAATTCAATGAAAATCAGTTTAATATAGCATAATTACTCAAATTTTAATTGTCACTGGTTTAAGTTTCAGGTGGTTTCTGTGGTTGGAATTGAAGTTTTCCTTAATGGTCCCAACATGGGCAGCAATCTTACTTTCTTTTGTAAACAAGAAGTTTGAAGAAAAAAAATCAAGCACCAATCCAGAGACATGAGGTCATTATAGTCCCAGAAAAACATTTTTGGCATATTTTATGGCACTTTGGTTTATTAACTCCTAAAGAAGACGTTTTGCCCAAATTTGTCTTCTACTTTTTGTGTGTGGAACTGGAATGACAAATAAGAAACATTCTTTAAATGTGACAGCTTGCACGGATGTTGAAAGTCTGTGACATATTACACTGAGTGACCCCAACTCTCAACACCAAACCCCAGCTGCTGAGTGAACCTGCTCCCCGGAGGGAAATTTCAATGGATGGTTGAGTGCCAAAGGGTAATTTGACTAATTTTATCAGGGAGCATGAACAGCACTGTTGATGTTTACAAAAAAGTAACATTTCTTTCCTCAGGGAAATGTTTTTTTTTTTTTTTTAAATGTTCTCAGTCACTACATGTCTGCCTGAAGTTCAGCACTAAAGTTAAATTTTGATCATTTGTTTCATTTACTTATGTAACTTTTCGGGTAAGAAAGTATACCAGTTATATTGCACCATACTACTTTTTCTAGAAGAAAAACAACTATGAAAATATATGAGAAGAAACATAACGTGTACTTGATTGTATTAATTTTAAGATTTTTTTAAAAGTTCTATTGAACGTTGTTTTAATGAATCATATTTCCTTCTTTTAAGAAATTATATAAAGTGAAAACATTACATTTATAAATTTTTCAAAATAAAATGTCCTAAAGTGGGATTTTTGTTTGTATTTATAATTTTTTTCTGAAAAACTTCAGAAAAGTAAATGATTGCATTCATGTATTCTTATTACTTAAACTTTTTAAAAAATGTGGTATTTATGGTGCGTTTTTATTTATGAAGAACATAATGCTGCTTTTATCTCATTATAGGTTCCTGTAACGTTTGAATAAACCATTTGTGATTTGTTTGAAAAGACAGCAATAAATAAAACACATTTAAGGAAGTACATCCCAGTTTTATAGAATTTTTTTCATTTTTATACATTTCATTTAAAAATATTTTAACTTATATGAGTATTATTTTGTTTGAGAGTATTTCTATATCCCTATGTGCGTTTGTGATATGTGAACACCCCTGTTCAGTGCACAGCTCTAAGCAAGTCCTCTGTAAGTAAGATGCGACCCTTTTACGCAGTGATTGTCTGCGTTCGTCTCCAGACGTCCTTCTCATTTTCTGAATGTTACATTTCACCCCCCTCCGGCGGACCCTCCCCTGGAACTTATATGGTCTTGTGAGCTGTGAAGTTCTGCAGCCCGCCCCCCTCACATCAGATCTTAATGTCAGTGCGCTGTGCTGAGCGGGCGCGACGTGGAGCAGCATCGGGACTTTGGTTTCTACAGCGCGGATGCTGAAGCTCTGGAGATGTCTTTTGTCCTTGCAGATCTTTTAACAAACTCCTAGAGGATCCGCGTTTTAGGCTGACAGCGGCTTCATAAAATCTGTGGAATTAATACGACGCGAGAGGGAAAGGCAGCGCGCGTCAGTCAGGATGCTCCGGTTCAGCCCGCGTCTCACGTTGACAGCAGTCATACATTTGGGTAAGTAGAGTCTTAGAGGGAGCTGGTCGATTTTATTTGACAGGAGGGCAACTTTGCGCATGCAGCCTGAATCGATCAGGCAGCTAAAAGCATCCTGCATCTTTTAGATGTCATCCCGGCTGCCTGCGCGCACATCAACAGTCGGTGGCACCGCAGTCGTCCGTCAAACTGTCTCTAACTGTCTGAGGCAAACAGCAGTTTGGTGTTTAGAAAGTCTGCATCACAAAAACTCACATTACAGGAGCTCAGGCGTGAAATTATCTTAAAATTTGTTTGAAACTACATGGATGTGTATGGATGAGGAAACCCCATCATCTGTTCTGCTTCCAGATGACGAAAAGTGCTCCATTCACTTTGATAAAAACACGAAATAAAAGTTTGTTTTTTGGCAAAGACAAAGCAGATGGAGGAAGCAGGCTCCCTTAATTCTTAGATTCCTTTGCTTACATGTGATTCTGGCTTGTGATGGTCATTAGAAAATTGAGTTAAAGATAAATGGAGTGAGTCTGTGTGACCTTATCATTCAAGGATCATCCACACTTTTAATGATGAATCAGCAGTGAAAGATTGTTGGATTTACTCTAAAAAAGTACTTTAATAATAATATATGACTGACATGGAGACAGGTACAGGGAGATCCAACTGATGTGTACATTTTGCACAAAGCCAGTGCAAAAACTGAGCCGTTTTGTTTCTCTGCATCACGGCTGTACACAAAACAGTTGTCTCTTTTAAAAAAGGTCTTTGGTGGGCTATTGTTCACTTTCCATACGTTAATTAGTGGTGCAATTTAGCTTAAAATGTCAATGGCAATTTAATGTTTTAGATAAAACTGGTTATAACCAACATTTTGCTGGTACCATGTGCAAATTGTATTGACAGCCCTTATTCTCGGGAAAATCTGACAGAAGATGGGGCAACAGGTGGTTTGAGTTTGGCATTGCATAGGATAGAAGGACATCTGGCTTCAATAAGTATGTGCTTGACTGGAGTAGCAGTAACTAGAATGGCAGTGAACATGTGATACTATGGGCACTTACACAATTAAGGTTGTTTAGTGCGAACTTGATTTTGATTCTTTTAAGTGATATGCTTTTTTTTGGTCAGGTGTGAAAACTCAGTTGAACTCTGTTGTTGTTACGGCTGGTCAGAGAGGATAAACCCAGAAGCAGGAAGACTCAAACAAATCCATAAAGTTTTAAGCTTTTACTTGGCCCAAACAAGACCCAAACAGAGAAGATGCTCCAACACAAAACACAGAGAGAACAAAACTTAAATAGGAAGCAACATGATTGCAGGCAGCTGTGATCAATTAGTGAGGGACCACAGCTAACCTGCCAGAAATGCAACCAAAAGAAACACCACTAGAGGGCAACCATAACATAACCCCCCACACTAAGTCCGGCTTCTAGACGGACGACATGGTTGATCAGGATGGTCCCGATGAAAGCGATCAATTAGATCCGGGTCCAGAACATGACGTCCCGGAACCCACTGTCGATCGGCAGGACCGTACCCCTCCCAATCCACGAGGTATTGGATTCCCCGACCAACCCTTCTAGAGGCGAGAAGACTGCTGATGGTATAGACTGGTCCCCCATCCACAAAACGGGGGGCTGGAGGAGACGGAACAGTGGAGTGGAGGGAACTGTCTCTCACAGGTTTCAGCTTGCTCACGTGGAAGACCGGGTGGATCCGCAAGCTGCTCGGAAGGTCCAGTTTGACTGCCACAGGGTTGACGATCCGGGTGATGGGGAAAGGACCAATGTACCGGGGATGTAATTTCCGAGCTCCCCCTTTCAACGGCACATCGGATGAAGAAAGCCATAGGCAGCTTGAAAAGGGGAAAAACCAGAGGAATCTTGAAGGGTGTTGTGTGAATACTCAGCCCAGGGCAGCTGAGAAGACCAAGTGCTTTGGTTCTTGGCACACATGGCTTGTAAGGTTGTTTCCAAGTCCTGGTTGTAACGCTCTACCTGGCCGTTGGTTTGGGGGTGGAAACCTGAACTTAGGCTGACCTTGATCCCAAGGAGTTTGCAGAATTCTTTCCAGAAGGCGGCAACAAACTGCGGTCCTCGATCAGAAGTAATGTTCTGCGGAAGGCCATGTAAACGAAACACATGCTTGGAGACAATAACAGCCAACTCCTTGGCTGACGGCAACTTCCGCAGAGGCACAGCATGGACCAGTTTGGAGAACCTGTCAATGATGGTGAGTATGACAACATTACCCTTAGAATTGGGTAACCCAGTAATGAAGTCCATAGAGATGTGGGACCAAGGTCTGGAGGGCACAGGTAGAGGTTGTAGGAAACCGGCGGGTGGTTTTCTGGGTACCTTGACGCTGGCACACACAGGACATGAGGATACGAAAGCCCGAATGTCTGAGGACACTGTGGGCCACCAGAAACGCAGTCCTTGTGACTCCAGGATGGCAAGCCAACCGGGAGGAGTGCCCCCACTTGAGAACTGCTGGGCGAAGAGAGGGAGGAACAAACAGGCAGTTAGCAGGACATCCAGTAGGAATGGTAGTCACATCAGGGACTGAAGATTTGACCCTGCGCTCCAAGGCCCATCGAGACGCTCCCAGCACTAGATGCGGAGGAACAATAGTGGCAGCTGGCGTAGAACCCTCGGATTCCTCCTCCCGCTGAAATTGGCGTGAAAGAGCGTCCGCCTTGATGTTCTTACTGCCAGGCCGATAGGAGATGGAGAAATTGAATCTGTCAAAAAACAGGGCCCATCTGGCCTGGCGTGGGTTAAGTCTTTTGGCTGCTCGAATGTACTCCAGGTTTTTATGATCTGTAATCTCGGTGAGTGAGGAAAAAAAAAAAGAATAGGTAGCATAATGCCTTAGTACAATTGCGCTTACGGGTGGTGTGCGGGTGAAAAATGGACAAACCTACGACGCAGGTGGTCCACACGACATATCAAGGCCGTTGACCGTTCGATGAGCCCATAGGGCGAAAATGTTTATGCACATTTTTTCTAGAGACATGTTGTGGGTGACAGGTCATAGAGAACACTTATACGACATTTAAGTGTAAGGGGGAAGTAGGTGAGACAGAGGGGTGTCGCATGATAACCACGTGCTTTTCTGTGTAACCTGACTGTTAGAAATAAAAAATGAGACAGTCAGAGCATTGATTGTGTGGGCGCACTACGGCCACTTATGTATCGCGTGAATACCTCGTACGTGCAGCATTTGCACAAAGTCAATAAGGAGTGCATGCACCTTACCAACAACTGGAGTGTGACGTGAGGGCATCGTACAACAGCCTTACTCATATCGTAAATGCCTATAACTTACATTAACCTTACAAATACTTCACAATACATTCAGCACACGCATGACAATGGTATGTTTCATTTTCTTCACGTTCCTTAAGGTGGCCACATGAGCCAAAAGGGACTTGCAAGACACACCTGTGCCCCCTTTAGGATGTGGCAGCACTTCACGGGCTTGGTATCCCAGATACCCACAGCTGGTTTTGGCTTTAACATTAAGTCATTAAGTTTATCATTTTTCATGACAGTTAACTAAATACTTTACCTTACTGCTTTGTTAAAAATGACAATACGATGTGATGAAGCTGAATCAATGATATCTTTCCTTCATATCTTTGATATGATGATGTTTTAGTACAAAGATATGACTGTCAGGTTGGGAGTGCTGGTGATCATGAAAGACCCAAAATGCAGAGACAGTAGGCACAAGGTCCCAGGGCAAGGGGTTTATTCACAACTAGAAAGCGCTGCTAAGCAGGGAAACAAAACTAAGGTAAACAGGTAAACAGGGCAGAAGACAGCCATGGACATGACATGACAGCCAGGGAAGAGACGTTAATGGACCAGCGCAAGAGGAAGGCAGAGACAAGACTTAAATACAAACAGCACTGACAAGACACAGGTGAACTTGATCAGGAGAGTTTGGGACTAGGGAAGTAAAACTCAAAACCATGATATAACAGTAAACCTTTCAAAATAAAACAAGATGGAAAGCAAAAACCAATACAAAGAAACCCAAACCATGACAATGACAGTAAGACAATTAAGAGATCCTATGTTGGTTCATCACGTATCATATTTTTTCTGGGTTTTGGTTTAATTCTGCAGTTGTCCATTAAGAGAAAACAGTTTAATCTTAATCTGTGTTTGCACTCCCGACTTGACAGGGGTCTGCTAGCACACTCTAACAGATGTTCAGGTCCTGCTTTTGTTTGTCTGGAGAGAAAAGGTGAAGGGTTAGTCAACCACAGCCCGATTTAGAACATAACAGTACTTTCTAGCCTTTTTTTCCTCTGAACATTCTCACATCTCAGTTCCTGGAATTTTACTTCTCCACCCACAGTATGTTCCCTGCAGAACATGGACTGTTAAATCAGGTAATCAGAGGAGAAAACTTAATCCGGGGACAGTAATCTGCTCAGAACTGAATCTATGTGTTTCGCATTAATATATTTTAATGATTCTCGTCTTCTTCATCATCAATATGCCTTTTATTTGGTCTTGATTTCATATCTTGACTGTGACTCAGCTGCACTGCTGAGATTGCAGCAGCCGGCATTAATCTGACACAATCTGTCTTCTGACACCAGCCAAAAGATTCTCTGGAATGCTGAGTAAAGAGGTCACTCGTGCCAACTCACTTAACCTTCCCTTAAATGTGAAAAAGTTATTAAAACGTAAGAATATTTACTCAAGAAAAAAGAAAAAATGGAAAGTGATGTGTCAAATAATAAATGTGTTTGTGAGTAACTATAGGCTTAATATGAAGAAACAGTAGACATTTTCTACGCTTAGAGCTCATTTCAGGATCAGAAGTAACAACTACTCCCCTGATATTGCAAACATAGATCAGAGTTATCTAGAATTTTTCCAACTTGTCGGGGGGTTTATAAGCTAAGCATCTCTGTATTTGTTTATGGTGGGTGTATTCATGCCTAATTGTGGTGTTGGTGAAGGAGCTGTCTTATCTGGATGTACTGTTAGCTCACTTTAATAAAGCACACCTTGCAGCACTGGAAAACAAACCACGTCGTGCCAAATCTCATAATAACAATGCTGCCACCCTAAGCAGGCTGGTAAATCAGGGAGTCAGTAGAGATACCATTTAGCCAAATGATCAGGGGGCTTAAAAAAGAGCAGTATTTTACATTTAGGAAAGCTTTTGTACTTGTACCACTGCACATTTTGTTGTGCACTTGGTGCATACAAAGAGAAATGCCTTAAAATCTGGCACTTTTCCCGTTTGGCATCATGGGAATCTTCACAGCTGTTGGAGTCTGTAACCATCTAAAAGGACGACCATTATTTTGGTTGAGTTTTCTTTTCTGTTCACTGCTGGCTTCATGCAATCAGAGTTTGTTAATTGTTTGGCCTTTTCACTATTTTTCTGCGTGTCATTTGAAAAGTTTGAGGTTTTAAAACAGCGTGGGTACATCTCTAAGGAAGGTTTAAAAAAACTTTTAACTATTATTAACATTTTTTTACAAAGTGCAATATTTTGTCAAGGAAATTGTTGTCAATAGCAAAGTCAAATACACTTCCTTTAGAGATGTAGAAGCAAATCAGTGACAAAAACACTGTACTGGAATGTTATACATCGAATGGAAAGAAAAGCAGAGCCCTGCAAGAAAGAAGTGGAGGGTCTCACTTACTATTGCGATTAAAAGCACATAATAGATATTTTACGAAACTTAGTCAAATTTTGTCAGAAGACGATGTTTTAACTCCTCAAGCTTCATGTGTAAATGTAAATATATATTGTAAATATATTAGGATTAGCTCTTCCTTTTTATCTATTTTCTCATTTCATTAGCTTTATTAAACACATAAGAATTATGTAAAACAAAATTTGATCTTTTTATTATTAGTAGTAGTAATATTATTTGGTAGTTATTATGGATGCAATGATTCCCTTTCCCCACGATTTGGTTCAAACCTTGATTTTGGGGTCATGTTTTGTTTGGTTTTGATATATATTCTGTGTACTACAAAAAAAACAAAAAAATTCTGAAAAGTTTTATTAATGAAGAAAACCCTTTCAGTTGGCTTTTACTGAGGCCAGAAAAATAATGTTAAGTTTAGCACGCCACATGTGTTTCAAACGGATGCAGTGGGGATTCACTTTACCCACAATTCGGTTAACTGGTGTAAAATTTGGTTTGGTTTTAAACCAAGAATTGTGGCATCCGTCGTACAGTGTTTATATATGAGTTTCCAATGAACATGAATGCAAACTAAAACCTCATTATTTGCATTTCCCGCTAGCAACACATGTCTGCATCATTTTACCGCCCTGCAGTTTTCTCTGTAACTACTATGCCACCTGTTTATTTTAAAAGGATCATATATTTTATATGAAAGTATTTGTATTTAGTATTTTTGGTTGTGTTGTTATGGAATCTTCATTTTTGTGTACTTTCAGTGGGAGATGGTTATCCTCAGAACTGCTTACATGGAGATTCCTGTAGCGCGTTGTCTGTTATGTCTAAATGGCTTGATAACACTTGCAAACTTCAAAAAATTCAACCTTGTTTTTCTTGAAGTAAAAGCAGAAAGATTAGTGGATTTCTAGAGGAATCAGAGCAAACATTCCCACAGACGTTCTCACAAACCATGCATCAGAACAGTCAGAGAAACTTTGCATCTTCTGTCAGTTTTTGAAGAAGTCCAGTTTTTTAAAAGAAATTCATCAGATTTTAGATACCATTTGTGTAATAACTTGTGAAATATGTGTTCATCTTAACACAACAGTGATCACACAGGAACTGAAAGTGCGGTTTGCCAACAGCAGATAAGTGTAAAAGTCTTGAGGTGGACTGATGATCGCGACGAAGCAGCAGAAACGGTTCAATGCCAGCATGAACAGCTCACATCTGTTTGTGGAAAATACTGCTGTTTGTGATGAATTATGTGCTGCAGCAGTTCTAAATTTAGGTATTTGGGGAAAAATTAAACAGTTAAAGACTGAAAATGTTGATGGTATCAAAGAAGTTTCTGTTGGCTAACAAAAATAAGATAAACGGAAATGCTATTTTTAGGTCAATATATGTTCTCTGTCATCAGAAAAATGCCACAAAAAACATGTTAAAAACACAAAAAACAAAATTTTCACCGAAGTGGGTCTTTAGGCACATCAACAAATCTCTAATGGTATGTCTGTAAAACAAAAGATTCAAGGTAGTGCCTCAGTCCAGTTCTGCACCAAAGTTCACTTTTGAGATATTCCGCTTTGTAAGTGCTAAAGAAACCAGGGATCTCTGTTTTGTTGCAAGTGAATCCTGACATGGTTTACTACAGTGTAAACACAGAACAACTTTTCTGTGTAAGTAAGTCAACAAGATTGAATGACTTAAGTATAGTGCATTTTGAACAGTCACAACTGCCATTAGGGCTAGATATGGGTTGTCTGCGGGTGAAAAATTGGCAAACCTGTATGGGGCATGCAAATGGCCCGGAAAAAATATAAAGGTCAAAGGTCACTCGGTGAACCCATAGAGTGAAAATGTTTTTTCTACAGACTTGCTGCGAGCGCCAGGTTGTAGTGAACGCTTATATAACATGCAAGGCTATGTAAGGGTGTAGTAGGCGAAATGTTGGTCCATATTTTTCTGTTTTTTCAAAATCCTACGGATGGCACATTGCTGTTCACGTGATAAGTGCGTGCTCCTTCCAGGCTCCTTGCATGGAGCTTGTCTGTTAGAAATGAGGAAATTAAACAATCCATGCAGCATTCATGTGCGGTCAATAGGGGGCCAGTGCTCACATCTTAGAATTGACTGCAGTGGTGTAAGGGCTGAGTACATCACCATCACTCACACTTCATAAATGGGAGCTACTTACATTAGCCCTACAAATATTTCACAATACAGTTACAACGCACACAACAATTGTACTTTCCATTTTCCTGACAGCCGTGGAGGTGACGCAAAACACACCTGCGCTCCCCTTAATGCGTCTTCTCCTGTCAACAACCCTCCACGGGTCCAGACTACCCAAAAACCTACAGCCTTGTACGAGTCCATCTGACTAGTGCTTAAGGTGATGGAGAAAAATTGATTCGACTTTTGCAGGTGCTTTAAATCTTTAGTGTACACAACTTCTTAATGCTACAGTAGAGTCTCCTATTGTCGATTAAATTATTGACATTAAAAACATTATGTTCAAAATTTCAAACGAAATTGAAATTTAAACACATTTTTCTGTGTTTTCATCATGCTGTCATGTGACGGTTTTTCCGATTTCACATTTGAGCATCTTGTGCTCGCACACTTGACTGGTACCAGAAAGTGGCTAATGTGGCATGAACTTGCCCTCTGTGGGTAAACAAGGCAGCATATCTGTCCTCAATGAACTGTGATGTTAACAGAGAAGTTCAAAAAGATGTAGCCTCAAGAATGAAGCCACAAAGGCCACCCACATGACTTTGTTTCAAGCTACTTGAATTGCTTTCTGATGAACTTCACTTGCCTGTGCAGCACATGGTAGCCATGAAATCTGGAAGAGAAAAATGCACCAGTTGCAGGTAAACTGAAGTTTTTACCTCTGCCAGAAATTATGTTATAGGGACTGCTTACACACAAACATATGTGTTTTTACCGAAATATAATCTAAGGAACATATTTTGCTTATATTTTGGTTTTTCATGGCCACAAGCACATCTTTTTTAACAGTTTGGCTCTTTCCATGGCTCATTGATTCTGTCAAGGCAAGTACATCTCATTTAACTGTAGATACATTTTATATTGTAAATTCCAAGATACAACTGCTTTGTTTAATTTGCAAGTGTGCCAAGAAAAAGACCATACAGCTGTTATGTTACAGCATAATAGAAAGGAACAGATAAGTTCTGGAGCCAATCCCATCATCTTTTTCCTGAGAATCCTGATGAACTTTGGAAATATATCCCAGAAACACAATGGACAAACACTTCTTGTTGAACCACAGAAAATTGGAGACAATCATCTGCTTTGAATGCAGAAAATGCTTTGCTGACTGAGGAGATGTTAGACACAGAAAACCTCTGCGGAAGATAAATTGGCTCCTTAATAGAGTTGATGAGGGGATGTAAAAGTGACTTTTGCCATCAGCTTGGCCAAAAACCATTTGTGTTACCACTTTAATTTCCCATAGCTGCAGAGAGGTGTTGCAACTGTAATGTTCTAACAGCAAAGAACGAGGACTCCAGTTTCCTGTCTCTAACCACAGTCAAACCTTCAGGCCTTTCTGTTCTGCAAACATCCATCATTGGACCTGAACTGAATAATTCAGAGGTCTGCAACCTATAACAATAAAATAGCCTTTTTGGATAAATATAATACTTCTTTGCATTCATAACATCTCTTTTTTAAAATGAATATAAATTATATTTCTTTGTTTGGCAGGAATGAAAACAAAAATATAAAGAGAAAATCCCATGTTCTCATAATGTGAAATAGTTTTTTTACTTTTGACAGAAGCTTCTTTTTAGAATACAATTTAGGATCATCCCAGTGCAGCTTATGTACGCCCATGAAAAGTTTTATACATAAAAGTAAAGGTTGACTGCTGTTAACCTGAACCTATAATCCTGTATGCTAACTGATGTGGGCAGCATGAGATAAGATGCTTTGAATTTAAAAAATAAACAGTGATCAGAAAGGGTCAGACTTCTTGCCAAAGTTTTGCTTAGTGTATGAAATATGTGAATTCTGGAGGAATGGTTGAGCGGACACGACCTATTTTCATGAGAGCTGGGGTGTAAAAACATTTCCACTAATCAAAATAGGTGGACCTTAGCTATGAATTCATAAACTTAGCTTATCTAAATGAAATTAAATTTAACTTTGTAACTCTTTTTTTTTTTAAAAAGTGTAACTGTTTTATTTTACTTCAGCCAAAAAGCTACCATGGAAGGGTAAAAGAGCCACATGTGGTTCCGGATCCTCAGGTTGCAGTCTGCTTAGGGTGGCGATCTCCTCTCTGGGCTTGTTTGCCTTAAGTAGGGAATCTGTTTTCTGTTATTTTTGACCTTGACTTCTAGAAGTAACGTGAACTGCACATAAAATATTAACTTACTTCCTGAGTTTGTTGTTCTTCTGGATTGTCTATCTGCAATTTACTTAATAAAAGGATAAATAATTGAATCAAATTGAATTAAAAATCAAATCGATTTGTGAACTTGAATTGAATTGAATTAGTTGTTTGGCAGTGACACCCGTACCTAATTCTTTAGGTATGAAGGTATGAAGGTAGTAATTCAAATCGCAAAAAAGAAACACCAAGGGGATTTATTTACAAGTTCGGAGTTTTCTTGCCAGGGTCATTTCCCACTATTGTCACGGGCAAAATGTCTGGTTTAGAGCATTAGGAAAGTGACAGCCATAACATCTGCGTTAAATAGAATCTTTAAAAACCATGGAGACTGAGGAAGAGGAGTGTCATTGGTGGTCGTCTATTCCTGTGCTGTGCTGACTGGTAAATTCTAAGGGGACGTACTTGAGTCACCAAAGGAGGTCTTCAGTTATCATAAACAAACCAGTTTCTTGAAGGTTTTCAAGGATTTATCATTAATATTTCACTGATGGGAATGACAGAGAGAATCACAGCTAAGAAACAAGAAGGAGCATCTAAGGGCAGTGACGCCCAGTTTAGTTTAGTCTGTTAAGTTGTTGTATTTTATAACTTATTTTATGTTTTATAGAATTAGTGAAGCCCCCTGAGACAAGTGTGTTTTAATATTCGGCTATATAAATAAAACTGAAATTGAAATAAAGAACAGAGATTGAACAAAATTGTGTGTTGATAGTGTGTTTGCTGCAGTTAAGGACAAAAACTCTGTGATCTGAGGCCTCAAAAGGGTCTAGATGCATTAAAAACCAACAACACACAACAGTGCTTTGTTGTTTTCTAAGCAGATTTATCTGACTAAAAATCACAATCACAGCCACATGTATCATTGTTGGATCCCAGCAGAGTGGTTTGCAGTTTTATGGACAACAATATTAGTAAATTATTAAGTAAAATGTGAAGTTTTCAGTGTTTAGGTCCCTAATAGAAGCCCAGTGTGTGCAGCAAATCTGACTACCACGTCCTTTTGCTACTGCAGAAGTGAGTCACAGAAGTGTCTGCACTATAGCTGTAGAACAAGAAGACGTAGACTGATAAAAAGCAAATTGACTATTGCCAAAGCAAATATGATTTCAGACGGGAAGTTATCAGCAGAGGTCACACATTGACATGTTCAACTTTTCTCTGATAATTCTGAGAGGAGGTTAGACAAAATATTAAAGGGCTTGTGTGCCAAAGTTTCCAGCAAACAGCTAGTACACTATTCACAATAAGTTAGGGAAATTGATACTTATATTATTTTTTTCCCCATTTACTCTGAACTTTAATGAATACATACACATTCTCTTTGATATTACAAATTATAAATAAGACAAAACACAATTTTTATTAGTTTGATATTTATTACCCCCCAAATTTAGACGACAATAACTATAGCTCCAAATAACACAAGTTGACCATGTCAGTAGCGGTTATGTCCACCATTTGCTGCAATGACAGCTTTACAGTGACATCTTTGCTCCTCACTAGACTCATGATGTTGTTCTGAGGCAGGGGTGTCAAACTCAAATTCACAGTGGGGCCAAAGTTAAGCAGTGAAGTAAAGTCACGGGCCAAAGTCAATCTTCACTGAAAAATGAACTGCAACTGATATGTCATGTTTAACCTTTTCATATAGTGCCTTCTTATGTTATATTCTTTCATTACAGCCAAAGTAGCTCCGCACACAAGACAAACACTTCTGTCCTTTATATTCGTGAACAGATAATCTGCCTCCCACCTGAAAGCTCCTGTTGTCCACCTTTTGTTTGGAGGCTGAAATTGATTTGTACGATGTGACTGGAGCATGGTTGTCAATGACTGTCAACAGAAAAAGGGAGCGCTTGCCGGTTTCGACGGCGAGCCAGCATACTAGTAAAGCATTGTGGGATTTGTAGTATTTGCGGTCCAGAACATACCGCGGGCCAACTCTAATGCACATATGATATGATATCGCGGGCCAATTATAATTACAATGTGGGCCAGAGTTTGACACACGTGTTCTGAGGCAATGTGTTCCACTCTTCTTCAAATGCAGTTCTGCCAGGCCACCTTGGGGTAGGGTACAATCATCTAGTCTCTGCTCCAGCTGGTCCCAGACGTGGCAGTGGTTCCCAATCCCCGGGCCGCGGACTGGCACCAGGCCACAGACACAAAAAAAAATGCATACACTAACTTCAATTATTTCTGTTTTGTTTATTTGCTGATACTAAAGGAAGTTTTGTTTTGGAAGACTACGGGAATCAGTTTCCTACATCCATCTGTCTTGACGTGACTTTAAGCAGCTGCTATGATCGCAAAGTTGGTAACTCAACCGTCAAAGCTAACAAAAACCAAACAATAACGTATTTGAAAAGTTTCTTTGGGGAGAAAAGTGTCAATAAAGTAACCGAAGAAGAGTCTCCAACTTCAAAGAAAAAGCTGCTATTTACCGACAAAACCAGGAGTCTTCCTCCAAATACGGATTTATGATTTGTATGGGGCATTTATTGAGTACCAGAAACCAGTCTGCCTAAAATGCGGCAACTGACTCTTGAATGTTACACACACACAGATAATTGCAGACACCGTGAATTCATGTTTATTATTATATAATAGAAATATCAGTTTTACAGCGGTTGTGTCACACAAGATCTCTCCTAAATAGTTGAAAAATAATTATCTTTTTTAGGAAGCAAAATATAAACAGATTGTTTGACGATAAAAATACACAGGTTTTAGAAAAACGCACGCTTTTGTGAACAATCAGCTAAATATGTTTGAAGGTGTGAAACCAAGGTTACCAGGAACACCAGAATAAAGACATGGTGTAAAAACATGTGGCTTGTTTTTACACCTCGTCAGCTCTTCTGCTCCGGATGTCACCAGTTCAACAAATTCAGAGCTTCCTTTTCCCCCATCATAAGAAGCGGTAGATTTGTTTCTCCACTGAACAAGTGCACAGCTTTTTTTTATATAGAAAAAGGAACAGGTTTTATCTATAAACTTCTCAGAATTTTCTTTTTTTCTCCTACTGCGCCAAAGCATGCTGAGGCATTTTGAAATCGTGTGTGGAAGCAGTAGGGCAGGTGAGGAGGCGCAAAGGGTAACAGAGGAGGGGAAAAAACGGCAACAGAAATGACAGGGCAGTCCATTAGGGAGAATTAGTGGTGGGAGGAGAGTGCATTATCTTCAGTTTGAACAAAAACAAGGATCTGAAAAAGCCAGGCACAGAAAATTCTTTGGCTTGGCCATTTATGAAATCTCCATCTAGAAAACACTCCTTTTGTGAGTTCCTTCCTAAATATATAGACATTAGGAGTTACATGATGATTTTTGAGGGCAGATAAGACTTGTTAACATATGAATTGTTAAGACCTTTGTCATAAACTCTCTTGTTTCCTACAATTGAAATTGATTTAAAGGGATATTTTGTTTTGGGTGTGAGTGATTTTTATCAGTACAAGTCTGAGGTCAATCCAGGGTAACACACTTTTTTATGCCACTTAAAAAAGTTCCTGAAAATCTTTTTGAGCCACAAGAATTCATACCCCCCTATAGACAAAGCATCTGCTCACCAGGCTTGTCTGCCGCCTTTCATATATCTTTCTTAAGCCAGATGTGGACCAGAACCCTGTCCCATTGGCAGACATTGGAGAATCTGCAGCGTCTGCCAGGAACGGTGTGTTCACGTTAAGAGAGGCCAACACGGATGGTCTTCCTGGTCATGGTGGTGTTCAACCAGACAAAAGTTTAAAGAAGTGGGGAAGGGCAGCCGGTATTCATGGAAGCTTTTATGGTTTCAATGGATGAAAAAAAAATTCAAACCATGAAAGAGAGGTGTGCAGTAGTTAAAATGTAAGCAAATTTTCCCCCAAATCTCTCATTTACTCTGTAAATTTTGCTAACTGCTGTAGTAGGAAATTGTTAGTAAGCAAATAATAAAGTATACTGTTGAACAGAATCATAAAATTGACATTTTTAGCCAACATTCAAACATGATTCAATGATTCTGTACTTGACTTGTACAGATGCTGAGGGTTTCTAGGTTGTTCGGGTCCCTGGAGGGCAGTGCAGGTATGTCATGTGGTTCCTTGATGCTTGTGGAGCCACTTCAAGTTTGTCGTAAAGTATTTGTAAAGTATTTATTACACATGGGTGATGCTATCATATGGTACTCTTACACCAAACTTTAGCATGGAGCGCATACCGGCCCTTTACTGACCACATGCAAATGTTGCACGCACGTCGTGTGTGATAAGTAAGTCCCCATAGGATGCCCTCACAAACTACACCCTGATTCCTTAATTTCCTAAACTCTAATTGTCAGTTGCTCACAAGGAGGGCACACCTATCACATGAACAACACTGATGAGGTTTGTGGGGAATTAAAAAAGAAAAATCCGTACTACATGTCTGTGTCTCACCTACTTCAGCCTTACTTGTCCTTGCATATTGCATGTCGACTGCAGTATGCCAGTAGAAAAAATGTGCATTAACATTTACACTGTACGGGGTCATCGAGCGGTCAACGGCCTTTATATTTTGTGCTGGCCACCTGTGTACCCTGTACAGGTTTATCACCCACAGACAACCCGTTGTGACTTTGCTGGAGAGCTTTGGCATCATGAAGATAAGGAGAATCAACTTATGCAGGATTCCCTCCTCCTGTCTGTACTCAAAGTCCAGCCGGGTTATCAGCATCAAAGGGCAACACAGACATGCTAATCCATCAGTCAACAACAGCTTCATTAACTCTCAATTAAGGTCATAGTTCTTTAAGTCCACGTAGCATCCCGGTGTCCTCGTGTCAGACATGAAACACCATCATTTATACCAAACATGTAAGCAAAACACCTTAACTGGTTAAGTTGAATTGGAAACACCCTAACAGCACTAGAACTAAGATTTTTGTGTATTAAGGATTAATTTAAAGCTATTTATAAATAGAAAGGAATTTCTACAAAGTCACTTTTACTGTGATAGTAATATAATTCATTTTGGGTGCAAATTGAATGCAAGTTTTTTAATTCTGCAAGAATTGATACCTTACAGAAAAATTGTCAACATTGATGCATGTGTTTTTCCTAACCTTGTGTTGGATGGTGTTTGATTTCTTGGTTATCTCTTAGTAAGATCATTTTATCATACGATTTGCTGATTGTAGGTGTGCTGTACCTGATGGAGTAAGCAGACATTGTTAACAACAGCCTGCGCTTTGACTCCAGCATATCATTATTCCTGCTGTGTATGCTTTTCCTTTCAGACTGTTTAGTAAATGATGGGCTTTTCAAAACGCACCCCACCCACCACTTACGTTTAGCTACTGTTGTCTTTCACGGCAAACAAGCATGGGATTAAATGAGGATGGGTGTTTTTTTTCCTTATCCCAATGCTGCAGAACGGTTGTATCAAACTGCTCAAGAGTCAAACACAAAGAATACTTTACCAAATGACATATTTTAATAATAGATCAAATGCAGGACAATGAGACGACAATAGTATTGGAGCACCAAGAACTGAAGGGATAACATCTTTACATAGATACTTGCAAAGAACCTTTTTCTTTCATCTTTTACTAAGGCTTGAAATTAGTGGCTTTGGATTTTTTTTCCCCATTTTCATGCATCCTCTTGTAGACAAATAGATCCATGTGCATCTTTGTTTTTTTCATCTAAGCTGACCTATGGCTCAAAACTGTACGACTGGGTAGTTCAAATAGGGCTCCCAGTTTGGCTAAAAACAGCATCATTCTGATGAAAACACCACTGAGATCTGAGTGGGTCTTTAAAGTAGGTATCAAACTCACTCAACGCGACATGGTTTCTGCCCTTATTTGAGGTACTTCTGTCTTGGGCACTTACACTCTGAATTACATTAAACCTTTCCTTAGGTGCTAATAATGATGAAAATTAAGGCAATCCAAACTGTTTATAAATTGCAGAATTTATTTTATTGTTACAAATGTATTCTAAACTATTGCACCCAGCTCAAATCCTTTGGCTGTATCTTGTTTTTATCCAGCTGTACTTTGGTTGTTTTTAGTTTTTGTAGTCTGTAAGACAATCAACTCCTGGCTCTATTCTCATGACTGAGTAAACACAATATACCGCAAATGTATCCTTGTCGCAATATCCAGCTCTGCAATATGCATATCACAAAAAACAGCAAAAATCACAATAAATCGTAAACCTTAAATGTGTTAAAACAATCTTATGGCAGCTTGAATCATTTAACGCATCAATTAAATCCCTTTGTGCATTTGACCAATCGGATGGACGCCTTCAAGTTGTTGACCAATCAGATGGCCTATTATGTTAGATGTTTGTCACCTATGTTGAGGATGGTCATTTGGAGTATAATTTTTAAATTGTTGTAATGGAATGGGAATGATCTTTTTGATTATTTTGCTATTTGTTTATATGCCGCAAATTATATCGTTATCCTAATATTAATCTTTAATATCACATATGGTGTTTTCCTCATATCGGGCAGCCCTACACAATACCAATAATTTTTCCATAAAGAGTCATTGCTTACTAATGCTTGCATCTGCACAGCATGGATGGTGCTCTAAAGCGACGACACTAGCAGACAGGAAGACACTCCTCCAAAATTCAAACAGCAAAATGCAGATCAGCGTGTTGGTGGCTGGGTACAAGTTTGAAGTCACTTCCTTTTTAGAATTAAGCATGAAGGAGAGCTCAGCTTCTCTGTAGTTGTTGCTTCTATCTCATCTCTGATTTCCTACCAAGTTTCTATTTACTTTGATTGACTGTAAGTTTACAGTTCACTCGAAAGCTTGAGGTTGATATAATTCCCCCTCTCTGATCCTTCCCTCTGATTATTTTTTTCATGGTGTTTATTGCTTCTGGAAGAAGGTCATTCTTTGGCCTCTGGCCATGTGTATTTTTAGCTTGATAAAATCCAGAAGCGCCCCTCCTTCCTGCTGCTTCCTTTACAATAAAATGGTTAAAACTGCAGATTTAGCAGACAGCATAGTCATGTTTGCTGTTAGGATCGGACTGGGAAGCTGTCAGACTCTCAGAAAAAAAGGGAATTTGGGAGGATGAAAGCTGTGATAGCAGTTTGGGGGGATGATATCATGTGTGGTTCTCAGCCTGGGTGTTTTCTGCACCAGTGAGAAGGAAACAGAGCTCTGGAGAATACATGTGGAAGTTACCAAGGCTGTAATTTGACACCACCAGACCAATGATGAGGAAGGGACTCATGCTGATAAATGCTCGGCAGGCTGGAAGAATAAATGGACAAAGTAGGAAGACCTGGCAAAAAAAAAAATGATACAGTGAATGAACACAGTTTTTCTCAGTCGCTTTAGTACAATTATCAGATCAGAATGAAATTCCCAAAACTATTTGTTCAATCTTCACATCATGATGTCACTTGTGCACATCACATAAGCAGTTTCTCACTTCTTTGAACAAGTTGCAATTGCTTTGGTACATCCATGCAAATGATTATGTACAATTCTCTGCTCTTTGCTACATTATCAATTGTTTATGTCATGTTGATCAAAATGTATTATATAGTTCACTGTGCAATAGTCTTAGTCCTCAAAACACCTAGTCATTAGTTCATCGTAAAATGGTTGACCAAGTTGTCATAATATGACAAACATATTTCGCTGCATTGCAAGAGAGGATATTCGCTGTGATGTGGATGATAGTTTGTGGCCTAACATATAGGAACAACAAGAGGTGTAGGAAGACCACACCAATTCCTACTGCACTGCCTGTACTGTTGTGCAGAATATTGTCCTATCTTTTTTTTCCCTTTGTGTTACTGTTTGCAGTGAGTTTTTTTCTCTGTTGGTATGACATGGTCTGTAAACAAATTACAATATGAACAATAAAAGTGTAAATGTGAATCTTGTCCAGTCTCTTGCAATCAAACAAAAAAGGTGTAACTTACATTTTACAATAATTTTCATCAAAACTTTAGCCATAGTTTACATCGGAACCTCCCTCTAAAGTACACAGTTATATTGACAACATGACTAAGTAATTTGACCGTCTTGTTCGTAGACAATGACACAAGGACTTGACATTCTGATGGCACTGACATGTTCAATGACATAAAGACTTAGTTTTGAGAGATGAACTAAAGATTTTGAGCAAGTTACAGGCTTTTGCAAGAAATCCATAGTGTTTTGCTGTTTGTACAAACTGTTTTGAGAAATGCACACACGAATTTGCAAACTTCAATTCTGATCTGAGAATTGTATTAAAGCGACTGAGAAAAACTGTAAAAGGTTACGTAAAATGGTCATTATGAGTAAAATATTTTAGCCAAACTAGCAAGGTGCATGCTGGGATAGCGGTGGGTTTTGCTTATGTATTAGCAATTAAAAAATGGGTTGCCAGGTATTTGTGAAAAGAGTAAAATACCTTATCAAATGGGTAACCTAAATGGGCATTAAAAAACATGAAACGAATGAATTTAGAATAATTTTTTTAATGATAGAAAGAGGATGATGTGAGGATGTCAGAGTAAGATAAACTTATCTGGGCACAGAAAAAAATTGTTTTGGGGGGTTGTTTTGGGGAACTAAGACTTTTGGGAAGCATTCTGTCTTTCTGAGAATTGTTGATGCAAGCTGTACACGCTATTGGTTACGACCACAAACTAATGAGACGTAAAAATTATTACATCTCGTTGTCTCAGTGTGAGAAAGGAACGCTACAATATTAACATGCACCGATGAAATATATCAAAGTAACCATTTATGATGGCCTGAGACTTGACTCTGCTTCTGAGAACGGTGACACGTTCCCTGTCAGATCTCTAGATTACATCTAATAGACGTTCTAATAAACTTCCAAACCTCCAATTGTTGTAGAGCTGTGCCAAAATGCTTCACTTGATCAGGTTTTGTGAAAAAGACAGTTCCAGTAGATAAAAAGGTGGAATCAGCTCAGCTCCTCAGTGTCTACAGAGCAAATATACAAGTAGCTCAATGGTGTTTCCTGGTATGGAAGGTTTTCTTTATAAAACATGGGGCTCTTTGAACTCCTGTTGTTTTCAGCCATGGGTTGGGTTATAGATTCAACTCTTCTCTGTAAAGACATAGTCTCAGAGACTCAAAGGAACAGAGCCCCTTGCTCTAAAAAGCACACTCGGACCCAAACGCACCCTCCTCTGTGACCTCCTACACACCCACGAACATGCATCTGCCAAGAATGAGGTTGAGGCCGAGCACGAGTCCGATGAGAGAAGGAAGTCAAAGTAAGAGAAGCTGAAATCTTTCAGACGTCCAAATTCCCGGCGTGATTGGGGAGGAAACAGTGTTGAAGGGCAAAACAATGGCACGACAGGCTGTAGGGGCGAGAAAAATGTGAAGAAGTGAGAGTGAAAAGATAACAAAGCGATTAAGACACAAGATTAATGAGAAAATGTGCAAAAATGTAAGAGTCAGAACTCCAGGACCAATGCCAGATCTGAAGCCTTTCACCTGCCAGGGTGACAACTGCATGTGTTTCAGAAAAGATTCACATCACAACAGAACTGCTGGTGAAACTATAGTAGTTCTATCCATTCTTCAGACCTGCTTAATCCATGTTGCAGTCACTGGAGTCAATCTCTGCTACTGTTGGGGAAAAGTTGGGAAACTCCCTTTGAACACTCATATTCACACCTAGGAACAAGTTAGAGTGCCAATCTGGCCTACAATGCATCATTTTGCACTGTAGGAGGAACCTGGAGTCCCTGCATGCACAGGGAGAACATGCAGATGCAGCATGGAAAGGATCCCAGCTGGGATTTGAACCAGGGCCTTCTTGCTGTGACGCAAGAGAGGGTTAACCACTACACCCCCCTTGCAGCCTGCTTTAGAATCAACAAAAGCAAATCAATTTTCAGTAAGTGTTGTCTTAAAAGATGTCCTTAGGTTTGAATTTGAGCCACTCCAATGACAATTTTTGGTGTTCCTGTGAAATTTTTCTGATGATGGGGCACATTTATAAAGAAAACTAAGCTTAAAATTGCATTTCTGAGTATTATTTTACCTAAATTGTTGTAAATGAGTAGCAGATTAAAAATGTTGCTTGAAAAAGACTGTGGCTGATGTATAAGCTACAATCGACAGGTCACAACCTCCCTACTTTGCTCCATTATGATGCATCCACTTGCAAATAGATCCATGTACATCTTTGTTTTCCTCAGTTTTTGATGGCTCAAAACTTTACCGCTGGAAATCTCCAAAATTGCTTGCCATTTTATGTTACTCGATAATAATTAAAAGACCACTGGGAATGCTTTTAAAACAGCTCAGAAGATGATTGGAGTAGGAATTAAAAGGCTTGCTTTTTTTAGCTGGTTTATCCTCAAACTTATGTCTTGATGTCTCGTAAATGGAAATGGTTACGTCTTGTGATTACTGCATCCCAGAGTCAGGCCAGAGTTTTAATGTAGGTTGGTGTGGTTGACAGACTGCCAACTTCAATCAGGACTGCATGGGGTTTAAACGATAA
Organism: Oryzias latipes; assembly: GCF_053564925.1. Classification (NCBI taxonomy): domain Eukaryota; kingdom Metazoa; phylum Chordata; class Actinopteri; order Beloniformes; family Adrianichthyidae; genus Oryzias; species Oryzias latipes. The sequence continues at coordinate 24,734,182 of NC_136248.1, read as the reverse complement.
CAGAAACCTAGCAGCCCTCAGGAGATTTTATTTGAATTCATTTAGATCAGAAAATTGGACTGATCCAAATGGATATTTTTCTTGCAATAAACAAAAGGATACACATTTATTTAGTATTGCACATTATCAGCAGGATGCTCTTAGGCACAACTGTGGGTTTCTGAAGTTTCGACAGCACTAAAAGCTCAATGATATAAATCATTATGAGCACAAAGGAAAAAACAGATTTGTGGATAAAAATGTTTGGCAATGTCCATTTTGTTATTTTTAAAGCAAAGATGAAATCAATTAAACTGTGTTGCTGGATTGATTAACATGTTTGGTTTTGAAACATTTGACATCTCAATAGCTTTTAGATTAATGCTAACATCTGCCCACAAGCATGAATTCAATTTGTAGTTGGCACATGACAAATTCAAGTACAAAATCCCAAGAACATCAATAATTGGGTCTGTTCATCTGCTTCCTCTTCCCTGAATTTACAAATTTGGCTGTTTTTACCAAAGATGTTCCTGTATTTTTATTTTTAAACTTTGTTTTAGAATGATTTTTGCTCTCCGCTGGTGCCTCTTGCTTGCTAAAAACCCTTTAATGTAATCTGCTAGTTATTTCTTCAGACCATTATTACGTAACAAGTCAAGATAATCTGGATTTGTTAGAATCATCTGGATTGAATTACAGATGTTTTATGGCAGTAAAACTCCTCACTGCACACACTTTTCTCAGATAATATGAACCTTTTCACACTTTTGTCTCTTGTTTAAACTCTCAAAATTCAAAACTTCATAAAAAAATTAGTTATTATAGAATCAGAACAAAGATCTGTTCTCGATCTAATATCTTTGTCAATGTGGCGAGCCAATCGCATTCTGCCCAGGAGATGCCGCACGGAAGAGCTTGATTGTCAACGTCATCAGCCAATCAGGCCGCAGAACACAGTGCCGTAAAAACAGAAAAAGCATGAAAAACTGTACCTAAAAAAATCTACTAAACAGTGATACCACGAATGGTGAACTGCAACACAGCGATCAAAATTATTAAACCTCTGCCAGGATTTTATTTGCTTTTCTTATTGCAATTTTAAGAACTTTTGAACTGGAATTTTATAATTTTTTGAAATAGTCAAAAATTGTGATTTATGTAAAATACAGTTTTTCTCAGTTGCTTTAGTAAAATTCTCAGATCAGAATTGAAGTTTGCAAATTCGTGTGTGCATTTCTCAAAACAGTTTGTACAAACAGCAAAACACTATGGATTTCTTGCAAAAGCCTGTAACTTGCTCAAAATCTTTAGTTCATCTCTCAAAACTAAGTCTTTATGTCATTGAACATGTCAGTGCCATCAGAATGTCAAGTCCTTGTGTCATTGTCTACGAACAAGACAGTCAAATTACTTAGTCATGTTGTCAATATAACTGTGTACTTTAGAGGGAGGTTCCGATGTAAACTATGGCTAAAGTTTTGATGACAATTATTGTAAAATGTAAGTTACACCTTTTTTGTTTGATTGCAAGAGACTGGACAAGATTCACATTTACACTTTTATTGTTCATATTGTAATTTGTTTACAGACCATGTCATACCAACAGAGAAAAAAACTCACTGCAAACAGTAACACAAAGGGAAAAAAAGATAGGACAATATTCTGCACAACAGTACAGGCAGTGCAGTAGGAATTGGTGTGGTCTTCCTACACCTCTTGTTGTTCCTGTATGTTAGGCCACAAACTCTCATCCACATCACAGCGAATATCCTCTCTTGCAATGCAGCGAAATATGTTTGTCATATTATGACAACTTGGTCAACCATTTTACGATGAACTAATGACTAGGTGTTTTGAGGACTAAGACTATTGCACAGTGAACTATATAATACATTTTGATCAACATGACATAAACAATTGATAATGTAGCAAAGAGCAGAGAATTGTACATAATCATTTGCATGTATGTACCAAAGCAATTGCAACTTGTTCAAAGAAGTGAGAAACTGCTTATGTGGTGTGCACAAGTGACATCATGATGTGAAGATTGAACAAATAGTTTTGGGAATTTCATTCTGATCTGAGAATTGTACTAAAGCGACTGAGAAAAACTGTAATATTTATCATATATAATTTTGTAATCAAAATTGTTTTAACCCAGCAATGCTTTTCCCAAACTTTTGACTGTTCAGTTTTTCATTTGTATTTTACTTCCTTATAAAGAATGTCTCCTACATTCTTAAAATGGTTTGTGTTCTTGAAAACTTCTGCAAACCCCTGAGTTGAGAGACGAAACAGAAACATTTGCTTGTGGAAAAACCTCCAGTAGTCTGGACAGAAAGCATCTGCATAGCATAAACCTTCCACTCTTCTCTGCTTAACATTGTTTAACACACATAGAACAGATAGATCCACACGGTGAAGAATGACATACCGGTATACACCAATCCCTCAGGGAGTTTGGCCATTTCCTTTCAGCAAAGACAGCAGTCCAGTCTTAAGCAGAGGGAATGACATTTTTGTAACTTTTTTGGCATTTTCAATTTGAGTAGAATCAGGACACCCCAAAGGCTGCACTGTGAGAGTGGTGTGTAGTTTGTGTCAGAGGGCATTTTGCTATAATTTAGAGCCACTCTGACTCTGAAATGTACTTGAGCTCAGGCTGCTATAAATGGAAAGATTGGACTGGCCTGAAGCCATCTTGAATTAACTAAATTAACTTTGGGTCTACAGATGTGTGGGTGTGGGTGTGTGTTCGTACACCTGTGGATTTCAAGTGGTGCTAGTAAGGAAGTTAACAAACTTCTATATAAGATGGAATACTATAGATTCTGTGTTTAGACAGGGTGGAAAGCAGAATTACGCCGTTTGGTGGAGTCTTCTTTATATTTTATATATTTTTATATTAAAAATACCAATAAAAATATTGGGTTAAAAGGAAACAACTACACTCTAAAAATTTGTATTGCTCCAAAAAACAAATAAACCACAAAAGTATTTCCCAACATGAATAGCGCAAGATACGGTTGAAAAGCAAAAATCAGAAATTTTAATTTGCTCTTGACCTCAACTGTCAACTTCCTGATGGATGGATGGATGGATGGATGGATGGATGGATGGATGGATGGATGGATGGATGGATAGATAGATAGATAGATAGATAGATAGATAGATAGATAGATAGATAGATAGATAGATAGATAGATAGATAGATAGATAGATAGATAGATAGATAGATAGATAGATAGATAGATAGATAGATAGATAGATAGATAGATAGATAGATAGATAGATAGATAGATAGATAGATAGATAGATAGATAGATAGATAGATAGATAGATAGATAGATAGATAGATGTCACAGGTAATTACTCTTGCATCTTCAGTGTACAACAGCAAGAGTTGTAACTTTTAAATTAAAAATTTAAATAGAATTTTTAGATCTATTTTTAGCCCTCATCTCTCTATGTCCTTATTTTATCATGCATTTTAATCTAAAGATCTACAGATTTCCCAAGAATGATTTAAAATATGACCTCGCAATACAAAACGTTTTACTATTTGGGACGTTTAATTCCCAAATGTTTACTTTCTGACATTTTTTCTCAAATCAAGTCTGTAGGTTTTAGCCTCAAATGTCCAGTTTAGCAGCATTGCCCTGATTGCATTTGACATAATACATTAATAATTTTCATGTTTTGTGTCTTAAACAGGCAGTGCTGCTAAAAAACATGTTCCTCCAGCTGCTCGTGCAGCGTTGACTGTATTTACTTCAGTCTAGACTTCTCATAATGGTTCTTTATTGTGACAGTGCCAAATGGATTACCAGCAAAGCATAGTCCACAATGAACAACTTGTGTGTGCCTCCATGTATGTGGTCAGTTTTTGAATGTTCTGTTTTAAGTCCCACTGTTCCTGCGCTTCTCCGCTCCCTCACAAGTCCAGAAATTGAATCAATTCTGCTGGAGGAATTTGGTGGCACGGTGGATATAAAGAGCGCCGTTGTAGAGTGGCCACAATGAGGCACGGATGGATTTATGTCGAGCCACTGTGATATATTCAGCTCAGTGACAGACGGAGGCAGACTGTGAGGAGCGCAGAGAAGAAGGCATTGTCCTGCCACTCAGGCTGAACTCTGACCAATGTGCTTCATACTGACATTCGAAATTCCTCCTGCATCCCCCAGAATGTGACGTATTATGTGTGCTTTATTTGTGTGGCATTTGTTAAACTCCTCTGATGTCACTGTACACACTCAGTGGCCAAGTTAACCAAAAACCCCTTCATTTATTACATTAAGATATTGTTTGTTTGTTTTTAATTTCCGTGTTCAGTCACCAGTAATTTTTAGATATTTCCTGAGAATGTTTATGACTTTTTAAATAGAGAAAATTGATAGACGCTGCTTTTGTTTGAGGACATTACACTCAACTAAAATAACTGCTCAGCTCTTCACAGGCCCATCATGATTGACCTTTTCTCCTCCTTTGCCCTTGCAGTGCTTCTGGCATGCGTGTCGTCCTTCAACGTGGACCAGAAGAACGGTTTGTCCTTCAGCGGCCCTTTGGAAGACTTGTTTGGCTACACTGTCCAGCAGTTTGAGAACAGCGAAGGAAAGTGGTGAGTTAAAATTCAAAGTACATAATACGAACGATTTCAAGTCGCAAAGTTTCAAACAAAAAAGGCTCCAGATGCAGTTCAACATTTTCATGAAGCCCGGTATTGTGCATCTCTAAACAGGATGTAGTCCAATTGTTCCAAAAGATCTAAAAGAAACAAGAAAAGAGCACCGTATAACAAAGAAACTTCTGTACTAAAAAAGTCTGAGAGAACAATAACATTTGAAATCCTAAATTGAACCCTGTAATAATTCAATCTTTAATATCTCTCAAGTAAAACTGAAGTATGTATTTCGAAATGAAAATTATCTATAAACACAGTCGAAAACAGAATATTTGTTGGGTTACTTCAGAAGGATCTTCCCAGTAAAGAAACATTTGGAAAGTTTATTCAAAGTGAGAAAAAATGTTAACATTGATTTTAAAGGAAACAAACTATAACCTGTTGAAAATAATTACTGATTTCTAGATACGCCTGTTTCATTTCTAGACCTTACAATGTAGAAAGACAAGTTATTTTTGTAGCAGTAAGTTCATTTGGAGTTTTCATGTGCTTAATAGTAATACAGAAAGAAATTTGTGTTATGGCTGGACTAACAGGAGGAAACCCAGGAGCGGGGAGGTACACAACTAAGGCCAAAACATTGGTGCAATGAATTTAGTGGCTACTCAGACAAAACTCCAAAAACAGAAAAGAACAAACAGAAAGTCCACATGAGCTGTGTTTTCATTACGCATTGCACAAAACTTTATTGAAATTTTAGAAATGTCATAAAGACACAATTTCACAATTACACCATTTCCAATAAAACATACGGTAATTATGCGAAGAAACGAAAGTCAACTCACATGATAAGTCATTCAAAAACATGGCGACGGTTGTGAACAACACTTTGATTTACAGCTGATGCATTTAAATTTCTACCGTGGCTCTGGCACTCATCATCTGTCAATGGAGGCGTCGGCGTCTTATTCCGTCATGGAGCGGTGAGCTCCTTACACTTGGGAGTGGCTACGGATAAAGGAGTTTTGGGAAATTGCGGTTGGTGATTTTACAGAGGAGCTGTGGATCCGACACTTTCAACAAACATGCCTCAGCTCTTCTGCCTTCCTGTCAAAGAAGCGTGGTATCCGGTTGTTGGTCACATGATTCATTTAATTCAAATAAAGTGCTTCCATTGCAGTTTTGCGAAATATGGCCATTTCGATATGCCTCAGAAACCACCTCCTCCAAGCGCAACATTTTTTTTTCCAACAAACAGGATTTTTTTTGAGGAAAAATCAAACAAACAAAGCAAACCTTGAAATATCTCAAAATGCGATACCTGTAAACAAAGTCTATCTGTTTTTTCTAGAAAGAGCTTCACATAGATCCACTCATACATAGTCCTTGTGTTTCTTTTAAACAAACACAAATGGAGTTGGTAACTTTCCGCCCTAAAAACTCTGTAGACCCTTTTCCTGCTCCTTTGGGGTAAATTTTACTTTTTGTTTTCTAATATCATCTGGTTTCAGTGCTTAAAAAATCTAATGTAAACAAGATAGTCTCTATATAAACACACTGCAATGCAGATAATAAGCTTGCTAATAGACTTTCGTTATACCGTACACCACAAAGCGTCAGCACCGTAAAATCTCTACACTTTATGGCCCCACCCAGCAGAAATGAACATTTGATTGGTTAATTTAGCTCTTAATTGCTTAACAAACTCATTTCACTGTGGAAGTCTGACTCCACAACAAAAATCTTGCCAACAAATGTGCCATTTGTAGCCTCTGGATGCTTAGAAACAACAACAAATATTCAAATATTTCATTTGATGGATCCAATTTGAATGTTTTGATCTGTTCAATTTGTCTGAAAAAGTGTCTAAAATAAGATTTAAAGTTTTGGGTTTTGTAAAATCAGTTCATTGTTAACTAACTACCAGTGGCAAATCGTAAAAAAAGCAATCGTCTTGTTTCAGGTCCATATTTCACCCAAACTGCAGCATCGTAAATGCAAAGATTATTTAGGTATCCTTATTGTAGAACATTCACAACTGTTTGTTCATTTGAATGATGTATGTTTCTGATAGCATGTACGTCACACAAAAACACAGATTACATTACTTGCTAAAGTGGTAGATGGTTATTTGAGGAATCATCACTAGCAGAATTATGAGGTCAATAATAGAGATTTTCACAAGGAAAAATTGAGAAATAACCATCATACACAAGGCAGAAAATAACTGTACAATAACTGTATTCAGCAGACGATGATCCCAAACTGTTGTTTTGTTTGCAAAAGTGTTTTAATTTAAGATTACTTTTGCTGGGGTTTAAATTGAAAAGCCTTACTTTACCTTTAAAAAAAATAATAAAGGGGCACACACCAGTTGCGGCTGTAACAAGGACCTGTCTTTACTACTAGCAGTTAACTGTAAACTGCCCACCCAAAGTACCCAAACCCAGCCCGTAAATACACCGACACCAAGCATCCGTAACTTACTGCCAAAGCAGTCTGGGAAACCATATTTTAAAGCCTTGTTAAATGCTGGTTAGGCGTTGTAAATTGACCTCATTTTTTCTACAATTATCTTTCAGTTACTCCAGTTTTTCTGGGGTTTATTTTTACGCAACATGTTCCGCTCGACATTTGAGGTGACTGTACTTAAGTGGAGCTGCTCTGCTGTAGGAATCACTCATGTGAGATCAGTTACAGTAATTTACCCACTGATAACAGGAGACATATGTGACTCCACCTCTGCAGTTCTTTCTCTAGGTCAGAGAAAAGAATCATTGTTAAAGATCTACCCCAATGAAAATCATGTTTTTGGTGAACATATATGTTTATATGTTCCTTGTGGCATTTTTCTGATGATGGAGGACATACATTAAGAAAATTAAGCTTAAAATTGCATTTCTGAGTATTTTTTTATTCAAATTGTTGTGAATCAGACAGAAAACACAGTTTTAAAAAAGGTTATGTAGAGAATATGCTGAGCTCCCTGCTCTGCTCCATTCTGATGCCTCCACTTCGAAGATGACTAGATCCGTGTACGTCTATGTTTTCCTCCTCTAAGCAGGCATCTGGCTCAAAATTGTACAGCTTCATGGCTCAAATATTGTTATGTTAGGTAATGTTAGATTGGGGGTGTAAGTAACTGTAAGCTAGCAGGAGAGATTGTAAACAGAGAACTCTCAGCACCCACAACTCAGAGGTGAATTTCTAAAGAACTACTGCTGCTCCACAGAAACTATGTCCTAAAAACAACACGTTTTTATTTTATTTTAGAAAAAGATGGCATACACATAACTATAAGAACACTAGGAACACTTTTACAATAGATCAAAAGATGATCAAAGTGGGACTTTTGGCCAGTAAAAAAGTTAAAGCTCAGTGGATCAACAGAGGAATTTAGTGAGTTTTGAGACATGATCCCGAGTGGTACTGATGGATTCGACCGATGGATCTCTGAGAGAAAAGTGAGGCAAAAAAAACGGAACAAACAGCCTTCAGACATTGATGTGTGACTGACTTAAGTGACTGATGAATTGCAGATGTCCCCGCCAGGCCTCCACCCTCAGCAGTGTTGAAAGGTTAATCAGCAGCACAACAAAAAATGTGGCGCAAACACTCCATGATTTGGTTCCTTGTCACTTCCATTCTCTGTTTTCTCTAATGATATTGCAAAACTGCTCATAAATTTAAAAATTGTTGATTCAACCACTTAAGTTGCGAAAATTTCCAAAAATCTAATTTGTGTTAGGACTTAAGGGAATTTGGTACCACTGAATTCATGTTAGTGTCAATATAAATGATATAATAACAACAAAACATGTTCTGATTTGAGAAATGGTTTGGAAAATATCCTTTATGATGCAATATTTGCTTATTTATCATATGTTAGCATGAATGTCTAATTGGTGTGGTAAATTATGTTGGTTTTCTTACAGGCAGCGAACAGCCAGCCAAGTCTGTTGTTGTTGCACTCTGCCTCTGCTTTCAAATGGCCAGGCCTCATTAGGCTGGAAGAATGTTAATAAGCCTGAGTGTTCAGAGGAAAGCAGATGACCGCCTGCATTCAGCACTGGATAGACACTGTGTTATCAAAGGCACACATGGATGTGTGACACCATCATGACCCTACAAGGCCACTGAAATTAAAGACATTTTTGTAAAGCAGGTGTAGTTTGCCCAGAAGAACTTGGTGCGGTACAGAATAAAAAGATAATTCTTACAGTCTTTATTGTGTCTGGAAGACATTGCTAAGGGCAGCCACAAGAGCCAACCATAAGCAGCCAAAACAGCTTTCTCAGTCAATCTTAACCAGTGGTTAACGCTTCATTTAACCTTGTAACTGCGATTACGCTAAGATCTTAATTGCTTCGGACCTCAGAGGTGGGCCTCACAGTCCCTGCTATCAACCTATCAACGCTTAATTTTTATTGAAGAACTACATTTTGTGCTTATTATCATAATTGTCTAACCACCGTGCTGTTTTGTGGGTTTTGGCTACATATCCAATCTAATGCTAGTTCCAACTTTTCTCTGTTTCTGCAGGGTTCTGATTGGATCGCCACTGTCAGGCCAACCTGCAACACGAACCGGGGATGTATACAAATGTCCTGTGGGCAGGGAAGGGAACAAGTGTGTAAAACTGGACCTGCCAAGTAAGAATAAACAAGATAATAGTTGTTGTAACATTTAAAAAGTGCAATATAATATGCCTTTACATTAGAAAATTTGTATTTTTGGATAAACTTTTCAAAAAACAATGAGTTAGCTTCTTTAGGTTCTCACAAAAGCATTGATTTTAAACCCTTTGTGATAAATTACTCTTTAGTTTGAGTTCAAACCATCAAAATTACTAAAGAAATATTGTTTCAAATAAACTGAGCAGTACTGGAGATTTTGCTAGATATTAAAACATAGCTAAGTTGCTAAATCATAAGGTCCCACTACTCAATAATATTTTGATCTATTTTAATAACAATTCCAGTGGTCTTTTAATTATGATTATGCAGATCTTTTGCCATTTTTAAAGTGTTGTTTTCAAGGACATACTTTCTGCAGAGCAGCAGTAGTTTATCAGAAATTCACCTCCCCACTCGGGCTGCGTGGGTCCCGTCGCTGGGATGCTCCTGGTCCGGGGGTCTCCCCCTCACTCCTGGTCTGGTTGGTCAGGCTGGGTAGGATCTGGTTCCCCTAACGATCACATGGTTCACTTTGGCAGCGTGCATGTAGCTCCACCCCCACGTTTACGAGCACACTGGCACACTGCTCCATGTCCGCTTTATCCCTCCTCCTAACCCACAGTGTATCTATGGACAGATACTTTCCGCTTATCTTAGTGTCAGAATTTCATGTTTGGATGTAATATTTGCCTTTTTGCAGAACTAGCATAAATGTTTCACAGCTTAAAATAATAACCTATTGAAATTAGCAACTCAGCACTTGTATATATACCCCTCTCCCTCCCCTTTAATAAAAATAATTTGTATATATACTTAAAACACAAAATGTAACAAACAATTTAAAAAAAATTTAAAAAACAACAACAACAAAAACCGGAAAGGGGTTGATACAAATTTACACCCTGGCTATCCGAAGATTCATAACCCCTTTTTGTAACAGTAAAACCTGTCCAACACAAAAGGCCTTCAGTGCTCATATGTTTGCTCAGTTGTTGGACAGAACAAGTACAACAAAAAGAGAAAGAGAGAGAAAAGTTATATTGTTGTTTCTCAGTTACCCATAACTAAGCTCTTTGTTTTACGCATTCTCCCGCCAGCTTACAGCTCCTCCCATCCCCAACCCAACATTACTGGTGCAACAAAAATGGCGAGCAGTTTTGGACCTATCCAGCCGTACTGTTTTGAGCTAGATGACAAAACAAAATGTACCTGAATCTAGTCGACTACAATGGGATGCATCAGAACAGAGCTGTGCAAGAGGAGCTTGTGGCACACCCAAAGTATTGAATCTCAATCTAGCTCAATCTTTAAGAAATTATTTTTGAACAGATAATTTGACCCAGAAAAAAATTACAGAAAATTATCAAAATATTAAACACATGAAAAAGTGTGATAAAACTCCAAGATTGGTTTACAGCAATAGCTGTAGTAAGCTGGAGACAAATTCTTGACAATAAACTTTTTTGTGTCATTACAGCGGAGTGCGCTTTGAATTGGACATGTTTTAGTTTAGCAGTAAGGAAGTTTTAACTGAATTATGTTGAATCAGGCCTGTTTTTTCCATTCTATAATAAAAAAAAAAAAGTAATCATAATAACTGTGTAGTTGGAAAAACAATCGTCTCAGGAAATTCATACCTTGTTTAGACTCTTTGTCTTTTCGGATATTATCAGATAGCTGAACACAAACTAAAAGTCGTTTTTTTGTCTTTTAATTTATTTAATTTTAGTCAACTTTGAAATGGTTAAAGATCAGCCAATTTCACTTTTAACTGGTTTTGCTCAGCAAAACTTCAAAATGCGTGCCTAGCAGCAACTTCTGCTCCAGTCTCCTGGGGAGGAAGTCTGGTTCATCTGAGCAGGAAGACAGTAAATAAACAATGTTTTTGTGTTTCATCCTTCCAATTTATCTTAATTAAAAAGATAAACAAAGCTTAGCTCCCAGTCAGCAGCCTGCCAGGCCCCAATTAGTACTCTGTTTGTCTCTGCACTGGGCAAGTGGGAACAAATGTGTACCTCAGACCCTTCAGATTGATGCTAAAATGCCACATCCCAGCTGTTCACACCTCAAATGTATCAAACAGTGGAAGCCATAGTTTCCTGCTGTTGGTGAATTATCAAATAGGAGAGGATTTGTTTTTTATCTCAGATGAGTTAAACAAATGCAAGATTTTAGAAGCTCAAGTTTAGCCTGGAAAACATTCACGGAGAGTTGACTCAGCTTCGCATTTGGAGCCAGACGACTGGAAGTTGGTTACATTATTAAAACAGCAGGAACGGAGAATGTTTCCTAAATTTAGGATGCAAAAAAGCTTGACCAGATACAGTAAATATTCCATGAGTGTTTATGAACACTGGCTCATCAGGATGTGTTCATGTCTGTATTGAATTAAAGGAAGGTTTTTGCCAATCTTCTGTTATTTTTGATTTATTTAACGTCAACACCCAATCACAACAGCCCTCTCATGGATTGCACCAACCATCTCCTTGCAGAGCTTTCACACAAGTACGCACAAGCAAAACCATAAGAAGCAACACTTAATTGTGTGGTTGTGGTCCTGAAATACTGAAACCCCTCCAAACTATAAAGTAAAGAGTTGTTATGCCATGAGCATTACGTGTGACGAAACGCTGGGAAAAGTCCAACACCCATGATTTTTGGGGATGTCTACAGCATGGTTACATTCTGTTTAGAAATAAAAATCCATGTTACAAAAACTGCAGTTTGTTGGCTGAACCACTGCACTCTCAGGCTTCAGGCTTATAAAATAGGGAATCATAACTCTGGAAATCTCTCAAATTGCACCATTTAATCCACCCCACATTTGCTGAAAAGTTTGCGATATAAGAAAATTTATTGTGTCTCGTTTTTAAACATTTCTGTGAATTATTTTAGCTTTTTAGTTATTTTTTAATTTTTTTATGGAAACCAGAAAAGGTAGCTACACGGGACATCCCTAATTGGATGATGCAGTTTGTCCATCATTTTAAACAATCGTTATTTGGTATGAAGCGATACTGGATACCATCACCCAGTCCGCGATCACCCATGGTCCTACCTTTTCAGGTTTCTTATTGTTTTTCGTTTTTTAACTTTTCATTCTGATTTCTGCAAATGACTTTTTTTTGTAAAATGTAAAGCTGTTTTTTTTTTAATACTAGTTTTGCTTTTTAATTTAATCTTTGCGATGTTTTGAATCGAGTGACTTGTTGATGGGATTTGCACTTTAGGGTCAAAATTCTCACACTAACATGTAGCTACGCAAGTTTTTATCAGGCCCTACGCACCAAATGCGTGGCCCATCAACGCACGTTGAAATTTAAACCAGGTCGAACTTTGACCAATCAGGGTCTCCGATTTGGTAGTGATGTAAGCATGCCGTCCGTTTTCATTTAGAAAAGACCCAACCGTTTGCAAGTTGCTCATGGAGGAGAAATGATTTATTGTGCTTTGTGCCTGGCTGTATTTATGACACCAAGTCTTTTATATCATGTGCCCGGTCTGAGCGCACAATAACATTTGCCAAAACAATGGGCATGAAATCATCTTTGAATCAAGAACAACTATCACATTTTGTGAAAGATTATATGGCTCACTATTATCTACAGAAGAACACAAACTTGGTTCTACAAACCAAAAGTGAGATCATTCAGGCTTTATTCTACAGATGCACCGTTCAAGCAGAGGAGTATATTTGAATTTTAAAAGGCAACACCTAGAATTCTGAGTTATTTTAGGAGGATAATGCCCAATTATACTCTGGATATGACTGTGTGGGTTTGAGACAGTGTATGTAAACCCAATTAAACACACAAAAAAATAAAGCAATAACAACCCAAGGGCTAACATGCAAAAGGAAGTTTTTACCTCTCAAGAATGCACAGATCAGCAGAAGACATCAGCAGTTCATTTACTTAGTTTCTAAATAATCAAAAGAGAGTTTTTGGTCACACAACTAAAGTCTTCCTTGTAACCAGTAACAAAGCTTGGACATTTTAGCTCAGAATATTTCACATGACAACTTTCTATAGCTGTTTATTGTTAAAGATAGCCAAGAAGATTTGGTCCAATTTGTTATGATATCTATCAGGCGCCGCTGGAGACAAAGCATGCATTTGTTCCTGCTCACAGTCCCATAATGAGTCCACGGTATCCCGATGCTTATCACGTATGTCCCCAGATACTGAAATAATAATCAACAGTAGCTAAACGTCTCAATTTTTCTGTTCGTTCTTGTGATTTCTTTTTATTTTAGTTAAAGGTCAGCGCAAGGTCTAAAATCATACATATTTGGCTTTTTCAAAGAACTGAAGTAACATTTTGGAGAAATTTTTTGGTAAAACTGGGATGTGTAAAAACAATGGTAAGAGGGAACTTTTCAGCTTTTAAAAGCCCCTTTTGAGATGAGTTCATTTAAAGATTGATACCATTTTCAATGGTTTAGTGAGAACATGTGGATCCGTCCAAAAGAGAGTTTAAATGACATCCAGAGCATTCCCAACACATTAGACGGTGCTAATTTTAGCCACATGTTTGGATTACTTAATGATTTGATTCCCCTCGTTCATTTCCTCACATGATCTGCGGCTAACGGCTTTGAGCCGCGCTCAGAGAAAGAGCACTGTAAAGTCGTAAAACAAACCACGCTGGATTACATGTCAGTGGTTATTACATCTTCTGGACGGACGGAAGTTAAAAGGAGGGCGAGCAGCACTCTTCCTGTGGGAAAATAAAGGAGAAGAATTTCTCCAGCTGTTTGTCTTCTCTGCTACTTTCTGTTGGTCTCACTCTGTTTATTCATCTTTTTTTTTCTTCTTTAGAAAACACAACGATTCCCAAGTTACGTGAGGTCAAAGAGAACATGACCATGGGAACCACATTGGTGACCAATCCCAGAGGAGGATTTCTGGTAAAGAGTTCTATATTTTCTATAAAAAGAGGAAAAAGAAGACTTGCATTTACTTATTTCCCTTAAGAAATTTGGCTCCAATGAGCACATCCATTGAACCTTTGGGCCCTGTGGACACGGTGTGCTTGGCTTGTCATTTTCTATAATTAGTCCTCATGTCATGGGAATGTAATGCTGTGAATCAATGATGAAGATAAAGTTTAGTCTTTGATAAAAATCGGAAAATGCTTGATTTTACTAAGAATGCTGACAAGAATAAAAATGAAAGAACTGTATTTATGCAGCTTGTTAAGTGTCAAACGAAACTTAGTCTAAGCAGCTGTTGATGTAACTGAAGCCAAAACCCTTAACATGATGTGCTAACGTAACTCTAACATTTTTCCAGCCAGAATTGTCCCCTTTCACTGTTCGCACAAACACAACTGAAACGTTTCAAGTGGGGCCTTTGACTGAGTGACCTTCCATTCTGTAAAATCACTAGCAGCCAGACTGTTTGGAATTTGTATCTTATTTGCAAGAATATTATCTTCCTTACTTCATGATATTATGTGTCTTTAACACTCAATTCTGAAAGTCCCATGTTAAATGTAGATTTGCTTAATTTATGTGCTGTCATTCACCTAAGTTAAATGTAGAACTAGATTTCTTTAGGGCTTATTTGGAGATCCACCTGGTAACAAAATGTTGTTTTTGGTGATGTTGTGACATTTTTGCTCATTATGGTTGAAATATATAAAGAAAAGTAGGCTTAAAATGCATTTCTGAGTATTTCTTTATACAGATTGTTGTGAATTAGAAGCAGATGAAAAAATACTGTTGGAAAAAACTTGTAGTTGTGACGTAGGCGCTACAGTCATCGGACCAGAACATCCCTGCTCTGCTCCGTTCTGATGCATCTACTTGTAGTGAAAAGGACCCATGTACGTTTTCCTTGCCTGAGCTGGCATTTGGCTCACAACTGTACAGCTGGACAATCCCAATATTGCTTGTCATGTTTGTTGCACCGGTAATGTTAGGTTGGGGTTGTGAGGGGCTGTAAGCTAGTGAGAGAGAGTGTAAACTAAGGGATGATGGGAAGTAAAGGCTTACTCTGCGCCAAAAATCCCACCCACAACTCGGAGGCAAATTTTTAATAAACTGTTGCTCTCCAGAGACTATGTCCAAGGAAACGGCAGGTTTTAAATTTTGACTAAGAATGTCATCATCTTTATTAAAAGACAACGGGGAACACTTTTACAACTGATCATAAGAAACAGTTCTTCTATCAAATGCATCTACTTGCAGCCAATTCAAGCTGCTAAAGCTTCCAGTGAGCATCACAGTATAAAAGAAGGTGGAGTTGTTTAAAAGATGACAAATGTTGGTACCAGACAAATGGAAAATATGGAAAAACTGTCGAGAACAGTTGACAGACGCAGCAATGTGTTAGCAATGGAACCAGATACATTTATATAAACAGAACATTCCAAACGGCTGCACAGTAGTGTAGTCGGTAGCACTCTCACCTCACAGCAAGAATATCCTGGTCCAAAACCCGGCTGGGTCCTTTCTGAGTGGAGTTTGCATGTTCTCCCTGTGTATAGATGGGTTTTCTCAGGGCTCTCTGGCTTCCTCCCACAGTCCAAAATCATGTTTCATTGGTTAATTGGTATCTATAATTCATCCTTAAGTGTGTGTGAACCTGCAACAGGCTGGCTCCAGCAACCCCATGACCCTGAAATGGATTTAGTGGGTTCTGAAGATGAATGTGCAGATGGAGAACCTTGCAAACTGGAAGTCTGCCATAACAAAAAGAAAGAGAATAAAGAGAACTGGATTGGTCTTTCAGTATCTGCATGTTACCTTCAGGTACACTTGTCAAAATGAACATGCTCCCTGCTGGATAAATTAGGATAAAACCATCAAGTGGATACAATTCACTGTGTGTCTGGGCCTTAGGAGAAAAGACCCAAAGCTAGAGCTAAAAAACTGAAAATTGAATAAACAATTGAGAGAGTTTCAGAAAAATTAAATAGAAGAATGAATAACTAAATCCTGCTAGAGCTACACAAATTTACTATCTTTTAATGCTTTTTCTCTCTATTCTATTATTTTAAGCTACAAGACCCACTCCAATCATCATTTTTTGTATTGTAGAAGTGTTCCTAGTGGTCTTTGTAATTATGATTATGCCATCCTTAGCCAAAATAAAATAAACTTGTATCATTTTCAAGGACATAGTTTCTGTAGAGCGGAGTTCATTCGAAATTTGCCCCAGCCCCCCTTTCCCTCTCCTTTGCTGAGAGCTCCGATTGTGGCCTCGCCGAGTGTATTTTCTACGTCACAAATAAGCTGTTTTTAAAATTAAATCTTTTCATCTGCTCCCGATTCACAACAAATTGAATAAAGAAGTTCTCAAATATGCAATGTTAAGCTTAATTTTTATTTACATATGTCCTCCACCAACAGGAAAACGCCACAAGAACATGTAAAAAACACCAAAACACAATTTTCATCGTAGTGGGTCTTTCAACAGTTTTTTTTACCCTTTCTAGCTGCTTTCATGTGACTTGCCAACTTCATATTTGCATCAATGCAGTTAAACGAGCTTAACTAATGTTGTGGTTTGAAATTGTGAGCATTTAGCATGAGGCAGCGCTGTAAAAATTCATAGTGTTGTTGCAGAATGTTGGATGCCACATGATTTGACCTCCATGGTTCTGAAGCATTTTGGAGACGAAAATAGGCCAAAAAGTAATTTTCGGCTTATTGTGTGTTCTTTAAAAGTTTACCTCTTAAAGAACACGCACTAAGCCAAAGGTGCAAGGCACCTTTTTTCTCTGAAGATCTTTTGACATTTCAAGACATTTTTTGTTTTTGTTTCTCCTCTTGGGCCCCTCCAATAGCCCTAACCCCACCCTTGACCTCCTGTTTGTTGAAAGCGAAGCAGTTGCAGCCTTGTCTGTGTCTCGTCTGCGCAGGCATGCGGTCCTCAGTACGGCTACATGTGCGGCCAGCAGCAGTACATCTCAGGGGTCTGTGCCAACGTCAGCTCCTCCTTCCAGATCCTCAACTCCGTGGCTCCAGCAGTGCAAGGTACGCAGCCGGCCAGCCAAAGGTGCAGAAGCTCTGTACAGGAAGTGACAGCATTTCCAAAGATAAGAGATTATCGTCTACCCGTCAAAGCGGAACCACCCAAGACCCTGCTCACCCTCCCTTCATAGAACAAGCATATACGAAAGTTCTTCTTAATGTAAACTTGTCTGCCACCCCCTCACTGCTCCCACCTCCCATTCCTTAAATCATCGCTGACCGGGCCCAGCCCAGTCCTGCTGTGTTGTATGCCCAAGTTAGGAGACAGTTTACTGGGCTTGCACTCAGTTTCCCTTGAAGGAAACAGCTCAGAAAGTAAACAGTCAATGGTCATTGTTTCTTTCTGTTTCTTTTCTGCTTTCTCTGTCTTTTCTTCTCTTCCTACACCACCAGCAGACCGCTCATATCATCTAACAATGCTCCAGAGCGTGCAAAACTGCTCCAGCAACACTCCATGAAAATAAATTGCTGAATCAACAAATTTACGGACTGAAACTTTTACACAACTGAACTTTTTCTAAGAGTCTAGATTCAATTAAATGTAATTGCTGCCCCAATTTCCTTTAATGCTACAGTTAGATAATAATCCAAAGCACCAGACCAGTGGTTCCCAACTTTTTTCAGGCAACAGACCGGTTTAATGTCAGACAGAATTTCCACTGACAACCCTGGACGAAGGGTACAAGTGAAGTGGATGTTTTTATTTTATTTTTAGCTTCCAGTTGAAATTTATAGGGTAAAGTTTATTTTATTCATCTGCAAAATACCTACAGCTGGTTAAACTTTATTTTCGCTTTGAATTTTGTGTTGAAACCATTGAAATGTGATATAGATTATTTTCTTAACCCATAACTGTTAAAGTGTCAGCCTCATCAAGCATAAAAAGAAAAACTGTTACAAAAACTGGTATTTTCTAAACATAATAATAAACGTGAATCCGCTGGTAGACCAACCTTAGTAGCGGAATTCCTCATAAAATAAGACAGCTGGTTGCTAAAAAATATTATTAAGCTTTGTGGGAACAACAGTTTGGAATCAAAACTCCTTGTTTTTGTCAGTTGAGTGCAGCTTTCTTTTATCTTGAAGTTTAAAACTCTTATTCTGTTTCTTTTCTCTTTTCTGCAGAAATACACTTTTTTCAATTTATCCGTCGGAGCAGCCACTTACAGAAAGCAGCAGTTAGATTTTCGACAAGTGGCCAAGCGACTTCACATGTGCCAAGAATGAGTTGGATATTGTGGAGAGAATCCAGTAGTTTTCCAAAATAAAACTTCTTTCAGGTTCTGATTGTGAAAAAATAAATAAAAAATCTAGGCAACCCAGAAACAAGCGTTGGGGATCACTGCACTAAGTTTCACACTAATGTTGACATTGATTTAAAATCCATCAATTTCAGTTTTTTTGCTTTTAACCTTAAATATCAAACTACAAAATAGCTGAAATTTGTTAGAATATTCCTAGTGAGTTTTTTCTACAACCAATTTAATGAGGACCTGTCAATCCAATGACCAAACACCAAATTTGGTAACTTTAATATAAAATTTTTAGCTTTAATCTTTGGTAAATGGATGCATTGACTTTAAGTACACATTTGACTTGAACCGGTACTTTGTAATATATATGTTTAATATATATATATATATATATATATATATATATATATATATATATATATATATATATATATATATATATATATATATATATATATATATATATATATATATATATATATATATATATATATATATATATACACACATACATATATATATATATATATATATATATATATATATATATATATATATATATATATATATATATATATATATATATATGTATAAATATTGAATTTCTTGGAAAAACTGCAAATTACCTTTGAATAAGAATTTTAATGACTGTTAGGTCATCAAATAAAAAAAAACAGTCCTATCTTAATAATGTCACATTGGTTATTTACTGTTAAATGGATTAATTAAACTTTTACTATTTTATTTCTGCGGTCCAAGAGTGTGCCAGGAATCTGGACATCGTCATCGTCCTAGATGGATCCAACAGCATCTACCCGTGGACCAGCATCGTTGATTTTTTGGTCAGCTTTATTCAGAACACCACCATCGGGCCACACTTCTCACAAGTGAGTGATGTGACTGAATCCTGGGACACAATGAGTGTCAAATTGCTGTAATAAACTGCATAAATATTTTGCCATCTACTCTTGCTGTCTTTACAGTTTTTGTAAGACAATACTTTTGGCAATATGCAAAACTTTGCTTTTTGTTTTGTTTGTTTTGAATTTGATAGAATTTGAATTTAAACACATTTCAGTACCACCAAAGATGCATAATACTGTATAAATGAAATTTAAATCATAATAATAAAAATAAAAAAAGAGAAAAATCGTTAATAAAAAAGGCAAGAAAAAAAGCAGTCACACAAAACAGTGTTCTTGGAGGACTCCAGGAATAAATGACTACCGGTAATTATTTTTATTTTAGCAATGCTGGGTTGGCAAATGGTGCAAAGGGTTTTCCACAGGGCAACACTGGACAGTCTCTTGGCTACAGAGAGCAGTGGTTTGAAATCCATGGCTGCTGGATAAAGAACTTTGTGTCATTTCAACCCTGGTTGGATCCAGCCACATCCTCTGCAGTCAATCCGGGGGGAGGCGGGTTGGGGAGTGAGGGCAGACATTTAAAAGAGTGAAAAGAAAAATATTTTTTTACAGGACAAATGTTTATCTTCCAGGTGGGCATAGTGTCTTATGGAGAAAATGTGAGTCACCTCGTCAACCTGAGCCAGTTTGACAACACTGGAAAGATGGTGGAATTTGTCTCGCATCTTCCTCAGCACACTGGCACAAAGACCAACACTTTCCTGGCCATTGAAACTGCCAGGTGTGCAACACCGCCACAGATTTGACATTCTCTCACAAGATGATCTTAACTAGCTCCTTACAGCTGTTGACTGTGGGTTTGTTTTTTCAACAATCAGGAAGGAAGCCTTCCTTCCAGAGCGGGGTGCTCGGCCCGAGGCTAAGAAGGTTATGGTGATTGTGACTGATGGGGAGTCACATGACTTCCATAAGCTTGAAAGTGTCATCGCCAAATGTGAAAAAGATGGTATCGAAAGGTTTGGCATTGCTGTAGGTATATATTTATTTATGTTAATGCACATTCGGGAACATTTGTTTACACTACTGGCTTAATGCAGAGGAAAGACAGTTTTTCCACATCTGTTGATATCTTCAAACATTAATGTTGGCTTTTTAAATTTGGGATTTGTCCAAGTCACTAGGTAGTTATTGAACTTAGAATGTGTAAATCATTTTTAAAAGGCCACTCTGATTAAGATTGTGTTTTTGGTGTTTTTAACATGTTATTGTGGCATTTTCTCAAAGTGGAGGACATATATAAAGAAAATTAAGATTAAAATTGCATTTCTGAGTTTTTTATTTAGTTAATTGTAAATGAGGAGCAAACAAAAGAATGCCGTTTGAAAAAGAGCGTATTTGTGACGTAGAAAATTACCTGGATGAGCCACAAGCTTCCTTCTCCGCTTCACTTGCATCCACTTGTAGCCGATTAGATACGTTAACGTCTTAGTTTTCCTCGTCTGAGCATCTGGCTCAACACTGTACAGCTGGATAGCTCTAATATCGCTCGCCATTTTTGTTGCACTTCTAATGTTAGGTTGGGGATGTGAAGGGCTGTAAGCTGGCGGGAGAGAATGTTAACAAATAACTCTCAGTTCAGATTGATGGGAAGTGGGACGGAATTGCTTTTCACTAACAACTCTGAGGCAAATTTCTGATAAAAATACTTCTACTCTGCAAAAACTATGTTCTAGAAAACAATCGTTTTTTTCTATTTTAGCTAGAAATGGCAAAATCATAGTTAAAAGATCACCAAGAACACTTTTACAATGGATCACAAGATGATCATAGTAGGGCTTTGATGGATTTTAGGGTCACATCATTTACCTAAGTGTACAAAAGTGTCATACGGTTAACTTTTTTTTTTTTTTTTACTTTTTAAGGTTTTAGGAGACTACAACCGTCAGAACAAAAGTCCAGAAGAAGTAAAAAAGTTTATCAAAGAGATTGAGGGGATTTCCAGCAAGCCCCTGAAAGATCACTTCTTCAACGTTTCTGATGAGGTTGCCTTGCTGAGCATAGTGGACACTCTGGGAAGCAAGATTTTTGCCTTGGAAGGTAAACACAAAAATAGCCTCAACATTCATAAAAGCCTTCACATACTTTTCAGGGCAGACACTGTTACAGGCAATAATTAGAGACAATTCCTAAAAGATTACATTTAAACCCCATGTTTAAAGCACAGGAGGTTGAATGATCAAATTGTAGATAATTGACTCAAAAGGGAAAGTTTGCCAAGTTTGCCACGATTCTCTGTTTAAAACTGAACCGTATGACCGGTGGCCCTGAAGTGCAAATCACATCAAATAATCTCTTGAAGCAAAAACGTTATTTTAATCAAGACTGTTAAAAAGGCAAAATAATTAATAAAAAAAACAGCATTGCATTTTAGAAAACAAGACAAAATTCAAGAAACTAAATGTAAAAACCAAAAAAGGACATGTCAAAAAACGAAACCGGAAAAACAGCTGATTGGATGATGAGACCCAGTACAGCTTCAACCCAAATAACATCCCAAATGACATCATGCTGTCAGCAATTGTACCTACCTTTTCCTGTTTCTCATTGTGTTACATTTTTTTAACATTTTGTTTTGATTTTGGTTGATTACTTTTGCTTTCAGAAATGTTTTTTTCCGTTTTCACGGAAACCAGAAATGCTATAAAATGTAGGAAAAGAAGGGTTGTCTTTGTCAGCACATCCTCAAACAGAACACGGTACGACCTGCTCCCCATTGAACAAAATCTATATCAAATTCTGTACCAAACATACAATACTAACACAAAACATAAAATGTTTCTCTCAAAAAACGTTGAAGAATCTGGACTGTGAGATATTTTTTTACATCTCTGGCTTAGAGGAAACACTTTTGCACTCTGTTATGTTATGGAATTGCTGTTTAAAAAAAAAAGATCATAAACATAGACTTAAAAGTTTAAACTCCATTTAGTTACAGATTGAAACATACAGTATGTTTTGATTAGTATTGAAGTTCATTTATTAACCAAATCTATTCTTTTTCTAGCTACAACTGGTAACTTCACCTCTTCCTTTGAAATGGAGATGTCCCAAACTGGCTTCAGCGTACATCCTATTAAGGTACGCATATTTTCAGTCACTTATTTGTAGCTGAACAACGATATGTGCAAAGTGAGTGTCTGTTTTTTTTTAACAAACAAGAAATAAATTACTATTAGAGAGCAAAGTTTTCAAAAGACAACTCTTCAAGAAAAAGTTTTCTCATTGTAATAAAAGCCAAGGCTTAGAAATGTTACATTTCTATATATGTTACATGTTATATTTGGAATACATTTTTTCTGTTTCATATTTGTATTTTGTACATTGTCTCTACCTCTGTTTTATATTCCTAAGTGTAGTTTTTTTCCTCTGAAAATCTGATTTTTTTCTTCAATAACATCGACCTGCAGATGGAAATTAGCACATGGCTTAAATCTGTCACATTTACATTTGTTTTTTAAAGTTCATGCAATGTCACTCTCTTAATAATAAATACATTTTAATAAATGTTCAAGTAAAGTAATCATATCCTCATATTGGAGTTGAAATGTTTGCAAGGAGAAAATGAGGATCTTCTATGCATGTGGGCAACAAAACTAGAACATTTTAACAGAAAATGAGAACGCAGACAGTGCTATCTGTGGATCTAAAGCCTCTTGGGTGATTGCGTGTTATTAGACTCAGATTGCTTTTAGAGACAGAAAGAGACGCAAACTCATAAAGCTTAAGAAATGGCTGTGCGGCTGAATCAGGGAGCTGCTGATTCTGCCCACTCACAGCCTGTGGGGGGTCATTCAAAGGCTGCTTCCTGTTTCTGCCTAAAAGCAAACAGGATTCTTTCTTACGCCTTTCTTCCTGCTCCTGACTCATGTTTATCACTTCCATCATTGTGTCATCTAAATTTAACATGATGGGGAGCAAAAGTCCAATTAAAAAAGCCTCGCTTGACTTTGATTGTGTTATGGCTAATTAACCAGGCGGTATCCTGTGTGACTAAACTCCTTCACTGATTAAAAATGGCAAGCTTTTTACTGAATTGGGATATGAGTCACAATGACATTGTTTTACAATTTCCTAAAAGCTTATTGAAATTATTTTTTAGGAATTCCACTAAAACTTGTTAATATATGGTATGTTAGTTCGGCATAATAATCATTTTTACAGCTGTTTGCAATATTTTTTCTCAAATTCTAGGATAAATTTGATTTTCTTCCTTAAAAATAAAGCTTTCAAATTCATTTGAAATAAATAAATAATATGAATATTATAAAATAAAAATATATCAATTTGTTAATACACATTCAATTCAAACAATGAATTTGATGTGAAATTTAAAAAGGATACATGAACACACATATTCCTAGTATTGTTGCTGAGATATTTCTCGTCAACTTGTATTGTTTACTTACATTGATAGGAAGTATCCATTCAACTATAAACCACCTTACAAGTACTTACAAGACCTTTCATGTCAAACCCATAGGCTTAGAAGAATCTCATACATTTCTTAAATGAGATTTAAAAAGTTTGACGTTTTGGTAGCACCATAAGGTACGTCGAAATGTAAAGATGAAGTACCCAAGTACTATTTTTGTTTTAAATCAAATCAAAATATATGAATGTTCAATTTTTATTTATTTCAAGAAATAGTCACTTAAAAGATTTACCTAACAGTTATTATTTTTCAAACTTCATGATTTCTTGTGTTAAAAAAATAGTTTTGCCATTATGGAGATGCTTATACATTTTTACAGATTTGTATTGTTTTAACAACAGTTTTAACTTTTAAGGTTAGACACAGCATAAGGTAAATATTGGGGCTCATTTTTTCATTTTGCTTTTTTTTGATAAACTGGTCCTTTTTTTTTTTGATTAATTAAAACAGGAAGAAAACGATTATTATTTTTTGATAATAAAATTTCTTATTTACAATTAGTTAAATCTATTGGGGCCAAGTTCCTGTTTGGTTGAATGAGTTCAAACAATATTTCTTTGCAGTTTATCTGAGCTTTTAATCAAGTAATCTGACCCCACTAATTTAATGATCGCATTTATTTTGATTTTTTTTAGATTAATGTTAACTCCCATTTGTAAAAATTAATAAAGTCTGTGGGCTTTTAATCTATCTTGTTCTTCTCCCACAGGACGGCATGTTAATGGGAGCAGTGGGAGCGTATGACTGGAATGGAACAGTGGTGATGCAAACTGCCAAAGAATCTCTCATTCCAGGGAAAACTCAGTTTTACGACCCAAAATCTGAGGCTGGATATGAAGGCTTGGCTGGATACCTGGGTGAGTGGACCTCCTGATCCCCGTTGGTGCTGTGTTTTAGGACTGTTTTGACAAACAGACATAAAAACTCTTTAACGGATACAGGCGGATAAATATTAGTTTGCAGCCACATTCCAAGCCTGAATGTTGTTTTTTGCTCATCTACGTCACAAAGAAGCACATTTATAGCTGAACTGAGCTGAACTGATAAATTCAGAGTTTGTGCTGTTTGGAGGAAGAAGAAGGAGAATTTGTTGAACTCTGCCTGCAGATGCTCCCATCTCCTTTGCCTCGTGTCTCATAAATATTGTGCGCACGCTCCCCTCTCCTTGCCGTTGCCTTTTATGGCGTTTCAACCAGCCACCGCATCTTAATATTGAGTTATTTAATCAACATGTCATTGAATGGAAAACTGGTGGGTCTAGGCTTCCGTACTGTAAACTCAGCTGTTGGCACATCCTGAAGGCCAGACTGCAGCTTGCTGAGTGGTTTCATGCTTTTCTGAGAGGGTGTGTGTGTGTTTCTGCCAGTTTCCATCCACGTTTTACAGTTTCTTTGTGACAACCAGTATAAGCAGAGGTGTTAAAACACTGATGGATGTTTTGGCTCGGTGCGCTTGGTGTAACAATGGGGGGAATGCATGTATGTGCAGGATATGATGTCAAGTCAGCGACCACCCGTGATGGGGAGCTGTACATCACAGGGGCTCCACGATTCAACCACACGGGGCGAGTGGTCATCTACAGTCTAAATGGGTCAGACCTGGTCATTTCACAGACTCTGAAGGGAGAACAGGTGAGTTGACATCCCAGCCTCCACCCATAGTTCCTAATGATTCATTCAGATTACGGAATGTATAGTGGATAGTGAATTAATGTGATAAATGTGTAGGTTCATTTTGGCTCGCCATTTCTGCTTGTAAAATTTAAAAAAGAAAGTAATTAATTGTCAAAAACAAAAACTGATATACCCTATGTATATTCTATCCCACAATATCATATAACATGAGTCATATATTGAAAAAGGCATTATATATTTATATAGATTTTATAATATACCCAGACTTATATGATGTCAGTCACAAATACATAGCAATAGCCATGACTCAAAAACATTTTTTCCTTTTTTTTGGTGATGTAAATAATCATTTAGTGTTACAGTCAAAAACATTTAAGTTATAAAAATTATTATATTGCTCTATGTGGTCCATCCGTCTCTTTATAATCTGATTTGAAGTTCCGGCCTGACACCCAAGAAAACAAACGATTTCAACAGAGATCCAAGCAATTATGAAATGGTGTTTGCTTGCACACCAATGGATTAGAACTGCCGTATGAATAAAACAATAAAATAGTTTACACCAAACATTAGTGATCTGGAAAAGCATTTAAAAAATAAAAAAGAAAAACTATAGTATACTTGCTACAATAAATAGTTTATTTTTGAATACTGAAAAAAATGACGCCAACAAAAAAAGGTAAGCGTGGCTTGAAAAGGGTTGAATGTCAACGTAACTTTCTTATATTTAGGGTTTAAGAAGGAGGGAGTGGGAAATTATGAAAGGGTGGATGTTAAAAAAATAGTGTTTTGCTAAAAACACAAAGTGTGGATAACCGAAGGATGGAAATTAGGTTGAGATTATCTCTGTTTATTAAAATGTATCTTCAGATTTTTGTCACCTAATAGTAAGTAACCCTCAAATAAGTGACTTAATAGTTTTTTTGGTCTGTCTTTAAAGGATTACAAACATTCATTTATTGCAATTAGGTCTTATTAACTTCTATAGTTGTATGATCAAAAACTGGTTTATTTGTTTTCAACACATAGAGAAATGGTCAGAAAATGATTACTTTTACCTGATGCTGTGGGCAAAGATATTTTGTTTACAGTTTATACAGCAACAATAAAAGAAAATGTTAAAGTAACGTGTCTAAAATAACGTCCGAGCCTTAATGATCAAATCAAAATGCAGCTTCTGTTTTTTTTTTATTACAGATTGGTTCATACTTTGGTAGCGTCTTGCAGACCATCGACATTGACAAGGATGGCTACACTGACCTCCTTTTGGTTGGAGCCCCAATGTTTATGGGCCCAGAAAGAGACGAACAGGGACAAGTCTACGTCTATAAACTAAACCAGGTATGCAACAATCAAAAGATTGTTAACCAAAAATCACATTATGTAATAACATGTACGGGGTCATTTTGAATGTTGCTCTTTAATCAGAACGGTCTGTTTGAGCACGAGTTCACTTTGAAGCCCAAAAACCAGTCGTGCTGCCCCGAGGGCTCGAGCGATTGCAACGAGCCGTGCGGGGCTCGCTTTGGTACTGCCATCGCAGCAGTGTTGGACCTCAACCTCGATGGGTTCAACGATGTGGCCATCGGGGCTCCTCTGGAGAACAACCACATGGGAGCCGCCTACATCTATCATGGAGATAAGACATCATTGAAAGAGAAGTTTGTGCAGGTGAGAACTCCAAAATAGTCTGAGATTACTGAAATAGGTTATTTTTTTTTTAATCTGGCAATTAATTGTGGATCTACTGCATGTGGACCAAAAGATACATTCAGAGCAAAAAGATGTGTCATATGTAACAGATGTCATCCAAGGAAGTTTGTGTGTTAGGTATAAAGAAAAGGTTTCAATAAAGCTTAGACGTAATTTATTCTTCCACTTTCAAAGGAATTAAGACAAATTCTGACGAAACGAGACTAGAAATGAAGGCTCTCATTCATCCACGATGGCTTCATAGCAAAGAAATTTCAAGAAGGCTCATCTGGATTTAGTTATTTGGGTTGACGAGGCTTCGCTTCTCATCAAAGAGCCTTTCTCAGTTCGGATGAGAAACGAGCAAAACGAGTCGTTATATTTACCACCATAAAGGTGTCACGTTATTCAGACATATGGATTCAGGGCTTTGAAGTGAAGGAAATGTAAATATTTTAATCCCCTCATGGAAGAGCTCAGAAGGCATAAAAAAAACGTCATGGCAAAAAAGGCTGGAAATATTAAAATAATTAAACTAAAATAATGTGGAGCTGTATCTTTGTTGGTTTGTCGGTTGTATTTTTAAAACGCTAAAGGGCGCTTGGGCCGTTATGCTTCTTCCAAGTGAGCTTCTGTCACTACATGGAATAAAAAACGGAATTTGCAGTTTTTTTTGCAGAAGATTTTTGTCGTATGTTGAATATTTCTGGTTCTATTTGGTAAAATTAACTAAAGCTTCAGCCCTGTTGTCTCCAAAGTTATAGAAATAAGATTTATGTGAATGTGTCATGAAGAGCTGTGAAAATTGAGCTTTTTAAAAAAAATGCTTTTTTCAATAATTCATTTCTTTCACAAGCTGATTAAAGTCACATTTTGAAACCTTTTTAACATTTTAGTAAATGAAACAGACTATCACAGAGGCTTTGTCGTTTTTGTTTTTGTTGGTGAATGGAAAATATGAGAACAAACCTCCAATTTTTGTATAACAATTCTAAAATTTCTTGAAATAATTACCTTAATTGCTCTGCTGGTTAAGAGGCACCAGCCCACGTTTGAGCTCTACAAACTTTGTTTAAATTTAAATAACAGATTTTGATGAAATTTAAAATCTACGTTTTAAAAGATATCGTCTAGAGATGTCCAATAAAAACTAACTTTCTTTTTCGAGAAATATGCATCACCTGGTTCTTTAACTTGATCTTCATGATTTATTTTCTTTCTGTGCAAATACAATCTATTTTTTCATAATCTTATTAAAATAAAGCGTTAAATAAGAGTTAATAAAGAGTTTGTAATTCTCTTCAATAAGTTCATATCTGTTACAGAACTGCCCAAGTTAAAGGTGGTCTTTTAGAAGAGAACAAGCTTTTACTTTTACTCTCTAGAGTTCAAGAGCAGCATCTTAGGTTCTGGTGTTGGTTTTTTCTTTATGTAGAACCTATATTTTATTTAAAAATGAAGTCCAGCTATAGGTGATATGACCATGAGTCGTCTGAAGCAAAGGATAAGTTATATGACCTGTTAATAAAAGGAGAAAAAAATGTCTAAGTAGGATGTTTGGGTCATTTCAAATTATTGCTAGTTGTGTCAGATGATACTAACTACCTTATGGTTTGAAGCTGTGCATACATTTTACAAACATCAAAAACCCCTGTTGCCCACTTTGCTTTGTTCTCTGTGGTCTCCACAGCACATCCCTGCAGGCGGCAGCGGGACAAAATTCTTCGGCCAGTCCATACATGGAGTCATGGACCTAAACGGAGACGGGATCACAGATGTTACCATAGGAGGTCTCGGAGGAGCTTCACTGTTCTGGTGAGAAACAACCCATCCTTGCATGTAAACACTCACTCCTTATTCTACACATTCCACCTTCATCTTCAGCAGGGTTTTTTGTGCAGACTAATCCATCATCCATGTCAACTTTCCATTGTCTTATTTGGGTTTAGACAGCTGTGTTAAGTCCCACCGGGCTCAGAGGCTGGAGACTTCCTCGCTATCTCTGTGTTAAAACCTCCGCCTACACTTCCCTGTTGGACGCCATCATGCAGACTTTAGTTGCTTCCCAGGCTCGAAGCTCAACTAATCTGTGTGAAAACTCTGTTTCCCAAGTGGCTCAGAGTTTAAAAAGGATTTGGCAGCAGGCGACTCCTCTTTCTGTGCTGCTGCAGTGTAACTGTAAACTGGAAAAGGTTGAAGCCAAGTGTTATCCAGACAGTAAAGCACATCCGTGGTTCTAGTGACAGACGTTTTGTCTGATGACGCACTGCTCTAGTTAGTGCTCCTCAGTGTGACTAAATTGTAGTTGTTTTTTTAATAAATATCGGTATGTCTGTGTCCTTTCACCAGGTCCAGAGATGTTGCAGAGCTTCATGCAAACATGTCTTTCAACCCTGGTAAAATCAACCTGCAGCAGCCTCAGAACAAGTGCGAACACAGGGGCCGGGAGTCTGTGTGTGTGGTGACCACAGTCTGCTTTTACTACAGGGTCAAATCTGATAACCAGAACTTAGAGTCTAATGCAAGTGAGTTAATCAGGACCATATTTTATCCTGGCTTGTTCTTCTTTTTTGATGCCCCACAAACCTTTTTTTTAATAATACATATATATCCGTGTTTGTTGCATCCTGCAGATATCATTTATACCTTAATTCTGGATGCCCCACGGGCAATAGCCAGGGCTTCGTTCCTCAATGACAGCGAAAAAAGTAACCGCACGATCACCGAGACCTTCCTCATCAAAGACAGAGAAGCAAAATGCATGACCAAGACCTTCATCATGTCGGCAAGTACTCTACTCTCACCAGGCTGTGACCAGTTATGGTTTCCTTCTGAACACACGATGACCTCAGATCTATTCTGAAGATTCCTCAGAGAACGTATCTAGGTGAACTGGAGCCCTCAAACCTCACTGTTCTTCCGTGCAGGTTTTGTTCACAGCTTATGGAAGATGTTAATGGCGTTTGAGGGCTGTTAGTCAAAGGGAAGACAGGACAATGCAAAGCAGGAGGTTCTAACATGAAACAGAGCCGCCGTGATCAAAGCCTCCAGAGTTCAGAGCCGAGCTCCTTAGAGAGATAAATCATCTGGAGTTACATGTTTAGCATGTGCACAAAAAAGCAAAGGGAATCACATAGGGAAGTTGGTGCATTTTGTATCTGACAAAGTGACATTTGACATTCAAAACATGCTGCACCTAATAGAAGAGTTCGAAGTCACAAGGGGCTTTCTCTTTGCTCACCCTCTGCAGGAGTTCACGGGTATCTGGCCTTAAGCAGAGACAGAGGAGCTAATCAGCGGTAACAGCTGGTGGTGTGTTTGCTGCACATGAATGCAGTGTCTGTTCTACTGTGCCAGTATCAGCAGGATTATGCCATCTATTCCAATACGGAAGCTGAAAAATGTCGTAGAATCTGTTGCAGCCATAAAACCTTTGCCTGCAGCGTTACTGGATGGATTATGGTTAGTGGTGGACTGCGGTCCAGGTCAGCAGACACGGGTTGAGAAGGGAAGGGAAGGGGAGAAACTCAGGAGAGATGGCACACAAGTTTATGAACAACGGTATTTAGTTGATGAGGAGAAACCAAGTGAATCAAGGGAGTATGGAAAATTATAAAAAAACGCTTCTTTACATTTTTGATGCTTTAATGCTGCTTATGTTTTGATTCCCATCAGGGATAAGCTTCAGAAAGACCTCTGACTGTCTCTTTAACACAAAATCCTGTCTCATCCAGTCAAAAAGTTCACCTTGAAACAGTAGAGCTTCCAGTTCATGATTCACTGTATGTCTTGTCCTACAGCTTTAACTCAGGGCTAGTCACATACACCCGCACAGGTCAACCCCCTGCAGGTTTTTGGCCTGTCCAGGCCCGTGGAGGGCTGTATACAGGAGCAGTTGCATCTCACGGGGTGGGCCTTGCAGCTCCCTTTTGATTTGTATGGCCACCTTAAGGGAGGTCATAAAAATGGAACAGACCATTGTTGTGTGTGTGGTAAGCGGTGTTCACACTAGACCATTGCTACTCGATATTAGCACATGTCCTACACCTATTGTGGAAAAGGCTTTGAGCAAAGTGTTGAACCGGACCATTTAAAATTGATCATGTATATATATATATATATATATATAAATTACTCCTCCATGATCAATTTTAAATGGTTGGCACTTCAGTGAATTGAAAGGAGCGCCATCCAAACTTCACTACCAAATCCGTGTCCCTGATCGGTTAAAGTTTTACTGATATAACTGGCGCGTTCAATTGCTGCGCGGAAACGGACGTAAAAACTAGCGTAGCCACACATAAACATGAGAGTTTTCAACGCTGAAGCCCCTTTGCCATGTGTAGCTTTAGGCCTTAATTTGTGATTAAAACTTTAAAATTTAGCAGCAAAATTAACAACAAATAGAAGCATAAAAAGACAAAGTAAACGTATGACTCAACCAGAAAGTAAATTGATTTTTAACCATTTTAACCTTTAACCTTTAGATCAGGTAACTTTTTGATTCCCAGAGGATGAAACTTTCCCCTTTAATCATAACTCATAACACTGGATGTTATGCAGTTTCTTTGGTTGCAGTCTCCCCCGTAGTGAACAAACAATGGAAAAACTTGCCCCAATACCCCACACATTTTAGCCTTCATGATAGGAAAAAGGGATTTAAACAAAAAGAGATTCAGGTTGATTTTATAGGTCAGTGCTGTCACATAGCTTATTTTTTCTTCCTCTCCTCACTGTGTTTCTATGCCCCCCACTGTCCAAACCAGTAAATACGTCACCCCAGCATCTGCTCAAAGGAGCGACACATAAATTTGTGATGACATTCATGGTTCCCAGTGGATGATTCCTGCTGGCTGCTGATTATCTGCCCTTTGCTCTGCCATCAGGTTGATCTTTTTTTGTTTAGATGGTTGGAGGTGAGATGGTTCACCTCTATCGGTTGGTACATAAACTAAGTTGAAAGATTGTAGCAGCATCCTGTTAAACATAGAGACACTGTTTGCTCTCATAATACTCATAAACCTTTGCATAACAGATTTCAAAAGGAGTCTGAAACCTTCCTTGAAGATGTCTGTCTCCCATAGAAACCCCCAGAGGGATATTTAGCGGAGGTGGAAGGCTCTACTCCTCGAGGATCTTTTTTGACATCTTTGACCTTTCAACTGTTGATGACATAGATCACAGGTGTCAAACTCCAAGCCTCGAGGACCATTGTCCAAATGGTTTCCATGTAGGACACTGGCCTAACCTGTCATTTCAGTTCCTTTTTGGCTAAACACACCTGATCTAGGCAATCAGAAACATTTCTTAGAAAGAATTTCTTAAAAAACAAGCAGGATACCGGCCTCCAAAGAATGGAGTCTCACACCCCATAGGGGTTGCCGAACCCTGGTCCTCAAGAGCTACGGCCCTGTCTGTTTTCCAGCTCTTCCTGGACAGTTTGATGCTGACTAACTAAATCTGGTGTATTTAGTCAATCAAGATTTGGAATCCCTTGGGTCAGCAATAAAAAACAAGCTGGGAAGAGCTGGAAAACAGGCAGGGTTGTGGCTCTTGAGGACCAGGATGAATGGTGGAGTTTTTAAAAGATCACAGCCAGAACATTTATATTTGACATACATTTTACTACAGGAAAAAATTAGTAAGTATTTTATTATTTATGCTGTGATTTATGTTACAAATGACAACTGGGGTAAAAACCCACCTACGCTGTATAAATGAAATGTCGATAAAACATTGTCTTGAACACTTACAAATTAGAGTACCCTGAAACCTCATGAGTTTGAGATGATTTTGACTTAAAATATTTGTGCAACCAGTTGCTTTGTTGAGTTTTTTCAGCATTTTTACAGCAGTGGATACTGACTACCTTACTCCAGTTATTTTTATTTTTAAACATGCTTCAAACAGGAACTCAACGGTCTACCTTATGCTCTGAGCTTTTTCACTGCAATGGGAGAAGTCCTTCTGCACTAAATTTCCTTTATTAACCTTTCAAAAGCTTTCTGTTCAATAGAAAGAACCGTGTTGTGAAACTTTAGTTTTACTTGTTCTTTCCTCTTTCTTTTCATTCAGTCCCGGTTGGACTTCCGGGATCCTCTATTTGTGTCTTTGGAGTTTAAACTGAAAGAGGAAGACCAAGGTCCTGTTCTGGATGAAAATCTTCCCAGATTCATCAACAAAACAGTAAGATATTAAAATTACATGCAAACCTCTTTCAGAAAACAACTTTGAAATGATGGATTGGAAAATCTGAAGGTCATCTTGATCATCTTCCAAGAAGTGAGGTTTTTCCTTTCTCCCTGAATGCTGCTGCTGCAGTAAATCACCAGCTGCAACAGCTGACTGCCATCCTTCTGCTTCCCTAAAGTCCACATGAATGTTTCAGCACCAACAGCCAGAGCTATGTTCCCACACTCCTACAAGCATGTTCCTTCCAACAAGAGACTTTCAAGTGTTTCAGATATTTTCCAGAGTTTGTGATAAAAACGGAAGACAACTTCATTAAGCTGCTGTGAAAACCTACCTGTGAGGAAAACATTGAATTCAGTAACTAATCTAGTTTCTCACTCTGATTTTAAACCTTGTTATTGCTCCAACACAGGCTGTTTGTACACATCCTAGCATTAACATTAATGCAGCCTCGACCCTATTGGACGAGCCTGCGGTAATGAAGAAGAGGAGGCTTTACCTTTTGTTGTTGTGCTGGATGTGAGGATTTTGTGTCTATTAGTCATCCAATGGCCTGCAATTTACATTTAAAATGCAAGTTACTTCAATTATTATCAAAATTCATTTTTCTTTTTTTTTCTGTTTTGGTCTAGTCTAGGCATTTCCCTTAGCAAAAGTAGTACACTTGAAGTTTATTTTATGAAGTATACTTGAGTATAAATATAGCAAGTATACCATAGAAAATGTACGTTTAGTATAACAAGTAAAATAATTTTTCAGACTAAAGTAGAACATTTCTAGTTTGGATGTCGAGTATATAAAATGTACACTTCAGGTATACTCCGTCACTTTTAGTATAGACTAATAAGTATGTGTGTAGTACATTAAAAATATACTGCTTTTTGCTAAGTGTAGGCTCTAAATTGTATTCTAAGGATACTTTTTGTTTAGTCCTTTTTTGTTAGAATATTTGAACTTGTTCAAATGAAAACATTTGCACTAAAGAGAAAAGTCATTTGCTTTGAGAAGAAATGATAACTTAATGATAAATGATTGTTGTTCTGCTTGTATAGTGGTAAATCCATTTTAAAAACACTGAGTAGATAAAATTCAAACCCATTTTTAAAAAGCTGTTGTTAAAATGATTTCTAAGATTCTTCCCTCAGCCAGAACCGAAGATGTAGCTCTTAGTTATTTATTCCTATTTTCCCAAATATCAGACTCATTACAAACAAACGTTTCCTTTTTTTTCCTCATAGATTCCACTGATGGAGTGTGGAAATGAGGCTGAAAGGTGCATCACTGACCTTGTCCTCAAAGCTAAAGCCAGTGTGAAAAGGTGAGCAGACACCTGAGGTCAGGATCAGAATAACATTTTACCTACAGGAACTGAAAGGAGAACGAAGGTTTGCCTAAGCAACGTTCTTCTCAAAAATATAAAACTCTTTAAAAAAAAGATATAATTCAAATATGCTGATGCTTACAGTGCATATTTATAAGTTAGCTGTTGTTTAATAAAATATTTTACCTTGTTTTTGTTAATTCCATTTACATAATAGCTTCACACAAAGGGCAACACAGTGAATGTTTCCCAGCAAGATGAGGGCCCCTGGTGGCTAAATTTGACTGTGAATTACCATTTAATTATTTTTAAAATAAAATTATTCTCTCTATACTCACATTTACTTTTAATCATTTAGCATTTTGCTAAAGCCATCAAAACAGGAGCTTAATTTCCTTAAATTTGTTACTTTAAGGATTTTCAGGACAAGTTTATATAATAAATAGTTTTTGGAAAACAGCTTTTATTCTTCTGAACCTTTTCAGCTTTTTGTTGCTCTTTTGACTTTTATTTTGAAATTCAACATTGCAAATGTAGTTTTATTTTTTACCCCGTGACGTCTAATCACTAATCACTAAAAATCACGAATCACGAATAACTAAAAATATGCATTTGCTCCAAATTTACCTTAATTTAACATCTACGTTAAAGCAAAAACATAATTGATTTACTTTCAAGGGGTTAAAATGACACCTATAGGGGATGTAAACTTAGACCTACATGTATGGATTATTTGACTGGTAGATTTTTTTAGTTATAAAAGATATGTTGATTGCTGTAAATGTTGGTCCTGGGTCCACAAATCCTGTTAAAGCACCACTGATTTGAACCAATTTGGCAGATTGGTAGCCTTAGTATCCATTGGGTAACTTTTATTTTTCAAAATAAAAGTGTATTTCTAATGGCATTTGTTGATCATGAACAGTGCATTAGCATAACAGTGTGACCTGCAGTTATAGATTTACTCCGATGTAAGTCATTTGGAACAAGACTACACCCTCCTTGTGAGACGTGCACAACACAGCCACATCTGACAGCTTTATTGACTTCTCCCAGCATGGTGGTCAAAGGCCGTGCCAAGATGGATGTCCAGGTCACCGTCAAGAACAAAGGAGACAACGCGTACAACACCAAAGTCCTGGTCACTTTTACCCCGAACATCAACTACGTCAAAGTTGAGGTGAGCTGCCTGTGTTCCCTTTTTGCATCATACAACTATGCACACTGCAGAGCTGTGTGCTGATGAATGATTTGTTATTCTCAGCCGGAGATGACATGCAACCCAAACAGAAGTAGTTTGGAGTGTGCTGTTGGATACCCCTTCCTGGGCAGCAGAGTAGAGGTTGGTATGCACAACAAACCTTTGGGTTTATTAAACTTGATTTTACAGCCGGTGATGAATTTCATTGTGTTTTAATATTCACAGGAAACGTTTAAACTGATCTTTGAGACAAATCCTGAACATATTGCGAAGAATATTCAGATCAATGTGACAGTCACAAGGTGAGTTTGACTGGGAGTTGGAGGGCTTTTGTTCTACTTTTTTTTTTTTAAGTTTTATATTTTTCTATATATCCTGTTGCTTTTTTACATTTCTCACAGTGACAGTGAGGAGCGACCTGAAACCCTGATTGACAACAGCGTACACATCTCCATTCCTGTGAGATATGAAGCAGGAATCACATTTGAAGCGTGAGTTTTGGTGTACCCCCAGATTTCTGTTGTCAATAGCTTCATGGACTTTTTGGGCACTAAAAAATAAACATAATAATGAATCTTAATCCCTGTAAAAGTATTACTATTTTAAATAAAATGAATGTATATTTTTTCTTCTTTTAATTGATTTAATGTTTACTTTAATAGAAAAATGTTGTTTTTTGTGATTTGCGTCCCACAGGATTCCTTTGTATGAACACATAATAGTGAAATATGGTGAAGATTATCCTCCAAAAATCAACGACACCAAGATGCTAGGCGAGGAAATCAGCATCAGCTACACGGTAATATCTTACATAGTTTTGGATGTTGCATTGATGGAAAATGAATTCAAATGTTTTTTTGTGTGTGTGTCATTGCTCCTCAGGTGGAGAAAACAGATGGTACCATAAATCTGCCACTTGAGCTTTATGTGAAATATCCACAGAAGTCTCCTCTGAGCAACAATTTGTTGTATCTGACACACGTCAAGCCCAGTTCGAAGGTATCAACACACACACATGCTTAGAAGTGCTGGTTTGTTTCTATTCATTTGCTAAAACAAATCCTGATAACTACCATTTCTAACCTTACTTTGGCTTCAAATTCACACGATAGAAGTTTTGATTGAATCAGAAAAAAAAAAGAAAAAGTCTAAACACACCCTATTGTGCATGCTATAAGTATCTGATTCACCTTCTGTTTTTTGGCAGGTAAAATGTAAGGTAGGAGATCTAATCAACCCGCAAGAAATCAATCCAAAGCAAATCAAGCCAAACCCCAAAGAGGAAACCCTCAGCAACTTCCTCTTGGTGAGTTTTTTTTAACATCTCTGCTTCAATGATGCTGAGCTCTGCCTGCCTATGTGCCCTAATGCCCTATTCTCTCTGTAGCAATGTGAACAATCCAGCTGTGCATCATTCAGCTGCTCCATTGGTGACGTCAAGAGGAGCCAAGTCAACGTTACCTTCAGGGTGTGGAAACCTACGTTCATAAAGGTAAAGTTACATACACCAGTGCATTTCTAACAAATGAATATTAGCTTTTGATTGTCAAACTTCTATAGCTAGGTAATCCAAAAATTCTGATTGTGTACAAAACTTAACAGAGTGAGT
The DNA here is from genome assembly GCF_053564925.1 of Oryzias latipes. Lineage (NCBI taxonomy): Eukaryota > Metazoa > Chordata > Actinopteri > Beloniformes > Adrianichthyidae > Oryzias > Oryzias latipes. Next base: position 24,696,659 of record NC_136248.1, on the reverse strand, counting down.
TCTCCAGTCTCTACATGAAAGTAAATGCTACTCTAGAAGTGGAGTCCCAGCTGTTTGAACTGGGCAGAAACAGGGGTCCCAGAGAGGTAAGACAGGAGGTTTTTTGGTACAAAAAGCTTCTACTCACTATCTGTCAAAAAAACGTGTGTAAAAAGACATTCGGAGTCTAATTGTATGTGTGCTCTTCAGGTGACAATCCAGGTTTCTAAAGAGACGGTGGGAGGAATTCCTATTTGGATTATAATCGTCAGCATTCTGATAGGACTCTTGATTTTAGCGCTTGTCATCTTCATTCTCTGGAAGGTACTTTTTTTTCCTGACTTTGGGGATTTGGCATTATTGTTGAAGAGTAAAGAGATTTTTTTTAAAGAAAATAGTATTTTCTGCTAACTGGAGCTAAATTAATTGGTATTAGAAAGACATATATATCCAGATTTAATTTCAGATTAATTGTGCATATTTTAATTCAGGTTTGTTTTCATTCCTTTTGTGTGTGTGTGTGTGTGTGTGTGTGTGTTTTTTCTTCATTCTGCTCTCCTTCATTTTCTCTGCATAAGATATCTTGTATTCTTCTAATGCAAATAAATAAATAAATAAATAAATAAATAAATAAATAAATAAATAAATAAATAAATAAATAAATAAATAAATAAATAAATAAAAATGAGAGAACGATCTAAATACAGCCTCCACTTACCAGGATGAGAGTAAAAAGTATCGGTCAATTATTCTGCAAGGTGTCCCACTGAAAAGATGACAGATTGTTCATCTTAGATGCATTCTAACTGTGAAAAACAGAATGTACAGAAAAAAAGACTCCAGGAAATTGCGTTTTCTAATTTTCTAAAATTGGTTCAAATGGAGCAAAAAACAAGTACCAAAGATGTTGTTCCTCACAGACCTGTTACTTCTTATTTAACATACAAAATACAAAGACGTATATTCTGATTCTTTATTGTGGTTTGGTCTTAGATTACTCTGGACATTAACAGCATAAAATTTAAGGCAATATAATTTCAGAAAGTAATGCTTTTTGAAATATAAGAAAAATGCAAATTGGTCCAAATCCCTGTGGAAGACACAATGAACAAGAACAGACCTAGATTTGTAAGAAAGCTAGGACCTAAACTTGTCAAAACTACTTAATGTAAAGCCCCACTCTTTTTTCCGATGAGGTTGGACATATATTAAGAAAATTAAACTCGAAATAGCACATCTGAGAATTTCTGTATTCAGGTTACATTTTGGCTAAAAACGGCACAATCATAATATATAAAAAACACTGGGAAACCTTTTAAAATCGATCAAAAGATTGTCAATGTAAGACTTAGAACTAGTTCAAACCACCCAAATGAATGTTCTATTTTACATCAAAAACATGACTTATATATTATACGTACAATTAAACCTTTTTTTCTGTTTTTTTTTCCCAGTTTGGCTTTTTCAAAAGAAAAACCCAGGATATGTCGGAGAAAGAGAAGGATGGAGGCAAGGACACATCCACCATTTAGGTTACAAGGGGAAGCGGCCCCAGCCAGCCAAAAAGATGTGGGAGATGCGATCCGACCCACAGACACCTCAGTGCTTTTACACATCAACTACCTGGAAAATGCGTTTGTACTATCACCACTTGTCTGGTTTGGTATGTTAGATAGCTTTTGCAAATACTTCAATTTTTTCCTTTATTTTGCCATTTTTAACAAAAGATTTAAAGTCTTTAGGGGGAAAGTATGCTTCACTTTTACTCCACAAGAGGGGTGGTCTAAACTCACTGCAGCTTCATCACCAAATAAGAGCAGTCTGTCTCATTCTTTTGGCTTTTATATTGAAACCAAGTTGTTTGAAACACTGTATGTTTAAGTATTTCATAACCTTTTTATTGTTGCTACTAGATGAACATTTTAACATGGCACATCTTTTGTTTGTTTTTTCATCGAAGAAACTAAATGCAATATTTCACATATTAACAAAGCTGCAGCATTGAGAGCAGCACCTTCACAATCCAAAGCCGTGGTTGTATTGTACATAGACGTGCTTGCAGATGTAAAGCTTCAAACTGTACAGAATTATGTTTGCAATTTATTTAAGTTCTTGTTTTTTATGGTCATGTATGAATTTGCTCAGGTGCAACAACTATAAGAAATGATATACATTTCGTTTGACACAAAATAGTTTTGGTTCTCGCCACAAGCAGATATGTAAATAGTGTTATATTTTGAATAAAAAAATAAGAGGAAAGTTTAATGATTCTATACAGAAATATAAGCAGAGATGATTGTAGCCACTATTTTGGTTTTGCTCCATTCAAAAAAAATTTCCTTGAATTGCTTTGAACAATGAGCTTTCGATTTGAAATTGAGGTGTCTGTTTTTCTGATTTCTCAGCAGGAAGAATAAATGTTTTCTATATTTTGAATCTCTTGGCTGTCACCATCCACTGTTACTATAAAGCACATGTTATAAATTGTATATACAGGTTTTTTTTAGCATTGTGTGGCCACACTGCATTCATGCACGATAGATAGGAAGTGAAAGGGCAGGAAGTGAGCTGTGTGCCTTTGACACTGCTGTGAAGCCTTCGTTAAAATGCACTGGTTTGTCAATTTGTACGTGTCCTTGTCAGCACAGAAATGAACAGAAAACCTAAGAAATAAAGACAATTTGCAGAAAATGTATGGACTTTTGTATTTTACAGTTCACACGAATTTGATTGATCATTTGCTGACTGCAAATTTCTTATTCGTTTTTTTTACATCTTCTGCAGCAGATGTTGTTTTTCTATGCCCAACATTTGTTTTTCTGCTTCAATCTATTTTTGACTGAATGGAAACCTTTTTTAATATATTTCTCAGCCTTCGTACTGAACAAATTATGGACAAAAAGGAAGGTAACCAATAAAAATGGACCATTAGTTCTTCTCTTTACTAAATGAAAAGCAGAAAATTTTTCGACATGTTTGGATTTAACAACAGCTGTCTTTGAATAATTTTTTTTTTATTTAACTTTTATTTACCTAAGAAATTTCTTATGAGATTAAGAATCTATTTTTCAAGGAAATCCTGGCTGGGAGGAAACACTGAATTACATTTACAATACAAATTTAAACATTTAAAACATAAAATAAATAAAAATGACAGCTTATGTAAAACAGGTACAGTTAAAAGTGACTTTCTCCTTCATTCTCAGCCTGGAAAAAAGGTTTTTATATGAAGCTCTACATTAAAAACTCTAACAGTTGTAATGCTGATCTTTCATTTATGGTAACAACAATGTATGCCTAATCCATTATTAATTATATGGGAGAGCAGCTTCACCTAAGATGCAATAAAAATGTAATTATTTAAATCAAATTAAACTATCGAATGTGCTTTTTGTTATTTTTGAGAGAAAGTCTTTTCATTTTCATTCATTTCATTTTCATAAAGTGGAAAAAAATATATAGCTAGAGAACACACTTTAAAGTTTTTTTGTTTTTATTAAAAAATGTGTTAGTGTCATGTTTTGTTGCACTCTGAAATGAAAGGATTGTACAGAATAACAACGGGAATCACAAAAAATAAGTCTGAATTTAAGTCTAAGATCAAAATATTGGTTAAATTCAGCCTTTTACAGATGTGAACATGTTACAAGAATGGGATTCAAGTCTGAAGACAGTGCTGTGGCTCACTGGGATACTATTAATAATAATAATAATAATAATAATAGTAAATTAAAAATTGTTCGTCAAACCCAAAGTTGCTGTGAAAAAATAGGAACACCTACAAAAATACAAACAAACAAAAAAACACCCTAGATAGACTGGATAGGTTTGGACATGTGTAAGTTTATCCTTTAAGGCTTGATTAACCTCTGTTAGGCACAAAATACTTTTAAAGGTTAATCAATTTTTGATTCCCTGGAAACTGCCTTTTTGTGTAATCTTTAACCCCTTGACCCCATTGATGGAAATGTGCATCAAACCCTTGAGCTAAAAAGTTAACTTAATTTAACCGCTACTTAAAAGCAAAAACACAAGTGATTTTTTTTGTTGTTGTTATAATTGGATATAAACTCAGAGGTTAAGGGGTTACACAAGCTTAAAGGAAAGGAAAGGTGTACAAAGTTGTGGTAAGACCAGCCATGTTGTTCGGCCTAGAGACAGTTGCACTGAGGAAAAAAACAGGAAACAGAGCTGGAGGAAGCAGAGATGAAGATGCTGAGGGTCTCTTTGGGAGTGACCAGGATGGATAGGATAAGGAATGGGGACAGAGGGACAGCACATGTTAAAGGTTTTGGAGATAAAGTCAGAGAGGCCAGAATAGGAATATATTGGTAGAAGAATGTTGAGTCTAGAGCTGCCAGGAAGGACGTCTAGAGGAAGACCAAAGAGGAGGTTTATGGATGCAGTAAACAAAGACATGAAGGTAGCTGGTGTCACAGTAGAGGATGCAGAAGACATTTAGATGGAAGCTGATTTGCTAAAGGGAAAAGCCGGAAAGGAAAAAAAAATAATATTTACACACATTTTTTGTTGATGGGTGTTACGCTGTTTAGTATTGGTAGATACCAGCAAACCAGCAAAACAACATGCCTGTTATGGTACAAATGAAAAAGATATTATATATTTTTAAAATAATTTAAAAAAATTTTTAAAAATACATATTTCTGTACTTAGGCCAAACTGGCCTGATATATATTTCTTTTTGGGATCTTAAGTAAGTGAGGGGGAAATCAAACATTAAAAATCCATTTGTGAATTTCTATTATTATTATTATTATTATTATTATTATTATTATTATTATTATTATTATTATTATTATTATTATTATTATTATTATTATTAATGTAATTGGTGGTGCGTTTTGGTAACAGATGTTTCATATTGCATGGCGCCCTCTAGTGGCCACCGCTGGCACCCGTTCATAAGTGTCACTTAGGGAGGGGAGGCAGAACAAAACTGTAAGCTGCTGGGGATCCATCTTGCCCGAAAAAGAAACGAGGGTGAATGATTTTTGGGTCTTAAAGTCTTCAAAACTGTGTGGTCCCCCGTCGTGTGAGCTGGGGAGCTCGAGTAAGGGCTGTGCCGCTGTTTATAGGATGTCCCGACATGAGGGTGAGTTGATCTGCGGATCCACAGAGCCTGGCATGGTGTCCACTTTACCTGATCAGCTAGCTCCTCGGATAGCTTCGCTAACTGCTTTTTTTCAAGTCAAGAGGGGGTTCTGTGGTCTTCATTCGGACGTTTCCCTTACTGTCATCAATATTCGTTTGCGTGTATAGTCAAAGTTGAGTAATTTAAAGTAAGTAGGTGCCGTTTTACTCTACATGTTCGCAATAGTACGACAGTAGAGTGGAGTTTAGCAGTTAGCCGTTGCTAGGTGCTGCGTTACCTTACGTTAGCCGGGGCTAGCAAGTAAGCTAATGTATGCTAACATGAGGAGTCATTGGTGTAGTTCTGAGTTAGCGACGACGACTTATTACGGGGTTTATTCTACATGTTTACAAACCAACGAAACCTTTACAATCTGTATATTTCATGCCGGCTGTATGGTAGCTTTAGAGCCTCTAGTAATTCAATTATCACCACACTGACCCGTCTAGTCGCATGCTGTTGTTAGCCAATGGCCTGTCATTAACTTGAAGTCAGAAAGTTGAGGCCTTTGATCATAAATCAGTGACTAAGTTAGTTTGCTTCCATGTTAGCAGCTAGTTAATGGTAATTTATGGCGTGCTTTACTATAGGTTTCTCATGTTGGGTCACATAAGAAGTTTTAAAAAAAAAGTAGTTTGGCTACAGTGGGGTCAGCAGGCAGAATTTTAATTTTCTTCCTTACTTTACAGACAACATAAGCCTGCAGCTGTCTTTATATAATCCTAACGATCTGTACTTTTAGCCATTATTAATGAACTATCTGACCAAATAAATCAATAATCAAGACTAGACTATTCTTTTTGGTTGTTTGTTTGGCACTTAAACAAATAACCAAATAGAATATAAACAAGGTTTTTTGTTTTATAGCTGAAGCTATTGCTTCAAGGAGTTTTTATTAACACTCTTACAACAATGTGCTTGTCTGAGAAGGAACTTTCAAATTAAAAGCCTAATTTTGTGTATATTTTGTAGTTAAAGTCCTACTCTGGTCATCTTTTGATCTGTTTTTTTAAAATCATTCCCAGGGCTCTTTTAATTAGGATTATGCCGTTTATAACCAAAATCTAAAAACGTGTGTCAATTTCTAGGACAGATTCTGCAGAGCAGTAAGAGTTCATCAGAAATTTGCCTGTAATTTGTGGACAGGGCTGGCGTGAAGTAATCCTGCCATGACTTCCTGTCATCCTTTTGTTTACATGCTCTCCCACTAGCTAACAGCACCTCACACCTCAACCTAACATAATTGGTGCAGCAAAAATGATGAGCAATAATGAAACTATCCAGCCATACAGCTTTGAGCCAAATGCCATCTTGGAAAAGGAAAATACAGATGTTCATGGATCTATTTGTCTTCAAGTGAATGCATCAGAATGGAACAGAGCAGTGAGCTTGTGGCCCCTATGACTGTAGCACCTAATTCACAGCTACAAGCTTTTTCAAATGGCATTTTTTTGTTTGATCATGATTCACAATGATAATACTACAAACGTATTTTTACACTTATTTTCTTTGTACCCGTACATGTTGTCCAACATGAGAAAAATTCCTCACGACTATGCTAACAAGACATTTTTCATCGGAGTGGATCTATAAGGTAGCATGGCACATGCTTTATTCTAAAAGAAAAATAAAAGCTGATGCGATAAACCCATTCTCAGATATAGTGGCTGTTGAAGCGCTTGTCATCTGGAATGCCAGGCTTCTCATGTTTCACTGCTGGCACTCGCAGGCTGGTGAAACTCCCAAACACATGCTTGTGTACGCAAGCGACGCTGGCCTTCCGAAAAAATAGAGCTTTCTTCGTCTCAGAATCACGGTTGTAAGGAATTTGTAGCTCAATTGTTAGCGACTTGAGCTCAGTTTCATTTACCTTTCTGCTGTTTCTTTTTTTTTTCCACAGGTGTGAGCTGTGATGCATGTTTGAAGGGCAACTTCAGAGGACGACGGTTTAAGTGCTTAATTTGCTACGACTACGATCTGTGCGCATCGTGCTACGAGAGCGGCGCCACAACAACACGGCACACCACAGAACACCCCATGCAGTGTATATTAACTAGAGTAGACTATGGTAAGGACCTTCCGTAGTGCATTCTCATGACCGGACAGCAATAACCCTGTGACTGATTATGTGGCGTGTTAAACATAAATGGTTTCCTGACTCCTTCTTGCAGACTTGTATTATGGAGGAGACACTTTCTCGGTAGAGCAACCCCAGTCGTTCACATGTCCTTACTGTGGCAAAATGGGTTTCACAGAGACATCCCTACAGGAGCATGTCACCTCTGAGCATGCAGAGACCTCCACAGAGGTGGTGAGTACACTTTCTAACTTTTTGAGGCCTTTCTGGGATTGCCCCTTTCATGCAGGTTCTCACGCTGGTTCTAATTGACAGTTCAGACACAGGTGGTGTATATTACCTGTTGTTCACTTCTTAACAAGGCAATCCAACAATGTAGTCTAGAGGGCTATCATTGTTGAGTTTCGCTGCTAAAGAAAACAGAGATATGCATCTACTGGTTTCTATTGTGGCTTGGTTGCGGATAAAAGCCTGATAGAACTCATTACCTCAGAGTCCTAATGTTGAATTATGACTCTACCCTCCAAATTTCACAGCAGAAATTCAGCTTTTCTGCACAATCACTTGATGAGCGGTGAAATCCACGTTTACTCCAGCGTATGTGAAAACGGAGATGCAGCGCAGAGTGTCAGACATGGAAATAAAGCATCTTAGGCACATTCAAGTGCTCTCCTTCAACCCAGTGACAAATAAAATTGGTGTGTTTTTTGGATTTCTGTAGCAGCGATTCAAAAACCTTTTAGGCACTAGAAACCGTTTCATACGAAATGGTTTGGCACCGGCTCCAGATAAAATCCAAACAGTCCCCATCCCTACTCATACTAAATGTTTTCCTGCTCTAACCTGACAATATCAGCACTAAATAACGTGATGTACTAAAACTTCTCCTTATAATCTAAATTCTAAATGAATTGTTGAATTCTCATTTTAATCATCAAAGTGAAGATTAAGTTTTTTAGGTGAAGTTTGGTTTCTACTTCTCTGGATAATTTAGATGCCCAGTATATTAGTTAGTTGTGAAGATCCTAGTTAAAAATGTTGCCCCACAACTCCATACTAGCTAAGCTGAAGATGCAAACTGTAAACTAATTGATGCAAAATGTAGAGTCTTAGGGTGTATTCAGACTGGACACATTTGGTCCGCTTAAAGTGAACCAAAGTTTGTTTCTCCTGATAATCCGGAACAAATTTTCAGCCTGAATACACCAGAGTCTCAGATCCCTCTGTCGAGGTGGTCTCAGTTCATCTCCGATTGGACTGAGCTTCGGTTTGATCCGAGATTCCTCAGTCCGATTTGTCCTCGGAGTGGAACAACTAGACCAACGTCACGTGATCTAAACACAGTCAGAATGAAGAAACGGATGAGCCCTGGACAAATGTAAAGCAGCGATTGTTGTGTTATCAAATATTACGTTTATTTTAACACAAGTAAAAATGCTTCTTACATGCTCGTGTGTGTTTTGTTACACGGTACACGCTGCTGTGACGCCATCCTAAAAGCTACTTTGTAGTTCCGTAACAGATTTCTCTTTAAAACAATGCCATGACACCACAGTAACTCATTGAAATGTGGTCGGATGAATGCAGGCTAAACGCGTACCAGCACACCTTCTTAGCTGTCGTCTTGCCAGTAACCGCCCTGCAGCATGCCTCCGCTGGACCAAAAAAGTGTTGAGCCTGACGTTGATACAGGTGTTTAAAATCGGTCTGCAGCATATAACGTTGGAATGAACCCGACAAGGACTGCAAAGTACACGACTTCCATCATTCCTGTCTCCAGTTGCTTAGCTCCGCCCTCATGATTCCCGACCAATGAGTGAAGACATTTTTATTCACAAGGTTTTGTTTACTAGCTTTGGTTCGAATCAGGAAAATCCCCTTGACGGCTGGAAACAGACCAAGCAAAGTTCAGAGCTCTGGAATACACACTTAGTTGTCCTGCTGGTGTTTTTCTACATTTGTTTTCCTTTTTTGTTAAAGTTAAGGAATCTCAAGATCTGAGTTTAAATCTAAATCTGATATGAAATAGATCTAGAAAACCAAACTAAATATAGGGACTTGATGAATTAATAAAGATTCCTGTTGGAAGATCAGTTATGACACAGCGTGAACAGTTTTTGTTTTGGTGATGCTGACTTTGTTATTAGGACAGTGTGGTGGATGGGCCCACAGTGCCAATCCAAGGAAGTGTGGATTTCTGTAGTTTGCAAAAGATTTTTTCACCGGCTCATGTTTAAAGTGAATTGTCTGCAGAGCATGCTGGGAAACTGCCTGAACAACTGTACTTTCTGCATCAAAGGTGTTCAACATTAAACAGTGTTTTTAGTGCATGCTACTGAACTTAAGCAAACATTTGTGAGAAGAAAAAAGGAAAATACCCTATGAGCAAGGCACCTTGAAAGTTAATAGTGTTTGATTCCTCTGTATCCAGTCCTGAGAGAAACTGGGTTATGTTGGCCTGTCTTTTAAGTAAAAACGTGCAGTTTTTGTTGTTTGTAATATGTTAAAACTTTAAAAAGTCAAATGCAGTAGGATTTAGTTGTTGGTAATTTTATGAAATAAAATGTTAACCTTGTGATTGTAGTTTACAGTAGTTTATTGTGATGTACACTCACACTATTGGTGTTGTCTTTTCATATACAACTAAAAAAATTTTTTAAATGATTGACAAATTAGGAGTAGAAAAAGGACTTTTCCAGATGAAGATTTTCTTTTGGTATTACTTTTTTGAGCAGATTTCACAGATCCGTGTTTTTCTGCTTTTATTTTTTGGTTTTCGTCATGATCTTAAAACTGAGACCACCATCTATAAAGGGTTCCTCTTTTTTTCTTTGCGCCTGCATTAGTTTTATACACACAAAGTAGCTCTTCCTCCTTGTGACTTTTTGATGCAAACGTTGTTCTCTCCCTGTCCTTTAATAAAGAATGTGTCGTGTTTAGTGATGGAAAAAAGATTCTTTTTAAATGTATGTTAATGTTGTTTTAAGAACATTGAAGGTTTTTCACAAAGTTCCCACAAATGTTCTTTTTTTTTCAGATCTGTCCAATATGTGCTGCTCTGCCAGGAGGAGACCCCAACCATGTCACAGATGACTTCACGGCTCACCTTACCCTCGAACACAGAGCGCCAAGAGATTTAATATCCTTTGATCCACCGCAGTTTCATAATTACTAATCTTCATTTTTCAGTTGTAACCTTAACGATGCGCTCACGATGAATCCAGCAGCGTGCGGCATGTACGCAGGATGTTCCACCCCGGAAGAGGTCTGGGAGGCCCCAGAGCACGGCGGACCAATATGCACTTTACTAGCGGCTCCACAGGAGGACTTTCATCCTCCTCATCACAGAGCTCCACATACACCCCCAGTAACAGGGAAGCAATGGACCCCATCGCAGGTGAGGCATCCAGCCCTGCGTTCAGTGAGTAAAAGAGGATGTTGATGCACCAAAGAGTGAAAGACAGCCAGCAGCCACAGTGAAAACTGTTTTAGCTTCCAAAAATGCAGTCACAGGGAGGGAGAACAATTAAGTGTGCAACTTTTACAATGTAAACTTTTTTCATTAAAAAAGCAAAATGGCATTCTGTGATTTTCGAGCAATTATTTACCAGAATTCTGTTCAGTGTTGCTTAAAGATTTTTCCTTAGACTATCTACAACTGGGAGAAGATGCATCATGGGTTTTTGTTTATTCTAATAAAAAGACACATGTTTGCATCAAAAGTTAGGATGGTGTTAAAATGTTCAACTTGTAAACAAAAAGGAAAGTATTGTAATATATTCAGAAGTATTGACGACGAGAACAATTTTACCTAACTTGGTTTTTAACTACTGTATTATTTGGTGCAGAAGATTTTAAGGCACGATATCAATAAATGATCAATCGAATTTGAAAAGAAGAATCAGAGATTTCTTTTTCTGGCCATTTCACCCAGCTCTAATTCATATTGATAATTCAAAGTGATTTAATGCTTTTTTTATGTTTCAAAGGTTTGTAAGCGTCATATAATCCCATAATACCATAATGTTCTCTTGCAGAGTTGTTGTCTCAGCTGTCAGGTGTGCGACGTGCAGCCGGCGGTCAAATAAACTCCTCGGGCCCTTCGGCCTCCCAGCTTCAGCAGCTTCAGATGCAGCTGCAGCTGGAACGGCAGCAGGCGCAGGCGGCACGGCAGCAGGTGGAGAGTGGCAGGCACGCAGCCCGGCGCGGCAACAATCCAAGCAACAGTGGCACCGCCATCCCTCCACCCAGCACGGCAACCGTCACCACAACCAATGTGGGGGAAATGAATCCCCCATCCTCCTCCCACAGCTCCCAGTTCCTATTATCACGGTAAGTCAAGCCATTTAAGTGCTAAAGATGAATGAAAGAAAAGGTTTCTTTCTCATGAGGAATTTTAGAGACCCACTCAAATGAGAGTCATGGTTTGAGTGTCGGTATCATGTTCTTGTAGCCTTTTTACTATGACGGAGGGCTTTTATAGAGAAAATTGGGATTTAAATTACATTTCTGAATATTTCTTTATTCAAATTGGTGAATTAGGAGCAGAAGAAAAAATGTCGTGTGAAAAAGAGCTTATTTGTTACGAAGAAAATACTCTGAGCAGGTCACAGGCTCTCTGCTCTGCTCCATTCTGATGCATCCACATGCAGACAAATAGATTCATGTACATCTTTGTTTTCCTGATCTGAGCTGGCATCTGGATCAAAACTGTACGGCTAGATAGTCCATTGTTGCACCACTAATGTTACGTTGAGGTTGTGAGGGGCTGTAGCGCCTGTAGTGGGGCTGTAGTGGGGCTGTGGAGGGACTGTAGTGGGGTTGTCGGGGCTGTTAGAGGGGCTGTAGTGGGGCTGTAGCGGCTGTAAGAGGGGCTGTAGAGGGGTTGTACGCACTGTAGCAGCTGTAGAGGGGTTGTAGTTGGGTTGTAAGGGCTATGGCGGCTGTAGAGGGGTTGTAGGTGCTGTAGCAGCTGTAAGAGAGGCTGTAGAGGGGTTGTACGGACTGTAGAGGGGTTGTAAGGGCTTTGGCGGCTGTAGCGGGGTTGTAGTTGGGTTTTAAGGGCTTTGGCGGCTGTAGAGGGGCTGTAGTGGGGTTGTAGGGGCTATAGCTGCTGTTAGAGGGGCTGTAGTGGAGTTGTAGGGGCTGTAGCAGCTGTAAGAGGGACTGTAGAGGGGCTGTACGGGCTGTAGCAGCTGTAGAGGGGTTGTAGTTGGGTTTTAAGGGCTGTGGCGGCTGTAGAGGGGCTGTAGTGGGGTTGTAGGGGCTATAGCTGCTGTTAGAGGGGCTGTAGAGGGGTTGTACGGCTGTAGATGTAGATATGTAAAAGCAATTTCGGAAAGCAATTAAAAGTTGATTTTGTTTATTTTTTGTAAGTTTAAAATGGCCTAGGCCTTCATGTAATGAAGTTTTAACTGATGTGGCCCATCCTTCAGATTGAACGAACCGAAGATGTCTGAAGCAGAGCGGCAGCTTCTAGAAGGAGAGCGGGCCGACCACAGCCTGTTTGTCCAGGAGCTGCTTTTGTCCACCCTGATGCGAGAAGAAAGCTCCTCCTCGGACGAAGAGGAGCGCCGAGACTTCGCCGACTTCGGAGCCATGGGCTGCGTGGATATCATGCCTTTAGATGTGGCGCTGGAGAACCTGCAGCTCCGGGAGAGCAGCTCTTCGGGGAAGGAGCCTCCGCCGCCTCCTCTTTGATGTCCGAGCATCGAGCAGACTGTGTCCTCTGTGCTGCAACTGCCAGTGACAGACAGCAGCAGCAGCAGCAGTGAACCTCCCTGGCCTTGTCCTCCTTTCTCCTTGCTTTCTTTCAGAGTTTTTGGGTGATTGTAATTTCAGGCCTGTCACCACATTTGTTACATTGTAAGCAAAAAAAAAAGAAAAAATCAAATCAAATGTGAGCAAGTACGATAAAAATGTGAGAGTGAATGAGCAAACGAGACAACAGAAATATATAAATATATATATATATATATATAAATCTATATGAAGCTGATAATCAATTCACCTACCGTTCCTTGATCAGGTAAATGTTACAGGCAGCTGTGGCAGACATTCGCTTCCCGTGGCATCCAAACGGCTCTCCATATAAATACTCATACACATTTAAAGGTTAAGAGGGCGCGGGCCCCTCTGATGAAGCTGCTGTGTTCATGATTAAGAAATAAAAATTGCTTGGTTGGGTTACCATAACTACTGCATGCAGTTATTTGCAGCGTGCATGACCTTTGATGACCCCCGTCATTAAATCTATATCTAACCCCCCCCCCCCCCCCCCATTTTTTTTTTCTTTTTTTTTAAACGTTTTTTCTGTTTAATCTACTTCCAGATCTAGTTTGTCTTATTTTGAAAACAGTTTGATTTTGTGTTCTGGACTTGCAGTGCTCCACAGCGCCCCCCTTACAGATGATTGCAGAACTGCGGCTTCAAAAAAAAAAAAAACCCAAAGAAAATAATATAGTTTGCTCTCTAGATGTCTTAGGTCTAAGTTGTTTAAACACGGTTTACGTTTTAATTTATAGCTGACTCGGTGTGGTGCATCTGTGCACTTGTGTCGGATCACATGCTTTTTCATGGCTTGTTTGAATCAATTTGCTGGACATAAAAAAAGCTTGAGACTTTCCTCGCTGCAGTTTTGACATTATTTTTCTTTTCTCTGCTAAAGCTAGCACTTTCTATTTATTTGTTTGTGTTTATTTTCCAAATTCAACACCTTCATGCCTTCACCTTTACCTTCTGTACAAAAAGATGTATATTTGTTCATTAACTTTCATTATGATAATATATGGGCAGACTTTTTTTTAATGTAAACTTAGAATATAATAAATATCAACTGCACACAACTTCTAAGTGAATTTAAGAGATGCTCACACCTTTCTAACAGTTTATCATTTTTATGATAAAAAATGTAACAGTGGCATAAATGAATTTGGCAATATGGACTTTTTAGTCAGTTGAAGTAGTTTGCTCTCCCCTGATTAAGACCTGGGCTAAATAAGGATATTTAAAATATTTCACAACTGTAACCAACTGCCAAAAGAAACTAAGTTTGTCTGGGATACAAATGAAAACTGAGTCAGCAACCATTAAAATCTGGATGGATCTATGGAGAGCTGTTTATGCTATAGTTGTATGTAAACCAGCTGATAATGTGTCACCCATAGGGATCTATAGGGAAGTCCTCACACTGCAGTAATTGGGTGATTAGGGTAGAAAAAAAGTCAAAAAACATACTTCTAATGTTGCAAAATATTATGATATAAATTCTAAACACTGATTCAATAAAAAAAAAAATTCAATTATGAATGGAAAATGATTCAATAAACAGTTTTTGACACTGTCCTGTATTTAGGTTCATTTTTAGTCTAGAGTTTAACTTTTTAACGCAGGAGCAAATGAAAAATGTCTCCTGAAACCATTGACTGTAAAAAGAAACTGGACCGAGGGACCCCCTCCCCCCTAGCGTTCCAAACAGGAAGTACCAGCTGACTCCAAGAAGCCAAAATCCCACAGATTTCTATTGAGAAATAAACAGCTATTTCCCAGTCAATCTGTTTATCAGAATGACCTTTCTTGCTCGGATACCTTTATCTTATTATCTAAACCCGATTTGTTCCTTTTGGGGGCTGTAGGAGCCCAACCCGGCCACTTGTGGGCGAAGGCAGAGTACACCCTGGACAGGTCACCAGTCTGACGCACCCAGAAACACTTGTAGTCATACCGGGGGACAATTTAGAGAAACCAATTCATTTTAGACGGTGAGAGGAAGCCGGAAATCCTTGGAGAAAACCCACGCATGCACGGGGAGAACAAGCAAACTCCACACACCACATTGGGGGTTCGGTTTACGTCCCCCAGCCAGGACTTGAACCGGGCCACAAGAGTGCTAACCACTGTGCAACATTTTCTTGCTAATTCTAATTTTTTTAACATGTTTTCCTTATTGTAAGTTATTCAAATTATAAATCGACCAATCAGATTTCTTAGTACAAGCATGTGGTGCCTGCTGGCCCCCACCTCAAACATTTGATTGACAGATTCCTGAGCCGCTTTCAGTGGAAGGGGTGTGGACTACCAAGAAGCTTACTCCTGATTGGCGGCATAGCTGCCCTAGAAATGTGGCTCAGACCTGCTCGGACCAATCAATGTCGACTGGCTCCTAATGGCGGCATCCATATCATGGAAAGGTGGCGACTTTGTATGCTGGAAACGGAGGTAAGGCCTTTTCTACGGGCGACGTCACACCCGGCTACATGCAGCCAATACTGAAACCAAACTCAAGTGGTCATTTAAGGAATCGCACAATTTCCATATTCAAGGTTTGCTTCAAATCCAAAAAATCCATTCAAAATGGATAAAAATCCATCCTTAATTTTTAAATTTTTTAATTTCACCTCCTTTACTTTTGTGTTTGATTTCACTCCTGCTTGGGTTTTCGGCAAGAGAAGCCAATATTAATTTGGGTAAAAAATAAGAAAACAGGTAAAATGATAGTTCTCCTGGAAAATGTTTTCTGAGAAAAAAGAAACAGCAAAGAAAATGAAAAAGGTAGAGAGAATTAAGATAAATATTGGGAATGCACCAGATTCCTAATAGGAAAACACAACTAGAACACTTAAAATTTGAATTTGTTTTCTTTTTTTCTTTTTTTTTCTTTTTAGGAACTGTTTCATCCCTTAGAATCAGGAATATATTACTGATATGTGTGCATTTTGGGCTTCCGCGTTCCAAACTCTCATGTTCACACGTCACTACGCCAGTTTTTGAAGGGCCTATATCATGCTAACCATGTTAACCAACTATTTTAAGGTTTTAGGTGTTTTATAATGTTCATTTTTCACTGTAAACAACTCCAAAGAGGTATTTTCTTAGCACCAGCCCCTCCCAGTAAACGAACATGAGCGGGTTCTACCATTCAGATGTGTAGACCAGTGGGAACAGCCCCTTCCAGGAAGAGTCTGCGCCCCAGCACCGCCCCCAGACCAACACACACACCCACTTTCTCCATGGAGCAAGTGGTGGTTTTTTTTTAGGCTACAATATGCACAGTTTGGCAGAAACCCTGCCAAACTGTGCATATTGTATATAACCCTGCCGAAGCCGACTATAGGTTGACGTCATATTATATTGGAGCCTTTTTGAACAAACTGAGTCATCGGAGAATTTACTGTAAGACATACCACCTTTATTAAATGCACAGTATCACAAGAAACATCTCCATTAATTGTGGATAAACTACTCACATGATGCACAAAGCGTTGAATTGATTGATAGAACTGGCTGAATAAAGCGGAATTAAGTCTGTATGCACACACACACACATACGCACATACATACACACACACTCATCTTGCATTCAGACATATTTGCAAACCCTTACACATTCAAAGAAACTCACTCTGCTCCTCTTAACATAGTAAGTAAAATTTTTTATCTTGACTGGAATGAAAACTTTTGATTTTTTTTCTCCCTTTTTTTTTGACCGTATATACAAAAGAAAATCCTTCACAGCCCTCCTTCCCTTCCCCAGGATAAATTACATTCAAAAAAGATCCCCACCTAGCTAGTTTACATTCAAAATAATATACTATTCATGATGCAAAGTCACAGTTATTAGGCTACAGTCTGTCAGAGGTGGTCAAAGCAGGTGAGGTGGGCCGGGAGGAGGAGACCTTTGACGACGGCCACACACACGACGATCCTGATGTTGGTGGAGTCTGCGGTCCTCCTGCAGACAGGCTGAATCTCAGGCCGCCTTTGACCGCTCCACCACAGCGGAGAGGAGAGACAAGATCTTGTTTTTCTTTTTTTTTCTTTTCTTTTTTTTATCAGAAATGAACGTTTCAGACAAAGTCCTCTCCATATCAAAGGTTACCAAAAAAGATTGTATTCTCACTGGTATTATGAACAAGCACAAAGAAATCATACAACATTGCACAAATAAAATCTTATTTACACTTATATTGCCAGCGGCCCGTAATACATTGTCTTCAGTACACAGTTTGGACATGTTACCTGCTTGAAACAGATTATACTATTAAACATAGCCTACTATTCATATAGACAGATATCAGAACTGTACAGAATGGACAGCTGTTTATGTACAGCAGATGTGGGACTATTTTACAGAACACTGTAGAAAAACAGAGATGCACAAAAACTGATGTTTTCACCTGGGGGGGGGGTTGTTTTAGCACAGCTAACCTGATGGTTTTAGGTAGAGAAGAAGATGATAAAGGGTTTGGATTTTGGAGGAGGGATTTAAGCGCTACAAAGTGCTCATCGTTTCACTGCTGTACACCTTCATTTATATAAAAACGTGGTTTGTAGGACTCGATTCATCACTACTGGTTCCTTTTTTCTTATTTTCTTTTTTCCCTCAAAGATTGTATTTTACAGAAGTCTATATAAGATGCTCAAATCACAGTTTGTAAATATGTTTTAGATTTTATATGTTTTTTTGTTGTTGTTTTTTCAAATCCCAGGAAACCAAGGAAATAAGTGGAGTGCATTTTGGATCGCCCATGCTGACATGCTTCACCGCGACTGCAACAGCCGCCACCGGGCTGACTGGGACTGGCATTTCAGAGGAGAGCACCCAGTTTCATAGACCATCTATGAAGGTGAAGTTCTCTTTATTTATATTTTTTTATTCTTTTTTTAAGCAGAATACGTTCATTTGCTCTATGGCAATGCTGCTGAGTAGGAATAAAATGTACATCACAAAATAAGCTATGCTGCCTCAGACTCTGTGCTTTTTCAAAGCAGACCCACTGATCGAACACTGAACAGACAGATCTGCAACTTTTAGAACGTTTGCACGGACTGTGTTGAAGACCTTTTGTCTAAAAGGAGATTTCCAAAATAGAACAAGTGATTTAAAAAATAAATGGTAAAGAAAGTATGTAAACTTCCTTTAACCCTTTCAAACGCCCGTTATTCCCAGAAAATCTGGGATTCCGGGGAGATTGGAGCAGAAAATGTCAGCCGTTTCTTTGTTGTTTGTGTCTGCAGAGCTAAACGTTGGGATAAGCGGTTTTGCTCTGTATGGATTTTGGTTTTCTTTTTTTTCTTCAAACATGCCTTAGAAAAATCAAGATAAAAAGCCAAACTCCAAATTTAAGGCTTCTGCTGATGCGATGAGGACATGGACGGTTAGCATTTACAGCCAGGATCCTAACACAGATGGAGCCGCGAAACCATCACTTCCTCCTCCCATCCCTGCCCCTGTCAACGTGCTGTCAAGCACACGAGCACTTGTCCACAGACAACAGCACACATCCACCTCCGAGTACGTACACGCTGCGCCGGTGCATCAGCCCAGGATGTCCAGGTACACCGGAGAGGCTTTGGCCAGACTCTGGAGCATGCTGTAGATCTCCTTGATGTTCAGCCTCATGTAGGGCTCTCTCTGCCAGCAGCCCAGCATCAGGTCGTACACCTCCTTCGGACAGGTGCGAGGTCGCTGCAGAACCCGGCCCTGTGTGATGCACTCAATCACCTGCAGAAGCACAAGATCAGATTTGTATTCGATCTCTAAACTGCAAAAAATTAACTAAAGAAATAACAAAATAAAGTGCTGCTTTTTCTGTGGTCATTTTTAGCATTAGGGGCCAATATTTGAAGAGGACATTTGTAATAACGTCCATTTTTGTAGTACTTTTCTGCTGGGATGACTAATGTTTACTCGTAAACAATGGCACAGCATCAATAGATAAAACACATTTTTGCTTTTTTGGCCGATGAGTTAGGGATTTTCCTCCCATTTTGACTTTTACTACCTTAAACTCACAACTTTTTTAAAAGCAAACTATGAGATCATGCATAAAATAAAGCTAGAAGAAAAGTTTATTGTTTAAAACCAACAAAAACCCATGAAGAGGTTTGTACAGAATTATACAAACCAGAAATTTTGTAAACTATACTGTATGTCACGGTTTCACTGTTGGGTAAAACATCTTAACAGTTTTGAATTTTTAACACAAACACAAAAGGTTTTGTGTGCACAAAAGGAGGTTTTATATTAACCTACTGTACTCTTGTAATATCTAGTTATACCAATTTTTCTACCCTAAAAACACAGTTCCAATAAAATAAAGGACAAACACTTGGAGAAATGTGAAAAAAAGAAAATTAGTTTTGTTGTTTTGAACTAGAATTTTTTTTAAATCGATGTTTCAAAACCAAAAACAGCTCAGAAATCTTCATTTATTTTCTGTAGTTTAAAGTCAGATGAATATTAAACTTCACTGTGTTGCGTTTTTTGGTTCACAAAAAGGCAGAAAAAGCAGGATAAACAAATTATTTAGAGAAGGAAAATATTAAAAGTATACCATAAAAGTGGTAGTAGATGTTAAAAGGTTGTATTCTGAGTGGGAGAGGGGAAGTAAACACCTGAATTGTTGATATTCAACTCTTTGATAGACTCACAGCAGCTTTAGGTTTAGTCGTTTTACTCAGCTAACACGCAGCCTAAGGAGCAGAACATTTGAACCAGGAATCTTGAGTTTTCCTGTGTTTTCACAAAAAAAAATCCAATTTATTTCCGTTTAAAATCATTCACGCCTACTTAGATATCTTGGATGTAGGCTGATTTGAGATTTGTCCTCGTCAGCACGTTCTGTTCTCAAAACGTTAAAAATGTTTTCTTCACTCAGATCTAACTTGTTTTTGCCAAAATAATGTATTTAATTAAAGATCTTTCCTCCTGTTGTCTATTGAAGCATAGAAGTCTCATATTTCAAAATAAAAGTATATTCTGCCAATGCTTTTTCATTTTCACAATAAAGCTGCGTTGGGCTTGTCTACTGTTGCTTCATGGTGAAGCAAATTCTTTTTATGTAGTTTTATTTACTCTTACAGCTACAAAATTGTATTTTTTTGTACAATTTTAATCAAGCTTCTTTAAATAGTGTAAAATGACATTTTTAATTAGTTATGGAAGCATCTTCAGTTTTCTTCTAATTTCAAATGAAAACAGTATGAAAGCCCAAGCATGACATATTTAAAAAACAAACACACAAAATCCAGCGAGTAAAAAGTCCTTGTTGATTTTTAACAAGAGTGAATTTTTTGGGTGGCTGACCTCATTGTTGGAGAGCTGGTACCAGGGCTGCTTGCCGTAGGTGAAGATCTCCCAAAGCACCACTCCCAGACTCCACACGTCACTCTCTGTGGTGAAGCGCCGGTACATGATGCTCTCTGGAGGCATCCAGCGAATCGGCAGCATCGTGTGGCCGCCCACCTGTGGAGAGGGGGCGGAGTCAGGGAGCTCTGCAACCATCTTCACTTTAAACAGAACAGATCCTGGTAGGGATCATCTGACCTTCCATTCACAGTTAGAAATGTCCTTCAGTCTGTAAAATCTGCAAAACATTTAACTCAAATATACAAGATTGTAACTAATAGAATCTAGTTTAAAGCATTCTGGGAGGTTTGCAAAAGTTATGCTGGTGTCAAAGATTTTCTGGGTCATATCAAATAGACAACAGAAGTGAGTAATAAATGATAATTAAAGACTTTTTTAAGTTTAAAAATCACCTCCTTCCTTAGAATCAGCCCATTTATTTAAAATGTAAATGGATAATGTGTACTTAAATGTTTAAATTATGCTTGTATTCAAATCATTTTAAAATATTTAGATTAAACACGAGAGTGATCTTTGTATGTTATGGGATTTGATTTTATACTCGTTTTGTGTTTTAGCTGACATTTCCAGCAGAGGGCGCTGGTGGACTCACATGAGCTCTGACAGGACAGATGATAGAATTAAAAATGTTTGCCTGCTCTTAGCAATGTTACTCTTCTGCTATATGAACATGTCTTATAGGATGAAGTCCTTAGATGCTTGCTATTTTCTGTTTTATACATTTTGTTATTAGGTCTTTGTAGTTTAATTAGGTGTGAGAGAATTAATAAACACAAGAAATATGTTCTTGCCCCTCTTTCTACAGCAGTAACTTATAAAAAATTTTAAATGTTTTTTTTAACATAAGAACCCACTTTTACATTTTTTTTACTTATTTTTTAATTTAAAAAAGAACAAGAAAGTGCCTGAAGAATACTTACTTTGTAGTAGTCTGTGCTGTAAACGTCTCTGGACATGCCAAAGTCTCCGATTTTGACCAGCAGGTTTTCTCCCACCAGGCAGTTTCTTGTCGCCAGGTCTCTGTGGACAAAGTGCTGGGAGGCCAGGTAGACCATGCCAGCAGCAATCTGTTGAGCAATGTGCAGCATCTGGGACTGAGTGAGCTCCACCAAGATGCTGTGCTGACCGTCTGCCATGAGAACAGCATCAGGACCATGGGACCTGCAGCAGAGAATGTCAAGTACTTTAGAGCATAATCCACACAATTACAGAAATTCACACCCATAGAATATTGTAGAACTTTTTTTTTTTTTTTACTTTAATGTGGGAAACTGTCATTTAATTTTGAAAGAGTTACATCTAAGATATAAACCTGCAACCTGGTTTCTTTTCATTTATGATGGTAAGCTAAACACGTTGGACATTTTTGCAAAAAAGAAAAAATATCAAGAAATATCAAAAACATGTTTAAAAAAAAAGAAATATCAAAAACATGTTTAAAAAAAAAGAAGGTATCAGAGCAAATAAAATGACTGAGTTATAGTGGTTTATAGAAGTCTACAGGATTTTGGCTTCTTGGTGCCAGCGGGTACTTCCTGTTTGGTCATTCTGTCCAATTCTCATTTACAGTCAATGGTTTTCCTCTTTTTTTACTATGCCTCTTGTTGATGGCATAGTTGGCTTCAAATTTGAAACTAGAGTTGCAGGACTAACTTACTTACTTACAACTTACTTACAGAAGGTATTTCTAGGGACAAAGATAAAATAATGATACAGCTGAGCTTAAAAGAGTTCATAATTGTGCCATAGAATTGCTTCTTTACTATATAATACTCTAATCATTTTAAAAGACAGGTGGCTTCATAACGAACTAACAGGAAATCTTCAAATCAATCCAGTGCCGTGATGATCCCACCTGAGAAATTTGTTCAGGTCACCGTGCTTCATGTATTCAAAGACCATGATGAGCGGGTCGCTCTCCACACACACTCCATAGAAAGTGACGATGTGATCGTGCTGCAGGTTGGTGAGAAGCTCAGCTTCTCTGTAGAAGTCAGCTCGGCCGCTCTCGCTGGCCTCCTTCAGAGTCTGATTGAAAGCGAAGACATAAAAAAAAGGGACACGGGCTCCATTATCTGTAAGAATATACATCCAATCAATAGACTTCCTATTCCCATTTCTGCAAATGGCTCAGTGACCTTGACCGCTACGTGGATCTTCTCCTGGTGGGGCACGAGGTTGTAACACTCAGCGAGGAAGACCTTCCCGAAGGCTCCTTCGCCCAGCTCCCGTTTCAGCACAATGTTGTGTCTCTTGATGTGCTTGACAACTGTAAAGCAGAGCCAGACAAATCCCTTACAAGGTTATTTTTCCATCTTAATTTTTCAGTAAAAACTAAGTTTATTGTCTTCAAATGAGCAGATAAATCTTTAATGATTGATGTTAGGTCTACGACAACACTTGCATCATTTTCTAGCATTTAGCTGATGAAATAGTTGTGTGTTTTTTGTTTTTAGATGTAGAAAGTAATTTTTTTGTGATTTTATGCAAACAACAACTTTGCAGCATAGACAAACCATAGAAATGTGTGTCTTTTAAAGACCACAATGTTCTCCTACAAAATATTTGAAAGTAAATTATTTTAATTCATCTTAATGTGGATATTCTCAATTATTTATTTATTTTTTCAAATCAAATCAAATCAAATCAACCTTTATTTATATAGCACTTTTTCGACAACAGATGTCACTCAAAGTGCTGTGCATAAAATACAATAAAATTTAAAAACAAGATGACAAGAAAAACCGTGCGACAACCCCCCCCCCCCCCCCCCCCCCCCCACAAAAACACACACACACCCACACACACACATCAATAAAAAAATAAAAAAATAAATAAAAAAGTGATAGAATGATAGAATGTAGAGACCTGGCTTTGTCCTGAGGTGGGAAAACGATAGTTTGGGGACATGTCCACACCAGCGACCCCCCCAACCCAAGTTCACGGAGAACACTACCACAGAACCCCCCAGATCCGATCAAAAGAGTCAGACCCAGGAGATCCCACTGCAGCGACCCCGCTCACTGAGAAGGGTCAGTCACTGATGTGGAGGATCCCTCAGAGGAAAACACTGGAGTGTAATAAAATGTAAAAGGAATAAAATTAAAATATATATAAAACATGGACAAAAAACAAATAATTACATAAACCCTAATAGGCATATGAAATAGTAAGAGCGTCTTAAAAATTAATAGAATAAATAAATAAATGTATTTACATACAGATATAAAACTAGTTAAAAGAAAAATAAATTAATTAAAATATTTAAAAATAATAATAATAATAAATTAGAAAAAATAATACTAATAATAAAAAATAAATAAATAAATAAATAAATAAATAAATAAATAAATAAATAAATAAATAAATAAATAAAAAATTAAAAATCCTAAAATTCAACTAAAAGCTAAATTAAAAAGGTAGGTCTTAAGCCTTCCTTTAAAAACATGAACTGTCTCTGCAGCCCTGAGGCTCTCTGGGAGGCTGTTCCACAGGCGAGGTCCGTAAAAACTGAATGAGGCCTCGCCGTACGTTTTTGTTCTAACTTTTGGGATAACCAAAAGGCCTGTATCAGAGGACCTCAGGGTCCGCGAGGGCTCATACATTAAAATCATGTCAGATAAATATGAAGGCCCGAGACCATAAAAACATTTGTAAACCAATAAAAGAACTTTAAAATCAATCCTGAATTGCACAGGGAGCCAATGCAGCGATCTTAAAACTGGTGTAATGTGTTCCCGCCCCCTGGTCCTCGTCAGAACGCGTGCTGCTGAATTTTGCAGCAGTTGAAGATTTGCAAATAATCTTTATTTTTTACCATAAGTATAACTTTTTTTATTCTGGAACAACAGAGACTTTGTATTTGGCTGTTAAGCTGCAAAAATCTGAAGATTTTTAACCAAAATGACAAACAAAGAACTATATAGTTAATAAGTTTATATTTATAAAGTTCATAGTTATAAAAAGTGTATATTATTGCAAATTTGAAGCTCAGAAGTTGAACAACTTGTTCAAAGTTGGCCCTCCTGAGCGCGTCCCTGGAACAGAAGTCACAGAATCTAAATGCGGCGCCGAGCTGTGATCCCTGACTTATCTGAAAAGGGCCCAGGTTACACGGCCTTTGCTGAGCAGGATGGTAACTCACATGTGTCAGATTTCAGCATGCTGCCGGAGTTACGGAAGTACTGCGGGTTCTCAATGACAGGAATCTTTGTCATCCCAATGATCACTGCGTCTGGACCCATCTCTGAGGACGACGGGGTGTTGTTGCCATTGGAGACGTGATGAAGAGGGCTGGCAGAGTCATCGTCATTACTGATGACTGAGGAGGAGCCTGAGGAACAAGGGAGGAGAAGGAGATGATGGTCAGGAAACAGAACAAGGAGAGATGAGCAGCAGAGTAAGGTGAAGAAGAAAAAGAAACAACAGAACAAGAGAGTCACATGTTCCCTCAGGGTTTAAACTCTTAACAAAAAGTAGAATTAAAAATGTAAAGAGAACAGTCTGATTATTAAACCACAAAAGTGTGTTAGGTGGATGGAGATGACTGCTCCCTTCTGATTAAATATGAATTAGGTTTAGTGTTGAGAAGCAAATAGTGTTGCTGGAAGAACACATCTGTCATTACTCAAGGAAATGCGTGAAATCAGTTCATTTCTCTGGAGTTGTTCTGAACTTTAAAATAAAAAAATAAAAATTATTCGTGATTAGAATCCCAGGCACATTTAGGAGTGCAGAGGTTACATGAGTGTGTGTGGTTGTGTGGCCCTGGGACAGATTGGTTGCTCCAGCAACCCCTGGGACCCCAAAAGGCCTTAAGACGAGATTGGAAAATGGATGGATGGATGGATGGATGGATGAATGGATGGACGGATGGATGGATGGATGGATGGATGGATGGATGGATGGATGGATGGATGGATGGATGGATGGATGGATGGATGGATGGATGGATGGATGGATGGATGGATGGATGGATGGATGGATGGACCAGTCTTGATGTCTAATATATTTCGGAAAAGGAGAATAAATTAATTTTTTGCTCTTTTAAAATCAAGTAATGCTGTTGTTTGAGTTTTAATATATTTTCATTATTTTCAAGGCATTTCAAACAGGATAAACAAACAAGTCACTTCTATTTTTTAGTCTTTTTTTAGGCAAGGATGCACACAAATGTATCCATCTATCTTATGTGTTTATCCATTTTCTACATCAGCTTAATCCCTTTTGGGGTCATGTTGCTGGAGCCTATCCTAGCTCCTGTTTGGCATTGGGCAGGGTCCACCCCTGACCCTGTGATTGGTCTGTCACAGGGCCACACAATCATACAGACTCACAGTCACACCTAAAGAGTAATTTAGAGTCATCATTTAGCCAGAGCGCCTGGAAACAAAAAAAGGAAACACATGCACAGTGAGAACATGCAAACTCCACACAGAAAGGTCCCAGCTGGGATTTGATTTCTTGTCGTGTGGTGAAAGTTCTAACCACCACCACCCTGCAGCCCAAATTTATGTCTCCAGCAATATTATTTTCCATTTAAGAAAGCAGATTTACCTTTGATTCCAAACTTTGAGTTTCTTCCGTACTTCAGGATGATCACCATCAGGACACAGCCAGTCAGGGCCACACCAGCAATCCCAACAACCACGTACACCTGGGGTTGAGAAAATGCAATTTAAAAAAAAGGTGAAGATAGTGAACCCAAGGAAAAAAATGTACATAAAATTGTAAAGAACGCGTTAGTATTTACCAGATTGGGATCACTTACTGCAACACTGTCATCCAGAGGGGGAAGTGAGGGATCTAAAAGAAACACACAACCAAGAAATTAAGAGATAATATTTTTAACTTTAGTTTCTTTTCATGATAAGGGAATTGTGAAGGAATGTTGGGGCTTTGTGTGGGTTTAGACACATACCAGGGTCTGGGTATATGATGCAGAAGAAGCCCAAAGGAGAAAAGACAACACAGCAGTTAGTTTACTCACTATACACTTTTTAGATGAATTGATGGTTCTTTTGACGATTATGTTACACTTACAGCTGTAGCCAAATTCTGGTTCTGTTACAAAGGAAAGATCACAAAAAAACAAGATATGTTTCCATTAGTGCTGTGACTTTTCTGAATTTGAACTTACATGATGGGACCGTGAGCCGACCTGTGGTGTTGAAGTAAGGAGGATCGATGAACTGCGCTGAAACCGTCTTTTCATCCTGACCGAACTCGTTCTTGACCACCAGCCTGTACTTGCCGTTGTGGATGTGGGTGGGGTTGACCAGCTGCAGACATCCGTGGTCCTCATTCTCAGTGTACTCGTGGATGATGGTGCGGATGAAGTCCTGCTCCTCCAGGGTGGTGTTGTTGTGGTACCAGCGCAGCTCAGGCTTTGGGTTGCCGGTCACGGTGAACGGGATGCACCAATGGTGGTTTCGCTCTGGAGGCAGCAGTTGCAGGATTGCGGGGGGAACTGACACGAAGGCAACAGTAGAGGAAGAGTAATCACGGGGGTGATAGGAGGTAAACACCAGGAGAAAGGCTGCCGGAAAAGCTACAGTCATGGGCTCTGAGCACAGATACACGGCGGGGTTAAAAACATACGCAGACGAAATGATAGAATGAACCATTAAAGTGAGACGACAGGAAAACGTGGGGGAGGAGAATGAAGTGAAGGTTGGCATTTGTCAAGCAAGATGCGTTTGGTAACCCAAGAGGAGCCTTACAAGAGGAAGAGTTATGGAAAGGAAGCATGGAGAGTCAATAAGATTTGCAAAGAGACACTAACGATAACAAACTGAGGAGCTTTCTGCTTCCACAGGAAAAACATGGTCTGAAAAAACGGCATTTAAAACCTCATCACAGCGGAAATTAGGCTAATTAAACGTAGCACTGTACGTATAATTTCTTAAGACGTATGCCTGAATGCAGTCCTTACAGAGTATGTTGAGCTCTAAGGTGGCCTCCGATTGGCCGACCATGTTCTCCACACTGCAGACGATCTTCCTTCCATTATCATCTGATGACAGGCCTGTCAGCGTGAGGATGCTCTCTGTGTCCAAAGGGTCAATCTGCAGAAGACAGGACGATGTTTGCAACAGTGAGCAATGAGAGGAGAATCACTATTGAAACAGCCTGCAAAGTGCTGTGTGGCTCAGCAACTTTTGAATTGAAAATGAAAAATTAGTGGGCTTTCACTCCAGGATAGTCCTGCAGATTCTGAATGAGAAACCAGACATTTTTCACACCTTTTCTTGTTTCAACATCCTGGAAAGCTCGGCAGGTTTCACAGCTGAGCAGTTTGGGTTTATTGTTTGACGCAAAGTCTTACCAGGAACTCAGAAAAAAAACTGGAAGAAGAAAACAGACTCTTACTTTTACTTACTTACTTTTTAGTCCTGTGACTGTCTTACACTATAAAAGCCGCTTCCTTACTTTTTCGTCATTTTTGTGTAAGTCACATTTCTTCATATTTTTGCTGAAATCTTGGCTTTTTCTTTAATTATGATTTGTAGAATGGGGTCTCAATGCCTTCAGATTGCCACTAAACCACTTTAGAATTCACTTGCAAGTTTTCAGAATCAGCTCGAATCCCTTTTTTGGTCTGCACCAGATTTGATGTGGGCTTCTACACCTGCCGCACCTGCCTTAGGGAATGGACCTC
Source organism: Oryzias latipes (assembly GCF_053564925.1). Classification (NCBI taxonomy): domain Eukaryota; kingdom Metazoa; phylum Chordata; class Actinopteri; order Beloniformes; family Adrianichthyidae; genus Oryzias; species Oryzias latipes. Next base: position 24,668,641 of record NC_136248.1, on the reverse strand, counting down.
ACTGTTGGTTCCGCCTACTGACTGGACAAGACGAGTAAGACGTACCCCATAGAAAATGAATTACTTCCGACACCCGGACACACAGGCGCTGCCATGTTGGAGCCAGACGATGTTAGTAAGCATTGAATGGTTGTTCTCAGTCAACATGTCTACGTCAGCCACTCTCACCAATCAGGAGTGACCTTGTTGGAAGGCCACACCCCTACCACTGGAAAGTGGGGCTAAGGCGAATCTGTCAATCAAATGTTTTGAATGTTGGCTTCTGATTGATCAATTCGTGACTTGGATAACTTGCACTACAGAAAAAATAGTGTGAAAAAAGTTAGTATTAGCAAGAACAGGTAAAAAAAGAAAGCAAAGCAAGAATGGTGTTTATTTCTCAATAGAAGTCACAGTCCGTGTCTGAATTCCTTCATTACTCACTACTAAATGCCCTATATAGGGAATTTTGTGCCAATTTGTAGAGCTGTCCAAATCTACAAGAATTGTCATTTCTCAGAAGTCCCTGCAAAAAACCACTGTGCATCAATGCTCGTTAGATTGGGTTTGAAAGATTTTTCATGCGGGGAAAAAATTATTTTATTTTATTTTTTTAAAAATCATCCAAGTTTTCAATATCAGAACACAGAGGATTCGTTAAAAGTCTTCATAAATGTTCATGTGTATTAAATTTTTACTTTGGGAAAGCAGTGATGTCATATTTGCTGCTAAGAAAAAAAAAGTCGTGAGCACGGTGTCTGAATTGCTTTCAAAATCAAGGGCACTGGATAGTTTTTTAGTAGTTAGGGAATAGGGAGGAAATTCGGACATAGCCTTTGGTTTTTGCTTCTTAGAGGCAGCAGGTATTTTATTTGTAACACAATAAAAGATCTCAGTCTAATATCCCTTGTGCTATCTTAGATGACCCCACCCTTACATTGACGGCTTATCCCACCATGAAAAAGGTAGATAAAGGTGAAGAGGATTTCATGTAATCCATGGACACCAGTGAAGATCAAGAATCAATGAAGAAAAAAGGTTCAGCGCACTGTGTAGTGGGTCTAGATGACCCAACTCCCAATGTTAAAGTGCCCAGGATAGCACAAGGGTTATACAGTCAGTGGATCCTGCTTACTGATGAAATTCAAACTTCTAGAAACATTTGGTTTTACAGTAGTTGTAAGGAAATACACAGTGTTTGAATCATAAAAGGCATTTGATCATAATATTCTCTTTTTATGTGTTGATTTTTGCCCACAACCAATTCTTCTTTTTTTCTAATAACACCACAGATTTTTTAGTTTTCTCCTAAATATCTTTCAATGAAATGTTATATTCCTTTCTAATTTGGCACTGGTTTCATTCCATAAACTTAACGAGCATTCAGACTTTCTAGTAGTGCAGCCTTTTGGTTTTGCTAACCTAAGACTCTAGCGAGCTGTTTCTAAAACTGAAAATCATCTGGATGAACCTTCTCACCTCATAGTGGGTTGAGAGCATATCCAGGTTCCACAGGATCACAGGAGCAGGAGAGCCCGAGGCGCTGCACACTGCCTTGACATTCCCCCCTTCCATCTCTGTCACATTTTGGGGGGTGACTTCTACTGTGGGGACCACTGCAACATGAAAACAACTAAACTAAACATGTATTTTTGAAAGAAATGTGTGTTTTTTTTAATGTTTCTGAATTATGTCATCAGGTCACTCAGTATGGGAAACCCCTGTAAAACAGTGCTTCAACATTACCGCAGTCTGGAGGAGTGAGGGTAGCAAAGTCTCTCGTCACTCCTCTGTCATCAGTGCATGTCAGATCTGGGCTGTCGGCTTCTTCTTGGAGCTTCAGTTTGATCCACAAATTCTCACAGACACAGTCCAGGGGATTTCCAGACAGAAGAAGCCTTGGAGTGAAACAACCCATCAGACAACAGACTGCAACCATAACAACAACAAAAAGTTGTGAAATGACAGTTCGATCCGCTTACGGAAATGTAATGTTAAAGTTCTGAAATGTTCTCCATGAGAGCGTTGACAGATTGTTGTCTCTTAAATTTCTGAAAGGAGGGACAAAAAGTGTGAGAAACCCAAAAGGAGGCAACGAGAGTGATGAAATAACAGAGATGTTAGGATGCCGCTTACACATATTGAAGTCTTGTGTTGTTAAAAAATGCGTCTGAAGATATAGATGTCAATCTTGTCCTAGTTACCGTTCTGATGGAGGAGAAACAAAACAACTGCTTTCATTTTAAGGGAAAAAAACACAGGAAAACTGTGGATGATACTCACAGATTTCTGAGGTTGATGTAGTGTCTCAGACTGCTGTCACTGAGGTCAAATAGTCTGTTCTGATTGGCAATGTATCTGGCAAAGAAAAGAGAAAAGTTGGTCAAATTACACACAATATCTGAACTATGTGCAGTTTGGAAGTGCAAGGCTGATGAATATGATGTTGTTTTACTTAAAATCTGAAAAATTATTTTAACAAAAGATGTTAAATGTTACCACACATTATTTTTCTGTTAATCTACAAATGTGTGCTTGCCTAAAAATGTAATTCAGACCATATTTAGTTGAAATTAAAACTATGGATGGATATACAGTTAAAAAAAAAGTTTGTTTTTTTCATTAAAGTTTTACAGTTTTCTATTGGAATTTAGTACAGAACCCTTAAAAAGTTAAGCGCATTTGCATGACGTGATGTGAACTGCAGAAGTTTTTATAAGCATGCATGTAGGGCTACACGCCGTCGTGGTTAGCTTTAGCCCGAGAAGACCCTGGTTCGAATCTCAGCCAGGATTTCTCTGTGTGGAGTTTTCATGGGTTTTCTCCAGGAACTATAACTTCCTCCCACAGTCCTAGAACATGCTTTGTTGGTTGATTGGTAGCTCTAAACTGTCCCTCGGTGTGCATGTTTAAGAGTGGTTATGTGGCCCTGCAACAGACTGGCGACTTGTTTAGGGTGTTTTGTCTGGCAAACCTGTGACCCTGAAAGGGATTCAGCAGGTTTTTTATGTGCGCCTCCACATCACATTGCTGAAAATGAAGTCAACCAACTTTTGCAGTTTCTCAAACAACCACTGAAGGCTGGTTTCAAAATGGAGTACACTTAGTACACTTCAAAGCCTTGATTTTTATTTTATTTTTTTCAAAAAATGACAGTGTGTTTTAAAACCTGGAGCGCCTGACATGTACATTTGGGAATAATTCTGGTTGTGCTTGCCGATGTCACGGCGGCTTTGAGAGTTACACGGCGCTCTGTCAAAAGGTTTTGTTGGGTGTTATAGTGAATATACTAACCTGGCTAATGTGCAGCAGTGTCGAACTGTGGTTTTTTTGTGTTACTGACAAGGTTGGGCGTTAGCGTAGTCACGGTAACGGTTGTTTTAGCTGCATTACGTGCCCCAAACAAGACTGGGAGTTACGTGTGTTGTGAATATGCTAATGCTCCGAATGCTTCTAATGTGGGGTGTAAGTAAACAATTTCTAGAGTTACTATGAACACAGTTCATAAAGTCTGACTGATTGAAGAATTTATCTCTGACTGTTTTGTCTTGCTTAATCAGTCTAACAGTGCGGTGTACCTTAACACATAATTTCAAAAATCGACCATTCATTGCCTTTTAACCAGTGCGCCCTAGAGTGCAGAAAATACAATAAACTCAGCCTGGTTTTTGAAAATTGTATTTGAAAATTAATGTTTCCCTTTTTTGTCACTGCAACGATTTTTCACAAATCTCAAAGATTGATTGTTGCTTTAGTGCTCCAATATTTGCATAATTAAGGGTGGGGTTTTTGATTGACAGCTGTGTGGACTCATCAAAACTTTCCTTCCCCGTTGTCCCTGCTCAGTTTTTCTGGAACGTTGTTTGCGGAGTAAGTTAGGTGGAGTAAACTTTAGTCAATTATAAATCAATACAATTCTGCTGTGCCACTTTTTCATCCATATACACAGACAATTGCCTGTTGGGTCCACCCGTTGGTCCATTCACCTGCCATTGAAATACACACCTCTAATGTGTAGCTGGGGCGGCTGTGGTGCAGCGGTAGGGCAGTCAACCCATGATCATAAGATTGTAGGTTCGATTCCCGCCTTGCACGCCCATGAGTCGAAGTGTCCTTGGGAAAGACACTGAACCCCACCTTGCCTCTGGTGGTAGGCAGGCGCCTGTGTTTGGCAGCGGAGCCGCCATCAGTGTGTGAATGTGTGTGTGACTGGGTGAATGGGTCTGTGACTGTAAAGCGCTTTGTCCTTGTAGGAAGAAAGGCGCTATACAAGTATACGCCATTTAATAAAACCAAAATAAAGAGTTTAAAAACATTGTTAGTTAGTTATAAGAAAAATAATAAGTATACATCAAAAAGGTTTTTAACTCCAGGGTGTACGTACATACGTTTGTTTTATGGTCTAATGTTGGAATTTTTAACATGGGAGTCGATGGGAAATTTGTCCTTTGTCAAACCTGTCAAACCTCCAGTGAACTAAAACTTCCGGATTTGAGTAAAACTTGGCAAAAGAAAGAATGGAAGTTTTTTTCAGAATCCTATGGGTGTCTTCAAAGATTATTGACTCAGTGCATTAACTCTTATACATACATTTTAAGATAATGAACGTCTTAACATATATTAAGTCAATTTTCTTTTTTAAATTCTTAAATAATATTACCAAAGGAAAATGTTTGATTCTCTCGCAGCACTTCTGGGAAGAGAAACGCGGGGTCATGTTTCCCTTTTTCCAAGTCCTCCATCTGAAGGTGCTTTTACTCTGAAATATTCCGGCTAACTCATTTCAGTTAAGCAAGTAATGTGGAAAGCTTTAAGTCTCAATAAGAAAAATACCTTATATCTAGAGCAGGCTGAATCTCCTGTTTGTTTTAAAAATAAAATGAAATGCACCTACAAAGGGGCACAATCCAGTACTTTCATGTGCCAGTGACCGTCTGGATAAATGAATGAATGTCTGGCTAATGTCTGAGTAAATGCAGAGGGTTGAGTGAGGAAGGGATGTAAGGTTGAAGCCTTATCAAATATGTGAATCACAAAAATAACTGATGAGTTGCTGAGGAGATCCCTGAAGGTTGCAGCCATGAGATTTTTTTTTTTTTAATGCGACAACTTTTCTGGTACAAGAAGTAAATTAAGGATTATGTCAAATAATAAGAAACAAATAGTAGAGCTCAAGGAAGAGAAGCAGGTGGACCAGGACAGAGAAACTAAAGCAGAGAGAGATCTGAGGTGTCTGTTTCCCCGTCTAATAGAGAGTTTGCTCCCCGCCTCCTGATGTGGAGCAATCCTGCTTGCTTAGACTCTGCAAAATAATATGAATCATCAGAAGTTACTTTGGCATCTAAGCCTGACTTCCCACAAACTCTTGACTCTTAAAGGTGTATCAAGACGTCTGGTCATTCCAGGTTTAGATAAGAACTTCATTCTGCATAGAAGCACATCCTGTTTTTAAATAATTCCTCATGGTAATGCAAAAAAAAGTCACACCTTGATTTAGTTGGAGTTGCTTTCATGGCTGATCAAACAGCCTGAAAACATCTCACAATTTTCAGCAGCTGAGTGTTTGTTAGCACCGACTGAAAAGAAAATAAAGAAGAAAACTAGCTTCTCCTGTCCTCTTCTATTCAAAATCTCTTCTCATGATTCTTGATTTTTAGTTTTCCCAATATTTTCAATCTTTTGAAGACTGCTTCTGTCACTTTCTGTCTGGTTTGTGTCCACTCTCTTTAGTCCTCTGAATAATCTGCCTGCATTCGCACTGCAGCAAATTGTACCAGAGTTCACTTGCAAAAAAATGAAAGCAAAGAAATGCTGTCTGTTGTGAACCAAACAAGTGTAACCTAAAAGACAACCACACCCTTTCAAATGTGATGGTGTGCATAATTGAGAAGTTAAGAGATTTAAAAGCAAAAATACATGTTGTCTTATTTTTACTAAACTTCTGTATTTCTTACAAAGATCTTATTAAGATCTTATTGGTCAAGGTCAAACTTAATTTAACCCTTGTGCTATCTTAGATGACCCCACCCTTACATTGACGTGTTCTCCCTACCATGACAAAGGTGGATAAAGGTGGAAAGATTTCATGTAATCCATGGACACCAGTGAAGATCACAAATCATTGAAGAAAAAAGGTTCAGAGCACTGTCTAGTGGGTCTAGATGACCCAACTCCCAATGTCAAAGTGCCTAGGATAGCACAAGGGTTCCATCAGGTAGGAAATGTATCGTATTTTACAGTCTTTTAGTTTGGTTTACTTTTACTGCGATTTTTTGAGAGAAAGTAACTGAACCTTGTCGTGCCAGAATTTTTTTCCAACTATACAGAAAAATATTCTTCTGTTTAATTCAGTTCAAGGTGATGCTAAATTAGGTTGAGTCCTGGATTGAACAGTACGTTCCAAATTAGCGACTTTTGCCGTAAAAAGGTTAAATGGACTGTATCTGGAAATGACAAACTTTTACAACAGCTGCTTGTTTTGGGGTCACTTTTAACCACTGACTATATATGAGAACTGGACTGAGTGATCCCTCCCCCCTCACGTTCAAAATAGGAAATATCCAAAAAGCCAAAATCCCAGACTTCAGTTGAGAAATGTACATAGATCTTTTTGTCTACAATGCATGAAAACATAGCGGAGCAGGGAGCTTGTGGCCCAAATACGCTCTTTTTCAAATTGAAATTTTTTGTCTGCTTCTGATTCACAACAATTTGAGTAAAGAAATACTCAGGAATGCTATTTTGATCTTAATTTCTTTATACATATCATCAGAAAAATGCCAAAAGGACATGCTAGAAAACACCCAAAACCCAAATTCTCTTGGAGAAGGTCTTTACCAATTGGTGCACAGGTCTTTACCAATTTGGTGCACAACATGGACACATAGGTGAACTGTTAAAAACCTGGCAAACAATGCAGATCATCTGAGGAAAACTCAAACTATGTGCAGTTTCAAAGTATCCTAGTGAATTGTAACACCCCTACTATAATTATAATCCCTTGTACAACAATTGGTTTGTGCGATATGAAGGTTGGTTGTGTTTTAAAGCCTTGAAGCCTCACAAAAGTCAGTTACTCTTAAAAAAGAAAGTACATTTTAAATAATTTCCTGCTGACTTCTTAACATCTTCTATGAAGAAATCCCTCCTTTCACAGTGGAAGCTTGTTAAATAACACTGAGATGGCATCAATCTGTCTGCCTCAAAAAAAGAAAAAGAAAACTCTCCCCCACATTCTCCTGTGGGTGCTTGCAGTTGCAGGGTTGTAACGTTCACACAGGCCTACACGCTGACGCAGATAAGGGTTACAGAAGTGTCGGTAGCCTCTTGGCTGGCTGTGTGCACAACTGATGGGATCTGTGTCCTGAAAGATTGAGGGAATTTTTTTTTCGGGAGGCGGCGAGAGGCGGCGCTGGGCCTCAACATTTACTCCACCACCTCTGGAGGTGTTTTGTAAAAGGAAAGCACTCTAATCCAAATAAGCCTGACGCGCACTCTCGCCATCGTTGCGCGCACGCGTAATCACTATCTCCACACACTATACACATACTCACACGCACGTAGACACAAACAAGACTGCATGATGTCAGAAAAGGGGGGGAGGAAAAAAAACATATTTTATATGCGCACCGTGGAGCTGATCCTCATCAGAAATGTAACCCTCACGACCGAATGCAGCATCCCAGACAAGTTAACAGGCGCACGAGCGTGCACTTACATCTCCGTGATGTTTTCCATGTCATCCAACGTGAGGACGGGGAAATCCTCGATCCCCGGCTCGGAATCAATACAAACAATCCTTGAGATGCTGCAAGTGCAGGATTCGGGGCAAGCGCCGCCAAACCTCCACATCAGCCCAGTCAAAAGCAAAAACAATCCCGAGCGAGCCATGCCATGCTCCCCCGCGCTGGAGTCCATCGCAGGTCCAACGATAATCCCCTCCCGAACTGAATCTGGTCAAATTGGAAAGGTTTCTTCACTCCGTTATCTCGGTCAAGTTAATCCCTTCTTTCCCCCACAAGTTGAAAAAAAAATCGCACCAAATGCGTGAAAATAAAGGGGGGGGGGGGTGGAATCAGGGAGCAATGAACAAAATGGGTTTGGGGAAAAAAATCAAGATGCCATGGACTGGCCTTCTCGTCTCCGCAGAGCTGCTATATCACACTACAGCATATTGATGCCTAGAAGAAGGTGTCGGGCGCTCCGTCCCGCCGCCGCTGCCGCCGCCGCCGCCGCTGTCTCACTCTAGCTCGCCTTCAAGCACAAATAGGAGGTTTTCCAGATGTTTGGGAGATCAATAGGCTGGGCTCCCCACAGGCGATTTTTCACATGTGTGGTGATGGTGAGGGAAGCTGCACAGCGGAGTAAGGATGCGTGGTGATGCTGCGCGCTCTAGGAGGAAGGTTACCTGCATCCATCTATCGATTATCACCGCGCTTCTCCCAGCCATCATGTAGGAAAGATGGAGATTCTCAACTGATTTTTATATAACAAAAACAATAGTATATTCTTCAACAATCCACCAAATAAAATGTTAATATTCTGCACAATAACAGCACTGTTTAACTAGAAAAAAAAAACAGATTTAAACTCTTGTCGTTCTGGAGGTACATTGAATAAAGCGGAGTTTTTTCCACAACAACGCTGTTCTACGGTTGCCCATTAGGCCTGTGCGTGACGTACGGCTGACGCACAAGACGGGGTGCATCTATGAAAAATAATTACCTATACTATGTCTGCAAACTTCAAATAGGTCTCACTTCAAAAACTGCCTGTAAAACTGATGGCCCTCTCTGTTTTTAGCACTAAATCCGCAATCATTTCCCTTTTTCTTCCACTTTTTGCACACATTGGTGCAGACCCCCCCCCCCCCCCCAATGAGTCTTATTTTATTTATTTTTCTACTTTATTATCCAAATGACCTCGTTTTGCTCCTACTTTCCAATCTTCCGAAAGTTGAAAAACATGCTATCAAAAACATTTTGATTCCTTCATGTCCCTCATGATAAAGAGGCAGCCATGGACACATGATCTATGACACAGTCTGGATGCTTTAGTGTCGCCATGGTGACTTGCTTTTTTACAAATAGCACGGACAATGTCAAGTGTTGCCATGGTTGCAGATGAAAATATGTACGCAGGCTTTTTTTCATGAGAAACATCAAGAACTGAATTATATCGGTCTCCATGGTAACCTCAGAGCAAAGTAGAGGGGGGGGGGGGTCTTTATTTTGCAAGATATCCTTATATCTGAGGGACCATGCATGACACAACATGTGAGGAAATAGCCCTAAAGGTAAATGTGTATAATTCAGTCTGCATGAGATTGGAGGGGATGGATCAGAATAAAAAAAAAAGTTTTTGGTCTTAGGGTGTTTCCTGAAGCTGCAGAGAAAAAAATAGTTTAATTTTCAGGTATAGGGTCAGGACAAACTTGTTGTTTTTGCCACTGCTGCAATGTCTGAGCTCTTGCACCAGTTGGTGGCAGAGTTGACCTGAACTTTGCTTTTTCATTTCACCATTTTTCAAGAAATGCTCTGGTTGATGTTGAACATTTTTCTTAATTTGTAACCAAATTCTAAATCTAGCTCAATTTTAGATGTGGTGCTTAAAATAGTAGTAATGATCAAGTCAATGCTGTTTAAACTGTGAATGTTTCACATTTTAAGTCAGCTTCATAAAAATCTTTTATCAGTGCAATCATCCTTATCTATAGAACATGTAATATGATATTTGTGTAAATATGACACATTTTCACAACACTGAGCATTGTTGCTTTTGATAAATCAATAAAAAAACTTTTATTAGATTCAATATTTTGTAAATTCTCTGAACCAGTTTAATGTAAAATTGATGAATTCAGGTTATGGGTTTATTATTATTATTATTTTTATTGTTTAATTCAGGTAATGGGTTTATTATTATTATTATTTTTATTGTTTAACCAATTAATTCGTGGTTCTTTATTCGAAAACACTAGGAAGATTATTAATCAATCGTTCGGTCCTTTTAGTTGTTTAGGTTGTTTTTATTGACAACCAAACCTTAAAATATTCCACTTTGGGGGGTTGCTGGTTAGCTTTAACTAACCTGATAGCATGAACTCGTGACAAAAAAAAAAACAAATATCCCTCAGCAGCTGCTGCGCGCAGAATCTGCGCCTCCGGAGGGGCGGGGCTTCAGGAAATCTGACGTGCGTGCCTGAGGAACCGAGGAACACAAATACCAGAATTAAACAAAACGATCAACTAATTGCCCTAATCGGGCATTACAGGTTTAGCTTTCTGTTTTTATCTTAATTTAACCCCGCCCGTCTGAGCTAGCTTGACGAAGCTCACGCGAGCCTCCGTTTGGAGAAAAAGTCCAGCGCGAGCTCATCCACAGAGCGATCATTTCTGTTGGGCGAGGCGACCGTTGAGGATCGCAGTGAACGTGGTTTTGCTGCAGGTCTGTTCCCCAGTTGTTGTTGTTTTCCCAGCCTTCGTATATACAGCCACATTAGTGGGCGCGTTAGGCGACTAAAAACACATCGACGTTGCTCGGCTAGCAGAGGGCGGCTGTGTTGGTAATGTCCAGAAACGGCTGTTTAGCTAGCGCAACGTGGACTCTCGCTGCAAGGCATATTAGCTTAGCCGTTAGCATGAAAAGTAATGTTTGCATCAGTAGTGCCAACTAATGTCCGCTTGTGCACATTCTAAAACATCACTCCTCTGTGTATCTTAATGCACAGTTACTCTAATACTATACAACACATGTATTTTTGCGTAAAATTTTTCTAATATTGCGGGGGGAAGCTCAGCTGTTGTGTTTTTTCGTGGCTAAGTCCTTCCATTAGCTTAAGTGCTGTCACCAGAGCACGCGCCCGCGGTGGCGGCTACACTGAAAGCCAGCGTAGTTTGTTTTTTCCTTCTTTAATTCTTTCAGTTTTAGCAAGTAAAGGTCTTCTTTGAAGTAGCTAGAGTTGCTTTAGGAGTTTAGGAAGCAGAATTCCAAAGAGTTGGTAAATATTCAGCCGCATACAGAAATGTTATCTTCTGAGAAGTTGATTTAGTATTAGGTATTCTGTGGCACACATAATATGAAAATAAATTCAGATGACTACAGTGCTGCAAAGGCTAAACTAAAAAACAAACACAACTACAATAAATCTTCAGAGTATATATAAATACCATACCAATTATATTTCTAATTTAAACTAAATGTTGAACAGAATCCTGAAACAGAGAAACAACACAAAGCAACATAGCTGTCGAAAACACACACGTGTGTATTAGTGATCAATTTCCAGAAAAATCCTTATTTTATGCCATAGTTTATTGTTCATACTTGGTATTGTCAAAAAAGGTGGACATGTCAACAGTGTCAAACAACACCACATAAGACGAGTCAATAATTGATTTGATATTTACGTAGAATTTGCTGTATCGATTCATGAAATTCAAAGATTTCTTAAAATAAATAAATAAAACAAAGTAAATTCACTGTTGTACTAAAATAAAGTTTCACTTTTGTTCAGTTAAAATCTGTCTGTATGTGAATACGATCACAACCAAATCCAAATAAAAGTGGGCTTGAAATAGAAACTTGGCAAATTATCCTGGTTTGCAAGAGGGTGGAAATTAAATTGATTTGTGTTCCTGTGAATCACAATAGAACAAATTAATTGCCTTTTGCAGTGATACTCAGTCTTTCATGTAACTGTCATCATTTCTGCAGCCGGATGGATTGCTGCTTCAGTCATAAACCACAAAAAACTGTTGACCATGACGGCATTTGGCCGTCATGTCATTCCTTTATATTTCATGAAATCATCTCAAAAGTTCAATTGATGCTGCAAACAATGAAAAATGATTTTCTAATAGCCCTCATACTCATAGGGATGTTGTACCTAAGATAGTAAGCAGCACTTTCTATATTTGCTGCAGAAGCAGGGGCAGAGCTAAAGGGGGCCTGGGGGGAGGCAGCAGGCCCCCAGCAAAAAGCTTTGCCTCTTCAATTTTTTAGTCAACATTAATATCCTTATTGACAAAAAACTTCTTAAAGCAGTAGTACAAGTTCCTCAGCTACATTAATCGCTGTCATAATAATAACAATAACTAATAAAGTTAAAATTTGTATTTTTGATCTTTTTATCTGTAATGGTCTTCCACGCTGCTGTTCTCATTTGCCCCCCTTCTGACCCTCTATATAAATTGTTCTGGCTCCGCCTCTGTGCAGAAGATATATTGAAAATGTGAAATACTGACAAAATAATTGACACAATGGTATCTTGTGGCGTTATCTTGGCAAATCTATGTGTAAATGTGTTTTTAGATTTTTCTTTTCTTTTTTGAAGGTGCTGATGATGATGTCACTCCGTCTTCTTTAGCCAATCCAGGTAAAGGAAGCCGTTTGCTTTGTGCTGCAGGTGGATGACTATGGAAATGAAAGTCAAACAGGAGGACAAAGACGTTACATTCAGCATCTCTGACACTAATGGTAAGACAATTATCTTAAGATCATCAAACTAAAGGAGTTTTCAGAAGAAAATCAGTTGTTGAATTAAAAACCAAGTATTTGTGGTTCTACTCAAATGACTAGAGGCGCTTGCTCTGTGGCCGTTTGTTCAAGAGGGATGGAAGGGGCTGTTCCTGGCTAGCATTCCGTTGCATGTGGACATGTCAGATGGTTGAAGATTCTCCTTCAGCATACTGCTGTTCTGTAGCGTCTGAGCAGACCTGCCCATGTTTTAATCCAGGAAGGGGACATGTGAGCGCTGGAACTTTTCCAGATTGAACTTGGCTGCTGAATCAAATCTTATCCGTCGGTGGATGAGGATGCTGATAATTGGGTTTTATTTATGTATTTATTTGGATTTACAGATTGTTTGGTTGCATTTTCAAAGGAATATTCCAAAAATCTGTTTGTAATTGTTGAGATTTGTGCTCTCCCAGTCCAGCTCCAGATGTGATCTGCTTTGAATTTTCTGTCAGGTAAACGCCCTGCTGAGGACATGGATGAGGAGCAGGCCTTCAAACGTTCCCGCAACGCAGATGAGATGGTGGAGCTGCGTGTGCTGCTTCAGAGCAAAGTAAGAAAAAAGGGGCACATTTGTCACGATTTTTTTTTTCTCCCCCCTTTGCTGTTGATCAAAGCTTCTTCTGATTCTTTCACAGAATGCAGGGGCTGTTATTGGAAAGGGTGGAAAGAACATAAAAGCACTGCGCACAGACGTGAGTAAACAGATCAAAATCTGCAATTATGTCCGTATTTTGAAGTGAATTAGACCACTGCGCTCCATGTTACAGGTCTTGCATAGATCATGTTGCCCCTAAATTTTGTTTATCATTAAGGGGGGAAAAAATCACCCCTAAAAAAACCCTTTGGTTATATTGTAATCATTCAACCCCCACAAAAACAGGCCCAGATACATTTTCATAACTATTTTTTTGGACTATAAGTATCTCTAGTGTATAAGTTGCAGCAGCCAAAACATGCATTAAAAAAGAAGAAAAACTTGTAGACAAGAAGGGACATTTCATCTTGAAAGGCAAATCGCAATAACGCCATAAATACCAATAATAGACTTTATGGACGCTTCACTACCGGAACACATTGATGCTTATTTAGCTTCATGAAACATCAGAGGAATCTGGAATATTAGTGCAACAATCAATCAGATAACCATAGCAGAAATTTTTTTTATGTCACTTCAAATCACAAAATGCCTGAAAGCCTGACATGTGTACTGCTCCCGCCTGCTTATTTAACTTATCTGTGTCCAGGTCACGCTTCCTGTTCTTCACTCAGCCCAGTTTCTCTCATTCCCTTGTAGGACAAAGAGCAGCGTGTATTCAATTAAAACTGTATTCCTTCTCCCCCTCTTCCCTCTCCTTTACCTCTTTATGTTTCACTTTTATTTTGTTTATTTTGTGTATCCTTTTTGCCACCTACCTCCGTTGCCCACGTACTGGATCAACATGCCCCTCCTGCGTTACCTTGACGTTGGCCCAACCTCCGCCCGCCCCCGAACTCCCGCCACTCCCGGTTGGCCCCCGCCCATAAACCGTGCCCTTCCTTATTTGGGCATCTAACTTGAACACGATGTGATTGAATGCCCCCCCGCCCAATGCCAACCTCCACCACCATCACCATGTTGGCCCATGCAGTACAATGCCAGTGTATCAGTCCCAGACAGCAGTGGCCCAGAGCGGTATGTCCCACCAGTTATTGCCTCACTGCTTGATTAGAAGAGTGAAACACATGTCTTTGATAACCTGCCTTCTGTTTCATTTTTTAACATTTTTATATACATGACAGTATACCCCCCACCCCCACCCCAAACACCCCCTCCACTTGTAAAAGCCGTCTATTGTTGCTTTTGATTTGACTGTCCGTGTTCAGCAATGAGTTGCATTTCTGTCATTCCAGCTGACCCTCCTCACAGGGTTTCAGTGTTTTTGCATTTGGCTCCACAGCCCCGCCTTCCTGTGGCGTCTTGATTTTACCTCGAAACCTGTGGAAAGCAAACGTCTTTGTCTTGCTCTGTCCTTTTGCGACCTACCGGAACCCCCCACCCCCACCCCCACCCCTCTTATCCTCCACTTTCCTCACTGTTTTCCACATCCCATGGTCTTTGAGGCGCTAGTCCTCACCTTGCTCTTCCACCTCAGTAGTGTCGTCTCATCTTCATCGCCTCTGTTAAATTCCTGTAAGGCTACATCTGATGTGCCAACCGAACCTCTCATACCCCCCCCACCCCACCCCCCTCCAGTCCGCTCCTGTGCCACACAGTAGTGGGCAATCTCGCCCCTCCCACTATCCAACCCTTCACATTTCCTACTTCACCTCAACCCGTCTGCTGTAACTGTTTCCTACTGCCCCCACCCCGTTACCTGTGCGCTCTAGCCCCTCCCCTCTCCTCACTCCTTCCTCAGCCCGTTGTCACTGTGAGACGGTGTGCTGGTGGCACAGTTGTCATGGCAAACCAGTTTTAATCTACAACCCCCCCCCCCTCCATCTTGCTGGTGGTGGGATGGTTAAAAAAAAGATCTCGTCCGCTCTTACAGCCCCCCCCCCCCCTTTACCCCAACTTTATCGCCACTCCCATGCCAGTTTAAGTCGTTAAAATCTGCCCGTCTTCTCATTTGACAGGATTTTTAGATTTCAGTGCATGTTTCCTGTTCAGTAGATAAGTGTTGGGTAAAGGTAATAATTTTGTCTAGCTCTCTTTACTTTTCCTTTTTTTTTCTTTTAGTTTGAAACTTTTCACGAGTCTGTCGGTTACTTTTTACTGGACGGCTTCTCATACAGTTTTAATCGAGTGTTGCTGTCCGCTCTGGTCTGTGACCCCCGGTAATGACCTGCTTCTCTTTTGGCGACATCGACAGAATCCTCAGCGTGAGCGCCGGCATCGATACTATTGGAGACATTTTGCTGAAAATCATACCAACTCTAGAAGAGGTAAGTGTTCATGAGTAATGTGTGAATGGAGTCCAGAAGGCAACCTTTTGGGCAGTTAGTCAGACTGGAACCCTTTAAAACCACAGCTTTAGCTCCAGTGTTGACATTCTTTTGGCTACTGGAACTCGTCAAACGTTTACGCAATCGCTGGTGTCATTTCTGGTGTTAAAGGGTTTAAATCATGGGGTCTAGTTCTCTTAAAAGTATCCAAAATTATTTACATTTTCACATTGATTTTTTTCTGAATGGTTATATGGTTTTGTCCTCTTTAATTTATTGATGTGTATGTAATTGATCTGAAGGTGTTTTGATCGTTAAAGAGGCTGTACTGACTGTACTGATCTGCCGCTGCCTGTAGTACCAACATTACAGTGGGATCGACTTCGACTGTGAGCTTCGTCTGTTGATCCACCAGAGCTTGGCAGGTGGAATCATTGGGGTGAAAGGCGCCAAGATCAAGGAACTGAGAGAGGTGGGACATTTTTGCTAAAACTATTCCAACCAAAGCTTTTGCAAAAAAAGGAAAGAAATGTTTGAGCCAACCATTCGGCCTGACGTTCTTTGAGCCCTACATTATATAATAAAAAGCACAAACCAACTGTATTTCACACACACACACACACACAAAAAAAACTCCATTCGTCCTGGCAACTCTTGCTGTCAACTTTTTATCATTTACAGTTAACATTTTAGAAAAGAGCTACAAAGTGTCACAGAAAGGTCAGTGTTGCCACAGGTTTACAATGTCTTATAACAGAATTTAGCCAATCCCAATCAAGAAATCACACTCAGTTTTTAGAAAGTGCTGGGAATCCACGGGCAGGTTGAAATGTGAATGCGGGCTCCATTTGGCCCACATGCTGGACTTTGGACATGCCTGCTCTATGCTGACCTGATAACGATGTTTCTAATACATGCAATTTGTTGAAAAGGTTGTTTCCTGTGTACATGCACTTGTCTTCATCCATGAGGGTGTACGATTGTGACGTGTCTGTGCTCAGAACACCCAGACCACCATCAAGTTGTTCCAGGAGTGCTGCCCACACTCCACTGACAGAGTTGTCCTGGTGGGAGGAAAGCCAGAACGTGTGGTTGAATGCATCAAAGTGATCTTGGAGCTGGTGTCTGAGGTGGGTTTACAGAAAGCTGGCCTCCTGTTTTTGGAAATGTCTTCCTCAGTCTTTTATTCTTCCGTTTCCAGACAACCATCAAAGGTCGTTCCCAGCCGTACGACCCCAACTTCTACGATGAGACGTACGATTACGGCGGCTTCACCATGCTCTTCGAGGATAGGGGGAGGCGGCCCATGGGCGGGTTCCCCATTCGCGTGCGGGGCGGGTTCGAGCGCCTGCCCCCGCCGCGCGGCAGCAGACCCCCACCCCTCTCTAGACGGGATTACGACGACTTGAGTCCCCGCAGAGGTCCCCCACCGCCACTAAGCAGAGGGATACGGGGTGGCAGCCGGGCACGCAACCTGCCTCTTCCTCCACCACCGCCGCCAAGAGGGTAAGGAGGGGGGGGCCTCCAGTGGATGCTAGTCTATGTGAGGCGGGGCTTTTCGGGAAAAATCCTCTGAGAATTTGTAGTCCAGAACTAAAACCAAATGTTTTCTACCTAGTAGAAAAATCCCCAGGTTAGACGTGAAGCTCTTCCATTTGCTCTTTGTCACTGTTTGCAGAGGAGACAGGTTCTCTCATGGCAGCTATCATAGCAGCTTGGATGACAGACCAAGGTGAGAAGTATCACTCGATTTTCTTTTCAAGTCAAAGGAGTGAAAGCTGCTCGCTGGCAGAATTTCCCGCTTTGAGTCCCGTCACAGGTCACGAGTTTAAGAGTCCTCTAGAAAAACTATTAACGCCAGCCTTTTCTTGCAGTGACAGGAGAAGCCGGGGAGACCGTTACGACAGCATGGTGAGTGCCGTCAGCTTCACGTCTTCCGTGTGCAGAGCTGCAGGGACACAGCATTTCAAAATCACAGTTTTGCATTTTCTCTTTTTCTGAAGGTAATGCAAGCACAGAGGTTTTGGCATAGCTTTTCCCTGTGTATGCACACTCATGTGGGCCTGTTGTTGCCTGGCAACAGTTGTCTCCTTGGTTACTTACAGAGCAGCCGAGTACGTAGTCCAGAGATTCACCAGGCTAGCAAATGAACATGAGCTGAAACCGAAAAGAAAGAAGAAATCCTAAAAACGTTCCCCGCAGGTTTTTAGCTGCGAGATAATTGTTTCCATAAAAAAGTGGAAAAAAAGATTTTCATAGATGACAATCCTGAAAATATACTGTGAAGATGACCCAGAAAACAGATGTTCATGCTGTTTTATTTAACTTTAAATGCAGACATGTTTTATTTGTAGAGTTTTTTTAGACTAATAAATGAAATCTGTTGCCCTTTCAACATTTTTCACGGTCTGAATAAATATAAAAAAAAATTTAATCAATTTATTCTCGTGGACTAGCAAGTTTTCCAACCTCACGATGATGTTTCCAAATGCATTCAAATGTAGCTTGTTAGAATTCTCCTGTTGAATCTTAAGCTATGCATGTCGTTCACCACTGTAAAGAAAATAGGATCTAAAGCTCGTTTTAGTTGTAATTTCTAACTGATGCTTCTGTTTCTTCCCCTGTCAACCGATCTGACAGAGTGGAGACCGATATGGTGAGTATTTCTGTTTTTTCTCTCATTAAACTCTGGGTCAGTCAACTTTAGGGAAGTTGGATTTTGTCCCATCAGAACAGTTGTATCTTACTTACCAATCTTAGTTTGACTGGCAAATGTTTGTTTATTAATTAAGAATATAAAAAGTGCTTCTAAAATTGACATTATGTTCAATATGTAAATGGATTTCATAGCTAAAATATCTTCTTTAAAGATTAAACTTAAGTTTTGTTTGTTCTTTTTAAACATAATCTATATTTATTGTTGCTAATACTTTTATTTCTCACAGATGGTGTCATTTCAGTCATCTGTCATGGTGTCTTATTTTCTTCTAAAAAATTTTTTTTAGAAAAACTGTTTTGGCTTAGAAGAAGAAGAAAAACAATAAGTGGTAGTAAAATCATCTTTTGATCTATTTCCAAAGTCTTCCCTGTGGTCTTTTAATTACGATGACGCCATTTTTAGCCAAAATCAAAAAACCTGTGTTGTTTCTGCAGAGCGGCAGAAGCGGGGAGCAACCCCGGCCCCTCTTCCCCTCCCCGTTCCTGAGAACTTAAAGCAGGGAGCTTTATATCACAAATACTCTTTTCTTTCAAACGTCATTTTGTCTTCTGCTCCTAATTCCCAACAATGTAAAAAAAGAAATGACCAGAAAAGCAATTTTGAGCGTAATATACATAATATGTATGCTAATCGTCAGAAAAATGCCACAAGAAGATGGTAAAAACACCAGAAATACTGGAGTGGGTCTTTAAATAGTTTTAAGATGATCAAAATTATAATGCAGAACATTTCTTTAGTTTAGTGCATGACGTGCGTCTTGCTTTAGTCTGCTGCCAGTATAGAGTTGATATAATGAGCAGCCTAAACTAATTCTAAACGATGCTTTAAATTAACTGCTACATGTTGTAATCCACACACGTGTTCATTTGACAGTGAGTCCAAACGCTGAGTTTACCCAAAAGTAACGTTTGGAGTTCAACTAAAATGTAATCGGCTCAGTCCTAGTTTTGTGGCTTAGCTTGTCCTGCTGCCTCATGAACATTTAAGGTTTGATCAAAACTCGTCTTGATAACTGTAACAGCGAGGTTTTTTGGTCTAAAGGCGTCTGTCCTTCACCAGTTTGAGCTTTCACAGAAAAAAAACAAGAAAGCTCTGACTGTGTCCAAATTGAAGTGCTGCATCCTTCAACGGCCACGGCGGCCTTCCCGGGCGCCGTTGGTCGGGTCCTTCCTCGAGCAGGCAGACCGGATATTGACGGCTGTGAATTTGGACAAGTCTAGCCTTTAGATAATTCCAGCTGTTACATCGGCGAATGTCCTGTCGCCTAGCAACCATGATTCCCGAACAGAGAGGAGAAGTGAACCAGGCATGGAGCTCAAACTTTTCCTGGTTTATTTGATCCAACTGTTAATCTTGGAGGTGTAATTATAAAAAGGTGTAATTATCTCCAACTCCTGGTCCCGCTTCACAGTCAGCCAAAATCTCGGGGTTCGGCCGCAATGCATCTTGGGAATGGACAGCATAAAAGGATACACCAGACCAATCATTGAAATCAGGAAAAAGAAGGCTGTATAGGCCGTATTTGAAGGAGTCGTTGAATTCAGACAGCACTAGTGGCGGCGATGTGACGCAAGCAGCCTACAAATGCAGCCCAGGAAGATCCAAGGCCTCAAATTTGGACACAGACTCTGACTCTTCTGTTATTGTAGCAGCTGATGACGGGTCCTCATCCTCATCTGGACTCACTTTAACCTCAGGGTTTTATTCAGCTCACACTCCATGCTGCTAATGTTTCACCACACTGACACAAACTTAGCTCCATAACTAAGAACAACAAATTCAAGAGATATGTGGAAAAGACAGAAAGTAAAAAATTGTTTTACTTCTAAAAATGTTTACTCTTTAAAAACAAAATTTTTGTCCTGACCAAGAAGTCTACTTCTTTTTTAGAAAGGTATGACAGTTATTTTCTAATTTGTAGTGTTTGTGTATTATCTGATTCTTGAAGCTGTTTCTTTGGGACATTCTTGGCTTAATTCTTGTTACCAATTCTTTTTTCTTCTTTTACCTGTAGTGTTTTTTTCTTTCTTTGTTTTCTGATGCAGTTTTTCTTCCCGTAGTCCCTCCAGGTTGGTGTATCTAGATGGCTTTACACTGTCCCAAACGCTTGATTTCCTGGCCGTAAAACAGTTTGAAAGTCAAAGAGGACGTTCCCATGAAGTTGTTTTTCTCCCTGTCAGGTGGTAGAGGCTCATACAGCGATATTGGAGGCCCAGTCATCACAACACAAGTCACCATCCCAAAAGATGTGAGTACCACGTGACTGAAAATGAACACCGTCACAGAGGAAAACGCCACTAACGCTGTCTCTCCGCTCTGGGGTGGTGGGGGTCTGTGCAGCTGGCGGGCTCCATCATCGGTAAGGGCGGACAGAGGATCAAGCAGATCCGTCATGAGTCCGGAGCATCCATCAAGATCGACGAACCACTAGAGGGCTCTGAGGACCGTATCATCACCATCACGGGGACACAGGACCAGATCCAGAACGCCCAGTACTTGCTGCAGAACAGGCACGTGCTTCCCACTTCTCAAAGGTTGCAGTGCTGCAGCAGAGAGCCGATCACTCTGTTGGATGCAAGGAGGCAACTTCTCACAATTTACTCCAGTGTTTTAAACCACAATACTTTTGATATTTGTCTGTTTGGTGGATTTATTCACAGAGGACCATCACCCTGGACTGTTAAAAATAATCTATTTAGGTTTCAGCGATTTTTGTCACAATCTCTAAAGAAGTTAGAAGATAAATCTGAATTCTGCCTTCAGGTTCACTTTTGATACTGCTAAACCATGGAGCTGGCATTGAGGCGCTGCTTCCTGCAGGCGTAATGTCCTTCACTGACCTGCTCTTTGTCAGTCAAACACCTCACACCTCGCTTCAGTCTGACAAATGACTTGATGTTTACAGGATGGAGCATGGTGCTCTGCAGGCCAGCATCACGTTTTTCATGAATTTGAATGGACTTTGTTGTCTCGTTTCAGTGTGAGGCAGTACTCCGGTCGCTTCTTCTAGAAAGCAAACGGGAGGATGTGAAGAAGAGTGACGCCTTCTCCTTCCTCTATTCAGAGCCAACATTCCTCTGCTTTTAGTGGATGTCCCTCCTCCCCTTCAGTCACCTGTGTATACGTCACAGTTTTTAACTCTCTGAAAATCCGTTTTTGTGCTGGTGTGACTATTTTGGTTTTTCCTAAGACTCTCATGCCATCTCTGGACTCATCTGTTGATGTTCAAAGCGAGCCCTGGACCTTTTCTCCCACATTACGGAGCAGCATGCAGAATGTAATTATTTTCTTCAGAACATTTTGTGGTACCCCTCTCCCCTTTTTATTTTGTTTTTGGAAAGATATTTTAACCAAGATGCATGTTTATAGAAAAGTTGGGTTCCTTTTTTTTCCCAGTATAAAGTGTTCATTTGCAAGAAAAAGTTCAAGTAAAGTACTTTTGTCAAAATTAGATTATTTTTTTGGACAATTTGTTACTAAAATACTGGTCAGTTCGAGTGTTACCCTGGAAACATGGACTGTGTACCATGTTTGCTTTGATTTAGGATTGCTAACTCAATATTTAAAATATTATCTGCCTTTACAGTTGTAAAAGGATGCAGTAGTAGAAAAACCATTGAGCAGTCTGAAACACCTTTTTTAATACTTGCCTTATTTTTGTATTCAAAACAGATTGAAACAGACGCTGGGGTCAGCACAGATTTGTTAATATTAGCAAATCTTTTTTTTTCTTTTAAAGAAAAAAACGTGTCTAGAGGTTGTTGGCAGAACAGTGGTCCAACCCCAGCTATCAAATCGGCAGGACTGTAACATAATGGATATTCAATGTGCTCCTGACTCTTTGCCACTGTGTTGTCATGACATATAATCAGACTAGCTGGTTCCAGTGCTTTAGTGCCAGCTAAAATCATTTTAGATTTTTCTTTGAAAGTTTAAATAAACGCACCAGACTGTTAAGGCAAGAAGGTTTAAAAAAAAAATGTACAAAGTGTGTATATATTTTCATGAAAGCTGTAGTTTTGTGAGTTGTTAGATTGGCCCACATGACTTGAACCTTTTGTGAAACAGCAAAAGGCCAGCATGGAAGTAATTATTATTATTATTATTTTTTGCCTCTCTTTGTACGGTGGCCTCGTGCTTTCAGTATAACAGAACCATAAATTGAAATAAAATAATTGCAAAACGACATAAAACTTTTCTTTTTATAACACAATACAGCAATGGGAAGAAATGCGTTGCTAGAAATTGTAATATTCAAGTTCTTGCTTGTTTCTTTAGTGTGAAATTCTCTAAAATGTATGTTTTCTTTAATATATTTTCATCATTTTATTTTTTTCCCTTTTAGGAACTTTTGCTGTATTGCCGTTTTCTTAATATCCGGACTGTTTGGTTGTTGAAAAGGTTTTTATTTTGAAAGGATCTGCAGCCAGCTTTGTTTTTCTGTGGTATCTGTAGTAGCTGCAGGTGTTCGGTCAATAAAAGTCCGTGTTGTACCACGTGTTCTCTCCAGGCTCGCGGCATGCATTTGCCCTGAGGTGTTCAGTCTGAGGTAACTAGCCTCATGCATCCGTGAGAACCTCGGTTACACCGGAAATATGTTCCCATAATGCAATAAAGCAAGCCCGCGCGGTTTCCCGGCACAGGCCTCCGTCACATGGTGCGCTGCTGGTTTTCATCCAACACTGACAACTGGATCCGCTGAGGCTGAGGAGGGTACCGGGAAGTTCGGCATTTTATCCCAAAAAGACAAAAATCTTCGCCATATTCAGAGCAACACCCGGAGCTCCGCCGTTAGGGTAGTAAGAACAAGACTTGCAGAAAAGTGTGAGTTTCCTCTTTACTACTAAAGAGGAACTGCTTAATGCAAACGGCTTAAATTGCTCTCTAAACGCTGAGTGCTGCTCTGACACGTTCTTGGATTTACGTTTGGGTTTAATCCTAACCCGCTGATTTCAAATTTTTAGGATTATATCACCGTGCGGGCTTTTTTTTTTTCTTCTATTTTTTTCCCCCCTGCCCTGAAAGGTTGAGTTGTATCCCGGAGTAATGACTCTGAGCCCCGTGGGGGCTTGCTGCCTCAGCCCGGAGGCCAAAGAGGCTCGCAGGATCAACGACGAGATTGAGAAGCAGCTCCGGCGGGACAAGAGGGATTCCCGGCGGGAGTACAAGCTCCTTCTGCTCGGTGAGGAGCTAAATCTGCTGTCCGTCTCCCAGACGTGTGGTGATATTATAAATTGCCGGTGCCAGAGGGAGTATTCAGGACTCCGAATCACGGAATAATGCAAAAAAAGAAAAAAATACGCCACTTATTATCTGTGAAATGTTGACTAAAGAAATTAAATAGCTGGTTTTCTTGCACGTGCATACATTTTACTGCTGATAATGAACCGTCTGTCGAAGTTATATTTATTTTTTGCTTGTAAAAAAAAAAGTTCCAAACCATTAGTTAACTTCTAGGTAAACAAATGACGGTTGACTAGCAAAACTAGCTAAAACGGCTTATTATTAAAGACCTGCTCACACGATAGTCGTGTTTTTGGCGTTTGTAACATGTTTTTTAGCATTTTCTGATGACATATAAGAAGAAATTTGAAATTAAATCGCGCTTCTTCTGAGTATTTCTCCTGTGAATCAGGAGCAGACGAAAAAAAATGCTGTTCGAAAAAGCTTGTTACACCTTCCCGCTGTGCTTCATTCTGATGCATCTGCTAGTTGTAGACAAATCAATCCTCGTATGTCTTTGATTTCTTCGTCTGAGCTGGCATTGGCTCAAAACAGTCTGGCTTGATTGCTCTGATATTGCTGCATATCTGAACTGCTCTATCGCCTTTTTTAATTTTATTTATAGGACTGGTAATGTTAGGATGGGAGTGTGAGGGCTGTAAGCTAGAGGGAGAGAGTGTGTATACAAAGGAATGATGGGAAGTCAGGGCAGGCTTACCCCATGCCGACATGGAGTCACACAGGTGAATTTCAAAAGAACTACTACCACTCTGCAGAAACTATGTCCTGGAAAACGACACAGGTTTTTTAAAAATGTTTTTACATTTTGGCTGAAAACGCCATAATCTTAATTAAAAGTCCACTGGGAACGCTTTCACAATAGATCAGGGGTTCTCAAAGCGTGACCCGGGGGCCAATGGCGGCCCGCGGGAATATAAAGTCATGTGCCTTATTTGCAAGCAGGTAAATGCAGTGCTCAAAGAATTCAATAAAAACTGTCACTATGTTACAAATCATAAAAATCTATGACAAATTTACCGGCGAGGAGCGCAACAATATGCTCCAACAACTACAACTAGGCTATTCTGCACACTAAACGTTTACAAAAACTGCTAAATCCAGTTAACCCTTGTGCTATCCTAGGCACTTTAACATTGGGAGTTGGGTCATCTAGACCCACTAGACAGTGCGCTGAACCTTTTTTCTTCAATGATTTGTGATCTTCACTGGTGTCCATGGATTACATGAAATCTTTCCACCTTTATCCACCTTTGTCATGGTAGGGATAACACGTCAATGTAAGGGTGGGGTCATCTAAGATAGCACAAAGGTTACGCTGTGACAGAAGCTAGCTATGTTTTGGCTTTGCAAACGGCCCGGCGTAGCAAGCCCTTTAGTGACGGGGAGTTTGTAAAAAGAATGTTTGCTGAAAGTAGCTGACATTGTTTGTCCAGAGCAAAAGAAAAAGTTTGAAGAAATAAGTCTGTCAAATGATACAATTACTAGGGGAGTAGAAGATCTGCGGGCAGCAACCTCTGACCGCAACTGGGAAAACATCTGGAGGACACTGGTTAACTGTACAAATGACACTTGGTCATTAAAGTTTTTAGAAACAACTTTTTCTGTTTATCCATTTTTTTTCACCAAAATTGGCCCCCAGTCTAATGTCGAGTTCTTAATTTGGCCCCCCGCTACAAAAACTTTGACAACCCCTGCAATAGATCAAAAGATGATCGTAGAGGGACTTCAAGGTGTTGTTCATTAAAAAAAAAAGTAAATTGTTAGCATAAATTATTTAGCATGACAGACATACTTGACCCTGTATATTAATTCGTTAGTTAAAATGTTGCAGTTGAAGCAAGGAGCTTGTGGCCCATTGACTGTGGCACCTACGTCATTGCTTCAACATTTTCCAACAGGATTTTTTCGTCTGCTCTTGTTTCACAGCAACTTGAATAAAGAAATACTCAGAAAGGGAGTTTTAATCTGAATTTTCTCCATACATGTCCTCCAGAATGAGAAAAACGCCACAAAAATATGTTAAAAACACCAACAACATGATTTTCATTGGAGTGGGTCTTTAATGGTCTAACATCCAGTGAAAAGTATTTATTTTTCTGGTTCTCTTGAGGTATTTTATGGATTCATGTAGACTCAAAAGCACTTTGGCCTTTTCTTGCTGCCATCGCAGAAGTGAAAATAAGGTGAGGTTTTAAACAAGACCAAAAACATAGGAAGCTAAAGATCGTCATAGAATCTAATTCCAATGTTTTACTACATACCTACTCAAAAACGTATTTAGTATTTTATTACAGGAAGGTAAACTTAGTTGAATTTTAAGTAAATAGTTTGTTTTTCTTGGCAATACAGTTTGGAAATATTTGCTGATACTAAACATTTGTAGTATATATATCGGGTTAACCTAGAAGGTCTTTGGAAATAATGGGCTTCTACAGGGCATTTCTTTTTAGGGAACAGACTTTATATTTGAAGAAATGTTCCATCTCATAGGTGTACAACCTTCAGGTGCAGGTGGTTGACGTTCTGTGATCTGAAAGAATGTATTTTCCTCTGAAGTCGTGTTTTGAGAACCTGCCAGATAGCGTATAGAAATTGAATTGACATAGCGTGTGTAATGTCTGTATTTATCTACAGACATAAAATATAATTTGGGATATTCTGTGGGTTCAATCTGTTCGGTTTTATTCTTCGGTTTTTCTCCGACGTACTTTCAGAGTCACCAACTCTTCTTCATGGTCTCTCTCCACATTTATACCCCCGTGCTTCACCTACCAGTGCCCTCTTCTGGTAATTTCTAACATTAAAGCGCGTTTCTCAAGACTCCAGGGGCCTCATTTATAAAACTTTGCGTAGGATTTGCGTCAGAAGTGGCGTACGGATGAAACATAGGATGTGCGTACGCACAGAAATATTCGGATTTATAAAACCGTGCGCACGCACATCCTACGCATCTTTCTCTTAATAAATCACAACCAATTCTAAATGCAGCGCAGCTTTTGCGGCCTCATGACACGCCCATAGTTGCCCATAAATAGTCCGCGAAACGCCCACAAATGAATATTCATTGATTGCGAAACCATGGCAAACACGGAGAGGAAATGAAAAAAAACGTAACTTCACTCAATGTGAAGTAGAAGTTATCGTTGGCGAGGTGGAAAAGAGGAGAAAAGTGTTGTTTGGAGGGCACAGTGTGGGCATTACTAATGCCAAAAAGGCACGTGAGTGGCAAACGGTGGCAGACGCCGTTAATGCTGTAGCCTCACAACCTCGGACCGTGGCCGAAATAAAAAAGAATTGGTCGGACATCAAAGTCGAGGCAAAAAAACGTCTGGCACTGCATCGCCAAAGTGTGTCTGCCACAGGGGGGGGACACCGGAGCTGACCCCTCTTGATGAGAGACAAGCGGCAAGATTTGGGGAATCCCTTAGTGGAGTGGTGACTCAGGCGCAGGGGGACGCACCGGGTGACACACCCCCAAAAGCCCGCAGTGGTCCAACAGGACGGCTCGAGGAAGTCGGAACCGGCTCATAAGCCAGTCGTCCTCGTTTGCCAGCACGTCTTCTTGCTGTCTAAAGATGCGTTCACTCCGAATTCTTCCATTTGCCACATCTTCTAAGAGCGCAAGATCAGCCATTGTGCGTCATTACGCATTGTGATGGGGCATTTTATTTCCCTCCATTTAATTACATCTGACAAGCTGCAGATGTCGGTAATAATCGACGTGGAAATGGGAAATTGATCAGCGCAGATGTAATTTCTTGTTGCTTTCTGAATGGTTGAGACATGCGCCATACATTGTTTTATCAAAAATAAAACAAACTAAAGGCATATGCATGAATACCATAATTCTGTAGCTTATGAAGAAATGTTTTACTAAGAAAACAACTTTCCCTAGTGGACAATTAATGCATCTCTCTCTATCTATCCATCTGTCTGTCTGATTGCACCTATATCTGATCCGCCAGATGGACACATTGACGAGAATATCAGTTTTGTACATTATTTCGTTCTGTTAACTATATTATTTATGAGGATGAATTGCACAACATGCCAATATTGCAGAACATATTTCACTTTTCTTTCTGCAAATAAGTGTTCATTTGAATTTCTGTTGTAATTTGCGTTTGATTTTTTTTTTTTTGTTTCACTGCTGATCGATCAAACGGGTGTTCGTGTAGCTGTTAATTGTAAGACTTGCTTTGTGAAGTCTTCATGTTATTTCTGAGAGGCAGGATTGTCACTTTCACGTGTTTCTTCCATCTGCCGACGGTGTCGCCGTTTCTCATTTCATCCGTTTTTGTGCGTACGCCTGGGTCAGAGCTTGCGTGAAGGACCGCACAGTTTCCCGTCAAGTTTGCTTTTTATAAATCTCAACTATTGCGTAGAGAGTGGCGTACGCCTTCTTTTGTGCGTACGCAACGTTTATAAATGAGGCCCCTGGAGAGTAAAAACATAAATAAATAAAATGTTTCTTGCTTTTTGTGAAGCAGCTTAAAACTATTTCATTTGTGAAATTGTTGCTTTATGAATAAAACAAGTTGAATTATTTTTTTCTTTTGGCTCAGTACAAAAGATGCTCAATGTTAAATATCTGCTGATTTGAGGATATTTTCAAACATGTGTTGGACAATACTCATAACGCATTTAGAGTGCGTCTTTCGTAATGTCAAAGATATAGGTCTTAAATGTGGATCATGATGTTTGCAGATGACATTGTGCTCTGTAGTGGGAGCAGAGAGCAGATGAAGAAAGATCTAGAGAAAGAGTCTGAGATGGGAGAGAAATGAAGGTCAGTTGTGTGTGAAGGAGAGAAACTCAAGAGGAACACTGATGTCACAGGGAGCAGAGTTGAAGAAGGTGTAGGATGAAGTACATAAATGTTTCTAACAGGTATGTGATCCATGTTCAAGAATGTGCTAAACTTAGCTCTTGCTGTTCAGATTTAACAAGTAGGGAGGGGCTTCTTGTTCTTGCAATTGTTCACAGGCATGTTAGTTGGAAGAGGCTTGGCTCAAAATGTCGAAGTGATGCAAATCTTGTGAATCTTGCTTTTTCTTGCACAGCTCAATACAGAAATATGAAAGACTTGGTGACATAGAATTTTGGCAGGACACAAACTGCAATTATTCGTTTGTCGGTTGGCACTTTTGTGAGTTAAAAGGGGCGGCATCCATACGCCACTACCAAATTTGAGTCCCTGATTGGTCAAAGTTTGTATTTCGTACATCAAGCCTGAAGATCTTTAAAAATGTGCGTAGCTATACGTGAATGTGAGTTTCGAATGGGGAAGCTCGAAACGCACGTTTACATAGACCTTTCATTGTAAATGGTTGCTTGAACGCACGTTGCAGAGGCCAGTGGGAAGGAAGGTTTAGGGGTAACAATTTAACCCTTGTGCTATCCTAGGCACTTTATCAATGGGAGTTGGGTCATCTAGACCCACTAGACAGTAGGGTTGGGCGATGTCCCTTAAATTGGCAGTTGACGATGTTTGCTGTCAACCATCGGGATGGACGATGACATCGTGTGGGGGGGTATTTTTACATTTTTTGTTCTTATATAACTGCTATTCGTGATTTTGCTTTTTTCATTTTATATCCCAACTAATGACTCATCCGCGATGATCCAGTATAAACTGAGGGAAGTGACTTTAACAAAAAAAGTAACAAACAAAATAGAAAAGAAGTGGTCCGCTCCCGCACTTAACTAGCGAAGTGGACCGGCGGAGTGCGGATTTACAGCTTTGTGTTTTAGGGGGAGGGGGGGGGGGGGGTACATAAGCGGTATGTGTGGGAGATTTAAGACTGCGATCCGTCCCGCAGCTCTAGGGGTACTAGCTACCGAACTCAGAACCGGGTCTAAAAGTGTGTGTCTGAGCACAGCTCGGATCGTCAGCACACACACAGCGGTTTGAGCTTCAAAGCAGAAATGTCGCTCAGTCCTTTAAAAAAAAACATTCAAACAATCACGTTGATTTGTGTTTCCAGTCGTGTCCCGACTAAAATAAAGGCTGATGTTATTCTTACATGTTTAACGTGCAGCCAGCATGCAGCACCACCCAAAGCTAATGTTGTTAGCCCGTGTTAGCATACTGCTAATCCTGGCTCCGTTCAGAAAAAGCACTGACCACACGGATTAAAATTCAAATGATGAGCAAACAGGTGTTTCATAATAACCGTAACATTATTAAAAGCACGTTTAGAAGATCGTCTCGTATATTACCGAGCTGACATGTCAATGTATATAGCCGCTCGGCGCTGTTTAACATCGTTTTGTATTAAATCGTTACATTCAATAAAGTTTGAAAAAAAAAAGCCGCTCGGCGGAATTTATATCCTTCCGGTTTTCAAACCCTGCTGCGCATGTGCGAATGATTTATTCCGACGGAAAGTGTGACCTTAGTGAACGTTTTTATATTCTGAAAATATTTTTCTGGGCCCATGTACACGGTTGGATTCTAATCCGACCATTGATCCCATCAAGATATTTTGTACATGTAACCGCGGCTTATGGGGTCCACTCGCAACGTGGCGGGGGCGTGGCATCACGATGGTGGTTTCTCCATCGGGATGTCAGTCACCCATCACGATGGACGATCCGTCCATCGGCACAACCCTACTAGACAGTGCGCTGAACGTTTTTTCTTCAATGATGTGTGAACCTCACTGGTGTCCATGGATTACATGAAATCTTTCCACCTTTATCCACCTTTGTCATGGTAGGAAGAACACGTCCATGTAAGGGTGGGGTCATCTAAGATGGCACAGGGGTTAACCTAACATAGTGTGGGAAAGAGGGAAAGTATGTGCAAGCAAGTTGAACTGGTGGAGGAAGGTTAACATTTATACTTTTGGTTTCTTTCTGTTTGTAAAAAGCTGTTTTATCTGGCACAGAGTTTCTTCTGATTGGTTGTACCATGTATTTCTTTGACCATGAGGTGCACTTAAAATCTTAAAATTTTCTCAAAAATCCACTGTGCTCATTATAATGTTGTGCTCCTTACTTCGTTACCTTGAACTGATTTTAAGTGCTACACGGTGCTTAAAGGTCAGTCAAAAATGTTTAAAAACCAATTCAAATATGAAAGCTTTTTTAATTTTTTTTTAACTGCTGAGCTTTTTGAGGAGGTCCAGTGAGAGATGATAAGATACCAGAACACCAGTGACTGCTATGTGCCTTGTAGTCCAAATGTTTCATACAGATGATTTAACCTACAGTTGGGACTTTGTGAAAATACAGAAACTGCTCTTTCCTTTAAATAAAAGGACTATTTAGTTTAGATCTGTATTGGTGATGATAATTACACTTTTGTTCAGGTTATATCAATATTAATACAGAAATAGTTTCACAACCAAATAAAATTGACTTTGGTGAATAAATTAGGGGGAAAAGATGAATATTGAAATAGTCTATTTTTATTAGTGGAGAACTTTTGAATTGAAATTGAATCATCAATTTGACAGGGATGCTGGAAGTTTCTGGAAGACGTTATTAAAAGTTGGAGCTGCTGACTTCATGACTGAGAAAACATACGGCTTTGGACTTGATAGGATGTAGTAAACATTTCCTAAACAACATTCCCACCTCAAAAAACTCAAAATTTCCATATTAGATACAGTATTCCTTATAAAATTACAAAACTTCCAATGTACAAGGTTTAAGGTTAAAAAAAAGATGAAAAAGGTTCTGGAGCATTTAGCTAAACTTAAGGGAGGGGCATGTCATTGAAACCTGCAGTCAGAAGAGACCTGTAAGGGAGTAGTGAAGAAAAGAAAAGCATTCCCTGTAACCTTATCTGGGGCAATTCACCAGAAAAGGAGTGTTCCTCATTGCCCCTCTTCTTCTTTGTCAATGACTGCTTGAGAAAAGAAGAGGAGCCTCCCTGTAAAACCCCGAAAGGACAGATGAATAGAAGAGGATCCTCCCTGTCAAACCTCTTAGGGACAAACAAACAGAAAATGAGTCTTCCTGGCAATGTCTTGCAAACAGAAGAGGAGTTATGTAGGTGACGTCCCTTAGGGACAAAAATATTTAAGAAGACGTGTTTTCAAATATTGACATTTGAATTGTTGCCAGATGCTATGACATTTTCATTTGCAGCTGTTTTTGAGGGTGTGTGAGATGATATTCATCTGTTTGTTTTTCAGGAACTGGTGAAAGCGGGAAGAGCACTTTCATTAAACAGATGAGGATCATTCACGGTCGGGGCTACTCTGAAGAAGATAGAAGATGCTTCACCAAACTTGTGTTCCAGAACATTTTAACTGCCATGCAGGCCATGATCCAGGCCATGGACAAGCTGCAGATCCCCTACAAGTATGAGCACAACGAGGTACGCCACAGAGCCGCTTCTCTTCCTTGTTGCTTCACTCAGACAGATTGAGAAAGACGTTTTACCACATACCGTCACACAGGAGCACTTGCAAGGTTTACTCATTCTGCTTGGCTGCGTGTTGCAGTTCACCGTGGGTGAAGCACTTCTGTTCATTTGTAAGCATGGTTCGTTTTGCAATCCAGCTGCCAGAGTGTTGTGTCTGTGTACGGACGAGCTTGTCTCTTTCAACCATACTCGTTGGCAAACTGAATGCTTGTAAAGAGACGGAGAATTCCCCTTTAATCGCCCAGGATTCAGCACCTGCCACATCCAAGCACAAGTTCATGAATCACCTACATTACAGGTTCCAAGTGTTTTAAGGTTTCGATAGGTAGAGCTTCAGGTTTTGATGAAAGCCAGATGTGTGTAAAACATGGGAATTTCTGCTTTTTTTTAATTAGTTAACTAATTTGATTGATGGTTTTCTCATTTTGACAAATTTCCTGGGTGGTTCTCTGACAGCAGAAAGAAAAGGCCATTATATTTTTGTTTTTCTTAACTTGTGAAAAAATACAAACGCACAATAATGGTGATAGTTCTGACATTTATTTGGGACCTCATTGAAAGTTTTGGGTTGATTTAGTTTTTTTTCTTTTCTTCTTAATTGGATAATGTTTTTACTAAATCTTTTAAGTTCCAGTTTCAAAGCCTCCTAAAATAAAATTATTTTAGAACGGGGAACTCAAAACCTCCACGAACAGAACTAAAATAACAGTTTATCTATAGTTGCTTTCATTTTTTATTGCAGTATTGTTTGTGACAGGCCTCTAATCACTAACTATAACTCAACGATGATTTAAACCATTGAATTCACTGACTGTATATGAGAACTGGACAGAGCGAGTGCGACTTCACCCACAGAAACGTCCAGTTCCAACAGAATGAGGTTAATTCTGCGCCTGTTGTTTTTTTTACAATGCAGACTCCGCATTGTTGGAACCAGAATTCCTCGGTAAGCGGTAACTAGTCTGAGTATGTTGGGTTGATCATTTCTATTGAAACCGCTCTGGTTAATCAGGAGTGAGCTTGTTGGAGGACCACGCCCTTTCCACTTAAAAGAGAGAAACTATGTCAAACATTTAAAATGTTTGACATAGTTTTATTAAGGCATCTGATTGGTTAGTTTATGACTTGAACCAGCACTCCAGAAAAAAGATACTGAGATTAGCAAGAGTGTGTAAAGAAAAGCTAGCAAAGCCAGAATGGTCATTCTGACAAGTACAATGACTGACTAATAGCTGTTTCTTCTCTGTAGAAGGATTTTTGGCTTCTTGGGACCAGTGGCTACTTCCTGTTTTGAATGTGACGGGGGTGACTAAGTCCAGATCTTATATACAGTTAATGGTTCCGATTGAAAGTGCAATAACACCCTGATCTTATAGATTATGTGTGCAACATTTGCCAACCTAAGAAAAAAAAAACTCGTATCAATATTCCTTTAAAAACCTCCCTTCAAACCAGTCGGATTAGCAGGAATCGAGCTGGTCGTTCTCCTCCCCCAAATTCTTGAGAATGAGTTTCACCACACCTAAAGAAAACACCACAAGCAACAACAAGCCCTGACAGACAGTCATTGTTTTTGATTGGCAGGTAAGTGGTCCCTAGCTTCAAACTTGGCTTTGCTGTTGCCAGCACTTTGCTAAGGTGGGCGGAACCAACTCCACTCTGCAGTTTGGCGTGCGCATTCCAACGGGGGACTGAGACGCTCCAAACAAGATCACTTTAGTTTCTGAATGAGAGCAGCTGGAGTTTCTTAGTGAGACTTCCAGTTGTCATATGTTAAAACAAAATGACAGAGATGAAGGTAGAAAAAGCCGAAACAAATCTGCATTCATTGAGATTATTTTGGCTTGATGATTTAAAATGAACAATAACAGGAAGCTAGCTTTTCTTAACTTTACTACTTCTACATTGTGGTCAGATAAATGACCCAACTAACAGTTGTGTGTCAGTTTTACTTCCGGGGAGATCAACAGTTGTGTAATCAGTTGCTTCTGTTCCTTTACAACGGGCAAACCTGTGTTTATCAAAGCTAGCTGCAGCAGCGGCGCCGCAGAGGAGGAAAGCCAGCTGCTCTCATCTTCCCTGCAAATGTTTAACAGGGATGCTGCCAAATGTCCAGATAACAGCAGCTGCAGTAAACAGACGTTTCCACTTTAATGTTCTAGACACAAAACTCCAGGAATATGCTGGGAGGCGTCTTGAAAAGCCACGACGTCGAGGCGGTTTTGCTTTCTTGTAGCATGACTGCGTCGCGGCTCTACAGCTGAGTCTGCATTTCATGTGTTCAGGCGAATGCCAGCATGCTCCGGGGAGTGGACGTGGAAAGGGTCACCACCTTAACAAACCCTCAAGCCGCTGCCTTGAAGAGCCTGTGGAGTGACCCGGGAATTCAGGAATGTCACGCTCGGAAGAGGGAATACCAGCTCTCTGACTCAGCTAAGTAGTGAGTGTAAACAGCCCAATAACTTCTCAGAGATTGTCAAATAGTATTCAGCTTTGCTTTTATTGCAGTCAGAACGCTGCAATAAAAGTTCAGTTACCTTTTCCCTTTTAAGGCTATTGATATATTTACACTTTTAGTAATTATAGATAATTAAAGACTTAAATCTTTTATTCTATTTTAAATGCTTTTTTTTTTTTTTAAATTCCCGTCTTGTTAGTTATCTGAATGATCTGGACCGAATTACGGATGCTGCTTATCTCCCGAACCAGCAAGATATCCTGAGGGTCAGAGTTCCCACCTCCGGTGTTATAGAGTACCCCTTTGACCTGAAGAGTGCGCTGTTCAGGTGAGCACACCTGTGTTTGGTTGGTTCATACTGTTCAAAATTCCAATCATTTCATTGCAGGATTGTTTAAATGATCAGACTATTGCCTGCATGGGCTGAATTTTGAAAAGAATTTGCAATCAGTTTCTGCTATTTTTGTCTTTTTTTTTTTTTAATTACCTTATTTCTGATTGGCGACAAAAGATGAAATGGGTATCTTGTTGATCCTGGCATGTTTGCAGAATATTTATATAGATGCATTTTCTTTCTCAGTCACAAAAACATTTAAAAGATAAATTATTTAAATTGGCATAACTGCCAATTTGAAGCCTTTCTTAAGACCCATTTTTACAGAAACTCTTTTCAGCTGATGGTTTTATTTTTTTTCCGATTTTTAAATAAAGGTTTTAACTATTTGTAAACCAATTTTTTTTTTTTTTTAATGAAACAATTTTTATGCGACAGACCCTGGGACCTACCCTGTGACAGACTGGCGAACTGTCCAGGGGGTCCCCTGCCTTCGCCCACAAGTGGCCGGGATAGGCTCCAGCAGCCCCATGACCCCGAAAGGCATAAAACGGAATAGAAAATGAAAAAAAGAAACAATTTTTTTTCCTTAAATATAGTTTTAAATGATTAGACCAGTCACACACACACACACACACCGAAGGAGGAGGGTTTGGGGAAGAGATGGAGGGAGGTAAGAATGTGTGACCTGTCTAGGCTACCCCACTTTAGTGGGACACAGCCTGGGTATATAGATAGTTTTAAATGATGTGCATTACATCTGAATATTTGTAATATTTTAAAACTTTGTTTTTACAGTAACTTTTTTTTAACAACTTCCACAGCAGAATATTTTAGGATCAAAAGTAAATCTGGAATGACGGAAACTCAGGGTGGGCGTGGACTAAATTGTTTCTCATCAACACCATGCAACATCCTGTCACTAAAAAAAAAAAACATTTCTAGCGAACTGAATTCTTTAAATTCCCACTTCAATCATTCTTTGATCTTTGTAAAAGTGTTTCCAAAATAAAAGTGGTCTCCTAACCATGATGATGCCATTTTTAGCCAATATTAAAAAAAAAGGAACTGTCGTTTTCTAGGACATAGTTTCTGCAGAGCAGCAAGAGTTCATTAGAAATTTGCCTCCGAGTTGGCCCGGAGTAAACCCACCCTCATTTCCCATCATCCACCTATTTCCACTCTCTCCAGCTGGCTTACAGCACCTACATCACTCCTACGTGTCTTTTCCAACAGCATTTTTGTCTGGTCCTACACGACAACAATTTGAATAAAGACATACGGAGAAAAAGAATTTTAGTCTGCATTTGCTTCATAAATACGACGGAGTATTAGGGCCACCAAAAAAAAAAAAAATTAGAGCCACCAAAAAAAAAAAAAAGTAAAATTACGAGATTTTATCTCGTAAATTTAGGAGATAAAAACTCGTAAATTTAGGAGATAAAAACTCGTAAATTTAGGAGAAAAAAAGTCGTAATTTTAGGAGATTACAGTGGAAGTTAGCATACAGAGCAGCAGGTGAACGCCGTGCAGCAGCAGAGCAGACCGACTAAACTTTGTTGAACAGGTGAGCTGAATGTTTATTGATAACGTTCCAAATGTCTGGAAGGTCATTTGTTTGATTTACGATTCATTAAAGTTTTATTTATTGATGGTTGGTTTGCAGGATCTCTGCAGCCCGATGAAGCCGTCGTCGGTGTCCCTGCAGCTGTTCGCTTGAATCCTTTCTTCACCAAAGACAAGACTCTACGTCTGTGTGACGCTTCCGTCACACAAAAGGAGGAGCACTTTTTTTTGGCATTTTCAACGTTCCAAAGCTAATATAAAACACTATTTTCATTCCTCTTTATTGTTTTATGCTGAAACGGGACATTTCATCTGCAGGAGGGGGCGTTTGTAAGACTGTTTACTTCCGCATTGGTGTTGGGATGACAGGTTCATGACGTAATGAGACAAATGAACTTCAGAAAATGTGAATGAAAAGGAGAATAAAGGCTGCAGCGATTGTCTACACCCAAACGTGTCTCTGAGCTCCTTATTTTACATATTAAACTCCGCTTTACTGACACTGAACCCCGGAAAGACTGCTACACGGAAAATAATCTGATTTTGAGTCGCCAAAAGGTTCAGAATCTCTTTGTTTTAAACCTATAATAATCCGGAAATGAAGCTTCACAAAAGGCTCCACATATTTCATCTTCAAGCTAGGTTCCGATAAACGGACAACTTCGGTGTTTTTTCCTTAATCTACGACTTTTTTCTCGTAAATTTATGAGATTTTAAGTCGTAAATGTATGAGATAAAAAGTCGTAAATTTACGAGTTTTTATCTCCTAAATTTACGAGATAAAATCTCGTAATTTTACTTTTTTTTTTTTTTTTTGGTGGCTCTAATTTTTTTTTTTTGGTGGCCCTAATACTCCGTCGTACATAAATTTCCACCATCATGAGAAAAATCTCCCAAGAACATGTTAAAAACACAGTTTTCATCGCAGTGGGACTCCAGCTAGTTCATTAGCTTGTTGGTGCAGGAAGACGGGAATGTGCAAATACGGATTACTCCTTATGAAGGAAACGGAACAGTTTAAACTTGGCACAATGGGGGGGGGGCCAGACAGGCAAGTGTAGAGGAAGAAACTCTTTCTTTTTTATTTGCTTTATAAATACCGCCTTAAGAGATTTAAAGTGTTCTTAAAAATCTTTAAATTTGACCTCCTCTTTGACTGTTTGAATTGTATTCATACCTTTGTCTTGATTATAGCATCAAAGCCAAGAAACTAAGCAAACTGACAAAAAAGAAGTCGTTTTTCTGAACAGAATTGGATTCAGTCTTGTCATGAGAATATTCAGTTTTACTGCAATGTTCGGTGATTCCTTTCCTCGCCGTTTCCTTTTGGCTGCAGGATGGTGGATGTGGGCGGCCAGCGTTCAGAGAGGAGGAAATGGATCCACTGCTTCGAGAACGTGACCTCCATCATGTTCTTGGTGGCGCTGTCCGAGTACGATGAGGTTCTGGCCGAGTCCTCCACCGAGGTAGGATGCTGCGTACGAAATGAGAGCGAGCCGAGCTGCCAGACGAGGGGGGGTGGGGGGGGGGGATCCAAATAGCAGCCAGGGACACAAAGACACAGTGTTTGCTTTGTTTAAAGCCAGAAACGATGACCCAGATTTTCAGAGTCCAGCCTGACGTTCCTCTCCGAAGCTTTCTGCTCACATTTCAGTCTTTGCGGTAGCGCCCATCATGCACCTGTGGGGGGAGCTCTTTAATCACTCTCTTAAACAAAGATCACCTCTCAGCAAGGCTCGCTCTCTTCCAGGGATTGCAGGCTACTAAATTTCCTCTCACACACACACGTCTTTTTTTTATTTTTATGTTTAAATCATTTTTTCCCCCCTTTTTTTGTGTTTTCTTTTTTTAAGAACCGAATGGAGGAGAGCATGGCTTTGTTCCAGACGATCATAAGCTACCAATGGTTCCAGTACTCCTCCATTATCTTGTTCCTCAACAAGATCGATCTGCTGGAGGAAAAGATCATGCACTCACATTTGGCCGACTACTTTCCTGAATATGATGGTAGGACATGTTTGAAAATATATTTTTTTTAAATTTTTAAAAAAAGCTGTAAATTTGAGGTCAAACAGATATTTTGACCTGCTGCTCTGACATCATCTGAGTGAATCGTGTTTGGAAACGGAGCATAATCTGCCTTTTTCCCACCAGGCCCTCAGCAGGACGTGGAAGCAGGAAAAGACTTCATCTTGAGCATGTTTGTCCGTATTAATCCAGATAAACTCATTTACTCCCACTTCACATGTGCCACGGACACGGAAAACATTCGCTTTGTCTTCTGCGCCGTGAAGCACCACATCTTGCAGGGCAACCTGGAGGACCACAACTTGGTGTAAAGGCAACTTTGGAGAGGGGACTAAATCCTCTCCATGCGGTCGGAGGGAGTCTGCGGCGCCTCCTTATGACCCAAAGCGGGAAAATTCAGAAGCTTCAGAGCGCCCCATCAACACACCGCTGCCGCTGATGCATATCTTTGTTTTGTTAGAACATCAGAAAAAGAAAAATGCCTCATCGCTGAGCAGTCAAACAAATCAACGGAGCACTTTGTGGACGGATGGGAGCAGAAAATGCACACAGGGAGGGAGGGAGGTGGTTTATTTTGGCCTCCGATCGCTTTGAGGATCTTTCCTTCAGGGAAACGGTGGAAGTGAATCCAGAGCAACTGCAGTGCAGCACATCAACCCCGTCAGCCTTTCAGGAGCAGGAGGCGGCTTAACATCAATTCATCTTGTGCTCATTTTTTTTAAACTTTATTTTGCTTTCTACTGTAAAAAAAAATCCACACATTAATACATTTGTTTAATTTTTGAATTCAGTTCTTCCATGTTTTCATTTCTTGTACGGTTAATCCTTTTTATGTGACTAGAAATCCTTTTCTACAATAGAAAAGTTATTTTAAGATGTAAATTTGTACATAACTGTCTCTTGTTCGCATCAGAAGAAACTTTCATATAATTTAAGGGGATAATCTAGCGCTCTGCGATTCTAAAAAGATGCTGATAAAGGGGATTTTTTTGCACAGAACCAGTAAAAAGGGCAAAGCTACAGTGCTACCATTTTTCCCCTCTACTTGGCACTGTTTAATTTATGAACACAGTTTATGTCACTGCTGGGGTTTGATGCAGATGCATAAATAAGGCCTGTGGCAATTTTTTTAAGGTTTTCACTGTTTACAAATCAGCTGTAATAAACTGACAGTTTTTCAAGTCCGGTGTTTCTTTCCGGCTGCCTCATCCGCCGACCCAGAGGTGGGTTTTCATCAAAACCTCTGCTGGGATTCATCCGTCTGCTGCAGAAGCTTCACATTTTTTAATCCTGTATGGACAAAAAAAGTGTAGCAACAAAAAAGACAGCATTATTTTCTAGAGGACAGACCCTAAAAGGGTTTCTTGTAATAGGCAGAAAAAGAAGATATAAATATTCTTTGAGTATTTCATGATATCCAAGTAACCTTTAAAAAGTCTGAGAATCTGGAAAAAAGCTATTTTATGAAAATTTACATATTTAGAGCAGTGTTTTTCAACCTTTTCTGAGCCACGGCACACTTTAACCTTAAAAAAAATCCCGCGGCACACCAGCAGCCAAAAATTAAAAAAAAAGGAGAAACTCAGTCTGTATTGATCTACAGCCCCTCCACAATCTCACATGCATTTTTGAGATAATTGTTACAGAAAAAGCTGGAAACTGCAGCTGTTTTTTTTCTAAAAGATGCAATAAAAGTTAAGTTAGAAGATTTAAAAACAGTTTGTGTGTTCGTTAGTTTCAAGACGTTTAACAACAGATCTCCTTTTGCGCGTGTCACTCTCACAACCCAATGCATCATGGGAAATGTAGTGCATAAAACGGCCGAAGATCGGTTTTCGGAGCTTTATTGTTTTGTTCACTTGTTCCACGGTCTGATACCGGATTCTGTGGAAAGCTACACCGCTAAAGACGAGCTTTAGCTGGTATTTCTGTTAGAACTGACCGACTTTATGAGCTAAATCGGGACAAGGAAGTGAAGACTTTAAGCACTTCTGATTGGTCAGACCGATGACATGTGATTAACCCCCCCTTTTCCAAAATACAGCCGAAGGTGCAGCTGAATCGCGGTACGTCATTCTTATCAAAATGTCTTTAATAAAATAAAATAAACGCAAAGAAAAGGTATTTTACGATCTTTTATATTCCCAACTCCTCAGTGTTTTATCAGGGCCTGTTTGGATGAACAGAGAGCAAAAATCCTGGAGATGGGAAATGTTTTTAGATCAGTGAATGAGGGCAATTTCCCACGGCACACTTGGCCATCTCCCACGGCACACTAGTGTGCCGCGGCACACTGGTTGAAAAACACTGATTTAGAGAATTAGTTTAAAATATTTTCTCCTAGTCGGCCCTCGTCACTTTAACGTCCCATTCTGATCATCTTTTGATCTATTGTAAAGTGTTCCCTTCATTATGATGATGCTGTTTTAGCCAAAATAAAAAATCCTGTGTCCTTTTCCTCAGACATAGTTTCAGCAGACTGGTAGTAGAAACTCTCATCCGAGTTGTGGGCGAGGCAGAGCAATCCCACCCCCCCTTCCCCTCCCCGATGGTGAGAGCTCTCTGTTTACACTCTTTCCTTCTAGTTTACAGCATTTCACACCTTCATTCTAGCTTTACTGGTGTAACAAAAATGGTGAACCACATCAGTGCCATCCCACCTTACATTTTTGAGCCAGATGCCAGCTCAGATGAGGGGAAAAAAACTTACATGGATCTTTTTGGATGCATCAGAATGGAGCGGAGCTTGTTGTCTAGTTTATTTTCAACATAAATACAATTTTTTTTAAACTGCATTTTTTTCATCTGCTCCTGATTCAAGGCGATTTAACTCTTGTGCCATCTTAGATGACCCCACCATTACATTGAAGTGTTCTCCCTACCATGACAAAGGTGGATGAAGGTGGAAAAATTTCATGTAATCCATGGACACCAGTGAAGATCACAAATCATTGAAGAAAAAATGTTCAGAGCACTGTCTAGTGGGTCTAGATGACCCAACTCCCAATGGTAAAGTGCCTAGGATAGCACAAGGGTTTCATGAAATGTCACACAAAAGGAGGTGGAGCAAACACAGCGTGTCAACGTTGAGGAGGAAGTTCAACAGCAGACACTTCATAAAGCCCAAGCCTAAAAGAGAACTACTTCCACCTGTCCGCCAGTTAGGAGGGATACACCTGCAGAGACATAAATCACACTAGATCAGCAAATGCCTGATCATAAAAAAAAAGCTATCGGAAACGGTGAAAAAAGAAAGGTTGGCCTTTGAAAGCAATACTTCATTTGCGAGGAGTGCCTTGTCCAACGGCTCAATGTCACACCTGGGATTTGATCCCCATACTACATAAGAGGAATGAACTGATTTTAAAGCAGTTTATACAGAAAGTAGAAGGAGAAAGGAGATACAAGATTCTTTCCTTTGAGGGAAATCCTGCTGAACATGTCTTTAGTAATGAGTCATGGAGTGATTGACTCCACCTGAACTTGTCTGATAAATATCTGAGCAACAAATGCCTCAAACAATGCTAGGGTAATTGTGTGGGTGTATTTCTTTTTGTTTGCTACTTTTCCCCCACAGGACAGGTTTAAGCTTTAAGGGGTTCAACAAGAAAAGTGACTTTTAATGGTTTTAGAAGTAAAAATGTTAACTAAAGCACTGAGGTTGTTGACATCAATTTTCTGGTTTCACCAAAACTTGTTGAGAAAAGGCTCGTTTGAAAGGTTTGCTATTTTTTTTCCCATGATCCTCTGAGGCACAGAGGGCATCAAATCACGGCTTCCGAAGCGAGAATGCAGGTGCTTTCATCGCATCACCTTTCAGCCAGTGCCCGCCTCCCGCACAGGAGGAATGTGAAATGCACCTGAACTGGATCCCACATGAGGAAGAATGACTGACTGGCTAAAAAGTCACCAACTTGTTCCGTCTCTCAAGTTTATCTCGCAGAACCGACACTAAAAAAACGTAACCGCACGCGCGCTTTTTTACTCCTGGCCAAACAACAAAGCGGCTCTGACAAAAATGGACGAGTGCTGCACATCAGGCGAGGCATCGGAGAGGCTGAGAATACACAGAGAAATAGAAAGACAACTTCGCCGTGATAAAAGAGACCTTCACAGAGAGCTGAAGCTGCTGCTTTTAGGTAAGAATGTAACATCATAATTTCTGGCCGCTGCTACAGTTGTTCGAAAAACTCATTATCTTTAAAATGTAAATACTTCTTGTGATTAAAATCAGTGTATCGTTGAGTAATTTGGTATATAACTGTAAAAAAAAAAGCCACATAACAGTTTAAGCGTATTTGTTAAAAAGTTTATAAGTATAGTCATAATTAAAAAAACAAAAACAAAGTTTATTTAGCCACTTTGAGTGATTACACATCTACTACAGGTGCCACGGAGGGACAAAAAAAGCTAACATGACATAATGGATTGGAATGTTAACAGGCTAATCGTTTTACCATTCAAAGGGTAAAATAATGATTTAAACTTCAATTTGCAACCAGCCTGGCAATTAATCGCGTTTTAATGACCAAACTTTTAAACTGAACATTCAGATGATATTATGAGGTAATTTCAATATTAGGGATTATTGCAGTCCCCCCCCCCCCCCCCCCAAATATTTTTATTTTACAATTCAGTTTATGAATGCCTTTACTGTTCTTGTGATATTTAAAAAAAAAACTCTTATTCAGCTAATGAAAAGTGAAAGTATTCATAAAAGAATACGTACTAACATTTTAATAGCACACTTAAACGATTCTAAAGGCTATATTTTTATTTATTGAATAAAAAAACATAGCTTAAGTATTTGTTAGCCATCTAGGTAGTAATATTATCTTATTTTTGTTTTCATTATTAGTTTGTTTGTTACAAGCTAAATCACTAATTTAGCCAAAGTTAACATTAAAAAGAAATATTTCACCTGATGTTTGTTAGCGAATTATCTTATTGATCTCCCCACATAAACTAAAGCTTTTTTATATTTCTGCAGTTCAACTTTGGGGGAATTTTCTTTAAAGAAAAATGAGATCAAATCTGGCCATGGCGGATATACTATAAAAGTAAAAATTGTTTGGGGATTTTTCTTTTTTGCTTAAATCCACTTGTAGCTTAGCTCCCGTTTGAAAATGGCTTGAGTATCGGGGCGGTTGGATCCTAAAGTTTTGTTGTTTCTTTTCAGCTGTGGTGATCCTTCATCACAGCCACTGCTTCTTCAGATTCCTCACATAGTTGCTGCTTTGATGACTCAATTTGATAATCTTTTCCTCATTAAAGTGAAACTTGGGTAGATTTCCTCATATCCTCATACTCAAAGACGAGACGGTGATTTGTTTTCTTGAAACTACAGTACTCATCGGTTCTACCAGTTAGAAAATTGAAAATGCAATCTCTAGATAGCGAGGAGCTGTGTAAAGCCCATAAAAGAGGAATAAATCAGTCAGAAAGTGCAGATACCTGCAGTGATTAGTAAGCATCTTCTGAAATGAGACGAGGGCAGTTTTTCTTTAAGCTCCATGAAAAAAGGGCACTTTATTAAATCTTGAGGGCTGGCTTTGTCTAAAATGAGACATTCCACCTAAAAGACTACATTGAAAGGTCGCCGTCCTTACAGCTGCAGCTTGGGTTGTGAGGAGTACGCTATCCGGCTGGAAAGGAAAGGTCAGATTAATGGTTAGCAATTTTAGAATCTCTTGATTCTAAAATTATGCAGAATAATTTTCAATCAGGAGCAAAAAGCAGTCCGGATTACCGCAAAAGTAACTTAAGTCATTTTTTACTTAGAGTAAACACACACTTTTGTGCATCATTTTTGTTGCATTTTGATGAGAGGACCAACAGGCATGAAGGTACATTTAAAATGATATCATTGCACAGCAGAATCAAAGAAAT
Organism: Oryzias latipes; assembly: GCF_053564925.1. Lineage (NCBI taxonomy): Eukaryota > Metazoa > Chordata > Actinopteri > Beloniformes > Adrianichthyidae > Oryzias > Oryzias latipes. The sequence continues at coordinate 24,624,603 of NC_136248.1, read as the reverse complement.
GTCTTTACTAATGAGATGAAACAAATGATGTGCTGCCACATTGCGCACACAGGAAGAGGCCGACCATATTTACACCCACGGCCATCTCCTGCCTGGGGGACAAAGAAAACTCACCTTCAAGACAAAATCTTGCTGTAAAAATCCCATATAGCTGCAGTCTTTTTTCCCCCCCTGTGCCATAGAATTCCCCTCCCTTTCCTTGGTTCTCACTTTCTTTTCCCACCTTTTGGTCCCATCCGACAGGGACTGGTGAGAGCGGGAAGAGCACCTTCATCAAGCAGATGAGGATCATCCACGGGAAGGGCTACAGCGAAGCCGACAAGAAAGGCTTCATCCGACTGGTGAACCAGAACATCGTCACTGCCATCCAGGCGCTGATCGACGCCATGAGGACCCTGAAGATTGACTACGTCGACGACCAGAACATTGTGAGGTTCTCCACAGGGACAGTAGAGAGACACAAAACCCCGACAAAATGCATCAGACTGCTGTTTCTAGAGCTGCGTGTGATTATAGCGTAATATTTCAGAATAGAGCTATTTCCTCGTTGGTAAGAAACTTGCTTTTGAAAGAACGCCAAGAGGCCTAGATAATCCATCCATCTGCTACGACTCCCTCAGCTTAGATTAAACAGGAATTCACTGTAGATGTCTTCATGAATGATCTCTATAGCTACTTTCACACCAGGCATGTAATGTGCTAAAGGCGGGTTCTTGAACGCACATTTAGCCCATGGTATTCACACTGGACAAGCAGGGAGGGGCTTCTTCTTTTTCTACTGTTTACGAGAAGTATGTCCGCCACCTATAGTTGGAAGAGGTTTGGTACGAAATGTCAAAGTGGTCCAGATGTCGTGAATCTTTTCCTTTCACAGCTCTATTCTGACATTTGGAAGACGTTGTGTCATAATTCTGGCTGGGTACACGCCGCAATTATTCATTTCTCTTCCATGATCAGATTATCTAATGGTTGGCAATTCAGTGAATCCATGCGTAACTACCAAGGTTCTTGACCATGCGTTATGTAAATAGTCTTAAAAATGGTCATCAAAACTTGCATAGCTACACGCGAACACGAGAGTTTTGAATGCGGAAACCTGGAACACACATACACGCACGTTTACATCAACTTTTCATTGGAAAAGGCCGCTTGAACGCGCTTTGCCGAGGGCGGTGTGAAGGTAGCTTCAGAGAGGAGTCAAAAAGGAAAATGAAAAACTGGGGAGGAAGCCTAAAAATGCCCAATAATCAGCTCTGTGCATCTCCTGCTCTGAAGACCCACAGTGCAGTTGGTGGCTTCTGAACCTCACTCATCCTCTTCCTCATCTGACGCCTCCTACTTTTTCCATTTGAGACTCATTTCAAAGCAGTTTTCTAAAATCGCTGACATCAGGAAAACAGTCGTCTGCCGGGGAACGCAGGTCGGCCAGGGTCAGGCGGAGCTGTTAGTGTTTGGGAAAGATTTTATCTTTAGAGTTTTAGCTTCCTTTTTTTTTATTTTTAAACAGCCAAATCCAGCTAAAGATGGAAATATCCTTTGATAAAATGAAAACCAGCACCACACAAAACAATTTATAGATTATTTAAGGCTTAAAAAAGGCTAATCTAGTTTATTTTGCTGCCTTAAGATTCTCGCACAAAGCTCCACCTTCAGTCAGAGCGTTCTTCATAAAACCTTTAGAGGAAGTAGCTGCGAGTACCTGAGGCTGAATGTGCGACATGAGGAAGTAGCTACAGGGAAACGTTCAGAAAACGTACCTGTCATTGATGACCCTGTAATTCCTCGATTCTTCTTCAACTCACTCACAAAGTCATTAAAGGTTTGTCAGAGTTTCAGTTTTGCTTTTGGAAAACAGCATGTGGAGAAGTGAAAGCTCGTTAGCCGAAAAATACACAAATAAACAACAGAAGACAACCAGAACGGACTCTTGTGTCCGTTGGACCTGTAGATGTGGTTTCAACCCGTCACAGTCAAACACAGGAAGGGCGCTCTGGTTCAAAAAGAAACAGTAGTTCTACCCACAATCCTTGGCGAAAGGTAGGAAATGTTGCGTCCAGGCTCCTCATGGGGGCTCCTATGAGGATGAAAATATGAAAATTAAAGGGTGCTTAGTGTACATATTAAAACAAAGAGCCTCTATTTGGTCACTATTCTTACCATGAATCCCCAAATCTCTTCATTAATATTTAGTCTATAAACAATCTGTTGTTTTGTGTGAAAAATACTAAACTTAAGTTTTAACTTTGTTTTAATTGAGTCTCTTGTGTTGTTTTTTCTTTTTAGAACAATGCAAATAGATTAAGCCAGCTGGATGTAACCCAGACAACAGAAATGTGGGAGTCTTGGCAAGTGGACGCCATTAGGAGAGTCTGGAACGACCACGGCGTTCAAAAGTGCTACGAACGACGGAGAGAGTACCAGATATCAGACTCTGCCAAATAGTAAGCCTTTCATAAATCTCCTTTCTCATATGAACTCAGTCCTTAGACCCTTTTTCTTTTTAATTCAGGCAAAATGTGTGTCAGGATAATAAAGGACGACGGGTTTTTGTGAACTTTTCAGTTACCTGAGCGACTTGGACAGAATCTGCAGCCCGCAGTACATCCCCACTCTGCAGGACATCTTGAGGGTCAGGGTGGCCACCACAGGGATCATAGAGTACCCCTTTGACCTGTCAAAGGTCATCTTCAGGTACGAGGCTGCTTTCTTTTTACCTGAGCGGCAAAATGTTAAACAACTTTTCTTCAGTCAATTCTCATGTTAATTGTGCAGGGACCTCACAAGTTTGTGTTTCTAACAAATGCGTGGTCATGTGATTGACAGGTGACTGTCACATCACAGGCTTTCATTTCAGAATGGCCTCACAGGGTGTTTCCTGAAAGCGGTTGGGCTCGTTTGTCGCGTCTTTCTTCCTGTTTTTAAGAGTCTGAGGGTGTAGGGATGTTGCTGATTAGCAAGATAACAACAATGTTGAAAAACCTGATTTACATTTGCTGCATAAAAACAGGTCACATGTATATTTATTTCTTAGGAAAACGGCAGAAATCTAGCATCTCAGTCAGCAGAACGACTGCAGAGTTTTAGGATGAAAGGCTGCAGGGGTTTAAAACAAAAAATAAATAAATAAACCCAAATGTCTAAATAGAAGAATAAAACTGGCTTTAGCTGCAGAATCTGTGGCAATGAGGTGTTCTAGGAATAACCAGAGGGGTCTATATATAAATAAATGAATAAATAAAAAAAACGCCCCTCTCACCCTCCACGGGTGGTTTCTCCTCCAAGCTCGGGTCCTCTACCAGAGGCCTGGGAGCTTGAGGGTCCTGCAGTATCTTAACTGTTCCTAGCACTGCGCTTGTCTGGACTGAGAGGTCTGAGGTCTTTCCAGGGATCTGTTGTAGCCACTCATTCAGCCTGGGGGTTACTGCCCCGAGTGCTCCAATTACCACAGGCACCACTGTCACCGTCACTTTCCAGGCTTTCTCCAGTTCTTCTCTGAGTCCCTTCCACATCCACCACAACGGCTTTCCTCTGTTCTTTATCCACCACTACAATGTCTGGTTGGTTTTGCCATTACCATCCTATCAGTCTGGATCTGGAAGTCCCACAGGATCTTTGCTCTCTCATTCTCTACCACCTTCAGAGGTGTTTCCCATTTGCTGACCTTGGGGTTTCCAGTCCATATTCTGCACACATGTTCCTGTATATTATTCCAGCCACTTGATTGTGGCGCTCCATGTATGCTATCCCTGCCAGCATCTTACACCCTGCAGTTATGTGCTGGATTGTTTCAGGCGCCTCTTTGCACAGCCTACACCTTGGGTCTTGTCTGGTGTGGTAGATCTGAGCCTCTATCGCTCTGGTGCTCAGGGCTTGTTCCTGAGCTGCCAGGATTAGGACTTCTTGATATCAGCCACTTCAGTTATGGTCCGGTGGTACATCCCATGCAGGGGTTTGTCCTCCCATGAGGATCTGTCCTCCAGCACTGCATCCTTTGCTCTCCACTGCCCGAGACATTCACTACTCTCTACTTGATGCACTTAAAGGGCATTCACCATTTTCTCGGGATGTCCAAAACTACAATTCCAGAATCAAGTACCCTGGAAGTCTCAGCGAAAAACCAGTGTGCGTCAGTGTTCACTAGATTGGTGAACATAGACCACAATGCATTGCGTTTGAATGATTTGTCCATTTATTTTTCATAAATTGTATCAATAGGTTTTAATCACTGGAAACACAGTGGGTTCATGAATATTCTTCATAAAATCTTCATATTTATCACGTTTTTATTATTTGGTGTTAACATAACAAAAAGTTGTGAGATAGTCCCGCACTAAACAGTCTTTCAGGGGTTGAGAGAACTCCAGACAAAGCCAGCGTTTCTCGTCTACAGGATGGTGGATGTGGGCGGCCAGCGCTCCGAGAGGAAAAAATGGATCCACTGTTTCGAGGACGTCACCTCTGTGGTGTTCTTGGCGGCGCTCAGCGAATACGACCAAGTCCTGGTGGAGAGCAAAGACGACGTACGTTGTGGCTCTCCTTTCTCATCAGAAGTTCTGCCTGTGTCCGGCCCGCCGCTAACAACGCTCTCTACTTTCTCAGAACCGGCTGAAGGAGAGTCTGGCTCTGTTCGAGACCATCATGTCCTACAAGTGGTTTCAGGAGTCCTCCACCATCCTCTTTCTGAACAAGAAGGACTTGCTAGAAGAGAAAATCGCAACGTCTCACTTGGCTGACTATTTTCCAGAATTTACTGGTAAATCTTTTTGTAAATTTGGTAAATTCTTTTTTAAGTCCTTGAAAGAAACGGCTTTGTAAATCAAACAATGCTGTAAAAATATCACATTGTTGCTTAGCTCCAAGACAGATAAGATGATTCCAGAACTGCTCAACTTCCAGGAGAAACTGACAAAATCTGCTGATATAAGCTTTTTTTTTAAATAGTATAATTATTCTAATATTATCTAAAGATTTGATCTAAAAACTCAACCTTTAGGAAATGCAAACACAAGTGGTTAAAAATGTTCTAATATGTTTTTATTTATCTTTTTGACTAGACTGATGGATCCACTTGTAGACCAGTAGATCCACGTACGTCTTTGTTTTCCTCGTCTCAGCTAGAATTTGGCTCATACCTATACAAACGGATAGCTCCAGTATTGCTCGCCTTTTTGTTGCAAATCCAATGTTAGCTTGGGGGTAATGAGGGGCTGTAAGCTAGCAGGACAGCATGACAACAGTTAGTTCTCAGGAACAGGGAGGGGAAGGGGGGCGGGGTTGCTCCACGCCAACTCGCACGTAGATTTCCTGCTGCTCTAGAGAAACTGTTACTAGAAAAGTTTTTTTATTTTGGCTAAAAACGGCATCACCATAATTGAAGGATCACTGGGAACATTTTAACTTAAAAGATGATGAGGATGGATCTTCAACGTTCCCCACTGCATTCCTGGACTACAGCTAAGTCTGATCTTCCTCTGTTGCAGGACCTCAACGCGACGCAGAGGCGGCCAAAAAGTTCATCCTGAAAATGTACGTGGATCGGCACATCGGCCGCCACAAGCCCCTCTACACGCACTACACCTGTGCCACAGACACCGAGAACATCAAGGTCGTCTTCAAAGCTGTGAAGGACACACTCCTCCAAGATAATCTCGAGAGGTTCGGCCTCGAGTGAAGGAGTAAATATAAAGCTGGCCCTCGGCCCTGCGGGGTCACGTCTGACACTTCTAAGGATGTTTAAAATGTTAAATTCTGTAATTTATTATGAAAGGCTGATAATAAATGCTTTTAAATGTATTATTTTTATTTAACATGAGATAAACAAAAAACCCACTTTTCTCGGAAAGCTCTGGAATTCTTTAAAGTCTTTAAATGTTCAGATCTTTTTAGATGGGTTTCACTGTAACCTGTCTTTTAAAAAATGCTGCAAATCCAGTTCTGTCTGAAGAGAAAAATGAAAACCTCGCAGACGACAGCCATGCGTCATTCCAAAGCTTTTTGTCCTTTTCATATGATTATCATTTAGAATTACCAGTTTGTATATGGGACTAACTTTCTCTCTGTCACTCTTTGAAAAATAATACAGCTGTAAAAACCCGTGTGTTTGTGTACTTTCATCTAAACTTCATTTTTAACGGCGCATAATCCGGCCACTGATTAACAGACGGCTGTGGAGGTGCCTGTGGCATGCTGGGACAATGACCTTTGCACCGAAGGGTGTTCAACGCTGAGGTGGAACGCCGTCTTCCCGTCTAGAAGCAGTTGGGTTTTTTTCCATTGGAGAGAGAAAACAAAAAAAAGACCTTCAACTCAGTTAGAGCTCTGGACAAAAGACAACAAGGTAGAAACCGTTTCCTCCTGCTTTGTGTTTATTCAAAGGATTGAAAAGTTTGGAGAGAAAGATTAGAGATGACGCAACAGAAGACAAAGCCTCAGATGTCTGCTCTAAATCCCTGCTGTGTTTTTGTAGCAAGCTTGTATGATCTGCGTATGAAGCCAGTTGCGTGTTGTTGCTCCACCCCCCTGAGGGCAAATGAGGCGTTACAGTGGCAGTGCCACCCTCTCATTTCAAGCACAAACACTGCACTTACTAAAACTCCTTCCAGTTAAAAGGCAACAGCATCCCGTCCTCCCTCCTTTTCCCCCCAGCTGCGCTCAGAGCAGGTGACTGCCCATATTTGGTATCAGCCCGGGTCATGTGACCACAAAATGGTGGAAGCTGTGAGCTGTTTGTAAGCTGAGCATCTCCACCGAGCGTCTGGAAGCAGGAAACGGGCAGCACATCCATGCTCTGAGACGCGGGAGGACAGAACTTCCTGAGCCCCGACCGTGGTGAGTACACGGCTTTTAATCAGCGGCGGAAAAAGCGTCGAGAAAGAAGCGTTTGCTCTGGTTTTCCCACCTCCCTCACAGCCAGCAGACAGGAAGCAGGAGGGAGGGAGGGGCTGCTGTCATCAGCACTGAGCCCTCTGATGTGGAAGCAAATCTGAAACAGCTCAGCATCTTCCACCAGGGAGCTTCACTCCTCTTCCCCCCTCAATAATTATTTTGTGGACCTAAATCCATGATTCTGCAGAAAGCCACATGCGTGTGTGTGTGCGCACAGCTCTGTCCACTCGGATCATCTGTGATTTTGCAGCATTTGTTCCGCTTTAGCAGTTGGCTGCAATATTTCCACCATTCCACACAAAAAGGCAGCAAACGAGGAACAAGGATGTGTCTTTTCATGTGACGGAGCGCACGTCACATGACTCACCGACAACATTTGCATCCCAAATCCAATCCCTGCCCGGACCAGTCCGTGGGTTTGAATCCGCTCGGGGAGGGAAAAGGCTCCTGACCCAGAAGACCTTATGTCTCCTGTTTGAAAACGGCGATAAGAAAAGATGAACTTTTCACCTCAACCTCTTTTGTTTTTACTCTTTCACTGACCTAACATTCATGTAGCGTCTGTACACATGTTGGCATCCGTGTGAAGGAGTCCGGTTAGGATGCGAGTGCCAGCTTTGATACAAAAAAAAACAAACGCACATGAAAAAGTCCTAAAATTTCACCACAAACCACAGAATTTCTGGACAACAAAACTCATGAAATGTCGTCATTAGCAGTCCTTTAATTACAGCCATGACTTAGACTTTTACGTGCTCTTTATGATGCAAAATAGAAGCAGAGAAAAACAAATCATTCAGAAATGCACACAAAGCGGGAAATGATACAATGTCATAAAAAGAACGCCCATTATCTTTTTCATTTCAACAAGTTTCTGCTCAAATGCATTTAATAGTTCATTAGGCTTTACCCAAACTCTACTGCACAATCGATACGTGATGCTTCCAAACAAACATAAACAACATTTTTCCTTTTTGTGCATTATAAAGAACCAAATTGAGGTCAAACTTGTTTTAAACATGTGAAAATAATCAAAACCATATTCATTATAGGCTTGATCTGATTAGAAAATTGCACCGTCTTGGACAAATCAATGCTTACGTATGCCGTCCGACTCCAACATGGCGGAAAGAATGGCGACTGAATTGGTTAGTGATGCCTCACTCTGTCCAGTTCTCATATATAGTCAATGGAATCTGCTGCAGTTACTCTATTACGATGCTCATTTGTCCCTGACATACTCACTAGAACAAGAGCTGCAGCTGGAAGACGATACTCAAACATCTCACACAGACGGACAATGATCTTAGAAGTCATTACATAGAAAGAATATGTCGTTGTCATAAACTATTTATTACAGAGTGGTTATTCTGTCATAGGTCCTCCAGGGGATGGACCTGGATTCAGAGACTATAATGAACTCAGAGGACGCGGACAGCCGACCAGGTGAGCAAGAATCATTCATTAAAAGAAAAATGAGTGTAAAAAGTGGTTAAACGCACCTAACTCTTGCCCTTTTTTGTTTTGTTTCAGTGCCTCCTTCTTCTTTATCCCTTCAAGGAGCTTCCAGTCAAAGGAAGAAGCTCTCTGCTCCTCGAATCAGCTTGTCCCTAGACCAAAGCGAGGACGACTTGGGGGAAACACCAGACGATCTCGACATCAATGTAGACGACCTGGACACTCCAGATGAAGGAGACTACGACTACACAGACCACGAGCTGGACTGGGAAGGTAAGAAGGAAAACCTGCTCTTGAAAAAGAGGACACAGGTGAATCTTCTAAACTGTTGTCTTTAAATACTAGAGCCCAGCACCGTCAACAGAAGCGTGCCAAGCGAGTCCTACAACCCCATCCCGACATACAGCGCTGAGGAGGAACGCCAGGACGCCAGGCTATGGAGGAGCGTCGTCATCGGAGAGCAGGAGCATCGCATCAACATGAAGATCATTGAGCCGTACATGAGAGTGATCTCCCATGGAGGTGACTCTTAAAGACCTTCACTTCATCAGTGTAGTCATTTACTTCTTATTTTGCTCTTTGGAAATTTTCACTAAAAAAAAAAAAAAAAAAAAAAAAAAACATGTTTCAGAGTAATAGATGTTACTTTGAGGTTACACAAAATATAAAACAGAAAATTAACCAAAACAGGCAGTTTGGTAAACAGTGAAAACAAACCTTTAAACTTTTTTTTGCATAACCCAAAAAAGATGTTTAATCTACCATTCACATCTATAAAATGCGATGAGTAAATTGGATTTTCAAGCATCCAAATAATCTAGTTGAAATATCCAATGGCTCGGAAACCTATGGTTTTTGTTTTTACGTGACTGAATGAGTTGAGAACCACTGTGGGTAAACTGGATCGAGGATCATACTTTCAACTTCCGGAATGAAGCTCATTTAAAAAACAAGGCAACTCACCTAGTTACCACTAGGGGTTCAAGGAAGTCCTCACCAAGCTGTAGCTTTTTGAGTCGTTCCTTGGGGGAGGGGTAAGCTGCAGTCCCAACCGTGCACAAAAACCATTCAGTAGTTTACCCCCCCCAATCCAACCCTTTGACTGAATATGAGATTTGGACTGAGTGAGTGTGATGTTGCCCATGGAAACAGCTTACTTCCAGCTCCAAAAAAAATAAAGTCAATTCAGTCACCATTTTTTCTTCAAAGAGACGTCGCCATGTTGGAGCCAGACAGTGGGGGAGGGGGTCACTCAGTCCAGTTCTTATACGCCAGGGGTGTCTTACTCATTTTCACCGAGGGCCACATCAGCATAGTGGCTGTCCTCAATGGCCCATATATAACTTATACATGTAACTAACTGTAATGAAAAATAAATGTGACCTCTTTCTTAATGTTAAATTACAGTTGCATAGAAGGCTTATGTTTGCTTGTTACTTTAGCATAAGTTCCTTTTGAATTGATTCCGTCAGGTTAGGTTATATTGACAGTGTTTGAGCCCAAATGTACAGTTGCCCAATCCGATATTTCAATTTTGATTCCCCCTAGATATGAATAAATACACACCAATTTTTATTTTTATTTCAAGAAATTAAAAACCTTTATGCTATCGCGGGCCAAATGCCTTGAGTTTGACACATGCTTTATAACCCAACCCCTAAATAATGAATGTCAAGCAGCAAGGCAGTAGGTCACATTTTGTACAGTCTGGTCTTTTGAACCTTTGATAATCCAAGTACAGACACTGTTCCACTAGACCAATGAGCTGAAGCTTGTTTAAAAACCAAGTAGAGAAGGTGTTATTTACCAAGTAACCACTAGTGCTTGTTACAGACTAGTCAGTGTCTAGCCCCATTAACATTAAATGGTCTAACAAAGCAACAGAAAGGCTTATATAAAAAAAAAAAAATTAAAAATCTTTAGCTGATTTTAGTATCGACATTTCGTTTTAGATTCAAACGAAACATTGTGTTCAGGGCTGCATGGTGGGGTAGTGGTTAGCGCTGGTTCAAATCCCAGCTGGGACCTTTCTGTGTGGAGTTTGCACGTTCTCTTTGTGCTTCAGGCACTCCGGTTTCCTCCCACAGTCCAAAAACAGGCATCATAGGTTAATTGATAATACAAAATTGTCCCTTAGGTACAAATGTATGTTTTTTTTGTTTCCCTGTGACAGACTGGCGACCTGTCAAAGGTGTAACCAATTGTCACCCAAAAGTAGCTGGGATGGGGTCTAGCAGTCCCATAACTCTAAAAAGGATTCAAACGGTTTGAAAAATGGATGGAATGTTTAAATAGGAGTGTAGACTTTTTTAATATTAACAAAGCTCTGTAATGTCCCTATTCAGCAAGTTGCAACAACTTTTTGCTTGTTTTCCACAGAGCAACAAGCCTGGCTTTAAATAGACTAGTGAGAACACATACTATATCCCCATTGGTCTGGATACTTTGGGTACCGGACACAAATGAAAGGTTTCCACAAAACACTGACCATACATCACTGTGGATGAAAACCTCTCATCCTCTACCAGCCCTCTGCTCGTTTCTGCAGGCTCACAAGAAAAATCAGCGGGAAAGTCAACATCAGCAGCTCTGTCATCCCCAGAAAAGAGCCTCTGTCTAAGTGACAACAAATCTGATGATGAATGGGCTGTCGAATAAAATAAATTACACTTATTTGAAACGTATTGAGAGGAAACGGTGCAGAGACAGACACACAAAGGAAACGTAGAGTGGCAGATGAATCAAACACAAAAGAGGGAAAAACGAGAGCAATCAAGCTTTCGCCCAAAAAAATCATCACCATCCAGTTGATTCTTCAAAGTGTAATTTTTCATGTTTTTTTCTTCTTCTTTTCATTTTATTAAGGCTACTATGGCAACGGAGTGAATGCCATTATAGTGTTTGCCGCCTGTTTCCTGCCCGACAGTGACCGAGAGGACTACCACGAAATAATGGAAAACCTCTTCCTGTGAGTATCACCAATAGGAACAGGCTTTTCACTGACCATCTGAAAGTCATCAGTCTTACCAGGTTTCATCTTAAACTCATTTTCACTTTTCTATTGATTAAAAATGTCACTCTAGTTATATACGTACATAGAAAGAACACGGCATGTCTTGGAAGGTTCTCATTCATTCAGGTTAGCTCCTCACAACAAAAACATTTTGTATTGATTGATTTTGTAAAAATTGTTGACGTATATTACACAATGCATTACAGCTACATGCATTACAATTCCTCCAAAACTACAACCACAATGTGGTGGAGACCATGTAAATACACTGTAAAATTGTAAATGGCGTTTCCTTGTGGAGCGCTTTTCTAACTTCTTTAAAGGCCCAAAGGGCTTTACAGTTACATTCCCTTGCACCCATGCACACACAAAGATTCACACACTGCTGGTGGCTCTGCTGCAGAACACTGGTACCAACCTTCTACCAGTTGCAAGGTGGGGGTTCAGTGTCTTGCCATATCTTATGATGGACACTTTGACGTACAGCAAGGTGGGAATTGAACCCTATCAGGTTCAAAGAGGTTGATTGCCCTACCGCTGCCTGGTACTGACTGGTTTACAACATGGAAATTACATTGTGGTGGAGACCATGTTACTACACAGTTGGACTAACGGTAAGGAATTTACACTGTGGAATTGACTGTGTTTTTACATAACTACACTGTTATAGACACTATGTATTTACATAGTAACTACACTGTAGCACTGACCTATATACTCATTTTTCTGCACTAGAAACAGTGTTATAATTACACCCGGACATTGACCGTATGTTGTGACAGTAAGACAGCGCTCCTGTCCATCATTAGACTCATTTTAATGTGGCAGAGAAAATACTATTACATAGTCAATTCTCTGAGTCAGAGAAAACCATTACCATATGTTAAATGCAGTGAACCTATATTTTACATCATACTGTAAAATAAACAGTGCCAAAGACCCTAATTTTAAATTATTGTTAAACTGTGATATGAATATTCATATTTTAAAGGAACTTTTTAAATAAAAGACTAAAAAATAATTTTTCTAAACATTAGTTTTGCATGTCAAAATGTCATTTTAGATATTGACCGTTAAAAAGGTAAAGACAAGTACATTCTGAAATTGTCATGACATGGTAGGAATAAAAATTTTCAGACAATATTACAACAGTTTTCTCTGGAGGTTCTTTAAGCGCTCATTATTGAACACTTCCAGTATAAAAACATTGGCAGAAAAATTCTCATTTGAAGTGTAGTTTGTTGATAGTTTTACCAAAACTGTATTTTTTTTACTTCAAAGCTGAGTGGGATTTTTTCCCTGATGACAAAGTAAAGATAATTAAGGGTTTCAGTTACCATGTAATTACAAGGTAATTCCACGGTACTGACCTTGTTCTGGTATATTGAATAAATAGTGGTACTTGCTACGATACCACAGTTCTGATAGAACAAAAGTCATTTTAAAATCAATTGAGATCTCAGTAAATATTTTCTGAAGTTCTTAAATCCATTTCCTAAATTATACCTAAACATATGTAAATATTTTTTTTAAATGTACATTAAATGAAATATATTAGCAGTATGCCTTTCACTTTATGTACTCTATGACCATTAAACTTTAGTGTGAGTTTATATACGTCTTTTTAACATTAGGAGACCGCATCATTCTAAAATAAATGCATCAGTGGAGTAGGTCGCTGGTTGGTTTTACTTGTACAGTCAAATGTACAACTATAAAGTATTATTTCATAGTCTCTCTGGCATCTGGATGCATTGGCAAAGGAAATTTATTGTTCTGGAGAAACAGAGGACTGGAAATGTGTCGGAAGGGTTTTGAACACCGGATTTGAAATATGATCCGCTGCACAGAAGGATAAGGTTATTGAGGTCAACATGAATTTGAACACTTTAATATACAAGGCTGGTACATAATTTAGCCGTTAAATGACCAATGTGGAAAATTCTATAATTTTAATAAAGTATTTGAAAAAAATGTAAACAAGATTTTTTTGTTATTAATAAATTAATAAAATTATTAATAAAAAAATGATAAACCTGCAGTAATTAAATGTTTCTAAAAGGATGAATGAAATCTTGGCTACAATAAAAAGATAGAACTCACTCTTGTTTTATGACGCATGGTGAATTTAAGGCTCTGTTGTTCCGCTGAAGAGTTTTCCTGCCTGGACAGTGTTTATGGACCTCCAAGCCTGTGCTGGGACAGATAGGGACTAAGCTGGCATGTCTGAAAGTTTTGGATGGACACAAAAGAGATGGACAATAGGGTCTGCAGGTTCTGATGCCAGATGGCAAAAATGAAATTCCTTGTGAGGAATTGGTGCTGCAGATTTGAGCGGTTTGCAGTTTGTCAGAGGGAGATGATCACAACAGCAGCAGTGCTGTTTGGTTGCTAACTGGTGAAAGGCATTTGAAGAGGAAAGAGCTTTTAGAGTGAGATCAAAGTCAGTGAAGATAAAGAAGTTACTGTAAACTTTTTGAAAGTTTTTTTTTTGGTAATCAAAAGATCAGATCTCTCCTCAATTCGGAAAGGTAACTTTAGAGAAAAAGTGGTCTGCGAAAATGTGAAAAAGCAGATGAAATTCAAAGAGATTCCCGAAGAAACTGCTCTTGATCCAATTATTGCAGCTGACATCAGGAGAAGCGTTTGAAGATCCTGTTAGAGCCAGACTGCTTCACAGTGACCTCACAGACTTTCCAATTAAATTCAAGACAAAAGCTGCTTCTTGATTTCACCGTTTTAACATACGTTATAAACAAAAAAATATAATTTTCTCTCTTTATTTAGACGAAATGCATTTTAATAGATATGAGGTTCGATATTTTACCTAAATGAAATGCCTTCAAAGAGTAACAGTGAAGTACAGCGGAGTAAGAGTGAAGTAACAGTGGAGTAACAGTGAAGTACAGTGGAGTAACAGTGGAGTAACATTAAAGTACAGCGGAGTAACATTAAAGTACAACGGAGTAACAGTGAAGTAACAGTGGAGTAACAGTGGAGTACAGTGGAGTAACAGTGAAGTACAGCGGAGTAACAGTGAAGTAACAGTGGAGTAACAGTGAAGTACAGTGGAGTAACAGTGAGGTACAGTGGAGTAACAGTGGAGTAACAGTAAAGTACAGTGGAGTAACAGTGAAGTACAGTGTAGTAACAGTGAACTACAGTGGAGTAACAGTGGAGTAACAGTAAAGTACAGTGGAGTAACAGTAAGGTAGAGTGGAGTAACAGTGAAGTGGAGTGGAGTAACAGTGAAGTACAGTGGAGTAACAGTGAAGTACAGTGGAGTAACAGTGAAGGGCATTCAAAATGCAGCAGCAAGAAAAAGGAGAGAAAGTATTGGAGATGAATGTGTTTTTTTCATTCAGAAGTTAACAAATTATAAAGTTAAAAAATATAACGGGAATTGCTCTTGAGCTTTAATAAAATAGTAATTGAAGAACAAATCTAATTTTTGGAAAAAACTTTTGAAAATTGGCATTAGTAAACTTTTGAATGCAACTAAGCTTTTTGTTAATCACACCCGCATTCCTAATATGTTCATTTCAGATCTCATTCTGGTTTGTTCAGCTTGAGCCAATGATTCGTGGATTACATTTTCACAATATATTCCGGTAGAAAAAGAAAGAGCAAGAGAGGAACACCACTTTTGCAAACTCGCCACGCCAACGCTGTTTCAAATCTGCTAAATTAAAAACCCATCATCGTTTCCCCAAGTAGCTGTCCAATGATGCTTGAGGAGCACAGCGCCGCCAACTTTTCCTAAAAGCTTGGAGTGAGCCTCAGAAAAAAAAGTCACTCTTTACGGCCGCAAGTTTAGTTTTTTCGTGTAAATGTGACCTAAAGCACCCCGAATGAATTCAAAATACAAAAAAAAATACTTTTTAAAGAATAAAAAATGATTTACCTTAATAACATGAAAAACAAACTAAACTAGAAACTAAGACAAGACGAGGCACAGGGCATCTAGAAAAAATGTCAAACTGTCCCTTGTAGTAATGACTAATGAGGCCGTTTTTGAAGCTTTGAGAATTTTAGAGAATGGCTCCCACTTCAACCATGGCTCAAAGCCTGCTAACTTAATTGTCATTATTGCAGATAAAATTCCATCCAAGACCAAACTGTTTAGTTTAGACCCACTTTGCATTTCAGTGGAGCAGCACCAGGACCAGCCAAGTGTATTTGGGAATGAGAACATAAAGGTGTGGCGTGAGAGATGAATCAAATGTGTGAGTCTCACGGCCGATGCGTGAGAGTTGGCAGCCCTGGAGTTATGAGGCGATGCATCCAAATCCCTAGGAGGAATTCCCACCCTAACCCCTATCTACTAAAAAACTATACAGTGCGGCACTATGTAGTGCCCTGGATTTTCAAAGTAATTCAGACACCATGCTCAGTAATTTTTTTTTTTTTTTTTTTAACGGCGGACATGACGCCATCGACGTCTTAAAGTTAATTGTAATATGAGCGTTTTGCAACAATTATTTATGAGCCCACTGTCTACTGAAGATGAAAACGTTAATGATTGATTAAAAATACATTTAAATACATTATTTTGGCAAAAAAATGTTCAGACGCAATGCATTGTGGTCTATATTCACCAATCCAGTGAACCATCGATGCACACTGGTTTTTCGCAAAGACATCTGGGACATTTCTAGGGCACTAGATTTGGGAATTGTCGATTCGGACAGCACTACAAAATGGCGAACGCACTATATAGTGCACTCTCTCAATGTTTTCCAACCTTTTTGAGCCAAGGCACACTTTATCCTTGACAAAAATCCAGCAGCACACCAGCATCCAAAAATTAAAAAAGGAGAAACTTATAGTCTGTATTGATGTACAGTCCCTCCACAATCTCACATGCATTTTCGTGATAATTGTGGCAGAAAAAGCTGCAACTGTTTTTTCTAAAAGATTTAAAAATAATAATAAAAGTTAAGTTAGTTTTCCACAATAGTTTTCAACTAAATTATTTGAAATTTTACCCTGGTAGTTCTTTTTCCCTCCAGTTTATTAACATGCAATTGTATGTAACCTCACAAAAAAACAAATATATTCTTTCTAAATAGTTATTTATTTTATGTTGGGGCAAAGGTAACTGTAATTTTTGAACAATTATATGATCACAATATGTTTGATACATTTTTACACAAAAAGACTAACATTATATTTATGTTTTCTGTAGCTACACAAAAAGTGAACATGTTGAAGTTTTATTAGTTTTTCTCTTGTCCTAATCAAAAATAAAGTCTTGGAAAACTTTTACAAAAATGTTTCTATTTCTTTTTAGATGATTAAATTGTTTCAATTTAGTTTAAATGTGTCTGTTGGCCACTTCACCTTAATCCTGTTTCTTAAATGTTGTTATTACTTCTTTTAAATTTAACATATAAAATAATCCAGACTTATTAGAAAAGTGTTTCAGTTAGAAAGATGACTTGGACCAAACTCTGGGATATTTGGCTGTTAATAAACACAAACCTTGAAGGAGAACTCTTCTGATTTCGTCAAGAAGATTTAAAAACTGATGTGTGTTCGTTGTGGCTTCAAGACGTTCAACAGGGAAGACTCATTTAGCCTCTTCCTGAGGTCAAAGGTCAACACAACTCTAGTTGTGATTGTAGAATTAAGCTGGCGGCATGAGTGTAAAAGGTTGATTGCTGATATTGTGGGAAAATGTGAAAATTACTTTTCTACAAAACAGCCGGCAAGGTGTCGGTCCTGTGGCCGTTCCATAATTATTTCAAAGCTTCTTTTGGATTTCTCCAACATAAATCTTTTGGTTTTGTTAGTGAATTTTGAAATATTTTTTGAGCCTCAAAAGAAATTTTGCCGAAATTCATCTTTTGGGATTTTTTCTTTCGTTGTGATGTCATTTTTGTTTTTTGTTTTTTTCATTGGGGAGGTGAGGGTGGCCTCAAAATTTTTCCCTTAAATACAAATGAAGAAAGAAAAATTGTGAAAACAATCTGGTCTTTGCTGGACTTGCCTTGGACTGCTGAGGGACATGATGAATATAAAATTCTGCACAAACTCTTTAGGAAACTGCAAAAGTTGGCTAAATGCTAAATGTTAGCTAAAAAACATTTAGCAGATCATTTAGCAAAGGTTAGCTAAAAAAAAAAACAAGCTAGCCACACAACAGGAAGTTAAACTTTTAAGCATTTTTATTTAGAATTTATAAACTCCAATGTGGGATAATGTGTTTTGATTAAATAAAAAGGAAAAGTCCACATTTGATAAAGTTACAGACGATGGATCTGAAGGCATTTAAGCCCATGTGGCCTGATGGAAATGTGTTTATGCTTCAGCTTTGTGATCAGCACGCTGGAGCTGATGGTGGCAGAGGACTACATGATTGTGTACCTGAATGGAGCCACACCCCACAGAAGGATGCCCGGCCTTGGCTGGCTGAAGAAATGCTACCAGATGATTGACAGAAGGCCTGTATTGTTTTTATATACGTCACCGCTCATTTTGGGATGAATTATTAAGCTGCATTTGTCTCATCTGAGAATGCAGCACAGATAAACTAACATGACGTTGTGTGTTGTGTTCAGGCTCAGGAAGAACTTGAAATCCTTTATTATTCTGCATCCATCATGGTTTATCAGGACCGTTTTAGCCGTTACCAAGCCATTCATCAGGTAGGAAATATCCCACTGTCCCCCACTGTTTGTTGTGCATGTTTTGTTCAGAAATGACATTTCACAAATGAATAGTTAACTATAAACAGAAAAAAATGGTTTAAAGTTTAAAGTTGATGCTTTTTTGGGGGGAATTTAGATACGACTCTGGTCTGAATCTTGAATTATCAGCTCCAGCTAGTTGTTACAGTTTTTTTAAAGCATACATTTTTAATATACATTACCTGCATAGCAATTAGTCGACACATTTAATTTATGTTGACACATTTTAATAATGTTGGGTTGAATATAGGCTTTGGCGTCTTGAACAAGGACACAATAGCCAATAAGGATGGGAATTGAACCTTTGACAAACTGCATGGCAGATTGCTGGCCGTATAAGGTCCCAATTAGCTGCTATTTGAGTTTGTCTAGCAAAAACGAATAACCGTGTGAGGGTCATGCTATGGTGGCCCTGAAGTACAAATCACATCAACAACAACAAAATATTAAAGATCATAACTACAATTAAAAAAGCAAAACAAATAAAACACATTCCATTAAAGAAATCAAAACAAATTCCCAGAAATTTTATCTGGTGTTATTTACACCAGCATAAAAATAACATTTAAATTCAACTTTGAATGAACTCTAATACCGGAAATGTCGCAGGCGACTCCTAGATCAGTGTTTTTCAACCTTTTTTGAGCCACGGCACACCTTAACCTTGAAAAGATCCCACGGCACACCAGCATCCAAAAAAAAAAGAAAAAAAAAGGAGAAACTTCTAGTCTGTATTGATCTACAGCCCCTCTGCAATCTCACATGCATTTTTGTGACAGTTGTGGCAGAAAAAGCAGGAAGTTGCAGCTGTTTTTTCTAAAAGATGTAATAAAAGTTAAGTTAGAAGATTTAAAAACTTATCGGTGTTCGTTGTGGTTTCAAGACGTTTAACAACAGATCTAATTTCGCGCTGAGACGCTGTAACTTTAACCCAATGCATCATGGGAGATGTAGTGCGCAACGGCCGGAGATCGCTTCTCTGAGCTTCATTGTTTGTTCACTCGTTCCACGGTCTAACACTGGATTCTGTGGAAAGCTACACCGCTAAAGACGAGCTTTAGCTGTTATTTTTGTTGGAACTGAGAGACTTTAGGAGCTAAATTGGTACAAGGAAGTGAAGACTTTAACCACTTCTGATTGGTCAGACTGATGACACGTGATTAAGCCCCCAAGAATGATTGATGGAGACAGTTAAAAGGGCGGGACTTTTCCAAAAAACAGCTGAAGCTGCGGCTAAATCGCGGTACCGTCATTCTTATCAAAGTGTCTTTGATAAAATAAAATAAACAAAGAAAAAAGTATTTCAAAAAGTAATCAGCTGAATCTGTCGTAGGTAAAATAAATAAAGAAAAAAAAGAAAATGGCTTTTCGTATCTGCTTTGCACTGATGGGTAACACAATACTAACAAAAAGTGTATTAAATTCCAAAGCTGCTTTTGTCTGCTGTTTTGTTGATTTGCACGAACACTTCACTTCTAAAAAGTGTTGCAAATCAGTGTGAGGCTGTTTTTTTCTGATTCAGAATCCGCTGGAATTGTGTTAATTAGGTAAATGCCTGAAGAGTTACAGTAGTGGAAAAAACTGTAAACCCAAGAGCTAAAGCTTCTGGCTTTAAGGGTTAACATCTAAGGGAATGAGCAGCATAAACAGGCATTTTAAACAATGAGGGGAAAAAATAATCAAATTCTGCACATCCTTAGTAAGCACTTCAGTAACTACATAGTCGTTGCAGCACTTTAAAAACAAAACTCTGCCTGGTTTCTTTTGTCGTAGTGCCAAGTTCAGCAGTAAGATTAAATATGTGAACAGTCTGGATGAACTACAGCAGCTCATCCCCATGGATTGTGTCCAGATCCCTGAATGCATCATTAAGTAAGTCCCTCCAAGTCCCTGAACTCACCAACACCAAGCAGCACAGCTACCAGACCCGCTGTAATGACTTTATCCTCATCTTTCTATTTGAACTCTCACCTTTCTAGAGTCGACAAGGAGCTGAAGGAAGCAGCGGAGAACTCCAAGTAAGCATCCGCTCCCTCGACCCTCATTACCTCCTCAGTGGAGGCGGGAGCACCTGAGTGTTGGTTTATTACAGGATTCTCATTTTCAGCTGAGACAGGGAGAAGAAAAAAAAAGTCACCAAATCTGCTAAATGCTTTGCTTTCATCTCATTTATCAATACAGTAGAATAAACGAGTCCATCCGCAGCGCATGGCGATCCATTACACCAATAATAAACACGTGAAAAACAATCTTTAGACTTCAAACACTAATCACCGGCTGGCTAATTGTGTTCTGAATTATAAGTTGCATGGAACTGTAAAGCCCACCCCCGTCTAACGACCTCTCCATTTGTCTCCTCCCGCTCCAGGATGAACAGTTTTCTGCAGGGGAGCGAGCCGGCAGCAGCCAGCCGGACAGAGTGAGTTGTCAAAAATGCTAAGAAGAGCCCACGCCGGAGATAAACGGCCGCCACCGCTGCATAAAACACGCCCAATCCTAAAAAGTTTCTGCTTTGTTCCAACACCCTCTACAGCAGACAAGATGAAGCTGGAGCCAGCCGCTCATAAAAAAAAAACCACCCAGCCCCAAACCAACCCCGGATGGATCATTGGACACCTCCGCTCTCAAGCGTCTCAGCTGTAACGAATGGTCAAAGCTAAAGTTTGGAGTCGAATGTGAACGCATCTCACAGTCACAGCACTCCTGCTGAGGATTAGATCGTCAGGCGAGACGCCTGCCAGCATCCGCACAGCAACATCATTGTTCACTTTAGGGTAGAAAATGCAATTACTCACCAGACAGTGAAGCGCACTGAAACCCATTTGTTCATCCTGTACAGAAGTGCATGATGGGAAACGAGCATTTCACCCCTTTACTGTTTAGGTTTGTTGTACCAAGAGGCGTCTTCTGTGTCAGCAGTTTAGATATCAAGTGTTGACTTCAATCATCTTTCCCTTAAACGACGACATTAATCTATAAAGAAGTTATTTAAATTTATATCAAGAGGTGAGTAAAATGCAGTGTGACGGCATTTATTTATTTATGTTTTTCGGCCTCGACATGCAGGCGTGTGGGATTTGTTTTATTTTATGAGCTAAAAACAGCAAAACTCTCAGTTGGATCACCAGGAAGAAACATCAGATAATGATGGAATCTTAACGAAGCACAACATCCGTCTGTGTGTGACCGTGCATGTGTGTGACCGTGCATGTGTGTGCGTGTTGCTGCATGTCCTTTCATCACATCACTGGTGGTCCTCTTAGCCAAGTGTCTTATATATGGAGTTGCAAAAATACAGATAAGGATTACTGTCTAATTGTTCAATAAAATAAGCTAAAGATGGAGTTTGGTTGTTTTTTTCCCCCCTCTTTGTTTTTATTTCAACACAAAAACACATTCTTAAATTTAACAACAAATCAGGATGTCTAAGAGAAAAAAAAACAACAACCAGAAAGCATTAAATTGTTGCTAAAACTAACACAAACACGTGTAAGAAATACAGAAAAAAGAGCAGAAATTAAAAATAAGTCCAGATAGAAAAAATATTCTACAGGGGACATGAACATTTTTGTTATGGTATTATTTTGTTAGATTTTTACTCAAATTTTCTGCTTTGAATGAGAGACCTGATGAAAGATATTTCTGAAACTCTTAACTTCCGGTTTGAAGCAGGTTAAAAAAACATCTTGGGACCAGATTAGTTGGTGACTTGTTACCGTTGGGTGTATTAGAGAACTGGACTGATGGAGTGTGAGGTCACCCATAGAAAATGACTTATTTAGGCTCCAACGATATGAAGTTGCCATTTATTGGGATACCATATTGCCATATTGGAGCCAAATGTAGTCAGTGAGCGCTGACTGGTCCTAGTCGGTCCGCGTTAACGTTGCTGTGGCAACCGCTCTTAGAGGCTCACAATTGAAAGCTGGGTCGGCAGAATCTGTCAAACGTTTTAAACGTTCGACATGGAGGCCAGCTGGCACCACCTACTTTTATTAAGGGATCTGATTGGTCAGTTTATAACTTTTACCACAGAAAGACAAATAGAATCAAGAACATGTTTAAAAAAAGGTAACTGCAAGAATAAATATAACAACTGAGTAAAAGCTGTTTATTTTGAATAGAAGTCTGGGATTTTGGCTTCTTGGAGCAAAGAGGTACTTCCTATTTGGAACGACTCAGTCCAGTTCTCATATACAGTCAGTGCTCGTTATACAAACAGATCGAGTCTATATGCTAACAAAGCTAATAAAGTAATTCAAATAAATGCATGGAAAAACAAAAGCTACAATTGAAGAATCGCCTGAGGTTTTATTCTACTGTGGACAGATTTATTATTCTGGTAGATTGTGAGGGGATTTGTCATGACCCTTATGAATATTTTTTTGATTAAATTTTATAAAACAGAGAAAAAAAAAGTCCCCTTTCGGCCTTTAAAAAAAGATTGCTCTGCAGCAGATCTGTGGACAGATATTGGTTGTATATGCGGCTCTTTATAAATAACTCTGCACGTCTCATTTAGCTGAGCTCAGTCAGTGAAGGATAAATAAGTCTGTCCCTCAGGGCAGGAGGAGATGAACAGGACAGAGCAGGGAGGAGAGGAGAACCTCCAAGAAAAAAAAAAAGAATTTCTGCTTCATCTGAACGTGTAGCTTTCGTCGTCGTACTCCAGCTCGTCTTCATTGTCCTCCCCCAGCTGGCCGTACCGGAACTTCCTGTACACTGTGCCGTCTTTCCCCATGTAAACAATGTCCTCGTCATCTTCATCGTCATCGTCGTCATCGTCTTTGCTCCCCAGGCGTCCGACGTCGACCAGCTGGTCCTGGAAACGGCCTCCGGAGGAGCTGGCCGGCCCGCTGTAGGACGCCGTGGAAGCAGAGCTGTAACCGCCCCCAAACCTTCCGGAGCCCAGCTTCTCGTACCCGCGCGGGGGGAGGTCGGACTGTTTGCCCTTTGACCTGGAGTGCCTGATCAGCAAGATGACTCCCACGAGTGCCAGCACCAGCAGGATGCAGGCGATGATGAAGATGGTGAGGTTTCCTTGAGCCTCCTCTTCCTCCTCGTTCCTGAAGGGCAGGTTGGTGCTGAGGACGCACTCTCCTGCAGACGAGAAGAGCGAGTCCGGACACAGACGAAGCAGCATTTACAGGCCTATCTGAAGGGCAGATAATGAGGTGCTTTCGTGCCGCCAACATTCAAAGAGCACTCTGCCAATTTAAGCTCAGTTTTCTCAGAACGAGACGTCTGATCAACAACTGAAGGAGGTCGTGCATCTTCTTCAGAAAAGAAAAAAAAAGACTGAGATATAGAGCGGTGAAGTGGATCTTTTGTGTTCAAATCCTCCTCCTACATAATAGTTTGGAGGTTTTCTTTGCTTTGGGTGAGCGGAAAACCGACTGACTAATCAATCTGAAGGATAAGAGCTGACCTGCCGCTGAGGCGGTGAAGCGGAATGACGGTTTAGGTGTACAGATAAACGGAACTGAACGAGGGATGAAGGCTCTTTTCAAATAAAAAAATGAAAACGCTTCATCAAAACGTGGAAGCAAATCCACATCAGAGAACAGGAACCTAGTATGCAGCAACACTACTTCAAATTTTTTCACAAATATTTATTACTAAATTGTTATGGAATTAAATATTAGATGACATTTCTGCAAAAACTACAAATACGCTTTAAGAGGTTTTGCAACAACAAAAAAAATCTAAATTATTTAATTGTCCTTTTTAATTAAATTATTTGCTTAGGCAGTAAGTTAGCATTAATGAACTTTATGGAACTTATAATGGAAAAACAATGTTCCCTTTTTAAAAGTAAATGTAATTTTAGACGGATAAATCACATAATCCTAAAATAGTTAGAATACTTTTGTAGAACATTCAATAATTCGTTTTTTCTTTTATTAAAACAGACGAATCGATTGTGGGAAATGCAATAAAATAGGTCGATTTGTTTTTGCTAGAGGTAATGTTCATGTAGTTTATTTGTTTGTTTGTGTGTTTTTTTTCCTCCACACACAAGCTGGTAGATAAAAGTGAATTTTTCTAAGCTGTTAGAATTAACTTTAGAAGACAATCTTTACCTGACAGAAAATTAATTTAGATTTAGATTTTTAGATAAACATCCTTTGAACATAAAATGTAACAAATTTAAAAGGAGTGCTGCAGCCACCAAAAGCACACACCAACACACACACACACAAACATTTGTTTAAGGGGAAATGAACCGGCACTGATATTTACTCTTCTTTAGTATTAGTATGTGTTACCCATGTTCACACTAAGATCCAACTCTTCATACCCAGATAAAGCAGCACTCGCTCTAATCTAGAGAACACGTGTTATGCATTAACCCTTCAGCACCACACATGTCGCTGGTGACACCTAAATAACACGCTCTTTGACTACTGCAACTCTTTGACCCTTTACACAACGTGAATCCGTCGATCCTCATCAAGTGTTGTGTGACGGCACAGGCCCGCTTCTCTCTGCTTCAGAATCCACTGTAGTTACGGTAAATGTAAAAACGATGGAAAAGTTACGGTAGTTGAAAGAATGTCAACACTGGTGCTAAAGCTCCAGTGTTAAAGGACTTAATTTATTAGTGGTGTAACGATTAACCAACTTAATTGATTGATTTAAATTCCTACGATCCAACCAGATCGATCTCAGCAGAGTTGTTAACGGAATTGAATTAAATCGACCTAAATCCTTTCTAAATGCAATAATTCAATTGTAATTGATCTTGGAAAATACCATCTGAAATGAGGTATGGTAAGTTTATTTTACTATAATGGAAAAACGACCAGAACATCACAGCGAACAACACCCATGTGATGCCAACACAAAATGATCAAGCCATCATTACAGCCCAAAATTAAAACACTTTGAAATTAAAAGAAAAATGAGACCGGTACAGTGTGCTAGAATGTTCTAATTAAGTTCCCATTGGATTATTTTGATGTGGAAAAACAACAGTGGGCTGAACTTTAGGAAACTTTTGATGTAAATATTTAAAAGATTAATTAGGTAAGATAAAATTACGTCTTAATGTTTTTTTGTGTGTAAACCTTAATACTGCCCCCAGCGAGATGTTGCCCTGTCCAACAGCAACATTGCTAACTTGCAATAAAAATCATAATTCTATTCCTACAATTAATCATCGCGTTCGGGCATTTCTGTCAAAAACCAGCAGACTTTTTTTAAGCCAATGAGATTTGAATTCATTGGTCTCTGTTGCCTTTAAGGGCTTCACTTTTCGCAATATCTATTTAATGACTGAATGCCTTGGAGAAACCATGAAATTATGAGCTGCGTTTTCCCATTTCTGACTTTTAATAGGTAAAATGATCAAACCTGCTGCTGTAATGAGAGGCAAATTATTAACAGAAGAGGAGTCATAGGGTTTTTTGAATGTGAAATAAATTTTAAGAGGTTTTTTTCCATAACAATCATTTCTGTAAACATATTTCTAAACAGAATGGGACCTCGGCTGACCTCTGCTTTCGGTGCAGTTGCAGCAGTCGTGCTGTGCGGTTGCATCTTCTCCTCCATCGTCGTCGTCGTCGTCGTCGTCATGTTGGCAGCAGGGCAGACAACGCCCCCCTTCTTCTAAAATGGCCTGCTCGGGGCACGCCGTGCAGTTGAATGGACCGGCTGCCCGGCACTCCAAACAGGAGCTGTCGCAGTCCTCACACGTGTACTGCAAACCCTGTCAACACACAGCAGATACAAACAAGTTGTGCTGAACAGCACAGACAATTAATTTTTTTGTTTGCGCCTCCTCCTGTCAGACCACCTTGACCAGGTGCTTCTCAGAAGGAGCAGCTGAACTTTTTTAGAAAATGAGTAGAAGAAATTATTTCCACTCCCCGGTTCGACTGCTTCTGCTGCAATAATTGCGTCTGAAATTATGAGATTCCTCAGGCCAAAACATTAGAGGATTTGGGAAAATTATCTTAAATTAAAAAACTCCATGTACTTTTTAAATTAAAACCATCAACAGCGTTGTTACCTCACTAACGGGGTGCTGGCCCTGATCGCACATGGACTTGCAGTGGCCGTCCGACAGCTGGTATCCCGGGAAACAGGAGTCACAGAATTCCAATTTTCCTACAAAATCCAAAGAAATGAAGCTTACTTTGGCATAATTGTTTTACCTGTAACAAGAAGGATTTCTCTAAAGGAAGAAGGAAAGAAGAACGAAAACAACTGCTAGTTAAGACAGAATACTAGGTTGCCAAATGTAAAGGATGCGTCACTTTTGCAAGCATGCAACATGAATATCAAAGAAAAAACATACATCCCTCATTGTGGTGGGGGATGTGAGGGACTGTAAGATAGTGGGGGAGAGTGTAAACAAAGGAATGCTGGGATATCAACGTAGGGTTACGTCAGTGCCAACAGTCCCACCCACAACCCAGAGGTGAATTCGAACCCCCCCCCCCCCAACTGCACTGCAGAAAATATGTCCTAAAAAACAACACAGGCTTTTGATTTTTGCTAAAACCAGCATAATAATAAACGAAAGATCACTGGGAATTTTTTTACAACAGATTAAAAAAATGTATAGTTGGAGAAGGATTCTAAACAAGTGTCTGAAACTGGTAAACGTTCTCGTGAATGACTGCTCTTGAAGTGAACAGAC
The DNA here is from genome assembly GCF_053564925.1 of Oryzias latipes. Classification (NCBI taxonomy): domain Eukaryota; kingdom Metazoa; phylum Chordata; class Actinopteri; order Beloniformes; family Adrianichthyidae; genus Oryzias; species Oryzias latipes. The sequence continues at coordinate 24,597,908 of NC_136248.1, read as the reverse complement.
GGCACAGTCTTTGTTGTGCTCAGAAAGTGGGTGTGGCTTCAGGTGCACAAGCCCTAAAACTGAGCTCTCAGTGTTCTCAGCAACTGCACACAGCACTTGATGAATGTCGGAACAGATAGTCTCACCTGAGCACGTTTTGCAGCTGCTGTGGCAGGGCTCGCAGGTCTGATGCGCAGAGTCGCGGTGGTACCCCGGAGGACAGGAGGGGAGGCACCGGCCTTCCGTCCTCAAGTAGACAAGACCCGGAGAGCAGCTCAGACAGTCTTCATCCCCGCCCTCCATGCATTCGCTGCAACTAGGGTCGCACTTTTCACAAGTCCTTGAGACAGTGTTTCCATAGTGACTGCAGGGCAGATGGTGAAAGTTTTGATAGATGATATTCAATTAGATCAAAGGAGATAAGAGCTATGCTCACCCTAGAGGATATTCTCTTTCCATGCATTCTGTGCTACTCTATTATGACACAAACTGACACACATCAACTGATGCAGTCATAAAAAACAGACAGACTGTCCTTTATTATTTCTGTGAAACGTTCACAGTTCATACACAGGTTTCAGAGTACTTAAGCAACCTGGGTATCCTGTTTGCTTTCTCCTGAGTATTTAACTGCACATCAATTTAACGGCACATTAATTTAACTCTCTCCATTGCTGCACCAGGCAACACAAAGGGCTATTTAAATCTCAAGCTTAATTAGCCTGCATTTGCAAACCTGTCCAGCTGTGGATTAGTGTCTACAATGACAGTATGTGGCTGAGCTGATCTTTCATTAATCATGATTCGGTGCAACTGCACTAAATGTGATGGATGAGCATCCGGAGTGGAAGCTAAGCAGGTTAAAGTACCCGAGCTGGCAGGTCTCCACACACTCTTTGGCCTCTCTGAACAGGTGGGCTTTGCAGGTGAGGCACTGGAGGCCGTTCTTTCCAACACAGGTCTGACAGGAAGTGTGGCAGGGTTCACACTTCTGCCCGGACTCCTCCTTGAAGTAGCCTGCTGGGCACTCGTCCACACAGGAGCCATCTGTACCAAACAACAGCCACGATCCCCCAGTTAAAACACCTGGCAGAAGCTGGGCGATCTGTCACTTCATTCAATAACTCACTGAGCAGCAAATGTCTCTGGCTGCAGCTCAGGCAGTGGTCTTTGCCTGGACCCCAACACTTGTGGCAGTATTTGTGACAGGAGTGGCATTTCCCGTCACCGTCAGAGTACTGGTGGGAGGAGCACTTTGAGACGGACGGCGTGCAGCGGCTGCGGCCATCGAGCTTCCAATCGTCTCTGCAGCTGGTGCAGGCGTCGTCGTCGGGCCCGGAGCAGGTCAGACACGAATCATCGCAATCTGGAAACCCGACGACAAAACAACAAATTTTTCAGCACAACCATTGGAAACAGTAGTTGGGGGTATAAATATGACAAAAGTAAATATTAGGCAAAAAAAATTGCTAATATTTGTGAAACAACAGTAAAAGCCAAGCTAATTAAGTTTGTGCCATCTGACATTTGAAATCATAACAATGGTTAGGCTTTGGGCTTTTATTTAAAAAAATAAATAAAAAAATAGATGTCGCTGTCAGACTGGTTTTTGAACAACTTATTTTAAACAAAAAGCTTTAAGTCATAAAGTGAATGATTACAAAGTTAAGTAAGGAGTAGGCACATGAAAAATAATAAATTGAAAGAGTTTAATCATTGTGTATAAAAAATGAGCTGCGTTAGTGTGACATCAGGCACAGAAAATGCTTTACTTTCAGATCCAATGAAGTCAATTCATTCGCCATTTTTTTGTGACACGGACGCCACAGATTAATATCTGTCACTGCTTACTAATGTAAGCAGTGACTTGTCTAAGTTTGAGTCAACATTTCTATGGCAACCACTATTGGCATTCAGGAGTGAGGTTGTTGGAAGTCTACACCCCTGGTTATTGTGACAAATATAGAGAATGTGTTTTTTTTTGGCTGTCTGCGTTTCCAATGTTACACTCCCTTTCAATTTTCTTTTTTTTTTTAAATCAAAATTTATTTTTATTACCATCTTCATTAACATACATGTGATTTTAAGGAAAGACCAAACCTTCTTATCCTCTGGAGTCCCTTCCCTCCGTTTAGCAGCACAGCAGAGCCCTTTTCTTCAACATCTCCTACTTTCAGTATCAGTAGAAGCAAGCTTTGCCTACAAGACTTTGCTGTGAGGAGAGCACCATCCTCTCTTTTTTTTTGAAAAACAAAACCAGAGCGCGGCATCTTTCTCTGGGGAAGTGCCGTCGGCGCTGCTGTGGAGTTCTCGGCGTCTGACAGCTGCCTGTTAAAGGCCTCAAAAGTGCAGCTATTTCAGTCTGAGCTCCAGTCAAAAAACACACTCAGGCAGAGTAGAAAGGATAATTGAGGAAGCTGCTTCACAGGACAGAAACCACTGCATTAACTTCAGGAGCGATGTCACATTTGTCATATTTTGAGTTATGATTCACTTTAATTAGACGAGGACATTCTCAGAAGTCAGACGGTAAGTTTTAAGACCCCTTATGAGAAACCTTTAAATAAAAAAATAAGAGTACAGTCAATTGAATTTATGTTTTTCAGTGAAAAGTCATACCTTTACACTCTGCTGTATCTGCATTTCTGTATGTACTAGGCGGACAGGAAGCCAGACAGGCCCCATTGTGCAGCGTGGCCTCAGCGTCCATACAGGCATAGCAATCACTTCCACTCGGCCCGTCGCACAGCGCGCAGTCAGAATGGCAGCGCAAACACTCCCCTCGCTCGTTGTCCTCGTAGAACCTCTCGGGGCAGCTCTGTACACACAGGCCCTCGTGGAGGAGGTGATACTTCTCGCACCCTGCACATAGAAACAGCTTCAGAACTCAAATTCATTAAAACTCAGTGACCTACATTCTCCAAGAGAACTGCAAAGGGAAAAGTCAGCTATCAAACCACTCTGGAATAACGCGGACACGGTCATCAGTCACAGTGATTTAGTCCAAATAGTCAACGACTGCAAACAAGTTTGAAGAAGCAGAGAGAGAGGGGGGGGGGGTTGAAAATGCAGTCGAGTCTGTTGAAAAGACGAATATAAATGAGTTGTAAATTAGTTGTTCCTCAAGTCTTTGAGGTTTGTCCGCTTATTTCAGGTACAGCCCGGTCAAAGTTCTGCTGGCCGGGAATCATGCAAGTGAGTGTGAAGTGCATCCGGTACTTTTTCAAAACAAAAAAAAAATATTTTCCACAGTACATCATGTTTTCACTGTTTCATTTCCGCTGACCCCAGCTAGATGAGGATGGAAGGGTTGATTGTGGAAGTGAAATGTTTTGCACTGTTTGTGTGAATGTAATCCAAAGTCACTGCAGGCTGAAGGTTTGTTTACTTCCTACATAAATGGCGGGTTATCGCGTGAACCTATGTGACTTCAGAGTCTCAGGAGGTCAGCAGAGCCGTGAATCCGTAACATATAAATTTAAACTATGAGAACAAAAAATAAATGGGTTTCTTGTTTAAGTAGAAACCAAAAACAATTGATTTGTATTTCACAAAAAATAAAAAATAAACTTTATTCCCACTTGTCCTGGCGGTTCTTGCTGCCAACGTCCTTTTTTTTAATTTACAGTTGACATTTTAGAAAGCCAAAAATCGTTACATAAGGATCCAGCAACGGTGTTGCCACAGGTTTACAACGGCTTGGAACAATTTAGCCAATCACAATGAATTACATAAACAACTTGAATCGTATTAAAGGGAGCCTGCAGGTCTGTGGAAATATGAATGTTGGCCATATTTGGACTTTGGCCAGACTTTGGACATGCCTACACTCAAGGCAAATGAGCTTAATTGCAAAAGTGATTTTCTGTAATGTTTCTCAATGAACAATTTGTCCAGCTTTACAACTGGAAAGAAAATGAAAAACTCAACCATAGGCGCACACACTTGTTCATGATTGACAGATCAAATTCAAATGACCTGATTCCTATTGTGTACATTCATATGGAAGCCTTACAGATACATTCAATGAATTTGAAATCTAATTTCAAGATCTGCTGGTTAATTTTTTTCAAATCTTCTCTACTTGTTCACGGACATGGAGACGCTTCATGGAATGTGGGAGGAACCCGCAGTTTGTCACGCATCCACAAAGAGAACATGCGATGAAAAACCTGATGGAATTTGAACCGGTGCGGAGCGACAGTGCTAACCACTACACCATTGTGCACCCCAAAGCCAAAACACAATATGAATAAAATAAATATTTAGAGGTAAAAAGTGATGCACTTCCCTTAAAAAACAATAATATATGAAGGCACAGCTCGTGCAAAACAATGTTTAAACATTATAAAAAAAACAAGGTTTTCTCAACAAATCTCTTTTTGGCAGAACAAGTCAAACTACATTCTTCATGTGTCTCTACAGGGTGGTTCAGTGAGGACAAGGTGCTGGACTGTGTGTCACCTGCAGAAAACATTTGTCACAGAGGCAGAAAACCAACATTCAAGCACGCTCCTGTCTAAACTGTGATGACATTTGTGCTGCTGGCGATAAATAAAGTGCACAAGCGTTGTATATAAGACGTTAACATTTATGGGTCTAGTTTTCGTACCTGTACACTGTCCAAGGGCGGTGCACTCCTGACATGCTGTGGGACACTGATGGCACTGACGGTCCCGCGCAGTGTGTCCTTCAGGACACTCTTCCACGCACTGATGCTTGTGCAGGAGGAGAGGCTCCTCACATGCCAGACAGTGGGTGGCGTTCTTCTCGCAGGACACACAGCCGGGCGCACAGCTGCGGCACAGCTGGCCTACAGGATACCCCCTGTCGGGGTTCAAACACACCAGAAGATCTAAACGTACGGAAGACGCTGAATAAATGCAACAGGCTGCATAACCCAAGTTGTTCTGGAAATCCACACCCTGGACATGCACAGGACATAAAGAACGCAGCAACGCTGCACTAATGCGGCCTTGTGTGTGTCGACGTGTCAAGGAGTGTTTTATGCTTGAGAACAAGATCAAATGAGCTGACATGAATGCCGCGGGGGTAAACAACAAAATCGACACGTTGCTCATTTGTTAGGGGAGAGCTAATCATTTATTCAGCTTTTTGTGCCAGAGCTTAATTAATGTTAACAATGCAGTTTGGTGCAACAGCAAAATACAATGCATATTTGACAGAGCAGCCATGTGGTCAGAACTGTAAACAGAGCTGCAGAACATATGACAGCTTTCATTCTAAAGAACACAAGTTTTAGAGTCTTTAGTGTGGCTCAATCGTGAGTTTGAACCCTCAACCTTCCAGTTTCAGGGCAGACACTCTACCACAATTTATGGCAACATGGATGTGTTTAAGTACCTAAATATATGACAAAATAAGATTTGGAAAATCAATTTGAGTTTAGGTGGTAAAAAAAGATCATGCAAAAATGTATTTGATATTGTTTTCAGTCTTCTGAAGAAGCTGTTGCCTTTAGTTATTTTTTAAAATCTTTTTTCCCATAAGAGACTTTAAAGCAATTTTATAGTTTTGAACACCTTTTTTTTTTTAAAGCTTTTTCTATGCTACTTTGTGGAACTCCCCTCAGTGTAGTTGCAGGAAAAGTATACAGTTTCCCCTTGCTACATCTGACCATCTTTTACAGTCTTGCGGATGGTTTAATTGCAATTTTATGTGCTTTTTTTTATAGGTTCTGATTCGCTGTAGACCTTGTCAATCAATTTCCTACTTACAGATGTGTACAGCTTGCCAAATCTTGGATCAAGAGCAGATATTTGTTTTCTTTCAACAATACTGGACTTATTTTACGAAAAAGTTTTGAACTTTGAGAGTTTAATTGCATTTTTAGAAGTTTATGGCATTTTTCTGAAAAAACGTTTACTGAAGAACAGAAGCGTTAGGATTGACTGCTGACCTGACGCACTCCTGAACACACTTTCCATCCTGCAGGAACAGCTGAGCTCTGCGGGAGTTCAGGCAGCGGCTGCACAGCTCAGCGTCCACGCACTGCAAGCAGCCCGGAGGGCATTCCTCACACACTCCGCTCAGTCGACTGGCAAAGAAGCCCGTCGGACACTTTGACACGCATGTCTGCTGCAAGGTCAAAAATCTCCCTGCAGGGGAACAACAAAAGCATTAACTGCAGCACAAAAAAGGGATAAAAATCAGTTAACTTGCAAAAAAATAAAAAGGTAAACTTCTGCTGCAGGTCTGAGAGCAAACGTGTGTGGCAGACCGTTTGCACACTTTGTGCACTGGTTTTTCTCGTGTCCAGAGCAGGACTGGCAGGATGGATGACAGTCCTCACACGCTCCATCGTCTGCAGAGAAAACACCTTGATGAGCGAAAAAAAACCACACTCACATGCTGAGGGCACACAGACAGAAAATGAAAATTCACAACAAACGCAATCTGAGCGTCAAATTGGCCAAAAAGGTGTTCATAAACTTGACGCGTGTTGAAGGACCTAGATCAAAGGTTTCAGACACATTTTCCGTCACACCCGAATTTTTCCAGATTAGACAAGGTTTTTAAATCTGGAGGTTAAAATACTGTCAGATATTTCAGCTGCTGTACAGAGTAATCATTGTGCTCAGCTTTGGCTCCTAAAGGACACACTTAGCTCATCCTTCTAATGCAATGTTCCCTTCGCTACATCACACTTCACCTTTCACAGTCTCGCTGTTTAACAGATTTTGCTTGTTTTTTAACACAGTGCACTGTGTTCTGCGTCCTAATTGGCTGGAGATATTGAGATACTGTCAACCAATCTCCTCTGTGCTGTGTCTGTGCTCTCCTGTCCAGTATGGTCGTTTCTTTAAAAAAAAAAAAGAAGAAATTTGCATAGCAATTGGCAACAGGTTTAAAACCATATTAGATGACATCATCAACTGAGATTGCTCATGTTGTAACTTTCATGCTTTTTCTTTTCTTTTTTTTTTGCAAGACTTGCTTAAATGTTTGATCGCTTTGATCGATGGACTTATGTTCTTCAAAGGTTTAAACTAAATGTTAATGTCTGTCTGAGAAAAGTGCATAAAGTGTATCGTGAAAGGTTTGACAGCCTTAAAACATCTGTAAGTTTACTGTGGATTTCAACCATTGCAGGTTTTTCTTTGTAAGATGAGAAATGAGGGATCACTGTGGACTAAACGGTTACAAAGGATGTTTGTGGCTGAAACATTCAGCACCAACGTTAACTCTATACAGACCGGGGAGTCCTAAACAGTTAAAGCTAGCGTCACGTAAAGTTTCCTAAAGTTTTATCACTAAGATTCAAAGTTTAAGAATATCTTTACTTCGGCGTGTTCATTTCCGCCCTTCGAGTTGACCTTCCATCAGAGTTCACTTCCCATAATTAAGATGTCTTTGGCTCACGGTAATTACCACGTTGTTTTAAACTCTGCTCGTGAAGGGAACAAAACGTCCTGCATACACAGGCAATTACTTCAAAATCGGTATCTGTCCAACATTCATTTCGCCCCCGGTGCTTAAGTTGCTTCAGGACTCGGGAACAGTGGCCCGCAGACCAATTACCCTCCCTCCACCCCAAACCCCTGCTTCATTAAAGGCGCACAGACGGGGGATTAGTGGAATATTTGCATTAGTCTCACCGCTGAGAAATGTCTTGATGGGACAAGCGTCGTAGTCAGGGACGCACTGTGTGATTTCCAGCATTTTTCCCTCCTCACAGGACAGACAGTCGTCTTCTTCTGGGCCGCTGCAGGTATCGCAGTCTGTATGACACTCTTCACATTCGCTGGAGTCTTCATCGCCATAGAAACCATGGGGACACACCGAGACACACTTTCCATCTAGGAAACAAGTTTAGAAAAAGGCTAATATATCCAAGTTATCCGGAGAAGATTATCAAATTGGGCTGTTAAGCAAATTCTGAAATAATGTTTGTATATTTTGACATATTTTTAAATCTGGTGCCTCAAAAGAACCAAGTGTAAAGCCCAGACTAAGAGAGGTTCAGCATCATGTGACTGAGAGGATAATTAAAACTTTTGACACAATTTAGTTCAGGAGAAAATTAAATAAAAATAAAAATCAGCCAATACCATGAAGCAGAAATAAGCCACTCAGTTTTGTAGTCTCACCAGATAAGAAGAGGTCGGTTTCGCACCAGTAACACTCATGTTCATCACAGCTCACACAGTTTTCATCACATGGAACGCAGCTCATCTCCTCCTCCACGCTGTACGTCTTCGCCGGACAGTTTCTGTAGCAGCCATCCTGAAAACTGATAAGACAAGGAGCAGTCGACACCTGCAGTCAAACGGACACAGAAACCCACACTGCCCTCGTGGCAACAAGAAGTCTTTTTATTCAGCTTCAAGAGGGAAATGGAAGGCAGAGCGAGCGCAGAGGTGAGATCACACATGGCAACAGCATGGCACACGGCCTTACTTGTAAAAGCCGTCAATGCAGGAAAGGCAGTGCCTGGGGTTATCTGTTGAAAGCACACAAAGAACTCAGCTCTCCTTTAAACTAAGTGGGAAAAGCTCTGGTCTGCAGCGCTCTGACAGTCCAGCTCAGTCTCCTGCAGCCAACACTAAAATGAGCTTCAACTTACACAAGACACACTTCTTGCAGCCTTCTTCACAAGCCATGCAGTCATCGTAATCTGGGTCCTCCACCTCTCCTGAAAACAGAGACAATACAGAACATGAAAAGCAAAAACATGAAGAAGACTTCAACAAACAGAAGTGTAACAACAATAACATGCTAAAAGTACCTTCTCCACACTCTAGCTTCATGCAGCGGCCGTCAGAGAGGTAGAAGGAAGAGTTGCACTGCAGACAGCGGCTGGAACTGGTGCACAGCTGACAGTGCTGAGAGCAGGGCTCACAGGTCTTCTCTGTGTGGAAGAAGGCCTCGGGGCAGGTTTCCAAACACAGGCCCTGATGCAAATAACGCTCCATTCCAAACTTATCTGGAAAACCAGGTAGAATTCACAACAAAACGTGGAAAATGGACTCCACAGTCTACCTTTTGAAGTGAAGATGATGAGCACAATGTAATGTCTAGACTTCCTCATGAGCTCACTTAGATCAGAAACTTTGGACACATTTATTTTGTCTTCTGGAAAAGAATTTGTTTTAATTTGGCACATTTCTTCTGGCTAGGAACCCCTTAAATCTGAAGGTTTTGGACTGTGATAAGCCAAACAGACTATAGCCATCCTAGCTGCAGTGCAACAAACAGCTAGGATGACTTCTTCAACATTTACCTGGTGAAATTTATAAGCAAGTCTCCTGTGTTTCTTAGAAAAACACAACTTCTTTGAATGTCAAGACGCTTAAGATTGTTTTTCTTGTTTCCTTTTAAAAAAAATATTTATATCAAGGAGCAGTGGATGCAGTTAACTATTTTGGGACAGAAATGTTGCACCTTAAAAATCAATCACCTTAAAAACTAGTCGTCCTGGTATCCAAATTCATTAATGCGGTCCTGCAGGCCCTTCAACCATTAAACATTAAGATCCAGATCAAAGTTGAAGATCACTGCAATTTTATCCAGTTATTTTTATACGAGTCTTAGTGAAATAAAAGCAGAACACGACATAAACGTCTCCCAAGAGAAGCAAACCGCCCAGTGTGTTTTGGATCATTTGGTACTTTTCTGAATCCCTTCTTACCCGTGTCACAGCTGGTGCAATTGGAGGGGCCTGCATCTACACATGTGGCACAGGTGTGGTCACACAGGTGACACCGTCCACCTGACGGATACTTGCCTTTGCCACACGCCTCCAAGCATCTGCCCTCATCCAGAGCACTGCAGCCAAGCAGGAGAAAAATCAATCAAACCGCCTCAACTCCTTTACATCCCAGCATTCAACGTATGGCCTATTCACACAGCTGGGTGAGTTATGTGTATGTGTCGAGTTTTTATGTGCTTTTATGTATTCATTACTATGTTAGCTTGTTTAACTACTATTTACTTTTATCTTTCTTCAAAGTGTAGATCAGCGTGTAACTTACTGTGCGGACGCGCAGCTGATGCATTCTTGACTGTGCGGCCCTGTGCACTTCAGACACGCTGGGTCACAGGGGTGGCAAACCCCATCACTGTCCGGATACTCGCCTGCTCGGCAAACAGATGCTCAGATTCAGATATAAGAAAAGGCTTCACGCCAAAACCAAACAAAAAAATCTTAGGGTTGTTTGCAAAAGTACCGTATTTTCACAACTATAAGGCGCACTTAAAAGTCATAAATTTTCTTCAGCCAGCAGGGGGCGCCCTTTGAGCCGGTGCGCCTACTGTGTAGTCGTTGGTCGCAAAAGAAGATGGAGTGAGGAAGGGACAGAGACGTAAAGGCCAAGGGGAACCTAACTGCAGAGCAACTGTCCGCAATTTAAAATTGTCTATGTTTCTTCTATGTCATAACACTCAACCATTTAAGAAAGGCAGGGATAAGCAGAGAAGCAGGTTGCTCACTGCCGTTAACGGCACCATTGCCCATTTACCATGAATTCACAGGTGTAACAACATGAGGGTCACTTCTCTTCACAGCCACCTAGCTCATGGTGTGGAAATCAACACTTCCTATCAGTCTTAGTGGCCATAGGCGGGGTTAAGGCCCGGGTCCCAACACTTGTTAACAAGATGGCTGAAGCCCTGTTTGAACTGCAGCTATCAGCTGCGCGGAGGAAAATAAAAACTCAGATTTGCTCCCGCTGTTTTTTTTTTTTAAAACACACATTGAGTTTTTGAGTGTGTGCTTTAAGCTGCTGTTTTCGCTAGCGCATATAGGGAGGAGAAAAGCAGAGAGACTGACGCAAGCCTGTGTGTGTGTGTGTGCTGAAAGCAGTTGCTGGTGCATTTGTAGTAGGGAAGAAAAGAGACGCAACGGCACGCGCGGCGCAAGCCTGTGTGTTGTGTGTCTTTAGCGCCTGTGTTTGTGTAGGATAAGGTGGAAGGGACACAAGAGCGCGCAAGTGAGTGAGCATTCAGTTTGTGTTACTCAGTTAGGGAGAACAGTAACAAAAAAAGTTTCCTCTAAAAGAACAGTGACTGGAGTTTTTATTAACCCACTCTAGAGGCTCCGAACGGGGGTTAATGTGCCCACGCCTTAACACCCAGTGCGTCTTTTGTATGTGTCAAAGACGGAAAAATCCCCCGTGACTGAGACCGCGCCCTACCACCCAGTGGACCTAATGGTCATGAAAATACAGTACAGAGTTATTGCAAAGATTATAATTGGAAGCAGCACAATATCAAAGCAAGAACACTTTCATTTTGGATCAGTTTTTAATGTGATTTCCAATGTTTAAAATTTGTGTGCATTTGTTTAAGCTTTGAAGCCCCAATAAAGTAATTTTTACGAAGATCTATTGGTAGACCTGCACTCCTTACCTGCAGGTATGTTACTTTTGATTAATATAAGTTTGTTTTTTCTAGTTAAGATTTGTTGTTGCCTTTTTCAAATCATAGTCCTTAGTGCTTCACCCTAAAACTGTTTTATTTGAAAGACACTTTAATCAAAGACAGAACAGGCTGTTGCAGGAGGTTGTTATTCATTCAAGCCATGAAAGAAAATCACTGTTCTGGTTTAGTCTCTGCCATAAGCAGAGCTCTAGTAAATAACACTAGCCGCGGTTACATGGGCAGAATATATCTTGATCGGATCAATGGTCAGGTTAAAATTCACCCGTGCACATGGGATCAGAAAACCTTTTTCCGATTAGAAGAAACGTTCCCATGGCTCACACTTTCGGTCGGAATGAATCATTTGGGCATGCGCAGTGGTGTTAAAAACTCCCGGATGAGGAAGTAGGTCCCGTTCTAAACAAACAGCTGCCACAGACATTTATTTTATGCAGCAGCTCGGTGATATACGAGAAGATCTTCCAAACGTGCTTTTATTAATGTCATGAATAGTATGAAGCGCCTGTTCGCTCATCGTTTTATTTAATCCGTGTGATCAGTGCTGGAAGAAGGGTTAGGACAGGCTATAAACACAGGCTAACAGCCTCATGGACAGAAAATCCAGGACCATGAAACCCTGCAATCTGCATCTTGGCTGCACAAAAATGTCTGGGAATAACATCAGTCTTTATTTTGTCGGGACAAAACTGGAAACACAAATCCACGTGATTGTTTGAACGATTCTAAGGACTGAGCGGCATTTATTTCTGCTTCCCCAAACTCGCTGCGTGAGCTGGCGGCTCTCCTGAGTCCAGCAGCCGCTAACCCAGAGCGGCGGGACGGCCCGCAGTCTGAATTCTCCCACACATGACAAAACAACAAAAACGCACACGTAACAAAGCATCCTCCTCCCCTCAGACACGAAGTTATTAATCCAGCTGTTCTGCTCACTCGGGTGCCAGTGGACCGAGTGAGCGGACCGAGTAAGCGTCGGGGGGCAAGCGCTCTTTCCCCTCATCTCCCTCGTGAGGTGTGTCAGAGAGGGGAGAGCCAGCGGGGCGGGGCGGAGCGGCGCTTTTCACGGGGCGTCCGCAGAGCAGCTGGTCGGTCCCGTATGAGTTCCAAAGCTTTCTTTCAGCGAAACACCGTCTATGCGTGACGTAAACCAGAGCAGTAGTGACACACGATCGGAATGACCGTTTACATGCTCCACGATCGGATAGACGATCGGTATTACCCACCTATCTCGATCGGAAAGAAATTCTGATCCGAACAAGTCTGACCGGGGCAGAGTATTCCGAATGCCGCGTTTACATGACGCATTTTCTTTCCGATCAGGCGTTCTTTCCGATTACTTTTGCCCATGTAAACGCGGCTACTGTTGCATGAGAGAGAGAAAATGATATCTACCTGCATGCAATGTACTTCTTTTAAAGCGTGTAACTGATTGAATACAACTGGGATTAATAATAAGAAAAATCTAAACAAACTGAACACATCAGATAATCTAACCATTTTTCTGTCATAAAATGATATTGAATTGCTGATTTACGACTAAATTATCTACAACATAAAAACAATTCATAATTGCAAAAAGGATCAGCGAAAGGCAAAGCATTGAAAGCATCAATTTTATTGATAGTTCTCTTATTTTTCTTCATTAGCTGACAAACATCGTTTCTCCACTAGCATTAAAATAAAATTTATTACAAGCTATTTATGTGCAATGACGTTGATTAACCCTTCAGACTTTTTTTTTCATTAAATGTTATTAAAAAAAGTTTTATCTGATAAAAAAATACTTAGAATATGATCAGAAACAAACATGTATTTTTTTCTAAATCTGCAGAACAGATATCCACAATAAACTCTTTCCTTCAAAATAAGGCATTTGAGCGTGGTCATCCATGTTGCTGTAGCTTAAGTTAACCACCAGATGTCACTAGTCTCACTTAGCCTGCAATTAAGAGGAAAGCCTCTGAGCTGAGTGAGGCTTCGTGGTCCATCCTTTCAATTTTCCATTAAATGTATTTTTAAGTTACAAACTGCTGTTGGGTTTTTATTTTTATTTTTTTCAACTTTCCCAGGTTTTTCTTCAACTGTGTGATTTTCATTTAGGAAACTTTTTGCAAGAAAAATGAACCAGTAGTGTTGCTAATGAAGCTTTTCGGAGAAAAAAAGTTATTAGCATTCAGACAGTTATGCTTTATATGCGTTAAGGTTGTCAAAAATATGGGGTGGACCCAATCAGTCGATTGGACTCCTCCCTGCTTTAGAATATCGATGGATAAAGATTTTGATCACTGGCTGCACAGAGAATAGTCAAAAGGAACTTTGGTCATACTCAGCTGCTGGTCTGAATTGTTAGTTTTATAATCAGCAAACTCTAGATTGGTCTCCACAAAGACATATTTGAAAAGGTTTCAGCATTTAATGACACTTCGTAAAGCGTGCGTCAGCCGCACTGCATGTTATTTCTCAATCATTGCATCGGAATGTTAGATGTGTTTTGGCCTTCCAAAATACTGTATACTTTGACAACTTGAGTCTTCTGGATGCCAACAGAGGTTTTAGAAAAAAACCTGCAGGAATAGCTACTTCTAGAAAAGTCTGCAACTCTCTAACTTAAAGAAAAAGAAATTAAAAACTTTTCAAGACTGAAGGCAGTTTGGTTTCCACCTCCGAGTAAATTGAATACTTGATTAGTTCCAGACCACTGAGCTGCCTAAATATGCTGATTTTGTAGAGCTACTCACATTTGTTAGTGATTCTTTTATAAGTGAATGAATCAACAGGAGCTGACCCTTACCGTCACACTCCTGTTTTAATGGGGCCAAAAAGTATTTTTGAAGCAACTACTAATTAATACTTTCATTTTTCATATTTTATTTATTTTGTTTTGCTTTCATATAGACAAAGAGCTGAAATATGATTTTTGCCCTCCTCAAAGAGTTTAAAATAGACAGGTTTTGCATTAAAAACAGGGAAAATAAATGTGCAGGAGTTGGGTTTTTTTATCTAAAGGCATGAAATGGAGAAGGAAATGAGGAATGAAATGGAGAAGAGGGATGGCTGACTGACCGTCTGTGCATGCAGTGTTAATAATGCACACGCCATCCTGAAGGCTGTGGCCCCTGGAACAGCTGCTGCAGTTTCCCAGGCTGGGCCCCACACAGGTGAGACAGCTGGCGTCGCACCTGAGGAGATCGGCGGGGAGACGGAGCAGCGGAAACACGTGTTGACCGCATGAAAACAGAGAATGCAGCGAGTCCCGCTCAGCCAAGGCGCACAACAGCAAACAAAGCAAGAAGCCAACTACCCAAATACGGCCTGCCATCAACTGATAAACAAAACACCCACACCTGAACACACAGCAGCGGGCTCACCTCCTACATGTCCTCTGGCCATCCGCTATCTCTGGGCTCGGCTCGGCGGTGTAGAAGCCAGGACTGCATGAGGACACGCAGCGCCACTCCTCTGTGAAAAAGCCTTCTGCACAAAGGCTGCACGCCTCAAAACCTGCACCTGACGCCACATCAGATACACACACACTCTTCAGAGTTGATCATTTGTAAACATTTTCACCGTTCTGACATTTACCTGCACAGGTAGCACAGGCCTTGTGACAGGGCTTGCACGTGGCCTCCTGTGGGTCATGGTAGAACGCTGGTGCGCAGCTCGGCTGGCACCGGTTCCCCTGCAGGCTGCAGTGAGTGCAGAGAGCATGTGGCACTGTGACACACTCAGTCAATCATGTGACACCACAGAGATGAGTCACCGCCTTCAGATTGCAGGCTCGCTTCACTCAGCGCCACCAAAAACACTCCTTGAAGCCAAGCCAATCAAGGAGACACTTTAAATGTACCCGTTTGTTTTGGAGTTAACTGCAATGGCTCTGTAGTGATTTCTGAGCTGAGAAGGTAGGATGACACACAGTCAGGAGTGCTTTCTGTAATTGTAAGGAAACTGCTGAGTGTGCAAGCGCACCCGGCATCAGTATTCTCTGTGGCTGGAGGAGAAGGAGCGATGTTTACAGAGCAGTTCATTCTGGCATCAGAGGACGCCTCTCACCTTGTGTCATGTTTGCATTCAGTGCAGATGCTGTAGGAGGTGCACTTCAAGCAGTTTTCACTGCATTTTCTGCACACATTCGCATCTGTGGGGATTTCAAACAATAGACACTTTAGGGCAGCAAATCAATCCAACTCGCACACCTCTTAGCTGACGCTACAACAGCTGACTTTCTGTTCAAACTCTGCAGGCCCCACAGGGTTCACTCCAGGTTCTGCATAACGCGCCAATAGCGAAACACTAAAAGCGCTACCGTGATCGAGGTAGTAGTTATCCCCACAGGACGCTGAGCAGGTGCTGGTCTCCTCTGTCAGGTGATAACCAGGCTGACAGGAAGTGCATTGGTCGCTGCGACTTCCCGTGCAGCTCTGGCAGAAAGAGAAGCACTTTTTGCAGCGCCTGCGGTCACCCCAGAACCCAGCAGGACACTCTGAAATGCACAACCTAAAAAGAGAAAACAGAAAATTACAGGAGTGATATCCTTTTAATCTGATCAGTGCTTTCACATGAGAAAAGGCTGGGATAGTTTATGTAGAACAGGTAATACCAAATAAATGACTTATTTGATTTACTATGCAGATGGTGCTGGTTTTACTATCAGTGACATTTTAATTTAAAAATAAAAAGTTTTAGCTTGCAGCCTGAGAGTCCTCCTCTTTAGTCAAGTTGTTTGATTAAGATTTTGACTGTTAAGAAAATCCAGATTTTGTGTTTAAAATGTTTATAATAAATACAAAATATCTAAAATAGTTGGTAATTACATTGATTGTGTTTACAATTCACAGTGTGTATGTTTGCTGTGTAATTCTGTTAACCTTGTGTTGTTCTTGAACTTGAGAAAAAAGTGCAGGCATGTGACACACTGCTGTGGGCCTGGCCCCTCACATCCATCCTCGCTGCATTCTGGGTCACAGGGTCCTGCAGGGGCAAAGTCACAGCACCCTCATGGCAAAATGATAACCCTATTGCTACTTTATTTACACATCTGTTTCTGGGAGAGTGCGACCTACCATCGTATTCTTCTGTGACATCACTAGCTACTGGGATCTCAGCTGATCGGGTGCGCAGACGATGCGAAGAGTGCAGCTCGGCAGTGCCATAAATCACCAGAGACCACTTCTCCAAAACGCCTGACAACAAGAAAACAATAAAACAGTCCGGGTTTTTATTCTTGTATGTAGTTTTATCTGTTTTTTTCTCTAATGAGGTTTATGATGGAGAAAAAGGAGGAGGTCAAACCTGGTTTGGTGTCGCCTCGCTTATTTGAAGGAGTATCTTTGATTTTCAAAGTCCATTTCCCTGCTGACTGCTCTCCCCAGCAATGAACTGTCATGAACTCCCAGTCCTGAAATCCTTCTGTGGAGTTATCAAGAGGCCTGCACCAGAAACACCACATCGGCATCAGCATAGATACAATTACACGGCATCTCCTGCTCCAAGTTATGACCTTCTAACATCGCTTATTACTCTTTGCCTGTCCGTCCTGGGGAGGATCCCTCCTTCATGAGGACATCCCTGAGGTTTCTTCTCTGTCATTACAGAGAAGTAGGGTCTAAGGGCAGGGATGCCCAGTTCAGCTTAGTCTGTTTTTTAGCCATTACCTATTGAATTCTATGACTTCACGTTCTTTATGATTTCATGTTTATCATACAATTACTGGTATGAAGCCCATTGAGACGACTATTGTGATATTGGGCTATGTAAATAAAACTGAGTTGAATTGAATTCTAGGTTATCCAGTTACTGTGTCCTCACGTTCCAACTGGATGAAGCCCATCTGCTACACTATTCAAACATGTAGTTGTAATCTGCTACACTATTCAAACATGTAGTTGTAGAGTTAGACTAGTTAATTCTTCTCCAACTGTCCTGGTACATTGCCTGCTTGTCCTGGGAGAAGATCCCTTCTTCAAGGTTGCCCAGTTTGGCAAAGTCTGTTTGGTTTAGTTTAGAAATCAGCTATTGTGTTTTATGACTGAAACCCGTTGAGACAACTGTGTTGTAATATTGGTCTATATAAATAAAATGGAATTGCGAGAATTAGTCTTCTTCTAACAATATTTCAATTGCATGTATTTCTTCTTTTCTTTCTTGACCCCACAAACTAAAGACCAGTTTTTTTATCCTACTATTAAAAAACATCACAATCTCACATATGTGTAGAGATCTTATGATCTAAAAAGATTTGACATTTGTGTTGGGTCAACTAATTTAGTATTGTAAATGCAGCCCAGGCTACATTTACAATAGTGAAAACCCAAAAACACTTGCTAAAAAGTAAGGCAGATTTTAGAAGCCATTTTAATCTAGCAAATGAAAAAACCTCATTACACACATGAAGCATGGCGGTTGACGTGTTATAGTCTGTGGCGACCTTACTTTATAACACTCTCCAGCCTCTAGTAAAAGGGTTCAGTGACTTTAATCAAATATAAAAAAATTGAAAAGTTAAGATAAACAAAACTTTAAGTGAGCTGTATTTTTTTACTTTCGGCTCATCCCTTCAGGGTCGTCACAGCAAATCAGCTTTCACCAAGTAGCACAGGTAGTTTAGGCAGGTTTTTATTTTTTTCTAACGCTGAGTGTATGGTAAGGGTAAGGAATCTTTCAAAAAGAAACATTAATAAAGACAACGCGGTGCACAAATGAACACTTTGTGCACAACTTTCCGGAAAAATCTGAATACAACATTAAGTTTTACGTTTAACATGTCTGTTGTGAAAACGACTGGTTACAACTTTTGTCTGAATAGGAAATTTCCCTGCTTAACTCGCAGTCAAAAATAGGTCACAGGGTCACAGGCATATACATCCAGTCAAGAAGCATGGATTGTTCAAATTTGCGCATGCGTAACAAAGTTTATTTAATAAAATAAAATAGAACTTCTTAGAATGTTATTGATCAAATGACGGGAAATTATCTTGTTACTATTGCACTGTTGAAAATGGAATAAAACAGATATTATTACAGCGATATCTGGCCACATAGTTTTAGACCCAGAAGTGGTGGAAAACAGCCCAGAATGCGGTAGCATGTCTGGTTGATCAGACGATAACGAAAGAAAAAGAGCTAAGCTAACTCTGAGCTATACAAGGCTAACTGGCAGCCGACTACAGTAGGATCAGAGTACCCAACTTCTTTTTACTGATTTTTCTTTTTTAACCAACGCTATGGTCTGCCACCACTTCTCATCCATTTTCTTAACCCACTATGTTTCTTAACCCGGTGCTGCCGGAGGCTGTCCCGGCTACTGTTGGGCGAAGGCGGGGTACATCTGGACAGGTCCAGGGGCTGGAGCCAGGGCGCCCGCCCCGCATGTCCCGGGAATAAACTGGCTGGCAAAGGGGGAATCCCCCCCCACCCCGTTTTCCTATTGCTGCTCTCCGGCGTCTGCTGCTGTTGGCGGGCAGATGAGAGAGCGTTGGCAGCAGGAAAGTGGGGATAGCTCTGCTGGCTGCTTGTGTGTTTTTTTTATTTTGTATCATCATTCTCTTATTTTCATCTCTTTTTTTGACCAACATTTACTTTTTTTTTTTTTTTTTTAAACCCTTATTAAGAGGAATGTCTGCTACTCTTCTTTTCCCACCACTTCCAGGTCCGGCGCATTATTTATTTCATCAGCTGTTTCGGCAACAAAAATGAAGCAGCATCTCGCTGTTATAATCTTTTTTTCTTTTTTTTTTTAAATCAACAGAGCAATGGCATCACCAAAATTTCCCTTCCAGGGCATCAATAACATTCTAAAAAGTTTGATAAATGAGGTTAAGGCGCGTGCTCACTCATTTGATTCAAGGTTTCGGGACTCGATGTAAATGCCTGTGACACTGTGTTGTATTTTTGACAGTTTATAAACTGGGGAAATTTCATTTTCAAGATGAGAAAGACTTGTATTCAAAACAAAGACAAATTGAATTAAAAACAGACACGTCAAACATAAAACTATATGTTGTGTTTATATTTTTTTTTACAAGTTGTGTCCAAAGTATTAATTAGATGAAAATTTTGGATTTATGCATACGTTCCTTATCAACAGTCATCTTCCCCATACAGATGTCCTTCCTGCACAACCATATATTTCATCCGGGCTGGGGACCGGTACAGGGAGACCCAGACTTAGGCCCCCAAGTGGCCACATAGGCAGCACCGCGAAAAGCCCAAAGCCCCACACGGGATGAAGCTCATTGAGCTTCCTGGGAAACAAACTTTCCATGTTTTTGCAAATTTGTGGCTCCAACAGGGGGGCCAAATGTAAGTCAAACATGTCTGATAATTCAAACAAGCAAATGATCACCTGCATAAATATTTGTGCGACTTCTAACAAAAACGATTATTTTTAACCTGTTAAGAGGAAACAAAGACTTGAAATATATTTTTTCTGGTTTTTATATAGACTTAAAATTAAAAAATAGAACAGCTGGACATATTTAGGTTTAGAGATAAAATGACAAATAGGAAAATGGCTTCTGTTTTATGCAAGATGATGAGCTTTTTAGAAAAGAAAATAACTGAGAACGCTCTTACATTTGATCCTTTAATCTGTTTGAATACAATGTTCAGCAGCTTTGTTGTTTTGACTGATAAACCACTTTTTGATGAGTGTTTGAAGATTCACCAAAAAGAAATGATTGGTACTCCTGTTATTTCACTGCAGCAAAAATGAAAGTACTGTCGACTTATTTACGAGGGCAAAAAAGTATTTTTCTGTCATGGATTCTGCAAGTATTTTCACTCAAGAAGAAAGGAGAGGTCTCTAATGTTCATCATAGATGCACTTCAACTGAGACAGAATGTAAAAAAAGAATCCAGGAAAGGAAAATGTATGATGAAAATCATTTGAGTCTTTGACATGTCCATGTGGCCGTGTTCTTATGAAAGAGAACAAATGTAATAATTAAAAAAAAAAAAAAAAAATAAAAATCACTGTTGCTGGTGATTTATGGCAAACTGTTGCAAAGACGCTCCGTTTAAATTAATGAGCTTTTGTGATGTCCCAACGGCGCATACGCATTATTCAAGATCCCTGATCTGCCCCGTCCAGCGAGCACATCAGCTCAAGTGCAGGAAAAGAGAAGATGGCAGATTGCTGCATTCCCCGCACATATTTTAAGTTCATTCAAGGCTGGATTTTGTTGTTGGCAACACATATTTAAAATTAAAATTAAAGGTAAAGTTCCGAATGTGTTCTCCGCATTTGTAGTGTCTCTGACCAAGTTTGAAGGATTGATGGTCTTGACTAACCAGAGACGGTAAAAATAAAATCAGAGGAACCTTTTTATTATTGCCTGGATGAAAATAAGAAAAATATAAAGTTCTGGAGGCCCGAGCAGGTTGGCTCCCCATCTTGCAGCGGGTCTCTGTCTGGCCACCAGCTCCCTTCCCTAGAGCCGGCATAGTGAGTAGGGCTGTGACGATAACCGCATCACCGCACTTTTTTTTAAAGTTTTTTTTTTTTTTGAAAGTTTTGCATATGGTGCGTGATTGGAACTACAATAAACACACAAAACACATTCATCTTTGCTGATAATTTACTTTCTCTGCAAGTCCTGTGTTCAGACATAAAGGGTTTCTATGGGAAACCTTTTATCACTCTTCTCCTTTTCTCCTCGTCGCACCCGCCTGCGCGCGCCCGCGGCTGTCACTGTCTCAGAGAAGCACGCGGCACGTGCGCACTCTACTTAAACACGCACACGTGCGCTGTTTCAGAAACACACACGTCCTCATTCTACAAAAGTTTGTTTCTTGCGAGGAAATACGACAAATTTACTGCGTTCAAATTATTCATTTCCATTGTATTCATTTCCATTACAAGCTGCGTGCGTTATTGAGTGCGCGACACGGCCGCCCGCCGGAGGATTTTCTGTTGGGGGGGGGGGGTATTACTGTTCTCAGTCACTCTGTAACACCAAACATGAACGCCCGCTGTTAGATTTCCATGAATATCACTACATTTTCTTGTTGGGAACTATTTTGTTAGCAGCAATGTTACGTGTCTGTGTAAACAAAGGCGGAGCCTCCTGGCCTGCGTTCTTCATGGGTGTCAGGCTTCATGGCTACCGGAGAGGTAACAAAGTGTCTGCAGACTGTTTTTTACTGGGCAATATCTAATTTTCTGAGATGTCTGTACCAGAGAGCACAGGTGAAGGCTCACAGCTAGAGAGCAGAAGAATCAACACGCACCCCCAACACACGTGTGTGCGCGCTTCTTCCTCCTAGTCCTACACACACTGCGCACGGACACAGTCACAGTCAATCTACAACACCTACATAGATAAGTCATTAGTTAGATAGGTATTAGTTAGTTGTGACAGTTATTTGTCAATAAAGAATAGTACGTTTTAATTGTATTTATTTCCGATGCAGCCGCCGGGGGATTCTTTTTTTGGAGGGGGGGGGGGCTGCGGTTAACCGCGACACCGCGCCCCCTGGTGGTTCATCACCGCGGTGATCAAAAATCCGACACCGTCACAGCTCTAATAGTGATCAGGACTGGTCCAGCTCCATAAGCCCTACGACAGACTGTTTAGGTTGTGCCTGCCTTCGCAGCTGAACCGTAACCCGAAATCCCAAACTTAACCCTTTCTCTGGGTTCGTCCAGCCAGGAATAGAGTTTAGCACTGACCACACATATTTAGAAGATTTCATGTGAAAAGTCTCGTTTTTTACCCCCGCATTTAACGGTCTACACAGGCATCAAATTCACGTCTGAGCAACAGTCAGAGCTGCTTGCTGCTGCAATGTAGCCAAGATTATAATGTAATTCAATGCATTTTTCAAAGTTCTGTTTTGTGTGTAATTGTATTGAACAGTGGGTTCCGGTACACACATCTGTTTCGTCATTCCACACATTGTTCAAAAAGTGTCGCTTTGCAACCAAAAATGTGTCACTTTTCTCTGTTTCTTTATGGCTAAAGAGAAACTTTTGAGAATAGAGCCTGTCAGTCAGTGCTGTTTGTGCCCCCCCTTGTGTCAAGCTCTACACTCATGCAAGACACAGCTTGCAGAAAGGGGGGATCGAGGGCGGAGCTACTCAGCTCAGCACCAATGGCCACGCCCATGAAGAGGAGATTTTGGAAACAGAGGCTTCAGAGAAACATGAAATACGGCTTTTTAAAGACATTTAGGTTGTGGGAAAGTTTTATTTAAGAAAAATTGTCATAGGACTTTAAAGAATTTATTTGTAAATTGGCGTGAAAAACTAGCCAGAATTCTGTCTCTCACAGACCTGTTACTTCTTTAATAAACTCTTCTATCCTCCACTTCTGTATTAATGCACCTGTTCACACCCTTAAACAATCAGATTGCAACTGCTTCACCATGACCAAGACCAAAGAGCAGTCCAAGCATCCCAGGGACAAGATTGTTCACCTGAACTAGACTTGAATAAAGCAATCTACAATAAGCAAGAAGCTTGGAGAGAAGAGATTAGCTCTTAAAAAGATCTGCATGGAAAAGTGGACCAAGATATAAGCCACAGTATGTGCAAACACAGTGAAGGTCAACAGGGCAGTCGTGGTCCACCTCTGATCGGAAGACTGCAAGTGTGATTCCTCTGGTGGTTGTAGGTTGGCGTCAGTGTTCAGCAGCGGAGCTGCCATCAGTTTACGAGTGTGGGCCTTTGAGAGAGGTAGAAAAGTGCTATACAAGTATATGCTAGGATATTTTTAATTTCCTTCGCCTACCAGAGTTTTGAAGTGAACCTTTATTATTGACCAAATACTCATTTTCTGCACCATTATACAAATAAATACTTATTTAAGGTCATTTCCTGGATTCCATTTATTAAGTGCATCTATGATAAACATTACAAACCTGACTACTAAATATTTTTTGCCCCACTACACATTTCTGGTTTCTGGACTAATCAACATTTGTGTGCATAAAATTGTTAAAAAGTTGTGAATTTGTTCATGTTTAGTGTCTCAATAACCAAATACACACTTTCCACTTCCGTTTCGTTGCATTATGTATTTTCAGAGCACTGAAGTTAATCAAAAGTAAGTTGCTGCCTTTCAGAAAACTGCCAGGAATCAACTTTGCCAGGAACTTCCCCAATTACTATTTCTCTTAAAAACATAGGGAGCATCGATCCAGCTATTTCACAGCAGTGCTTGCCAACATTTTCTCAACTAACTGCCAAACTGAAGACCTAAGTTCTGAGGGTGGAGACTGCTTAAAGCCAGGGAGATGCTGACTGATTATCACACTTAAAGCCGCCTCACATCAGAGAAGTGGGTGTACTGCAGGAATTCGGAAGAGGTGTCGCCCCCGGTTACCTGTTAGCTAGCATCTGTGACACGGTGCCTGAAGGTGAGGTGAGTGTAATGGAAAGGTCTCCTCGGCGACTGTGACTGATGGTTACACGGACCACGACATGCTCCAAATAAACGACGTGCTGCGGGGCCTCGCCAGAGCAGCCTTTGGTCTCATACTCAGACGTCAGCACCAAGCCTGGATGAATTAGTCTGCGGTGGGAGAGGGAGACAGAGGGGAAAGAACAAAGAGGCACAGCAAGAGACGGGGATAAGAGAAGAGAGCTACAAGAGCAGCGCTGAAGAAAACAATCCCCATTAAAGCGTGCAAGCGTCAGGGTGAGAGAATGAGACAGAAATAGATCAAGACGAGACAGAAGCAAGGCAGCTTGGAAGCCAAGATTCCATAACTCGGTATGATACCTGCTCAGCTGGATGGCAGCATCCTCCACACACTCATGCTGTGGGGGGACTTGTTTCCACGACTCGGCCTCCTTCACCATCCCCTCAGCATCCAGCAGACCAAAGCCGTACAGGTGGCTCACTGACAGACACACACAGGCAGCAGAGGAGGCTGAGTCATCCTCCCAAGATTTAGTAGGTGTTTATTGCTTCTTTGCTCTCTTATCTCATTAACTTATTATCTGCCTACTGCTTTATGATTTCCCTAAAAACCTAAAAAAAAAAAGGCAATCCGAGTCTGTGAGAAATTCTAATCATCTCTTTTTCTAAACCTGCAGGAAACGTCAGAAATCACTAGAGTTGCTGTCAGACATTGAGCAGAGTACCTCTGTATCCAGCTCCATTTCTGTGCCAGTCTGGAGCTGCAAGGTCATCTGCCTTTGATGTCCGGACAATAATGTGCTGAATGTCCCTCCAGGTCAGCAGGGGACTTAAAAAAATAACCAAACAGAATCAAAACAACATGTTCTGACCAGCAGAGTTATATCCTCTGATTATAACTTGGCTTTATTGTATTGATTTTATTTTGGGGAGAGATGCTCACTTGGCCTCCAGCGTGAGAGCGAGGATGCCAGCAGCCACAGAGGAGGACAGTGAGGTTCCTGACAGAGTCTTCCTGCATGTTTGCTGTAGTCCCAGAGTTACCTGTTTAAGAGTCACAATCAGTCACAGTGTTTGGCATATAGTGCTGTAAACCTTCACAACATTTTTTTTACTTGTAATTATTCGAGCTTTTTATGCTAAACATTAAACAAAGTGCTTTTTGTTTTCATTCAAACAGCATCTGTTTTGAAGCTGTGAAAGATTTTCTTTTAATATAATTTTAAGAGTAAAAAATATCAACACTTAGTCCATTGTATTTTTTCCATTAGCATTTACTGAGTCTGCATTTCTAGAATACAAATTACCGGTAGTTTTGCAAACAGTAGCTTTAATGAATTTCTCTCTTTAACAAATACCTCAAACAGTTTATAATTTACGCTCGACATCAGGATTTATAATCCATTTTAAATATTTATTTTCTTATATTCAGGGAATATACACCAAACATTAGCAGAAAACATGACAACTGTTTTCTCTGAACTTTTATTGATGACGTGAGATTGACATCACTTCTTCATGGAGCATCTACACAGACTTCATCTAACCACCATATGTCTGTTTTTGTGTTGTTAGTGCTGCTAAATCGAAGCATTGAAGCAGAACATGTTTTTAGGTTTGGCTACATGTAAAAGCGTCATGCTTTCAGGAGATTATGTAAACTGTTGTCAGTCTTAAAATAAAAAAGTTTGTCTCCATTTTCCGTGTTTCTCTGCTAACTAGCTTATCTTCTATGGTGTCGTGTGGCATCAAAGCTACCGGCATTCAAAACCCCAACCTACATTCACATTCTGCAAAAACAAACAGTCCATAAAATCAAATTAAAACATGAAGAAATGTTTGAAAAAAAACACTTAAAAGCTAAGCTATAAAGAGAATTTTTTCTAAAAAAAAACAAAACAACCAAAAACGTCCACAGTGGATGAAGTCCTCACATCCTCATACAGACTGTTCCACAGGCGAGGCCCTCAGTGCTGAAATGTAGCCTCGCCGGGAGTTTTTATAAACTGGCGAAGAATGTAGAACATCCTCCAGGACTTGACCTGTGCTGGAGTTTAGAAAACCTTCCCCTTGTTGCTGTAGATAGTCTGGATCATGTGTATTCAGTTGATACAAATCGCCTGATCCAACTAACCAGCAGGAATAGGGGCTGAAAAACAAGCATGGCGGTGGCTCTTCGGGAACAGAGGTGAGAGGCCACTGGACTAAAGAATAAAGGGATTCTTCCCCTGTTTGTTCAAACAAGCATCTGAAAATGTAGCACAGCAGCAAACTGCCTTTTAAAGGCTGCAGTGATTTATTGCAGCGAAGCCTAAATTTGTTGTTGGGATAAAATGGGATCTGTGTTGGTAAAATATTGACAAACTAACTCTACATTGCATTTCTTCAAATGTTATTTAAAAGACTCACTTGTAGAAAACTAAAAACACAGAATACATTTTCCACAGGATGCTACATGTTATTTTTGGATGCCACTACTATGATGAAGAGAACTGCTCTACCTGGAGCAAAGTGTATAAAAGAAAGGTTTAGAGCATATTTACTTGATTGACAGGTGTCTGAAGTTATCTTGCTCAACTGCATAGGTTATCTGGGACAGCCAACATCAACCCTTGCACCTCCTTTCACAATAAAGTGTCTATTTACTGGTTTAGAGCAGCAATTGCAGCACGCCAGATCCTAAATCTAGTTACAAATTTCTCAACAAGTTCAAAAACTGGCATAAATTTGATTTAATAATCACCACAGGAGGACTGCACTGTATTATTGATTTAAAACATAATTAAAACACAAGTGACATTAATTCCATGACAAGTTACAATACCAAAATGTTTTCCTTTAAGAAATCTTAGGACTGCAATTACTTCATACAGATTGGCCTGGTGAAATCAGTTTTTTTCCCGAATTATTCGTTTAAAAAAACAGGAATTTTGGCTACTCACTGAATGTCCAATATTAAATCTCAATCTAGTACTGTGGAGATGCTTTGAAAGAAACAGGAGTAATAAAAACTAGATTCTTTAAAAAGCTTTCCATCACAATTTAAAATACTAAAAATACCACTAAAATATATGTAACAAGATCTGTGTTCAATTCAAAAGATGCAGCATCTTTTTTTAGTGAAAAGCGTGTTTAAATCATTTAGATTTACATATTAATAAACAAGCATGTGCAGTTTTTTGCAAAGGGCCAGTCGACATGAATAGCTTATTTAGCCTGGTGAAACTCAATGAAACGCAGAGATATGACAAAAGCAACCATGAATGACAGCTACTCATTTTATGCCAAAAATGTGCTTCATGACTCTTTAACGATCCTCTTTTTTAAGAATCTGTAAGACTTTTCCAAGTTGCTTTGCCCACAAGAGACTAACATCTGCTGCATTTGCTCTTCTTATGAACATTTGTTTCTAACTTTTACAAAATCCAGACAAGCCTTCTTCCAATTACTTCAAGTCTCCATGTCGGCCCATCGTGCTCAACGCTGTTTTTTTGATGTGCCCACTGCTGAGTTTGTACGTTTTTGATCCACTCAAGATAAAGAAAGAGATCCAGAAAAGATAGCAGTGAGATTAACAGCTATTTAAAATATAAGAAACTAAAGAATAAGACTGCTAAGTTTGGTAGTAAGTATATACGTATATAAATAACTTGATTTTGAAGTAACATAAATGTTGACCGCATGCATAAGACACCACAAATTCCCCCCGAAATGATCTTATTTTTGTGTGTACTGACCGTCTCTTCGCCACCATATGCTGCTGCCATCGTGGAGGAGCATTGCTCTAAATAATCTGGATTGTGTCCATGGCGATTTGTGCTGCTTATGGAAATGGTATAGATGCTGTTGCTATAGCCGTCACAAGAGCAGTGGTCACCTGCTTGCCCTCCATTCCCCGAAGCGCCAACAAAAACAGAGCCCCTGCCATGCCGCCCCTGTAAATCATTTAAATAAAGAAATAATCCTTTAAAAAAAATTATCTTAATGACAACGCTGGTATAGAGCAAAAAAGAGAAACAAATGTAAAACCGTAGGAAAGACATAAATTGAGCTAGGGTGCTTTTTATTTCTCAGGCAGGCTCACCGTCTGAACGCTGTTCTGTAAAGCGAGACGTGTCAAGTATCCAGGCCCTTCCACCGTGGCACCATCATCTTCAGGCCCCCAGCTGGCTAAATAAATATCAATATACTGCGGCCTGAAGCTCAGAGACTGAGCTTCCACAATGTCTGTCACATCTCCAGCCAGCATGCGGACGCCTGCAGAGAACCGTGGCAGGAGAGAAAATGTTTGAATCCACAACAAAACTTCCAGAAGTAGTTCAGCGTGAAGCTTTGATGCCGTCACCTAAACTCACCTCCTATCCGTGCGCGGAAAGAAACTCCCACTGTGCACTCAGAGTTATTTGCAGCTGCGGCAATCATCCCTGCACACAGAGTCCCGTGGCTTGAGACAAAGGAGGAGAACATCAAAATATGAGGGTCGATGCATATGGATGAGGAGGAAACGGATCAATTCAGTGACAGGACAGAAGTCAGAATGAGAGTTTACATATCCATGCATGCCCATTATTAGTGGAAAGTGGAGGAGAACAAAAAAAGAAATTCATCCATTAATAAAAGTCTGAATTTGGAATTGGAAACTGCAGAAAAGGTATGAGGAGGTTTAATTACTCACTAGTTTGCAGCATTGTCGGAATAACTGGGACTGGGATCTTGGTCTTGTCCATTTACATCATAGCTGGCAAGAGGATCCTAAATCAAGCGGATAGTAAGTAGCAGCACATAACAGCTGCCAGCAGCTATCTGTCTCTATTTCATCAGACAAATCACAAAGAGCATTATTCACCAGTCCACTCCACAGTTAAGTGGATCAGACGTTTAATGTCAATTCCAATACTCTTAGCCGGCCTTTGGCCCAAAAGCTCTGCCTGCGATATATGTTTCTGCTCGACGCTCCTTCACTAAGAGCTCTGCCAAATTGCTTATGATTCATGTCCCCTTCCCCAGAAGAGCATCCCATCCCAGGGCACTTACATAATTTGGCTCCAGATCTGGATGTTCTCTCTCAATGCCATCATCTAGGACAGACACCACCACACCCTTCCCAGTGTACCCCATCCTCCAGGCCCCCTGAATGTTCATTCCAGGCTGGCAGCCTTTAGAGTCATCTCTGCAGTGCTGTTGAGCAGATAGTGCACAATTCAAATTAGCTCTTAGGAGCAAAAGAACACATCTATTTTAAAAATATGTCAGTAAAAAGATAATGACTGACTCACAATGTACTGCAGGCTGTTCCACTCTGGGTCAGTGAAGTGCAAAGTCTGAGGCTCAGCAAAGCGTTTGGCCGCCGTGCGATGGACGAGTCTCCCTCTGGAGCTCCGCTTTGCTCTTCTGTGGACCACCTGCTGCTGGAGCCACTCCACCTAAAAAACAGGATCCAGAGGCCACGAGAGCAAATGCAGAAGTTTGCTTTTAGTTAAGCTGGCAGCCAGCCTCGTGGGACAGCTGAGCCAATCTGCCAAGTTAAGACATGCCAGCAGCTAAAGTACAAACAGCTGATGAGTTCTGACAGAGCAAGAGGGATCCGAGATCATCTGAGGTCAGCAGACTGCTTTTAAGTGTTATTGTGGTATTTAGTGATTGTTCTTAATTTTGGGTGTATTTAGGTAACAGCACTAGAATGGACCAAAAAAAAAAAAATCAGTTCCGTTTTTTGGACAAAGAGGAGATACATGGATGTCTTAACAGAGGACATGAAGTTGGCTAACGTTAGGGTAGAAGATGTTCATGATAGAGTGAGGTGGAAAAGGATGATTCGCTGTGGCGACCCCTGATGGGAAAAGCCGAAAGAGAAAGAAGAAGAAGTTCCGTTTTTTGGACACTAAGGAAAATAGAGCTCAGATGAAAGGTGGAGTTCAAGAACATTCTTTCGAATTAGACCATTTTGACAAAAATGTTTCTAGAAACTGAAAAATCCAGTGTCTCCAGTTCTGTGGATGTTCTGCAGAGATTTAGGAAGTCCTTCACACTAACAGTACTTAAAGTTTTCAACAGAAATTTCTGATAAATCTGATATTTAAACCCACATTCTACAGTTTCTTTTTTTTTTAGGCTAGTTGTCTTTACAAACTTTAATGTCTGCAAAAGACTCCAAAACTTGATTTTTTTTTAAAGCAGAACAAACATTAAGGCCACCAATTGCTACAAGTCAGAGTACGTCAACTTTCTACATTAAACCACTGTTCTTTTTCACTGATGCAACATTCCATCATTAGAAGCCTTTTAAACAGAGATTAAATTTAAGTTTCCATACTTTTTCAGAGGTTAAGATATTGGAGAAAAATGGAGGCTGGGATGCAGAGAATGTAATGTTTTTCTTTCAGCTGATAATTCTAGTAATTCTGCATCTCCATAAGTTGAAGCTGGGTCATTATTAGGTTTCTGCAGACGCACTCACAGCTGCTGGGGAGAGAAATTCACTCCTCCGTAAAAGTAGTTCATTAGAAAATGGAATTATTTCACTAATCTAATTCACCATAATTGTAAAAGAGTTCTTGTTATTAAATAAAGTTAAAAAACTAAATTTTATCATCAAATTTGGCGCATTTCAAAATGTGAATTTAATGCCTCGTGGAGTCTGATGATGAGCGTCAAACGTCACGCTGTGTCCAGAGTGTCCAGGCCTTTGTAGTTGCATAGTTTCATCATAATTTAATAACACAACTGAGCTGCTACTGTCTGCAACCTGGCTGCTTCTATGATTGATGTGCACCCTGCATGGGGATTAATAAAATGAATTCCATCCTCAACAGAAAGAGACCTATACTACTTAAAGATGCTCTGACTTCACAAGCGCCACACTCAGCTTGCCTTTAAAGAACCACTCCGCTCATCCTTTGATCTATTATCTATTAAAGTGTCCTCAGTGCTCATTTAATTATCATTATGCCATTTTTAGGCCAAATAGAATTAAAAAAAATACCATAATTTTCTAAGACGTAGTTTCTACACAGTGGCAGTTTCAGAAATATGCCTCCGAGTTGTAGGCGGTACTGTTGACGTGGAGCAACCTTGCATCCTCTTATCCCCTCTGCTCTCCCGCTAGCTTACAGCCCCTTACACCCCCCCCCCCCCCCAACTTAACTTCAGAGGTACAACAAAAATGGCAAACAATACTGGAGCTATCCAGCCATTCAATTTTGAGCCAGATACCAGCTAAGATGAGGAAAACCTGATTCTTTTCTTTTCACATTTCCAGTTAACTCAACATAACTGCATCCAGAATCTTCCCAGATGGCAACATTGTATCTCAGATCCTTCTGACAGGAACAGCCTCCTGATTTGTTTTTGTTTTTT
Organism: Oryzias latipes; assembly: GCF_053564925.1. NCBI lineage: Eukaryota > Metazoa > Chordata > Actinopteri > Beloniformes > Adrianichthyidae > Oryzias > Oryzias latipes. Next base: position 24,566,808 of record NC_136248.1, on the reverse strand, counting down.
GGCATGTTTAATGTGGCTTTCCAACCCTGATCTGCTCCTGTTAGCGAGCTGACCACAAGTCTGTTTGTTCCACTGATCCAAATGCACTGACAGAATCAGAATTTTTATGACTGACTACAGGGAGGATGTTATCCAGTTTATTTACAGTTTCATGCTGTCAAAAATCAGCACACTGACTGAAAGTCAATGACTCACACATTCTTCTAATGTGCAAAAATCACTTATAATGTATCATTTTGAGGATAATATTAGACATGTTGATTTTAGAAAAAGCTTCCATATAAAATAATCTGTTGGAAAGTATTAATGAACCACTTTTGCTGATTTTTTGCAAGCTAAAGGCAGACCTTCACATGAAAAGTGAGTACTAATTAAGTGAAACCACTCTAGCTACTCGCCGGTGGCAGTTTCAGCTCCTGCTGCTTGTCAGCACGAAGCCTCTTTCTCATCTTCAAAGCTTTTAATTATAAAGTTGTGGTCCATCATGAGCGACACATCCAAAAACACATTTTCACCTCTTTTTGTGGCAAAATGATTGTGTCCAATCTTCCCTTTGTTTTAATGTGACCCAGCATGGCCAATGTCCTTAACTGGTGCTGTGAGGCTGGTGATTCTTCTCTTTTACAAGTAAACATTACAAAAACAAAAGCGTTGTCATGATTTGTGGTTTTGCGGCCAAAGACAGGGATACGGGAGGAGGCGATTCGAAACAAAAGTGAACCATTGAAGCTAAAATATTTGAGTCATAAATTCTCAAAAAAACCTACAAGACATCTAAAAAAATGCTGTAAAAAGTAATAACTGTAAGAAGACAAAAATTGCATTGCATTTTAAAAAAAAGTCAAGGGAAAAAGTTTAAAATCTGTTGGCTCTATGCCAGAAGTATAGAAAAAAATATATTTTCAGACTATCATTGCATTCTCTTCTCTCACGTATGGCATGAAAACCTAACCAGGCACAGATTCTAGAAGACATTTGTTCTATTTTAGGCTGCCTTTTAAACTGTTTCGTAACTAAATTCATTTCAATTTTGTAGTTCATCTGCCAAAAGCTGCAAAATTGACATCTTCAAATGAGCGCAGGAACTGTAACAAACTATGGAACTACACCTCTTTTGGTGTCTTAATCTAAAGAAACAGAGAAATGTCATAGGATCGTTTGGCCTCAGGGACACATACAGGCATCAATCTTCAATTCCCTTTTACATGTAACTTTCAGTGATTAATGATGTTGACTTAAAGCTCTGACAAGAGCACAGCACAGCTCTATCAGAACTGCCTGTACCCTGCTGGCTTTGCAGGTATAAAAAAAAAGCAAAATATGCTAAAAATCCTATTGTAGACACATACACAGCCTCGACAAAGAAAGAACCTCAAATGGAGCTTTAAGGCTGTACAATGATGACATTTTCAAACTTTTCACCCTTATTAAAAAGTCCTACTCTAATCATCTTTTGATCCGTTGTAAAATCAATCCCAGTGGACTTTTAATTATGATAACACCAATTGCCAAAAACAAACAAACCAAAAGTAATAGTTTCTGCAAAGCAGCAGGAGTTCATTAGTTGTGGGTGGGACCTTAACCTCTTTATTCACACACTCTGCAAGCTTGCAGCCACTCCAACAACTGTTAACACTTTCTCCTGCTCGCTTACAGCCCTCACACCCCCAACATTATCGGTGCAACAACAGCGTGCAATACACTAGCTACCCAGCCGTACCCCTCAGATGAACACAAAGACGTGCATGTATGCATTTAACATGTATGCATTTGTCTAAAAGTGGATGCATCAGAATGGAGCAGAGCAGGGAGCTCTGACAACGACGAGCTTTTTCAAGCAGCATTTCTTTTTGTCTGCTCCTGATTGTCCACAAATTGAGTAAAGAAACACGCAGTTTTAAAATAAATACTATACACGTCCTCCATCATGACAAAAATGCAACAAGAACATGTTAAAAACACAATTCTAATTGGAGTGGGTCTTTAAACACTTTCAAAGTTCAAACTTTCAGCAAATTAGACCAGAATTATAGAAGAAAAATAAAGCCCAGACACGGCATGTGGGAGACTGATTGACGATCGTCTACAGCCAACAAGGACGCAGAACACAAGGTTAATCATAAAAAATTACGAGGTAGTGAAAGGTGAGCCGGGTTATAGCAAGGGACCAGGGTAAATCCTCTTTTTTTTTTTTTAAACACAATAAAAAATGTAAAATAACTGGAGAACACTCTTATAGTGCTGTGAATCCTCTTAAGATTCAAAACTATTTAAACGAAAAGACATGAAAAAGATCTTTTTAGCGTATTTTGAATGCTGTAGTACATTTGATTCACTCTGCTATGTGGTATCTCATCGGTATCTGGCAATGATTATACAAAAATGAGTGTGTCTTGGTTTATCAGACTATGTGAACTTGTGAGCACAACTTTGTGCATCTGAAGTCAGGGAGTGGACATGCTGCTCATTAATAACCCAGCCGAGTCCGTTGTGTCTCATCGTATCACATTACCATACCTTGTCCTCTTCGGCGATGTGGCCAGTCACTTCTTTGTTGCTCACAGTGGAACGATTTGCTGTCTCTGGGTGACGGAAACCGTAGTAACCTTTCAGATCTCCAATCTGGTGAAGCGGACATTAAAAATCCAAACTGTTATTTTTATTTTATTTTTTCCAGGCAAAGGTCCGGCTAATCGGGTTCCGTCACTGTTCTAAGCAGCTGTTAAATAATGAAGCAGCTGTTGGTGTCTGTCATGCAGGCAGCTACCTTACACCTGTGATAGTTTTTCAGGTAAAGAGCAACTTGAGCCACAAGACTTCAGCAACCTTGCTCTCAGTGTGTGTGTGCATTTGCTTGCCTTCCACACACACGCGCGCACACACACACACACACATACACACACACACATGGGATTTGTGTCCAACTGATTTATGTTTAATAAGAAAAAAAGACATTAGCTGGCCTCTTTCTTGCACAGAACCGAATAAATTATGTTATTGATCTACTCCCGGGTGGTTCTGTTGTGAAATTTAGTCTTTGATTTCTTACCTCAGCACTATGAAGTAGTGTGTTTAGATTCAATTGGTTTTCCTTTGACATGCAGAAGATCTGAGACCTGAAAGTTTCATTAAAGCCCTTAGCCTGAGGGAATTGCGCTGAGCTTTATGGATATAGGCTTTGCAACACAGTTTAGTTGTTTACTTTATCTAATCCATTCATTTGTTTTTATATTTTTGCTCTTGCAAACTGTTTTTAGTCACGTGTTTTAAACGTGATCTTAAATTTTATATTTGCTCTTTCCTCATAATTTTTGCACGAAAAGAGTGTCTAGAAATTTAATCACCATATAAAATATGTAGTTTCTATAAGTGAAACTTCATGATAAAAAATTATTTTGTTATTTTCTTTAACCATTTTCACCAACCAAATAAACAAGTGAAATCCATTAAATAAATACAACAGGCTGCACAGGACAGGGTTTTCCTAATATTATTACTAATATTATTAATATTTAAAAAAAAAACTTTTTCTAGGTCCATTTTCATTTTGTAGACATTGACAAAATTGTTTAACTGTGAACAAAAAATATTAACAAGGAAACTATTTAAAGTCGAAAAGTTGATAGTTAGCCTAAAGGCTAGCTAATTGACGTTCAGAAGGTTCTGGAAAAATACTGAACTGGCATTTATTTGAAGCTGGACCTTAAGAAACAAAAAAAAAAATAAAAGCTCACCTGTCCCATGTTGATGAATCCGTATTTCTCTGCTATCCTGTTCACGTCCTCACGGTTCCCATTTACTTTAACGGCCCACTCATTTGTGTAAATCGTTGCATGACTAAACTGCAGGAGAGCCGCCATCCACAGAGTCAAAACAGGCACCATGGCGACTGACAGCGTTGGGCTTCCCTCTAATTAGACGGCGCCCAAAGTTTTCATGACCTGCTTTCCTAATGTACCAAAAGTGTCTCTCATTCTCAGCAGCTGTAGGGTGAAATAAATTTCAGGAACTCTTCTTGTCTCCCAGCGCCTATATGCAGCTCAATAGGTAGGGCAGAGGTTGTCAAGCCTTGACTCAGCTCCACCGACTTTCGTCACCTATCACTTTACTTTCAACATGGGAGCCGCGGATCAACGCATCTTCTCCGCATAATCACCTGCGAGCTGCGGCCCTCGGCCTGACGTCACCCCTGTTCTGACCCAGATTACCGCGTGATATTCAGCCTTTATCTCAATCTTCTGAAACGTGACACAAGCTTAAATTATTAAAAATGTTTGACCGACAATGGAAGTCTAAATATTTTAAGGACGAGACGGCCAACGCCTATATTGTGTAAACCAAAATGGTCCTAAATAAGCTTAACGAGAAACGGATCTGTAAACGCGCATACATTTCAATAAAGTTAAGTTAAATTAAAGTTAAGGGTGCAGTTACATATTCTGAAAACTGGTGAAGAAAATCACGTTTGTGAAAATTCATTTTCAATATTTCTAAATTCTCTAGAAAATATAGTTCTCGTAAGTTAAGCATCCATTAGGGGGCCTAACATGGTCACAAATGTAAAAATGTATATGTGTTTGAAAAAAGTAAGTAAAATAACAGGATTTAAATTTACTGCATCTCAAGTGTCTTGCATAAATAGCATTCTTTACTTTATATCATCTTATGTGAAAGACCTTAACTTAACTACCTTAACTAAAAAAGAAAGACTGCTTGGGGATAGAGTATCTACTGCCCTAGATTTTAAAGGCAATTTGGACACCATGCTTACTACTTTTTAAAAATTATTTTAACGGCAAATGTGACGTCACCAATTTTACGAAGTGAAAATTTATTAAATATGAACATTTTACGAAGACAATTTTTGAATCCAATGTGTTCTGAGGATAAAAACGTTGATGATTTAAAAAAATTAAAAATACTTTCTTTTCTTTTTTGTTGTGGTTGCAAAACAAAAAGATACATTGTGGTCTATAGAGAGCATCATTGCACGCTGCTTTTTCGCAGAGACTTCTGAGAAATATCTAAGGCACTTGATTTTGGAATTGAATTTGAACAGCACTACAAAATGGCAAACGCACTATATAGTGCACTTAGAGGTGAGTAGTGAAGGGACTCTGTTTATGTCTGAATTCCCACCCTACTCCCTAACTACTAAAAATCCATAGTGCGGGACATTCTAGAGCCCTGGATTTTAAAAGCAATTCGGACATTATGCTAGCCCTCGAAAATTAAAGATTTTATTCATTTTAAACACGTGAAAAATAAAACAAAGTGTGCATAGTCAAACCCGGAAATATATTGAGCAATAAATACACAAATAAAACTATGTGGAAAGTCACATGACCCAAAAGGAGTGGGAGAGAAATCAGCCAATAAGCTTCTAAGACCCTGTTTTTCAATTAAATGCATCCATCTGATAGGTTTAATGGCTGTTAGGCTCTTTTTTACTTTATTTTCCATTAGTAATGACATGCATGTATATACATTGAGGAGATGTAATATAGGTGATATCGGACCTTGAAATGAATTATGTCTCTTCAGATGTGAAATACCAGTAAACACCATGTAAAACCCAAACATTAGAGCTGCAATGTACACAAATATAAAGTATAATGATAGATCAGTACAGATTTTGTCAAAATCCCTTGAATTTGACTGTTTTATTAAAATACCTGCAAAATGATCACTTTGTACACTGAACCTTCATTGACTTTATCTTTTTCTCATTATTATCATCTCTTCACCTTTCCACATTTGTAATGTATGAATCCTCAAAAAAGGAATTCATTTTAGACACTTCTTCAATTTCAGTCTTATTAACTATTCATATTAATGTATATGCAAAGCAGGACTGATCTGTCAGCTCAGATTGCCGAGTATATCTCACATTAGGAACATTTGGACACAAAGAATTTGATTTAATCCATAACTTCACAGCTCAGTTATACTTTCTCTCCTCTCATCAATAACATGTGAGCATTTTTTTCCTATTCAGTGCCTTTCTGGGCACCCAGAAAGACCTTATTATGCATAGCGCAAGAGTGCTCTCTGCTTTTTGGACAGATGAGTTTTCATTTTCACATATACATAGTTTGTTATAAAGTAAAAAAACTCTTCAGCCATACTTTTTTTTTTAAAAGAGCTATATGGAAATGGGAGCATTTTGTATTTCTTGTTTTAATCTTGCCAGTCCCCCGATGCTCCTGTTATGATTTCAGCTTGGGAATTCATTTTCCCCCTCATTGACAGCAAGCTGTCCAGGGCCAGAGGCAAAATGCAGCCCCATCTACCTACCTCCACCGCTGGGATGATATTTTCATGTTGGTATATGGAGCATCTTATACATTTTTTCCCTTGTTTACTGCCATTTTCCCTGTAGCTTTATAGCTACAGGATCCTCTGTTCTCAGAACTGCAGCTCCATGACACACATCACAAACTTGCGTGCTGCTCTAAGCAAAAGGTTTGACATTTTTAAACAATTTTTACAAAAAGCATTTGATTTTTCAAAGCCTTTGCCACTTGTTATTAGCCTGCTTATGCTACTGGCATGAAAGTACTTACTAACCAAAAACAAAATGAAAAAAAAAAACTCTTTTTTTTTTGCATGTGAATAATACTTTCTTACATCCAAAACCTCATTAGGCACAGAAAACTAAAATAGCTCTAATCAAAAACCAATTCCATTTTCATTTTTTTTTCTCGCCAATGTAGTTAACATTTGCTTAAACTTGTTTGCCAGTTAACTGAAGAAAAACAGGAGTAAGAGATTAAATAAACGGAGTCATTTGTATCATCTCCAAAGTTGGATTGCTCTTTTTATCTTGTTATAGTGCGGCATATTGTATCCCACTGAGACGACAGATCTTCTTAGCTGGAGCCAAAATAGGTTATTATTGCTTGTTTTATTATACTCCATAACACTGCATTACACTGAGAATCATAAAATGATGGAGATTTGGAAGGTTTACGGGAGAAGGTGTGATGCTACAGCAAATATTCCAGGCTTCCCTGTTCATTTTATTTTAATCTTTCTGCAGAAGATGACATCTATTCAGGCGGTTTCACACACAAAAAATAATCTTAACTTCTAAATTTAACATAGCAAAAGCCAAATTGTTCTCTGTTTTCATTTCCTAATAAAATGATACATTTCAGAATCCTGAAAAGGAACTTTTCCTGAAATAATTCAAAGCAGACTTTCTGTTTACATCTGAACTGCACTGCATTTAGCCCAGCTCTCCCTTTGATTTCTAAGAGGGCACTTTCATGCTAGGATGGACATGGTTCAAACGGGCAGAGGATGCCAAAAAATGCAAGGCTTTCCACTTAGTTTGGAGAACTTTTAGACTATAAAATAAACATTAAAAAACCTGCCATTCCCTGTGGTTCTTTTGTTGTATAATCAATAAGCACCAGCCTTTTCTCACTAATATTTGAGTTAAATTCAAATGAACTAAAGTTCTGTTTTCTTTTTTGTTTTGTTATTGCATGTCTTTGACCAAGTATGTTTGTCTAGATCAGAGATCTGCAACCTTTAACACCAAAGGAGCAATTTAGGCCAGTTTCTTATAGACCAAAACCAACTTTCACTTAACCTTTGACAAAAACTACACTTTATTCATGTTTATGTGGCCATTGAGCCATCCATTTATAATATATGCTTTTTAAATATTTAAAATAATTAAATTATAATAGTGTAACATTTTTCTATCCACAACAACTTAAACTTTATTTTTACTTTTGACGGCAGCACATATGTGTTCCTTTCAAATTAAAATACATTGCACCAAATTAGATATCCTATCTGCAACAGATTTGCATTAATTAAAAATACAAGAAAATTAAGTCAAGCATGACATTGTCTATCATTACGACAACGAATAGACACAAGATTAAATGGTAAATGGCGTATACTTATATAGCGCTTTCTACCTTCTTACGAAGTCCCAAAGCGCTTTACAGTCACAGTCCCATTCACCCATGCACACACTGGCGGCGGCTCCGCTGCCAAACACTGGCGCCAACCTCCCACCAGAGGCAAGGTGGGGTTCAGTGTCTTGCCCAAGGACACTTCGACACATGGGCGTGCAAGGCGGGAATCGAACCTGCAATCTTATGATCATGGGTCGACCGCCCTACCGCTGCACCACGACCGCCCACGATTAGATTATGTGTTAAAACTAAGTAACAAATATTTATTTAAATTGTTAGCAATTTTCTTTAAAACCTAGGAGTCACAATAGTGGGAAAAGAGAGCCCCATGTGGCCCCAGAGCCTCAGAATGCAGACCCCTGGTCTAGATGGAACACAAATCACTGAAAAAGGAAAGAGAATTCAAATGCACTCTCATCCAAGATTTGCCACATCTTAGTGGGCATTTTCATTTACACATCACATTTACTGACAAGGGATTCTCAAACATTTCTGTTGTTCACACGTTGGACTCAATTTTTCCCCCCGATAAAATAGTTTCAATCTTTCTTTTGACAGAAAAGAGGAACCATAGTTTACAAAAGTCCAGATCAGCTTTCCCACTTTTTAAAGTGACAAATATGCAATAAAACAAACCCTATTGTAGACCAAACAGCCAGGATGAGAGTGCCCTTACAAACCAAGGCCTGGGCTGTGACCACACAGATGGTCTGTGGCTGATAATCCACTCAACATGCATTGCACATCTTTACTCTACTACGCACTAACAGGCTCTCAGCCACTCTCACCCAGCTTGTTGTATGATAAACACTGACACTGATCCTCAGTGATAGTAATTCCAGTTAATGCAGCAGCATTGCTCCTATAATTATGTCACCAGGGACTGGGTAAATATGCGGCAGGTAGACGAGGTTCATAATGGCCAATTAAGGAGACTAGTAGGCATCAGCTTTGTGTTTCTTCTTTGATGCTGTGGGGAATGAATGCAGCACAACAGCTGATCATTCCTGATAAGCCAGCTGGTCTTCTCTATCAGACTTTGTTTACCTTCGTATCCAGATGGATAACAGTATCAAATATTTAAACAGACCAACAGAAGTCAGTTAGCATTTGATCAAGCAGGGGGGAGAAAAAAAGGAGAGGAGGTGTTGGTAAGTGTTAAGTTTCCCTATGGCTCACAGACGGCTTCACCGCCGATCACTGGCATTCTGTTGGCTGATGGAGAAGAAGGAAGGAAATGATGTCAGAGGCAGCAATCCCAGGTGACGGCAACTTTAAGAAGAAAGAACACGAGAAGCTTGAAAAATATTCAAAGGGTTGAGAAAGGAAGAAAAAAAAGTGAAATGATAAAGGAACGCTGGTTCTAGCTGTAGTCGTAGCACCTTCCAACCTCTGTGATGAATGACAGAAAAACGTTAAAATGTACAAGAAACGATTTCGTCATCCCATTTTCAATTTTAAAACATTTATTTAAAAAAAAAAAAAGCCTTGCACCACATGGACGAACACCTGCAGCAACATTTTGCCAAGTCAAAACAGATCAATGGTGTTTGTGAGTGGTAAATTATAAAGAGCCAGTTCATGATGTAACACACGCTCACAGCCTTATCATCTTCTGCACAATGGAGAGCAAAGCAAACTGGCGGAACAAAACAAAGGAAAAGCACCTCTTGGCAAAGCAGTCACAAGACTTTGAAGTTATCCAACATGTCTTCAGAGAGCCCCACTTTGATGTCCTGGAAACTCCTTTCCAACAGTGACACGTCCTCCTGAAAATAATTGTCAAATGTATTCACTGACTATACTGCAGGCAACAAAAAAACTCAAACTCCAGTTACTTTGCATTCATGATGCTGCACGAAATTTCAGGTTATCTTGTTTGGCATCATTTAGGGGTTCTGCATGACTTCCAGGTTTGGGAAGAGCTTCATAAAGATTTAGCAGTTTTTGAAACTTTTGCTTCTGAAATTTGTCTCCATTTAATTAAATATAATTTGGAGCAGCATTTCCTAATTAGTAACATTTGAATCGCAGTAGAATTTTAGTTTTTGCATCTACCTTGAAGATTTTTCAAACATCCTGTTTTGTGAAAACACCTCTGACACAAGTACAGAACAGGAGCATCAGAAATGTGTGATGGACAACAATTTCTAACAGATGCCATACTATACAGTTGAATCTTTGGTTCAAAACAGTTTCTAATGGATTCTCTCACTTTTGCCCTCTGTCTATTTCCAGTTGTTGTGAGAACTGGACTGAGTGAGTGTCAAGTCACCCACAGAAAATGGCTCAATCCCAACTCAATCAACCAAATTAAGTCACTTCAGTCGGCATTTTTCCCCGACATGGCTGCTGCCATGTTGGAGCCAGCCATTGTCAGCAAGCAATGATTAATTTGAGGCGGTCAAGTCATTGTTTCTATGGCAACCACTCTTGCTAATCAGGAGTCATTTTGTTGGAAGTCCATACCACTGCCACTTGAAAGCGAACTAGACAAAATCCGTCCATCAAACGTTTCGAACGCTGGATGTGAGACCGCATGTATTTATTGAAGCATCATTTTAAGTTTATAACTTAAAGGACTTGCACTACAGAAAAAATATCATGGAAAAAGGATTAACAAAAACATGTTAAAGTCCCACTTCTATCAAATTTGATCCAGTGTAAAACCGTTCCCTGTGGTCTTTTACTTTCTGTATGATCATGCGGGTTTTGGGGTAAATCAAAAAAGCCAGAGTCGATTTCTAGGACACAGTTTCTGTAGAGCAGCAGGAGTTGATCAGAAATACTTTTGGGCAGGACTGTTGGTGTGCAGTAAGCCCGTCTTAATTTCCCACGATCCCTTGCTTTACACTCTCTTGCCTCCCCTCACAACCCCAAGTTAACATTACTGGTGCAAAAACAATTGCGAACATTATCAGAGCTTTCCAGTGCTACAGTTTTGAGTCAGAGGTCAGCTCAGACAAGTGAAATGAAGACGTGCATGGATCTATTTGTCTGCAAATGGATGCCTTAGAATGGAGCAAAGCAAAGAGCTTGATGTCCGCCGACTGTCACTGCTTTTTCCAACTGCTTTTCCCCCTCTGCTCTAGATTCACAACAATTTGAATAAAGAAATACACAGAAGTGCTTTTTTAAGTTTAATTTTATATATATGTATATATATATGTGTGTATATATATATATATATATGTATATGTATATTCTGCAAACATGAAAGATTATTGCACCAGTTATTGTCAACTTTTTAGGAGAGGCAGCACATGCAGAAGTCTGCAAATACTCATGATTCATCGATGAAGCACGAGCTTGCTTGACATCAGACATAATCTAATTATTTCTGGGATTCAGTTCGGTAAGTCTGAAAACATTCCCGCTGAGTCTGGAAATGGTTTACCCAGACAAGCCTTTGTTGCACATGTGTTTGGCTGGCCGTGACTGTGTTGCACTGATGCTTTGGATGATGCAGCCCGTCTCTCAGACTGAAAACACACGATGGAGCCAGAAATCTGCCCTGTTTAACTATTGCTTACACTTGGTCATAGACTGAGACAGAAACCCCGAATGAGGACAGCAGTTCACTGTGTTTGAATAAAAGATGAGTCATTGCAATCTGTGAACAGTTTATAATTAGGCATTTGTTGATGCACGACCGTTTTAGCGAATACACCTGAGATGAATGACAACGTTTTTGGGAGGTGAGATAGAGTCAAAATCCTCAGAAGAAGTTAAAGTTTATTGGATCAAAGTAGAATGAAAAAGCCCTTTATTTGTCCTTCAGTAGGGGAAATTGTATGATTTCTGCACAATCATACAAAGAAATAATTTTGAAATGAGAAAAGCGATTTCCTGGATTCTTTTTGTTTACTTTCTGCTTCTCACAGTTGAAGTGTGACTAGGATAAACGCTTTCTAATCTTTTAACTGGGACAACTCTGTGACTACCATATATTTTTTGCCCCACTGTTTATTCTTGGTCAGTTAATGTAAAAATAAACAAATAAATAGTTGAAATCACTTAAACAGCTTACCTTGAATCCATTGTCTTTGAAAGTTAAAATTTTTGACTGTATTAGTGCACTTTTCTATGATTTTCTAATTTTGTGTAAAGGGTTTGTAAATGCATGAACATAAACAATACATATGTAATTACTTAGATGAAGTTTAATACAAAAATAGATAATAGCATACAAAAATAGGTGAGTACAATTACCCAGATTAAGATACTGATCTAGATTCTGTGGATTATTTGGTGAAAAGTCGGATTTCGTGTTTCAGATAAAGCCAGCAAATTAATACAAATTCTTCAGGAATGTATATTAAGGTATTACTAAAGTTGTCAGAGTTTCTGCAGAGCTTCTCAATTTCAAAGTATTTTGTAAAACTATATTCTTTCGTCATGACGATGTACAGACCCACTCTGATCATCTTTTGATCTATTTTAAAAGGATTACCAAAGGGTAATTTAATTATCATTACTGTTTTTAGCAAAAATGAAAAAAACTTGTTTTATGTTTTTTTCAGAGAGGCAGTGGTTCTTCAAAGGTTGGGCTCTGACTTGTGGGCATTGGCACGTAGCAACCCCGCCCCCATTTACCCTTTCCATTGAGGAGCACAGAGGAGTTTGTGGCCCACCCAGTGTATTTTCTACGTCACAAATACAATCTTTTTCAAACAGCATTTTTTATGTCTGCTCCTGGTTTACAGTGATTTGAATAAAAAAATACTCAGAAATAAAATATAGAGCTTAATTGTCTATATATTTGCTCTCCGTTAAAATGCCTCTTGTAAAAAAAACACCAAAAACATGATTTTCGTTTTCTTTAAACATGTTCCAATAAAAAAAAAAAAAGAAATCCTCAAAAAACTTCTTCCAGAATAATCAGAGTTTTCATGAGTAGTTTTTCACCTGGCGGAAATTATTCTTAGTTTAGTGAAGAACCATTGATCTGTGAAGCTAAACTTGTAACAGGAAAAAATAAAACCCAAAACAATCAATGAGACAGACTTACTTCAATTAATTGATTGATTAATTAATTAATTTTAATCCAACACAAAACTGACTGAAGTGCTTTTTACATGACATTGTGACTTTAAAAACACAACAAAAAAAAGACCCTTTTATATAAAAACTCCAACCTCAAATTGATTTGGAGTTGAAGAGAAAATAAAGTGGTTCGAAAAAAAGATTTAACAAATCGGACATAAAACAGGCCTGCTTGATAAACAGATGTTACTAAAATTTTGGGCCAAGAAATTAAAGAGCTCGATTGCCTCCAAGCCTCTTCCTTGTTTCAGAGGCAGAAAAACAAAAAGACTCATTTGCAGTCTTGGGAAAGCATGAAGGACCACGGAGAGAGAAAAAGTAAGGTGTATGCAAATGTCAGGTAGGTTTAAATCCAGAATTTACTGGACTATTTTGCACATTTTGTGCAATTTTGTGGCTCAAATCTTTACAAGCCTCTGAAGATGGGATAAAATTGTGAAAAGCGTGAAAACGTATGCTTTTTATGGTTGATTCATGAAAACCAACATCTGTGACAGACTGTACCTGTCCTGGATGTGCCCTGCCTTTGCCCAATAGTAAATGTACGATTTCTATACCTGTGATGAAATAATGTTGTTTAAGTTTAGTTAAAAAAAGATCTTTTGGCATATTGGGTAAGTTTAACCTTGGATGCGTTGGTAGGAAGTTATTAAAACAACCTCAGTCATTTGTTCAGAGTAATTTTCATTTACGTCTTTCCTTCTCTTTAATGCAGCCTTAATTAATTAGTACATTATTTTATTATTGTACATTATACAGAAAGATTTGGTTTCAAAGTAAATTTCAAAGTGAAGGCCCGTCCTGAAAGCTGCGCTCGACTTTAGTCGTCAAGGTCAACCAAGATTTATCCATGAATACACAAAAGAATAAGCAGCTAAGCAGAAAATGATAAAATCTATTGTTGCTTCATTTCCAGACAACTGTTTACAGCACCGAGGTGTGAAGAAAGCAGAATTTTGTTAAGTTTAAGAACAGATAAAGAGCTCAAGACTCATATGTTACAAGGCCATAACTAAGATGTGAATTTGTTAGCTTTTATGTTGTTTTTGTTTGTTTCCCTGGGCTGTGGTGGAGTGGGCACTACAGGCCACTTGTTTGTTTGGGTACTAGTTCAGTCACTCTTGTCAGGGGGGGCATCTTCTGCAAACAGTGAAGTTTCTGCAAACAGATACACTGTATAAACAGGTCTATTAGGAATAAGTAAAAAAATTCTTACCCCATTGGTGGATTTTCTTTGAATAAGGTTGGAAAAATGGTCTGACCAAGAATTCCTGAAAATATTTTTTAGTCACTAAGACATGTTTTCTCAAACTAAGATTCTTTGCAATTGAAAAACTGTTTTAATTGAATTGTTTTTCTTGCAAGACTGCAATTTCTCTTGAAACAAACATTTTTTAAAAACTTTTTGTCAGTGTAAAGTTGCGAGGCGCATCTTTCCTGAAATGAGAGCTCATTTACTTTATATAACTTCATCGTCACTGTAAAAGGTCAAAACTTTTTATCAACAGAACATGAAGCCCAACTGAAGGAATTCTTCCGCTTCCACACCCAGCACATGCGTCTTGATGAAGACGATATGCTTCCTTGGATCTTTCACTCATGCATTTGTTTGTATTTACTCAATTTTCCACTGTGATCATGGATTAACCCTTGTGCTATCCTATGACCCCACCCATACATTGACGTGTTCTCCCTACCATGACAAAGGTGGATAAAGGTGAAGAGGATTTCATGTAATCCACGGACACCAGTGAAGATCACAAATCATTGAAGAAAAAAGGTTCAGAGCTCTGTCTTGTGGGTCTAGATGACCCAAATCCCAATGTTAAAGTGCCTAGGATAGCACAAGGGTTAACAAAATTATATGGTACGGTCAAAGGACTGTTCCACTCAGGTGTTTCTTTGCATCCACGCAAATTACACTTTTAAAAATATCTGCATCTGTCGAGCCACAGAAACGATACTCCCGGGGTACAGAGTGCGCATCAACTGTTAAAGACCTGGTTCAGTGAAAATTGTATTTTTGACCTTTTTAACATGTTCTTGTTGCATTTTTCTCATGATGGAGGACATGTATTAGGAAAATTGAGCTCAAGTTTTTCTTTTTTAAGCATTTCTTCATTTTATGTTATTTATGATTCATCTCTATTACACAATTACCGGTATGAAGCCCATTGAGACAACTATAGTTGTTAATATTGGGCTATGTAAATAAAATTGAATTGAATTAAATTTGGGCCACAAGCTCATTGCTCTGCTCCATTCTGATGCATCCACTTGTAGACATTTTCTTTTTCTCGTCTGAGCTGGCATCTGGCTCAAAAACTGTATTGCTCCAAAAATGCTCCCCATTTTTGTTAGACCAGTAATGTTAGGTTAGGGGTGTGAGGGCTGTAAGCTAGCACGAGAAAGTGTAAACAGATGAATGATGGGAAATGGGGTCTGCCCACAACTCAGGCAATTTTTTAATGATCTCCTGCTGCTCTGCAGAAACTATGTCCTTGAAAACGACACAGGTTTTTAATTTGGCTAAAAGTGGCATAATCATAATGAAAAGACCACTGGGAACGTTTTAAAAACAGATTAAAGATGATGGGAGTGGGACATTCATACAGCTTTACAAGGGTAATCAATAAACATGTGCAGAGCTATGCGACACATTCAACAAAGCTTATCACATTATATCGCATTGGCTCCTACAAAGCAGTACAAGCATTTTTTAGATTGAAGTAATAGCAGTTGGAGTTAAAGATGCGGATTGGCTCTGTATGAAAAGGACTTCCTCCACCAACTCTCACTAGCAGCATATAATAGTATTGAAACAGCAAATTTATTTGAAACCATGAGGAGTTGAGAGAAGAATTGTAAAGAATGGACCAAAGTCGAGTTTGTTGCTTCTGCAGATTAAATTAAATGTTTTATATTTATTAGATGTAGCTCAAATGATAAAATCAAGTTCAGGAATGAGGAAACAGGTATTCAAATCTCTAATTTTCCAGGATTTGTCAGTTTCTTTGACATTTCAGAAGTTTCTCCAACATCATTTGCTGTCATGAATCACCCCTCTCTTCATCTTGGCTGTTTGCTTCCTCTCCAAGTCCAGGTGAAGCCAAAATGCCCCAAACATTTCACCTTATTGAATTATCCCTCCCTCTCTTATTACTTAAACGTGCAACACATTGAGATTGGATCATATTTCAACGCCCCGCTCCTGTCGCAGCACAGCTCCAGCGTCCTCCTCAGCCCAGCCGTGGTGTATTTACATTTCATTGCCCCTTTTTTGCATCAGTGGCAGCAGTGGCAGGGGAGAATTTAGCTCATATTTTATTAAACCAATCTGCAGCTATCGCAGTTGACTCAGAAACTTGGCAGGTCGTTTTAAAATGGGTACTCTTTTAATTCATTATTTAGCATTTCCCAGTGACGTCTGTGTTCGATTCCTCTGACATCTTAGCAGCCTGAAGATGCAGCCGGGCATTGTGTTTGCCTGCGTTTGTTGTTTCATTTGAGATATTCCAGTCCACATCTGATCCATATTTTTCTTTTATATGGTCACTAATGAGGCTCTTTTCTGAATTCAAAGAAGAAATAAATCTTTCAGTTGGAACTTTGGGGGTTTTGTTTATCCACATCATAATGAAGGCACAGAGAAAAGACCAGAAGTCTTTCCTTGTTTGTACAAAGTCAGTCTGCAGCACCTCCAACGTCTCGGTTTGAGTGACTGTAGAATGACCTCTTGGGGTGTGATGTAAGGTGAAACATCATACATCCATAGTATTCATTGACTCACGCAGCATTACCATTGCAGCTTCCTTTCAGCATGCAGGGGCAGTTGTCACTTTTCACATGCCTATTATGCATGCTTGTTGATGCCGTGAGACGCGTTATTTTTTTTTCCCCCTCCTCTTCGTTTTCAGCCGAGTTTTCGACTGCTGTTGCGCTGAATTGCGTTAGCCAACTTTGACCCTTGATGTTTCTTTGAAGAGCTCTCAAAATGAGCTTGTTCTCTATCGTTCTCTGCAGATTTTCTCTGACTCCCCATGGAGCCCGATCTGGAGCTGAGCGGGTTCCACACCCCAAACCTGCAAGACCTACTTCCACAATGTGAAGCTCTGCTCCTCCTTTTGTGCAGAAAAGCACTGCAGCAGTGCAGACAGAGTAGTTACCTGGCTCACCCCCACACACGCGCACAAACATTTCTTTTCCTCTTTCTGGATTCTGAGCCAGTCTTCTGCGGCTCTTTGTTTCCCACTCCAGGCTGGGCTCAGATCCTCTCTGCTCTCTGTAAGCCCGCTCCGCTCTGTCATCAGGATTACAGGCTGTGCTGTAGCAGATTAATGACCGACATCTCCACACTCCTCTCAGCATTGCATTGCACACACAGCTACCAGGACAGAATGCGTGGCTGTTTGTGATGGAGAGTGGAACAACTGCGGGGGAGATAATGCATTGTGTTGGTCTGAGAACAATATGTCAGCTGTGAGATTGTGTGTTTGTGTTTGTGCGACAGGGTTTTTGCTTGTTTTGAAGCGGCGGCTTTTTCAACTTCTGCACCTCAGTGCAGCACAGCAGGTTAGACTTAAACTAACATGAGGCCTCACAGTTGTGTCTTCAGATGCCAAAAAAAAAGAAGGAAAATAAATGATAAAAGTTAAGACCCACAAAAGGTTGTGGGCTGCTGTTGTTTTCTCTCCTAATTTGTTCCAAAAAAAACTCAAACCAGTCGGTTTCTGACTGCTCTGTTTGTGGCAGAGGGGGCTGGCAGCAGCTGTACAATGTCAAGCAAGCAGGCAAACAAACTGAGAGCTAACACTCTGCAAAGTTTGGAATTAATTTAGGCCAAGAACTCATACCACCTCAGAGCCTTACAGAAGCCGCTTATGTGTGTCATGAATTACTAAGTAGTAATATTTAGGGCTTCTCACAGTAATCAAACAGCTGAGGCTTAATTTCCTGAGACTTGCCCCGGAGTGTCCACGAAAGTGGGCTGTCTGAGCTCCTTTCTGAGGACTGCAAAGCTTTCCTTTTTTCTTGCTGCAAATCCTAGAAATTTGGATGGAAATCAATAGTCTTTTAACGGCTTTTCTAAAGTAATGAACGTGTAAAGATCCCCCCCCCCCCCCACAAATACTAATCTATGCAGACATACCAACACAGAATCAACAGAATGCTCTCTAAAACGAGCAAATACAAATATAACATTTCCTTTCAACAGATAATTAATCCCTGATTTCTGATTGTCTCAGCTTTAGCACCATGGGTGCATATTAGAACAGTAAGTTATAATTTAAAGACCCACTCTGATGAAAATAGTGCTTTTGGTGTATTAAACATGCTCTTGTGCCATTTTTCCGATGATGTAGGACATATAAAACTGCATTTCTGAGTATTTATTTAAAAATCCTTTTTGATTAAGGACTTAATTGTGACACTGGGTGGGCCAGAAGCTCCTTGCTCTGCTCCTGCTTTTTGATGCATCCACTTGTAGACCACATTTGGCTTGAAACTGTTCGGCTGGATAGTTCCAAGAATCGCTCGTTCTTTTTTGTTGGACCAGTAAAGTTTGCGTCAGTGTTCCCGCACACAACTAAATCTCAATGGTGAGAAAACATCTAAGTATTCTGACCTGCAGTGCTCACAACACTGCCAAAGGGACGATGCTTTTTGAGGGCACCGACTGTTCGTGTGAGAGATAAACTTGGTTTTGACCCATGGATAAGCTTTTGGGAGCGATGTGAGCATCTGCAGCAGCTGCAGGGTGTTTTGAGAAAAGAACTAAGTGGATGAGAACGGGTCAAAGTAACTGAGAAGGATTTATGCAATTTTGATGGCATTGACTCTTTACATGAGAAAAGAATCTGCTTCTGAAGCGTATCTGATGAGTTTTGGGAAAGAAATGTGCTTTTTCTAGTAAGCTGAACGGTTGTGCAGAAGTGTAATTGTGTTTGGCCAAATGAACTTTAAGTTTAGAGAATGTCATTTCAGTTTCAAGAAATGAGCCAAACCAATGGAGCTTAACTGTAAAATTGTGTGTCAGTCGGCTGTAACTCGTGCACTTTTTGCAAATTCCCAAGGAAAAGCCATTTTTATTTTTAAATAGCATCAATTGCATAATTAATGAGCCAGTTTTTTTGTCAATCCTGCTTTGCTTCAATTTAAAGACTGATGCTCATATTCTGCAGTGAGACTTTGTTGTAGCTTATGTTACATTTTTCTCATCCTTTTTCCTTGTGGTTGCGCTAATTATCTCCCCACTTCATCTGCTTGACATTTTCTTTCAAGTTAAGACCAAAGGAAGGGAGAACGCAGGGTTTTCGATCCACACTTTCCAGATAAAATCAAAATACTTTTAACTTTTAATGCAGGGCTTCTTCCACTTTTTGTAGTTTGCGGCTTCAAATGTGTCAAACCTGAATGATAACACACACCAGGCATCTGTGGTAAAATACTTTTATAGAGCAGTAATTCATATCTGAAACAAAGCATCCAAGCAGAATAACTCTGTTATGTACAGATCTTCATGTTCTCAGTTCTCAGTGTTTTCTGTGTCCGCTCATCTGTTTGCGCGTGCCGTATGAACATGTAGACACATGTAGGATTTCAGTTACAGTTCATGAAAAGTTTTGAATATGGGTCATAGTAATTCTTTTTGAAATGTCTCTCAATAGAAAAGCTGGTGTTGTGACCCTCATTAGTCCATTAATGGAGATAAATTGTTCTTCTCTGTTCTCTCTTCTAGCATAACTTCCATTAATTTAATCTTCTATAAATATGTTCAATCCTATCAGCTGCAGCGCCTCATGTTCTGAGCCCCCTGACACTCCAAATTCTTTCTATATCTAATAATTGCTTTTTATCTGTGAGTTATGTTGTGGATTGAAATTCTGCTTTTGTTTGACCTCAGCATTTTTGTTTTATTTTCCCTGCACCAGTGTAAAATCAGAAAGTGCTGAAGAAGCATTTAAAACAACGGCAACATGTGTGGTCCAGCCAAGCCGCTCTCAGCAGCTCCAGCAGAGGCAGATGAATCACAATCTTTGCGACTCTTTCCCCGCCCGCATCTTTATGTTCTGTTTTCATCCTCTAGTTTTTTTCTGTCCAACAAATCCCCATCATCAAGTGTTTGCCGTATCCCTAAAGAAGGGTGACAAAAAGTGCATGACAGTATAAAGTTCCTTAGGTGGCGGTGCTCAGAGAAACCAGAAGCACTTCTTACGGTTCTTCTTAGAGGCGACTGAGGGTTGCACTGTTTTTGGGGACTCTTGATGGAGAGGTGTCGCGGGTGGGGGAGTGGCGGTCTGTGGTGAACCCTCTGGAGGGTCCCCCACCTTCCACGTACGCACCACCTGCCCCTCCTGCAGACGAAAGTCGTGCTCAACACTGCAGAGAGAAAGACGGAGAGGGAGCATTTAAGGAAATGGATCTAAAAAATGTTGTCATTTCAACATCCATTAATACCTGCAGATCAAAACCATCCCTGTAATATGAGAAAAACAGACTAAAAAATGTACAGTTAGGAGTCCTTCCTTCCTTCCTTCCTTCCTTCCTTCCTTCCTTCCTTCCTTCCTTCCTTCCTTCCTTCCTTCCTTCCTTCCTTCCTTCCTTCCTTCCTTCCTTCCTTCCTTCCTTTCTCCCTCCGTCCCTCCCACCCTCCTTCCTTCCTTTCTCCCTCCCTCCCACCCTTCTTCCTTCCTTCCTTCCTCCCTTCCTTCCTTCCTTCCTTCCTTCCTTCCTTCCTTCCTTCCTTCCTGCCTCCCTCCCGCCCTCCTTCCTTCCTTCCTTTCTCGCTCCCTCCCTCCCTCCCTCCTTCCTTCCTTCCTTCCTTCCTTCCTTCCTTCCTTCCTTCCTTCCTTCCTTTCTCCCTCCCTCCCTCCTTCCTTCTTTCCCCCCTCCCCCCTCCCTCCCACCCACCCACCCTCCCTCCTTCCTTCCTTCCTCCCTCCCATCCTCCTTCCTTCGTTCCTCCCTCCCTCCCTCCCTCCCTCCCTCCCTTCCTTCCTTCCTTCCTTCCTTCCTTCCTTCCTTCCTTCCTTCCTTCCTTCCTTCCTTCCTTCCTTCCTTCCTTCCTTCCTTTCTCCCTCCGTCCCTCCCACCCTCCTTCCTTCCTTTCTCCCTCCCTCCCTCCCACCCTTCTTCCTTCCTTCCTTCCTTCCTGCCTACCTCCCGCCCTCCTTCCTTCCTTCCTGTCTCGCTCTCTCCCTCCCACCCTCCTTCCTTCCTTCCTTTCTCGCTCCCTCCCTCCCTCCTTCCTTCCTTCCTTCCTTTCTTCCTTCCTTCCTTTCTCCCTCCCTCCCTCCTTCCTTCTTTCCCCCCTCCCCCCTCCCTCCCACCCACCCACCCACCCTCCCTCCTTCCTTCCTTCCTTCCTCCCATCCTCCTTCCTTCCTTCCTTCCTTCCTTCCTTCCTTACTTCCTTCCTTCCTTCCTTCCTTCCTTCCTTCCTTTCTCCCTCCCTCCTTCCCACCTTCCCTCCTTCCTTCCTTCTTTCCCCCCTCCCTCCCACCCTCCTTCCTTCCTTTCTTCCATCCATCCATCCATCCATGTCCTGGCTACTGTTGGGTGAAGGCGGGGTCACCAGACTGTCGCAGGGCACACAATCGCACATGCACACCTAGGGACAAGTAGTCTTTGGACTGTAGGAGGAAGCTGGAGAAAACACAAAGGCAAATTTGATATCTTTTTCATTTTGAAAGAAAATAAAAAAATCAGGGCTTGGTCCCGTGCAATCAAATGGAGGAGGAGGTACAGTTAGGCAAAACCACTTCATCACAAATAACCAATTCACCTTTGCAAAGGTGTATTTGGTGTTGACAAGCAAACCTATCAAACTGAGATTCTGCATTTCAAAGCAAAATACATAAATATGTTATCTGCAGAATTTTGTACAAAATAATTGCCCTTAGGTTTGGGATTAAAACAGTAATCAAAAATGGTCACCTGATAAACTACTCAAGGAACAAAGTGATGGAAAAAAACCACTAAGACCCATTCCAGTCATCTTTTGATATGTTGAAAAAGAGTTCCCAAGGGTTATTTAATTATGATTATGGTTGTGTTGTTTTCTTTGACATAGTTTCTGCAGAGCCGCTGTAGTTCAATAGAAATTCACCTCTGAGTTGTGGGCGGAACTGTTGGTGCGGAGCAAACTGGCTCTGGTTTCCTATTGTGGCTTGTAAATTCTACGCCACTACTACAGGCTTTTTCAAACAACATTTTCACATCTACTCCTTTGATCACAGAAATTTGAATGAGAAAATGCACAGAAATGGATTTTTCAGCTTAATTGCCTTTACATTTCTTCCATCATGAGAAAAATCCCACAATGTTAAAAACGACAAAAACATGATTTTCATTGAGTGGGTCTTAAAGGACTGAGAAATGGTTCAAACAAACCATCCGATTTTTGGCTAAATGTAAGGAATGAGGCAGTTAAGATGTGAAAAAACATGTTCAATTTCGAGTATTTCTTTATTAAGGCAACAACAAATAAATGAATGAGCATTAAAAACTTGAAAATATAACAAAAAACACATTTGATTGAAAGAATATAACACTATGGAGTAAGAGATAGTGAAGGGAAACCATATTCTTCACAGACGGATCTTTCAGACAGGAGCTTTAGCAAATATAACTAAGAGATTGTACCTGTTTACTGGGCACCTCTGTTATGTATTCAGTGCATTATGCTGTCAATGACATTTTCCTTGTGTTTTCTCATGCTGCTTGGTTACCTTAAGCCTCTCCAGCTACAGCTACAGCAGCAAAAGCTCCATTTAGTGAAAGCAGCAGAAGAGAACACAAAATCTGATGCTGTTGTTGTTTCCCAGCTAATAGGGGGGCTGCCATGGCCAAAATAAAAAAGCCCAACAGCATGCTCTCATGGTATTGCATTTTGCATAAATAGCCCCCCGGTTTGACACATTTTCTCTTCCATTTATATTCACTCTTTCCCTTATTTTCCATGTCTTCCTCTGGGGGTCTCAGAGGTCCACTGAAGCCATTTCAGCTGTCATCGCACTCTGGACAGGTTGCCAGTCCATCATAGAAGAAAACTATTTATATTCATTTTAATCTTTTGGGGTGTCAAATTACAAAAATAACACAATTGGTAACTATGAAAGTACAGTGTGACGGTGTAATTCTTTATGTGATTTAGGGTGTGTCACTGCGCTGTTAGGAGTGAAATATGCAAAACACGACTAACTGTAAAGAAAAGAAATGAAAACAAAAAGACAAGTAAAAATAAAGAAAAATGAACATTGTGTTTTAATTCAGTTTAATTAAAACCACTCAATTATTCAAGGAAAATTATAAAAAAGATCATGCATCTTTATACAGCTTTTTCACTTGAGTATTTTTGAAATAATGCTTGTTTTATTGCAGGAATGTTTATCTGCAAAAACAAATCCTCTCTTATGGTCAGTTTTTTGTTGGCTGTTTGACTGGAAAGCTGCAGGTCAAGCTTATTATCCAGGTTTCTTTTTTGTGTTGTTTTTTTAACTATAAAACATAAAAACAATAAATAGATATATAAATGTATAATAATTTTATCAAAAGAAGCTAAAAGTGTGCTAAAAGCAAAAGGATACTTTGTGAATGTGTTTAAAATCTTACTGAATTGGTAAGAATCAGCCTTTTTTCCTTCTTTGTTGTTTCTGTTTTTTCTTCAAATTGTGAAATAATTGGTAAAACACCATATAATAAATATTTTAGTGACAGTTTAGGTATGAATATGCATAAAAACAAATGTTCCAGTTCATTTAAAACCCTTTTAAACTTTATGTTCCTGTGTCATTTCCTTTTTTTGGTCTATTTTCTTTTATGAATATAACAATTAAAATGTATAATGAGAAGTGAAAAGACATTATTATAAGTAGCATGTATAGTTTACCAGGTTCTTGCATGAATCGATTCATAGATTGGATGGAAAAAAATTATTTTACAAAAAGTAACAAAACAATGATTTTTTACATAGATTTTATGAGTCCAACCAAGCATTGCATGACTGAGGACTTAGTGATCATAATGTATAGCATAAGCCTTTACCTAGCATAACTAAACCCAATAGAACCACAACCCTCTCTAATCGAAAAGATATTTACAAACAATTGTTGAAAATAACATGTTCAGCATCCTAATGATAGGCGATATAATAAATCATATACCCATCTTTATGTTATTTGATCTATTCTGAAAACGCAGTTACCCCCATCAAACATAAATAAAGAACAGGAGAAGAGATTAGAATCACTTAAGTATGATCTTACGATACAAGATTGGAATGCTGTGTATGGAGAAAAGGACGTAAACGGGGCTTAAAAAGAATTTCTGTCAATTATATGATAAGCACTGGCCCATTATGAAGTATAGTCCAAAGACAAATGTTATGAAATGTGTATATACACTTATTAAAACTAGATAGCGCTATTTTCACAAAGCTTTATACAGTCATTCTTCAATTGTTTTTATATTCCTTTTGAAAAGTGTTGAACTCATAACAATAAGATCTCTGGAAGCTAAAAGGGAAGAAATGATGAATCGAATCTCCTCTGCTTCCATTAATTAAGGCTTTAACTAAGTGCATCAAGAGCAGAAATGCTGAACATTACAGAAATGTCACAGCGCCAGCAGCAGGGATTCCAGGCCTGCAGCTTAAACACACGCCAAAGGAAAAGTCAGCAAGGGACATTGTCAGTCGCATAACAGCAGCTCAGAGGCTTCAGAGACAAAATGAGACGTGAACTGTGTGCCGCACCTTTGCCGGAGCTGGATGTAAAGGTAAGCAGTAACAAGCCAGCACATCTGCATTTTGCAGGAATAAAGAAAATGTTTGCTTACCTGTTTACTTTTGTCAGCAGTTATGTGATTGCTAAGCATTCCCCACATACACTGATTCTTTTGCTGTTTTTTTTTTTGTCTCCACTCTACTTTGCAGCTATTCTTGCTTATTATGCAGTGGCCTAGTTAGATGGTGTTTCTCATCACACCACAGATGCTAGAAATAAAGAGGACTCCCTCAGTTGTGGATCCAAGAGGGGAAGTGCTGCAAAAGAAGCAGCGTGCTGAGCAGCAGCTGGGATTTTTAAGACCACGACTGTGAGGACTCGCATCCACCAGGCTTTATATCTCCTCCCCCAGTCACCAGCCACTTTACTCTGGATGCCCACTGGTATTGTAATGCAGCAAAATAAAAATAAAAAGGAAAAATAAAACACAAAACCATAGATAGGAGCAGAGAGGAGTAAAATAAGGGTGAGTGGGCACAAAGAGCAGTAGAGAGGAGTTTTTCTTCTCGCAACATTTACAGCAGGTAGAAAAAAAGCCACTTCAACTTCAGACACTTGGAAAAAAAAAACACAGCTCTGTGTAAAATGAGGGCCCTTGTCACAGAAAAATAAGCCGTGGAAGTTGTCTGTGGTGTTCTAATGCTGTGAAATGAATACAATAAATAAAATATGACGTTCCCTCATCTTTGCTGCCTCTTTTTGCACGGCTGTACAGCTCAGCTCCCTCCGGAGTTCCTCCGTGACTCTTTCCTCGCTGCTGCCGTGTTCACGCCTTGTGAAAATGAATTGCCTCTGTCTACAGTTCTGCGTGTTCAAGGCACACTGCCACTGTAGGGAGCTGCCCACCCTCAGCCTCAAATATCCTCACACTCGGGCCACAGGAAGCTGTGAAAATGCTCGGCTCGTGCCATAGTTCCTCGTCAGCTCTCCGCTCACATCTTTGTTTTAGTTTGGTGGGAGAGCTGAAGGCGTCACTCTGTGAGGAGTGTGAGCATGCTCATTAGTCTTCATCTATACTATACATGAATTTGATGTATTTAATCAAAATTTCATGCCTTTAAGTTGTATAAAGGTAGAAAATACCCCAATAGACAGCTTAAAAAAACAAGAATGGCTAAAAACAAAACATTTAACAACTAAGTTTTTTTTTTTCTCATATCGAAAGGTCCGAAATATCTTTGACAGGAACAAAAGTTTAATTGACAGTTCCAAAAAAAGTTTTCCCTTTAACATTCCCTCTGACAGCCAAATCAGAAGCTGTGAATCAGAAGTTAAGTGTTGAAGCACACACTTAAAAAGCTGTTTACAGCAAGTTACAAACAGTACCTGAAAGATTCATCCGAGAAGAAAATGGAAAATTAACTTGAAGGATAAAAACAGGGGAAAAAAAATCTTTACATTTTTGAATTCCAATATTAAAAAATAAAAACGGAGAAATGATAGTTAGCACTAAAATACAAAATATAACACAAGAATATCAGTAAAAAAAACTCTAGCAAAACTTCAAAACAAGTAATTTAGAAACACCACTGAAAAAAATGAGAAAAAATCGATTTGCTCCACATTTTTATGGCGATAAACATTCCAAAAAAAAAACTATCTGGATATATAAAAAAGAAGATGTTAGGAACTTGGACAGTTTTGTTCTACTGACTTTGCTTCAGCAAATCCAATTTGAAATAGAATAATGAAGTCAACATTAAAGCGCCTCGTCTGAGCTTTAATAAGAGTAGATTTATGTCAGCAGTGACAGAGCAGTGTAGGAGATACAGCCATAAAGCTACGTTTCAGTGCTGGTAAAGCCCCTGAGATTGGTTTGTCACTTGCTGTGCAGGAATCAAGGGGGCTTTTCTTCACAAAGATTTTCTGATCATCTTCAAGGCTCCCCCGTCTACCAGCTCTGTGCCGTTTTCTACTTTTCCTGAGCTTGCACTCCTCCGACCAAGCTGTTCATTTTGGCAGACAAGTTAGTGTAAGTGTGTTTTCTCTTGGAGCTACGCTCTAAAGCTTTTGGGGAAAAAGGAAAAAAAAGGTGTGAACGGGATGCAGAGTTGACGCAAGTGACTGTGGCAGCAGTTCCAGGTGTGAAACGGGTTTTGTCCCAATTATTTAAACAAAGTTTGAGGACCTAAAGTTCACATTAACTAAAAAAAGTTATTTTAAAAATAAAAGCAAGGTGAATAATCCTTTAACACATAACGACCTTTATTTGCACCCTATTTTTTATGTCATAACTGAAAACATTTCCTGTGTTGTTGGGAAAAGTCAACCTTGTCCAAGAGCATCCCTCAGCCACATCTCCAGGGGGATCTGTTTGTACCACATAAGGGATTTTAAGGTAGCTCACGTGCAGCCACTAAAAAAAAAATTAAGAGTGACTATAAAAAACTGTTACAGTATTCTTTGAAACCAAAACCTGGAGTATAGCTGCTGTAATGCAAACAGAAAAGTGGGCTGCTGCAAAAGACACTTGTGGTGTATTGCACTCGCTGTAAATGAGGGTGTTAGCCAGACTCAGAGTGGATATGAGCACAAATTCTCCAGGCAGAAAACAATATTTTAAAAGTGTATTATAAGCACCGAGGCCAGGCAGGGCCTCATCACTTTTTCATCCTACCACCCATAAAACATTCATTCAGCTGCACCAGCAGGACATCATCATTTCTCCTCCATCTCTCCTCCTCTGAGGAAAGTCTTTCAGCAGAAATACAGTACTGCAAAGGCAATCAACTCAAAATATCTTCACAATTTTCTCCAGCGACGTATGGGCTGAATTTCCTAGAAAAGAAAAAAAACTTCTCTATCTCAATCGAAGTTACATCAGCGGACGTTCTCTGAGAAGTAAAAGGATGAAGCACCACACGTGTGTGGATATGCTTCCACCCAACAGGACTGGACAAATGGTAATTTCAGACCTCTTGACATCCACATACACAGACACACATTCACTTTCCTATTACTATTCAAATCATTAAGCTGTGTCTTCCTCCTGCAGTCCTTTCCTCGCAGATAGTCCCACCATCTGCTTTGCTATTGCATCCCAAACTCTCCTTTTTTGCCCTTTTATTAATATTTACATTTCATTGACAAGGTAGGACTCATTTGAAAAGAGTCATAGAGTGGTGGAGAATTGTAATCAGTTATTTAAGTTGTCTAACCAGGTAGGATATGGAGGTGAATTCTCTCCATGAAGAGGAATTTTTTTGATGTGGTAAAAATATGTTGTTTTGAGGTTAAATCCAAAGTGAACAGAAACGTGTGTTTTTGTTTATATGGTTGTTTCTGTTGACTGAGGGAAGCTCAAATAGGCTCCTTCACCTCACAACTGTCTCAAACAAGATGTGTTTTTCCTGATGATGCAATCTCTCTTCTAGAATTTTAAAATTAAGCTACTTTTTATTTGAAAAATGAGGTCTAAATAGAAAAACAAGTTCAGTGTTCCCAGAACTGCCACCTCTTACCCATATATCCCCTCACCTTTATGTCAGTAGTAATGCTGCAGTTCCTCAGATTACCACTGGAGGCAGGTGTCAAAATTGAATAATTTCCCAGTGACAACAAGGTTGAAAAGTCCAACTTTCACCAAAAATTCAAAATTCAATTTCAGCGTAAGGCTACATTTTTGCACTTCAGAATTCACTGATATTACACTGATTATGCAATTTTGTTACGATAGTCAAAAGAATGTGTGAACTAGAGTTAAAGCTCCAGAATTACAGAATTACAAAATTACAGAATTACATTTATTATGCTGGTTTAAAGACACCACCTGAAGTGTGTTAGTTTGTCAACTAGACACGTGTTAAACTCAGGCCCGTGTTAAACTCAAATGTGCGTTAGAGCTGGGCCGCGGTATATACTGCACTGCTAATACTACAAATCCCACTATGTTTTGCCAGTACGTTGGCGCGCAGTCGTAACCGTCAAGCACTGCTTTTTTCTGTTGACGTTCATTGACCATCATGCTCCAGTCACATCGGACAAATTAATTTCACCGTCCGCAAAATGGAAAAACGAAAGGTGGACAGCAGGAGCTTTCAAGACAGGCCTGCTAAAATAACAGGTTTTCTTCAGATCAGAGCCTGACCCCAGACATTGATGAATTTGCATCTAAGGAAAGATGCCAGGTATCGTGCTTAGACCAATGTGCAGATTAAATCAGAGTGTAGCAAACTGAGCTAGAATATATCTGTTTCTTATGCACATTTTCTATTGCAAGGCATGGTTTGTTAATAGTTGAAATGTTGGATTTTTATTGAATGACAATATTTTTGGTTCTTTTGGTGTTGGCTTTGAAAAAGATTGACTTTAAAAAAGAACTTGAAAGGATACAGGGAGAGAGATACTTTATGCTCATGTGTTTGTTATATCATGCTTTGGTTGTTAAGATTCTGTGTATAAGCAAAACTAAAGTTTGTTTCCATATGAAAAGCTTAAACATTACATAACGGTTGCAGAGAAAAAACTGCATGGGGTGTGTAAAACAGTGTGGTCACATCAAGGCGTAAATTTGTTTTCATATTTCTCACTCTCATAAATGTGAAACCCAGGGCACCATATAGTCCAGCACTATAGTTTTTTAGTAGCTAAGGAGTAGGGAGGGAATTTGGACATAGACTTGGTTTGTAGCCAGGTCATGGTGTGTTGCACCAAACTGTTTTGCTTTGACATTGGTGTCAATCTGGAAGCTTTTCTTATGAGATTCTATGTTTTAACAAATTCAGCAAATTCCTAAAGTGTTTAACGTCCCAGTAGCTGTCATGGATTTAGATGTGGGAAATCTGTTCTCGGCAATGTGACACATCCGTTCCCCTGACACAGCCGCGCTCGGGATGGTTTAACCCCCCAATCCAACCCCTTAGAGTCCTTTTTATGACTCAGCCTGGATTGGAACTTGCAACCTTCCAGTCTCAGGGTGGACACACTATCACAAGGCCACTGCTTTTCTGTGTGTGAGAGTGTGTGGCCCTGCAACAGACTGGCAACCTGTTATGGGTGTACCCCACCTTTGCCCATCACTAGCCAGGACCAGCAGGTTAAGAAAATAGATGATTGGATGGATTTATGGATTTATGTATGTATGGATGGATGTTTGTATGGATGGATGGATGGATGGATGGATTGATGGATGGCAATTCTCCATGTCCTCCAGCTATATTGGATGAAAACGTGTTATTGCTTTCATCTTCTCCACCATGTTACTTCTCATGTTTAAAAAAGCACTTTCTATTACAATTTTAATTTGTGACAGCTGTATAAAGTGAGATGAGCTCTAGATGATTAAGGTGCGATTATGAAGCGTTCTATTACATCCAAAGATTACCAGGCAATTATGGCATGATCTCAAGCATGACACCTAGTCAGCTAAGATTTGCTGCGCTGGCACTGGTCCCGCCGTGGCCACAGAGCCACGGAAGAAGGAAAGGAACCTGAGTAATCTCCAAAGATTAATTCATCAAACTCAAAGAGATCTGGGCGAAATCTAATTAAAGCGTTTAAAGATACAGAACGCTTCACTAACAAGATAGTGGTCTTGGGCAAGAAGTAACAGAGATGGATGTCAGGAGCAGACAGATAGAAGCTCAGTGTGACTGAGCCAACAAGGGAAGGCTCTTTAAACAAGATGAAAACCTCTGGGACATATCATTACACACCGTACATGATTTACAACCCCCCACAAATAGGCTTTGACAAAACCACATAAGGTCTTCTAATTATGGAATGCTAAGTCTCGAGGCACATCATCAACATCCAGATCTTCACAGCACATGGCTTAGCATCAAATAAAACACAATACTTTGAGTCCATTGTGTACAAATACTGTGAGTTTTTCAAGGTCACTGCATTTGGATTTATAACAAAGAGTTGGCGATTTTGGCAGCAAGTCAAAAAGAATCGTGCAACCAACTGTCTCTTCCCGCCTCTCAGCCTTCTGCAACAACAATTCACAACTCTGTTCCAGTAGATGCCTAAAATTGACAGTTTTGTAATAATTACACAAACAGATGCTGCATGCAATCTCATTTTGTAGCCTCTGGCGCAAACATTCCCTCTTAAAAAGACGCTGAATTACTTTCTTTGAATTTTTCTCTTGATGAAGGGACAGATGAGGAGCATAAAAGGTTTATGATCAAAGAAAGTCTTCTGCTTGGAATAGCTTTGTAAAGACAGAACAAGCAAGGCTAAGTTTGATTACTGGGCGCATCTGTGCTGCAGGAGGAAGACAGGGAAGCAGATGTAGACCCGAAGATAAAGTCCCATCTGAATTAGCCTGTACCAGCTTAAAATTTGACCTGTGCTCCAAGACTTTGCACGCTCTGGAGAACACATTGCACCATGGGAAGATGTAGTACAAAGTGTATAAATGAGGCAGGATTAAACACACTGAATTACCCGCTGAAGGGGAGCCTGCCAGTCCTGAGCATCTTGGGCACATTCTGCAGAAAAATGACCTGCTTGCTTCAGGATGTAATCTACCTGTCTCATAGCTGCCGCAACCTGAATTTCAAATGCAGCCTAATGGAGTAAATGGTAGGTGAGCTGTTTACCTACGCTGGCACAACCACCTCTTCTGTGGGTGTTGCTGGACAACAACAAAGAAATTGCACTTTTACCGCATGACCTTATTCAATTTTAATATTGAGCCGTTTGCGCTGAAAACAAAAAAAACAACCCAGACAAAAAACAGACACAAATAATAAATGAAAAGGAGGTTGTCGAATGGTAAAAACTGATGAAGGGTTTGTATGAGAAAGTTCAAGTGTGTGGTGAATGAAGGGAAAATATGAGCTCAGCAGCATACCATTGTTATGTTCAAAGAGATGTCCAAAACTAATTTTTTTTTCAGAACAAGCATCTCTCCACAGTCTCAGCATAAGATGTGAAATAAGTGTGAAATAATATGAAATCATAATTTTAATTTTTTTTATTTTAGGAAAAGCATCATTTGTCTCAGCCTTCAAAGTAACATAAATCCACACCACCCCATTTGTTTTGACTCAATACATATTTTAGGTATTATTAAGAAAAGAAATCTGATAAAATCTTATTATATTACAGTGTTTATAAAGCAATAAACATTATAATGTAAGTTTAAATGCAAAAAAAATGTCTTTACTTATAAAACCTATTGAGAAATCAAATTATATTTCCGCGGTCAGTAAATAGATCTTTCAATAAGATAGAAATAAAAAAACACTAGTAGTTAAACATATTTATTATGAATAGAGAAATTATTTCTTTTAAAGAAAAAAGATGCAGCCCTTTGCTCACGAATTTTATTCTTTCGGCTCATTAATTCCAGGAGTGCTAGGATGCCAAAAGGCATGAAGGGCAGCTAAAAATTCAGGGGAAGAAGCATAAAAATAAGTATTTTTTAAGACCCACTATTATCCTCTTTTGAGCTTTTTTAAAAGCGTTCGCAGTGCTCTTTTGATTGTGATGATGCCATTTTAGCCAAAATGAAAAAACCTGTGTCGTTTTCTGGGACATAGTTTCTGCATTGCAGCAGGAGTTCATTAGAAATTCACCACTGAGATGTGGGCAGGACCACTGGATGCAGAGCAACCCTGCACCTTGGAAGAGGATAACACGGATGCATGAGAATGGAGGGGAGCAGGGAGCTTGTGGCCCGCCCATTTTAGTTTCTACATCACAAATACAATCTTTTTCAAATGGCATTTTTTCATCTGATACTTGTTCACAACACTTTGAATGAAGAAATACTCAGAAAGGCCCTATATATGTCCTCAGTCAACAGAGAAATGCTACAAGAACATATTAAAAACAACAAAAAAAAACGTGATTTTCATCCGAGTGGGTCTTCAAAGTGAGTTTTTCAACATTGTTTCAATTGCTGTTTGTTCATATATATATAAAAGTTTTGATCCATTCTAATAACATTGTAAATAAAAGTTCTGCAAAAAGTTGAAATGATTCAAAGCATTTTCCATGAGCTCATGGTAAAACGTATCAATGACTGCAAACGGGCAAAAAATTTTATTTTAAAAAGCTCAAATCCCAAATAAACCATTTGGTTAACCTATTTAGATAAAGAAATCGTTTTTTTTTTTAATTTTTATGAAATTAATAGATTATAAAACACATTTCCTAACAATGTGTTACTAATTATGTTTTTATACAGTACATAAACTCCCTGTTTCAGTTCAGCTTTGCCTCACAATTAAAAATGTTCCTTTGCTGTTCCCTCCTGAACATGCTTTGTGAAGCAAGGCCTTGTGGCTGATATTTTCTCACAGCTTATCTGTTATCTTCAGAGAAAATTACTTTGTTAATGGCTCATCAGAGCAGCTTTAACATCCTATAAAACAACCCAGCAGTAAAAGTCATTTGTTTTAAAAAAAAAGAACGAGGTCAAAATGTGGAGTTTTGTTACTGGTCTGAGAAGTGAAATCTGAAGGAGGACGTGTGTGCCAAACCTTTTCCGACTGCAGTTTCAGAACGCTGTCCCTGAAGGGCTGAGATAGACACTTTATGGTGCAAACATTCGCTGTTACTGAGGGCTATAATTGCTAAAAAATGTCCTTTCAGTTCAGTTCCAGCTGAACTGTAAGTCTGAGCATTACCACAGCTTTAGTGTCAATGAGATGTTAAACACAAATCAGTGTTGAAGCGAATGCTTTTAGTTGAAAAACTGGAGCAAAATTTACCGTTCGGACTCCCGGGGCTGTTGCAGGACAAATTTAGTGCAGCATATGTGATGAGGTGTGTTTACTCAGTGTGTCCTGAGACTCAAGCCAGGATTTTCCCCTCAGCAATCGCCCACAATCAATACTGATCCGGAGCTCAGCACTGGTACATGCAAAAGCCCTGTGTCTGCAATGTTTACCTGAAGTAATAAATAAAGAAAAAAACTCTGATCAGGTGAATTGACGGTTGACGGCACACAGTGAAAGTCTGTCCTCAGCACCGCTGAGGTATTGAGTGATAGCCGTTGAAGTGGAAGGCTCTGATGGAGGAGTGGCTGTTGAGATGCGCTGAGATGGAGAAGGGTGTGGTGATATGATGGCAGTTTGCAACCCTGGAAAAGTAACGGTAGCTTCAATCAATTCCTCTCTACTTCCCACACGTAGTCTTGAGCTCAGACTTGTGTTGGGAATTTTTCACAATTTTCTGCATACAACATGTTCTACCTCACCACTTACACACATACAGATCATGGAGAGTGATCAAATAAAAACTTACATGATTTCATCTGTGGTTCAGATTTTATATACACTCACACACATTTAAATTTAATATAATATTTTTAGAGTTATTGAATCATTGTGTTGATTGTACGTTAGTGTATTTATTATCTGTCATCTGTTGCTTTTATTATTTTTTATATATCCATGGTAAAATCAATTCCTTGTCATTAACTCTATCTATCTATCTATCTATCTATCTATCTATCTATCTATCTATCTATCTATCTATCTATCTATCTATCTATCTATCTATCTATCTATCTATCTATCTATCTATCTATCTATCTATCTATCTATCTATCTATCTATCTATCTATCTATCTATCTATAAATGTAATTTGGTAACATCATTTTTTGTGGAAGAGTTACCATTTTGATAGCTCAGTTCCTGATCTGCATCTATCATGTATATCAATTTAAAATCACCAGAGCATAGCATTCTGTATTTAAGTGGTTTTGTTTGCATGACATGCATTATGCATTGCAGCATCTGCACACCATTATCTGCTTCAGTAATAATTACAAAATTGGTCTTTGCATTCCAATTTTTGCCCATGTTTTAAAGTTTTAATTTGAGAAATGTTAGAAGTGTGGTTGAATTGGTTTGTACTTTGGGGTTTATGGTCCTTTCACACTGAGCTGTTTAGTGTTTCCTTCTTCTGATAGTCGAAAGTTATTAGGTATAAAAGCATAAAAGCACATGCTCTGGTGTATTCAAGTAACACAAACCTTGATCTGATTGGAAATATTCAGATCATTTGTAAGTGAACCCCCTGGTGTGGTTCAGCAACAGTATGAATGCAATATATATATATATATATATATATATATATATATATATATATATATATATATATATATACACAAGCAAGACGTTTTCTGCAGGTGACGTCACACTTACTTTGTCCAGCTCTCATATATAGTCATTGGCTCCACCCCTTTTACCATGTAGCTGTCACAGCTGCCTGTATTTACCACCCCCTATGGAGTAATAGTTGTAACTGCATAACATTTATAGTGGGTATACTATAAAACACACCAAATGAAGCCACCCTATTGAGGCATTGTCCACACATTCAAAACAAGTTCATCACGGATGTTCAAATACCAAAAATGTCGCTTTAAACATTTTGCATCATAATTTCTTCCATGTTTGTTGAAGTAATTTTGAAGCAGTCAGTTGAGGAGCACTTTTCACACAACAATTGCACTATAGAAAAGAAAGCTAAGTCATTACAGTTCTTTCACATATTGATTCCCCCAAAAGACAACATGCAGAACTATGCATCAGAGGTTTATCAGCTCGGTCTGCTTACATTCCAGTGATCTCATCTTGGATGGCAAATCCAAAAGATTTTCTGTCATTTTAAAACAACGTGAATAAATGGCCCATAAAAGCATTACCACCGGATTTATCTCTCTTTAATAAAGCCTGAAGTTACCACTCACGCTCCTTTAATATAGAGTGATACCCACAATACAGAAAAATGTCAGGTTTGCATTCAGCATTTAATTTCTTGTCTATTGATCATGTCTGATAATGACAGAAGCCCAATGCCAGGCTGGGCGAAGATTGAGAGTGGGTGCAAGTGGAAGAGCTTTAGGGATCTAATTTAGCTGTGGGTGTGATTCTAGTGTGATTAGTATTTATGTGACACATCATCCACATTAGGCAGCGCTTCCCTGTTCCAAATGCCACTCTCGATCTTCCTCTCCCCTGCCTGTTTTAAAGACGAGGCTCAATGGTGATGGGCACCATCTGGCGCTCGCTGCTGCCATGAGTTTGGCTCAATGATTATTGCCAAACAGTACGAACAAGGATTTTCACTCAGTCCTCTCCTTCACCTAGGCCTGCGTCTGTCATTTCCTTACATAAAAAAACCCCAGAATGAATGGATCTAAACATCACATCTGAAGTGAACAAGATCAGACGAAGAGATGGGAGAAGTCTGTCACCGACATGGAAAAGAAAAACGGTTGTCCTCATTGCCTCTTTCTTGTTATCTGTCCATGGAAGTTGGACGCTCATCTGTGTGACGTTGAAAGAATGAGAGAAATGTCTACAGTCCCCCCCCCCCATTGTGAAATGCCTGTTGCTCCACAGCTCAGCCCTGAAGTAAAGATAGATTACTGCAGGAGAACCGTGTGCCCTGCCCTTTACACACTTCACACACACCACTTCTCCATTATCAGCATCATCCACTGGGGAGGTGGTGAGTGTGTGCGCTCCTACTCACACACACACACACAAACCCATATAGGTCTGGAAGCTCTGACAGGGTTGTTAGCAAAAGGTCAGAGTCACGAATCTGACAAATCTTTCTTTGGAGAGACGAAGACCTATCATAACCAGATAAACTGAAAGGACAAGTGCAGCTATTTTTCTTTCCTCTTTGTTTTCCCATCAGTTTCTGAATATTTCTGTGTGGATGTTTCTCTGTCAGTGAAGATGAAGAAACCTGTTTAAATCAACTTTCCCATCAGGTTTGGACTCACTGGGGATTTTTTTCAGCCGAGAAGGTGCAGAGAGAGGATTATATATTTTGGTCACTGACTGGAGAAGCTCAACCTCAGCAGCGTTACGTAGGTGTTACTATTGACTAGTAACTGAGTAATTTTTGAATGCCTCAGGTCTAAGACTTGAGCTCCTTATCCTTTTTTTTAAACATGGTTTTAAGAAAATAACCTTTATTGAACCTTATTCACTACGTTATTTATATTTTTCAGAGCCGTTGTGTACCACACTTTATTTTATGTTCGAAAATCCACCTCTTTTCTGTTTTTTTTGGAGTTTTTTTGGACAGACCAACCTAAAAGTACAAATATACTTGACATTTTTTTTGTTAACTTTTGCCCATTTATCTTTTATGCCACATTTAGAATAAAGGTACAGAATTCTCGGTTCAAATGTCTTTTAATATGCATTCATGCAGCACACCATTATCTGCCTCAGTAATAATCAGAAAATTGGTTTCGGTCTTTAAATTGTTTGTTCAAAGTTTCATTGGATACAATTTCAAACCTAACTGACCCATTTTACAATCAAGGCATTATACCTACTGACTGCTCTAATAGGTACATGTGATGCATTCCAATGCAACAACTGAATCCTGAATTTCTGCAATTTCTGAATGTTTAAGTTTAAACAGTTATAAATGTTCAATAAATGAAATTGGTCATAGTTTATATAAAGCGTCATATTTGCCAATTAACCTGTTTTTTTTAACTTTATATGTCCCTGCTGTGATTGTACCAAATGTCATTAGATTGACCATGTCCTGACCTTTAAATAAAGTTTCATGTCTTTAGCTTTAACCAAGGGACAACAAGAGGACTTCCTCTATGAAGCAAGTTTGGACAAAAAAAGGAATAGAGCCGGGCCACTTCACCAAGGAACCTCTAGGTGACTTTTAATAAAACTGTTTTGTTTCTTCAATTGATTGTGTATCCATAAAATCCATAAAATGTGTGGTCCTGAGGAAAAGTGCAGATCAAGTGCTGAGCTCAAAAGCAGAAACAATCTTCCATGAAGGTTTGCGGAGCGACAGAAGAATTAACGACATTAAAAAATAAATAGATTGTAATAATTCAGGACTTTAGAAAGCAAAAATCAAAACATAATTTTGGTCACCATGACAAGATAAATGTAAAAATGGAATATAACAAAAAAAGGGACAATCTAGTCAGTCAAATATTTACATATAATAGTGATCCTTTAATATGGTCTGCTGTTAAGCACAAAGGTACAAATAAAGTTGTATTCAAGACAACAAGAATAATTTATCTTTACTTCTAGTATTCATAGTTGCTTATCATTTTGAATATTCTGTTTAGGTGAAAGACACAGAACAACGCTCACATTAAGTTATCTATTTTTCTTAAGCTATTAAGTGAGTCCAATTTCCCATGGTGCAATACAGCTTCCCAGCTGCTCCTAAAATCTTCCAGCAGCTAATTTTAGATAAGTCTTTCAGCAGTTCAGTTGGCTTGGGATGCTGCCAAACCCCCCAAAAATAAAAAAATATATAAAACTAATCATAACCTGAACATTGAAACAACAAAAACACTAAACCAAAGGCAAGGATTCCCATACAAACGACCAGAGGGGGACCCGGGGGATGCAGTGAGCTTCATCCAGTGAGGGTCCTTGGACAAGACCTTAGCACCACTGCCTAACTATGTAGCCACAAGGGGGCCCAAGTCTGGGTCTCCCTGTGCCTGTCTCCAGCCTAGATAAAACACTAGGTTGTGTTAGGAAGAGCATCTGGTGTAAAAATCTCTCCTAAACCACTTGTATGAATTTGTGAAAGCTTATTTGTTTTGGCAACCCCTGAAATGACATGCCAAAAGTTTTTTTTACTTAATACAAAGGGATCACACCTTTGTTTTCTAATTAAAATATGGATCACAGTTCACAGGTTTGAATACATCTTTTGCTGCATTTGAAAAAGTTCAGTACCAGAAAAGTTTCCTGCCGAGAACACACTGCTGGAATTTCAATAGCTATTTTTTTCATTTAGATCAATCTTCTCTTTGGTTCTTCTTAAAACAGATACGTTCTTTAGAGACTATAATATTCTCTGTATGCTTTGATTTATTGTTTTATTGCTGCATTTATTTTCATTTCTAACTTTGCTGCTTTGACAGAATTTCTGCAACTCTTTCGCTTTATTTTCCTGTTTTAAATAAACTCCTGTTATGATGATAGCAGCAAACTATCAATGCTTAATGAAAGACTGGTGGTTAGTTACCGGTTTGGAAATGTTCTATCTGTGAACATAAGAAGTTCATCTATATTTTGCTCACACATCACCATTTTTGACAAGCTCAGCTAAATGTGCTCAAGTTTCTGCTTTCCCAGAGTAAACAGTGCCAGGAAGCATGTCAGGTACTGGTTCATTTAACTTCTGAAGGAAGACCAAAGACGTAAGTAGCTGCCTAAGCAATCCTTCATGACACTCCCCTCTCCACTTTTTTTTTCCTGCTGCTCCGAGCCCGGCCCCGGAGATGCCGGTTTGCACCTCCTCTCTCCTCACCCCCATTAAGGTGTG
The DNA here is from genome assembly GCF_053564925.1 of Oryzias latipes. Taxonomy (NCBI): domain Eukaryota; kingdom Metazoa; phylum Chordata; class Actinopteri; order Beloniformes; family Adrianichthyidae; genus Oryzias; species Oryzias latipes. Next base: position 24,527,779 of record NC_136248.1, on the reverse strand, counting down.
AAATGTATTTCTATTCACAGCAGCGAAAAAAAACAAAAAAGGAGGGGAGAGTAGGAGAAGTGACAGAGAGAATCTAATGAAAAAGCTGCCTCTTTGTGAATTCTGTAAAACAGAATATTTGTGCGGATAAACCAGGGACAATGAGGAGCTGTTGGGGGCTGTGTGGCAGCATAGGGGCTATATTGGAAATTCTGGAATTGGACCGCTCCATCCCTCTAAGCCACATCAGAAAGGTGATTCAAAGCCAATGAAAGGAACTGTGAGAGCGGGATGAGAGGCAGCACTCTGGAGAGGTGAAGGAGACAGAGCCATATTATAGAGGTCAGCAGTGTTGCGAGTTAGGGCTCTGTGCATCACTGCCCAGAGCTTTTAACACAGCCTTGACTGACAGTAAAGACTATGTACATTGTTTCTACTTGTTTCTCTCAGATTACTGTGTTCTCTTATTAATCCAGTGTTTGGCTCCTCACACTTTGACGGAGGTACAAAAGGCCAAAAGCTTTTCAGAAAACTGATGCTACAATGATCAAATCCATTTGTTATGCAACTACATAGAATTAGTATAAAGCCATGCCATCCTTGCATTTTTCTATATGTAAAGTGGGATATTTAATTAAAGAAGAATCCCAAAACTATCACTTTTTGTTTGACAAAAGAAGGTCAAACAAACACACAGGTTGAAGCCTAAGTCGCAACCGCCCTTATGGGTAGATACGGGCTGTCTGTGGGCAAAAAATAAACAAACCTATACGGGGCACGTAGATGGCCTGCATGAAATTTTAAGAACCAATCGCTGAGCCCGTAGGGGCTAGAAATGCCATGCAGACTTTCTTCCTACAGGAATGCTGCAGGGTGACAGATTGCAGTGAACACTACAACATGCAAGAGTCATGGAATATGCATATCATACGTATGTTTTATCTGTTTCAACCTCCCCAAATCCTGTGCATTGGGCAATGACCCCATTAGAGCTATTCAAGTTATTAATGGGCGCTCCTTGCGCGCAGCCGGACTATTAAAAATTAGGAAATTAGACAGAGTGTAGTTGGTGTGGGCAAATACAGGCATTCTACTGCCAGTTACATGTCACCTGCACACCCTGTTACCTTCGCGGAGGGTTTTGTACCTCACGAACGACTAGAATGTGGCATAATTGCACTGCACAACAGCATCATCTGCACCACATAAGTGCATGCAACTTCCGTTAGCCTGACAATTACTTCATCATGCGCTTACCACACGCATGACAGCGGTAAGTGTCCATTTTCATGACATTCCTTGAGGTGGCTCTATGATCCTCAGTGGAACTGCGCTCCCTTTAAGATGTCACGGCTCCTCTTTATGACCCATCCACGGGCCTGGACAATCCAGAAACCTGCAGCACCCATACAGGCCAACCCCCCCATATGTGTGCATGTGACCAAGGTTTAAACAAACAGCTTCTGATCATTTATTATTGTGTGATTAGAGCTGAATTAAAGAAGAAACTACTCTTTACTGCCTGTCCAACTAAGCCTGATAGAAATCCAGTGGACAGATATGTATGGAAAATGAAAAATTAATAATTGACAAATTTGAAGGAGTTGTTTTGAAATGTGACCTGGGCAAAAATATTGAAAGAAAAAAATAAACTCGCATTTATACAGGATGGTTTCTTGGCAGAAAAAGTTAAAGAGGGTCATCTGAACTCCGTTTTATTTTAAGTTGAAGATGTTTTGCTTGTTGTTCAACAGGCTTCCTCAAAAACTAAATCGAGATGACCTTTTTTAAAACTTATCAGCTAAAAGGAAACAATTACACAGCCAGCAAACAGCTACCTGTATTTTACTCAGATAAAAGTGTTCTTGAAGCAAAAAACACACAAAAAAATAGATGGAATAGTAAAATGATTGCTTTGAAACAACAACAGACATGTTGGACCGACTAAAACCAGCATTTACTGCTCCAAAAGACAACCTTTCAAAACAACACAGATAAAGAATTTCTGCTTTTTGATCCACTTCAAACAAGCTCTGTTGGACTTCTATACTCTTCAGCTCTTTGGTTGAGAGCAACACTGGTAATACAAATATAGTCTGAGCGAATAAGTTACAGTACTCATGATCTCTTTGGAAAGCATAAGGAATGAAAGACATCAAAAATGTTGAAAAAGCGTTGCTGCAAGTGTTCTTTTTAAATTTAATTTAGTTTAATTTGATGTGTATTTGCCATGAACCATACATGACTTGTATGTAATTTGGTTTGTCTTGCTTAAATTGATGTAAACTCATCTGACACTTTGTCAGGTAGACCTTGTTAGTGCCGGGTTGGACCCCCTTTTGCCTTAAGAACTGCCTTAATCCCTGATGGTTTAAATTCAACAAGGTACTGGAAGCCTTCCTCAGAGAGTTTGGTCCAAATTTACATGATAGGATCACACCGTTGCTGCAGATTTGTCGGCTGTACATCAATAATGCCTATCTCCCGTTCCACCACATCCCAAAGGTGATCTGTTGGGTTGAGATCTGGTGACTGTGGAGATCATTTGAGTCCAGTGAACTCATTTTTATGTTTAAGAAACCAATCTGAGATGATTCCAGCTTAATGGCATGGCGCCTTATCCTGCTGGAAGTAGCCATTAGAAGATGGTACATTGTGGTCATAAAAGGATGGACATGGTCAGCAGTAATACTCAGGTAGGCTGTGGCGTTGTAAATATGCTCAGTTGGTACTAGAGGGCACAAAGTGGGCCAAGAAAATAATCCCCACACCATGACACCACCAGCAGCCTGAACTATTGATACAAGGCAGGATGGATCCATGCTTTCATGTTGTTGACGCCCAATTCTGACCCTAACATCCGAATGTGGACATGTTGTTCTTGAAAAAGCTCTTCTACAGACCTTGGTTTTAACCAGTGGTTATTTGAGTTACTGTTCTTTCTATCAGCTGGAACCAGTCTGGCCATTCTCCTCTGACATCACTATGGCATTTCCGCCCACAGAACTGCCGATCACTGGATATTTTGTCTTTTTCTGACCATTCTCTGTTTACCCTAGAGATGGTTGTGGGTGAAAATCCCAGTAAATCAGCAGTTTCTGAAATACTCAGACCAGCCCGTCTGGCACCCACCACCATGCCAGGTTCAAAGTAACTTCGATCACCTTTCTTCCACATTCTGATGCTCGGATTACAGCAGATCGCCTCAACCATGTCTACATGCCTAAATGCATTGAGTTGTCGCCACGTGATTGGCTGATTGGAAATTTGTGTTAACAAGCAGTTGGACAGATGTGCCTCATAAAGTGGCCAGTGAATGTTTATTATAAATATATTTTATTCTGTTTGTTCTAATGCTATGCTTTTTTTTTTGCTTAGGAAACCCTGGTGTCCCCTGATTGCAATCCAACCTGGCTGAGCTGAAAATGTGCTCTCTCTGTGTAAAAAAGCAAAAATAATTTAGACGAGTGAGAGATTGAACTGGATCTGTGTGGGAGATGTGATATCATAAAGAAATATGGCAGCCCTTCAACTGAATTATGAACTTGTAGAATGCAGTCGTGAAGTATCCATAAAATGTGTGGTCCTGAGGAAAAGTGCAGATCAAGTTCCTGATATTGGGGTTTAATGGCTTGCCATTTAAAGCAGCTGAACTTGAAGAAAAAAACTGGACTTTGACATGAAATAGATTAACTTCAAAGACGCATACAGAAAGCTGTACTCACCAAAGAAAAGTCTGTCTCAGCAGGACAACATAGCAAACCTAATTCTTATTCACTTTCGGGACATTTAGATCCCCTCTAATGGAATTGTTGTGTTATTTGAAGTAAGAATGTGCTGCACTAAGGCAGAATTCTACTATTTGATTTGAGAAAACAATACGTGTAACTCAATTTCTGAGTGTCTTTTGACAGTTTTTTGCTGTACATTTTTTAAAGCAAAAAAGTAAGGACTCATGCCACATGTGCCAGATCAATACATGGATTCTAGAGGCTGGAAATATCACTGGTTCGAGCTAGGAGACATCTAAGTGCTGAACAGAAGGTCACTCAAACCGACAATCCCTCCCACCTGCTCTCAGAAAGCCATATCATTATTTAACCGTCAGGTCTGGAGTGATGGTGCATCAGAATCCTGTCAGTGGAGGACATGACACGTGGAAAAAACTGACTGAACTCACGGTGACGTAGTTATAACGCAGGGACTAATTGCAAAAAACTGCAACAGTGGATGATTGGAAGCTAAAAGTAACAAACCAAAAGCAAGGCCCAGTGGTGTAGTGGTCAGCGCTCCCGCCTCACAACAATAAGGTCCTCGTTTAAATCCCGGCTCCATTCTGTGTGGAGTTTGCATGTTCTGCTTGTGCATGTGTGGGCCACTCCAGGTTCCTCCCACAATCAAAAAACATGTTTCATGCATATTTTGATTACACTAAATAGTCCCCATATGTGTGTATATGGCATAGACTGTAAAAAGGAACTGGACAGTCTGACCCCTTCTCTCTCGCGCTCCAAATAGGAAGTACCCGCTGGATCAATAAGCCAAAATCCCAATTCTTCTATTGAGAAATAAACAGTCATTCTTTTTGTCAGAATCACCATTCTTACACTGATACCTTTTTCTTAACATCTTCTTGCTACTTAAAATTTGTTTTCAAGACATTTTCTCCTTTTGCCAAGTTATTCATGGTATAAACTGACCAATCAGATGCCTGTGGTGGTGCCCTACCGCGAATGTTTGATTGACAGTTTCTCCCGAGTCACTTTTAATGGAAGGGGTGTGGACTTTGAACAAGCTTACTCCTGAGTGGCGACAGTGGTTGCTCTGGAAATGTTGGCTCAGACCGACTCAGACGAATCACGGTCGACTGACTCCAAATGGCGGTGCACATATCGCAGATAAATAGAGACAGAGTTGGCTTAATTTTGCTGGAGCTGGAGCTAAGGCATTTTCTATGGGTGATGTCAAATCCATCTGTCTCCATTTCTATACACAGTCTATGGTATGTGGTTATGTTGCTCTGCGACTGATTGGTAATCTGTCCAGGGTGGGATAGGCTCCAGCAACCCCAAGTGCCTAAAAGGATTAAGTGGGTTCAGAAACTTGATAGATAAACGGAAAACCAAGACGAACCACCAACACAACTAATAAAAAAAAAAAACGAAAAAACAACAAGATAAACAAAACTAAAGTAATCAAATTTGGTGGTTTCTGAAGTATTCCCTACCAATTTTTCTTTATTTGGGGGGTAAAAAAGTGTCCCATTGGGTTGTATTTCTCCTCAATCAACAATTAAAAAAAAAGCAAACGTCTTACTTAATTCAAGACTAAAACAAAAACATTTGCATTAATGCATCCATGCATTTATGACTGTCCTTTCATCTGTCATTGTATCTTTGATTTTGATTGTTTCAAATAAATTAACTTGAATATTACACTACTGAAGGAGGATTCTTCCAGCAATAATAATGCATGTCTGTCAGAGCTTTCGACTGTAATGAATAATAGAAGCTCTCTGAAAGGTATATTTACATTGTGTGTTTAATCATAGATGGGGTACCAGTCCACGCTGGGTTTATGTTGAACAAATCTCAGGGAGCCATACCTCACCCACATCAAGTCAAGGCAGAAATATCTCCGGGTCTCTTTTAACACCACTATTACTTTTTAAAATGGTTTAAAGCGTCTGAGATTTATTTTTCATGTGGATGAATATTTCACTGCAAAGTCCAAAGTTACAAAAGCGGGGGGTTGGGGTTGGTTGGAGTCAGAATGAGGGTGTGGGAGATACTGAGATGCTGGAGATTTGCCTCCATTCCCTGGCTCAGACTCTAACGTCTCTTGTGATCCACCGGCTCACTCTGTGGTCTGCTGTGCGCTTTTGTGTGAGAAAGGATGTGCGTCACAAAGCGCTGATTCATGATTGGTGTGTGTTGGGTGGGGGGAGAGTACTGTAGGCGCTGTCACAAAATGTTTGTCTCAAGCCCTCCCCAGTGGATCCATCTTTAGCCTTCATCCTACGACTTTGTGGAGACTAGGAAGAGGAATCCTCCACACCAACAACACCGCCGCGTCTGGTCTTTATTTGAGTATGAAGAGGCCAAAGATTAGAGTCAACAAGAGGATGGAAAACAATAATTTTTTCCTTTTTAAACAAAAAAGCGCAATTACGTTTTTTTATAATTGTTTTTTATGGAAGGGACAAAGTGATTCCCGGTACATTTAAAATATTACAGAAAGTGTGCAATGAGGGTAGACATTAAAGTCCCACTACAATCATCTTTTGATTAATTTTTCTGTACTTCTAATTATTAGTATCCTGTTTTGAGCCAAAATCAAAAAGACTCCTGCAGACCGTCAGGAGTTCATTAAAAACTCACCTCTGAGTTGTGGGTGGCACTGAGCACATCATCCCTTTATTTACTCTTTCTCTCGCTAGCTTACAGTCCCAACCTAACATTAACGGCGCAACAAAAATGGCGAGCAATATTGGAGCTATCCAGCTGTAGAGTTTTGAGCCAGATGCCAGCTAGGATGAGGAAAAGGAAGACGTACTTGGATCTGTTTGTCTTCAAGTGGATGCATCAGAACTGAGCAGAGCAGAGAGCTCATGGCTTCCCGTAGTAGCTTCTACGTCATACTTACAAGCTTTTCCCAAAACATTTTTCCTTCCTGATTCACCATGATTTGGAATAAAGAAAATACTCAGAGATGCAATTTTAAGCATAATTTTCTTTGTATTTGTCTTCCATAATGAGAAAAGGTCACAAGAACATGTAAAAAACACCCAAAACACGATTTGGTCTTTAAAGGAGGAGCTTTTTTGTGATTTCTCCAGGAATCAGCTTCTAGTTTCCAGGCTTTCACAGCCTTCGTAAGAAATATTTTTGTATTCAATAAAACACCAAGTAGCTTTTACGTTATACTAACAAGCCTTTTCCAGCAGAATCTTCGTCATTTTAATTTCTGTCATCCAACATGAGAGAAATGCCACAAGAACATGTTAAAACAAAAAAAAAAACACAATTTCCATTGGAGTGGGTCATTAAGATGTGCCATAGAGGTGGGCTGTCAAACTTTTACAGCGATGACAGGACCAGTGATAATGGCAGAGATAAAATGAAGCTGCATGCGTCTAAAAAGGCTTCATGGCAAGATGCTTTTTCCCCCCAGCATTTTTCATTAGAAGAAAATTCCAAGAAACAAAAATCATAACTCTCCTCTTGAATTATTACAACTGTGTGGCCACACAACCAGATTCACATGCAAAATATGCACTTAGTGTGACACCAGTTCTGGATAAATAACATCAGACGCTTCTTGCATTATTCCCCCAGTTTTATCAGGAAGAACAAATGAAGTGCGTATTAAGTCGCGCCCCAATACAGAATGTTTAAAATGTCACTCTGTAGTCATTAGTATCTAAATTTGCATGTAAGACGTATCATTAGCATATTTTATTTTAGATGAAAAAGCTTGGATTGCAAACATTTGAATGAAGTAAATACATTTTTAGCATAAGATGACATATACAGTGGAATACTATACATATAAATGTTTTCCATAATTTTAGATAGTGTGTTATGTGGGATTTAGAAAGTTGTGTCAGTACTTTCAGAACTATATATAAATAACCTGTTTAAATTTATTTTTTCAAGGCTAACATACAGTCAGGACCATAAATATTTGGACAGAGACACATTCTTTCTAATTTAGTTTCTGTACATTACCACAGTGAATTATAAATAAAGCAACTCAGATGCCATTGAAGTGCAGACTTTCAGCTTTTATTCCATGGGTTGAACAAAAACATTGCATAAAAATGTGAAAAACTAAAGCATTTTTTAAACACAATCCCTTCATTTCATGGGCTTGTAGGTAATTGGAAAAATGAAATAACTGAAAACCAAATGGTCATTACTAATATTTGGTTGAAAACCCTTGGTTGGCAATGACAGCCTGAAGTCTTGAACTCATGGACATCACCAGATTCTGGGTTTTCTCCTTCTGAATGCTCTACCAGGCCTTTACTGCAGCGGCCTTCAGTTGCTGTTTGGTCGTGGGCCTTTCTGTCTGAAGTTTAGTCTTCAACAAGTGAAATGCTGCTCAATTGGGTTAAGATCAGGTGACTGACTTGGCCATTCAAGAATATTCCACTTCTTTGCTTTAATAAACTCCTGAGTTGCTATGTCTGTATCTTTTGGGTCGTTGTCCATCTGTATTATGAAACGCCGTCCAATCAGTTTGGCTGCATTCACATGGATCTGCGCAGACAGTCCGTCTCTGAACACCTCTGAATTCATTGGGATGCTTCTGTTCTGTGTCACGTCATCAATGAACACTAGTGTCCCAGTGCCACTAGCAGCCATGCTAGTGGACGTCCAGCTAATGGACATCCAGGTCTTTTTGTGCTGCTGAGTTCACCAGTGCTTTCTTTCTTTCTCAGGATGTACCACACTGTTGATTTTGCCACTCCTAATACTGTAGCATTTTCTGGCATGTTTTTTTCTGTTTTCTCAGCTTAATGATGGCTCCTTTCACCTGCATGGAGAGCTCCTTTGACCGCATGTTGTCCGTTCACAGCAAAATCTTAAAAATTTACGTTTTTCAAATTTTTATCCAATCTTTTTGTTCAACCCATGACATAAAAGCTGAAAGTCCGCACTTCAATGGCATCTGAGTTGTTTAATTTAAAATTCACTGTGGTAATGTACAGAAAAAAAATTAGAAAGAATGTGTCTCTGTCCAAATATTTGTAGTCCTGACTGTAATCGTTAAAGATTTCAAGGTAAGACAAAGTATACTTTGACATGCGTCTTTTTTTTATTTCTACAACAAGGCATGCAGCTTTTTAAAAAAAATATTTACCGGTACATAGAAACTCAAGCAGATAAGCTGGCCAGTCAAGCCATACATTTTATAATGCTGTCAAAATAGTGATAACTTACTTGTAAAAACTCAGATCCTTTTTTTTCCCCCAGCTCTGTTTGTAAAATTGTACGCACAGCAGTGAGCAGGCATCTTGGCCTTTACTTCATGGCATCCAGCTTTGCATAAGTGACTTGTGGCATGGTGCCTCTATCCTGCAAAGCTCATTGTTACCAATGAGATTGGGAGTTAGCGTTGTCACAGTAACTTTTGTTTTAGTGGAATGAGTCTGTTTTTTTATGTGTTGCAAACAAGGTTGGGAGTTACAGGTGTTGTAAATAGGCTAAAATGGCTAACGCTTCTAATGCGGTTAACGTTTAACGTGATATGAATAAGTTCTGGAGTTACAGTGAAGGCATTAATAAAGTCTGACTGACGTACAGACTAATCTTTGACTCTTTTGTCTCATCTTATAGTTCGAAGCACATTGTATATGACATCAATTTGAAAATAGACTTTTCAATGATGGTTCCCTTTATTGTCCTGGGCACTTTCATGGTGTAAGGGAAACTATTTTAAATGTGTTGTATTTAGGCTGTAATTAATTTCCTATTTGGTGTAAAGTTAGACTTTTTAACAGTCAATGGAAAAATTGTTTCTATGCTAAACCAGCCTCGACTGGTCATTTGACGAACTGCAACATTTAATTCTTGGAGGTTAGCTTCAAAGACAGGACCAAAACATGAGGTTTTAGATGCTTAGATAAAAAACAGATGTGAAGAAACATGCAACAATCTGGTAAAGTGTGTCTTCCTGTTCAATCCCAGTGTAACCCCATTGTAGAAGTTAAACTAAGACCCAAATCATTAAAAGTTTTTCTCATTTTTTCTAAAAAGTGGATTTATTAAGGCAAATTAGGGTCATTACAGAAGCCACGTATGGCACCGTCCTTTATGGATAAAAAGTTCTCTTCAAAACAGAGAAAATTACTGATATTGATTATGACAATGTTTCCATAATCACAATTTTAACAATTAAAAACAATGTTTAGAACATTAAACTAAATCTTTTTTTATTGAAACATAATTGAACGATGCGTTTAGGTTAGATTTACCTTCTCCCAAGGAGACTTCAGTGAAAAAAATGACATCTGCTTGAATGAAAATAAATAGAAGAGTGCAAATGAGAATTCAAAGTTTTTGATTTGAAGCCAGAGAAAACTGGCAAGCCATATAAACTGTTTGCAAATATACAGTGACAGTAAAGACTCTGATAGGCTGAGATTAATTATGAATCATCCACCTGTGTGAACTGGTTTTCGGGCACATTTTTCACAAAGGCTGCTATTTCTTTTCATATTAGACCTCATATTAGACCTAGATAAAGTTTAATTTCTGCAGCTGAACACATTTCCACCAGGATGTATATGCATTTCATCAGATCTAAGGAGTTCTCTGCATCACAGATGACTTGACCTTAGTAAATCTCAGTGGGATTAGATTAACTAAATCAAATCTAATGGCGGTTTACTGGCCAAACACTAAAATGCACAGAATAGTAAAAATCCATTTTTTTCCTGCATAAACCCCCTTTTAGGATTACCAAATACAGGGACAGTGCGCAGTGTGCTGAGCAGAGCTTTTTCTCAGAGGACTGAGATTTGAGACAGCTTTTTAATTGATGGGATCAGCCTTGTCAGATTCAAAGGCTTTTCTATCACTCATTCATTTTCAGCCTGCAACTTATCTTCACCTTTTTCTTCTCCGCTGTCAAAGACTCTCTTTTATATTTGAAACAACTTGAAGCTCAGACACCAGAGCTTCTCTTCGCATGAGAAACAGAAGAAAATGTCATTCACGTAGAATATAAATACATTAGTGTGTAATATGACTGAGCGATAGGTTCCCAATTGACCAGAAAAATGTCAGAAACATCGACATTTTCTTTGGAAAAACTAAGATGTTGTGTCTGTTTTACTAAAGCCGAACTTCTTAAAGACGTGTGAACGTGTTTATGTGATTTTGACAGATGAACTTGTCAATGTCAAACAAGCTTTTCGTAGTTTGACACCAGATAATGTAGACAGACTGATAGATAGATAGTTAGATAGATAAATAGAATGACAGGTGGATAGATAGATGAAGGCTTTGTGGTGAGAAGTTGCATGTCCAGTGCTGCGTGTTTTTCTTTGTTGAAAATGATTATTAAGTGGAAGGCAACATTCCACCTAATAGCATTAATTGGTGTTTAATTATATCACTGTTTATGATGAAAATATAAGCTAGATACCGCAATTTATCACTAACAAGGGATGTTCAGTAAAACCTTTTAGGTTTTTTCTAAGGCAAAAAGTTCTGTAAAAGCTGCTTAAACTTATGTATTTTTGTTGTTTTAAAGGTTGTGAGATTTGTAAAACTGTTGATTTGATTTAATTTACATTTCAGTGGTAGAAAGTTGGATGCATTGCAAAAGTATTGTTCATTTGTGTCCGTCTTGATGTAGAACGAAGAACTTTTTTCTTTCTCCTCACTTGGTCAACATGCATTTCATCTGCTGTTCCAAGTAGCACACCGATTGGGGGAGTGCTGCTGATTGGTTGATTCATCAAAAACCAAAAAAATGTGGTTTAGTCATTGTTGATCAACGCATGTGCTAGTATAGACCAATGATGTTTCACACACAAACAAAGCATTTTTATAAACTCTAAAGTTATGAAATAGATGCACAAATATCCTGCAAAAGTACAAAACCTTTTTACGGACGGACAATTTTTTTCAACGAGCACAGAATTTTTTTACACACAAAACTTTTCACAAGTACCAAACCTTTTTACTGACAGACAATACTTTTGCAATAAATATAACTTTATTCAGAGGAATCTACTGTAAATATTATTTAAAAGATGCTTAAACAAATAGAATCTGTCGGATTATGTTAACTGCGTGAACAGTGAAGAGTTCCTAAGAGCTAAGTCCTAGGAGCATGTGTAATCTAGCTCTCACTGCTCCACTGTAAAAAAGGTTTACTCCAGGTAAAGGCTTGCTTAAGTTAATTTCGATCACATTCCAACAACAGTTCTGTGATTTCAACCAAAACTGCAGCAGATTTACAAATTTCCTCTGAATTTTTCATGCACTATCAGTCATAGTCAATAGATGCAGCCCATAAGATACCAGTTTTCTTCTCCTTAAACATACTATAGATCAAAATTTAGACCACAACCCATTTTTGTGGCTGACAGAAGTGGAACAACAACAAAAGCTCATTGTTTTTCTTTGTCAGGTCAACTGAGACCAACCAAGATATCAGGAACTGAACATAAGAATAATCTTGTTGCTTTCCAAATTCATTCATCTTCTGAAGCTGGTTTATTCCCCTTCAGGGTCACGGGGCTGCCGGAGTCTGGCAACTTGTGGGCGAAGGCAGGGTACACCCTGGACAGGTCGCCAGTCTGTCGCAGGTCCACACCCATACACACTCGCATTCACACCTCGGGACAATTAACATATGAAGCATGTTTCTGAATTCACCATGATTTGTAATTGTCCTCCATAATGAGGAAATGCCACAAGAACATGTGAAAAACACTAGAAACATGATTTTTTGTCCTGAATTTCACAGCTTTCATTAAGGAAAATTTTTGGATTCCATAAAACACCTTACAAATCCATCGCAGTAAGAGACATTTTAAAGGGCAACCCAACGACTAAATGTCTGCTTTAACCTTTTCTGTTGTAAGGGGAACTGGAGAAAACACAGGATGATACAGGAAAAACACGCAACGCTAACTATTCCCTTTCTTCAAGAAGAGGAACCATGGCTGCTTCACTCTGACATTCCTGAGCATTAAAATTCTAATCTCTCAAGATGAAGCCGTGTTTAGTTTCTGAATGAATCATTTTCTGCTCGGGCCTCTTCCCTCTGTGCTCTCTCTTTCTCATGTTCCATTTCTAAATCTCAGATCTCTCCCCTCAGAGCTCTTTTATTCATTTATTTATTTATTTAGCCCTTTTATCCACACTCTCTTATCCTCAGAAACCCTTCTTCCTGCCCTCCCCCGCTGTCTTTTCTGTTCTCTCGTCTGTCTTGATCGAGGAGATTTGCACACACAGCATAAATAAATTACTGAGCATAAACAGATTAAGATACTTTGACCAAATCACTTATGTGGTTCGCAGTGACTGCAGTTGAGCTATAATGCTTAATTGTAATGGGGTTGAGGTCTAAGATTTGTTCGCTTTGGGAAACATCAGGGATAAATTAGTCAGAAGGTAAACTATTTGTCTTCAGTGTTTGAAGGCCACATTTTTCTGCTCAGTTCCACAATTAAGCAGACTGACTGTGTGTCTTGGCTTGTTAATTGAGTTCTGCTTCCTCTGATTTATGACATAACTGGAGAACTATGTTTCTGAGTTCACAGAAATCAAAAAGTCATTTGTTTGCCTTAACTGTATGGTGAAAAGTCTTTATAAAAATATGAATGATGAGTTACAATTTTAATTGGAAAGCAAATAGACTTGTGTTTTTTATCTGTTCATAGGGGGTCCACAACTCCAGGGTGGCCCTGGAGTACAAATCCACAAATCAGAACGAGGAAGTGAAGACTTTAACCACTCTGATTGGTCAGACTGATAAGCCTCCAAGAATGATTGGCAGAGCCGCTTGAACGGGCGGGACTTTCCTAAAATAGAGCTGAAGCTGCGGCTAAATCGCGGTACCGTCATTCTTATCAAAACGTCTTTAATAGAATCAAATAAACAAGTATTTTATGATCTTTCATATTCCTAAATACTCAGTGTTTTTTTAGGGCCTGTTCGGATGAACACAGAGCTGATATCCTGGTGATGGTAAATGTTTTTAGATCACTGAAAATGGGTAAATTCCCACGGCACACCTGACCATCTCCCATGGCACACTAGTGTGCTGTGGCACCCTGATTGAAAAACACTGCTGTATCTGCTGCCGTGGGGGTTTTGCGGGGGTCCTGGCTGCCGCTACTGCCACGGCGGGGGTCTTGGTGTGGGGATGGCTGGGTACTCTCCATCCTTCTTTTTACATTCCATCACCCACTTTAGAAGTACATAAAGACCCACTTGCGCAAATAGTTTGAGTGATTAAATGAAATTTTTCACGTGTTGGTCCGAATGCATAAGTCTGCGTGTGTGAACATCAGTTTTATTGTGATGTGAACATGTTGATATGTTTTGTGTGTGGGCTTGAACCCACAGGTACGTTTGTGGCATTTGGGTGCGTGTGTGGACAGGCCCCGCCCCCTTTTTGGATTTATATTACTTATAAACCTGACTGTAACGATTGTAAACATCCAGCAACTTGTTTCCTTATGCTGCTTCACGGTTCTACCCCCCCCCCCCCCCTCTTTAATCACCTTCCTACTACTCCCCCCCTCCCCTGGGCATCCCTCTCTCCTCTTCCCTTCTTTTCTTTTCCGTCCGGTCCAACAAAAGACTGTTTAGCCTAAATTACAAAAGGGGTTTATTTAAGTATACACCTAGTGTCTGAAATGTTTCATAACCCCTATTGTAACAGTAAAATATGTCCAACACAAGAGGCTTTCAGCTCTCATCTGTCTGCTCAGCTGTTGGACAGGACAAGTTAGGGAAAAATATTAAAAAGAGGTGCCCCAAAAGCAGCTAACACTAACCCACAGGCACTGCTACAGTTTGGTGATTTTTCAATCAACTTTTTGCCACATTTCAGGCACAATATCCCTCTCAGAACTCAAATGTCATCATCATCATTAACTTTCTGGAGGTCAGTTCACCGGGTCAAAGCTGGAGACCCGGTGAACTATTCACCTCAGAAAAAAAAGACCTAAATGGTTCATAAAATCTTTACATCTGTTTTTAACCGTGTTAACTTGGTTTGAATAAAAATGTGTGTTGATATTTCGGGTCAAATTCAGGCACAAATAGGGTTGTTGTCATTTGATTAACCAAACATAACATCTGTGCATCTTTGCTTCTAAAAGACCCTCCCTTTTTAAAGACCCACTCAGAAAATCTTTTGAGTTATTTTAAAAGCATTCCCAGTGGTTTTTTAATCATGATAATGCCATTTTTAGTCAAAATGCAATAAAGTATGTCACTTTCTAGGACATAGTTTCTGCAGAGTGACAGTAATTGTCAGAAATTTGCCTATGAGTTGTGGAAAGAACTGTTGCGATGGAGTAGCCTAAGCCTGTCCTTATTTTTATTCATCCATTTGTTTACACTCTCTCCTGCTAGCTTACAGTTCCTCACAACCCAAAGCTAACATTACTGGTGCAACAAAAATGGTGAGTAATGTTGTAGCTATCCAGATGTATAGTTTTGAACCAGATGGCAGCTCAGATGAGGAAAAAAAAGGCGTGCATGGATCTATATCTCTGCAAGTTGATGCATCAGAATGGAGTAGGGGGCTTGTGGCCCAATGATTGTATCACCTATGTCACTGCCACAAGATTTTTGCAACTACCTTTTTTGTCTGCTCCTGATTCACCGTGATTTGGAATAAGGAAATACTTGGAAATGCAATTTTAAGCCAAATTTTCATTATATATGTCCTCCATCATGAGAAAAATGCCACAAGAATATGTTAAAAAAACAACAACATAATTTTCACTGGGGTGGGTGTTTAAGATGCTCCTTTCAAACCTAATCCAGTCACTAGTTAAAGGTTTAAAAGTTATTTCTCACATTTTTCTACTTTATTATTGCACGTGAAACATACAGTGTTGTACAGAAGCTAAATTAGAAAGAATGTGTCTCTGTCCAAATACTTATGGTCCTGACTGTATATTCAATTGTTTTGAATTATGATTTGAATTGTATTTATATTTTCCAAAGTGTTCCAACTTCTCACAATAAGGCGGATTGTTTCATTACATTAAAAGACGTGATAATGTGCATGAAAAGTCTGACGCCATCTCCTAAGAGAGTGCTCATTAACCAAACTAGCACTGGTTTGCAGGCAAACAGCGGCCAAGATGAAAAATGCTGCAGCTGCTTGTGCTGTCACACAGAGCAGACTGACAATCTTTGCAAACCACAACACTGAACCTCAACTTGATGAGATTCGAAACGACAGAGCGCTGCACTTAACTGTGCACTGAGAAAAGCCCTGTTCTCTTGGCGTTCATGGGGAAAAACCAGGCAACAAAAAGCAGAAATTCACACATGCACGCTTCAACATACCTGTAGATGATGCAGGCACAGTCCCTGCAGGTCCCACAGTTCTCAATGTCCTGTCCGGTCCTATATGAATGTCTTCTGTTGAGAAGCACAAATGACATATCAGGGGTAGAGGAGGCATGACTACCGTGTGTGTGTTTATGAGACAGACATGTGTTAAGTTATCTTGTTAAATCAGAGGCATTCTTGCAAATACACTAATCTCCCTGGAATCAGCCCTGATCATTTTTTAATGAACGATACCCCTCCTCTCCTCAAACGGGCTCGGCCTGTTATGTAAAGCATGAGTCACTGTGTCACCCCAGGCATAAAATACATGCTTATGAGGTGAAAGTCAGGCCTGCGTACATAAGACCAATGGCTGAATTCTAATCCTGGAGCATACAAGATGTGTCATTTCATGAGACAGAAGGCTGCTGGGTCACATGTTCACATGCCTGTTAAGTAGGAACTCGCCAAGTTTCTTAGCACAAATATTTATCAGACCCTTCCATGGATTCATAGACCCCCCATCTTTTTCTGTATATGTACTATTTTGGTGTGATAAGGCAAATTTCTAAGGAGCTTACAACATAGGAAGATTAATTAAAGACGTGATGGGAATGGTAAAAGGTTTAAACTACGAGGCATGAAGCATCGGCAACTACCAACACAGTCCAAACTGCTGATTTCTGTAAATCCATGTAATCTGCCCTCACGCTTGAGGAGAGAGCTGCAGCAAAGTGGGTGCAACCCAACTCCTCTATGGTCTAACATGACATAAATTCTTTAGTGGATCAAGGGGACAGATAGGAGACTTCGTACAGTTGAGCACAGAGTTCCTGTCTCCATTTGTATTTAAATTTTAACCGTATTTTCAATGTGTTAAGTACAGATACCTTTAGATTTATAATACTTACTAAATAAAGACTGGCTAAAAAAAGAGGAGATGCACCACATTAAGGCTGAGGCACAATATCTATCTTTCTATACAACTCACAACAGAAGATTCTAGACGGTTATTACAGCGGATATTGGCTTTTTTGTTAAAGGATAATCTGCCTATACTCCACTATTGGAGAGAGCCACGCTTCCATCTCAATATTACGTCTATCACTCATTTAGGTGGAATGTGCCAGCTCCCCTGTATAGACAACTTAACTGCCTTCAAATAAAACAGCAGGCAATTACAGCCTACATGCTGAAATTCACTTTCCAATTCTTCAAAACATCAGATTTTCACATTTCACTGTCTTCTTCTCTTGTTTCATTCCATCTATTTATGGGGCTAAAAAGAGTCTAAAGGTTAAAGATTACCAGATGGCTCTGCACTCTACACTTGGCCCTCGGCAAACAGGCCCAGTTTACAGCTCCATTTGCCTGAGGGTCCAAGTCATTTCAAATTTACGGCTTTTAAATGTGGGATGGCTCGTCTTTTGGCCCAGGGCTTTCAGTGTTCATTTAAACCAAACAAGCCCCCTTCAAACTCTAATTCTGAGCTGTAAGACACTTTTCAGTCAACTAGTAATGCCTCCAACACTAACCTGTGCATAACACAAAGAGAAATACTCCAGTTAGATGGCTGTATTCTCATCATTATAACATTTCTATCCATTTAAATTGTGGGGAGTTTATTTTCTTCTATCTAAAGCATGATTAAAATTGAACACCTTGAGTTTGGAACAACTTGTCTGATGCAATTTAGTGCAGATGGTTGGGGTCATTTTGGTTTGTTTGGGGTTGGAACTGTATTCACTACAATTTAGTAAAAATGGCTGCCTACTCACCCATCTCTCTCTGCTTCCTTCTTTTCAAGGTCTTGAATAACATCCAGCAGGACCTTAATTGTGTTCTGGCTTGTCTCCAGGACGCCTTCTAGGCTTTGAAGCTGGTTTTGCAGGCTGCGTATGTCATGCAGAGGTCCATTGGGACTCAATAGTTTTTCCGTCACCCTTGATGGGTCCAGTTTACACCTGGCCCCTGACATCAAGCCTCCCAGAATCTCCTGGACCTGTTTCAGAGTGTCAGCTTGGGTGGGACTCAATGGCCCGGCTGTAGGCCGTTCCCTGGAGACAGAGCAGCCCCTGGCTCCTGAACAACCCTGCTGGTTTGAGGGGAGAGTGTTTTG
Organism: Oryzias latipes; assembly: GCF_053564925.1. Lineage (NCBI taxonomy): Eukaryota > Metazoa > Chordata > Actinopteri > Beloniformes > Adrianichthyidae > Oryzias > Oryzias latipes. Next base: position 24,509,635 of record NC_136248.1, on the reverse strand, counting down.
GCTATTGGGTGTGTTTGGCCTGGCGCTGGCTCCTGAGCAGAGCATTTTGTGTAGTACTCCAAGCTGAGCTTGGGCTGAGCTTAGACAGCTGGACTTAAAACAGGCCTTGGCAGGGGAGGAAGAAGAAGAGCGCCTCTCTCCCTTCATCACAGCAACTGGCGGAGTTTGAGCTCTGTGCTTCAGAGAGTTGGCTCTCTCACAAAGCTTTGGTGAGTTTGTACATTTCACATCCTCCTTTTTCTTATTTTCCCTTTCTTTGTCTTTGTCACTGGCCTTGCTCTCTGCCCTGAGCATGGGTGTTCGGACCGCAGTACCCAATGGCTCATTTCCAGATTTTCTGGGTGTGTAGGGTGGAGGTGGTGGAGGAGGAGGTGGAAGTCGAATGCCCCTCTTGTCCTGAGCACGAGGAGCCTGAGATGGTGGTGTGTATGGTGGCGCAGCACGAAATGTAGAGGAGTACAAAGGAACTGCTTTGGTTGGTGTAGCACAAGATTGAGCATTCTGTAGGGTGGAGACATAGGTTTTCACAAGGGGAGGTGGAGAAGTGCATTTTAGTTTTGGGACTGGGGAGGAGTAGGGGGTCAGGCCAGTGCTAGCCCCAGCAGAGGGGTTGTTCTGTAGAGTTTGGCATGGAATGTTACAGTGAGATACAGTTTGTATGACTGTAGCATAAGAAGAGGATGTTGGGTTAAATGGAGGTACATAGGGACCAGATGGATGGGTGGTGGTGTAATATGATATTGATGTGCAAGACAGGGCAGTTTGAGTCACAAATGTGCAGGGTGTAAGGTTTGTTGGTGTGGCATGAGATGGTGGCCGATCTGTTACGCTTGAGGCGGTGGTAGAATATTTAGTGGGATCACTAGGAGGTATACTGGGAGTTATTGTTGGAGTAGGGGCAGACAGGGTTAAGGGTGATGGAGACTTTAAGCTTGCCTTAGCAGAGGAACAGTTTTTCATGGGGCCTGCAGGTGGGTTTGATGAAATGTTTGTGCAGACAATAGCTGTTAAGGGGATTGTTGGTGGGGACACAATGGTAAAATAGGGTACAGGCTGTTGGGGAACAGTAGAGATGGAGGAAGGACTGGGTTGAGTACTGAATGTAGAGGGGTTAGTGTAAACTGATTTGGAAGGAGAGGACCAAGGTGGCTTTGTGCAGTCTTCAGGAGTTTGTATTGTTGCACTTAAAGGTGAGGAAGAAGCACAATAAGGCACAGTAGTAACATGTGTGATGGGAGGGTTTTGAGTCACTGGTGTAGAAACATGGCTGTCAGATTTCATTTGTACTGAACCTGACTTTACTGTTAGCTGGGTAGTAGAAAGGGAACTGCAAGGTTGTTTCTGTGGTGAGGATGGTTTTTGATCCAGAGGCGAGACGCTGGCAGGATTTCCATGTGTCTGATTGGGACATTGGTCAGTGTTTGGAGGATTTGCTGGGGAAGAAACAGTAGTTTGAAGCTGGGCTGTGCGTTCTTCATCACTTGGAGATGGAGGCAGTCGCTGACTCTCAGTTTGACTTGGAGTGGTGCAGTGCTTCGAGTTTGAAGGTGAGGACGGGCTTTCGGTTTGAACTTGAGTGGTGCAGAGTTTGATGGTTGAAGGCAGAGGGGATGGGCTGGGGCTTTCAGTCTGAGTGGGAGTGGTACAATAGTGAACTTCTTTGCCAGGATCACTCGTTGTCCGACTCAGTCGCTTTCTTCTTCTGACCACAGATGGAGTGGTGCTCCCTTGACGCTTCCCACTGTCTCGACTGGATACAGAAGAACAGTGGCGTGGCTCATTGTTATGAATGACAGAAGGTGGACAGCTGTGTCTTGAGGTTTTTACCACCCCAACCGCTGACTTACTCTCTGTCCTTGATACTTTGGATCTTCGTTCTATAACAGTTCGATCCCCAGTTCCTGCAGGTCTGTTCTGTTCTTTGGACCCAGGCAGCAACACATGGTTGTGCATGAGGTACTCGTCTTGAGAGTCATGTTCATCATCCCCATCAACGCCAACTGAGTCCCCAATGCTTTGGCTACGGGTATGGGTGGAAGAAATAGACTGGGGCTTTTTCAGGCATGGGGATGTCTGAATGGCTGTGCTGGTGCTCGAACTGGGCTTACGTGTCATTGGCAAAGTCAGAGAGTTATTCTGTGGCGGCGCCCAACATCGTCGTGTAGGACCAGGTGTTAATGGATGAGGAGGGGCTCTTGCTAAAAATGCTGCAACCACTTCTAATGTGCTCGCCATGTCCCCACGCACAGCGCCCACCACAGAGCTCTGTGCGGTTTGATCCCCTGTATGCAGACAGTCAGTCCACGGCTGAGGGGTTCTGCTGCCATGTTTGCGCAGAGGATGCGGGCTATCACAGTCTGTGGCTGGCCTTTGATGGCCATTGTTGTCCCCTGTTGCACTGTTTCCACTGCTACTGCTGCCGTCCTCCAGGTCTTTAAAGCGAACCTGGTGGGTACGGTTACGGCGGCGTTTTAGGCGGCTCTCAATATCTGGAGAGTCTCGGTTTAGGAGCACAGAGCGCACGGTCATTGTCCCCGGCAGCTTGTCTGCCAAAGTGCTCTTGCCATTGGACTGGCCTGTAAGCATGTGGTTGGGCTCTTTGCTCACCATGTCTACAGTTTCTTTCAATCCCCCAACATCCACAGAGTTTTCAGGCAGATTACAGATGTTTTGCTAGTACATTGGTAAAGAAGGTCATCTCTCCATAACCTTAAACATTTAAAAAAAAAATAATAGATCAAACAATTACAAGAAATCCATGTAATTCCTCAACTTATTCTTCACAGTCATTTAGAGTTACTAATGTTCTCCATCAAGGACAACAGTATGCACAGGTCAAAGAATATAACAATCCATCTGAGAGATTCACAAACTGTACAAATTAGATGTACCAGTGATAACTTCTGGGTGAATTATGGGTCTTTCGCTTAACTTGTACAAAAATAAATGTATGCAGCATTAGATGGTCTTAAAATCTTTATGCCCACACTTTTAAAAAAGTGCACTTTTATCTCTTAAAACCATTTTTCACCAGCACTCATGGGAGCTGACTTTTAATGAGGCCAGAAAAGTCAAACGCAAATACAGTTTGGGTTTTCCACGTGCCCATCTTTTGGTTCATCAACTTCTATTTTTCCACACCCCTTGACCTCCGTGCCCTCAGGAAATCATGTGGTCCGAAATATACTGATGATCCTGAGTGCTTCACAGTTACAGGCTCTTTTTGTGGAACTTTTCTTTCGGTCTGCGCTCTCTCCGTTTGGATTTTAGTACTTTCTCTCTGTTTCTTTTGTCGGCGCTCCTCTCAGTGACACATACTCTCATGGCTGAAGACGGCGTGGGCTCCTGAAGAGACGAGAGATACACAAACAGAAAGACAAGGAGTAAGACGCTGTAATTGTTCCCTACATTGTTGCAAGGAGAAACCATGTACTGCTCCTCAGGATAAAGAGGCAAATAGAAGAATGCAGTTATTTTGAAATGCATGAATACAGAAAAGGAAACGGTGCAGAGCTGGAGATAACAGAAGAAAAGCAGCAGAGAAACACATACTCAAAACAATTGAAAAGAGATTGTAATTAAGGCCTATTCACATTGGCTGAAGGGGATACTTATGTTTTATGTCTGTTTGATTTTCCTCACTCTCATTAGCCATTGTTAAAAGGAAGCAGTGTTGTTGCATTAATGCTGCTCCAACTCGTGGGAACGGTGTTTGTTTGTGTCTTTCAAAATGTTTCTTTTCCTCTGCATTTCAACAGCGTGTTATCAGTCCTTGAGGATCTGCCATGTTGACATCCTCTCTGATTCATTTGGTCACTCTGTGACAGTCTGTTTGACAGGCTGTGGTTAGTAGTATGTTCTAGTCACTCCGATTCTGTGGCCTGATTCGTATTTATCACTTCTACTTCCCGTCTGCGCTGCTGGAAGTCAAGCGTGATGATTCGCGATGTATGGATCTGTATTGTTATTTCCTTATGATGGCCGGTGACACTCACAGCCCCTTGTGGGCTAATTTTGAGTGTGACTTGCCTTACCCATGTCTTCTGTAGGAGGGGTAATTAGTGACTCCATCACACTCCCAGGTTATTTAGGGAGAGTGAAATACCCGAGGGGCTGCCACTTTTATTTATGTCGGCTGTTTTTCCTCGCTTTTCTCCTCTTTTGGGGGAGGGCTTTAAGGAGGGGGATCTTTGTCACATGTGCCCTTCCTTCAATCTACTTCAAAACATGATTATTAGAAATAATTAAGATAAGACTCACAGAAGACAGAGCCTTAAGGCAAAGTATCTAACATAATGGATTAAGAAACATGCCACGATATTCCTTCTTATTTTACTTCCTTATCACTGCAGTGTTTACAGATGAGCTGCTTAACTATGAATCACATAAAACACTGAATTGCTCTGGGTAATGGTACAGGTTTCCCCGGCGCACAGCGACTAAATCCAGCGTTGAGGTGGCAGAAAAATAAAAGAGAACATTTATCTTAAGCTTAACATTGACTTGCTTTGATCTACACTGCCTATTTGTGCTCCACGGTGAGTTCTTTCTCAGTTTTTCAGACAAAATAGTTTTTGGTAGCTTCTTGCATTTTCCCCCCAGTAATGTCCCATTTCATTCTAGTTGTCAGTCTTCCAACCCATCTCTTATAAAAACACTCTAGTTTCAACCTTCGCCATGACAGATTTTCCCAACTCCCATCCACACACTGTTGGACCATTACCCTCATTTATTCTTAAGGGTGTCACCCCAGAAGCGCCTGTCTTTTCTATCCTTGTTCCATCTAGCCCTATTTTTCCCCATTTCACTGTTGTCATTTCTATCCTCTCCCTGTTCCTTTTCCCTGCTACTTGCAAGGCTCCGACGCCCTCCTCAACTCTTGCTCCCTCACCGGTCTGTAAACTACCCACGTTTCAAAATTTACGCCGACAGTTTAATGAATCCAGACCTTCTTAATGCTGCGTGGGCTTACTGGTGAGGCTGAGGCCAGCCCTTTCCCACATGTGACATTTCCATGTCGAGCTTCATTGGCAGACAAAAGATAAATCACTGGGCAAGAAGATGAAGGTGTGAAACAGCATAATGTCAGCAAGGGTCATAACTCGTTGTGGTTATTATTTAAGATTTACTCCAGCATCCTTCCTACCCACGCATATGAAAGAGCTTTGGTCTAAATGCACGCTTCTTCTTTCTTTCTTGCTGGTGTTATGAATGTGCTTGTATAATGATAATGCTAAGGTCACGTCTGATCTTCCTCCCGTGAGCCTTTCCATTTAAACCTTCCCCTGCATGGAAGACACAAGAAGGGAAGACTGCAGTTGCACAGATGCAATAAAAGCCCCAATCCTGCAGGGACGTTGCAAATTGCTTCAATGACAATAACACACTTTTAGGTCTCACGGTGCAGTAGAAGTGGAAGCTACCAAGGCTGGAATTGTTATGTAAAAGCACGTCAGATGGGATTGTCAAGGCATGCTTAAATTTGTCAGACAAGACTGAGATGAGGAGGCACAAAGGGAAGGGAGAAGGAGCAGAGGTATGCTCAGTTATATTTAGAGATGCTATGAGACAAATAGCAACGTGAGCGGAGCTTGAATCTCCATGAGTAAGGAGGATTAGCAGAGGTATAGGCACTGCGAATATTAAAGCAGAAGGGTGCAACCTTTGGAAGCAGAGGAAATGTCATGGTTAGGGTTCAGCCAAGTGGTAAATTATGAGCATCAGCATGTCAGGGCGTTTCAGGTGAAATTGGGGAGGAATTAAGAAAAGCTACCGAGAGGCAAAGGGTGCTAGAGTGCTGGTCAAGAGACGTTGGATCAAAGGGTCAGGAATGTATTTTGGTTTTCTTTTTCTTTTTACTAAGCCATGTTTCTTGGGGTGATACTGTTCAGAATGCTCTGTGAATAAAAGAAAAGAAGCCCAAATTAGAAATTCAGCTGGTCAGACAAGTCTTTGACACTTTACTAATTGTCAGCTGCATGTCCTCAGTACACTATGTTTCCTGACGAGACATTTTCAAACCTTTCTGCCACTTAAGATTTGCACTGTAGCTTGTTAATGGTTTTTTTCCTACTCAAATACCTTGGCACTTTCATAAAAATCTTTAAAAAAAAAACTGCACCAGGGTTCACTTGCAAGTGAACAGATGCCCTTGGTGTCAGGCTTCTATTTTGAAGATTGGTAAATTGTTATTTGCTTGCAACAATTGACTGACTGTATATGAGAACTGGACTTATTGACCAAATTGAGTCCAAGAAACCAAAATCCCATAGACTTCTATTCAAAAATAAACAGCTTTTACTCATTCTACTGTATTTATCAGAATAACCATTCTTACTCTTTTATAGCATATTTTTGCTAATCCTAATTTCTTTACATATTTTTTTCTTTAGTGCGAGTTATTCAAGTTATAAATTGGCCAATCAAATGCCACAATAATAGTTTGGGGTCTTATGTCAAATATACGAAATGTTTGATTGACAGATTCTCCCATGCCCAACTTTCAACAAGCTCATCCTGGTTGGTAAGAGTGGTTGCCGTAGAAATGCTGACTCAGATCGACTCTGACCAATTACAGCTTAGTGACGTCGTCTGGCTCCAATGTGGCGGTGTCCATCCATCCATCCATCCATCCATCCATCCATCCATCCATCCATCCATCCATCCATCCATCCATCCATCCATCCATCCATCCATCCATCCATCCATCCACCTTCCTCCGCTTATCCAGGGCCAGGTTGAGGGGGCAGCAGTCTAAGCAAAGATGCCCATACTTTCCTCTCCCTGGCCACTTCCTATAGCTCCTCTGGGGGGACCCTGAGGCGTTCCTGGGCCAACCAAGAGACGTAGTTTCTCCAGTGTGTCCTGGGTCTTCCCCGGGCCTCCGCCCAGTGGGACATGCCTCCCTGTGGAGGTGTCCAGGGGGCATCTGGACCAGATGCCTGAGCCATCTGGACTGCGGCTCTACTCCGACCTCTGCGGGTGACCGAGCTTCTCACCCTATCTCTAAGGGAGCGCCCAGCCAACTTACAGAGAAAGCTCATTTCAGCAGCTTGTTTTCTGGACCTTGTTCTTTCGGTCATGACCCAGAGCTTATGACCATAGGTGAGTGAAAATTTACCGGTAAATTAAGAGCTTTGCTTTCTGACTCAGCTCTCTTTTCTCCACAATGGGCCGGTACAGCAACGGCATAACTACGGATGCTGCACCAATCCGCCTGTCAATCTCACACTCCAGGCATCAGTTTAGCTCAGGCGGTAGAGCAGGTCGTCCAACAACCGAAGGGTTGGCGGATCGATCCCCACTCTCCCCAGCCAGGTGTCGCCCCCCGAGCGCGGCCAGCCCGCAGCTCACCGCTCCCCCCCCCCGGAGGATGGGTCAAATGCGGAGAAGAATTTCCCCATTGTGGGATAAATAATGCATCAATTTTTTTTTTCCCTCACTCGTAAACTAGACCCAAGATACTTACATTTCTTCACCTGGGGCAGGAACACTCCTCCCTCCCAGAGAGGCCAACTACCTTTCTCCAGTCAAGAACCATGGCCTCAGATTTAGGTGTGCTGACCCTCTTTCCAGCCACTTCATACTTGGCTGCACACCGCCCCAATGCATGGGACAACATCATCTGCGAAGAGCAGAGAGGGAATCCGTGGTCCCCAAACTATACCCCCTCTGGGCACTGGCTTCACCTAGAAATTCTGTCCATAAAGATTATGAACAGTACCGGTGATCAAGGGCAGCCCTGCCAGGAACAGGTCCAGATTACTGCCAGCTATGCAAAACACGCTCCTGCGTTACAAAAAACTGTGTCAGTGTCACAAAAAAATTTGCGCTGAATTGACTTCATTTGATTGGAGTTAGAAATAGGCCATTTTCTATGGGTGACATTGCACTTGCTATGTCCAGTTCTCATATAAAATCAATGGTTGTATCGCTGTGTCACATGGGAAACTGCTTGAGTTTATTCAATATAATAACATCAAAACAGCTAATTTGAAAGAAAAAAAGAAATCCTGTCATGTACCTAATACATTTAATGCATACAAAGTTTTATTTATAACCCCGAGCAAAAGCCACATAAAAAGAATTGTCACATGATTTGTTGCTATGGCCAAATACAAAACAGCTCTTTTGTACTTGCAGTTGCATTGATCTGCTGTGTAAGGAATCACCCTCCAATTCTACTGGACACTATTGTTTCTCCACAGCAGGGAATTAACCGCTCATTCTAACACCTACATACTTCCACCGTTGCTTTTCAACATGCAGTGCGGTTATATTTGCCAGCAATTAGAGGTTGTAGAAGTTGTGGGGTAATGTTTCCTACCTAGTTTGTCAGGAAAAACAGAGGGAGGGGATTCCAGGCTGTCAGACGGAAAAGTCAGCATAGTTTATTAAAAAGAAGAAAACAGCTGAAAGTGCTCCAGTGGTGAGGAGTCCAACTAAACAAGCAAAAACCGACAAAAAGCTGCAACTAATGATGAGGATTTGGCAGAGATTGAATGGTGGAGTGAGTAATGACTAAAAGATAATGCTTTGCAGACAGTAACAGAAGTAAGGTGTAAGCATGAAGTGAAAGAGAAGCAAAGATCACATGAAAAAAGTTTCAAAACAAGACAGGTGATGCATGGTCAGATTATCACAAGGGTCTACAATTGTGTGTGAAATAAATATTTTTTACAAACTGGCTCTTTTTGATCGACTGATAAAATAATGTTTCTTCCTTGCATTCTCTTTGAAACAACCTTGTTGTGAACTAGTGCTTCATAAATAAAAAGTAGATCTTGATTTATGAATATGGCTGCCGTACAACAGCTGATGTATGAGCAGATATGGCTAAACTTTTGCCCAAGGACACTTAGTCGTGAAACCAAGGCGCAGAACGTAACTGAGCTGCAAATAATTTGTCTAACGAGTGGACTACAGTAACAGGTGGAGATGGAAGCCAAGAACGGAGACACCTCAGCCCTGAGAGCTGCCTCAATTTCCACAAGAAGTCAGACAAATAGCCACGCACGCAAGGCTGAGAGAGCAACTGCATTGCAACAACAGGAGCCTGAAGTGGCAGCACGGCAGAAAATGGCTGGTTTGGAGTTGATTGAAGAGAAGGAAAACCGTGGTTAAAATAGATCAGATCCAGGTCGCAACAGCTTTTTCAGCCTTTCTCTTGTGTTTGGCATCAAGCCTCATACGACACTCCCCTTTCTGCTTTAATCACATCCACATCAAGTGTTTGATCAACCAAGCACGACGGAAAAGACAAAAGTTCAACTAAGGTGACGACATGTGAATACAAGCTGCAGAAAACTCCATATTTGGAGCTGCAGGACCATTTTAAAGCCGTCTCACAGTTGTTTGTGACAACACGTGTTACTTTTTGTGATATACGGACTAGCATTATCACATTTAATAATATACTTTAATTATTAGGGATTGCTGACAAATTTCTTAATATCACCAGAGAGAGAGAAAAAACAAATTAGAATTTAAATGGTTTGGGAGCCAAAACGTTTAACAACCAGGTCAACTTATTTTCACTTGTCAATATATATTAATATGACCTAAAACTGCACCCTCTTCTTCAGTTTTCTACACGGTACATTGGAAACAATCAATATGGCAATACATGCCGTAAAAGAAACAAACAAACATCAAACTGTTACGGGAATCAGCATGACCCAAATGCAGGAACAAAGAGGCGAACTGGAGTGAGGAGAATTATTTAATTTAACAAAAGGCAAGACTCCGAGTGGGAAGAAAACTCCAAACATAACAACACAGGCCCTTAGCAAAGTCAAGAAGGTAGAAGAACCAAACAGAAAACCACACTGTGACACAGTTCACAGAAACAGGGGGCTTAAAAAGAACACAACAAAGTAAAAAAAAAAAACTTTAGGCAGCTGTGTGCCACTCCTGGTACAGACAGGTGAAGGGGCGGAGCCCCCCAGGAGCCACAGCCAACCTGCACAAAACACTGACTGAGAACAAAGCAAAAGTAATCTGTGTCACAAACCAGTAGTTAACTGTTATTTGAAACTACTTATTTGGCAAGTCTGACAGAAGTCAGAACATGACAACTATAGCCCTGAAGTTTTAAGTCAAATGAAGTCAAATGTTACTATAACAAGTGTGCTCTCATTTGTGTGCAGTACACTTTAAATAGTGCAATAAAATTATGGGTAGTGATAGAAAATTTAACCAATCTTATCAAAAATAAAAATTACCTTAAAAACAAATTAAGTTTGAAAACCAGACTAATTTTGTTTTGTTTTTTAACCTTTGTAAAGTCAGGTTGATGACGGGGAAAGTCAGCAAATGGGAGCTGACTTTGTGATACAACAAGCCACCTACTGACCTGACCTGTTATTTTCTTTTTTAAATGTACTTCAAACCGGAAGTCAAAATGTTTCTCCTTTATACAATTGAAAAATGTAACATCATGGATTGAAAATGATTATTTAGACCTAGAATTTAGGTCCTAGATCATTTATTATTCAGATGAAAAATGTTACATTGTTTGTCAGAAAATGATTATGATGTCATTTGAAACCATTATTTTTTTTAACAAAACAAGTCTAATATAATAGTCAATATTTCTGAAGAGGTTTATACTTTTTTAGATTCTTTTTGCCAAATAAAAAAAGCACAGTCAAGTATTTCAACAATTGTGCATCATGGTGCAAACTCTGTAATCTCGTCATCATGCAAAGGGTCATCTTAAGTGTTCTTTAGCTGGTGAGCAGCATTTATTTTCTACAGTTACTACTGTTACTACTTCTACTGTTTATAGATTAGAACCAAATAGGTTGTTTCTTCTACACTTTTTATTTGGAGGGATATTTTGCCAATTTTGAATATAAAAAAAGGAAAACTATTATGTATATAAAGTGTTCGCATTTTGCCACTGCTTCTCCCAAAATATTCCTCACGAAAGTGTGCTGAGCTTTGTATTTTTGCTAGCATACTCATGTTTTTAAATCTCACATGAGCCTTTTTCTTTTTATGATATCTGATAACACACTGTGCAGAACTGCAGACTTTCATATTAGCATGAATGTTGCTGTGAGTCGACAGTCATGAGTTATTAGAATTTCTATTACTAAAAAAAAGATTGCAGCCACCTTATTTGTTCTGATTTCTCCTCAAGAATACCTTATCATTTTTTGGAGTGTAAGAGCCAGAAATGATTTGCTCCATCTCGACCAAAGTCCTCTGCCCAGTATGAAATCCTAATTTGTGGGCGCATGGATTGTGATTGTAAAATTTAAGGAACTCTGAACCAATATGAGGATGCCTTAAAGAGACTGAGTTTAGATTTTGTCTTGTCTTGCTGGCCTGTCAGTTTATTTGCATTTGATTTTGTCTCCTCCACTCACCCCCGCAGGTTTCAGAGAGGTAATATGTTCAGGTCTCTGTGTGAAATGTCAGCTACAGAACAAAACAGGTGGTCAGACTGACATGCCCACTGCACAACACTGCTGCATGAACAGCCGCTCCTTGGAGGTTACACTCTCTCTGCTGGACTGTCATGCAGAAATACTCCTCACTATCTCAACACTGCATCACAGAAGTTTCCGTCTGAACCATGAAAACTCTCGGACTCTCCAACTAAGAACGTGGATATAATTAGGAGTGTGCAAAATGAGGTTTTAGCTGCAGTTGTGAGAAAATAAATTGGAAACAAAGACCAGATTTTCTTGCAGAGTCAGCAAAGCCTGCTGACTATGGAGATAGCTGACTGCTAAAAAGATGCAAAAATTAATCAATCGGAGCTTCATTCTATTGTACTGTTCATGCACGCTTAATGTGGTGCAAAATGTGTCACCAGTGCAAGAAACTGCAAAAGGATTTTCTTGCAACTTTAGGTTGGATTTTTGGACACAAACGCAGAGTAAAGGAAAAGTAGAAAAAAAAATGAGTGGTGCAAATGTTCAGCGTGCATGAGAAAATGCACGTGCAGCTACATTTGGAGAGATCCACAATTATAATAAAACGTGATCAGAAGGTAAAGCGGTTGAAGCGCATTCATGATTTTTCTGGAAAGCACAACATCAATTGAAATAGAACTCCCTCTGCCAGTTTGACCTCAAACTTTCTGTATATACCCCCTGCTTAACACCCCTTCCCAAAAACACACAAACCATGACAAACTCAAACGTGAGTTACCCTGCGGACAATTTAAGCTCTTTACACTTTAAAGAAGCTCATAAAGCTGCATGTTTTAACAAAAGAACTCCCACACCTGCAGTGAAGCCAATCCCAATACCCAAACACACTTTTCCACCAGATTTTTACACACTCAGCTCAGCAAGGGACCATTGTGAGAGCATGCACACACCCCCATTGTCAGTATAAATAAGTCCACACACTCACCTGCCAAATGCATCAACAAAATGCAAGCATGCACGTGCAGGCACGTATGCAAAGTGTACACGGATGCAATTACATAAGTGAACATGAAGCACAGCACTTTTAATGTGCAGAATAAAAGCACTTCTGTCCTCGACTCTGTCATTTTTTACTTCTCTATCTCTATGGTGATGCTGCTGCGAAGATCTTCTATCAGGACACAGAACTGAGTCACACGTACCACATCGTTCTCTTCTTATTGCCCTCTGTCTTGTCTCCTTCTCCCACAAGTGCTCACTCCTCTTCTCTGCTCCTCTTCTCTGCTATTACTTCACGTTGCTTCCTCCCATTCTTCCATCCCTCATGTTTGCTTTTTATCCCCCACCTCTCCTCTCTGTGTCACTGCCGCTCGGTGAGCCTCACATCGTTTCCTCTCCAGAGCCCATCTGCTCCTCTCCCGCTCAACTCTTTTTCTTTTTTTTCCCCCCTCTGGTTGGTGTTTTCCTCTATCTTGCCCTCCTCTCCTCCTGTGGATTTATGCCTTTCACGTGGGAACCTCTCTTTTTTGCCATCTCCACGCTCCGCTGTGCCTACCTAGTTGTCTGTGCGGTTGTGCTGTGAGTGGAAGTAGAAGGACAGGAGAGGGAGCACGAAGACAAGAGTGAGCAAACAGACAGTTATCCTCTCAGATGCTCCTTTCAGCTCTCCCTGCCTTGTTCCCTTTTCCTCTCTCCCGCTTTTTCTCCGCATCTCTCCGTCATGACCTCCTCTCCCCGTTGCCATGCAAGCCGCTGTATCCTTGTAAGCAAAAAAAAAGAAAAAAGAGGGAGGGGGTGAAGGAGTGCTGGAGTATAGGAAGCAGAGAGGGGGAGCTATACTAGTCTTTCTAATTAAAAAGCAGAGTATGTACAGCTGCAGAGAGCAAGGAGGAGGAAGGAGGAGAACTAAATTATCCAGTGGGCGTAACCGAAGGACAGAGGCAGTCAGTGGGAGGTGGAAACAAGGGGCTGGTTAGAGGAGACTCTGACAGAGGGAGACCACTAGTCTGAGGTGGGGGAACAGGGAAAAGCTGAAGGGAGACCAAGGTCAGCTGGAGAGGAATGCAGAAAGGTCAGGCTGAGCGCGTGGGGGGGGGGGGGGGGGGGGGGGGGGGCAGAGAAGGAGAAAAGAGGAGATGTGAACAGACAGGTAGAATTATTCTACAGATATCTCCCATATGAGCGGGGGCAGAGCCGTGACCAGCAGGATAATAGAGACACATGGACAAAAGACCTCTGAAGCAGAGGCAGATTCACGGCCATCGAAGGTTAAGCCGCTCCACTGTTTTCAGGCCTCTCCGGATTAACATCCGTAAGTGTCGTGCATGCAAATGATTCAAAAGAAAAACACACTTAAAACCCACCATACATTTCAAGTTGGTTTCTCATCGGTCAGAGGTCATGTGTGCTGGGAAATCCAACTCTTTTTGGGGTTTTTTTCATGATAAAACTGTATCTGCCACATCCTTACTGTACTGTTTTTCACCTGAGGCTACAGCAGGTACTGGAAACTACTTTACACAGCAGTGACTGAGGGGTGAAGTCTGCACACATGCCTCCAGGGCTGAGACATCTCAGCCCATTCTAACTGCTCTGATCACCTCTTTTGTCCCATCTCCCAACTCTCCATCAAAACGACTCAGTTATATTTATACACATATATTTCTCAGACTTTCGTTTAAGTCCATTAAGAGCCAATTTTTGGGAAATTAAAGGATTTCAAACATCATTTCATTGAGGGGGTGCAATTAAAGTATTTCGGCAGGATTTTAGCTGAGCTAAATTTGCAGGTCATCAAGTGTAAAAGTGAGGATTTATTTAACAGTGTGACAGATTTAGATTTTTAGTGATTATTCTTGCACATTGCATGCCCTTCGCTAATTTCCGCTCACTTTGGAGGATCTTCCACACAAAGGTTGAAGCTGTCAGTCCTCAAAACTATTTCACCCCCCCCCCCCCCACCTGCATTGAATAGAAGACTTTTTTTGCAGACCCCATCATTCTATCCTTAAATTTAAAGCCAACCCAAAGTTACCAAATTTTGCAGTTCCTTAAATGACCACTAGATTGGATGCTGGATTAAGAAGAGAGCAGCTTCCCATAAACTCTGCTTTAAAATGTCACAGCATTTACATTTTGTGACTTTCCAAAACTTTTCGGATCTGTTATTTTAGAGCCTAGAAACATCAACAGAGTTGTATTGCATTAGGATTGTTTGGTCACATCTCTTTCTCTTTCAGAAGATTCTCATCCACAGAACTGGGTATAGAACTCTAATTTATTTAGAAAAGCTTCAATTTCCATGAAAGAGATCAAGAAAACAGGACTTTTTTTAATTTGAAAAAAAGGCACGTTGGCCAATGTATATAATAAAGCTCTACTCACCGACTATCATTTAACACTCTGGGAGGACTGATTTATCACATTTAAATGGAAATCTTTTGGACACTTGTCCATTGTGTCTGGGTCTTTATTTGTCGTAAAACAGTTTTAAATCCTGCTCAACCATATGTACAAAACTGCAGTCTGCAAGATGTTGAAAACAATCATCATTTTAATTATTGTCATTTAAGTGAAGTAGGAAGTATAGATTGGTGTTATCTGGGCTAAACAGCAGTTTTTTCCCTTTTGTGATGGTTACCATCTTGGTATCAGGATGTCACCAAACCCCAATTTTACAGCCAAGCAAGGATTTTGATCTCAATATTAAGTCATATAATGAGCTTTAAAAATTCATATCCAATACAAGAGTTTAATAAATCTAACAAATAGGGAGACAAAAAATGATTTTCCAATGTAAAAAGTCACCTAGTGGTTATTTGATAAACTGATCGGCCTCCAAATGCTTTTTATTTTAAGACCTTCCTCCAATGGGAAATCAATTTAACCTTCTGATAAGGTTATGCATATGTGGCCCGTTTTGTTTTAATTTTTAATATAACAGAATTCCCACACCATGTGATGTAAAATGTCGTATTTGTGTTGGTTTGCAACTGTATATGTCAACGATTTTTCCTGCAACTTACACCAGCTGAAACATTTGCACAACATCATGGCCTAAAGGGTCGTCGGTCAAGAAATGAAAAGCCTGCAGCTCAGTGCATCACATTTTACACATGTTTTACCTCTTTCTACCCAAGTTCAGTGGCTCCTTTGCTTAAGCCCCCTTTGCCCACTCACTTAATTGATGACCTGCCTGCCTGGGGTACAATTATTGGTTTGACATTCTTTGAGCAGTAGTCAACTCCATTTAGCATCATCTGACTGGATTTCCCAATAAATGTCAATAAAATCATGCACTTCCTGTGTTTGCCTTTGAATCCAGTTAACACTGCCTTTTTGACACTATGAGAAATCAAATCTTCCAAAGACTGCATGACAGGTCTGAATTATTAATGGGCAAAACAAGCAGCAAACTCTTTCTTCATTAAGGTAAACCAGCTAACTAAGGTAAATCAGCGCAGTGCAACTAAAATACATTTTATAGTGAAAATATTAGACTGCTAAGTGTCTTGTCAAATGAAAGATGCAATCCTTGTAAATCTACAACAAAGGACTAAGAGACTTTCATATCTTTCAGATTCTCTCTGTAGTCTCTCCAAATGCTGCAAGAATGGATCAAGCCCCAGGATCTGCACCTCAGCTGGACTGAAGCACAGTGACACATGAGCTTGAAGGGGTGTTCAGGGTCATTTGCAGCTTTTGCTCTGCACGACGGCAGCAACTTTGATGTCGGAGAGGGTTGAAAGACCAGTGATGTTAGAATTAGCACGTCTGTGGCTGTCTGGGACTGTCAGTGCCGTGAAACAGCAGATGGAGTGTTGGAGGATAATTAGAGGAAGACAGACTCCGTGAGTCCTGAAAACATGTTGAGTAGCCTGCTGGCTAAAAAGAGGCCTTTGAGTTAACAGACAGCAAAGAGGGGTTTGCCGGCTGCATTGTAAGAGGTTTCCCATCAAATTTTAATAGCATTTGAAGCTCCCTTTAGTGTTCTCTGCTCGGTTCTGGATTTCACTGGAGTTGGTTCACGGTCAGGTTATTATAAATGACCTATAAAGAGTTTTAAGCTGCAGACAGCATAGCTATGTGGACACCCTGAAAGTAAAATCAAGCAGGAATTATCTAGCTCAAGGGTTATTTGTAGCTGATGCTAGGAACCTTTCAATTCCTATAGGTATGGCATGGTAGCAAAAGTTGACAGCAGACGACACACTGTGCTGGATTTAGGCATTTTGGACTCGTGGGCCACAAAGGGTTCTAAAATTCGATAGAAGGGTCAGACCAGGAGCAGAGTGTTTTGATAATCCACCTTGTAAGAGAAGGAAATAAGGGCCTAATGGTAATTTTATTTGCAGTGCACCATTTATGGTGAGACTCCAGAATTACAGGGAAAATTAACATTAACAAGGATTATCAATATATCAATGGTGGGTTGATTAGGTTGTTTAACATGGAAGTAGTTTGGTGGGCTGTTTTTGTTGTTTTTTTAATCTAATTTTAAACTTCTTTTATCTTTCTTTTATTGTGAAGCACGTAGGTACCCTGAATGAGTTGTAAAGTGCAGAGGAATAAAATGCCATTCATTTATCTATTCATTCATTCATAATCCTTTTAATAAAACAACACTACTTATGAAATTGAAAATAACCAAACAACTCTCTCTGTGATCTTCAAAGAAAAAAGTCAGAAAATTAACACCAATGGGCTACACTTCAAAAATATAACCAAGACAGGTTGTCTTCTCTGTCATAGTCCCATTGAGACTTTGGAGGGCTGCAGCTCCTCACACATCTCACATTTTGTGCTAAACTTCATGAATAAAACTGAGCATCTGCACTGTGTCCTGCACAACTGGGAAGTCAAATTATTTTGTCTCCTGCTGCATCTGGGCAGAAATATGCATTATTTCATCAGTCCCTCGTTTTTTGACGGAGTTACGTTAAAAAATTAACCTGTGATTGATAAAATCCGCGAACTCCTCACTACACACTTCCTACACTTTTCTCAGACAGACTTGAACATTTTCACACTTTTTTCTCTTGTTTAAACTCTCAAAGTTCAGACCTTCTTAAGAGTTAAGTGCAGGATAACAGAATGAAAACAAAGATCTGATCACAATCAAAGATTTGGACAGCTGCATCTGACTGTACATGAGACACGGCACGGAGGAGATTGATTGACAGGGTCTCCAGCCAGAAACAGAAATTAAATCTCATGTTCTATGCAGGTCTCAATTGTATGAAACAGATTGAAAGAAAAACAATAAAACATGAATCTCTGATATTGTTTAGCTGGCATAACCAAACGTGGCGGCAGGCCGGGGGCCATAGTTTGTCCGCCCCTTTCATAGGTCATGTAGCTCTGCTTTTTTTTTTCCATTTATACTAATTATTTCCCCTTAGCAGGGTCCACATTGTTTTCACAATTCTTCTTTCTTACTGCACATTTGAGCCCCTGCCACATACCAAAATCATTTATGGGGCTCAAAAGAAATATCTCAAAATCTATGAACAAAACCAAAGCACAGGTGTCGGCCATATCTAAAGGAAGTTTTAAAATTACTGTAATATGGCATCTAATTAGAAAAGCAGCTATACGGCAAATCAAGTTTCATGTTAGGTTTTTTCCACAAAGCTCCTCAATTAAGCGAGGAAATTAATAAATAAACCTCAGACGCCATGTTGAAGTCTGCTTAAAATGTTTGGATACAAGAAATGATTCTTCAATCCTTCACAGCCAAAACAGATACGTCTTGAGCATCTTGATCCATCCAATAAGTCTTGGTGTTAGCTTTTCTTTTTTTTTGTTCTGTCCAAAAACTGAGCGAACAGATGAGAGCTGAAGGCCTTTTGTGTTGGACAGGTTTAAGTATTATAGAAAGAGGTTATGTATTTTCAGGTAACCAGGGTGTAAATTTGTATAAACCCCCTTTTGTTTTTCAATTATTTTTCATTAGACCAGCCAGACAAGGAGAGAGGGGCAGACCCCCGGACCAGGAGCACCCCCAACGACGGGACCCACGGGCGAGGGAGGACCGCCCACCCACCCAGCCAGATGCAAAGGGGGCCCCCCTACATGGGGCCCTCCGGCACCAGGAGGCATAGGCGAGCCAGCGTCAGGACCCCTAGGCCACAGGACAGGGGACAGGGGGGTCCTGTGGCCTGTACCCGGCAGCAGCCATTTGGCCACCGGGTGCCGGACACCAAGACAAAGCCAGGAGCCGCCCACTACCCAGCCGGATCCTCGTCTCAGCAGGCCAGCCCCGGCGCCCAACCCAAGCAGCCCAAAGATCACGACGCAACCACAACTCCACCCCTACCTCCCCACACTACACTACCCTACACACATTTTTCTGGTTGCCCCCTGCCCCCCCATCGCCTACGAACCCCCTGTACCGCACGCATGGCCACCGCTTCGGCCAACAGGCGGTGCTAGCTTTTCTAAGCTGCACAACAGACATTTTTAAAATTTCACTGGAAAAAATGCTTTTGCAACCATTTCACTTTGGTCCCGTACTGCCCTCTGTGCCTCCTATAGCTCACCACACTGACGAATTTTCTGACATCAGAGGTTCAGAGTGAACTCTGGAAGAAAAGTGCCAAACTGAAGGGATAAAGTCAGATAAACTGCTCCAAATTAATTTTTGGAAACACTAAGAACTTAGAAACTTGACTTCAAACTTGACGATGTTTCGCACTAATAACTCATACATTTACATTATGCATTAAGTGCTCTATATTTTGTGCCATAAAAACACATGAAATATAAAAATATAGAGAAATATTAATTATTATTCTACATGTTAACTCTGTATGGTTTTGTTCCCCAGACCATTTTACATCACTTTTTTTGCTTTGACATTTAGCTACTGAAAAATTAATAACAACACAATGATGTTTATGATGAGTTTTTAAATTAATAAATCAATTTCCTTCATGGCCCAAGTTTTAACTAAGATGTAATAAATGAGTTTTATTCTTTCTGTTTTGTCTAAAAAACTATTAGTTTTGGTTGTTTATTCTTCATTTCTCCTGTCATCATAACTGCTTTACTGACAAATGAATGTTGCAGTGATGGTTGGGAAACATGTGTTTATGATGTATCATAAAAGTATCAAGATTTGTTAAAAAAAATGTATTTTAATAACAGATAAATTTAAATGTTAGAAAGGTTTAATTTAGCCGGCCTATCTCCTTTTTCTTTGGCTTTTTCTTATCAAGATAAACAACTGGACTTTATCAAATGATCTAAATATTCCCTGCATGTTTTTAATCACATTTTAGGCTGCTGAAGACACCTCAGATTCAGGGCGCTGATAACACTTACCAGTTTTGTGTTGTATGTTTTTTTTGGCTGGCAACAACAACAAACACAAAAAAACCAAAAAAAAAAGGGGGAAGCGGGGGGCTAGTACACCGATATTACAATATAAACCCAGATCAAGTCATCAATCACAGCCTAATACGAGGTTGCAGGCTGGAAGGACGTGTCTAATGGTGAGATCTTACCGTGGCCATTACCTGAAAGGATTTTATTATTTTGCTATCCCAGTCTCAAGCGTGATGGATGAGCGAGACCAGCCAGTCATTTGCCAGGCCTAAGTACAACTGGCATCTCTTTGATCTGAGTCGTGCCCTGGACACTGTCAGAGATCTTAAGTTGCTTTGATGGATGAGGGAACTTCTCCTGCTTTATTTCTGGGCTAAATAATGACTTTTTTGTGTGTCTCTCCTTTTGTCTCCAAACAGGGCTAGAGGTCAGAAGAGAAATGCCGCTTGGCACCGTAATAAATGAGAGGACAGATGCCCTATGAAAACAGAGGGGTCTGTAGCTGCTGGGGTATACAGGGCACCTTACTTCACACTGCTTTTTTTCAGTGTTTGGCATTGTTGCGTAACCTCCGGGAAAGATTTTGAAAGGTACTTTAAATCAACTCTACTTCAATCAGTTTAGACGTTTTACTTTTAAAGCTTGTGAGTGGTACTGCCTCCGGATATAATGCCTTTTAATAGCTTTTTTCCACCAGGTGGTGATGTTGTTCATAAAGTGTTGCATTGCGCAATGTTGCATTACACTTTTCAAATGGCTCAGGAAGGAAGGGGGGGGGGGGGGGAGCAATTTGCCTTTAAATTCTGTTTACTTGTTTGACCCGTGCAGTCCATGGGTTCAGCCTGAAGGCTTGTGTGTTTAGTGAACTGATAATTATTAAAAACTCTCAGAGTAAATGGGTTAACACACTGATGATAATGAGAAATGTTGGGAGTAAAAAGACAGCATGTGTGTAGCAGCATGAGTGAATCTAGAGCCGGCACCCTGCAGATGTCAAGCCTGAAAAAGAAATGTCACAGAAGCAGAATAAGAATCGACCAGAGGCCTGACTTGATGCATATGCACAAAAGAAAGGGAAAAAAAAAACGATCTTGAGTTAACACACCAAAGTTAGTACAATAGGTGCAAAGCTCTAACAAGTTTCAGGCACGTAACACTGATAAAGTGTAGATGAAGCAACCAAACTCGCTTTGGTCCACTTCATTTGATTGTTTTTAAGGTGTTCGTCAAAGGGTGTTTCTCAGGCCAGTCCAGCGGGCTGAGGATTTAAAGACATTTGAGAACGTTTTTTATGCGCTTGACACAATCTTAACCATGTCATGTTAAGCACCACTTATGTCACCAGCTTGTGAAAGTGTTTGATTTTTGAACGGACACATGTTGAAAAAGGCCTCCATTATGGGGACGTTCAGCCTGAACCTTACTGTAGAAGCGAGTGGAAATCGTTATTTAAAAAAAAAAAAAATTACACACAGATGGGTGACATTAAAGGGAAAACTGAGTTCTACAGGAAGATCATTTCCTTCAACAGGAAAGGGACAATAAATCATAAGATGAAGAAGTTGGAACTAATTTGCATTGATCCTTACCTTTTAAGGCATGTTTTAAAACTGTCTGTTTTAGACCATGCACAGTAAAGCCACCACAGTTATTTTGCCTGATTTTAAACTAAACTGCTGCCACTTAAAGACATTAAAAAAGGTTAGACAAAAGAATAGACAAACAAATGAGTGAAATCGGCTAAAGGACCCGTCCAGACGCCAGGAAATAGTTTGTTTGCATATAAATGATGACGATGTGGAAATAGGTTAAGGCAAATGAAAAACAAACAACAAAGGCAAAGCCTGGAAATATCAGTGATTTAAATCATTTCTGTATGGTAGAAAAATGTGATAATTTTTCACATTAAACAAGGCCTTTCAGACCCAGGTTAACTGATATTACAGAGTAATATCCAAACGAGTCAAACACAGTTTGTGGCACTTCACTTCTATGTTAGAACACTCAGCTTTGTGCAGGCTTTAGGTTTTCATATTATGCCATATTGTGAAAATAATGAAGCTTTATGTTGGACCTGGCTCTGCAATGGACTGCTGAACCATCCATGTCTGGGCTAGGCTCCAGCATCCCCCTTAACCCTAAATAGATGGATGGATGGATGGATGGATGGATGGTTGGATGGATGGATGAATGGATGCTAGGTCATACTTAAGAGACAACAAAATTATTTTTCTTAATACTTATTTTAAGAAGACAAAGTCTCAAAAATGTAACAGAAATCAATACTTGTAGCTTTTATAGAAACTGGTAAAAGTGTGGCAAAGGTAGGCCAACAAAATGCTTTGACCTCATTCTAATTATAATCCACACTGACAACATAATAAGCATTTTAAAATCATTTTGTTCAGTTAGATGACAAGTTCAAAATTGAATCAAGAGTGGACAAATCACGTATGATGTCCCCCATAGAAAATGCCTTGCTTCCAGTTCCAACCAATTCAGTTGCCATTTTTCAACTACCGGTATATGTCCGTTGCCATGTTGGAACCAGTCGTCCTCAGTAAACCGTGATTGGTCCATCTACTTTTCTATGGCAACCACTCTCCAATCAGGAGTGCGCACATTAAAAGGCCACACGCTATCTACTGCAATGAGGCTCGGGTGAATCTGTCAATCAAATGCTTCGAAAGTTCGCCGCAAGACCACCAACTTTTATTGAGGCATCTAATGGGTCAGTTGATAACTTAAATAACTTACAGTATAGCAAAAATATCATGACAAAAAAAAAATAGCAAGAACATGCTAATAAATGGTAGTAGAGAAAAAAATGGTCATTCTGACGAACATAGTGACTGAGTAATAGCTGTTTATTTTTCATTTATACTTATACTTATTTTATACTGTCATTGGTTGAAACCAGCAAACCTGTGACCCCAAAAGGGATTTGGTGGATTCTTAAGATGAATGAATGTAAAATCGCAGTGTTTACTTTTTTAACTAGTAAATGTTTAAGAAAGTTCTCTAATAGACATCTAAAAATATACCAAGATTAGATGTCTACAGTGAGATGTGTAGAAGACCTCTATATGCAGACATCTTTCAGAACACTATTGGCAGACATCTAATTGAGTAACAAAATAGAGTTATCACAGATGTCCTGTAGACATAGAATAGATGTATATATGGATCTGATACACAAACACACACACACACACACACACACACACACACACACTCCACACACACACACACACACACACTCCACACACACGTGCACACATTAAAAAGAGACAGATGGGTAACATGATTGACTCATTTGAAAACATGTTTATATTTATATTAATATATGCCTCTTTAATTTTCAGTTATCCTCATTTGACTTTTTGGTTCTTTGGTCCTTAACTATTACACTACATTTAAAAAAAACAAAAAACAAATGCATAGCAGTTGTTGTTGATGCACTTAAGGAACTATCTGTCCCATCCAAAAAGCTCTTTCTAAAGGTCAGAGAGGCAGAAGAAATTGTGACAAGACGGGCTCTTCTCATAGTTACTGTAACAACAGAATTAAATTGGTTTGGAGAGTTTCCTTCTCAAAGTCTAAAAAAGAAAAGAACAAGCTCCTCTCACTCCCTGTTCCCCCAATGCCAAAGTGACCCAAAATGTAATTTCATCGTTATATGGACTGTGCTCCTTTTCAAAACACTCCATAAAAAACACGAATTACACAACACTAGACCCGCCGTCGTCCTCCACAGGACAATATCTGATCGTGCTATCAATGAGCAGCTCAAATATCCCCCTAAAGTAATGAAAAGGTTCGGTCTTCAGCCCAAAAAAAAAAAAAGTATATGGATCCAGCAGTTTTACAGACCCCCAGTGAGCTCTGATCTCAGCATCATAAACTCAGACTACAAAACGAAGAGGGAAAAGGAGATGCAGAGACAGTGAAATCCACAGATCAACTGTGTAACTCCAAATCTCCTTCAGCGGTGATGCCGGCTCACAATTGAATGACTATCCTCCTGCCAGAGAAGATGCTTGAAGCAGATCACTGTCATTGTCCTACATTTTGCTGCACATCACACTATGGTGTCTTTTTTTCTTTTACTTTTCTAGATGTCACAGCAAATTTACTTTTACACAAACAGTTTCTGAAACCAACACGCAGCTAAATCAGCAAACGTCTGATAAAAATGGAATGAGTTTTATTTTTGTATTGGGGCAATCGCTTTTTCAGGACTTTTGGCTCTGTGATCATCACCATCTTGGCAAACCCCAAACTTTTTAGTGAAGGATCAAGCTAGACATTTATTGAAAGTTTGGAAACTCTAGAACTGAAAGAACAATAGTCGTACATTGAGGGCCTCCCAGCCTGTTTTTTTTTTTTTTTAACAATACAATGTTTTACAATACAATGTGTTTCATGTTGGATTTTTTTTGGTCCTGCTTCACAACAATATGAATAACAAGATTTATTGAAAGGCCATTTTAAATGTAATTTTCTTTATATGTGTCCTCCATCATGAGAAAAATACCACAAGAGCATGTCAAAAACATCTGAGTGGGTCAGATTTTGTCAAAACTAATCAAAAAGTTAAACCTCTGTGTTGTTATTAATTTTTTTTCAATTATTATTATTATTTTTTTTAATAAACGTTTCTTATCCTAAATATAGCAGAAAGGAAAACAATATATTGTGAACCTGGTAGACGAAGACCATCTGTGCTGCATTTTCTAAATCTAACTTTTGCTCGTTGCATAAGTGATTGTTATCCTGCTATCTTGTTATTCTCTTTATTGGATCCTGGTTGCAAACAGGCCCGTTCAGATCGTGCGTTCAAGGCTGCGTCATCAGTGTCTTCTGAGCTGCTGAGCCTGTTTTGTTTACATCTGCTCTCCTGACACGTGTGTGCAGTGTGTGTGTGTGTGTGTGTGTGGGGGGGGGGTCTGTGAGGGAACAGCGGGGAGGGAGGGTGGCGGATTACCATTGCGTCAGAGTCCACAGCACTGGTCCAAACACAGCAGAGAAGGAGCAGCATCAGGGGAGAAACCCGCTTCACCTTCGTGTCCTCCTCGGTCAGTGTCAGCATCTCTTCCGGGTCCTCCTCCAACCTCACCGTCGTTCCACAATGTCTCTGTCGGGCTCACAGACTCCAGAGGACGGACTCTACGGTGAGTTTGCAATATTCTATTTTATCAAGCAGAGCCAAAAAAAAAGAATGATTTTTGAGGTTTAAAGAAATAAGCAGATTCTTGCCTATCTAATGCCCTTTCAAGGTGAGAGTAATGAGATTACTTCAATAATCAGACCTGATGTTGTGAAATTTTAGAAATCTGATCATCATCTCTGACATGTTTCAGTTAATGTTTGTTTACATGATGTACCTGAAGACTTTGAAACTTTAATTAAGAATTTGTAAAACATTTGGTTCAGACTTGTTAGAAATAAGAAATGTTTTCCTTCATCTTTGTCATTTGTTTTAAACTGACAGTATGTCATTGCCATGTTTAATGATCACTTCATTCATTTTCCACATTCTGAGATTTAAACGAACAGAATAAATCATGTACGTGGATAGAAAGAATCCGATTATCTAGAAGAAATCAAGGGGTGCCCTTCAGATTCCTTTAAAATATCAAGTTATTGTCATCCTGAAATCTCTGAAACATGATTATGCTGTTATCATACCGACTTTAATCTAACTTCAAGAAATCAGATGACATTCGCAGACTTGGTGAGCATGTAAACAGGCTCGTTGTTGTTGCAGCTTTTATTGTGTAAACAGATTTACTGACTCACCTGTGTGTATCTTTCTAAGCCAATTAAAAGCTGGAGATTTTCTGACACTAATAGCTCCACTGGTCAGGCTGCACATTGCTGGGTGCTGCAAAGGATTCTGGGTGAAAATGCAAATCGGTCTATAAAAGAAGAAGAGGAAGGGTATCTGAAAATGGTAATGGTGGACCTCGACTTTAAATTTGAGGCAGTAAAGAGTAATTCTGATTTTTATCAAAAATAAAAGCTTTTATTTGGTTCAACAATTTAAGGCTGTACACAAAAATAAAGATTGTAACATGCTATATATTTGCCTTTTTACATTATCTTAGGTATAACTTAGAAATGAACAAACACATGGTCCATTTTCTCAACCTACTACATACCTTTTGGGGTCACAGGGTTTCCGGAACCTGTCCCAGGTTCTGTTGGGCCCAATCCAAATTCATTCCATACCCCTCCGGCTTCTCCTTATCCTTACTTTTAGCCTACCAAGAGGGGAGTTAAGGACAAATTTATGTTTAATTTCGGACGTTACTACCACTCGAGGACCTCATGAATGGTTGCCGGTCATCTACATTAGCGCATAGCAGCCAACGCTTGAAATACATAACAACATTAGTTTTCGAATTTTAAAAAGTCCTACAAGAAAACGAAAACTCCACAACTACATTTAAATGTAAATGTGCTTCAGAGCACACTTGAGTAAAGAAATGTGTTTCTCCTTCGCATCAGAAGCGCAACATGGATCACCATACCAGCGGAGGGATAGACAGCCCTAAGTCAGTACACTCCCCCTTAGAAAATCAAGTTCCGACACCACTACAGCTTCAAATGCCCCTACACTTAGAGCGATAGGGAGGGGCCAGAAGGGCAGGGGACAGGTTGCCAGCCTGTCGCACACAATCACACACCCATACACACTCTTAGTCCCACCTTAGTCACAATTTAGAGTCAATCCACCTATGAAGCATGTTTTTTGGATTGTGGGAGAAAGTTGGAATGTCCAGACAAAACCTACATGTGTCTGGAGAGAACGTGAAAACTCCACACAAAAAAGGTCCCGTTTAAGATTCAAACTGGGGCCTTCTTGTTGTAAGGAGAAGGCGCTGGCCACTGCGCCACTGTGCAGCCCACAAATAAAACCAGAAAAAAGTTTTACTGAACTTTTTCATCTTTATTTAAATACATTTCTGATGCTAATATTCCAAATAACATTGGGCAGCTTTATCTCATTACTTGTTTTTAGCCTTTATTCCAAACTTTACGGATCACATTTTTGATACCAGAACAGCTGCAAACAAGGCAAGCTTACTTTTTCATTAATCATTTGAAAATAAAAACAGCTACACATTAAGTCTGTCTGATTAAATAGTTTAAGTAGTTTTTCTTTTTACCAGTTACATTTCTGCTCTTTCAACAACTTTTTGGTTCTTCTGTTCGCCTCAGACTGCAGACCACATTTAGACTTTTAAACTGTTCATTAATTCATTTTTTTAAATAAAACACACATTAATATCAACAGAACATTATAGTACTCAGGGATAACAAAACAATGACATGTTAAGTTGCACTGAGCTAACATTATATTATCTATGTGCAGTATCCCAGCGATCGCATTAGTTTTGCACTCCATATCCTTCTGATTTTTCTTCACTGATGTCAATATTTAAGGATATATTTGTGTCAGACATTGCTGATAGATGCTTTTTAATCTATAAAGTAGTTATAGTTTTTGATTGCTTTATACCAGATGGTCCCATAAAGATCAAATTTTCATGTTTTATCTTTTTTCAAACATGACAGTGCCTAATAAGTAAAAAAAAAGCTATTTTAATCATTTTTTTCTTCTTTATTAAAGATGGTGTTTATTGGGATTAAAAACGGTCAGAAAAGTGCAAATTTGTGTTTTTTTAATGGAACTTGGGCTCAAATGAGAAAGACAACAACAAAAAAAGATTTACCTCCCGCTCCTTCCTCCTTTCTCCCATTCTGAGCCAATGAGTCATTCATAAAACGCGTGCAGCTGGTGCACTGTCGCGCTGATGCTACAGGAATCCTGCATGTTGCAGAAAAGGTTATTGGTTTAGGGAAGCGTTTGACACCTCGGGGGTGAAATTTGTAACACCACGTGTACTGCTGCTTTCATGTAAGGCA
Source organism: Oryzias latipes (assembly GCF_053564925.1). Taxonomy (NCBI): domain Eukaryota; kingdom Metazoa; phylum Chordata; class Actinopteri; order Beloniformes; family Adrianichthyidae; genus Oryzias; species Oryzias latipes. The sequence continues at coordinate 24,481,985 of NC_136248.1, read as the reverse complement.
AAGCAAAATGCAAAAGTCTCTAAGCTTCCTTGCCAAATTAAAATTTTCAGGACAAGAGAGTGTGGCTAAAAAATGAAAAAAAGAGGAAGAACCAAGATGAGATGGATTTAAATCCTGCTGGCTGACAAATAAGCTACTAAAACAGGGACTCAAAGAATGACAAATCAATGCTTTAAACTTTTATTTTGTTTGTGTCTATTTTTTTGATTTTCAGTGTTTGACAGAAGGGTTAAAAGTAACATTTTTGGAAACCAGTTTGTCATAAAATTGTTGTTGCTCATCATTTTTGGCAAAAAAAAAAATGCTGTTCTTCTGTTTTTACCTTTAAAAATCTGCTTCTAAATGGAAAAAATACAACCCAGGTTTAAACCCCTCTCCCTCTGACCCCCATGACAATTTTTAAACAGGCGTTTATAACCTAGCAAGGCAAAACTGATTCTGTTGTGCTGCAGTTCATTGAGGCTTTTAGCATCCCGCTCTTATCCACATTACATAAAACTGCTTTGGCAGCGGCACAGATGAATGTGTTTGGAATTGCACCATAAAACTGATTTGCAGAATGCCAACAGATAAGTCAGGCAGCAGTGGGCTGGTTATGTCATAACTCCCCTCTGTAAAAAGGGGAGAAAAAAAAAACTAGGGTAATGGCACAGCTCCCCCACCCCTCTCAGTCTTAACTCCTGTCCCCTTTGCTGCTGGCCATACCATCACTAACTATCACCAATCTTAGCGAGTTTAAGCTTAAAGACATCTGACAAGGTGGAAGATTTTTTCACGAGCAGCTGAGGTGGGTATTTTGACAAATCTGGTGAGAGAAACAGCCGACAAAACAAGAGATACAAGGGGAGGAAGGGAGAGGGTGAATGGCTAATCTGAAACCAAAATAAGATCTTACGTAAGCAAGCATGCTGTCAACCTAAGTTAGTCCTGCATACTGTTTAGCTGCAGGCCTGTCCATGCCATGCACGTCAGCGTGCGTGTGTAAATCTCTTCGTGTAACCGGTGAGCCGGTGCACGTACTCATTCATGCGGCGGTTGTTTACAGAAGTCATTGACCCAATGCAAATGATTTTTTAAATTTTGAGTACAAGTGTTACACATCTGCTACACACCTGCACAGGCTGAGAGGTGACCTAAGGTTACCTGAGGAATGTTTCTGTTTATGAGCCACTGAAGTCGGTTCAACACACATCCTCACAATGAATCCACATTTTAGATACAAGCAAGCAGGCAACTTGAGCTGTCCGCTGTCCGCTGTCAGCATTAGGGGAGGGTTAGCACTGTTGCTACTCAGCCAGCAGTCTCTATGTGTAGAGATGGTATTTTCTTCCCAATTTATAAAGAATACATAATGTGGTTTCGATTTGAATGTTTTGAACTGTTAAGTGTTTCCGGTTGTGTGTCAATGCATGTAGCCAGACTACAAACATGTCAGGGAGTTGGGGGTGATGGGGAAGAATAGGATCAGGAATGAATACATAAGAGAAACTGACGTTAGATGTTTTGAAGATAGATGCAGGAAAGCAGATTGAGATGGTTTGGACTCACTCAGAGGAGGTTACAGGGATTATGTCAGTAAAAGGATGCTGAGGTTGGAGCTACAAGGAAAGAGGATGGGAGGAGGACCAAAGAAGAAGTTCATGGATGTGTTGAGCGAGGACATGAGGGTGGTTGGTGTGAAGAAGGAGGATGCAGAGGAAAGTATTGGATATAGGAGGATGATTCCCTTTGGCGACCCCCAAAGGGAGTATCTAAAAAGAAAGTATATATTTCCACATTAAATAAAAATGTTTTTCTTAACTTGTTTATTTCTAGCAACCAAAACGTAAAATATTAAAGAATAAAAACAAAGTTTAACAAAAATTAAAAGTGGAAGAAGATGCACCCCCTGCCCCACATACACACAGATATATTAGATCTTTATATATATTATAATGTGGCCGGGTAGCAGCAGTGCTAACATGTGATTTTTTTTAGATCATAGGTTATACATACAATACATGACCCACTGGATCGAGTAAATCTGAAGTTTGTCAAAAATAGTTTCATTAATTGCATTTAAATTAACTGGAGGAATAAAATGTATACAACACACTAATATTATGATGATAATGATTATAATATTTTATTTCAGACATGTACTTTAAAAAGAAATAAAGGACAAAATAAAAAACTACAAGAAATACCCAAAAGGGATTGAGAAGAAGTATGACTTATGCTCGATGAAAATTATGGAAAATATGCTTTACTTAACTTTTTTCCTGTTGTTATCATAATCCGGTTCAAGACTTCTAATTAGAATTACTTATTCCTTACCAGTCCAAGTGTGGATAATTTAATAATTCCATAAATATCAACAATATCAAATAACTATTTTTTCTAAACAATAATGCATTTTAGGTATCATCAACTAATAAGAAGTGCAAGGGTCAAGTTTTAATGTAATTATTGTTTTGTTAATATTTAAAATAGATTTACAACAAAGGTTTACTAAACAGAATCGGACTGTGTCTTTGTTTGTCCTAGTTTGCCTTTGATTTCTTTTTTTTTTACTAGGATCATTACAGCTCTATGATCTTCTATCTATAGTCTAATATAAATATACCATGTATATGTGTATCCTAACTACATCTAAACATCTACCCATCAGGCTCCTGGGTTGAGCTGGAGGAGCTGATGGCAGCAGTGAGTCGCAGAGAAAGCTTGACAGGACCCCAGGACTCCATCTCCTCTGCCCTCCAGGGGGAGCTGGAGAGGATCCTTCTGGAGGCGCAGTTGGAGTGTGAGAGAAATAAAGACAGGTGATGACACTTTGTCAAAAGAGTTTGTCTTCTCTTACTGCTGCATTTCCTTGGTATATTGTAACATTGTGTTGGTTGTCTGCAGTCCCCCGCAGGTGGCGACTCCGCAGTCCACAAGTTCTCCAAAGTCCACCAGTGAGCATGACAGTGACTGTGTCCCTATTCAGGTACTTTTTTCTGACCATCTTTCACTCTTTCAATTCAGTCAAGATTCCTTTGTTAGAATTACACCTTGAGTGAAAGCAAAGCTTCCAGGGCTGTTACTGTCAATAGAAAAGCTCACTAATGCTGTGAGAATTTGTACTGTAATATTGAAAACTAAGACTCATTTCTAATTAAAATCTATTTTGGTTTTAACAGAGATCTGACTTTTTTTTAAATCTCATTTTTGTTTTTTTATTCTGACCTTAAGTTATGAATCTGTTTATTCTTCTGTTTAAGATCAATATAATAAACAATAATAGTTTAGTGACAGTGCTGGGAGCCGGTTTAGCTCGTGCTGGTTTGCGGCTTCCGTCTGTGAAACCAGGGTTCGACTCCGGGCTGCTCCATATTCCCTTCTCTACTTCTGTGCCGGTCCCAAGCCCGGTTGCTTTGAGAGGGTTGCGTCAGGAAGGGCATCCGGCGTAAAACATTGCCAAGTTTACCATGCAACTCGTTTGCTGTGGCGACCCCTGATGGGAAAAGCCGAAAGGGAAGCAGCAGTTTAGTGACAGTGCTAAAGACATTCAAATGTAATCTATAATAAGACTATTAAAATGTGCAGACCAACTAAAAATAAGCACAGCTTTAAACACTTAAGGGTCAAAGGTTGTTTTCTCGTTGATCTATTTCCTATGAAAGCCTGATTTGTTCAGGAAATGTTTGTATTTCACCTGAACTCAAGTTTAAAATTATCATAAAATTCACATGAACAGCTGTGTTTTGCTTAGTCTTGTATATATTGGTGTGAAAGTGTTCAAAGGGGTCTAAAGTCAACCCCAACCCTGGTCCTTAGTGCACTTTGCCGTGTATGTTTATTTTCTACACTGCTTAAACCCCCCTGGATTCAGTGATTGTCATTGTAAAATATCTACAATGGTTGACGATGAGCTGAATCAGGTGTGCATCATTGAATTCTAGAGCATCTTTGGCTGCTCATTTCAGTATGAAGGTGAAGTAAAACTGAAAGCCTTTTTTGCTAAATTCAGCTCTACAACTTGGAGGGGAAGGCATGAAAAGACTCTTTTTTAAAAGTAATTTCTTTAGTGTACACGAAGACAGAGACTGCTTATCCAACTCTGTTGTTAAGAGTAGTTTCTTTATAAATCGCAAAGCTTTTTGGTACAGTGTCTAGACAAACTCCATGGAAATCTTTAGAGATTTATAGCTCCCACCAAAGTTGTGTTGTATAGTAATGACAGACGGCAGGTTTACTGGTTCTAATTTTGTATTTATGGACATCATGAACATTTTCAATTTCAGCATTCAAAGGTTTAAAATACTGAGCAGTAAAACGAAAACTTGATTTTGACTTTTTACTACTGGAGTTGTTGGGAAATTGTTCTGTAATAAACCCATCCTCCAGTGGTCATTTAGGGAACTGTAACATTTGATACTTCCGGGTTGGTTTAACATTTGGAACAATCGGTTGAATTTTAGATAACACAGTGTAATATAAAACAGTATCATCAACATACAATAGAAACTTATGAAAAAGTTAACTTGTTTTATGAAAAAGTTAACTTTTTCATAAAACTTAAGAAAAAGAAATTATATGACACTTGTTTAAAGTTGCATCTAGGGAACAAAAGAATTCCTATATTCCTCTGATCCTTGGCGCACACCCTCAGTCACTCGACTCAAAGTTCAGCCCTTTCCTACACAGACCAACATTTTCAAACCAGAAAACAATTTTTTTTTTACTTTTCCTGTCCAACAGCTGGGCAGACAGATGAGAACTGAAGGCCTCTTGTGTTGGACATATTTTACTTTAAGAACAGGGGTTATTAATCTTCAGACAAACCAGAGGTATGTCTGCATAAACCCCTTTTGTAATTGAGGCCTAACTTTATTAATTTCAATCATATTTGAAAATCTTTGGTGTTGGAAACCAGAAAACAATTTAATGAAATGTAAATTCATGTTTTTCATCTTTACAGGAGGAAGCTGAGCGAAGAGCAGACACAGAATGGGTGTGGGACTGGTCAAGTAGGCCTGAAAACATGCCACCAAAGTAAGACTAGTTTAATTTCTCTTCACATTCCAATTTTGCTACATTAAACTGAATAATAAAAAGTGTAAAACTTTGTCAAATAAAATTGAAAAATCACACAGTTTTGTCAAAAGTATTTTGAAAATAATCAATAACTAAATGGTAGATAATAAAATAAAGTGGGAATAGGTTTCAGAATGTCATGGGGTGGGTGTAGATTGAATAGTTGGTAATTTAGTTCCTGACCTTTGCAGTTTACATGTCGACATGTCCTTTCAGAACACTTTGCTCTTGATGTAAAACAGAGTGAGAAATAGGCACTTTGAAGGCTAATTGCGAAATCTTGCACAGATGGCTTGAAGACGGTGCATGTGACAATTAACCTAATTTTTTATTCACGTTGACACACTTGACATTTGCTCTCCTGCAGTAAAATAAGTTTATTTGACAGGTAGCAGCAATCAAGGTGTTTCGGGCTCTCAGTGTCTTCCCTTAACTCTCCCAGCACTCTCTTGTGCTCTAAATATCTCTGTCAATTTCTCTATTTCAGATTTACAATCTTCGAGTGTTTGATCTTTTTTTGTTTTTCTCTGCAGAGAGTTTGTGTTTCAGCACCCGAAACAGCAGAGCTCCCTCAGTGTTAGGAAGACTGAGGTGATGAAGAGAGGAATCTTCTCCTCTGATGTTCTCCTCATTCTTGTTCCCTCCCTGCTGGCTTCACATCTGCTCACACTTGGAGTAGGGTGAGACAAACACACCTGTTTGCATTCTGTGAAGATTTGGGTTGTTTTACACTAGAAGGCTGGAGATGTGTTTATGATGACACGTTTCTTTATGTTGGCAGATTCAGATCCATTGTTATTTTTAACCTTGTATTACTATTATTTGTCATTTTTGTTAAATCTTAAAACGCAACTCCAGTGTTCACATTCTTTTGACTAGCATAACTTTTCAACCGTTTACACAACTAACATAATTAATAATTAAAACGCAGCCTTGCGCTGATATGCAACCCTTTACAGTAGTGAAGTGCTACGGAGAAAAACAAAAAGTGTTGCATATCGGTGCAAGTCGATATGAAAAGACACTTTTGTCCACCTCATAATCTTCTGATTCACGTTGATAACGTAAACAATCGAAAAGAACAATCAAGAGTTCCGGTATGTCATAGGGCATGTGTTATTTAGGTATTGGTGGCCACATCTCTGATGTGTGATGTATCTTTAATGAAATTGATATTATGAAGTGGCAATTTAGACACGGAGTAACAATAATCTACTGCAAGATTTAAATCTGAGACAACGTTGTGATCAACTTTAGTACTTTTGGTAATGGGACTTGTTTAAGGGGGAATGGGGGGGCATTTCCCTCCATGTTTCATTACCTTTTACCCTTTCTTTATAATATATAATCATAGAAAAATATTTTTCCTAATGCCTATGTCAGACGCCCTGTGATTTAGTAGCAGTTTATCATACAAGGGTATCCTTCACTCTATCCATCTTCTACTTTTGAGCTAAGTCAGGGTACATCCTGGATAGTTCACCATACGTTTGAAGCGCCAAACAAGGTGTTGTGTGCAAAGTGCCTGGTCCCGTTTTTGATTCCCTGGATCAAGCAGTGTGGGCCCCCCATGATTTAAAGGCCCAGAACAATAGTTACTTACTGTCAGGAAAAGATCATTGCTGCAAAATTCCAGGAGATTTGCCACCACTGACAAAAATGAATCATTGACCAACCCCTTAAAATAAATAATGAATTAATAATCATACTTGCTTTCCCCCCTGACTTTTCCCTACTTTTATTGATTAGCTGGTCCAGGCGACTTTAGGTTCAGGAGAATGTCCAGAGAATTGGCCATAGGGTCCAACCTAGAAATGTTCTTTGACTTGTGGTCAGTACATTCGTTTCCTGAGGCTGTTCATTTTGCTTGGAGAGTGTAGAAGCTCAGCTGAACTTTGGTGTGGACAAAACAAGTGATTGTCGTTAGTTTAGGATCTCAGTTTAGTTCAGGGTGAACCAGAGCGAAAAAGGGAACCAAAGGGTATAAATGATGTAAGTGCTGCATATTATAAGGTAGGAAAAAAAACTCATGCAGTACACGTATAGCGAGGAGGCACTGGCACTTAATACTACCAAATAATCACAGCTGGATTTGTCAGTTTTTTTCTAACTACAGGACATCAAGTAAGTTTACCAGAAACTGTTCCCAAGCTCTGAAAATACCTACCTTTCCATTCAAATTACTTCATGTATAATAAAAAAAACACAAAAAATAAATAAATAAATAAATAAATAAATAAATAAATAAATAAATAAATAAATAAATAAATAAATAAATAAAACACAGAATTCAGTACATTAAATGACATTGAATTCTGGAGTTGAAACTGAGAACAAATTAATTAATAAAACATATTTAAGTTCATGAGAGACAATAGATCAATTAATTTACAATAGAGCAAAACGTAATTGGACTAGGATTTGAAAAAAATGAGGTTGCCTTGTCTTGTTTTGACATTATGTCTACATTAAGGTGTGGAAACATAAAAAGTGCACAATTTCTTATGAGGCTAAGTGTATGTAACTCATGTCTTATCCTTTGTCTTTTTCAGAATCTACATAGGGAAACGACTGGCTGCTTCTACAACTAGCACTCTGTGACATTGGCTATAAGCCAGTGCCGCTGTTTGCTAACCTTCTGACCTGTAAGGTCACAATCTGCCCTCTCTACCGCACTAACTTGGCTCCTTTCTTCGTCATGGGGCAAACCTAGGACCCTGTCTGTCTGTACCATTGTCTTTTTGTTCATCTGTTTATCCAGCAGTACTCTGTCAGCCTTTTTGTCATTCTGTACTTATGGTAGGGGCCCGGGGAGCAGACGCATGCTGACCAAAGAGTCAGACTGAGGTCACTTTTCCTCTCCTGCAGAGTTACACTGATCTCAGCTACTTAATGCAAATGAAGAGATTGCCCAGTTCAAGAAAAAAAGACAAGAGGAGAGTAAAACACCCTTTCAACACTGATGAGGAAAGATTAAAAAAGGGTTTATGAGAATGGAGTGTTCTAATAAAATGAGGTAGATAGAAGTCATTCTTTGAACAAGTCATTTTTCAGAAGTAATGACTCTGTGAGACTGAGCCACGGAATATGGTTCGCTGTTTTTCTGATGGGTGGATTTATTGTTAGACGTTTCAGTTGTCTAAATAAATTTAGAAACAACTGGGTGCGTGTTTTGTTTCATTCATCGATTAGACCTTTTTACCCCCAAGAAAGACTATAATGATCCCATTAAAACGTTTCTCCAAACTGCAGAGTGTGAATTAAGTCTTTTGTTTAGTCTTTCCAAACCCCTAGGCTTTAGCAGTTTTCTTTCACAGATTTGCTTCCCTTAAAATAAGTAAATCTTTAAGTCAATGAAAGGAATATTTTCTATGAAGGTATATTCCTCTTTAAATTATTTTAATGCTACTGAATGATAGGATGTTTTTTTCTGCTGTTATAAATGAAAAAAATCTGCCAATGGCATTATTAAAATCTGTTTTCATAAGTGAATTGTGATTTTCTGCCCTTTTAAGACAAAATCAAATATAGAAATTAAGGTATTTATCACTTATATTTAGGTATATTCCTCAGGTAATAGGAAATATGTTTTAAGATAATCATGGATACCACAAAAAAGGTTTTCTATCTTTAAAGTGGTAACATTTAGATACAAACATGCTCATTTCCCTCCCCCCAAACAAACATCCAGTTTTAAGCTCTACAATGGACCAACTATGCTTATCTCGAAACCATCATGATCTTAAAAATAAGACTAGAACTACACATTTCCGACACATTTGTCTTAAAAAATTTGGAGTCAAATACATTTTACGGTATCCCAAAATCACACAAGTCAATCTTTCAATCCATCCATCTTCTAAACCTGTTTAATCCCTTTAAGGGTCACAGGGTTGCTGGAGCCTATCCCAGCTATTGTTGGACAAAGGCAGGGTACACCCTAAAGAAGTTGCCAGTCGGTGACATGGCCAAACACACTCAAATGAACTCCAAAGTAAAATTGCAATTCATCAGTTACCTCTGAAACATGTTTTTAGACCTTTGGGAGGAAGCCCCGGAGAAAACCCGTGCATGCACGAGAACACACAAACTCCACAGATAAGGACCTCGGCCGGGAGTTAAACTAGGGCCTTCTTACTGTGAGATGAGAGTACTAACCAATGCACCACTGTGCAGCTACAAAAAAACGTGTTTCATTAAGGTTATTGCTTAAAAAGAGCTGTTTTGCTGATAAAATCACTCAACAAGATGCTCACGGTTTATTGTCTCGAATCCAGTTGTTACATCTTAGTAAAAATTCACTATTAAGCTAAAGTTGTCTTATATCAAGTGTAACTTAGACTAGAAACTAGGCAAAAATACTTGGTGCAATTTTGTGTTTTTGCAATGTGATTGGACATCTGAAAAAGCTTGTAAGTGTGGGAGGATTTGTGCTTTTGTAATGCCAATTTATCCTCGGATAGCAGAGATTTCCAGCTGTTCTGAACACTTGTAAAACACTCGTCTTTAGAAATATACATTAAGTCCTTCAAAATAAAACATGCTCAAGAGTTTTCTCTACAAGTGGACACACACACACTGGTATTGTGTTGTTACTGCAAAATGCCTTTGAGAGGAATATAACGCCAACACTTTCACTTAGGAAAAGAACTGTTTAAGTAAGCTTTGACATGTATAAGAGACATATTTCCCTCCTGTGGTTTTCGGAGTCTGAGGTCATTACCATACAGCCACAGACAACTAAAACCTTTTCGAGGCTTTGTGCTGAAAGCCTAAAATAAACCACAGCATGTGCTTTAACTTTATTCCCATTCCACGATTATCTCATTCATGTTCTGTAAGTGCCGTCACTGTTAGGAATGACTTGTCCTGTTGTCTGTCTGAACTCGTGCAGAAATGCAATGAGATCACTTCCAGCCCCTCTCCATCTGCCTTTGTAATTCTTCACCTCACGTAAGACCTCCGTCTTCTATTTTTTAAATAAGCTGCAACCCCTCACAGATTCTGGTGAGTTTAACGTTTTATTGCTCTCCCATAAACCATAAACCCCGTTTCCTCTTAACATCCCATGAAAATACCTGGCCTGGATTTTAAATGGAAGGACTCAATAGCACAACACAGAGATTTTTGTTGTGCTGCCTTGGATGCAAACACGCTCTTTTTGTTGTCCGGCCTGGCCAGACTTAGTGAGTTTACCAGCTTTGAAGTAAGGAATCCTGCAGAGCTCATTAAGCTCCTTAGAGACACACCCAAGCTGACGAAGCAGCGTAAAACTTGGACAAAAAACAATCACAAACCAACTGGTTTTCATTCACAGGTACCATGCTGTCAGTTTTCTCGCTTAATTATATATATGCATATATCTAGATCGCATCAGGGTTAGAGTTGTCAAGAGACATTTTTAAAACAGTCTTAATTTTCCTTAATATGGAAAAAGTAAGTACTTAAAGTCCTCCAATCATCTTTTGATCTATTGTAAAAACGTTCTCAGAGGTCTTTGACCTATGAGTATGCTATTTTTAGACTAAATTTAAAAAAAGAAACGGTATAATTTTCTAGCACATAGTTTCAGCAGAGCGTCATCTGTTCATTAGAAGTTCACCTCTGAGTTGTGGACGGGACCGTTGGCGTAGAGTAAGCAAACCTCCCTCGGTTTATGCGCTCTGCCGATAACTTACAGCTCCTCACACCCCCAACATTACGTTACTGGTGCAAAAAAAAGTGCCAAGCAATATAGGAGCTATCCAGCCATGCAGTTTTGAGCCAGATACCAGCTCAGACGAGGAAAAAGAAAGACGTACATGGATTTATTTGTCTACAACTGGATGCATCAGAATGGAGCGGAGCAGGGAGCTTGTGGACCGTCTAATGTATTTTTACATCACAAATAAGCTCTTTTTCAGACTGCATTTTCTGTCTGCTCCTGATTCACAACAGTTTGACCAAAGAAATAATCACAAATGCAATTTTGAGCTTAATTTTCTGATTTCTGTCCTCCATAATCAGAAAAAGGCAACAAGACAGTTGCCTCAGCTTTTCAGAGCTCAAGTTTTAATCAGAGTCAGACGCCAAATCCAGACGGGCTATAGAGGTCCCATCAAGGCTTTAGGGAAGAAGTAAAATGAAGAAACAATTTCTTCCTTCAGTTGCGAGGGGGAATGCAGGATCACACGACGAAAAAGCTATTATGGAGACTCAGTGAAACACATTAAAAATGTGCATGGATTGTTTAAAAAGACAGTTTCACAAACCTTTTTTAGACTCCAACACAATTCAAGTTAAATTCTCAACCACATTGGCTCACAGAGATTTAGTATAGCAGCGTAGCCAAGGGACGAAAAAAGGCAACAAAGTGCTGGTTATTAATAAATCATGTTGTCTTTGTCATATCACAGTAAAGAAGCATATTGTTTCAGATATTAAACTGCTGCCTTTGAGTTTTAACCAAAATATTTCCCTGCTTCTTAAGATGTCTCCAGCTTAGTTTTGTAACAGTTTATTACCGTTTTATTATATGTTTTACAACTTACTGTATGATAATTCAATTCAATTCAATTTTATTTGTATAGCCCAAAATCACAACAACAGTCGTCTCGATGGGCTTCGAAGTAAAACATGAAATCAAAAGGATCACGAATACAAAGAGTTCAATAGAAAAATACTAAAATGAACTAACAAACTGACTAAGCTATACTGGCATCCCTGCCCTTAGACCCCCCTTCGCGGTAAGGAAAAACTCCCAAAAAAAACGGATTCCGGAAAAAACGAAGAAACCTCAGGGGTGCCCACATGAAGGAGGGATCCTCCCCCAGGACGGACAGGCGATTTACCAGAAATCTTAGAGAAGAATTAACTTATCTAAATCTACAACTACATATATAAAAGTCCAGCAGACGAGCTTCATCCAGCCGTGGTTATCGGGACAGTCAAAGGCGCGAGTCGAGCCGGAGACAGGAACCACAGCCAGGTGTAGGAGCAGGAGCAGAGACGAGGTACTCGGTCAGGTACAGAGCAGAGACGAGCCAGAGATGAGCCAGAGGCAGGATCCACAGCCAGGTGTAGGAGCAGGAGCAAAGGCGAGGTAAACGGTCAGGAACTGGAGCACGGATGAGCCAACTGGAGTCTGGAAGCACTCCCACTCCCCAGGAGGGGAGAGGAAAAGAGGGACAATACATGAATCGCACTGCACCAAACAGCAGCATGGAAAACTAAATGATGAATAATGATCAAGAATAGAGGAGAGGAAGGGTAGAAGTAAAAAAAGGAAAGAGGACAGAACCCCAGTGCACCATAGTTACCCCAGCTTCAACTTCTAGCAGCCTTTTAAAAGAAATAGTTATTATTAAGTTTAATTTAAACAAACTAACATTAAGTTAAATAATCTCTGAATACTAACTAGTCTGACAATAAGCCTGTCCAAAGAGGAATGTTTTCAGTCTAGCTTTGAATGTAGAAACTGAGTCGGCCTCTCTTATATGAGCTGGGAGTTTATTCCATAAGACAGGGGCTTGGTGGCTAAACGCTCTACCTCCAACCGTACTTTTACTAATTCTAGGAACCACAAGCAGTCCTGCATTTTGCGAGCGAAGTATTCTGATTGGTTGGTAAGGGACTATGAGGTCCTTAATATAGGACGGGGCCATTCCATGTAAGGCCTTATAGGTTAACAGGAGGATCTTGAACTTAATTCTAGAATCAACTGGGAGCCAATGGAGCGAAACTAACACAGGAGTGATGTGATCTCTTCTGCTGGTTCCAGCTAACAATCTAGCAGCTGCGTTCTGAACAAGCTGGAGACTTCTTAAGGAACTCTTAGGACACGCTGCTAACAAGGAGTTACAGTAATCCAGCCTCGACGTAACAAATGCATGGATGAGTTTTTCAGCATCACTCTTAGAAAGTATATTTCTGATCTTAGCAATATTCCGCAGGTGAAAAAAGGCAGTTCTACATGCCTGAGATATGTGAGCCTTAAATGATAAATCCTGGTCAAGTAAAACCCCAAGGTTTCTAACTGTGGAATTGGGGGCTATACTTATACCATCCAGGGAGACTATCTGAGCAGACAGAGCATCTCTGAGGTTTTTAGGACCAAGTATAATGACCTCAGTTTTTTCTGGGTTCAAGAGGAGGTAATTAATTGTCATCCAGGTCTTGATGTCACTGATGCAGGCGTTCAGTTTCTCTATCTGGTCATTCTGGTCAGGCTTCATGGATAAATACAACTGCGTATCGTCGGCATAACAATGAAAATTGATGCTGTGTTTCCTGATTATGTTTCCTAGGGGTAACATATAAAGCGTAAACAGGATCGGTCCCAAGACTGAGCCCTGTGGGACTCCATAGTTGACTCGAGTGCACTGAGAGGAATGGCCATTTACATTAACGAACTGATACCTATCAGACAGATAGGATTTAAACCACTGGAGAGCAGATCCTCTGATCCCTATGTCCTGCTCTAATCTATGGAGTAAAATACCGTGGTCGATAGTGTCAAAGGCAGCACTGAGGTCCAACAGGACCAGAATAGAAAGTAGTCCCTTTTCTGAGGCCAATAACAAGTCATTAGAGACTCTAACTAGTGCAGTTTCCGTACTGTGGTGAGGTCTAAACCCCGACTGAAAGTCTTCAAAGTGGCTGTTGTCCTGTAGGTGGCAGTAAAGCTGCTTAACTACAACTCTTTCTAGGATTTTAGAAATAAAGGGCAGGTTTGATATCGGTCTATAGTTGGCCAAGATGCTAGGATCCAAACTGGGCTTTTTCAGAAGAGGTTTAACAACTGCATATTTAAAAGACTGTGGCACGTAACCCGTTTCCAGAGAGGCATTTATCATTGTTAATATGGGATCATTAATTAGGGGAAAAGTTTCTTTAAAAAGTCTAGTGGGAATTGGGTCTAACAGACACGTTGAGGATTTGGAGGACGTAATAATTGATGTTATTTCCGCTTGATCCACAGCAGTGAAGCAGTCTAATGTTACAGAGGTTTCTATGGATGCTTCCATTTCTACCGCTTCAGCCTGTTCTGGGCTGATAGTAGGAATAACTTGATTTAACTTATGTCTAATATTTGAGATTTTACTATCGAAAAATGTAAGAAAATCATCAGAGCTGAGAGAAACAGGAACATGTGGTTCTACTGAGCTCTGACTGCGAGTTAATTTAGCTATAGTGCTAAAAAGAAATCTTGGATTGTTTCCATTCTCTGATATTAAGGTTGAATAGTACTGGCTTCTAGCTCTACGCAGGGCTTTTTTATAATTTAAAAGGCTATGTTTCCAGATATCCAGAGACTGCTCTGAACCGGAGCGGCGCCATTCTCTTTCCAACTTACGGGTTTCTCGTTTAAGAGAACGAGTTTCAGCGTTAAACCACGGTGCTACTCGGTTTTGTCTGACGAACTTAGGTTTCAAGGGGGCAACAACATCGAGTGTACTCCTGAGGGCTTGTAAGGCATCATTAACAAAGTGGTCATTTATACTAGGACTGATACTATGGGAGCTGGTCTCAGAGTATTTTCTCAGAATATCACTAAGTACTGGCTGAACTGTGTGTTTAAACTCAGACACAGAACGGTCAGTTAAGGTTCTTCTAAGCTGTTTCTTATTCCCTGGGGCAGAAGGATGTTCCAGTGTAAGCTGGAAGGTAATCATAAAGTGATCAGAAATGATGGGGTTAAGAGGAAGGACACTCAGCTGGCTGATCTCTATCCCATGGGTTAGAACAAGGTCCAGGGTGTGCTTATGACAGTGAGTGGGTTCATTCACACTTTGGGTGAAACCAACATCATCTAATAAAGCTGCAAAAGCCTTTCCTAGGCAGTCACTGGGGTCATCAACATGGATATTAAAATCCCCTAATATTATAATTTGATCAGAATCTAAGACAATAGTCGATAGGAAGTCGGAAAACTCAGTTAAAAATTCTGAATATGGGCCGGGGGGGCGATAAATAATTATGAGTAAAACAGGTTTTCGAGTTTTCCTGTTTGGGTGACTTAAAGACAATATGATGCTTTCAAATGAATTATAAGCATTTTTAACTTTAGGGCTGAGAAGTAAGCTAGACTGTGATATTACTGCCAAACCACCTCCTTTCCCTGAAATCCTGGATTTCTGATAGTTAGCATAAGTGGGGGGGGTTGCTTCATTCAATCTAACAGTCATCCTGATGGAGCCAAGTTTCTGTTAAGGCTAAAAGACCAAGGTTTTTATCAGTAATTAACTCGTTGACTAAGAGGGACTTGGAGGAAATGGATCGAATGTTTAATAAACCGCATTTAATGACATCATAATTCTGCTTGTGAGAACTGCTGTCTGTCACTTTAAGGTTTCTATGACGCGCTCCTTTCATTTGTCTTTCAGCACATAAGCTAAAGCTAGGACCTGCTTGACTTTCCCTGCATGGGTAATGATATATTAAAATTGCCATGCATAGATGAAGATTTACATTAATCTTGTGGGTTTGACTTTCGTCTGTCTTACTTTTTTTGTCATGTAATTCATTCAATTTAGAATTCTACTAAAATTGTTGTTGTTTTTGTATCATCATTGGGGATCTCAACCCACAAGCACATATAGGTTATTTGGTTTGCTTCTGTCAACTGAATTTACACTGTAGTGAACTGTACTGGGGTTTCTTAGAACCAAACTCTGACACTCCTTTTCAGGCAAGCTAGTTTTTATTTGTTTTCACTGCATCATGAATAAAACTAAGTCCCAAGATGACAAACTATGGTCAACCAGACAGCCAAGCCTGAAAGGGCTCTTTGATAAGCTGTTAAAATCCTCAAAACTAATATTCTGTATTCTGGTGACAACGGAAATGAAAAGTCGATTCATTTTGAAATACAAAAGTTTTTTTTTCATTTAAAACTGTTGGTGTTCTTGGGGAAAAAAAGCAACCTCCTCAAAAGAACAGAGCAGAAACACATTTCAGCTCCAGTCACATTCATTGCATATGAGCTTAAATCATGACCCTTCTTAAAATGTGATATTAAAGCTACTTACACACCAGGAATTTGATACACGTTCAAGACCACACTAAATTCAGCTTTGTGCTCACATGTAGTCCATGGTGTCCACACTGGATGAGCAGGAAGGGGCTTCTTGGTTTTCTACTGTTTACTAGCACCAGCACCTACTGTTCAAAGACGCTTTTTGCAAAATATCAAAGTGGTGTAAATTTAATGAATCTAGCTCCAGGCTTTTTCTTTCACAGCTCTATGCTGATACATAAAAGACTTGGTGTCATAGAATTTTGTCCGGGCACAAACCTCCATGATCAATTTTCAACCTGTTGGCACCTCTTTGAATTAAAAAGGATGCCCGTAAGTCGCTACCATGTTCGATTGCCTGATTGGTCAAAGTTCAGCTTGCTTTGATTTGCAGCGCACGTTCAATGGCAGTGCTTTTTGTAAAAAAACAGTCAAAAATTTGCATAGCAATGCCTGGACCCGGAAGTCTGAAATGTGCATTTACGAATGTTTACATAGACTTCTCATTGAAAATAGCTGCTTTAACGCACATTGCAGAAGAAGATGTGAACGTTGCTTCAAGATATCTAAAAAAATGTAAAATTTGTTGAAAAATAATTAAATTTTTCTGAAAATTGTTCTTTTCAAGTGGCATACTGTACGCATTTATCTTTGGACAGACAGGGGGTCACAGATACAGTGAGTTTTACAAATCCTTATATATCCTCAGTAAATTTAGTGCCGCTCTGACGCCCTGTGGCTTTTTTGTAGCAGGGCACCATGTTAATATCAGCCCTGTAATATAGTCCCTGAAAGAAGGAAATAAACTTCAGCCTCAGGCACCATCGGTGTTTCTCCATGAGTATTATCAGTAAACTTTTAGATTCATGTAGAAAACGTTGCAAAAAAATACGAGTTTAGGCATTTAGTAAGTATAATCAAATTCTGTTTTTAAAGTTAAGGAAGGATGATGCCGAGACAGAAAGTAAAAAAAAAAAAAAAAAAGAGTTTGTTCATTTCCTGTTCTGCACCTTAGACAGTGCACATCTGTCTCTCTGGGAAATGCATTATGTCCCTGCTTGTGTGCTGCTAACCAGGAAATAGCGAGTTTGGTTTCAAAGAATATGAATGTTAGAGAAGAATTCTGTTGAACTGGCATCTACGCCTCCACATTAAAACACGGCCGCTAATTTGATACTCTCCTCTCAAGAAACTCCACTTTACCACATGTGCGAGTGGCCCACTTCCCCCGGCATGAAGCACTTATGGTAAAGGATAGGTTATAATTCCACATTACAAAGTGATGGGGTTCTACACCCAAATCTGACGTGTAATTGCATACAGATTACCATGATAACTTACACCAACACTCCTTAAAAAAGTTTGTTTGAATTCCAAGGATGAAAGTGGTTAAGCTCATGCAAAAAAAACAACAACAACATTTTTATCCAATCGTTATCATCAGCTCTGATGAAAGGATCACATTTTTCAGGCGTTTTCTCAGATGTATTGACAAAAGAAATCCAGTTTATTCATTTTTATATTTGTTCCTGCCTTTTTAATGAGCATCAAGGAGTCAAAATAAGTGAGTAAATCATTATTAATGTAGCATTTTTCACAGAGAGTGACTCACAAAGTGCCTCACTATATTAAACAAGACAAAGCCAGAGAAGAAATACAAGCTGCTTACCAAAAATAACAAACAAAAAAAATTGCTTCCACGTGTTTCCTACTAAAAGTCAGCCATGCTGGATGATGTCTGAACAACTGACCCAGTGTGCTTTCCTGCTCTGTCCCGTTTGCCTGTGTACGGCGGACCATTCTAGCACAGACGTGCTTGGTCTCTACATGCCAGGAATATAAAAGATTAATGAGAGCACCTGGAATAGGACTCAGTAGAACACAATGGACTTCTGTTTGAACTCTGTAAACAAGGATCCCAAAGTTGTGTTAGGGAGCCTTTGTTCTGACAACCAGAAAATTATTCATTTTTTATGTGGCTTGTGGACAGGCCTTCAGGGACGTTTTTGTGCAAGAAATTTTAGTCGTCATCATTTAGACAAATGTTAAAAAATTAAAGAATGCACGTTCCTCTAAGCCTGTAGGAAGAAGAGTCAAGTGTCTCCCGTCATCCATGCATGGGGCTTGTTCCTTAGCCTATCATGGAAAGACCACTGCATAATGCAGGATCAGGCATTTTGCAAAAGTGTGAAACACTGAATGTGAGCCAGCCTTGCTTGGTTAAAGTTCTACAAATGTCTGATGCAGGGCATGTACGTCAGAGCTAGCATTTGTGAGAACCTTTTATTTTTTTGGGACTTTTTACTTTTGCTTTTTCATCACGACAAATAAACAATTCCCTGAGACCAGTTTAACCATAAGTCCACATCCAATAAATTGTACAATAATTTTTTTTCTAGTTAAAACAAAAAAGAAATTGCATTGAGGCAAGATGAGACATGTAGTTCAGTTAAACAAATATTTGTACAACCATGAATAAATATACATTTTACAGTCACAACCCCAAATAAAGTTTATCTGTGTGCCATATAGGTTCAAAGACATCTGCATTTAGTTGTAGAGACGCTGTTAGTTTTTCCATCGAATAAACATATTTGATTCTTTGTTTCCATTCTGTTACTGATGGTGATGTTACCTTTTTCCAATTTCCTGTTAAGGTTTTTTTTTGCGATAGTAAAATCTGCGTTATCTGCGTTTGATCAGATCCAAAGTATCCGAGAACCTTTTATTTTGATTATCCATTTATCTATTCATCCATCAGTCTCCCTTCACTCAGGGACAGCAGCAAAAATGTCCAATTTTCCACTCCAGCTCCTCGACGGAAATCCTTAAGCATTCCAGACCAGCTAAGAGACGCAATCTCTTGAGTGTGTCTTAGCTCTTCCCCAGGGTCTCTGTCTGTTTGGATGTGCCTAGACCACCTTACCAGGGAGCCGTCCAGGAGGTCAAAAAACCCAAACCGGTCGTAAAACCTTGGGTAGCTATGCATGAACACGAAAGTTTTAAATGTGATAGCCTAAAACACGCTTTTACGCAGGCCTACATAGACTCTTCATTGGAAGTGGCTGGTTGAACGCACGTTGCCAAGGGGGTGTAAACTCAGCTTCACAAAAAGGTATGGCTTATAATGAGATTTTCCAGGGTAAATTAAAAAAAACTATTAAAACACAAACATTTGTTTATCTTTTATTATTCCTGATACAATACCAACCTAATAAACCTTTAGAAAATGTCTCATGTAAATCAAAAGTATAAAAATGTTATGAATTTACCATTTAATCTTTGCAATATCTTTAGCTTTTGAAAAAGCTGAGAAGGAAATGAACAATTTGTTGTGCATGTATTTTACCTCCAGAGTTATAAAAACTGTCTTGAAAAGACCATGCACATCTGCGCCAAATTTAGAAGCAATCTGCCCAGCAGATGCCAAGAACTTTCACACAAAGTCTAATGGAGGCGCAGAAAGAAAAGTCTGAAAGGTTGCTCTCAGAGGACGTCATGGCAAGTCATCCATTGCCGTCCAGCTGCTAAGGCCAAAGAGGAGGTGCTGTTTTCCACAGTGATGCTTCTGACCTAGTGAAAAAGAAAAAATGAGCAGCACCGAAAGAGAAAGAGAAGGTTGGATAGGAGTACACTCGTGAAAATAAGATATTTTCACAGCTCCAGCTAGGTTCGGAGTCTCTCGGCTGCTGATTTACAGCAGACTCCATCTACAGCATGAGGTGTGTAGGTGAGGCATTCACAGAGGTGGAATGAATGAGCAACCTCATGCAGCTGCTGTGAGTGACAGAGAGAACAGCTGTATAGCCCTACATGATCTAAAGTTGAACTCATAGTCTACATGTGGCAAAGCCATCAGCCAGCCGGCAGCCTTGCGGGGGCTTTCATTAACTACCGTTGCATAATACTGAATAATAGACTGAGACACTGAAACCACATTTGTTGTTTTAGAAATGATATGTTCTCTTCCTCAGATGAGGTTGACCTTAGAACGTCCATGCTCACCTACCATCAATCTTCCGACATACGTTTTTCAAATTTATTTCAGCACAAACACACTTTTTGTAAAAAAACTTTAAAGATGTGTTGTTTAAAAGGTTTAAAGAAGTTCAGTCAGTGGCAGAGCTGGAACATGAAAATGATTATTAAAAACTTGGAGGGTCAAGTAGGGGGCAAACCTTTTTTGCTAAGGGGCAGCTGCCTCCTTTGCCCCCCCACTATAGCTACAGTGACTTCAACTAGGAAGAGACGGCAGGGAAACATGGTAAAACCAAGCTGGTTTGTGCGGGTTAGTTTTACATTTAGGCTACGTTCACACTGCAGGGCTTAGTGCTCAATTCCGATTTTTTGAAAAAATCTGATTTTTTTTGCAAGGCCGTTCATATTTCCAATTAAACTCGAACTTTTGTGATCTCCTGTGTGGCCGTGAAATGACCCAGAAATGACCCACATGTGGAGAAGAGTACTTAACAGTGAACAACATAACTGTTGTTTGCGGAAATAGCTAACGTTAACACTGGATGTTAACAATAGTGTTGCCAACAGCGGAGCTCTTTTTGCATTATTAAATTTATTTTCACAAAGGAGCCAGCACAATAACAATCTTGTCATTTAAGATGGCGTTGGAGCCAGGATCCTCTGTACCCACTGTTGTGGAATGGGGATGTGGATGTGTTGGGGCCGCTTGTGTGTGCGTAAGAGACAGGAGAGAGCGTTGTGTGTTAAGGAGGAAGGAGAACGATGATAAAAGAAGGTTTTCCCCAGAATAAATGCTATTGACTCTTTATTAACCTGCTCTGGAGAATCTGAGGGTCCAAACGGGGAAGTGAACCCCGAAGGAGGATCCACCTTCGGCCCTGGAGAAGCCGGTCTCCCCCGCGCTTCTGACCACGGTCGGAAAGGGAAAAAAAAGTCATCGTGGGAAAGGTTCAACACCACGCTCGGCTATTTGGCTGGAAATATTTTTCAAAAACCGCACGGTTGCGATAGGAGCCCTCGAGTTTGGCCTGAATAGAGCTGTCACCCCAAATATGTCACCCCAAATATGAATCAAACCGGAAACCTCGCTTCCCTTCCACTGACTGGTCTCAAGTGGCCTGGGTCGCATTTGAAAAGATCGGATCTGTGTTGTTCAGACTGTCATGAAAGGATCAGATACAGGTCGCACAGGGGCAAAAAATATCGGAATTGGGTCGTTTCAGCCTGCGGTGTGAACGTAGCCTTAGATTCATGGCAAGTACAGGTAGATACTGGTTGTCTTTCACACCTTTGTTCTCTCATGAGTAGTGTGGACAAACAAATCTTTGCAGCTGTGTTTCTGTCTAAAGCAAAACAAACTGCATCTGCTGTTGCTTGTTGATAACAAAAAATGTCTGTTTTTCCCTATAACAGCAATTAAATACACTTAAATGCAGCATCTCGATAGAATCAATAAGTTACTATGTTGCTCCAAAGCAGCACAGCAGACACATTTACAAATTTACCCAGGTAATGATTTCGACTGCTTGAATTGCTAAAAGCATTTCAAATTTTGTGGTATCAGGGGTTCATTATGGCCAAAAAAGGGGCCTAGCCAAAACAACTCATTTGGGGGGGAAAATAACATCCCAGGAATATGCCAAACTCAAATGACAACCTTGACACTGCGTCTTTTAAACATAAGACAACAGCAAAATCAAGAAAACACACAAATTGTACAAGTTGTGCTTTAATGTCGTCTGATTAGCTTTTAATAAATACAAAAATGTGCTTGATTTTTTTTAAAAATCATTTTTTAAACCCAATAAGTTTTCACAATTTTTGACCTGCTCGATTTAATGTAACACTTATATTCATGCTGTCCATCCCATATTAGTTCATTCCAGGAAACTCGACTGCTGAATCCACCGTGACACAGCAATGGAAATATTTGCAGGCTGGAAATGACAGAATATGAATTTGAATGCATTTAAGAAGTGTCTGCCCTGGGTTACACAGAGTTGCAATCCAATCTAAAAAATGTAGCCCATTTGCTGCTGTAATTTTGTGTGTGGAGGAAGCCACCTCCACCAAACTTAGATTTCAGTAAAATCTGTGACCTATTTGCTAACTGGTTCCTTTTACAAAAATGTTTCCGTATAGCAGTTCAGAATTTGTGGAATTGCGTAATCAACACTGTAACATCCAGTACAAAAAGGTAACTTATGGTCTTCTCTAGCTGTGGGTGTTAAAATATTATAACATTAAAGATTACTTATTAGGTCATTTCATAAAAGAACATAGTGTAAGAGAAACCTACATGTGGTAATTGAATTATTTTCTTTAAAAGGTTACTATAATTGTATTTGACATTTTATGTACCACTGTGTGTTGTAGTTCATGCCAGCATTTTAATGCTGATGTCACTGAATGAAAAAGCACAGTATATTTATGTGCGCCGTGTTTGTCTAATGCCCGTTGGCCACACAACCATATTTTCAACTAAAATGTTATGAAAATAAGGCGTGTGATGATTTGTTGGTCTGTCTTTTGGTTCACTTTTTTCATCATTGAGTTTTGCTTTTAATAAAAACGTGATTCTAAACCCAGACATAGTTAACAAATATACAGAAGATCAAACCAAACACATAGTGCAGTTCAAACAGCAGGAGTTTTTCCAGCAGTCTAGCTCTAAAATGATATAAATAAAAAAATCTATCACTTTAAACTGGTTTCTTGAATATTGTACAAGATTTTTAACTGATTTATTAGCTAATGACACAAGCCCCAAAATCTGAACACCTTTTTTTTTAATTGGAACATCTGCCTGCATTCTATTGCCAATATGCAGTTTGGTGTCTGCACACAGACCGGTTATATCTGTGTTGTCCTCCAGGGAAAACTCTAGTACTTGTGATGATTTTCTGTTCTGCTGGAAGCGACAGAAAATTACATTCTGAAATCAGATTGGAGAAGCCAGAGCGTCTGGACAGGAATAAATCTGTAGTGCAATCACTTTCAAATGTGGTTAGCAAACGTTACTGAGCTTAAAGCCATGGAATGAGCAGGCAGTTTATTTATTGGTGCTTTGATAAGGAAAGAGCGGGATACAACATTTAGATCAAAAGGAAGTTTGCATTCATATAACTCATAAATTGACCCAACAATATAAATGTGTGTGGAATATAAAATCCATATGAAAGTTGAATTAGAAAGAAGGATTTAATGTTGATTTTGGGGGAGTTCAGAGACAAAAGTACCAAGAGAATGACTGTAATTTACACCAGTTCCACGAAAGTCTAAGTTACAATATTTATATTAAAGGATTGTATCATTAGTGGTGACAGACCCTGTAAAAACTAGCTCCAAGAGATGAGTGCTTCAGGAAATGTTGGTATTTTTAGTGCTGTACGAAAAAGGAGACAGATTTTTATTAAGGATTGCCAACACTTTTTAACTCTACTAAAAGCGTTCATATTTATGTAGTTAGATACACAGGTTAAAGATAAAAAGCAGAATTTAAAGTGAAATAGATAACTATTTTTGAATTAAAGTGATATATTTAGATGAATGTGTGGCATTACAACATGATAAAAACTTCTTCTGTCATTTTTCCTTCGACGCCGTGTTGAATTGTACCCATGTGCTGTCACACCAACGGTGCTGCATTGCCAAAAGCAGAAACGTTCCGTGTGTGTGTTCTGTTTGAGGGACTATTTCCGAATTCCTTCCTTCCCACTGAAAAAAACATATAGTGTGGGCCTATCTGATGATTTGTGTTGTGTTAAAATTAATTCAGAGACCATGCTCACTAGTTTTTTTGTTAAACTGCAAATATGACATCACATATTTCTTGAAGTTAAGACCTAATACAGCATTTTACGAGATTATTTATGAATCAACTGTGTTCTGATGATAATAACGTTGAAAAAAATCATAGTACTTTTTTTTAACCAAAATTGTTTAACTGCAGTGCGTTGTGGTCTATAGTCATCAATCAATGCTCACAGGTTTTTCACAGCGACTTCTGGAACATTTCTAGGGCACGCAATTCTGGAATTGTACATTCCTACAGCTCTACAAAATGGGGTACACACTATAGAGTGCACTAAGTAGTGAGTAGTGAAGGAACTCAGACACACAAGCAGTGACTGATCTTGGGCCAGTCGAGGAAAAATAAGGCACATTAGCAGCTACATTTACAGTTAAGAGTCGGATGCTGATCACTTCTTTGCAGTCCTGAAGGATGAAAAACTCCACATCAGCTGGTAGAGCCTGGCGCTCTGTTTAGTTGGAACACCCTTGTGCAGCAACGTATTTGGAAGATATTTGATTGAACGTTCTGCATCTCTATATAGTGACATACTTTATGGCACGGATGCAAAAAAAGAGTTTTATGTATATCATTATTTTTCAGTTTATTAATTTTTTTGATGGCTTGCTGGGCATTTATTAGGATGAGGAGGAGCTTGAAAGAAGCAGCTTTATAAATAGAGAAAGCATTTCTCTCTAACTGACCACAAGAAGCTTAGTTTCTAAAGACTTAAAGTTAAAATTCAATTTAAAAAGGTGAATAATACAAATATATTGTGCTAAATGAAAACGTGTAATAACTTCAAAACATGTTTACCTTTTCTTGACAATTGATTTCCAATCACATCCATGATACTCCTGACCTGATGTAAAAAGCACAAAGGTAACATTCGCAACTTAAACTAGGGAAGGATTATACTCCAGTTTTCCATTTATTAACGCAAATATTTATGAGATTTAGCAGATAGAAAGGTTTCTAATAGAAATATGAAGTAAAAACCAACCAATATTGTCACACAGCGATGAAAATAGTTTGATTTGAACAAAAGCAGAACATTACAAAAGAAAATGTCTTTTAAGTATGTTTCCTGTGACATACTTTTCAGTCATTCATGTTCCAGACCTTTTTTTGGACCCTTCTATTTAACACAGCAGTGTCATTGTCAGGTACCAATAAATGCTATAATCCTTAATGTATTTTGCAACCGTAGAAGATAAATTTAAGTTGAAAGCATATAAAAGCTTCAACCATGTGAGGGCCATGAATAAAAGAGTAAGGGGATTGTGTCAGACACACTTGGGGTTTATCTGAGAGCCAGCTGCTGTGTTCACTGTCTGACCTCATTGACTGCACGCTGATGGGAATCAGGCCGGGGTCCTCCAGCGGGCTGATGTGTGCTGCCGTCCCGGCTGCAGCCCCCCAACCATGGAGGTCTGCGTTTGAAAGGCCGTTCTGAAAATCGCTTAGGGGCAGATAAAACTCTCCGTGCTTTGGATGGAGTCCAGGTGAGCAGCCGAGAAAAGATCAGAGCAGCACTTTAAAGACTGACCTGTACAGGAGATATGGAAACTGTGAGTCACTCGCTACTGTTTGTTGCCATAGATACCTGTGTTTATCCTCCTTTGTAGAAACTTCATCTTACGGTTTACAAGAGACCAGGGCTCAGACATTTTTAATGGAAGTCATGAATTCTTTTTTTTTTTTGGGCTGTAATTTAACAATTTCATTAGATGTGAGTGGGTTAAGAATAAATCCACATTAACTAGGAGAGAGAAAAACAAACACTATTAAAACCTGAGCTTCCTCATCTTTGCCAAATGTGGTAAGCTGTGCGGTGCCAGACTTGCTGACGACCAGCCGGCCTCGCTAACCCATCCCCTGTCTGAGGCTGCTTAACGTGGCTTGTTAACGCTTGAGCTCCGGAGCGCTCATTTCCTGTTTTTGACCAGAAATGAAAGCGAAAACCTGGGGCATTTCAGAAAGGTGTCACATCTGATCCAAAGTGGGATCATAAAATACTCTTCCTGCTTAGCTGCTAAAGGAGGAAGACACATTTAGAAAATATTCTATATGAACCATATTCTGATCGAACAAGGAACCCTGACCTGAATTAGCAGCTACATGAACAATAAAAAAGGCTTGTGGGAATTCCAGCAGGGGCCAATATAAAGACTAGTCCCGGGTCACTCCTTCTCTGCATGGGGCTGTCTTAGGAAGGTTTTAAAAGCAGGTTTTGGTCCTGATGCTCCTCCTTCGACAAAGCTCCGACTCCTTCACAACTCAGATACACAAAAACAGTCAACAGCTTTAATTGAACTGGTTAAGGTATTTGTAACGTATTTTCTTGAAGTCAATAGAGAAAAGCACAATTGTTTCTGACTCAAA
Organism: Oryzias latipes; assembly: GCF_053564925.1. Classification (NCBI taxonomy): domain Eukaryota; kingdom Metazoa; phylum Chordata; class Actinopteri; order Beloniformes; family Adrianichthyidae; genus Oryzias; species Oryzias latipes. Next base: position 24,455,775 of record NC_136248.1, on the reverse strand, counting down.
CAAGAAGAAAAACTGGAAGGACACAATGGACATGTGGAGGACTCTGCTTCTGACCTCGCAGCTGCTTTTAAATCTCTGCTTGCATGTTGAAGCACAAGCTTTGGGTGAGTCTGACTGGAGCTTTAAAAATGTCTTAAAAATGTAAAGATTGTCTGATGTTAGTGGAAACTAAAGTGTTAAATATGACAGGATTTAAAAAAACTAAAGAAACATCATTCAAAGCACAGAGAACCTAATAGCAATAAAGCAAATGTAAATGAATAAGAAATTGATAAAATATGTTTTTTTTCTGGAAGATTATGAGGAATATGAGTGACACACCTTGTAAAAAACAACAATAATAAAAGTGTTGTTTATTCTCCATTTAGGTAAAGAATTTAACTTGTCTATTTGAAAAAAAGAAACCTTTTTCATTGACAATATGCCAGATTTGCTTGAGTTTACTCAGCTGATGACGTTTTTTCATATTTTTAATTAACAGGTATAATACATGGGAATCGTAAGAGCTCATCTGAGTACAGTTTTAAACCTTGGATCCCACTTTCTCCTCTCTCAGTGTCTGACACACTCTTACAGCCACAATCCCATTTATCCAAGGTCAAACACAAACATGGAGCCTGCAGATGTCATGTAGAAATATTACTTTATTAACTTCTTTCAAATAACACAAGGTGACTGATGGCAAAGTTTCCAAACACCCATTAATCCATGCAATCTTTGGTAATAGGTGCCTGCTGTTCTACATAAAACAAGTCGAGGGTAATGGGATTTATAATCCGTCATTTTCCCTGTAAATAGCTTGAATTTGCAGTGTTTAAAAAGAGTGGGAGCAATTTAAAGCAGTGCTTCAGACAGATTTTAGAGGCCTAAAACACCTATTGTGTTCTGTAAGAGGCTATTGATTTATCTCACTATCTGAAAAATGATCTCACTGATGGATGAGATTACAGGACTTTGAAATCTGCTCTTTAGTCGGATTGCAAAGACTCCCTGCTCAGAAGTTAAACCTGGGATTCTCACTAATCCTGAGTTTCCCCCAACAATGACTCTGAAAGAAAATAATGTGAAAATGATTCAAAAAGGATTTTTTTTTGTTTGCATTAGAAATCAACTTCTGAATCAGAAGCATTTTTTGGCTTAGTGGAATTTAAGGTCATGTTTTAGCTCCTGAAACTTTGCAATTGACAATTGAGTTCACTACTGTCATTATAGCAGTTTTGGGGTTTTTCTTTCCAACTCTAGCAGGGGTGGGTGATTACTTTAGCTTCTCAGTATCACTACTATTAAATATAAAGAAACATAATGTTGTTAAAAAAATAAAGAACAAATCTCATTAGGCGGAAGATGCATCCTCTGTTTTACTGAATTCTTCTGAAAGAGCCTGAGGTCACATACATTTATTTCAGTTTATCAGACTCTGAGGCTGCAATGTGAGCAAAACCAAACACAAAATTTTTTAATACTTTTTCACTAAATGCTAACCCTCTCCGTGGAATTAAAGCTATGTTCACACTGGGTGTTTGACATACCTTCCAGAACATGCTAAATACACCTTCTTTAACGCCCATTTAGCCCATGGTGTTTACACCGGACAAGCAGGGAGGGGCTTCTTCTTCTTTTTCTACTGTTTACTAGCGCATGTCTGCCACCTACAGAATGTTCGATACCTTCCGTTGGAAAATGCTTGGTGCAAAAGGTCAAAGCGGTGCAAATCTCATGAATATCCTGCGAATATTAATTTTCCTCCATGATCAAAAACAGTTAGCACTTATTGAATTATAAGGGATGCCATCCATTTGTCACTACCATCCATGATTGGTCAGATTTTGACTTGGTTTAACTTTCAATGTTTATTGGCCACACGTTTCGTATGTGGAGTCTGAAAATGGTTGCAAAAACTATGGTAGTTACACATGAATGCAAGAGTTTTGAACGCAGAAGGCCCAAACGCACGTTTAAGCGCATTTACATAGACTTTTAATTGGACGTGACAAAGGGTGGTGTGAACGGAGCTTCATAGAATGAGATTTTCATTAGAAATGCTGAAAATAGGCATCGCATTGAAACACATTCTGAATCCTGTGACTTCTGGCAACGTTAGCAAAGATTTGTATAATGACAATGTCAATCCCAAACAAGCAAAACAAAAGCTCAGCATATAAATAAAATACAGAACCTCAATGTCTGTTCTTTTCAAGATCCCTTTAAAGACACTTCTGCTTTAGGTAAGAGCGTTTAAATACTGTACCAAACATTCACTGTAAAGTTGGACACACTATTACCAAACATCAAGAATATAAATGACATTTTCCCGAAATCAAGTCCAGAGATTCCTTTTTTATAAGCATTAAAAGGAAGAATGTTGACCACTTGCCTACTTAATGCTAAACTAACCGTGGTAGATTTATATGCTGGCATACAGGACAGGACAAGATCAGGGGTTGCTTAACAGCTTTGAGCTGAGACAGTTTTATGAAGCTTGAAATCTGAAGTTAACCGAGAGGGGGTGAAGCGGTGCACTTTCTCATGGGGTCCTGTGCTAGCTGCCCATGAGCCGTTCTAAGTGTCCGGAGGACTTGTGAATAATAAGACTCAGTTCAGATGTCTTACCGCAGCGCCACATTTAAAGTGCAAAGACACGTAAAAGCTCGGCTGTGGCGAAACGTCTGCGAAACACAACACCAGGTACCAAATATGCAGACTGGAGAAAGAACAGGGAAGGATCTGCTCAGGGGCAGTCTTGAATAACCACAGCCAGTTTCTGGGAGCATTTGGGAACAATTTACTGCTCCCTCACAACCGAGGGCCCTGCTGTCTGCTTTTGTGCTTCTTGTGTGTTCATGGTGTGGGCAGATGGCGGACTAAATTCCATGCACATCACCTTCTGACCTTTACAACTTTAAGTTACTTTGCTAAAAAGACTAACTGTTAGCAGATTTATTCTAATTTCGAAACACAATTATCCCAAATGTTTATTTCTCATCATCCATAAGTCCACTGCTTCTCTCTATTGGTCTCTCATGTCCCTGTTTACAGTCTATGATCTTCTCACCTCGCCTGATTGCCTGCCAGACCTGCTGCAAGGGGGTCTGATTGAACAGGGGGTGAACGAAGCCTTCATCCTGACCTCCTTTAAGCTGCAGCCCAAAAGCGGGACCACTGTGTTTAGTCTCTACAACCCTAGGGACAACAGCAAGTACTTTGAGTTCACTGTGATGGGCAAGCTAAACCGAGGTATGAGAACAAGAAACCGGCTTAACCAAGTTATGATGAAAGTCTCTGTAGATTGTTTTATTCTAAAGTTAAGCATACTGATTGTTTAGTGATCCTAAAATATTGTTTTAGCATTGAAGCATCAGAGATTATTCAGTAAATCGAACTATTTTTGAAGGACAGAAATGAAGATTGATGCAAACTGTTCATTTTCTCAGGGTTGCACAGTGGTGTAGTGGTTATCACTCTGACCTCACAGCAGAAAGGCCCTGATTTGAATCCCATATGGGACCTTCCTGTGTGGAGTTTGCTTGTTTTGCTCGTGCATGCAAGGGTTTTTCCACACACGCCAGTTACCTCCCGGCATCCAAAAACATGCTTCATAAGTTTATTAATTGTCCCTAAATTGCCACTAGGTGTGAATGTGAGCGTATATGTTCGTGATTGTGCATCCTGCTTTCGACCAACAGTAGCCAGGACAGGCTTCGATGACCCTGTGATCCAGAAAGATGGATGGATGGATGGATGGTCACTGAATAACATTCAGTGCAAAAATTATTTCTCTATGGTTGTGTAGTGGTTCGCACTATGAATTCCAAGTTGTTCTCCCTGTGCAAAAACAAGCTTTATAGGTTAATTGATGGCTCTAAAGTGTCCCCTGAGGTGTTTGTGTTACTGTTTGTGATTGTTTGTCTCTGAGCGGCCTTGTGATGTACCAGCGAACTGTCCACAGTGTGAGCAGGTTTGGAAGATGGATAGATGTTGTCTTCTCATGTCTCTCACTGTCTGTCTTTGAAACGATGTAATGCCTTGACACACAAGTTAACCCTTTTTTTTTTAATGCAGAGTTTTTATGTTTCAAAACAACTGACATCTTGATAGTAGGTTTCTTGTATTTTATGCTAAAATTCACATAAGTCTTGCGTAATTTCTTCTTTTTTTCCCTGTCTTGTTGTCTGAAAGCTGTATTACGCTACCTCCGGAGCGACAGACGGATGAGCTCTGTTACCATCAACAACCTGGTGCTGGCCGACGGCCAAAAACACCGACTGCTGTTCCACCTGAGGGGGCTGCAACAGCAGGGGCCAGGCGGGTTGGAGCTGCATCTGGACTGCCGGCTGGTAGAAACAGTCCGGGATCTCCCCGCTGCCTTCCAGGGTTTGCCCACAGGTTATGGTACAGTACAGCTGAAGACGATGCAACCAAGGGAGCAGGTGACCTCAGGCGATCGGCATTTCCATACAATAACAGTTTTTTCTGTCTATCTCTATAATGGCTCAGTAAATTTACAAAAGGCTTAGCTGTGGACTTTTATTTCTTTCAGGAAAGCTTAGATGAGCTGAAGCTGGCAGTTGGAGATTCATTTGAGAGTGTTGCGTCATTACAAGACTGCCATTTCCAGCAAAGAGACTCTGTTCAAACTCTGGGTAAGGCTCCCTTCATGAAAATACATGTTCAAAGGGATAACCAAATGTCTCCCAGGAGAACACTTCTGGCCACATGAAAACCACCATAAGTGTTGAGTTCATAGGGCAGGTTCAACATCTGTTTCAGTTGAAGAAAATAACAGTCCATTTCTCTTAGGGGTCAACACAAAGCAGCTGTCGAATCAAATGATGGAGTTAACAAAGGTGATTAACGAGTTAAAGGATGTCCTCATTCAGCAGGTAAATTCCTCCAACAGTGAGACTACTTAAATTCTTGCTTCAGCCGTCCTGACCTCTGTACTTGAACACATAAAACCTGCTTACTTTTGACAGGTTAAAGAAACCTCCTTTCTCAGAAATACCATCTCAGAGTGCCAGGCGTGTGGTAAGTGTCTGCACTGCTTTTCAGAAAATAAAGCAGCGCAATTTGAAAAACAAAGGGGATTTTTACAACTATTTTCTATATTCTCTTAAGATTTGGGTGGCAGTGAAGTTGTGAAACCAAAGTGTAGCCCAGGCGTCTGCTTCCGTGACGACATGTGCATCGAAACAGCAAATGGCGTTGAGTGTGCCGCCTGCCCTGATGGATACACTGGAGATGGCTTCAACTGCGATGATGTCGACGAAGTAATGCTAAATATTTGTCACAATAAGTATTTGTTAAAGCATATAAGCCATTAGGATGGTTTTCCCAAATCGCAATATTCTGACCTTCACGGTATTCTTTTGCAGCTTTGGGTAGTAATGTTTGGCAGCCCTTTGACCCCATAGGGAAACAAGCGAGGTTAAGAAAATGAATGGATGGAGTCCCATATTGCATCAACAACATTTAGGCTGCTTTGAAATAAAAACATGAATCTGACATTTTGGGTGCGGTATTCCTGCGCTGTATGTGCAGGATTGTATGCCAATACCAGGCAAATTTGAGCGTGACATTTGACAGGAAAGGAGAATCTGTAAAGTGCTAATTTGGAGCGACCTCAAGTAAAAACTATCAATGAATCCTTTTCTTGAGTGATAGATGGATGGGTTGCACAGTGGTGTAGTGGTTAGCCCTCTAGGCCCTGGTTTGAACCCCAGCTGGGTCCTTTCTGTGTGGGGTTTGTGAGTTCTCCTTGTGGTGTTTTTCCAGGCTCTCCGGCTTCCTCTTCCTCTTTATAGTTTAATTAGTGACTCTAAATTATCCCTTCAGCGTGAGCGTGGCTGTGTGGTCATACTGTATGTCTTTGTGTGGCCCTGCCATGGACTGGCGAACTGTCCAGAGTGTGACCTACATTCGTCCTTCAGTGGCTGGGATAGACTCCAGCATTACCATGACCTCAAACAGCAATAAGTGGGTATAGAAAATGGACAGTTTATGGATATGTTATGGAATTTTAGCACCAACTGTTTAACATGCTCATGTTATGCTATATCTGGCTCATATTTGGCTCATATTTTAATTCCTTCGTGAAACAGTTTTCAAATCTCAGTTTAAGCACAAATAAATGACTAAAACATAGTAAATTTTCTTGCACTACATGTACATATTTTTATATTTCACAATAAGGTTCCTACGACAGCGTATTAGGGTTATCATGAATTAAAAAAACACATGTATGAAATAACATTTTACAAATCATTGCAAAAAAGTTTTATTTTTACAAGAATAAAGTTGTACCTTTTTTTTAAACTCATCAATTAATGAGAATGAAATCAAAAACTTACGGTTCAAAGTGAAGTAATTTTACAAGGTTAATTCGTGTTTTTTCAAAAGTAGAAGGTTACATTTAGCTCTTAAAATATAAAAAGACAATCGAACATTACCTGTTCAATTTATGTTGTAGACAATTCAAAGAAATCAGCTGGACATTACACTGTTGAAGACTGTCGCTGAGTCTGCTGTATTATCATGAAATTACAACTTTATTTTTTTAAAAAGTATAACTTTTTTACTTGTAAAATAACAACAATAAGCCTATGACTTTATTTTTCTTTTTTCTACAGTTTTTTGTTACATAATTATTTATTTTTTGTCCTTTATGGTGGCCCTAATACTGCATACTTGGTTTCAGTATAAAAAATAACATTCAGTGCAAAAATTATTTTGTGGTTTGAAAAAACAATTATTTTCAAACAAGTAAACATTTGGAGTTTACTTATTTATTTACTTTTAAACACACTTTTGTAACCTGAGAAAATGGCTAAATTTGTCCCAAGAGGAATAAACTTACTGCACTTTGCACGTAGTGTTAGTATGTTTTTCATAATAAACTTAAAACTTAAATACGCACAGTGAAGGTTTTAAAAAATATGAAAGAGCACTTTTAGTAGATTCCCTTCCTTCCTCTATTTAACACAATGATTTTCTTGGTGTTTGATGGTAAAAAAAAATTTCTTACCAACAGTTTTCTGTTTTTTGTGTTGTCCATTTTAAGATATTCTAAGCATAATAACACAAGTTGTTAGCATATATTTGCATCTTTTCTCTGATCACACTGGCCCCCATCAGCAGGATCCGTCCCACATGAGTAAAAATGTCATCAGATCTAAAAGCTTTGGAGCCAAAGCCCTCTGAGAATCGCACACATTTTTGCTGCTTCAGCAGAGCTCATGCCCTTCTCTTCTGCAGTGCCAGTTTAACCCTTGCTATCCGGGAGTGAAGTGTGTGAACACAGCGCCGGGGTTCCGATGTGATGCCTGTCCGCTTGGCTACATCGGCCTGCCGGTGGAGGGTGTGGGGATCGTGTTTGCCCAGACCAACAAACAGGTAAAGGAGAGGATGAGACATGACTTACACTGATACTAAATACCCCTTGTGCTATCCTATGGCTCCACCTTTACATTGACGTATTTCTACCATGACAAAGGTGGATAAGGTGGAAAGATTTCATGTAATCCATGGACACCAGCGAAGATCACATATCATGAAGAAAAAAGGTTCAGCGCACTGTCTAGAGGGTCTAGATGACCCAATTCCCAATGTTAGTCCCAAGAAAAGCACAAGGGTTACAGGTTCTGTTTTATAAATTTAACTATATGCCAATTTTCCTGTCCTAGACCTAAAGACACAAAAACCCTCGAGAAATTTTCTCTTAAATTTTGGGAGTTTATCTCTAAATTTCACTGACCCCTATACCTCCTACAAAACGTTTGTCCATTTTGGTAGAAATGTTTTTTTTTTAAAGACCACAGCCACATTTGTATTCAATTGTGTACATGAATGTTCAGTATAATTAATATGGGATTCTAGGAAAGGCAGCAGAGAGGTCTTTCTAAACAATAACATTTGAAGGGAAATCTTGATTTTTTTTTTAAGAAGACCCAAAATCTGACATCAACTGCAGATGGTTAAAACAAAACTGTAATTTAAAAAAACTCTGACATCAGAAGATGGGACTCAACAAAGCTTGTTGAGATTTATAGCCAAATTACTGAAAGCAGAATGGTCTAATGAGCCGTTCATAAGATCAGCAAAGAACACGTGTTTTTCAAGAGCAACAGCAGATTACCCCAGAGAGAAAAAAACAAAAAAAAAAACTACTTTCACATTTTTTCAATCAAGTTATAGCCTGCAGCAAATGTTATGTATTTCAATAAAACATACCAGGTAGTTAAATATTTATAATGACCTACTGTACGGGATCAAAACACGGTAAAGGAGGGACGTATGAGCTCAAACTTAAGGAATGTTCTAGTGCAAAAAACATTAATAATAATCAGGGCTGAAAATGTCTTTTTAATTTATTGTAGGTTTGTGATGACATTGATGAATGCAAAGGACCCAGTAATGGAGGCTGTCCTGCAAACTCAAACTGTGAGAACTCCATGGTAAAAGTTGACTCTGTTCCCGGAGAATTCTTTTTTTGTTAATTTCCCTGCAAAGGATTTTCAAAGTAGCTGTCTGATTCCCCCCACAGGGCTCCTATCACTGCTCCTGCAAGACGGGTTTCATTGGAGACCCTGTGAAGGGCTGCAAGCCAGAGGTCAGCTGTGGAAACAGCCTGACCAACCCGTGTCACGCCAACGCCTCGTGTGTTCTGGAAAGAGACGGGTCCATTTCTTGTCAGGTGGGTTTTGACATGACTTATGCTGTCTTATGTCTTTTTCCAATGTTGTTACATATTAGTTATGTAAAGGATACAGATCTGTAACAAAAATGTATTTAGTGCCGGGAGTAACCACAGATATGAACAAGATTTTGTTTGTAAAAAGGTAAAAAAAAAATCAATATGGAAGTAAATAATCAATTTCTGTATCTCTGCTGTCTTTTCTTTTTTATGTACATGTTATTCAAACAAATAGAAGTCCAATCACAAGCTTGTTTTTACCAAGTTGGGTCAATTACATTTACCTGAAGGTGAACCTCAGCAAGGTATTCAACGCAATGCAATGCAATTCAATTCAATTCAATATTATTTAAATAGCCCAATATCACATCACAGTTGTTTCAACAGGCTTCACACAATAATTGTACGAAAACTTAGAATCGGTCATAAAATATGAACAATAGCTAATTGCTCAACTGAACTAGACACACCCTGGACATCCCTGCCATTAGACCTTCCTTCACGGGATGTGTGTCATGTGCTCTAAATCTTTCCTCTTCCACCCCAAACACGACCTGGATAAATTAAAATGACCTAACTTTTTTGAACCACAAAGAAAAAAACTGCCTCAAAGTTCCAAAATGCCAGGTTTTAATGACGTGTCAAAGACATTTTGTTTTTGATGCATAAAAATAAAAAGTGCTAGACTGTATCGTATCGCCACAAATCTTTTTGTATCAGTTTGTGGAGAATGTATTGAGGTGCGTATCAAATCATGGGAGAGGGAAAGATACACATATTAAATATGTATTTGATGTGATTTGTTTGATTTGTTATTGACAGTGTGGAATCGGCTGGGCTGGAAATGGATATTTGTGCGGGAAGGACACAGATATTGATGGATATCCAGATGAGAAACTCAAATGTAAAGATGCGCACTGCAGGAAGGTAAGCTAACCGGAAATGATCATCAAATGCTGAATTGCTGTGATAGACGTAGACTTCTAAAAATACCAACCTTGTTTCTGCAGGATAATTGCATATATGTTCCAAACTCTGGTCAAGAGGACGCAGACAGGGATGGCCAAGGAGACGCCTGCGATGAAGATGCAGATGGGGACAGTATTCCTAATGAACTGGTTGGTAGAAAGGTTTCTATTTAAGGCCTGAAAACACATAAAGGACAGACATAAATTCTTCTCTTTATTGATTTTATCTATGAAATGATGCTGGGGGGAAAAGGACACGCCTGTGGACATGCTTGCTCACAGGGACACACTTCTGTTTTGGTCATTTTAATAAAAATACACAGTTAAGAAAGCAACACATAAAAAATGGTGAGATTTTTCAACTTCTTAAATGGCTTTAAAAGGCCCCATTAGCCCGAAGGACATTTCAGAGTCTCCTTAAAGTCAAAACTGCATAAAACTGAAAGAGCAGTATTTAAACTTTTATTTTATGCACAAAAAGCAATAAAAGCGCATTTCGGAATTAAAAAAATCTTTTTTTTTGGAGCGAAAGGGGCACCAAAATAAAATAAAAATGCTTAAAGGCAGACAAACTGATAATAAATTCATTCACAAATGTGGAAATGGATTTCTATATATACCAGAAATGTGTGTGTGTGTTTGTGTGTTTATATATATATATATATATCTATATTTATATATATATATACACACACACATATATATATGCTCAGCCAAATAATCAACAAGGCTGGCTATGGATACCGACTCAGAAATGGGGCCAACATCAGTCACCTCCTCTACATGGATGACATCAAGCTACATGCTAAGAGCGAGCGTAACATTGACTCCCTGATCCACACCACCAGGATCTACAGTACTGACATTGGGTTGTCTTCCGGGCTTGAGAAATGTAGCCGGATGGTGACAAAGAGAGGCAAAGTAGTCCACACAGAAGGAACAATAGCAGACATTGACGACAGTCACAAGTACCTTGAAATTCTGCAGGCAAATGGCAACATGGAGCAAGCAACAAGGAAAGCTGCAACAGCTAAATACCTCCAACAAGTAAGGCAAGTCCTGAGAAGCCAGGTCAATGGCAAAAACAAGACCCGGGCAATATTCAGCTACTAACCGTCAGTTTCTTTTTCATTTTCTTCCATGAATTTCAACAATTATTTTTTTTTCTAGTTTTTGTATTTTAAGCTTTTTTTGTCAGAAAACTTGTACATCTGTAAATATAGATTGTAACAAGAATTCTTACTAAAAAGTATGTTTTGGCAGAAATATATATATATTTATATATGGTAAGGTCCTACTCCAATTATCTTTTGAACTTTTTTAAATGCGCAACTATGAATATGGCGTTTTAAGCCAAAAACAAAACCCTGTGGCGTCTTGTGGGACATAGTTACTGCATAGCGGCTGGAGCGGCAGGAAATTTGCCTCTCATTTGTGGGCTGGACTGTAGGCGTGTTTACCCCAATTTCCCCTCATTCCTTTGTTCACACATTCTCCTGCTAGCTTACAGCCCCTTACAACCCCAACCTAAAATTAGCGGTGCAACACAAGTGCGAAGCAGTATTGGAGCTATCCAGCCATACAGTTAGAGTCAGATACATGGATTTTAGTCATCTACAAGTGGATCCATCAGAAAGGAGTAGTGTAAAAAAAGGGTTGTGGCCCGACCAGCATATTTTCCACAGATACGATCTTTTTCCAACTGCATTTTTTCATTTGTTCCTAACAATTTGAATTAAAAAATGCTCAGAAATGCAAGTTTTTGTTTAATTTTCATTATAATTGTCAGAAAAACACCAAAAGAACATGTTTATAAAAATAAAAAAAAGATTTTCATTGGAGTGGGTCTTTAAATAATCAATATGTGTGCATGTGTGTGGGGGTTATTCATTCACAGGACAACTGCTGGTTAAAGCCCAATGTGGACCAGAAAAACAGTGACAGCGACAGCCACGGTGATGCATGTGACAACTGTCGTCTGGCTAAGAACCCTGACCAAAGGGACACTGACGGCGATGGCAAAGGTGACGCCTGCGATGACGACATGGATGGAGACGGTATGGAGAAACATCAGTAACACTCGTGCTCTAGTTATATAAACATCATTGAGAGGTCTCAATGTGTTAAGTACTTCCCCCTTTTTTTTTTTTACCCTCTAAATCATGCCATCCTTATACAGGTGAGCTCAGCAGCAATCTGCACACTTCACCAAGTCTTGATTCTAAAATATACCAGGATTAGTAGAGATGTCTTCGCTGAGACTGTTTGGAAAAGTCAAAGCCCTCAGAAGTCTGACCCCAGAGCAAACACGAGCTTTGATCATTCAGCGGTATTATTAAAGCTCCAAAAACACCCACAGGACAGACGATAGGTCGTCTTCCACCACTGCTGTTTGTGCTGCTTGACCTTTGTGAGATCTGTAATACCATCATCTGCTGAATAAAAATACCGCCACAGCAGTTTCTTCCCACAGCAATGCAACAGTGCACCCCAGTGGTAAAACGAAAAGTCTCCAGGAGATGGTGGTGTGCGTTTTTATATAAATGCTATCCTTGGAATGAAGCAATAAGAAAATGAAAATGTTAAAGTTCAAAAGTGTTGCTCTTTATAAGGATAAAAACTTAGGCTAGTAAAAAAAAAAAGTAATTAGGAACGTAATATCTGGCTTTTCCTCATTTGAAAACAATCAGCAACACTCAGTACATTTTTCTAAAACTCTAATTTTTAATTACTTCACTAAAATTTCTGAATTTATTGTATTTAAACAGATATTTTTGAAAGAGGTGATAAGATCTTAAAAATATGGGAATAATACAAATCCTGTGCATCAAATTTTGAGTTAAAGGGAGTAATACTTTTAAACTGTAAAGTAGCATTAAAAAATGGCAGAAAACCTCAAATAATCTTGATTCTGCATCGTTTCTTAAATCTGTTGTCATGTAAATACAGATTTGTCTGTGTTTTTCTTACAAAATGTAGCACAGGAGAAAGTGAGGAGAAGCTGGAAAATAAAAATAGTTTAAAGGTCATTAATTATCTCTTCTGGCTGATCGGCTTGGCAGGTCTGAAGAACTTCCTGGACAACTGCCAGCGCGTCCAGAACAGAGACCAGCTGGACCGGGATGGAGACGGAGTGGGAGATGCGTGTGACAGCTGCCCAGACATCCCCAACCCAAACCAGGTCACTCCAAGTCAGATGGAAACTTTTCAGCAGAGAATAAACTTGGATTATTTGCTAAATGAGATATTATTGCAGTTTTCCACAAGCAAGATTCTTCTGCACATTTAGACATTGTTCAAAAAGTGTTTGTTTTCTTGCTGGTTTTAAAGCTTGTCAGCAATGTTACAGTTTTTTTTTCTATGACCTAAAAGTACTAACCCTTTCATTCAGAAAAAAAAATTACATTTATTATGTTGCGGGTTATTTTGTCCCATGCTGTGAAAATCCACTCAGAAAAGTCAAAGAACTGCTGAAGTCAACCTATTTTAATCATAAGTGTCATAACAGCTAGAACAACATTAAATAAAGGCTAAAATAATTGCTTTTATCTGCATTTTGCATAAAATATGAGGAATTTTGTCACCATTTGTGTACTTGAATCCTATCTTTGGTGTTTTTCCTTCAGTCTGACATTGACAGTGATCTGGTTGGAGACTCCTGTGACACAAACCAGGACAGGTAGCATCACTGTCAGATACTTGCAGCTATAGAATAACTTTTCACATTAGTTTCACATCACCGTGTCTCTTTTTTCCTCTGTAGTGATGGAGACGGTCACCAGGATACCAAGGACAACTGCCCATACGTGATTAACAGCTCTCAGGTGGACTCTGACAAAGACGGGCTGGGGGACGAGTGCGACGACGATGACGACAACGACGGCATCCCAGATGTTTTACCACCGGGACCGGACAACTGCCGGCTGGTGCCGAACCCTGACCAGATGGATGACAACGGTGAGTGCAACATGTGACACTCTCTACAGCCTCTGACTGACTAGGATATGGATTTTCTTTACTTCAGTCTTTTCACAGATTACTGCTCTAGTGACCTTGAGCAAAGTAGCAATTATATGAGAGTAAAAAGCACGTTTTTTTGCGCTTCAGTACAGTTGACAGTGAGCCGCCGTGACATTGTTGTGTTAAATGGCTCATAAAGCACAATCAATTGAGGCTGAGTTTGAAACAAAAACAAGTTTGCAAAATTCTTTACATAGTTAAGATCCTACAATAAAAACATCAACAAACAACTCTAATTTATGCAAGTCAAATTATTTAAAATGCAATCACATGGTGAGAAATATGTTTATGATGTTTAGGTGAATCACAATTACAGTAGTTCATCTATGGAATGTATTTATATGCTGATATAAAATATATTTGAACACACAAACTTTGTATCAGTCAATTTAGACAAAACCATTAAAAATACACTGGATAGAATTAATTATTCTTTATCCAGTTTCTAAATTCCAACTCAACATAGTGTTTCAAAGAGTTTTTTGGAGTCAGCAGACACATATTTGCATTAGAAAGGAGCGATATTGGATGTAATTTTTAAATATCTTTCTAAGCGTCGTCTGTTTTTTTCCCTCAGATGATGGCGTTGGAGACGTGTGCGAATCCGACTTTGATCAGGACAAGGTGATTGACAGGATTGACATCTGTCCCGAGAACGCTGAGGTCACCCTGACCGACTTCAGGGCGTATCAGACGGTGGTGCTGGACCCTGAAGGCGACGCTCAGATCGATCCTAACTGGGTTGTTCTGAACCAGGTGGGCTATGTTAAGTGGATTATGAAAGGATTCACTTGTGGTGGTGAAGCTTCAGAACAAAAGTGTCACACAGCTCAACAGCTTTCCCATTTTTTAAGCCATTTTTTAAATTTCTTCTCTGATTATTTTGCTTTTGCCTTGAGCTCTTTCCTCCAAAGCTGCTGTTTTGTCCAAAAAACCATTACATGTTTTCTTTTGACTTTCTGCTATGTGAACAAGAAAGGGTTTAGAAGGAGCAGATACGTTTCTCTGACAAAATTAGAATTGAACTGCATTCATACAGAGGTTAAGGACATAATGCAGCAGGTTTTTAAATCAAAAACTTCTTCAACTTCTTGTGTTTTTTCATATTATAAAGCTGAAATCTTGGCCTCCAGCAGGTATTTTTTTTATTACTCAGGTCTCTTAAGATCTCACCATATTTATTTTTAGGTCTAGATTTTGATCTTTTAATTTCAGGTCAGGTCTTGACTTTTTCTTTCCTGATTATTTTTAATTGGATTCCTAGAGATTGTTAAAAACAATAAGAAAGAAAAAGCTTAAATGAACTGAGCTGACAGAAAGAACCCCAAAAATTATTTAAACTTCATCAACTGCTGATCTGTACAACATAAAAACACAAAAAAAATCATTAAAAGAGACAGAATATGACTAAGAAATGAGAAAATAAAGTGCATGTAAGGCAGATGAAAAAAAAAAAAAAAAAGGATCATGTCATTTTTTTGTTTAACATTAAGAGTAGATTCCAAATGAGAATAGCAGCAAAATTCATTTTCTAATTTATTTGATCTACATCTAATTTTAGAGCTGAAACATTTATTTTCCTGCTTTCTGGTTTTTCAAACAGGGAATGGAGATTGTTCAGACGATGAACAGTGACCCAGGACTTGCTGTTGGTATAAAAGCCCTTTCCCTTTGAGTCAATGCAACACCAGATTCTCTGTATAAATCTCTAACTGAGCTGGTTTTGGTTTCAGGGTACACGGCTTTCAGCGGAGTCGACTTTGAAGGGACGTTTCACGTGAACACCGTCACCGATGATGACTATGCAGGCTTCATCTTTGGCTACCAGGACTCCTCCTCCTTTTACGTGGTGATGTGGAAGCAGACAGAGCAAACCTATTGGCAGGCAACTCCCTTCCGGGCTGTGGCTGAGCCCGGCATTCAGCTTAAGGTGACAGATTGAATTGTTTGGAATTGTTTTCCCTTCTCCCACATATTTTGTGTCTCATTTCCCTCATGGCTTTTCATTGGGTTGCGGTTTTCTCCTCACTAGGCTGTGAAATCCAAAACAGGCCCCGGAGAGCATTTGAGGAACTCCCTGTGGCACACAGGAGACACCAACCATCAGGTCCGTCTGCTGTGGAAGGATCCCAGGAATGTCGGCTGGAAGGACAAGGTTTCCTACCGCTGGTATCTGCAGCACCGCCCACAAGTTGGATACATCAGGTATAATCAGGTCAGATGTTTAGTTTCCCACATTTACAAAGCAAAGCATGTAATAATTTTGTGTTTTGCACAGAGCACGGTTTTACGAGGGAACTGAGCTGGTGGCAGACTCCGGTGTGACTATTGACACGACCATGAGAGGAGGACGACTTGGCGTGTTCTGTTTCTCACAAGAAAACATAATCTGGTCAAACCTGAAATACCGCTGCAATGGTAAGAGAAAACAAGAATTATTTCACTCCACTCACTAAGGGGAGTCCAGTGGGCTCTGTTCTAACAGGCAAAGAAAACTAAACTTTCATCTGGTTTGGTTTGTTTCTACATTAAGTGGACCCAATTACTCAAAGATGTCAATTAGTAGCCTGCTGCTCATTTGGTGGTGGTAGTTTCCAAAACTGAGACCTGACCATTGACTGTACCGTATATGAGAACTGGACTGAAAGAGTGTGACATCACACATAGAAAATGACTTACTTCCAGATGCAACAAAATTAATATAGTCACCATTTTTCATGTTACGGACACCACCATTATGGAGATAGTCATTGTTAGTAAGCAGTGACTGGTCTGAGCCAATGTATCTATGGCAACCAATTTCACCAATCAGAAGTGAGCTTGTTGGAAATTCAAATTCAAATTAATTTATTTATAAAGCACCTTTCATGTCAAACAGACAGCTCAAGGTGCTTTCCATAAAAAACAAACAAGAATACAATAAAACCAAACCCCACATATGAAATAAAATCATTAAATAAGCCCCTCATAATAAAACACACAAAAACAAGCACAAGTAAAAGAGAGATGACAGAGCTTAAGAAAAGAGAACCCAGAAGGAGCCGTCCGCCCTGTCCTCCTGTTGGTCGGGGTGTCAGCATCCATGCAACACAAGCACAACTCATCCCCAGCACCCCCCGCCCAAGAGACCCCCAACCCCCAGGCCCAGAGCACCAAACTTGGGCACACCAGGCCCGGCAGCCCGGGCAGTCGGAACAAGAGATGCCAGGGGACAAGCATGGCCAGAATCTCTTGGAGCCCGAACACTGACACCCCGGCCAAGGGTGAGAAAACACTCGTAAACAGTCTAAAATGTAAAAGTAATAAAATAAGAAAGTTAAAATATGAAAACAGGTAAAATATGCAAATATTAATTAAAATAAAATAAGATAAGAGGATTTAGTGCCTAAAAAAGTCTAAAATATAAATTAGAATAAGTTAAGATATAAAAGGACTAAAAGACATTAAACAAATAAATATGTGACAAAAAAAGCATATACAATATAAGAGTAAAGATACCACATATAAAATCTAATTAAAAGCTAAGTTAAATAGATAAGGCCCCACCCACTTAATAGCGGGCTCAGTAGCATCTTTCTAACGTTTCAAATGTGAGTATATGAGACAACATACTGATTGGTCAGTTTGTAACTTGAAAAATTATTGAAAAAATATCGTGAAAAACAATTAGGACTTGAAAAAACTTTTTTCTTTTTAAAAAAGGCAGCAGAGAAAGACTGGTTATTCTGACAAATAAAATGGCTGGGTAACAGCTGTTTATTTTTCTATTGGAATCGATGCGATTTTGGCTTCTTGGAGTCAGTGGGTACTTCCCCTTTATAATGCTAGGGGGAAGGTGTCACTGTCCAGTTCCCTCTTAGATAGTCAGTGGGAATAACCAGTGGGGGGAAAATGTCAAGACAAAATATTGTAAGCTACACTAGTCCTCTGACGCAAATATATGAATGTCTTCAGCGTTGCACTTAAAACACATTGAGTCACTTCACAAACTTGACATCACTCATATTTCTTCAGATTTGCCCATAATGTGATTTATTTCTACTCGTAATGCAGGGGCTTGTATCCTTTACTTTCGTTTAATTCCATTGTGTGAACGGTCCCTCTGCATTCACACTGAAGTGAACTGCACCAAGGTTCATTTGCAAGTAAAGACACCCTTGTTAGACAGCCCAAGATTACTTGGTATGTCCACATGAGATTTCAGGTAAGTTTTCACACTTGTCAAATGAAGTGTGGTATTTGAAGAACTCTGGTGTGAACCAAACAACATAATGTGAAAGCTTTCTGACTTTAAAGCCCCATCGTGACAGTTTTTTTCTTTTCCACAGACACGATCCCGGAGGACTTTCAGGAGTTCAGAGCTCAGCATGCTGTGGACCCTATTTAAAGTCTAGACTGACCATCGGATCTCCAAAGAATCTTTCTCAGTGTGTGGGTGTTACATTTGTGTGCAAAACGTGTTTTTTATACATCAGCGTGTTGATGTGTCCAGTTTCCATACTTTCATGACCACAGTGCTTCTTCTGTATGTCCATATCATCTAAAAGGTTTTTTCTTTTTTTAAAGTCAATCTAAACAAAAAATAAATAAATGAGCATCTAATAAACCGATGATGACTCATCATAAAGAAAAACAAGATAAGAAAAATATGAAAATAGTCTGCAATGTGATCATGGATGGGTAGTAACAAAATAAATGTATTCAGAAACACTTGCTTTTGCTAAAATTGCTCTCCTACGAGAAGCTTTACTTCACAAAGTAACTTTTGAGTAGGTTTATAATGATAAACCACTACTTCTATTTAACTACAAAGACTTAAATTCTTATATCTTTATTTTTTGGCATGTGTAAGATTTATTCTAAATATTAGTCCAATTGTTTCCAAAAAATGGTGTAAACAAGGTGAATTTTTTTTCCCCCATCATAATATATAAAATTGTATTTTAATATTTCAAAAAAATTGTTTTTATAGCTTTTTTGTTGTTTGGCCTGTTGAATCTTTATTAAATTCAGACCAAATTAGACAAAATCAACCTTCAATTTTTTTAAAATAAGATTAATTACAGAAATGATTACTTTTATTTTTTGTTTTGAATAAACTCTTTTATGTGGTCAGTTATGAATTGCAGAGATTCTCAACTGAAGGTTTTAAACTACAAATCAGATCCCAACAAATTGTCTGTTTCTTTTTCATTCTTGAATAAAAACCTGGACAACTTTTGACTTCTGATTGAGTAAAAATAATTTATAGCACCACAAGTCTTATCTGTGTCAAACTTTTGGTTACTCTGTGGTTGAAATATTTTGTGTACAGATAAAAGTATTTTGGATGAAAGCAGGTAATGCTTAAGATCCAGAGCTCATTCAAAAGCTGTCAGCAAATTTAATTATTTATCTCATTGTTTTCTTTGGGACTAAGCAAAGCTATTTTTCCAAATTTTGTGTTGTTCCTGGTCATTTTTATTTAGGTCACTGCACCCCACAGATAACTGGAATTAGAGATGTTCAATCTATTTTAGTACTTTTGTTTATGTGCCCAAATACTTTAATTCGCTGTTGCCATTGCAGAAGACGTCAATGGAAGAAAAACAACTGCAAGTGTTGATTTTCTAGTTCAGGTTGCCCCAAGCTGTAAAATGTAATACTTTTATTTTCTACTTATTTTTTAATATAGATAGCTTATAATGATTTTTTTTTAAATGACATCTCACTTAAAAGAAAAAAGCTGGACCTTGTCTAAAACAGCTCAACTAACTTTGTTTAAAAGGGCAAAAACTGTTTAAATTCATAGCGACACGAGCGATTGGCTTTTAAAAGTTTTACCATTTTAATTCATGGGTAAATAAAAGTTACTTAAAAAATACCGTCATACAGCATTTCCCAAATTTGCATAAATGGTCGCAAAGGTTTTCAGTGCAAATGGAGAAACTGGAGGAGTCCCAAAAATGTGGTCTACGCCTAATATTTATTCAATCATTTCACAATAATATTGTTTTTTATTATTTAGTTTGTAAAATATAAGTTTCTGAATGCATTCAGACCCAATTTAATCAATCTTTTAAGGAAAAAAAAAACAGTTGATGCCTTTCATGACTTGTATAGCTAAAGTCCACCTGCACATCAACCATCACTGAAAGTAGTGCAAACTCTGCAGTAGCTGCAGTGTTTTGTTCTCCTGTAGTCGTTCTGGAACAAAAGCTTTTCTTTTGCTTCATTCGGAAATTCCTCTGCTGCTAAGAGCATTGTCCGCCCTGCTTAGCTGCTGCATGGGAGACTTTGGTCTCAGGTCCATTAAAAGCAAGAGGATTGGAATTTCTTCAAAGTATGTTGTTCCAAAGACCTGAAAATTATTTTCAGTATGGAGACAGGTAAGAAGAACAATCTAGGTTTGACTTATTGATTATAGATGCAGATTTAGTTTGTTACACTTTACTATTTTAATATCTTCATTTGTTACTTTATTCTGTACCTTTTACTGCATTTTTCTTCCTTAAATAATATTTAAGTTGAATCAAATCAAATCAAAAAAGTTTTCTGAAATAAATAGTTTAAAAAGCAAAGAATCTTCCAATGGAACAAAAAAATGTCTTATTCTTAATGTAAGAAAAAATATAGTCATTTAGAAACTAAAAAAAATGTTCTTAAAAATGTTTTTCTTCCTGCCAGACAGAAAATAAAATAAGACCCTTGTATTTTTTTTAAATAAATTAATAAAAAAAACAAGGGTCTTTTGATCTTAAGATTCAGATTTCTTTTTCTTTTTTTCATTTTAAGGCAAAGTACGTTTCTGGGTTTACTCAGCTCCCAATTCAATCATTTGCTGTCTTACAAAAAACAAAACATTCAATCTTAATTAAGATAAAAAAACTTCATTAAACAGATATTTTAGTGATAAAAATGTAAAAATTGACCCAAAAAAACACTGCTAAAAAATAACCTAAACTCTAACTGCAAACACTCCAATGAGAGAACTAAAGTCCTGCCTGTGTTAACATCTCTCTTGTCTGTTGATGAAACATGAGGGGAAAAAAGTGGAAATTCTGCCACAATGAAAAAGAAAAATGCTGCGATTTAACATGAAGGATCAAATGTTTACTGCTCTCTGAACAGAAAAACTACGCCCAGGCTTTCCTGCAGAGAGCTCCGACACAGGATGTCACAGTGGGATGCTGTTTTTGGAAATCTTTGATCACTCTTCCAAACACAAACATATAAAAAGACTCAAAGATAGACTTTGCACAGTTGTGTGCAGGTAACGCTTTCTAGTGTCACTCTCAACTGAGGGAATAAAATGATTAATATTTTGTTTATTTGACCTTTTTTCAAATTACGAAAAGCAACAAAATAAGTATATTCCTGCTTGAACAGGTAAGGCGTCCTAATATAATAATAATAATAATAATAATAATAATAATAATAATAATAATAATAATAATAATAATAATAAATTCTATTTCAAGCGCCTTTCAGGTCACCCAAGGTCGCTGTACAAGGTTAAAAATAAGAAAAACAGAATAAAACATCAATCAGAAATTATCAGAGTAAAGTATGAGTAAACATAAAGACATAAAGACAGGATAAAAACAGGATAGAAAAACAGACAAATGAGGTTGTGTTAACTGAATGGATTAACTGTATGATTGTTTGTAGAGATGGTGAGTCTTGAGTTTGGATTTGAACAGTGGCAGCGAGTTGGTATTGCGTAGATCTGGAGGAAGAGAATTCTATATAGAGTAGCAGAATATGGGACCTATAGGTCAATATTTAATATACGCACAAACAGAACTTAAATCCTAATAAACCCATGAAGGCTGCCACATCAACAGCTTTAAGAGCGAGAAAATGGGGGGGAAAAAGTGCACCGATGGTTCAATAATTAAATCAAAGAGGCAAAACTATTATGTTTTTTTTTCTTTCTGCTCATCTGTCATTGCCACACGTTGTCACAAAGAAAAAACAAGTTTGCGTCTATTTATTTTTGTTTTTTTGTGGGAATAAAAATTTTAAAAAGAAATTTAGATAAACTTATTATACATTTCTGTGAATCCCCCTAAATGTATTTTTATTTCACAATAAAAAAAACAAAATAAATTGTTGCAGAATAAGAAAATAATGTTAAAATGTTATATTTTTATGTAAGTTAGAAAGAGAAGTTTGCTTAACCACAGCTTACCCTAAAGTTGATTAGAACCCTCTGGGTGGAAGATGTTTAGGGGATTTAAATGAGTAAACATGGCAGCTATAATTTAAAAAAAAAGAAGAAAGAAAGAAAGAATTGAAATTTATAACCCAGAACAGTTTTCTGCCTCACTCCATTTAAATGGGTTTCAGCCCAGAGGAGGAAGCCACATTTTTGAATCCCGTCCACACATGGCTTCCTATTTGCATGACGGAGCTTTAATCTGCAGCTGCAGATGGCACAGGAAACTGTACTCTCAGATGGTGATTTCCATTTCTGTTCAATACCTGCTTTTCAGAGCTGCTTGAAGGAATCCGGTATCGTTTTGAGCCTTGTTGCAGAGTTTTTTTCAGATGTGATGATTGTCAGATGATATTTTAACTTCGGGAAACATTCTGGAGTAGTTGACTCACGTGGAGGCAGTTTTTCTCATCTTGGTGAACCGCTAATCTGAATTTATGAGAGGCTCCGCTCTTTTACAGCCGCCATGGAGCTGAGATAAAGCCAACCATTATTAGCTGCAAGAGGGGAAGTTTTTTTTTTTTTTTTTTGCTTCATTAGGTTTTTCTATATTTTACCTTACTAGAAAACAAATTACTGCTATCAAATTCAATAATTATGTTTTTAAATCCTTAACATTTCAAACTTGATATTCAGGTTTCAGTGTTCAGTCACAATTTAAATTTAAGTTAGTGTGAGTCAGACCAATGTTACCTGACGACATCACAGAGTTTAGATGATTGTGTTGTTGGTGACTTCTTATTTGGAATAATTATAAAAGTAAATAAAGTGTAAAAAAAACTTACAAAAAACTAAAAACACATTTTTTTCTGGCTTCAACACTAACCTGGACATGGGATTGTTAGAATCTGCAGGTAGCTGAGCACCTCAGGTCACAGAGTTATGGTCCAAGGCCACAGCCAGGTTCCCTATTAGCATATCTCATGCTAATATCTGCAAATCAAAACTTTTTATTATTATTATTTATTATATAATCAGAATGTTTCCGATGAGATTAAAAACCTCTTTTGCATGAGAGTCCTTGCAAAATCGGACATCCTCATCAGTGAAATATTGATTGAGCCTTAGAAATCTTCAAGGAGCTAAGATTACTGAAGACCCTGGTGAGAATGTAGCATCCTGAGGAATCCACCAATCAACGAAACATGTCCAGTCACATGACCCAGTCAACACAGACACAGCTTTCACCAACTCATACACATGCTGTCCAGTTTTGGAAACAATAAAAACATGAGCTTTGTTTTGTTTTTTGTCATCTTTTTTTCTGTTTTGTAAATCAGGCATCTTGTCTGTGATAACACTGGTCCCTGCTGGAGGCTTTGAGCTTGTAAAGTAAACCCGTTGTTGAACTCTTTTGTTTTTACATCCAGCTCAAAGGTTAAAGGTAATAAAAAAAATGACTTATGAAATCCTGAGACATGGAAAACAAACACAAACCCTTCAGGCCAAAAATACAGACAGGTTTCTTCTTTCTGTTGGTAATTTTGCTGCATTCTCAGTTTCTTCATTCCACAGAACGCCAAGCAGCAAACACCCTGCCGTTGGTGGGTGGACGGGTCAGCTGTAGGGCAGGTAGCATCTAGTGATTGCAGTTTTTGCTATTTACAGTTCTGGAGTGTTGCCCTTTGCATCTGTGTGTTGTGAATGCCAACTATGTTTTAAAAGTGAGAATGTGTCATGTGTTCTGCAAAGAGTAGACTAGAGTATTGCAAACTGTGTGTTTAGACCAAAGAGTGATGTTTTTGATAAAAAGAGTTAAAGCAATTGATCAACTGGTTTGGAGAGGGGCACTTAGTGTTTTAGCAATTGGAAAAAACTGTCATTCACAGAAGTGCCAAACATTTGAAATTTGATCATGGAGGAGGAATTAATGAGTGCGGTTTGTGTCCGGCTTGAATTATATGACACCAAGTCTTTCATATATTGGAATAGAGCTGTGAAAGAAAAAGATCCTGATCCTCTTGTTTGCGGCATTTGTGTGTTGCCAGTAAGGAGTTAGTACTCACACCTTACTAACGACTACAATATGGCGCAAGAGAACCGTACGACAGCATCACCTGTACAACAAAAGTGCATGCAACTTACATTGGCCTTACAGACACTTCAGAAAACACCACACTCACAACAATTGTCCGTTTGATTTTCATGACGTCCCTTAAGGTGGCTGCACGGGCCTACAGGGAACTGCAATGCACACACCTGTGCTCCTTTTAAGCCATAGCTGCTCCTGTCTACAACCTTCCATTGGCCTGGACAACCTAAAAGCCCACAGCACCTATACAGGTCAACCCTCTACACAGGTGCATGTGACCAAAGCCCCCCTTCATATAACATACATTGAAGAATTCACTCACACAAACATTAACATAAAATCCCCAGAAAATGTACCAAAAGTCTTCAGAAAAGCACACATGATGGCCACACTTTACGGGTGTGGTTAATCTGCAGACCACATCAGCTCAGGTGTCTGGTGATGTTTGCTTGCCCATTTCCTTATGGAAAGGTGCCATAGATTAGCGGGGACTCTGTCTAGCTGGGGATCTAATGTGTGCGTGAGGTAAAAGGGGTTAAGTGACCACGTTAAGCATATGAGTGAGTACGGCGGCGTTTATGTGGTGGAGGTGAATGATGTTAGAGGGTGGGCTACTTCTCTGTCTCTCCCTGTCAGGTGTGACGGACTCTGCTCCATCACACCTGACAACAGTGGAGCTGCCGCTCTGTCCAGCTGTTGATGTAGGATGAACGCACAGATATTTGTCATCAAACACTGGTTTTCTTTGACAGCAAAAGTGGAAACCATCAACTCGGCTTCAGAACCATTTTGCTCTGGTGTCCTCAGAGCTCTCTGGGGTTTTACGGGTGACATGCGGCCGTGGGGCGAGTGGGTGAAAAGTAGGTGATTATTCACTCCAGTGTCACCAGTGGAGTAAAGCATTTAACCTTAAAGGTTACATTTGCGTCTGGCTCTAACAGGGCAGATTTTGGCGATCCAGCTGATTGACTACATTCTGCGAGGGGTGGCTCAGGTCATGTTTGTCAACAACAGTCTCAGCGGGCTCCTTATTGTGGGCGGACTCTTCCTGCAGAACCCATGGTGTGCTCTGAACGGTCTGCTGGGTACTGCTATCTCCACAGTGTCAGCCATCGCGCTGAGGCAAAACAGGTTCGATACTTTCCTCTGGGATCTTTTTTCTCTTCCTAGTCTTTTTTCCCCCCCGCTCATGTCAGCTAAATGTTTTGTGTTCATCTCAGGGATGCTGTGTCAGCAGGATTACACGGCTACAATGGATCTTTGGTTGGAATCTTGATGGCTGTGTTCTCTGCCAAAGGAGACTGGTATCTGTGGCTCTTTATTCCAAACGTCTTATTATCCATGTTGTGGTGAGTCAAATCGAGAGAAAAAAAAACAGTAGAGCAGCCTTTACTGATGGCGCCTGACGAGGAGGATGAGGCGAATTATTCATTAAATTTGGCTTTAATTCCACCCCGAGATTAACAAGACCAAATTAGGTGTCGTTCACATTTGCATCCAATTGAAACTTCATTTCCTGCTTCTCTTCACAGCCCTGTAGTCTCCAGTGCTTTGTCTGCAATAACCAGCAAATGGGACGTCCCAATTTTCACCCTGCCTTTTAACATCCTGATATGTCTGCACAGCTCAACCATGGGAGCTGCTCACCCATTCTTCCCGCAGGTATGCTGTCAGTTTCAGGTCTGACATGATGCATTTATGAGAGACAAGTGAGACTGAAACCTGCTCTTTCTGCTCTCTCAGGTGGATTTTCAGCCAAAGACAAGTCTGCATGTGAATGAGTCTGAAAGCCTAAATTTGTCCCAGGTACATGTTTTGAAGCCAAGAAGGAAATGATGATGATAATAAAAACTCTTTACTTTAAACCCATCTTCGGAACCTGCTGAATCCTTTTCGTAGTCATGAAGTTGCTGGAGTCTGTCCCAGCTACTGTTTGGGGAAGGCGTGGTATTTGTTTTTGGTAAATGCCGTATACCTACAGTATATAGCGCTTTAATACCTTCCTTTAAGGCCCAAAGCGCTTTACAGTCACGGTCCTGTTCACCCATGCACACACACTAGGGCAAACTTATATCCATCAGGAGCAAAATGGGGTTCAGTGTCTTGCCCAAGGACACTTCGACACACGGGAAGGATAAGCAGGAACCAAACCTACGATCTTCTAATTAGAAGCCGACTGCTCTGCTACTATACCACGGCAACTCCAATCTACTGTTTACTAGCGCTTTTTTTCCACCTACTGTTGGAAGAGGTTTGGTGTGAAATGTCGAAACGATGCATCTTCACCTGTGTGAATCTTGCTCCAGGCTTTTTTTTTCACAGCTCTATTCCAATATTTGACAGACTTGGTGTTTTATAAATCTGTCGGGGCAGAAATCATGATTATAAATTTCTCCTCCATAATCACTTTTACAACAGTTGGCATATTCGTGAATTATAAGGGACATCATCCATGTTGACTGATTTTCCAGGTTTGACACCAAAAAAGAGAATCACTTGTGATTAACTTTCAGGCATATTATAATATTTCACATTCAAAAAAAGCCAAACAATTTAATAAACCTGTATTGTAGACAGGATACTTTTCTCTTTTCCTGAGATGAAAATGTGAAGTTGGATCCATACAGGAACTGAATGGAGGCTTTCCATGTGCAGGTATTTTTGTCGGTGCCAGTCGGTGTCGGTCAAGTGTTTGGTTGTGACAATCCATGGACAGGAGGTGTCATCCTGCTGGCCCTGCTGCTCTGCTCACCAACTATCTGTTTTCATGCCATCCTGGGCTCTATTGCTGGCCTGTGCACAGGTAAGGGACGGTTATAACTGCTGTCTGTGGGGCACTCCTTCAAATGAAACATA
This sequence comes from Oryzias latipes, assembly GCF_053564925.1. Taxonomy (NCBI): domain Eukaryota; kingdom Metazoa; phylum Chordata; class Actinopteri; order Beloniformes; family Adrianichthyidae; genus Oryzias; species Oryzias latipes. Next base: position 24,429,010 of record NC_136248.1, on the reverse strand, counting down.
ATTTGAAATAGTATTCTGAACTTTTTTTTTTTTTGGTCTTGTTGTGCAGGACTGGCTCTGGCTGCCCCTCCCGCTGATGTTTACTCAGGGCTTTGGGGATATAACAGCGTCTTATCCTGCATTGCCATTGGAGGGGTGTTCTATGCTTTAACTTGGCAAACCCACATACTGGCTCTCACATGCGGTGAGTCTGAAAGCATCCATCATCAAACAGATACCGGCAAAACTAACTCCAACTCTACTTATTCCAGCATTTTTCTGTGCATACGTGTCTTCGGCAACCTCAAAACTCATGTCTGTGGTAAGTAACTTTCCTCCGGAGTCAAACTGTGAAAATCCTCCGCAGGTGTCTGACATATGAAGTGTCACGCTCCCCTCTCCTGTGGCATCTCCTCTCAGCTTTCATTACCAGCCTGCACGTGGCCTTTCTGCCTGTCGACTCTCATCTTCCTCCTCCTCTCCTCCGAGAACCCAGCCCTGTGCAGGCTTCCTCTGGCTGCGGTTTCCTACCCCGAGGAAAACCGACGCTACCTGAGACAATTAAAGGCGTGGGGGAGGGCTCAGAGCAGCATCCAAGAAGCAATGGAGGGAATGAAAGTGGAGAGTCACCAAATATGAATCTGCATGATAATGATATGTCCTTTAAGAACTCTTATGTAACTAGATTGGTTATGTAAAATGCTAGTTTAGATGGGTTATTTTTAATAGGTTCCCCTGCAGTGTTGCTCATGGTTCTGCAGAGGGCAGCACATTACAAAGAAAAACTCTTTAGTGCCTTACAAGGGGGAGGGGAAACCATTTCTTAAGGCATTTTATGAATTTTTATGGTAGCAAATGTGTTATTAGATAATGCTTACAGGCCCAGTGTTAAAGGGAAGCCAGTTATTGCTTTCAGAAAGCACAGTTCAAACTCTGCAGGGTTTAATCAGTGCAGATTTCACATCCCAGCCTCATCTTTATTCCTTTTCCTGCTTCCACCACTTTCTGTGAACCCTCTGTTCTTCATCAGTCTTCCATCTTCCTCCATCTCCTCCTATGAGTATAACCTCTTACTTTCCAGGCAGATTCTGATCTAGTTGAGAGGAAAATGTCAGACGACAGTGCGGCTCCATCTGAGTCTGAGTTTATATTTTCAGAAGTATCTCTGTGTCTCGTTCGCCACCTGCCTGTTTGCTTGTTTATCTGATGCGCCGGTGCATAAGGCTCGAGTCTAGCCAGTGGGAAACACAGGAGCCAGTCACACTCCCAGACATGTGTGGGAGCAGCAGCACACCAGGGGGAGAAGGTGCGAGACGAGTGAAGGGAACAGAGCTGAGAAAATGTGATTACTTTGATTGGTCATAGATAATGCACTGCTATTAGATGACCCCTTTCTTGTGTAATGTGCTTAAATTGAACACTTTCCCTCTGCCTTAACTTTACAGTTATAATAGAAGAAAACTTCCTGCAATGTAATCTCTGGGGTACAGCAGTGAGGTGGCCTTTAAAACAATGTCAACTCATCATGCGCCCTTTGAAGGCTAGTAGAGGTGTTAGTGATGGGGTGCTGTGAGAAGAGGATGGTGTCACCTCACATGGGCCTGAGCCGCTTTCTCCCAGCAGTGTGAATCACTTTCCTGAGTCCCCTGCAGACAGCACTCGCTGTTCCCACAACAACAGGAAAAGAAAAGTAGCAGGAAGGATGAGACCTCTTAGCGGTTGTCAGCTACATGCAGTTCAAAAAGCAGCACAGGCTGGTTTCTCCAGGCTGTCTATCTGTCGGCTAAGAATAGCACGCTTCATTTTAAAATGTAGGCCAGGTTAAGTCAAAGATGAAGCTGAACAGAGAAAAAAATTAATCTAACTGGGCAAACTCATAATCATACTGAATATATTTGAGCTGTGATGAATTATGTATTTACTGAAATAACTGCTGTAATCGTTTCTATTTTTTGTGAGATTTTAAGCAGTTTTAAATAAAAGTGAAAATGTACACCAGATGGGCTCTTTATTAGGCACACCTGTCCAATCTGCTCGTAAACACAGATTTCTAATCGGTCAATTACATGGCAGCAAATCAATGCATTTTGGCATGTAGAAATGGTCAATCTACTGCAGTTTACACTGAGCATCAGAATGTGGAAGAAAGGTGATTAAAGTGACTTTGAAGGTGGCATGGTTGTTGGTGCCAGACGCGCTGGTCTGAGTATTTCAGAAACTGCTGATTTACTGGGATTTTCACCCTCAACTATCTCTAGGGTTTACAGAGAATAGTCTGAAAAAGAAAAAATATCCAGTGAGCGGCAGTTTTGTGAGCGTAAATGCTTTAGTGATGCCAGAGGTCAGAGGAGAATGGGTAGACTGGTTTCAGCTGATAGAAAGAACAGGAAATCAAATTACTGCTGGTTACAACTGAGGTCTGCAGAAGAGCATCTCTGAACACACAACATATCCAACCTTGAGGCAGATGGCCTACAGCAGCAGAAGACCACAACGGGTGAAACTCCTGTGAGAGAAAAACTGAAGAAGAAAGAAGAAACTGAGGCTACAATTCACAGGTTCACCATAATTAAACAATAGAAGATTGGAAAAATGTTTCCTGGTCTGATGAGTCTCTATTTCTGCTGCCACATTTGGATGTTAGGGTCAGAATTTGGCGTCAACAACAAGAAAGCATGAATCCCTCCTGCCTTGTCTTAACAGTTCAGGTTGGTGGTGGTGGTGTCATGGTGTGGGGGATATTTTCTTGGCACACTTTGGGGCCCCTAGTACCTACTGAGCATAGTTACAATGCCACAGCCTACCTGAGTGTTATTGCAGACCATGTCCATCCCTTTATGACCACAGTGTACACACCTTCTGATGGCTACTTCCAGGAGGATAAGGCACTATGCCATAAAGCTGGAATCATCTCAGATTGGTTTCTTAAACATAACAAGTTCACTAGACTCAAACGGCCTCCACAGTCACTAGATCTCAATCCAACAGATCACCTTTGGGATGTGGTGGAACGGGAGATCATGGATGTGCAGCCGACAAATCTGCAGCAACTGCGTGATGAAATCATGTCAATATGGACCAAACTTTCAGAGGAATGTTTCCAGTACCTTGTTGAATTTATGCCACCAATTATTAAGGCAGTTTTGGAGGCAGAAAGGGGTCTGACAAACTACTACCAAAGTGTACCTAATAAAGTGTCCATACAACATACATACAACCAGTTTGCGTAACAAAAGTAGATTTTTTTCCCCTTCGCCCTTAACTAAATTTATCAAAAGCTAATTACTTTTGCTTAAATTGACTTAAACTGTTGCTTATTCATTTACAATTTTACAATTCTAATTACATTTGCTTATATTGCTCATCATTTAGATTATTCCAATTTTTTCCAAGACTATAACCACTTAATTTGGTAATATTTTGTGTTCTTCTGAACCGAAACATTATTGAATCTATCATTTTAAAATGAACTTATTAGTGTGATGTTAACAACTTAATAAATTGTTCTTACTGCTCTTTTTTGTAATATACACAGGTTGTTATGTTATGTTATGTAGTGAGGTATTGAAGATTTCTAAACAGTGGATCAAGTATAGCATCGTGAGCGATTCTTAAAATCTATAAAACCTTTGGCACTTTTATGGTTTAATGTGCTTTGCTTTGACAATGCTTGAAAACTCATGATGATTTGATTTAAATGATAAATAAATTGATTTAAAACATTTTGTTTGCTGTCACCCCAGGGATTTGATCAAGCTTAAGGTCACTCTTTCTATCTTTTCCTTAAATTGAAAGTAACCTCCTCCTATATTTTCTTCTGGAGGAGTGTCACCAGACTGTTCTTTCATTCCATGTGATATTTATATAATTCAGTGTCTTTTTAGATACACACAGAGTAAATTTTTTCATGGCTTAAAACCAAAATTGTATGGATTTTAGGAATAATCTTTGACTCAAGTGAACATTTATCAATGTTCTGGGATGGAGTCACTTCTGAATGTGTCAGAACAGTGAAACATCACGAGAACACCAGGCTGCTGTCAGTCTGATTGATATCTAACAGCAACTGTGCTACATGATGCTTTAATTAGCATCCTTTTCCCTGAGACTCACACGCCATTTTGTGTTTCTGCGAGAAAATACGAGATTGTGTGAAAAACAGGCCAAACACGTACAGTCAAACTGTTCCCGTGGGCGAGGAGAATGAATGTCGCCGCTTCTGATTCACTGCATCCTGCTAAAGCTGTGAATAGTATCTGAGAGCTGCCGCCTGATGCACAAATGCTCCTGGCTCAGACTCTTCCAAACCAAATTTGTCTTCCGTTTCCTGTATGACAGCAGGAGGATCCCCAGGAACCTCCATCCCTCATTGGAGGAATCTTCACCGGGGAGGAAGCACTTCCATGTATGTCCGCTCCCTATGACACAGTTTTCCTTGGCTGCAGTGAAGTCTGTGTCATAATCCTGCATGTGCAGTTGCACCAAACCCAATTGGAGGAAGAAATAGAGTTGGAGCAGTTGACTTGCTGCAATTTATCAACTTATGCTTATGTAGTGAAAATTATAAACATGTGACTGTAAAACATTGAGATCAGTTTATTTATTTAATCCCAACATGTTTTTTCCTTTCAAATGACAGTAGGAGATTCACATTTAGTCCTTTTGTTAAAGGGTTTATACCATGCAAAACCACCTTTTTTTTTTTTTAGCTTTTAAGTGTATTCTATAGTTAATTCCTCATGAAAAATTTCAAAGCGGTATTTTGCTCTATTCAACATTTCAAAGCATTTCTCTAAAAACCTGCGTTCTATGCACCAGCCCCTCCTAACCCACAAAAACGAGCGGGTTCTCACATTGTGATGTAGACCGATGAGAACAGCCCCTTCCACCACCCCCCAGACTAACACACCCACTTTCTCCGCTGAGCTAGTCATGATCAGCTAAAACGCTTTCATTTTAAATGCATAATATGCACATCCATCTTTGCAAAAGTTTGTTTTCGCGGACGGGACGCAGACAGGGCTCTCCTTGTGGGTGCCGCCTATTCATGACGTCAACCTAGAGTCTGCCTCAGAGATCGAGTCGTCTTCCTTTCGGGTAGGAAAATAGCTCGCGAAAATAACAAATTCAAAAATTGTTCTTTAGTGTGCCAAAGGTAACATAATCATATGGATACACTTTACTCTAAAAGTCTTAAGAGAAGCATGATATAGACCTTTGAAGAATAACAATTCTTTTTTTTACATAAAGCCATTTTCATGCTCAAACACTTTTAAAAACACAAAAATTATACAAATACCTAAAATTAAATATAAACATTACCGAAAACAAGACTTATGTTACATTTTATTGTGGTTGTATTTAAATCAAAGAGTACTGTTGAGGTTACTTTTGACCTTGTCCAGTGTGACAGTCTGACACAAACTATGTTTTTCACCAACAGTTGTCAAATTCAACACACAACTTACAAAAAGGGACTTCTCAAAATACAACCACTGATCTGACCTCTGACCTTTTGGCTGACACAAACATTTAGCATTCATCCCTACCTGGACAGGACTGATGATACCCCGCTGGTATCAGAGGAAAATATCACAACAGCCACAGAATGAATGTGTGACTGACAAAGTTACAATAAATAATGTTACTGAAAATCAAACATTAAAAATCAGACAATGCTATTGAAGCTTTACTAAAACAGAATAGTACAATGTAAACAAAGCTGTACCTACAAGACAATAAGGTCAAACACATCAGTCAGTTCACAACACGGCTTTACCCAGACCTGTTTCATTGTCTTTTTATATTAATTTAAAGCAACGACTGATTGTCTGTAATTTTTTAAGAATCCTTTTAATTTTTAACAATTTAAGTCATTTCAGTGAACATTGAGAGGGTTCTCTTTCATAATAGATGAGAACCAACGGTTTCGTTTGTGTGTATTCCCGTTTTTTGACCAAAAATCAACACAACAAGCGCTTTTGACTTTGTAGCAAAGGTTGATTGCTATATCATAATCAAACTGCGTTGTAATTTGTTTAACCCAAATTCGAGGTTAAAAAGAAACCAACTTTTTTCTGGGTAATTTTAACTAATGAAAATGTTTTAAAAATTTAACAAAAAAAATCATAAACTGGATTAAATGAAACCACTATAATCACAAAGGTTTTTCCAAAATATAACCCAAAAATATATCCCAACAGAAATGCCCAAGAATTGGGTAAAAGAAATAACTCAAGAGTGTTGAATAATCCTCAGGAGGGTAGTTTTAAGATTATTTTTTCTTATCTTATCACAAAAACATGTTAAAAACACACACACACAAAAAAAACATTTTCATTGGAGTGGGTCTTAAAGCCTTTATACCCCTATCAGAATATTGTGATTCATCGATGATTAAAAACAACTAAGAGGCAGTGGGGGCAAAGAAATGCAAGACAATTTATTGCTATTTGAAGCTTTGATTTGAAGTTATTAAAAAAATTAAAAAACTGAGCAATTTTTAAACCTAAGTAATCACTCAACTCACTGGAGCAAATTAGGATTTTATACATACCTGAAGTGACATTTATGTGGAAGCAAGAACTTTCCTCCCCTGTTGTTTTTACCGACAGCCTTAATAACAGGTTTTAGAATTCTCCACATGAATGTGGTGTACCTTTTTTCTATTCCTGGACGAATGTTTTCAACTGAAACTAAATATGAGCCAAAACAAAATGATTAGCTTTAAAAGGTACATGGCTGAATAATCAGCATTTACTTTATAATCCAGAGAGCTTTACAGTGCGTTAGCATTTATCAAACAGGAGGATATTTTAGTCCATGCTCTGTTGCATAACTCAAAGCTGCCTTTGCCTCCCACAGATGTTTGCTGTCAAGTGGCCGGTGCACACAGGTTTGCTTTCATTGTCCCAGCACACAGAAAAAGCAGCAGACCTGTGTGGGGGTGGCTGCCTCCTGACAAAGCTCATTAAAAGCCGCAGAAAATAGAAAGTTGGTCACTGGAACGCCTCAGTGCTGCACTTTGTCATGTTTTTCTTTTGGGTTATGATAAAGTTCACACTCCTTATGTAAAATATGAGCAAATAAGGGCTTTTATGGTTACAACACAATGAAACAGAAATTTACCATCACTTTGGAACATTTGTTCTTTTTTTTTAAAAGGGAGCTAAATAAACTATGTTTAACAAAAACCAGAATGTGCTGCAGGCTCCTTCTGCAGAACAAAGGAGTTATATCACTGAATGAGTGATACACACAAAATTACAAAAAGCCCACTTTGGGCAGCCTAGGCATTTTTACAGACCCACTTCAATTGTGTTTTGGGTGTTTTTAACATGTTCTTGCGTCATTTTTCTTATTATAAAAGACAAATATTAAGGAAATCTAAGCTTAAAATTGGATTTCTGAGTATTTCTTTATTCAAATTATTGTGAATAAGGAGCAGATGAAAAAATGCCATTGGAATAAGAGCTTTTTTGTTATGTAGAAAATACACTGGGCAGGCTCCATTCTTATGCATCCACTTGTAGACAAATAGATCCATGTTGGTCTTCATTTTCCTCGTTGAAAACTTTACAGCTTTATAGCTCGAATATTGCTCACCCTTTTTGCTGCACCACTAATCTTAGGTTGGGGTTGTGAGGGGCTGTAAGCTAGTGGGTGAGAGTGTAAACAGAGAGCTCTCAGTAACTGGTTGGGCGGAGGGGGCAAGATTGCTTCACGCCAAAGGAGAAATTGAGAGGCGAATTTCTAATAAACTACTGCAGCTCTGTAGAAACTCTGTCCAGGAAAATGACACAGGTTTTATATTTTGGCAAAAAACAGAATAATCATAATTAAAAGACCACCGGGAACACTTTTACAATGGATCAAAAGATGATTGGCAGCTGCCTTTGAAAAGTTATAGGCAGCTGTCAATCTCTTCAGGAGTGGAGGACCCAGCAAAGTCACCTGAGATCAAGCTGGAAAACAACACAAACTGGCGAGCCAAGCTCCAGCACAAACCCCACCGCAAGGTAGGTGTAAAAGCCGGTGGCAGAACACTTTAAAGAAAAAAAAAGTGTGATTTGAAGACTGTCAAGAAACAGCCTCTTCTCTATAAACACAACACATTACTTTTTAGCTTTGACAGTTTGTGTCTGAACAAATCACAAACCAGTGCCGTTTGGCAAGACTGGTACATTTCATAAAGATAAATAATAAATTAGCACAATCACTGTTTAGTTTAGTGGTGGACAGCTCCGACTCCAGTAAATTTTTAGTTTAGATCGGGGGGCTGTTGTTTATTTTGGGGGGAGCACAGTTATCACATCTTTTTTTTAATGTTTTTATACATGTTTATTTAATCTTTCACAACAGAAACTCAAATATTAAATGTTAATAAAGATCAACAAAATTAGAATCAGCAAAACCTAAAAATTGTACTGAACTGTCCATCTACATGGGTAACATTTTCCAGCTACACTTTTTACTGAACGTTCCCGTCTGTTTTGGTGCCATAGAAAAACTCTGTTACTTTCCAGATAAAGACTGCACTGGATCATTTTTTGGTCACACTTGACCTGACGAGGGAATCTAAGTGCCGTTTGTGTTGCCATGCAGCGCAGGAGACCCCAAAAAAGCAGAGTGGAGAGGCGGAGCTCATATGCTTGTCGCCGCTGTGCTTGGCTGCTCTTGCCTGGCTGCTCTTGCCTGGCTGCTCTTGCCTGGCTGATGCAGAAGTAGTTTCATTACTGCTTCGGCATCCTGCGCCCTCTTTTTTAGCTACGTTCTAATGCTCATTTCTACCTATTTTAGTGTACAATGCCAAATGCAAAACTCAAACGATATGGTAGCACCTGTCTTGGGGGTTCTGGATTTGTGGATGGGCAGGTCTGGTGGTGATGTGGTCATGATCAGGGCTTTTTTATTTTGGTTGCAAATGTCATGAAAACTGTTTAACAAAGATGCAATACAAATAAGAGGATAGGTGCAATAAGCATGCAGGGAAATTATGTAAATTTGACTGTATTTAAAAAAAACTGATTAGTTGATGCAAAGACCTTTAAAAAATGGACCAAAATGTGTCAAAAACTGAAAAAAATTAACATGTTTCCAGGCTGCATTTTCGATGTGTTAACTAATTACACTGTTATATAACTGTCTGAAGCACTAATGAACTGCCATGCCAGTTTGTGTTTTACCTGATCATGGGCTGCAGCTCGCTAAGAGTCTGCCTGGTTTTGCCAGAAAGAGATCTTTTTTTCCCTTTTTTTAAGCAGATCTCAGTCTGTTCCGTCTGTCTGAAGCAGAGTACTCGGTGTACCGTGTCGTGACTGTCTGTTCGGAGCTGCCTTCAAGAACTCCGGAAGCAAGTCTCCAGATGGAGCGGGAGGCTGCAACATCCGAGCCATCATCACATGCGCACCAATGGCTCTGCAGCGAGCGCTGCTGAGCTCACCGGCATCCCCTGCCGCGTGTGAGGAAAGGGGCGGTCTGGGAAAGCTCCGTCCCGCTGCGTGGGCGGGTGAGGAGACTGTGAACGAGCCGCGGCGGCGGTATTTAAAGGAGAGCCGAGAGGAGCTCCGGCAGACTCAAACTCGACTGAGCAGAGCGATTTCAGCACCACAGCCAGTGGACAGCGACACTTTGTCTTTGACTCAACATGGTTCTGATCTGGACCCAGTTCGGTGTGAAGCAGAAAAACGGCAATGTCAAGTGCAAAGTTCGGGTTATGCACAGAGGAGACAGCTCCAGCTCCTCATCCTCAGCTGTAAGTACTTTATTTTATTTGTTTTATTTACATTTCATGGAAAATTCACCCAAAAATCAAACACAAACTGTCAGAGTTGAGTTGTTTTGGATTCATTCCCATTCAGAGAGCTGCTGCAGGGAAGCTCAGTCTCCAAGAGACTTCACTGGGCTCCTCCCTTTTAGTTAAGCATCAGCCTATGAGATTCCTGTTCCCCAGCAGCATAGACTCTGCAGGGAAGGGGATTTCCCCCCACTTTTATTTTCACTGATTGGAATTTAAATGCACTTTCAGTTTTACACATTCATTTTTACATGACAACGCCACATCTTCATATGATGTATTTATGAGGAAAAACTTGTACTAAAAGAAGGATCTTGCTCTCACAGGAAAGTACCAAGTCTGAGCAGGAAGTGCCTTGCCTGTCCATCAAACCTCAAGGCAAAGATTTCTACAAAATCCTAGGCATCACCCACGAATCCAATGAGGACGAGATCAAGAAGGCCTACAGGAAGCTGGCTCTCAAGTTCCACCCAGACAAGAACAGCGACCCAGACGCGGAGGACAAGTTTAAGGAGATTGCAGAAGCTTACGAGGTTCTGACGGACCCCCAAAAGAGAAGCGTCTATGACCAGTTTGGAGAAGAAGGTGAGATTAAGAAAAAAAAAGGCAGTCATTTCATGAATGTCACTTTTAATAGATTAGATAACCAGGGCCATCTGGCTCATAGCTGTGGTGTAGGAGGGTACATTGAGTGTTCCTGACATTTTAGTGGCTAAAAATTGATGCACAATGACTACAATTCTACCACATTAGCATGGCAAGCTTGATAGCTGTGAAGCTTATGAATAATTCAGTGAGAAATTCTTTTGTTTGTTTGGAACTCTTAAGTTTGGTGGAAGGAATTTGTACAATCATGCAGAAAAAGCTAAATTTATTCCATTTTCTGTGTTTCAGGCCTGAAAAATGGAGTTTCAACAGGCCAGGGAGGTTTCCGAAACAACTTCCCCACCGACCCCCACGCCACCTTCTCCTCCTTCTTCCATGGGTCCGACCACTTTGACATCTTCTTTGGTAGCGACCCCGAAAGCGACGACGACCTCTTCAACCCCTTCAGACGCTTCACCTTCACCAACTTAGGCGGGTTTGCCGGCTACGAGGCGGGTCAGCGGAAAGGCCAGCAGTGGCTGCCAGGCCAAGCGGCGGTGCACGACCTGCTGGTGACCCTGGAGGACGTGATGCATGGCTGCACCAAGCACGTGAAGGTCACCCGCAGCCGCCTCAACCCAGATGGTCGAAGTCTTAGGAGTGAGGAAAAGGTTCTGAATGTGGTGGTGAAGAAAGGCTGGAAAGCAGGAACAAAGATCACCTTCCCCAGGGAGGGAGATGAAACGCCCGGTAGCGGCCCTGCAGACATCACCTTCATCCTCAGGGATGAGGAGCACCCAACCTACAGGAGAGACGGCTCCAACATCGTCTACACCGCCCAGATCACCCTCAAAGAGGTGAGTTCCATCAACATTTGTTTCACATTAACAGGTCACACAATCTTAGTCACTTTGAATTCTTCGGGCATCATTTGTAAATCTGGTCTGGGGACAGAACACCATGTCCTTATATGGGCATTTGAGGCTGCAGCTCGAAAAAAGCTGCCAGACCCCCACAAACCGAACGGCAGCAGTCTGCCAACCACACTCCTGCCTCACCAGCCCCTGCAGAGCTCAGAGCAACAGCTAAATTTAGCCTGTGTTCTGACTGCGCCCACGGATCGCTCTTCACCCACTGTGCAGCCACTATGCCTGCTGCAGAGACTGCTGCTTTGATGCCGTCTCAGCCACTCAGCTTCTGCGACCCACGCGCAGATTCACAGGGTAACAGTCAGAGCAACTCACATTTCAAACAGCTCCTGCTTTGGCTGCCTTCAGTCACTGAAACACTTCACACCCACACAGTTAGAAAATAGAGCAGCGATTATAACATCTGTGACTCTGTTGTATAACAGAAGTTCTTAGAACACCGTGTCTATCGGTTGTGCAACTGCACAGTCCCATTTGGACTCTTTGATGCTCAAAAATCTGGGGGCTCAGGTACCAGGTCTGCAGGGCTAACCTCCTCTACCCTCCTTGTGTCTGCAGGCTCTCTGCGGCTGCACAGTCAACGTCCCAACGCTGGACAGCCGGATGATGCCTCTGCCGTGCAGCGACGTGATCAAACCCGGCGCCGTCCGGCGGCTGAGGGGCGAGGGTCTGCCCCTCCCCAAGAGCCCGTCTCAGAGAGGCGACTTGATGGTGGAGTTCCAAGTGCTCTTCCCTGATAGGATCCCACCTCAGTCCCGGGAGATCATCAAGCACAGCCTGGGCCAGTGCTAGCCCAACCGCCAGTCGCCACACACTCTGTGTCTTTCTTTCACAACCACAGCCTTTGTCCAAGGTGCTACTTCAACAACCAATCACAACCTCCGATTGTGTTTAGAGGCAGCAGAGCCGTGATGAGTTCTCGCTCAGGCTTGGACTATGTGAGGAGTTGACTTTCTGCAGGCGTTTGGCACAATGTACAACTGGGCTGCCACATGAGCAGGGAGTGCACAACTGATAAATGGGCTATTAGTTCTATTTAGCTCCATGGCCTTCACCTGAAGTGTGCTGTTACACCTTCAGCAGGTATCAGTGTGCTGTTTGAGTCTGTATAGACTTCCTTAAACCTGAAATGGTAGAAAAATGTGAAAATATATCACTCAAATCCTTTTTTTCTTTCTTAGCACTCTTATAGTTATATGGTGCTCATATGACTGATCTTTTTGCATTGATTTATTACAATAGCAACTTGTTCTTGTGTACAAAGATCTACTTTGTGTACAAAATGAAAAAATATTGTCTCTAAAAGAGATTCAATGTCAAATGTTCTATTGAATTAAATAAAACAGTTTGTAAATATTTCTGCATTGATATAGCTGCTGATGTATTATTACTTGAGGATTTTAGAGCATGAAAAAATAAAGAATATTCAAAAATAACCTTGCATTTTCATATTTTCTTTAGAAGCATATTTTATGTTGAAGTTTATGACAAGGGGGTCTGCAACCTTCAACACTTAAAGAGCCATTCGGGCTGATTTCTCACTGACAACAACCAAGGAGAAGCCACAAAGTTGACTTGATTTAGGTTACTGTTACTATTGTAATGAATATAAATAAGCTATAGTTCGTTTTTTTATTTAACATAAGTAGCATCATCGTAAAGAGAAAATAGCTTTTTTTCCAAAATATGAAATAGTTTAAAACTTTTGACAGTGTTCACATGACTTCCTTTCAAAATAAAAGACACACTATCACATAGAATCCTCTCAGTGAAGCAAGCGTTGTAGTGTTGTGTCAGCAATGATTCAAAAACCTGTTTATTTTACTGTTTGTGGTGCATCTCAGCCAGAAATTTGTTACATTCAGCCAACTAAGATTAAATCAGAGCTAATTAAGTCACCTTTTTTTCAACCACAAGGCGCACTTACACTCTTAAAACTTGTTCAAAACTGAAACTTACCTTATAATTGAAATAATAATGCTGGTTGTGCTCAATGACCGACTAATGTACTGTGGTACACAGCGAACCACAATTTGCCGATGTTGATGAGCACTGCAGTCTGAAGGAATTAAAGCATGAACTTTATTTTTCTGCATCAGACAGGTGGAGCAAGAGACAGGCTGAGATGTTCTCTGAAGGTGCAGAACAGAAACTTAGCAGAGATGTTTGATTTTTGATTCAAAAATGAAGTCTAGACTTATTTTTACGCCAAAACTGAGGACAACTAATGAAAGTGGGATGCTATGACCAGAAAAGCTGCTTATGGAGGATGAGCTGATCTGGTGAGGAGCGCCAACCAGGGGATGCATCTAGAAGATGAATAGGACTAGACCGATGACTGATCCTTGGGGAACACCACAGGTAGAGGCCAGTTCTGTTCTTTCAAAGAAATTTGACTTTATCCAGAAGAGTCAACAGTTTGCCAGATCCTTGGAGTTATTCATAAGTAGCCAATAAGACTACATGGATTTTTTTCAAGACACTGTTGTCGAAAAATCCAATTAAAGAAGGATTAGGACACAATTCTGTGGTTTTCATATAAATAGCTGCACCAGACAAAAGCTCTTGACACATTCTTGCATAAGAAAGATGTGCGATGCAGTAAATGTACATCAGTACAAAGTGTTCCCCCAACCTCTCCATCAAGCATACAAAGCCGGAGACTCTGACACGCTGCAGCTTCGCTCACAAATGCCAATTTAACTGTTACAGTGAGGGCTGACAGACAAAGTAATGTGCACTGTCTTTAGGCACTTTCAGGGTTTTTTTTCAAAGCTTTATTGGAAAAAAATTGGACATTGTGTCCTCCAAACCACAAACAAGGGAAAACATCCAAGCTGTTATCAGAAACCAGTCCAAAAACAAGAGTCTGCACTGGCTGTCTCAGTGTCTTTGGCACATATTATTAACACTTCTGTCACACAGCATTCATTAATACAACTAGGATTTTAAAGCATGATTCAAGACCCTTTAAAGAAGGAGTTTACTGATTTTTCTGATCATTTTTTATTTATTTATGACTGCACCTGTTCACTTTTCAATGGTAATGGTGAAGTGTCAAATTGTGATGCACTTCCAAATCAAATGCTTACAAAATAAAATCTGAATTATATCAGACTAACATTACAGCAAATAGTAAAAACTACAGGTTTTTTTTCACACATTTGTCTATGACATTCCTTGTTTTTTATTATTTTCAGTGAATAACTATACTTGCAGAACCACAGTCAGGAAAGCCATGCATACTGCGTGTGCTTTACCCTAACACAGTATCACTGCAAAACCACAAAACTGACCATTTTGATTTTAAGGTTCATATTCAATTCAAAATTAGTCAATTCAAATAGTTACTAAATTTGATTATATTTATGTATTTATAAATATTTCTTTTGTTTTTCTTCTATTGTTCTTTTGTTTTTATTGCTTGAAATTAGGGCTTCATGATATGAGGAAAACTTGCAAATTGCGATATTAGTGATTAATATTGCGATGACAATATAACTTGCAATACATGAACAAATAGCAAAACATAATTTCCATTTCACTGCAACAGTTTCATTTAAATAAAAGTCATCATAACTTAAATATACTCCAAATGACACTTGTCTACATTGTAGGCAAACATCTAACATAAATGGGCTCCATCCAATTGGTCAAATGCATAAAGAGCTTTATTTGATTTGTTAAATCCTTCAAGTTGCCATAAGATTGTTTTAGTACATTTAAGGTAACCATTTATCACAATTTTTGCCGTCTTTTGCGATATGCATAGTATTCAGTATTGCACAGCTTGATATCGCGGTAATGATAAATTTGCGATTTATTGTGCAGCCCTACTTGAAATAAACCAGTTCCAATATTAATGCCTTTGTCAAATTTACATCCATCCATCCCATCTATTGTCTAAACGACACAGGGCCACAATCGCACACCCATACACATTCACATTCACACCTAGGGACAATTTAGAGGAACCAATTAACTCCACACAGAAACGTCCCCCATTGGTGTTTCTGTTTCAGGTCCCCCAGCCCGGACTTGAACCGGGGGCTTCTTGCCGTGCATTTTGAAAACCAACTTGTTTGGTTGAGAAAAGTTTTTTTTTATATTAGAACAAAAATAAAATTCAATTAATGAGTATTCTTAGATAAAAAAATAGCAAAAAGGGTTTTTGCTGTGGCAATAATTGCATTCAAAGAAAAGCAATATCCATATTTTATCATTTTAAATTAAAAATGTATTTCATTTATTGATATTTTTTAAACCAAGCTCTGATTTTCTAAAAGAAAGAATAACCATAATGCAACTGCAACTTTGTCGCCTCTGCTGCATTTAATCTAAACCAGGCGTGTCCAAAGTGTGGCCCGTGGGAAAAAGCGCCCTGCATTCAAATTTCTACCAGCCCAATATGCAGCCCCCAGCACTATCTAAGAACTCTGTGTACCTTTTTCTTGATTGTGATTGGCTAAATTATGTTATAAGCCGTTGTAAACCTGTGGCTACTTGACCTTCAGAGCCTTAAGGGCCAAATGAGAGGAACACAATGATTTGCTTCTTTGATCAAAACCACAGTTGTTGTGAACGTGTTAACAAGTTTACACTGAGCATTTCATTATGAATATTTTGTAATATTTCATATGAACCCAACTTTAAAGGTCGTTTTTTTCTAGACAGACTTTTTTATTTCATGAAATTATTTCTGGTCTACAAATATAAAATTCACAGTTTTAAAAAATTTATTTAGAGGAATTTCCTGTTTATGAGGAGGCATGAAAAGTATTCTGTTGCAATAAAATGTTCATAGAATAGTTAATTGGTTAGCCCTCACACATTTTCACCAAATCTGTCTCCCTGCAAAAGATGTAGACATTTCTGAACCAAACTGAGGACGAAGATGCTGCAGAGCCTGCAGCTTCTCTGGAGTCCCCTACTGCCATCTAGCGGCCATAACTAGGTATGACACAACATGTCACTCATCAAGACACACCTGTTGACCTGGAAATCCGCGAACCTTTACTGGCGGTTGAACTTCACATATTTGGCTTGATGACTCAAAAAAATACCAATAGGAACTAGAAAGGCGCCATAAGCGGTGTAAAGTTGCATTATACACTTTGAACAGAATTAAAGCGCGTTAATTAAGGGGAAAAAGCACGTGCGCAGACAGAGAGCGTTAAACCCCCGCTGGGATCCAGCCTTCTCCCACCGGGATGTCTGCAGGAATGAAATGTCGCAGACAGGTCCGAGCTCAGCTGCACACCTGACGGACGCTTACCCCCTGAACCTGACTGTGGTGGTCCTCCTGCTCCTTCCCTGCGTGCTCCTCCTGCTGCTCCTCAACTGCTTCTTCCTGGTTTACAAGCTCCTCATCCTGATTAAGCGCAAGCGGCGGAGGCGGGGGGACACCGAGGAGGTGCTGCTGCGCTCCACCCTGCCCAGAGTCAGGCTCTCCGACGCCGTCTTCTCCCCGCTGCAGGACGCTGGGAGGGCCTACATGTCAGTGTCCGAGCCCGTCCTCCCGCATCCGGTCACCTCCTCCAGGGCGTCGTCCCGGGAGAGGCTGGGTGTCAATGACAGGGTGAGGGTCCGACTGCTGAGGCCCGACGGCGCCACGGGGTCGGGGTCCCTGAGGGCCCCGAGCAGCATCCGGGCCGCCTCATCCGCATTCACCCCTAGACTGGAGGCGCCCTGGAGCATGAGCGCACCGGTGCTGACCCAATCCAGTTGCTCAGAAACCGAAACCAGAATCAACCTGGTTCCTCCAAACTCCCCAACGGTGAGTCCTGGAGCTGCTCAGACATCAGCTCTGATTTCTCCCAGGTTTCCTGCAAATTCAAACCAAACATCAGCTTTAAACCAAACTGACAGAAATGGACAAACTGTTTTTTGCAGAATTTTTTATGGATGCCGAAATTGGAAGGTATTTGAAGGACTGAAAAAAAATGTAGTTGTTTTTTTTTTTTTTGGCAATAGATGTAACTCGTGTTCAGGCTAAAGGTAATTTCATATAGATCTGTTTTTTAAGGCATTCCCAGTTATCTTTTAATTGTGATTTTTGAATCCTATGTTGTTTTCTAGGACATAGTTTCCGCAGAGCGGCAGTAGTTCCTTAAAAATTCGCCTCTAAGTTGAGGGCAATACTGTTGGCATGGCGTAACCAAGCCGCTTCCCTTCCCCAATGATGAGAGCTCTCTGTTTACACTCTACCGTTAGCTCACAGCCCCTCACACCCCAACCTAACATTAGCGGTGCAACGAAAATGGCGAGCAATATTGGAGCTATCCAGCCGTAACAATCTTTTCAGCCAGAGACCAGCTCAGAAGAGGAAAACAAAGACGTACATGGATCTATTTGTCTGCAAGTGCACCAGAACAGAACAAATACAATCTTTTTCCAACTGCATTTTTTTCCGTCTGCTTCTGATTCACAACGATTGAAATAAAATGAATACTCAGAAATGCAATTGTTAGCTTAAATTTCTATAAATATTTCCACCATCATCAGAAAATTTGGATCTTTAACGCTGAAAGAATTTGGGCCAGTTTCTTACCAACCAAAACCAAGCGAAACAATGTCCCCCCTTTTTTTTAAACGCTCTGTTTTTGTGGCCGTTAATCTATTCATTCAAACATGTAGCTTTCTTTTACTTTTGTTAGTGACGTCCAAGTTACTTAAAAAAAATAATACACCCTGTGTCAAATGGGATCTTCCTCCTGTAGCAGATTTACTTGAATTGAAAATGAAAAAAAAAATAAGTCAAACATGGCATTTTTAATCATAACAGGGAGATAGACAGTAGGTTTTACCATCTTTTTGCTCAGTTATCTGATATGTCAAAAATTTAAACATAAATGACAAAACTTAATTGACTAAAGAAAATCTAACCAAAACTACAAACTTATTATTTATTCAAATTGTTTGCATTTATTTTCAAAGCCACAGTGGAGGGATGAAAAGAGCTGCATGTGGCTCAGGATGCAGACCCCTGGTCTAAACAATGAGCATGCAGTGGGTGACTGTGGAGAGGATCAGCTCCTCTCTTACAGGAGAAAAGACAGCAGAATCTGACTCTGTAAAGTCTGAACATGAGAGGCCGGGAAAAAGAAAAGAATATTTGTGTTAACAAAAAGCCAAGCTGGCATTTGCAAAAATGACACACATGAAGGAAAAATATGACATCTTTTTTATATAGTTTAATTGAGCATAAAAAAACTAATATATTGTTTTTTTAATCAAATAATTAGTCTTAGACTGATAAATTTGAGACTTTTGGTTGTTTATTCCATTGGAGCATTTCTAAGTTAGTTACTAGTGTAAATCATGCACGTTTTTAGAAAACATGTCGATAAAATGAGACCAAACTAGCGTAAATCTCTAAGTGATCCTGGCTGAAGCATCATTTTTCTGTTTTTATGGAGTTGTTTGTACCAAATCCATTTGTTTTGCCTATAAGATGGAGCACATCGGCCACATCCGGCGCAGCAGCACTCGTGAGAAGCTGTCAGAATCTGCAGTTCATCCGTTTGACAAAGTGATGGCTGAGTGCGAGTTCACCGACCCAATGACAGACATGTCCTGTCTGAACACGACCGCAGTGGGTCCCGGGCTTGACAGCGACTTCGGAGCAAGTGCAGGTATTTCAGTGATGGAACAATCTGTGTTCGGGTGTTACTGACAGAACCACAAAGTAACAAGTCCATTCAATTTAGGATCCAATTCAATTTATTTGTCACATTTGAGTTATGAAAGGAGCTTTAGCTAGTGTTTTATCTGAATAAAAGGGACGACTGACGGGTTTAAGTATTAATAGAAGCTTTTTCTGTTGCAGAAATACAATTTAAAAAAATATATCAATAGATTTAATCAACAAATTTAATATTTTAAGAAAAAATGCTCATAACATTATGAAAAGCTAAAAAAATATTCCAGTTTGAATGGTTTTAAGTTAGATGGAGCAAAACTTTAAGATTTGTAAAAATGTGTCTTTTTAATTTTGGCCAAAATAGTTGGAACTTTTAAAGAGATATAAAGCTATTTTTGGTTACCATTTAAACCAAGCCCCAACTCCCTTTCTGAATTTAAAACAAACACAGGAACACCAAAAGTTGCAATACTTGAAATGACCACCGGAGGCTGGTTTCTAAATAAAGCCATTTCCAATTGATTTCTATTGTTTGAAATTGTTTTTCTACCAAATTGAATTGTATCTATCCTTGGTACAAATAACTTTTCTTTTAGTCTTTCCTTGATATTATGTATGAGGATGTAAATTGGCTCTTTTTATTTAAAAAAATCAAAAAGCATTATTTAATATTGATTATTTATTTACTAAATGACTTTTTTCAATTGGCAACAAAACTCATTCCACTCTGTTCCCAATTCTTCTCTTGAGGGATGTGAAGTTTAGAGAAAACCTGACTCATTTGAAACTTCATTGTATATATTCATCAAAAAGTATTGGTCAACACTACTAACCTCAACCTGTTACTTAAAAATCCTACTTTAACAATAACTTTAAGCCTTTTTTTGAGTGTCATAATCCTTTTTGAATAAACCTGAGGCTATAAAAATACTGGTGTTTTTTTCCAGGTGTTTCCCTGCGGATTCTGTCTGCAGACAGTGACGGCTTGTCCAACGGGGTGTTGGCTTCAGCTCTGGAGTGGGATTATTATGACCCCTGCTATGTCAAACAAAACAACATCCCCAAGCATAAACACCCCATGCCTGCAGTACACACTAGGCAGTACTGGGTGTGACCAATAGTTTTAGAATTTGTCAGATTTTACTGTTTAAATGGCACAGCGGTGTGCATGTTTTAGCATTAGGACACTTTTTATTGCCACAAATGTGCACTTTGACGCAACACCTCCGTTTTTGATGTTATTTCCACTTTGTAAATAACTCACCCTGACACTTGATTTGTTCGTTTTTCTCTAACAAAAAAATATGTATTTAAAAGGCATCACTTATGTTGTAAAAATCTTAAATATTCACATTTATTTGTTTGTTTGTCTTCACCGATTCATAACTAAAGTTTGTCTGTTTCACACGGTTTCCTCTTCAGATTCACCCAAATAAGTATTTAATAAAGTCCTTTTTTAGAAAGTTGATGGATCAGATTATTTTCTTTCGGATCCCAGGATTACCTCTTTGAGATGGTTGGATTTGGAATTAATTTCAATCAAAATATAAAATAATTAAGAGATTTACATCTATACATAAAGCAATCTGATTAATCGTGACTTGATTGGAATAATAAAACTAAAAATAAGAATGCTGCATAAAGCTTCAGTGAGAAGTTTTAGGTCTAGCATGAAACTCCTTCAACTTTGAATTACTATGGAAAAAAAGTTACTTTGAAAATAAATTGAGGCTACTTTAAAGGTTTTTAGTAATTTAGCTTTTCTAGTGTGGAAAACTATTGTACTACTATTGTATAAAACTATTGTAAAAATAAAAAAATGCTTTTCCAGGTTTTTTCTTTTACATATTTTAAATCTTCAAGAGATTCAATTTGTTAAAATAAACTAAATGTAATATTTTATAATCCTGAATAGATATGAGGCCTAAATTCATTTAATTAAAGTTCTGATTTTAAGATTTAAACTGTTTTAAAATATTCTCCAATGAAAATCCATCTTAAATAATGTAGATATACTGTAATACATTTTAATCCAGTATGATAGTTGTTTACATAGAAACTGATGGTAAGTATTGCAAACCAACAAAAAAGAAGTGAACTGCCTGGTTCAGATGGAATAGTTTATTTTCTGTTCAGGGATGTTTATACATTAAAGATCATGAGGTGCTTTTCAACATTTCATGGAATTGACAACTGAAACTGAGATCAATTAGAACATGAGGCTCTTTACTCAAAGCTGGAGAGGAAATTCAACACGACCTGCTTCAACTTCGCGTCTGACGCCTCCGAGATTTTACCGTCAGCCCTAAAAAAGAAAAAACAGTCACATAGTTAGACATCTCTATGCTGACAGAGACGCACTGCTTTTGGGATGTTTGACCTACTTAATAGCTGCCAGCAGGTCTTGGTGCTGACTCAAAATGTGCTGCAAGAACGCCTTCTCAAACTTTGTGATCTTGCTTGGCTCCATTTTGTCCAGATGTCCCCTCACCCCCGCATAAATGACTGCGACCTGCTCCTCAATGGCCATAGGACCTGAAAGGTTAAAGGTTAGCGGTGAGACGAAGATAGTAAGATCAAATGAAGATCGAGTGAGGAGTTCACGCTCACAGTATTGGCCCTGTTTCAGAAGCTCTGTCAGACGGACGCCTCGGTTCAGCAGCTGTTGAGTGGCGGCGTCCAGATCGGAGCCAAACTGAGCAAAAGCAGCCACCTCACGGTACTGAGCCAGCTCCAGCTTCATGGTACCGGCCACCTGATGACAGCCAACAAGCAGTCAGGCACCAGGGGAAGATTCTCTGTCACAAGGTGGTGAGATCTTATGGCAGACTGACCTGCTTCATGGCCCGGGTCTGGGCAGCAGAGCCCACGCGGGACACAGACAGACCCACATTGATGGCTGGACGAATTCCTTTGTAGAAGAGCTCGGTCTCCAAGAAGATCTGGATGAGACGGCAAACACTGACGGACACGCTTATGTCGTGTATCAGAGAGGACAAGTCAGAGACTCACCTGTCCGTCAGTGATGGAGATGACGTTGGTGGGAATGTAGGCTGACACATCGCCAGCCTGCGTCTCAATAACAGGAAGAGCAGTGAGGGAACCCCCGCCAAAGTTGTCGTTCATCTTAGCAGCTCTTTCCAGCAGACGAGAATGCAGGTAGAAGACGTCTCCAGGGTAAGCCTCGCGGCCGGGTGGACGGCGGAGCAACAGAGACATCTGACGATAGGCCACAGCCTGCAGAGAAGCCACATCAGCCTTCCAAGTCTTTTCAAAGCTTCTAAACTCTCGTTTGAAATCAGATCTGACCTGCTTGGAGAGATCATCGTAGATGATGAGCGCGTGTTTGCCGTTGTCTCTGAAATACTCCCCCATGGAGCAGCCAGAGTAGGGAGCCAGGTACTGCAGCGGCGCAGCATCGGACGCAGTGGCAGACACCACGATGGTGTACTTCATGGCATCGGTGTCGGTCAGCCTCTTCACCAGCTGAGCCACCGTGGACCTCTTCTGGCCGATGGCCACATAGATGCAGTACAGCTTCTTCTTCTCGTCGGTTCCTTCGTTGAAGCGCTTCTGGTTGATGATCGTGTCGATGGCGATGGCAGTTTTACTGCGACACAAACCCAAACACTCAACATGGAAGCACTCAGAAATATGTTTGAATGCTCTTTGCTGTTATTATACATCTGGGGCTGCATCTTTTAAGCATTTTTCAAAATAAAAGGCATACTATAAACATTTTTAAATTGCGCCTACTTTTATGAAATTCAACCCTGAGAAAAACAAAAATTGTTCCTTACAAAGCTTCTTCTCGCAGTTGGAAAATATGAAAAAATAATTATTTTTTAAAAATCATTACAGTAAGCATCTTAAATAGTACAATGAATCCTAGAGTTATTGAATCAGTGTTTGTTTTGTCCCTTTGCTGAGTTGCTGCTGTTGTTGACAAGGTTTTTCTTCCGATATGAAAAAACAAAAACATTTTCTAACACCACAAACTGTTTTTGGGAGCAATTCTAAATACTAAAAAACAAAACAACCCCAGGTTTACTAGAAAGAATCATAAAACAATTTGACATCTCCATCCATCAGTCTGTCATCTTCTTAAGGTCACCCTAAACAAAGAAGCTCATGCTGTCCTGTGCCCAGATTTGCTCTTTGAGCTGCATCCTCACCCAGTCTGTCTGTCTCCGATGATGAGCTCACGCTGGCCTCGACCTATGGGAACCAAACTGTCCACGGCTTTGATCCCCGTCTGCATGGGCTCCCTCACAGAGATACGGGGGATGATCCCGGGGGCCTTTAGACCCACGCGCCTGCGGACTTTGGAGCCGAGAGGGCCCTGAAAACAAAGCACATTTGCAAGAGGTTTTTAAGAACCAACATTTCCTCCTAAACTACAAAAACGAAACAAGTTAGAGGATTAAAATTACAGGGCGATGTTAATGGACTTCGCCGATTGTCAGAAACATCTGAACCCATTTGTGGTATTTCTTGTGGAATATAACACAAACCAAGAGGACCACAGAGCTCATGTCTGATATTTCTCTGTTACACTGATGTCACCTTAGGTTTTCATGGATTAACAAAGAAAAAATGAGTCAAGGTAGAAATGTTCTCTTACAAAATAAGTGTCTAAAGCCTTATTTGAATATTAATCATTTATGTTCACGTTTCAAATATCAGCCTCAAGTCTGTGTTTGATTCTAGTGATAATTACTTCAAGTACAAAACAGGCACTTAGATCTCTTGCTTCTTTTTCATGCTTGAAAGTATTTTAGTTTAGTGTTAAATATCTTCAAAACGTTTGAAAAAGTTCATTATTGCTATTAAAACTGGATTTCACTAAGGTTTAAAAAAATGGTAGCAGCTTTCATTGAGAGCCTGCATAATTTGCTTGATCGTATTTTAAAGATTGATGAACGTTTGGTACTTTTAAAGAAAATAAATCAAGAAATAGAGAAGCTCAAGAGGTTCGGACATCATTTAAGTGTTAAGACCTAAATATTTACGGCGTTTATTTATTTGTCTATTTAAAAAAAAATGTAAAGGCTTAAATGATAATTGCAATGACATCATCTGGAAAACGTGAGCAGCTATTTTACAATGTGTAACAGTATTAAGTAAATGATAAAGTCCTATCCAGAAAACAAATCTGCAGAACAACAGAGCAGGAAACTCCTCTTTATTCATACTTATGATGCCAAATGGAGGGAAAAACAGCAGCTACTACAGATTATAAAATTACCTTTCCATCAATGGCGTTCCCCAAAGCATCAACGACCCTCCCCAGCAGCTCCTCCCCCACGGGAACATCTACAATAGCACCGGTTCTTTTGACAATATCGCCCTCTTTGATCAGCTTGTCATTACCAAACACCACGACGCCCACATTGTCCGGCTCCAAGTTCAGCGACATGCCCTGCATGGGGGTGGGGGCAAACGTTGAATTGTTAACGTGACAGAAAAAATACGCAAACAGAAATATTTGGCACCATTACCTTCAAACCGGAGGAAAACTCCACCATCTCCTCAGCCTGCACGTTCCTGAGACCGTACACTCGAGCGATTCCATCACCGATGGACAGAACGCGGCCAGTCTCCTCCAAATCAGCGCTGGTGTTGGCCCCAAGGATCTTCTCCTCCAGAATGGACGACACCTCGGCTGTGCCTTTAATAAACGCCAAATGTGAACGGAGCAGTAATTACAAAAGAAAAGTCCTGTCCTTTCTAATAAACAAAAGGTAGCAATGACCTGTTTTCTGCAGCCATGGGCGGGACGTGTGCAGAGTCTTGGCTCCGACACAAACCGCAGCAATGTTCTTGGATGCCTTCAAAATAATAAGTCAACCCTTAAGTTTATTCTGTCCATCTATTTCTAAAACATCCATTCAAATACAAATAAAAAAAGCGTTATTCATAAAGTTTAAACAAATTTTAAAAAATTAATCAAACTAAAGCGGAAAAAGGGTATTGATGCTCATGAAAATTATGGTTGAATTGGCTTGAACTCTATTTTTGTCCCGATGGTAAATATGATAACTCTTTTTAAACTGAATATGCTAGCTAAATATACCTGCTACTGTTCAGGAAGTAATCCAATAAATCTTACTTAAATTAAAATATTTTATACTCCTTAAACACTGCAACAAGACAATTAAAAAAAAAATCAATTAAAACGCGGTTCCAACAGCTTTTGACTGGTTGCAGTAAAGACTTTTTAAAGTCCATTAAAAAATGAATTTACTTTTCAGTTTTCAGCTATACTTTAAAATAATCAGTGAGCCTCAACCACATCCCGCTCCACAAAAACATGAAAATCTCAACTTTAGCTTAAAAGTTTTCAAAATATGAGATTGGATGTGTGCTGGCTGACGTTATTTAATTTGTGGCTTGTTCAATTCGCCAACTCTAGAAAACAACACATTTAAGACCAGTCACAATCAAATGTAAAACTTTTTGCAAATAATGTTTGTCTTTCTCATCATTTAATGCAACTATATAATTCTGAGGTCATGGATCAAGCTCTGTCAGAAAAAATATGTGGTTTTGGAAGACTTGAATGTAAGAAATCAAGCCCTATAGTGGAAATGGCTGATTTAAAAAAAAACCACACAAATGTATCAAAAAAAACAAGCAAACATCCACAACTACTGCTAATTGTTGTACGTCACTGTCATCAGTCCCCCTTAAGTATTTCAAGGTCCAACATATAGAAATGCTGGCACAATAGGGGATCCAATATACATTAATAAATTAATGTATTAAAATCTGTTAAGTTATTAATTATTAGCATATTTTAATAAAATAACAATAGTGGTTTTCTAAACTTTGTGACCTACTGCAGCGGAAGCTAGTAAAGTAATCACCAATCTGACCTTCACTGACAAGTCGCAGTAAACGCAATTTTGAGTAACTTCCTCTAACACCCCATTAGTAAATCCATATACCTATAAAATATCCAATTTATGTCTACTTTTCTATAAAAGGGGAATATGATATTCCAAAGGTAAACGGTCTGACGTCCTGAGGTGCGCGGACGAGTTGGGAAACCATGGCAGCCATTTAGAGAAATAAAATATACTTTTTCTAGTCAAAGGTCAACATTTAGAGGTTATTTTTGCTTACAAATCTGGCCCTTTGAGGCAGATTGCGGACGATAGACGCTGCGACGCGAACTGACAGCATAATGGACCTCTGTTGATGTGTCCTGCTCCCGGAACCCACAGGGAAGGACGGAAGACACTGCAGGCTGCTACGGAAAGAGCTCCGTGACCCGGAAGTACTTAAAAAAAATGCATTTTTCCATGCACCCAGTATTGAAACTAGCAATATAATGTAGTTTGTTGTATGTAAATCTAAAGCAAAGTAAGTTAAATTCATTGTCAATATCAACACATAGCCTAATAGAAAGGCATAAGCCAGTCAGCCATTATTTAGTCAGCTGGTTATTATAGTTCACCTCCATCTCCATTGTTTGATGGTCGACCAGTTAATTCAAAACTTCCAAACTCATTTATAGGATTTCATGAAAAATCATTCTATGTCAAAGCATTACACAAAAGAAAAAATAAGCAAGTTAAGCTCTAAGTTATTAAATATCCAATTTTTCCAAAATACAAAGAAATCCATTTTAAAATAATGCATGTAGTCTTTCCATGCAAGGAACTACTACATTTACAATTTGGTTTTCCAGGAAATAACTGTTCTTTCTGTGACATAAATATAGAAACACTTGATCATCTTTTTTTTTTAATGAATGTTTTTGGGAGGATTTTTTTTTCTTGGTGCTCCTCAAAGTTTCCCTTTCCTATTTCTTTTCAATTACAAAAGCACATCATATTTTTTTGGAGTAGTTTCTGGTGATAATCTATTTGATTTGACATTTAATACTGTATTAATATCTGGGAAATGTTTCATTCATAAGAGCAGATTTTCAAAAACCAAACCATTATTCAATACATTTCATGAAGAGATCAGTTTATATTTTAAATCTCTGAAATTAATTTAAAAAAACAAAAATGCAATGAAACTGTCTATTTTCATTGAAGATTACATGTTGTATGACAATATCTAGTATTGTAAACTAAAATTATAATGTTATTATTTTTATTTATTTATTCATTTTTGTATTTTATCCTTTTTTTCTTTCTTTCTGTTGTAGTCATGTGTATGCATTTGTTTGAAGTTCAATTTAAAAAAAAAATATTGGGCAACTGTACTGAATGCCCCATACCAAGACCTTTTTCTGTCAAATCTCAGAGGACAGCATCTAATTTATTTAATCTATTTCTCGTAATCTTATAACTTAAAATTTGTTTAAATGACTAAACTCCAGCAACGGAATACCTGACCATTTACTTACTCATTTTGACTTCAACATTAATTTAATCTGTTTTATAAGATCTGGAACCTGAAGCTAATCAGTCACTCTTGGCAACACTTCAGTTTTTTGAAAAAAATATTTATTATCAAAATCCTACAGTGGAATAAAGGGCAAATACATAATTCAAATGGTTGTAAGGATACAGAACAAAATGGAACATCTCGCATACGCTTAGTGTATCAAAATCCGCCTTCCTGCTCATCTGAATAGAAAGAAAGGATGAAAAAAAATATTAAGCTGTAATACTCATGTAAACCTGAAGGGGGCGTCTGAATAAAACCGAGAGACCGGAAGTGGAAAGGACTGCCGAAGGAGACATTTTAAAATAAACACTGAGCTAACAGCTAAAAGAGCTGGCGAAGCTCAGAGCGGACTGCGTCAAAGCAAATTCGCGTTCATGCAAGTTGCGTTTATTTAAAGCGGATTTGGTGTTTTGGTTTCATTTATTGGAAAACCAGAGAACTTAATATTTTTTTGAAAATGTTGAAAAGTGCAACGCTGGAAAACGAATACTATAACTAACACCGTGGTAAGTTGAAACCAGACAAATGCAAAAAGAGGGGTGTAGCTAACGGTTAGCCTACTTTTAGCCGTTGACATGAGATTGCCCGGTACTTCTGTCTGGATAGACACTGTTTCCATTTATAGGCTTGCGGTGCAGCTGTCCTGCCTGAGTGTTTATTTTCACCGCACGTTTTTTTCTTCTCGCTCTCGGCTCGGGAGGACGATATATTACGATCGAAATTATTTCAAGTTAGCAGCCAAAAGGTTGTTAGCATAAGCTAGTTACAAACTCCAACAGAACACACACACACATATATATATATATAAAACATTAAATAACCAACTTTTTGTACAATTTTTCACAGAATCTTGCTTGGAATTTTATTAATTGTGAAAACTTGGGCCAAAATGAAAAATTTGAATATATGTTGGTATTGATGCATATAATATTGGGCGAGTCTGCTGTTATACATGCAGTCAAAGAAGCCTATTGAGTCTGCTTGTTTTGCATTCCTCAGCATATCAAAACTTTCAAATGATTTTTTTTTTTTTTCTGGCAGGTGAATTTCTGTCCAGGGACATTGGTCCAAGTTTGGTGGACCTTTGGGCTCTGGGCTAAACAAGATTAAAGATGGCTGATTTCTCAAGAGCAGAAGAAGTGTTGGATGTCGAATGCCCTCCTGCATGCCTTGATGATCCTCAATCAGCCACAGCCTCAGTTCATGAAGAACAAGATGAGCATCTGAAAACGGAGACCACCACCAGTACGAGTTCACCCCCAAGGGAGAAGGAGATAGACAGCCCCTTAAACACTGAGGGGGAGCAAAGTCTCCTTTCAATGCCATGCCTGATGAAGGAGCTCCACAGAGACTCCCCAGAGTCCCAACATGCATCTAAAAGGAGTGACAAGCTTGTGTCACGTAATATCTATGAAAGTGACTCTTCAAATCCCTGCATGCTGTCCCCTTCATCTAGTGGGCACCTTGCTGACTCAGATACTCTTTCGTCTGGAGAAGAGGGTGTTGTTCCACCTGCAGGAGGAGAAGAAGGGGATGCTATGGAGGCCACAAATGATCCTGGGCAAGAATCAAAACAAACCTCTGCCACTGCCTCAGGAGGTAGGAAGTCCCGCCGGTCGCGTTCAGAGAGTGAGACGCCTCCCAGTGCGATGGCTGCCAAGAAGAACCGCTGCCAGCCTACAATGGCCGTAGCTGCTGGGCTGGAAACTAATGGCAAGCCGACTAAAGTGAAAGGTCACCGGAGCCAGAAACACAAGGAGCGTATACGTCTGCTGAGGCAGAAACGTGAAGCAGCAGCACGGAAGAAATATAACCTGCTGCAGGACAGCAGTACCAGTGACAGTGAGCTCACATGTGACTCGAGCACCACCTCCTCTGAGGATGATGACACTTCTGGAGGAAGCAAGACAATCCAGACAGATATTCCAGGTAACGTCCATAATCTTATCACATACTGTGGCTATAAATACTTAGTTTAAAAAAAAAACATTAATATAGCAAAGACACAGAACCTTAGTTAAGAAAGTGTAATCAAATCAAAAAATGTTGTAAAATAAATGCCAAAGAAGGCCTGCTTTGTATTTGTGGATCGGTCATTTTCTAGTTTTTTCCTCATCTACCATCTAAAGTCATTTGTCTTGTATCTCTGCCTAAATAATCTTCATTTAGCTGCTCTCTGTCCAGTCACTTGCCATTCTACTTCACTTTTTGATGGCGCTTGTGTCCCGTTTTGCATGCTGTGAAGGTTTATTTGACACTGTATAACTCATGGGGTAATAATAATCCACCAGTAGTGCCATTTCTGCTGTTTTGGTAGCTGTTCTATGTTCCATTGTGATTTCATTACATTTTTACAAAACATACCTGTTAGAGTTTTTAGGGTCTAATAAATGTGTAGATCACTGAAAGATGCGATCAAAGGTTTCTTTTTTATTATTATTTTAATAGGACCTGCTTTGTTTTATTGTTTTTTATTTAGTGTGATGAAGGTTTTTTTGTTGTTTTTTTTGTTTTGGTCCAGGTCGATCATACTGCCCACACAGAATTATTTTACCGGTTCAGTCGGGTGGTCCTTCTTTTCTAAAACAGATTCTGCAGAGCAGTTGGGCAGCGTTTGTGTGTTAAATGTTAATCTATACAATGCTCTGAATCGTCTAATGCAAACCGAGGTCAAACCCTGACAGTCCTCTGTACGTGTAGATCAGCTCTCTTGTTTCCTCAGCTGATGTAGAAATGTCTTGGGAGAGCTGAGGCATCTGGAACAACAAGTAGGCTAATATTTGAAGATGTGATGCTGCTGTTGGGAAAGAGGCCCTCATATTTATCTAAGCCTGATCTTTTCACTCTTTTTTTTTTTTCCTTGTGGCTTTAGAAAGGCTTTTATTTAGTGAGTAGCAGTTAGTAAATTTATGTTTTTTTACATCAAATGTTTCTGATTTAATCAGGTATTCTCCTGTCTAATGAGAGAGTTTGAATAATGAAGATATTGCAATTGTGTTCATACTGCACCAACAGTGAACATGTTTGCTTATTTTGCTCTATAGATCTAGTAGTTGTAGTAATTACCCTTAAATGATGTCTGTACTTCGAAGACTCACCATTTAACATATTTTCCAAACCATAGTTGCTAAATTTGTCACTTAAAATGCCCAGTCTTATTCTTTTGAAGAACCTTAGTACATGAAATGTCTTCAACCATTTTTACATCCTACACACACATTTGAGTGCTCCAGTTGCATGATGTTGTCCATCAGCATGAGAGTCGATCTGCACGTAACCAGAAAGTGTCTTTTTTTTTCTTCTCTTTAATGCACAAGTCCACTTCCGAAGCATGAACGTGCTACTGTATTTTCTTATGGCTTGGCCTCAATGTCTTTAAAGCTGGCTTCAGACGTGCATCGGAGCGATCCAGAGTGGGAGCCCACATTCATGGGCTGCTGGACACCAGCTCGTGGGACAGGAACGGGATCGGCAGTGTTCTGGAGGAGGCCATGACGCGGTTTGCTGTGATGCAGCGTCAGACCGAGGAGCGCTTCCGCGTCTGGATGGAAAAGCTTGCCCACCTCGACTCGGACGACTCCTCCAAACGCTCGAGCGATGCCCCAGAGGGGCAGCAGGGGGCGAGGCTGTCCCCGCCGAGTTCTTTTTTGCCATCCTCGGAGTCTGCAGAGACTATGGCAGCCTACATGTTGGCTCGTGAAAACAACAGCCTCGCCCCTACCCCTTTAAACAACAACATCCTCTCCGAAGCTGTCTCTCAGAATGGAAATGTTCCAGACCCCGGCCTCCTAAATGTGTAGATTTCACTTCTGCGTCAGTCCTGCAGCTTGGATCGGCAGAACTTGTAGATTCAGGAGGCGGGACAATGGATTCTAATTCAGAAAGGATTTGAGGTCACTAAGGTTTTGAACATCAGCT
This sequence comes from Oryzias latipes, assembly GCF_053564925.1. Lineage (NCBI taxonomy): Eukaryota > Metazoa > Chordata > Actinopteri > Beloniformes > Adrianichthyidae > Oryzias > Oryzias latipes. The sequence continues at coordinate 24,397,752 of NC_136248.1, read as the reverse complement.
GGCTTGAGCTGGTCATTTGACTCTTAACAGACCTGTGTCTCTGTGTGTCGGCTGAAATCACTGTGAGGTTTGACAGATGAATTCAACTCACCTGTTCTGGTGGCTTTGGCGTGGAGTCATGGCCCTAATGCTAATGGTTGTATGGATTTAGTTTTCCCAGCTGTAAAAACACCTTTCGTTCTCACGTAGAATGCATTGCAGGAGCTTGGCTATCATTACAGTTCAGGGGGGGGGGTGCTGCTGTATAATGGCATGTGCCTTGTCATTTCAAACCCCGGCTCGGGGTGATCGATAACGCATTTCAGTTCTATTTTGGTAGGACTCGCATTTAACCTCCTCAGTGCTCATCTTTCTCCTGAACGGTCTGCATTGTGCCTGCAGAAAGTTGGGGACACAGCTTTTAGTTTTGGTGGCTGAGCTTTAACTAATAGCAGCAGAACATATATTTACAAATTTTCTTTAACACAATATATAAACCCATACATTTTTTTTCTCTTTTTGAAAATAATGTCACAAATTCACAGTTTTACGTTTGATCTGTTTATGTTATGAACGTTACTCCTCCTGCTGATGCTGCCTTTTTGTAGTAAATAGATTAGATTATTTTTTAGTGTATGGGGTTCAGGAAAGGGCTGTTTTTCTTTGGGAGGGTGGGGGTAATGACTCCAAACCTTAAGAAAGAAACTATTTTCCCCTTTGGTTTGCACTGGTTTGCTCCCATGTTGGCCTGTTTCACGGGACTGCGTAACTTGAATCCCAGTAAACCATTCAGGGCAGTAGCGGTGACACAGCAGCAATATGGTGCATGTTGATGTTTACGTTTTTTCTAGTGACAAATAAAATTGGCAGATCTCTGTGGCCTTCTCTGGTTCAGATCCTGTGGTCCTTCAGAAACTTCTCACCCAAACCGCACCGGCATCACTGACCATCGATGACACCCACTAACACTAACAAACGGAAATGGAGCATTTGCTTGATCATATTTCTAGTTAGGATGTCCAAAAGTGTTTAATGTATGTGACTGCATATGATTTCCTGAACCTAAAGCTGAATGCATTCTTGCTTCACCTGTTTGCATGTGATTTATACTGGTATATAGAATGTGCGAGGCCAAGCGAGTTCTCATCAGCAGCATGTGTGCAAGGCGTCGCTTTGCTAATGCTGATCAGCGGTGACTGGCAGGACGCTGTGGCTCCAACATTAACCATGACTGAATGGTTTTTCCTTCAGACTTTGTGATTCCTTTATTTTTGTTGTGTCACTTTGTTGCCATTTAAGTGCTGCCATCGTTCCCTTTGTGGATTTATTTCATTGCTGCCATTGTTTTGCCAACAGTGACAATATGCATTAAAAACATACATTTATTTTGTACACACACTAAAGGGCCTTTCATTGTTTACCAAAGAGACTGTCCTGGTTTACATTTGTAATTTTTCAATCTATATTGCATAAGTAAGTGCTTTGGTTCTCTGGGTATATGTCTGGATCCAGCCTGATCAGCTGTTAATATGCTGGGTTCTTTTGTTGTTGTTTTTTTGCTTGTACGTGCTGTTCAGACGCACCCCCTCAAACACCTACACACGTCTGAAGAACAGTGTGTCTCATTACAGGGTAGAACGAGGAGATGCGTTCCTGCTCTTCCATAGTTGTCCTCTTTTTTTTTTTTTTTAATCATCCAGCTACCCTTTCATCCACTGGGCAAATTTATTTTCAAGTGTTTGGTAATGACTGTATTCTAGTGTACTTTTTATGTGAATGGCTGTTACTTTACAAGCAATAAATGGAAAAGAAAAACAACTGTTTTAGTCGTGCTAACCTGTCAATCGTTGCAGCCATTTAGATGGTGCTGATGACACCAAAGGTTTTGGCTCATTCCTGTAACCTTCAATTCTGGGCTTTTTGGGTCATTTAGGAAAAAAAAAAGTACATATATATTATTCAACCCGCAAGATTCCAATGTGTTAAAAGAGTCCTGCCATTCCCAGAGATGATTTGAATAATTAAGTGTTTTCTTTGTTTCCTGCAGACGGGCCTCCTGTAGTGGGTCACTATGACATTTCAGACACTGATTCTAACCAGGAGAGTATAAATGTGGAGGCAGTCCGGCCTACGGTGATAAAGCATGAGCTAAAAACACACAGAGGCCAGGATTTGACATCTCACTCTGGGTGTATAAGAGCTCTGAGCTCGATCGCAGGTCAGTTACAAACCCAGTTTATCGCAACTGGTCATTTCTTCTCAGTGAGGGCCGGACTTTCGAGTACATGGGTGTCATCAGTAAACATCAAGGAGACACAATCTTTCAAGTACATCCTTCCCATCTAACAGTTTGCATTCGCTGCTGCAAGATGGCCTTTAAAACGGCGTGATTGTCTGCCATCATTTCCCGCTGAAATAACTCAAGTGTTTACTTTGTGGCTCCATTTTTTTTTTCTCCTCTTCTTTTTGTTTTGTTTGTCACACAGCTGCAGCCTTCATGTGTCAGCAGGGCCTGAATGCTTTCCCCTGCTCCCACAGTGTGAGTGACTCTTCCTCTCATTCATTTCAGGGCAAGTGGAGCTCCAGCTGTCAAACAAGGAGAGCTCTCAACTCAAAGCCCAGGTTAAGATCGCCTCCTCTGACAGTGAGGTGGAAATTGTCGAGGTCCAACAGAAAGCACGGTAAAGATGCTCGATGGGGGCGCGATTTGTATACAAGTTCACCTCCCCAGCCCTCTTCAAACACAATAAAAGCATTTTTTTATGGTTTTTATTTGTTTTTTGTTGTTTTTTTTTTGATGAATCCAGATGTGCTCATCCATGCGGAGGGGTGATAAAGAGTTTGTCTTCCTGGAAGGAAAGCTCAGTGGAGCACTTAAACAGCACAAATCAGTCCCAGCTCTGGACTACAGTTTCCCCTCAGCACAACTGGGTGTCCCCTCCAGAAGTTGTGGACCTCACGTTGGACGAGGATGCCGGGCACAAATATCTCCTTTAAGCAGCGGGTTCCCCACGTTTCCCCTCCCGACTCCTCCAGCCGGCCTAGTCTTGACGTGTCGGCTGAAATCCTCAGTAGATTTGCGGCCTTTTGCCTGTAACCGCTCGCGTACCGTTCCTGCACCATAACAGTACGCTGTCTTTGTTTTTTGAACTTAGTGTTGAACAATCCTCTTCCTGCTGAATTTTTTTTGCCTCATCATTTATTAATTTAGTTGAAATAACAGCACTCTAAGTGATCTGTTATTGATAGCAATATCCTCCCTTTACTACTTGATACCTCACCTGCCCCCCTTCAATAACTGGTGTAGACAGGAGGGGGGGGTCTTCTGTGCATCTACAGATTGTATGGAACAAGCTAAGATCAGGCCCCTTTCATGACTATTACCTTATTTCACTAAAAGCTTTGAAGAAGAGGCTTTCAGATTGCGGCGAAATGTATTTGGTTGCATTTCCATAAATGGAGTTTGCCGCCTAACCGTCAGGGTGAGAGTTTTCTTTCTTTTTAAGTAAAGTCTTAACACTGGATGTGGTTTAAATCATTCACCTGCTTTAAGCTGTTCCCAATGTAATTAAAACTTCAGTAAGGAAATGAAAGGAGCGGTCAAATCCTGACTGCCTTGAAAGTTTATTAATCATTATCTTGCACTTAAAACCCACGTTTTTATGCGTCTGTGTGGAGGGCGGGGGTCAATCTTTAGGTCAAGCACAAACCTAAGAGTCACTCGTGAATTTCTCAAACAAGGAGTGGCTTTTTTGTTCCTTCAACCTCTGAATTTTCAGCTGGCTGTTGCGTTGTCTTTGGCAGTTGTGGCTTGGGTCTTATGTGTTAGTATGGAAATGCGTATTTCCAAACAGCTTGACTTTACTCTGACTAACTTATTTCCCAAAACGTTTTTTTTTTTTCTTTTCCTTATAAAAACAGAAACTCACACTTGAAAAAAAAACACACTAAAAAAAACAACAACCAATCTGAAGCATACAAACACTGCTGCTTGTGTTCTGCTAAGAAATCCATTCATTATGTGGTTTGGAATGAAAGTTAAATATTTGAGTCCTGAGTAACTTGGTTTTTGGTGAATGTACGGCCTTGCAGTTTTAGTTGATGTTTTTACTTGTTTGCACACTGATTTCCAAGAACTCCTTTTTAAAACTCTGGGGACCCCTTTCTGTTAACGGAGGAACTGCATCTTCCACTAAACCCTGCAAAGCGTCACTTCCTGAATGCCTTGACAAGTGCACTGTTTCCTTTAGAATAGTGAAAAGCTTATTCTTTTACACAATAAAAGCCTCAACAACTATTTTATTAAAAAGATGTAAAGCACACAGGTGCAAGGCATTGTGGGACATTTACTGAATGCGATGTTTTGACCCTGAACGACAGGGCCTGCTTGCTCCTCAGACCTTTTATGTCCTCATGCAGCCAAGCTGGTATTTCGTTTTTGTAAATAATTCTACTCTATTTTTAATTTTCTGTATCACACAACAAATTATATTTACTTTCCTAAAAGAAATTTGGGAATAATAAAGTCATATTAACTTCTGCTGGTCACAGAAAGGGAAAGTTCTTTTAGGAGACTAAACCAAAGTCTAACTTTTATTTTATTTTATTTTGATTTCATTCATTTCATAGTTCCTCCCTATTTTTTAGCAGATTTTAATTAGGACGTTTTGTGGATTTATTGTGAAAGGTTGTGATCATGAAATGTTTCAAATTGAGTAGAGAACTGTTTTTATTTGGCCAGTTGTGAATCAACTGTACTCTGCTGTATTCATCCTTCACTTCAGCTAAAATAATCAGTTCAGTTACATTTTTTAGGATTTACTGTAAAGTTTGTAAGACGGAAACATCATTTGTGATGGAAACGGGCCGAGTTTCCATGACTGGTTGCACATTGCAGGTTGTAATGGGTTTTTGTGTGTGTGTGTGTGTTTTTTTTCTATCTATCAGGAATCTTTTCCATTTCCAATCAATCAGATTTTTTCTTTTTTTTAATTTGTTTTACTTGTCAGTATTTTAAATTAACAAAGACATGTTTATTTTGTTGCTTCTTTAAGTCGCTGGCTTTCTTGGAATAAAGTCAGTAGAACAAAAAAATATTTTGAAATTAAATAAATAGTGCTATTTGAAGATCTCCTGTATGGTTTCTTTTTTTTTTTTTTTTTTTTATTCTGTAGGTCTCCACCTCACAAAAATGAGCTTTTAGGTTGAAATAACATTTCAAGACCCACTCCAATCATCTTTTGATGTATTTTCAAACTGTTCCCAGTAGACGTTTAGTTATAATTGGGCAATTTTAGGCTAAAACAAAAACTGTCATTTAGGACATAGTTTCTGCAGAGGAGCAGGAGGGTTGATTAGAAATTTGCCTTTGTGTTGTGGGTGTGACCATTGGCAAGTAGCAACCCCGCCCCCTCTTCCCCACATCATGCTCTCTCACCAGCTTACAGACCCTTACACCAGCCGTACAGTTTTGAGCCACATACCAGCTCAGACGAGGAAAACGGACGTTCTGTTTGTCTACAAGTGGCTGCGTCAGAATGGGGCGGAGCAGGGAGCTTATAGCCCACCCAGCATATACTTCACCCACAAACATGATCTTTTACAAAAGCATATTTTTCATCTGCTTCTAATTCACAATGATTTGCAGCAGGAAATAGTCAGAAACACAATTTTAAGCTTTGATTTTCTTTAAATATGTTCTCCATTATGAGAAAATGCCACATGAACATGATAAAAACGACTTTGTATAGAGTGGGTCTTTTAGGAGCCAGATTAGCTAGGAAAGCTGCTTGTAACCTGCCAATTTTTACAAATGTTTTGAAATGTACCATTTGGACAAAAGGGAAACCATCCTGTTTATCTGCAGCCTCACTGACGGACTATAAGGCAAAAACAAAAGTGCCTCTTAAAGAACTGCAGTTTAACGAGTGGAATGCCCAAAAACGCACCAGGTTTTATTAAAACGTTAGGTTTACAATGTGAATGCATCAGACTCCTCAAGTGGGATTACTTCCTCAAAGTAAATTACCTCTTTGAAGCTGAAAAAAAGACATCCTTTACACACATACGTGACTCTAATTTGAACACCATTTTGGGGTTTTCTGTGAAACAAATGCTGAAATGTCATTTTACATCTGCTTGAAGGATGTCTATATTTCTTCTTCAATTTTTTTAAACAAATGTTAAAATTTCTTGTAAAAAGTGACCCCCCCCCCCCCCCCCCCCCCCGTTTCTGTTTCCAGACAGGTGCTGTGAACAATGCATCTCTGCAGTAGCATGTCGGGTCAGAGGTCACACTGTCAGCTGCCGCTAGAGGGACATATGGAGTTAGCACTGAAACAATGACAGTGGAGCAATGCAGCCTGTGCCACTCCTCCCTCCTGCCTCCCTTCAGCCAAAGGCCCCAGGCTGGGTCTTTTTAACTCTGAACATCAGCTGTATGCTAATTTCTTTTACAGAGGGATTGTTGGCTTCATTGAATGGCCTTTTTCTCTCTTGCAGATGTCTCTTCAGGCTGCTTTACCATAGCTTCTGGGTCCAGATTGTACTTAAATGTTAACACATATGGAATCCCCTGTGTTTTCTATTCAAGATTTGTACAAATATATCGTTTTTGAGATCTCAAAACCAAAGTTTGTCATTTTATCATTGTTCAACAATGTTAAAATGTTTACATGTAATTTCTAAATAAAAATAGGACTTTTACTTAACATGAAATGAAAGCAAGGATAAAGTTCCCAGCGTTTCTCAAAGCTGGTTTGGAGTATTTTGTGGTGGGAATTGGAAGAGAAGAACATATGGGACACAGGGTTTAGTAACCCCCTAAGCTTCCCCATGTCCATCTGTTCTCTTATCCTTCAGGGAAAATACTTCAGGCATGGACATTATTTGGTCATTTCTCAGCAATACTTCACAGAAACAGTAAATAAAAATACCATGAGATGTGTTATTTGTACTTGAACCACAATTTTAGTCTTGTTTTTTTGCTGAGAAATGCTGTTGACAACGGATTCACTGGTTCAAACAAAAAAGAAATCAAGGGATAGTGATAATAGTGGACAACATTTGAACAACACAAATTTTCAAGACTCATGCAGATGTTCTTCCTTTTTTCAGGGGAATATTTAGCCCAGTTTCTAGAAATTTGCTTTAAATCTGTAAATTCTGAGTTTTAGCACAAAAGTCTGGCTTTTATTTCAGGTTTAATAATTTAATGAAGACAAAAATGACAAGTTAGATTCTTTGCAGAAAATCTTCTAATCATTCTCAGATGGGTTTTTTTGTTTTTTTGGGGGGGGTTATAAGCTTTTTGTTTTTGCAGACGTTTAAAAATGCAAAATAAGCATTAAAACAAATGTCTACATTTTAGATTAGTCCATGCATAACTTGCCCGTATGTGGCTTAATTTGTTACAAAACAGTTTTTATGTTTTAGCTTTCTTAATTTCCTAAAACATAAGGTGCACGATTCTTTATGACAGAAAAACATAAAAACTAAGCGGGATTTCCAAAATAAAAGCCTCCCACCTCGGCGCTGACGCCATTGGAGGATCCGGCTGTCAAAGCCGAAGGGGTCGCGGTTTGCCGGGTCCAGTGATTGGCTGCCCGGCCCCTGTGTGCGGCAGAGCAGCCTGTCCGTTTGAATGTGCGGGCAACTGGAGCGGATCATTTCCATGGACCATCTGTCTCGCTGGCTGGACTCACAACAAAGAAGGATCCAGGATGGTGTTAGTCCATGTTGGATATCTGGTTCTCCCCGACTTCAGCTCAGTTAGAAATAGAGGTATGACGACCCGATTCAAGCGCCTTCATCATCTCCAGCTCGCCGTTTCTTCCTTTAAAAAAAATCGACATGATGTAAACAGAGCTGCCTGAACCCAAACGCAACATTCACATTAGCTGTCTTGCTAGCCGAGTCAAATTAACCGTTTAAACACCGTCACGAATATATTTAATGGAAAACGATCCATTTAGACAAAAACAATGGACATTTTGTACCTCGCTTTTATTACAAGGAACCTCAGCTATTTGTTTTCTTTCGTCCCGTTTTTATTTACGCCGTGTTGCATTCGCGGTCATTTAACGCCAATTCTTTACAGAATTTCGACTTAACTAATTATCCTAATATAAATGGATGTAAAATGACTATATTTGAACGTCTAGGGGAAAAATGAACGCGAGGAGCGGCTCTTTTTTCGTCTTTGTTAGCACGCAGTCGTTTATTCTTTGTGTGACGTTTGAGGTTTTAGCGGAATAATTGGAAATGCTGCAGCTGCAGGCAGCTGCTCTAAAATTCAAACAAATATAAAAATTGGACACAAACTGCAGCAGGCCATCTGTGTTGATTATGTAATAATAATAGTAGTGACATGACAAGAGCATTGTGAGAAACTTCATGCAGTAGCACCAATGATTTCATTGTGCTTTTATTTGTGTTCTTTTTTCCTGTTCCATAGTATCGAGGCTGGCTCCACATTCCGCATTTCTCAGACCTTTGTCCCCCTCCATTGTGTAGCTAACGATCATCTGCTGCTGTCTGCCGTAGCCTCTGCCTGTTCTCTGCATCTAGCTGTATTGTGAACCCCTTCTACCTCATTTCCTCTTTCCATCTGAAGACGACATTGGCATTAAAACCGAGTTCCCACTCATGCCGTATCCTTCTGTGTAACAGACTAAAGAATAACACTTTCTGTAGAAAACAGTTTGTCCTTATTTTTTAAACTGTCACGTTGCTCTTTAGTAAATAACCCGTAGTAGCATTATAATTTTTTCTAAGTACTGCAGGCTGTCATTGTGATTCTCCCATTTGGTGTGAAAAGACGACATTCTGCTGTAAATTTCTGTAAAGTGGATACATTTTGATCCTTTGCTTACATTATATAATATATAATTAGATTATATAAAATATGGGTGCATTTTGCCAGAATTTGCAGTAAATGGAGTGTCTTCCCATCACTATTTTTAACGACTCGCTTAAAGCCATTGATTGCAGTAGAGAACTGGACTGAGTGAGTGAGTGTGACGTCACCTATTAAAACGGCTGTATGTTTAGGTCGAACAAGCATTAGCATTAGCCGTCCTATGGGAAATTCCATTATACGTTAGCATCAAGTTAGGGGACTTTGGATTTTGCTGCTGTTTTGCATCAGGTCGCCAGAAAAAGAAAGGCATAAAAGATTGGTCTCTACTTTTATTAATTGATTATTGATTTATTAAGCTTGGATTGATTCAGATAGATTTTTATCAACCTTGCCCTACAGTGCGGGGCTATCTAGTGTCCAGGATTTTAAAAGCTATTTGGTCACTACGCTCACTTTTGTTTTTTAAAACTGGAAATATATCTTCCTTTACTTCCCGAAGTAAAAACCCCATAAATACAAACATTTTATGAAGACTATTTATGATTTCACTGTATGATGAGTTTTTTTTTAAAGTAAAACACATTCTCCCACATTTAAAAATTGTTCAAATTCAATGCATTGCAGTCTATATTTGCCAGTCTGGTGATCATTGATGCACACTGGTTTTTCGCAGAGACTTCTGAGAAATTTCTTGGGCATTTTTAGAATTGTAGATTCAGATAGCCCTAAAATTTGGCCAACATACTATATAGTGCACTATGTAGTGAGTTGGGAAGGAATTTGGACACAACCGCTACCTGTCAAACATTTGGAATATTTGACGGGAGACCACATAATGTTGAGGCATCTGATTGGGGAATTTCTTGCAATAAAGCAAAAATATGATGAAAAAAAATCGATTTAGTTAGAGCATATTAAAAAAAGGTAGCAGAGAAAGAATGGTTATTCTAATAAATATCAGAATTTGGGAAATTGTGCGTTACAGTAGCAGGATTGTAATCATAAAGAAAAATAGAATAATAGAGAAGCAAAATAATTATAAAATAAATAAGGTGGTATAATTATATAATAACAGTTTATTTCTCAATAGAAGTCTGTGATTTTGGTTTCTTGGAGCCAGTGGGTTGGTCCAGTTTGGAACGCGGGGGGAGGGGCCACTCAGTCCAATTCTTCTATACAGTCGATGCTTAAAACCAACAACTTGAATGATTTTTGATGGTCCGCCACACCTGTTAATGTGGCGTCCAAACAGCTGGTTAAAGTTGTGTTCCTGCACTGAATTGATTCCCTAAGAAAAGTTGCAGTTCCTCCCCTCTTTTGAGAACTTATTTCCAGAATGCTATTCACTTTACAGGAATGTTTATATCCTGCACTGCTGTAGAAATCCTTTTTTCTTTAGAATCAAAATGTCTTTTATTCTTTTGGTTGTGATTTTTCTACCTTATGTTCTTTGTATTAGAACCTAATGCATGGTCATTTTTTTCTGCTTTTTGTTTTTTCCACATTGAACAGCAGATTCCAATGTAATCTTTCTTTAGAGATGTCCCTGCTCTACTGAAATGTGCTGTAAGCATCTACATCTACTCATTGGATGCTGCTTCTGTTCTGTTAACCCTCTAAGAAGAGCATGGTCGGGCCTTTTTTATTTGCATGGTACTATGTAGGCTATATTACTCCTATTATTACGTTTATCACACAGTGCCAAACACACTAATATTTTTCCAATAAAGACTAGTTCTCTTCCTAACCTTCAGTGTGCTTTTTGCTGATTTCCATGTGTTCCCTCCCTCTTCCTCCTCTGCCCCCCACCCCCACACCGTGCTGTCACTGAGACAGTCCCCTCACTTTCTATGTGCTCTCATTTTTCAGCTGTCTTTGACAGTCTCCTCAAGCTGCCGCTCGGCTTATTTTTGGAGCAGGAGCACCCACAGCATTACTTTAAAAAAAAAAAAGATCAATCAATAAGCAACACATTGATATTTGCTGATCAAATGCCGTCTAAATCCATTCACTTTAAATGGAAACGCTGCCTCGCTCACGTCCACTCATTGGTGCTCATTGGTGTTAACACAGAAGTTGGTATAAGTGGGGGGAAAAAATCCTCAGATATTTATCATATTACACATGTTAATGTGGATTTCTTGAAGGTATGTGCTGGAATTATGTCTTTAACAAAATGCTAATTAACTTTTCAGGAAGTTTAGAACAGCTCTAAATGTAAAGTAAACACTCAGTTTGATGGAAGTAATTTAACAAACCATGTTTTCAATGATTTTTTTTTTTAGTTACTTTTAAGAAAAATGATTACACTTCAATGTGTTTCTAAGACATTGGGTTTTATTAGCGTACAAATCTCAAAAGACCTTTGGGGAAAAATAACTTTGTTATGCTCAGTCAGAGACGAGCATATTATAGGGGGGGGACAATCACAGATCTAGCGTTACAGCTCTGACTCACAACAGCAAGACCACCAGCTCTATTTTAATCCCAGCACACAGATTGGTGCCGGTGCCAAAAAGAAAAATCAATGGGAACAACAAGGCTGTGCGCAATTTAGGCTTCACTTCTTTTCCCTTAATTTCTTGACACAAAGATGAGCTGAAAAGTCCAGCTTGATCTATCTAATCCAGATTTGAACATATTTCTCTGCATAACAGCAACAAATAGAACACGTTGAAACATAATGTGATGGTTTGTAGACTTTAAAGATGGAGGAAATTTTTGCTTGTTTTTTTTAACATGTTCTTGTGGTATTTTTCTGGAAGACAAATACAAAGAATATTAATCTTAATATTATATTTTAGAGTTTTTTTTTTGGGGGGGGGGGGTTGGTAATCAGTGGCAGATGGAACAACGATGTTTGAATAAGATCCTATTTGTTACGTAGAAAATAGGCTGGGCGGGCTACAAGCTTCCTGCTCCGCTCCACTCTGGCATCTGATACATAAATGTAATGCTGGATTGCTTCAATACTGCTTGCCATTGTTGTTGCATAATGCTAGGTTGGGGGTGTAAGCTAGCAGGACGGTGTGTAAACGGAGAGCTCTCAGCAACAGGGAGGGGAAGGGGGCTGAGATCCTTCTGGCCCACCCACAACTCGGTGGCAAAGTTCTAATGAACTCCTGCTGCTCTGCAGACAACATGTCCTTGAAAATGACAGTTGTTTTTATCTTGTCTCAAAACTGCATAATAATTAAAAGACCCCTGGAAACACTTTTTGCAATAGTTTATAAGATGATTCAGTGAGACTTTACATTTTGAAATGCTATCCTTTCTAGCTGTAATAAAGAAGTTAGAGTTTGTTCTTTCATTTGAAGAGTTTCAATACTTGAACTGTTATTGCTATAAGCTATAAAAACACTATATATGTTATAATTTATAGAAATACTTTTAGAATTTTTATATATTGCTGGATGATTAAAAAGTTATACTATCCCTTTCATTATTACAAAGATACATTAGGTAGAAGAGGAGGAGTCGGTGAGAACTGCTCAGTTTGTTGAAGAACACCAGCCACTCAGCATGTTAAGTTCAAATTTGGTTGCTATGGAAACTGTTCCTGGAATGGAAAACCCAGCTTCTCCCTCATCCTGAGATTTACAGTCCCCTTTTCTGAAGCAGGTCTCAGCTTTATCTCAGAGCCAGAGAACAACTCTACCTGTTTCCAGCTGATGGCTTCTGATCAGAGCACCGGTTTTAATCAAAACTCTCAACAAGTGAGTCCTTTGTCTAACCTGACCATCAACAAAACTGCACGTTCGACACCATTCAAGTTTGAGCTCAAGTTTATTCGATCTTTTTACAAAAAAAATTTTTTGAAATGACCTTAACAATGAAACATTTTTACTGCCATACTTGGTTACTTTATTTTTGGTACTCTGACATCACATTTTACCCAAACTATGATGTTGTTTTTTGTGGATTTTTAAATGGAACCCATGTTAGTATTTAAATTTATTTAGTTGGCTTAGAGCAGGGATTGGCTGAGAGCCTTTCTTAAGTGTAAAACTGTCAGTTGCTCTTCAGAATTTGTTTTGGTGGAACAAACAGCATATATCTTATTGCGCTTTTAGGGCTCTTTACAGTAGCATCTTCTCAGGGGTTCCTTTCAAATAGACAAGAACGTAGATTAAAATACATCTTTATGTGGTCTCCATTCACACTGTCCTGGAGGGAATGGACCAAACTGTCTGAATAAATCAAACCATTACAACGTCTGCTTATATACTGGGGCCAGTATTGAGTGAAACCAAACAGAAAAACAAGAAATTAAAAACCTGGTTGCTCTTGCTAATCCTAGCTAATACATATAAAGAGGTCTGGGTCTAAAAAAGGTTAATCAATTTATTTCCAAACATTTCTTACTTTTTTTTCAGGCAAAAAGCTGCTTTTCTGTTGAATTTCAATGTAATAATTTATTATTATGGCAATAAAACTCCCAGCCTTCTTCAGTTTAATTTAAAATTCCTGGAAAGACAAACAAATAATTTAGAAAGTTGACAGATTTTAATTTAATGTTATTTAACTGTCATATATTAAAACCTGTCAGATCTGTATTTAATCAGTGGCTCTATTGACTGTGCCAGACCTTTTCTGAAGTTTATTTTATTAAGTATTTCTTTAGATGTGTGCCACACATGACTTTATTCATAATTGACACGGCTGTTTTTACTTAAGGATTGTCTTGCTTTTGCTGTTGTTTTAGCTGGATTGTCTGTCAAAATCTAAATGAATCCTACTTGTCACATCAGGGTTCATTTACAAAAGAACCAAGACCTTTGTTTTAAGGTGGGTGGACCTGTTGAGTGCAGGTGAACTCATGTGCTTTCTAGATAAAGCCGACTTCCTGAAGACTAAACCATCCAGTTTAAAAATCAGAACATGTATTGTTATATATTATAATATATATATATATATATATATATATATATATATATAACATTAATGCAATGTCTGCATTGTCCAGTAAACAAGTATTCAGTGATTTAATTTAAGTACATTTTTAAACAAAGCTTTCAACCAAGTAGCCATTTTAAACCCAACATTTAAAGAACAAATGGTCACGTATTTTGGCTACAAAATGTTAATGTGTTGTTTTTGGAAACTTTAGCTATAACCGAAGATATTGTGAAGGCTTTTACACATTAGCATGTTTGGTCTCCATCAAAGTTTTATTCCTTTAACCCTTTAAAACAGGAAATGTCACATGTGACGCCTAAAAAACACATGGTCTTTAACTTACTTCTTCAAACTTTTACGCAAAAGCGCTTCACTACTGTTGCGTATCAGCGCAAGGCTACTTTTGTCTGCTTCAGAATCTGCTGGAATTGCGTTAATTGCGTAAACAGTTGAAGAGTTACGGTGAAAGAGTGTCAACACTGTAGCTTAAGCTCCGGTGTTAAGTTGTCGGAGTGTGAAGGCCCATTGAAACTCTGATATAGATTAAACAAGAGAAAAGGTGCTGTTTCTTTTGGAAATGAACCCTGGTGTGGTTCAGGAACAGTGTGAATGTACCCAGACTAATAGGCCAACCACGAGGAAACCAAAGAGAGTACATTTTCGAACCACAGTCTTTTTGCAGAATTTGATTTAAAAAAAAACATGCTAATTTAAATGCTGTGTAAAACAGTTTAAAACTTAAATTGTGAGGCAGATTTAAGGTAATTTATGTTCAGAAAGGAATGACCTGTGTCTATCTTCTTTTCAACGACGGATTTATAAATAACATGGTGATGCACACGTTCGCGTGCAGCTGCTGCAGTCAAATGACCGCGTCTATCAATCCGAGGCAAATTGGGGGGGGGAGATATCAGGAAAAAGTGTTGAAGTGTGGGCTATGCGACGGCCTTTACACCAGCTTTTCTTTTTAGCTGCATGGAGCAGCCTCCGCCTGTGAGCACAGCAAAAGATGATGAACGAATGCCGCAGCAGAGGATGGGAGTAAAGCGAAAAGGGGAGGTGTGATATGTGTGAAACAAAAGGAGCTTGAGGAGGGGTTCATGCCAGAGTGCTGCAGTTGCAAGTGGGTGTGGCCCTTGCGCCGTCACTCACATGGCGTGCTGCAGCCACTTTGTGGAGGAGGGGCTGCTGCCTGTGCAGCAAAGCAGGGCTGAGGTGGAGTGAGCTATGTTTGGATGGGAGACTATCCAGCACCAGCCTACTGTTTTTGTACATTCAGTGATGTCATAATTAACATATACTGCAGCTCTGCAGTATATGTTAATTATTCATGTCAGCTGTTGGAACTCCTGAAGGGCACAGAGGCCAATCATTTGATATATGAGCCTCACACTAAGATCCTTTTTTATCAGGTTTCAAACAAAGCATGTTGGCACTCGATCAACCAATCTGCTGTTTCTGCTGAATCTTTCAGCTTTTGCTCATGGCTTTTTGGCTTCACCGGCTTCTCATATCTCTAACTGAGCTGCTAAGAAGCAAAACCACGGATTCCTGTTGATAGAATTAAAAGTAGCCGTTGAATATTTTTGGAAGAAAAAATTCACATTTGTTTAGCTTAGCCCATAAGAGCTGATGGTAACATCAGTGTGACGGAAATACCAGAAATGGATTCTGACGTTCCACTTGGTTTGTGGTAAAATACACATACCGGTAATTTTAATTTCAAGAAGAGCAACTACTGGTTGTCTCAGCTTAATTAGGATTGATTTATTTTAGCGCTGAAAGATACGTCTAAACTGAATTCTGCTAAATTTAGATTTGTTTAGTTTAGTCTGTTTTACTCTCATTAATCATTCTGTTTTACAGCGGTCCTGGACCACATTGTTTTGCCATTCTTCTTCCTTACTGCGAACATTTCGCCCCACCACATTCTCAAAAACTCGCCAAAATTTGCCACCAACAAAAATTAAATTGCGGCATGGTGAACGTCCACTCCGAAAAATAAATGTCATCACAGCGGGGGAAAAATGGCAAAAAAGTGAAATGTCTGGGGTATACAGAGGAATTTTTTTTAAGTATTATAGGATAGCTACAGAACCTCCCGCTTGGCGTTTATTTATTTATTTATTTTTAACCAAAGCGCAAAATTTGACTATTTTCCCACACTATGGGAAAAGAAAATTTTTCTTTGAATGATTGCCATGAAATTTTTACACACCCAGGTTAAGTGTACAACCACAACTAAAGTTTTGTTGACCTGTGACCTCGGGAAGAGGCCAATTTGAATAAAAAAAAAAAAAAACAACTTTAGAACCAGCTACAAATTTAAACTCCTCCTAGGGATTTAGATCTATCACCTCTTAACTCCTCATGGACCATTGGGAAGCTACTTTGGAAAAAAGTTTGCTTTTAGAAGTTATAGATTTTGAACGGCGTTTTCGTGGCGAGCTTGCAAATTTTACTGGAATATTGTGACAATGTTATACAAGCTGAACAAAATGATATACCACATTAACGTATTAGGACTGTGGGCGTGGTTAGTAAAAACATCCTGTTGCCAAGAAAATCAAATAATTTACTTTTGCAGGCTCTTGTAAAATGGCCTCGACCTGTTTGTCAAGCCCAGGAAAACCAAAACATAAAACGGTTGCTACACGTAGAACCTACAGATACGCTGCCATTTTTTAAAAAAAGTGTTATTTTTCGGGGTGGCACAGGTTACGGGGGAGAGTGAGGGGCATGTAGCAGCCGCTTAGCCAGTGATGGCGGGTCAAAAGTAGGCGGGGAGTGCGGCGTGCGGCATCAATTTTTCACACATCGTTTTAATGCAGTGGCAAATAAAAGTCCCTGGAGGAAATCAAGTTGATTCTACACTCTGATTGTTATTTAAACAAACCATGCTTTAATTGACTAATCTTTGACTAATCACGGAATTTATCCAGCAAACACGACTTTCATCCTTCCATTTTTGAAACCAATGTTTTAGATCACATAATTAGACCAATTAAAGTTGAATTTATTCTCTGAAAGATGCAATGATAATCCCTGTATCTCTTCAATCTTGATAGCCCATTTAGGGGTGCTGCATTTATGTGCTTGATATTCTCTCTTCTACTCTATTTTCCTTATTTGGCTGCAAATTTAAAATAGGTCATACACTTTGTGCTAACTGAGCTTAAGGTAAAAATTAAACCAGACTCCGTTTATAGTTTAAACGCATGCATACGGCTTCACACACAGTATCAGTGCACAAACCATCAGACTGATCCTCAAAGTCGTACACTTGTAATGAAAAGTCTTTTTCCAAATACATACAAAACTATTTGGTGTATTTTCCCGTTCAAGGTGATGCTAAATCCAGAGTTCTGGATTAAATGGTACGGAGCAACATACCTTTAACAAGGTGTTAAAAAACAACACAACCCCACAGTGGTCATGAATAGAAAATACAGCACTAGAAATTGAAACAATTCTTTTTGTACATATGTTTATTTTCAAAATAAAGCCATAGGAATCGATGGAAAGTTGCTCCCTTTTGACACCAGCCTCTAGTGGTCATTTGAGAAAACTGCAGCAGCGATGCCTCCAGGTTTGGTTCAAATTTGAAAATAAAAGGCGGGGGCTTGTTACTTTTTACAAGTTTTTTAGTCAAGCCTCAGGGTTTTTGTTTAAAATTAGGTTTTATTAACACAAGATGGTTAAAATCAAATCAAATAAAATTTCACAAGAGCTAAAGGTTAAACCTCAAGTCCTGGCATTTAAGACTTGTGTGAGCCACAAGTCCAAGTTCCCATCTCTGTTGTCTGTCACGTCTTGTGTTTTCATGTCACGTCTACTACTATGGTGTTTGTTTTGGTGTTTTCCATTGACTAGGCTGATCTGATCTCTTCCCTTGATTTTCCGTAGGCGTGCACTTCAGCAGGCATCAGCACAGTCATGCAACCTCCTGCCGACACTTTCACCTGGGCGCTCCACAGGCACCCATCACAGCTAAGTTTTCTCTGGGAACTGCCAGCCAGCCCCCACAGACAGGCCTGGCCGCCAACCTGTCCCCCACACACCACCACACTGCCCTATCCGCACCCCCTCAGTTTCAGGATGTGGCCTTCATGGCCCTCATTCCTACCTCAGGCCTTGCACCAGCAATACCTCATCCAGCAGCAGCTCCTAGAGGCGCAGCACCGCAGGATCCTCCCGCATTCCAGGTAGTCACTCATCTACAGTCAACACAAATAGAGATGCACAAGCAGGAAAAATAAAACCCAACATCATCCGATTTCAGAAGAACACAGGATCGTATTCCTCAGAACCACCACAGACTACGATCAGGCTATGAATACCCCCCTCCACTCCATATTCCCCAACCAATATCTCAACAGCCACGGTACTTGGCAGAAGGCACCGACTGGTGAGTCTGTCTGACACTAATGAGTCCTGCAGAGTGGAGAAGTTATCCCAACTGTCTATCTCTGCACCGGACCATTTGTCACACTGTCTGGCATGAGTCATAATACATCTTTTGTCACACACCTGTCCTCCTTCAGGGATCTCAGCGTAGATGCCGGGCTCCCTCACCAGTACCAGTTTCAGCAGCTTCCTCAGCACTATCAGCATTATTTAGTCTCCCCCCGAATGCACCACTTCCCCAGGAACTCTGCCTCTGCTCAACTGGTATGCTGGTTTTACCTCCTGCAACCCATGAACGCTGTAATTTGTTAAAACAAATCAAATGTTATGTGACCTGAATGTGATTTTTCTCCAAAGTGAAAATGAAGTAACAGAATCCTTTTGTTTAACTAGGTTGTGCATGAAATCAGAAACTACCCATACCCACAGCTGCATCTGTTGGCTTTTCAAAGTCTGAATCCCTCGAGACATGCCACTGCTGTGCGGGAAAGTTACGAGGTGAATCTGTTTCTAAATTTGTTTGAAATACTTTATTCTCATGTGACACGGTGCCATTCTGCTCTGGGTAAATTTAGCTGCTGTCTCCAAGCTTTTGACCAGTTTGCTTCTTGCTTAAGATGAAAGCTTTGAGGGGCTTTTCTGACCTCGAAAAAGAAAGCATTGTCACCTCAGCTGCTGTGTGTTGAGTGCCCCTTCATATTAAACACCACTCCTCTTTTTGCAGGAGCTTTTGCAGCTGGAGGACCGACTTGGGAGTGTCAGCAGAGGAGCTGTGCAGACAACAATCGAGAGATTCACATTTCCTCACAAGTATAAGAAGGTGTGACAGCAAACAAGGTCACACTAACAAAAAAGCAGTCCATTTTTTTAACTCTTTACGTGTGATCTGATAGAGAAAGCCTCTGCAGCTGAAGACTGGGGAAGCAGAGGAGGAAACAGATGTGGATGAAAAGTGTACAATCTGTTTGTCCATGCTGGAGGATGGAGAGGATGTCAGGTGAGGGATTTAGCTTGAATCTATAAATTACGGTGCAAAAAGAAAAGGCAGTTTAGCACTAGAATTGACTTTTAACCCTGAAAAGCCCACTACATCAAAGAGTGGACA
The DNA here is from genome assembly GCF_053564925.1 of Oryzias latipes. NCBI lineage: Eukaryota > Metazoa > Chordata > Actinopteri > Beloniformes > Adrianichthyidae > Oryzias > Oryzias latipes. Next base: position 24,378,502 of record NC_136248.1, on the reverse strand, counting down.
GAAAATTATGTATTTTTGGAAGCAAGATGTTTTTTAAACCAGTTGATGAAAGCCACAAAAACACATCTCAATGTTTTTTTTAAAATATTAATAAAAAAAATGTCATCAAAGAAATTAACATTTGTGTGGGTTAATTTTTCAAATTCATGTAAAAAAAGTGTAAGTCAGAAAAGCATAAAAGCCATAGCTGGAGAGAAAAAAAGTGAACAATCGAAGTGCGTCAATAATGTTTAAGTGTTATATTCTCTGTTTTTTTTAAAGTTTTCTACCCAAATTCAGCCTAAAACATTAGTTTAGAATAAACTTTAAATTTGTCAGATTAAAAAAAATACTTTTATGGAAACATGTCCAATCTGATATTTCCAAGAATACATCAAGATTCTCTCTCATCCTTTGGAGTAAAAAATCTTTAAGAAAATATTTTGCACAATCTGACCCATAAAAGTTTGAAGTTCAAGGTAATAAATATCTTAAATTTGGTAACATAATGAAACCTTTTCACTTGAATGTTTTGAAACTAGACTTTATATGTCATACATTAAAATAAGAAAACTGCAATGGCATTAATGCTTGATTTAACCTTAATTTTTTTCTTCCTTGAGACATGTTGGTAGAATATGTTTTTGCAAAGATGGAGACATTTTTTAAAACTGCTGCTAAATGACTGGAAGCATTTTTCTTTCTACAATGACTTCATGTTTGTTATAAACCAAGTTGGACAGGGGGTTTTATGCTACGTTCACACCTGGCTCAGAAGCGTAATTTCAAGCGGCCACTTATCAGGAAAAGTCCATATAAACGTGCATAAATGCGTGTTTTGGGCTTCTGTTTTCAAAATTCTCACCTTCATGCATAACTATGCAAGTTTTTTAGGGCCATTTTTGGCTTTGTTCAAAACATGCTGCCTTTGAATGATCTTTGAAAGTTAAACCAGTTGAACTGTGACCAATCAGAGACTAAGATTTGGTAGTGATTTCACGGAAAGTGCCACCTATTTGAACATTGATCATGAATTAATAATTTCGGTTTGTACCCAGATGGAATTATATGACACCAAGTCTTTCACATATTGGAGTTAGAGCTGTGAAAGATAAAACCTGGAGCTGGATTACGAGATTTGCACTGCTTTGATATTTCACAGCCTCTTCCAACTGTGAGGACATGCACTAGTATCGGGTATCAACAGCATGGGAACACCAAATGCTAAAAGCGCGTTCAAAAATGCCAGTTCTAGTTGATCGCACATTATATATATATATATATATATGTACAGTGTGTACGTAGCACACCTAAGGGTCCAAGTACACCTCAGTATAAAGAAAGAGGGTCAGTTTACAGCATGCAGGACCTGCACAAGCATATGGGACAAGTGACTCAACAGAAGTCTCATAAAACATGCCAAATTTAACTCTCTCCTACTATCAGAATATGCGCACATTTGTCAGCTATGGGAGTTTCATGCACGCCCATGAGAATCCTTGCTGACGCCATGTTCATCTGTCTCTTGTTTCTGCAGGAGACTTCCCTGCATGCACCTCTTCCACCAGGGCTGCGTGGACCAGTGGTTGGCCACCAGCAGGAAGTGTCCAATCTGTCGAGTTGACATCGAAACACAGCTGAACCCCGACAGCTGATGGGATTGAGCTCCTTGTTGATCACTAGTTTGGTTCCTTTGCTTCTTCCACTCCCTCCTCATCCCCCTTCTATTGTGTGGGGTGCTTTGCCAAATGTCTAAAGACTTCATGTGACATAACAACCCCTCTGATTCATGCTTTACTGAGCCAAACCAGGACTGAGAGAGGCTGCAAAGGGCTCTCTTTAAATAGAAGCACATTCATTTGGGAGAAAAAGACACACGCTACTGTACACAGGGTTCACTTGTAGCTTGGTGGTTGTTAATAGGGTTTTGTCGCTGTTGTGGTGTTGTACTGTTGGTAGCCACGGGCTGTGTAGCATGTCCTCAAAGCCATGACACAATTTCCTAAGATTGAAAGAAGCGTTGCCACACGCAGCGTTTTTCACTCTTTGCTGTCTCTTTCTAGTGATATATTAATAAATAATATATATTTCTCTTGTTCAGCCAGCCAGAATGCCACTAAAACACACACTAAAGCTTTGATGCTATGTTTACCTAAAGATCATTTGTGGTTGTAGTAGAGTAGCAGCAACCAATAAGTGACACCTGGTGCGCATTTTTGGGGGCCAAGCACCGGCGAGCTGAGTGTTTTGATCCCATCATGCAGCTTTTGACATTTTTGCAATACAGTTGTACCTTTAACTTCAGTTGGATGTCATGTGAGGTTGTGTGTAGGTCTCCTTCACTGCCGCGGAATAGTGTGAGTGAGTTGAATTGGACTTTCTTTTTATAAACATTTTTACCAAAATGCATTTTGTTGAAGTGTAGCTTACCTGCTCACGGGTTTTGTGTGTGTGTGTGTGTGCAGTGTTTGACTAAAAGCCTAGTAAAAGTGGATGTTTGCTGAAGTTGACCATGACCCCTTAAAGGTTGTTAGCATATAGCATGACCACTTGAGTGCTTTTACAACACTAAGCCAAAAAAAAAAAAAAAAAAGGCTTTTTTTTAATGGAAGCTTTTATGTACTGCAGGTGCAATGGAGAAAATTATTTCCCCTTGTGCATCTGTATCTTTTTGCTGGGCTTGTGGGCTAAAACTGCAAGGTTTCATGTTTTTTAGAATGGTACAGAAAAGCCTGTGCATGGCTTATTGTTAGAGCTTTGACAATAATTAATACACAGTTTTAAAAAAAAACGGTCAGTCAGCAGTTGCTTCCCTGACACACAGCACGTGTTCCTGTCCCCTTTGGTGGTAGCGATGGGATCCTGCTGATGTTTACCGAATTGCGTAAAGAGCAAGCACATCTGACAACAGTTAAAGCAACAAAAAGTCCTGTTTTTGGTACTGCGTTCACATCCGTTCATGTTTCGGTAGAGATCCATGCAGTGTTTGAGCTGGGAGAAGAGCTTTTGCATATTGATCTTGTGTATTTATGTGACGGACCTCCCTTGTGGTTGCTATGCTGGTTGCTATGCTGTATTGCTAGAACATGTAGAACGTGATGCGACTGAGGCAGCCTCCCCCTTGTAGTGCACTTGGACAGCAGAGAAACATTGAGACTGTTGAATAGAGGCTTTCGCTGCCTTTGTGTTGAGGTTCTTTTTTTTAATTTTTTTTTTTTTACTCTAATTGTGCGTTCAAGAACACTTAGAAAGTTTTTCAGTCCCAAAAACTATGATGGCTAAACAAGAAAGGCTCAGGCACACCATAACGCTCACAGTGCAGCATAGCATTGGAAAACACAAATAGGTATAGTTTAATTGGTAAATCTGCTACAATGATCACTGGTTTCTATGTGGGGTGTAGAAATTAAGTTTACCATTTTCTGAAATCCTCTTTGAGACTGCAAAGGAGAAAAAAAAAGTTAAAAAGAAGCCTGACAGTTGTTTTCAACAAACTTAGGGTTAAGCCTCAGTCACATGAAACCCTACGAATTTTTTTCCTGGCACATGGAGGGTTGTGAACAGAAGCGTCTTAAAGGAAGTGCAGGCTTATCGTGCAGTTCCCTTGAAACCTGTACACAGCCACTTTAAGGGACGTTATGAAAAAGGAACGTACAATTACCGTGCAGGTGGTAGGTGTATCTTGAAGTATTTGTAAGGATAATGTAGGTTGCAGACACTCGCACTTCAAGATTTTTTTAAAAACATTTGTTTTATATCTGTGGCCAGATTTGACATTTGTGACGAAGGAAAAGTTGATAGAAAAATTTGCCATTTGGTAATGACCACGCAGCTGAAAACGTTTCTCAAATCAGCTAAATACAAACCAAGAGTTGAATCCCCACTTTTCTATCTCTGTTTAAAGATATTGGAAATTAATAATCACAAACAAAGAAATACCTTGTGCTGCAGTTACTAAAATGATCACTTGAGGCTGGTTTTAGAAGGAAGTCATTCCTCGTTGACTCCAATATAAAAAAAAAATCCCCCCTTTACACTAAAATAAACTTAGGGCATCAAGAGCCTTGTGGTTGTTTATTTTGTTTTCTATTTGTGACATTTTGGGCATACATGCAGGTGGATCCAACAAAAAACTGTCCCCTCCAATTACCAATTTTTGAGACAATGTGGAGTTGGGCGGAGTAAATTCCATTTAGTGGGGCCACACTTTTTCAGACTTCTAGTTCTGTCAGAACTATAAATATAAATATTTAGATCATTGAGCGTATTGGCTTGGTGACAGATTCCCATAAAGATGTGTGGTGTTTTGGGCCTTTAAAATTTCCGTCTTGTGCACTGCTGGTGTTGAGGCTGCCTCCTCCTGTAGTGGAGTCACCCGTGATAAAGTTTTCATAGTTTACACAGAGTGTGGGTCAGTTGAGATGCCTTAAGTATTTAACAATCATAATTTAATACTAACTGTAGATATTGTGGGTATGTATTTAACTTTCTATTATTTTTTTCTGTTTTGAGGGTGACTGAGTCATAATCTATTTATTTAGAAATAACACTAAAAACAACACACTATAAAAAACGATTACCTCATCTTTGCATCGTTTCCAACAGGAATGCTTTGCATGCAGTTTTTTTTAAATGGGGTAAATATATATATATATATATATATATATATATATATATATTGCCCTGCTGTTTGATCTCCACACGCCGGCTGTGCGATGTTTACTGTCAAAGACTGAGCTGTTGAGCTCGCTCACTGTCTCTCACGTGGTGCTGTGGATGTTTGTTACATTCCATTCAATGCAATTTCTCCTGTCCCCCATGCTGTGATGTAGTGGACAAACTGCAATGAAGTGAAGTGGTTTTTAATTTGTGATTTGATTTTATTTGAATGAATTTGCACTCACTTGTTTAAATATGGGAACCCTCTCACTGGCAAAAAAAAAAGAAATAAATAAAAAAGAAAAAGGTAGTGATCATGAAAGTACACTGTAAACATTTTTTTTGTTGGTTTCACAGAAAAAAACTGGCAGCTGTGGTTGCAAGAATAAATATGTGAAAAATATGTTGGTCATGTAAACAGCTTTACAGGCACACTGTAAATATTACACAACTTAATCTCTTAATTCACATACAATAATGCATTTGCTATTTAAAATGTTTTTGATTAACCCTACAGATAAATTTTGAAAAATGTGACTTTCATACAATGGATTTTTAGGTTGATTTCACTAATACTATGAGTAGAACACTAGTTAAAAAATTACTTTCACATAAAACAATGACTTTATTACAGCAATGCAATATTACAATACATAGCCTTGGAAGGGCTTTTGTTTAAAAAATGATTATGTTAAATGTATCAATGTTCTGTAAAGTTGTTTACATTATCATCTTATTTTTATTCTTACCACCACTGCTGGCCTTTTTCTTTCCACAAAACATTTTAATGAATTATGAGTATAGAATTTATTTTAGAAATGTAAAAATAGTTAAAAAATAGTTGGTTCCCTGATCTTACTGACAGTTTAAAGCGGATCCACAAATATTTGCATATTTTACTTTTCGTTGAGGCTTAAATATCTAGCTTTTCCTAGGCCAAATAAGAAACAAAATATAGGGAAATATTACCCAGTTTAAAAATATTTGCTAGCTGTGCAAAATTAAAACTGTTTACACATCTCACCACTCAAAATCAGACAATTCCTGAATCAAAGTAAGGACTCATGAGTTTATAGTAAGATGAGAAACAGAGAAAGAGAAACATCATCTTTAGAAAGAAAAAAAAACAAGTTTCAAAATAAAACAAGAAAGTGATCTGCTTTTCATTACTAATACACTCTCACTTCTTCTAGAATTGCAAAATAAAAAAATTATTAAGTTTGCCGGTGAACAGTTCTATTATTCAAGAACTTTTGAAATTAGCAAGATTGTAATAAAAGTCAAAAAAACTTTAAGGATCTAGAAAGCTTGAGTGGTGGATGTTGGAGCAGGAGTTTGCAAACATCGTGGTTAGTGCAGAGCTAAAAGAAGTAATGTTGCACAAGGATCTGATCGGGACACAACGCAAACTTTCTTGCAGAAAAGCAGGATTGTCCGAAAAATGAGGAAAGGGAAAAAAAAAAGGAAAACGAAAATCCTTTGTTCCATGTATAATTCCATAAAATAGTTTGACCGTTCTTTGATGAGAATTCTTAAGCTAAGTGGCCCAATTTTCAGCTAATAAATTAACTCGCACTTTACATGGAACATTTTGCAGTCAATAAATTACTTTAAATTGGACACCTATAAGATGGCAAAAAGTCAACATCAGAGGACTTAAACCAGTGGCTCAGTTCAACACCTTGTTGAGTTGAAAGGTAAAATTTCATATGTTTGAAAAAACATTTCTAATTAAAACATTTGAGCTGAGTATCAACAACAACATAAATCTGATTAATTTGAGTGACAACATCAAAAATTCTCTTTTATTGAGCTCAACAAACATTAATGTATTTTTGAACATATTTTTGTCCCAGAACCAATTGTTTCATTGGTTAAAAAAACAGTAGCTTTCTTTATGCTGTTGCAGGTCTTAATGAATCACATTCCTTATCTTTTTAAATCTTTAATTTGATTCTTTCTGGTGTTTCTCTTCAGTTCAAAACTAAGTGGAAGCATACCAAGTGCCTCGCTTTAGGTGTTAGGATATACAGTATTTCCATGTTGTTGAAGCCATTAACAGCAATCAGTCCGTGAAGCCACATTGCCTTATGTGTAGCATAACTGTTAAAAAGAATGAGATCTGAAGGAGAAGACAACACCTGTCAAGTCGAAGCCATTCTTAAAAAACATTATTTAAAAAAGCTGCTGGCTTGTTAGTAAAGCGTCACTTACTGTGGAAATAGTTCTCAAAGCGAAGAGGCATGTTGCATCGTGGGCTCTGCAAAAAACGTCAGGCGTTTTTCTTTTTTTCCCCTTCTATTTAATGTTTTTCTTACATTTTTAACGTCTGTCATTCTTTTGAATTTCCTTTATTTCCTCCAAAAGAAAGCACCAATTACAAAGCACAACTTTTTCTAAGAATGCATGATCTCTCAGGTTCCACTGTAATGGTTTAAGGTAAGAATATATATAAACATTATATATATCTAAAAAAAACAACAACATTTTTTTCTTTGCTGCTTCAATCTGAAAAACAAAACTGAAGAGAAAATATGCCAAAAAAGAAATTGCCAGTGAAAGGGCTGCCGACATCCATGTCTACGAAAACCTGCTGTTCTGCTGTGACTGCGCAATGTTTTTCCACATAGGATATTTTATCTGAAAATAGAACTATTTATCATTATTATTAAAGCAATAGAGCATTATTAGTGATGAGTGTGATGGTGGAGAAATGGGTGAGTGTGTAATTGGTAAATGTTAGATTTACATTCAGTGGAATTTTGTACTTTATTTATTATAATTACTACTAATTTTGAGGATAATGATCTCAAACGTTGCATTGCTAAATCCAAACTTTTCAGTTTTGTCTTTTTTATTTGGATTTCATGGCTTGTATATTATTCTTTTATATGTGCTCTTTTTGTAATAAACTGGATTTAATGGACACGTTTTAGTGTTTTTCTTCTTCTTTGGTTTTCCTTCCCAGAGTGACCTGAAAATTAAATTTGTTTCCCTCCACGGTGGTCTGGGAATCCTTTTCGCACATCTTGTCACATTACAACTACAACTGTAAAATATTTTATTAGACGTTTATGTGACAAGTCAAAGACAAAGTGAAGCATTGTTTGTGGCATTTGAAAAACATTGGTGAGCATCAAGTACCATAAAGCCAACTCAAAGCAACAGGCTACAAGTGCATTATTAGCAGAATTGAACGAAATACCAAAAAAGTTTTGAACCTGTCTCAGAACTCTGTGAAATCAAACAAAGAAAAAAACATTTACAACAACAAACTTACAAAGATTTGAGGATAGGATTCTCGTTCATCTGGGTGACGTTGTCTTGAAGTTGAGTCATGGAATATGATTTAAAAGTCCGGCTCTCATAATCTTTTGGTCTATTTTCAAAGTGGTATTTTAATTATAATTTTGCCATTTTTAGCCAAAATCTAAAAACGTGTTATTCTCTAGGACATAGCTTCTGCAGAGTGGCAGTAGTTCATTAGAATATATCTCCTCCGTCCTAAGAGCATTTTAATAACACCAAAAAGACAAGTTTCATCAGAGTGGATCTTTACTGTCATCTCTATTGGAAATGTTTTGCCACTCATCCAGGTAGCTCCATCATTCAGACTGATGAAGCTACCTGTATGAAGATACAAAGACTTTGTCATCTATCTAAACTGATTGAATAAGCAAAGAGAATATTTTTTTAAAGAAAGTCGCTACTCCTAAGAGTTTTTCAAAAGCATGTGGGGTACACAACATACCTGTGGGTGTCAATTTCAACATACCCTCACTACTGTGAAACACGGCGGTGGCAGTATCCTGCAGGGAGCTGTTCTTCTGCCGGAATAGGGCCAAAGTTTTTGTAGTGGCATGGATGGAGTCAAACCTAGGAAAGTCTTTATTTACTCTATAACCCTTGTGCTCTCCTAAGCACTTTAACGTTGGGAGTTGGGTCATCTAGACCCACTAGACATTGTGTTGAATCTTTTTTCTTGAATGATTTGTGATCTTCACTGGTGTCCATGGATTACATGAAATCTTCCACCTTTATCCACCTTTGTCATGGTAGGAATAACACGTCAATGTAAGGGTGGGGTCATCTAAGATAGCACAAGGGTTAAACACCTCAACCACAGGGTATAGAACTCATTTTAGTCCATGTTAAGACGTTTGCACCACTACTGCACCTGGACTCTACTAATGGCCTTGCCAATACTTTGCTGCAAACTTATCTGTGTCTATAGAGTATGCAAAGCACATGTGCTGGATCCAGCTACTACTAATCTACTCTAAATCTTTAGGTTAGGCAAGACCTTGTGCTGATCATAGAACCATATCAAATATGTTGATTTTTAACCCGGGAAAATACATAAAATGTCAAAAGTAAATTCTTCATCTGGGAGCATGTAACATGAATCTAGATTAAAATGCTAATTTTGTAATACTTATTTTCCACTAAAGTGTTAAAGCTTTAAAAAAGCAACTGTTGCTTCATCTTGTAAAAGCAATCGTGTTATTTTATTTAAAAGATGATGCATTTGTGAAGAATACGTCTTGTTTAGACAACTTTCCAGTGAAACTCGTTTATTAATCTGGTATTGATACAAAATGAAATGGATTCAAAAATGGTTTCCAGTCCACAGGTTTAAAACATATAAAATAGAAAAAAAAATTATTCTTACAAAACCCGCACGTTTACAAAGAATGGCACATTTTTCCTGACAGCCAAAATACATACAAAATATGACTTTTAGTTATCCTCATCACCTGAGACATGAAATTGGTCAGAAGCAGAACCTCTTTGGTCAGTGCTTTACAACAGGTGGATGCTTCTCCTGCTGGACATTTAAGAGAAGGCGTCATCCTCAGTATTTGGGGTAAAGAACCCTAAAGATCTGTCCGTCAGCCTTTTTTTTGTCCAGCCACTTCCCACAGATGAAGATGGTGGTGACACCGTTGGCCGTGTTGGTGACCTCCACCCGGTCCAGCAGCCAGCCGGGGCTAAGACCAGAGTTGTCGTGCTCCATGCGGACCCGCCACAAATCTCCCATGTCCAGCATTTCCAGGACGAAACGGTCCGTCTGCTCGCGTTCAAAGAGATTTCGGAACTTCTGCCGGAGCTGTCGACGCCCAGAATCCCCGTTGGAGCCGTAGATAGTAATAAAAACATTGGCATCTGTGCCTGCTCCCTTTTCGTCACCCGTGATGATGATGATCTCGTACTTAACAGGCACTAGGCTGCGAGCTTTGCTGGCAAAGCTCTCAATGGCTTTTGTGCACTCAAAAGTCAAGAATTCATCCCTCTTTGGAGAGAGCAGAACCAGGGCATTGCAGCTGAACACATACCTAAGGAGAGTCAAATTTAGGTTGCTTATTTTTTTTTCACTGGAAAGCAATGTTTAACGTCGGAATAGCAGGGGCCTCACTTGTTTCCAAGTTCTTTTTCAGTCACAACGATCTCCTCCACATGCCAGTAAGCTTCCCCCTTTACTTTCTTTCCATCTTTGGGTGTGTGGCCCAGGCAGATGGCAGTGAGATCGCCCAGGTTCTTGGAGGAAAACTCAAACCTGTCAACATTTCCACTGGAAACAAAAAGATTAATGTGACTTGTATCATGAACACTTAAGCTATATGCCTGAACAAAGTTCATATTGTGATAGTGGAACCATATTTTGAGAGCTCAAAAAAAACTGAAAGGATCTGAAAAAAGGCAGTATGTATGAGTTTTCCCATGCAAAATAAAAGCTCTGGCTGTTAATCTTGTCAGAATTACTTACCTCAGGAACCTCTTCTTCTTTGAGGAGTTTTCCATTACCATTTCCTTTGATCTGCCTTTCTTTCCCTCAAGTATAATCCACACATTCTCTTTGGTTTCAGCTTCAGCTCCAGTTGTGACACAAATTTCATATTCTGTAGAAGAAAAATAAAAAGTTACAGGAAGCAGATATCAACAATCTGAGGTTTTTTGGCAATTGCTTTTTTGTGTTATGAGAAAGTCTTACTGGTCTTCTCGTTCAGATCTAAGTAGTCATTGTTGCCACAGGGCAGCTCCCTCATTATCTGTCCATCCTCGCCGTTTTTGGACAGCCAGCGGTCACAAGGGAAACGAAATGTTTTGTCCATGATCTCATCCTTTACATCGACGTGTTCCAAATGCCAACCTGGAGCCATACCTGGATCAAGACGGGAAAAGAATTGAGCCGTTTAGACTACTCGATCACTAATTTGCATACTTTTTCTTTGAAAAACCATCAAGTCTTTAGTTATTTTTTTACTTTTATTTTACACTGACTGTTTGTCAGTTCCACTTTACTTTGTCTCATGAATAAAGATCAAGGAACAATTGTAAAAACAAAGAAAATTAAAGTTACATACAATAAAACTTTCGGAGCCACATTCCTCTAGGAGAAAAAATAAACTGCATCCACTACTGCATAAAATGTCTACACTTCCAGATTGAGGAGCGAGCGATTCAACTCTCTGTTGAAGCCAAAATGTAAAAACAAAAGCAAATTTCTAAGCTTTTTGATGCAAAAACGTTACCTCGTCAGAAACATTCCTCAAACACCCATAAATTAAAACAGGTGAGCACAAAGACAAAAATCTGAACACCCAACTGCCCGACCCACATTATAAATAAACATCTGCTGCAAAGTAATATACAGAAACATGGCAACTATTTTTGACTAGATTAGTCTACATTTACAAACACAGCAAGATCACAAAGCATGCGTACATCATAAGCTTTGGGGAAAATGCTTGTATTTAAAAATTAGAGAATTGTCAAAAATAAACTTGTTCGGCTTTTTTGAGTCTGTAAAGCAGAAAAAATGTAAAATCATAAAACACGACTAAAATAAAAGGCAGTAATCTTTTTCCCACGCTTATTATCAGCTGATTTACGGCAGTTGCAAAAGCATTTCCCAGCTGTAAGACGTTACAAATCAGTGCAAAACTGCATTTCAAAATCCGCTGGGATTGCATAAATTGTTGAAGAGTTACGGTAGTCGAAGGAATATTAACACTGGAGCTAATGCTCAGGTGTTCAAGTGTCAAATCGGAGTTGCTGACCTGAGTTGTCATGCCAGACCCGCACTTTGGAGAGGTCTCCCAGGCTGAGGATGTCAGTGAAGCGAAATGTATCCACCTGCTTGCGCTCAAACTTGTTAGACTTGTTGCACTCTTTCAGGGCCAGAGTCCCGGTGTCGCCATTCTCTCCAAAAATGATTATCCACACATTGGCATCAGTGCCGGCTCCTGAAGAGAGAGATTTATGTCAGTCGTGGAGAAATAAAACAACAAACCCTTTGAAGGTTGCAGGTCTTTGCTGTTTCCAACACAGTTTTTGAATTTTAGCATTTGCTGGCAAATCACATAAAAATACATTTGCTTTTTGTTCTTTTCAGCTTGCCCTATAATCGCAAGAAAGTTATTTAAAAATCTATCAGGAAGGCAGCAGGGAGTGCTTCCCTGTATGACTCAGACATCTCTTCTTTGAAGCCCCTGTGCTTTGTCATTTCACAGCAGTCTGGGAGATGCTAGATGAAAAGGTCTGCAGTGTCCTCATTCACACTCAATGCATTTACCACCTTTAAATGGCTTTTGCTTTCATCAAACCAGATGTAAACCTGCATACTTGATGCCTTTATCCTTCAGACACACCTACATCCTGCACAGTATTGCCTGAGCACCAGCATTTGTGTCAGTGCTTCGGATGTCCCAAAGCCAGGCTCATTATTCCACTCTGAATCTTAGTGTTAGTGCGGAGATGAATCTTAGCTTCTAGTAGCTGCCAGGGGCACAGAGCAATCCTTTGAAGTCGGCTCATACTCCGCTCCATCCCATCGTATTGATCATCAGAGCTAGCAAGCAGCTACAGAAAATACTGCACCCAGAGGACTGCGCAGACAAGTGAGGCCCTTCTGAAGAAGATGTGCTCATTGCCATATGGGACTTTCATAGGAATTATTCCACTTTTTCTACTTTTTGAAAGCACAGTTGTTTGCAGGAGTCCCGCTACACCCATCAAATGCGCTATACCCATGTCTGAGCATTTTGAAAAAGAATGATGACTAGTGTGGAGAAATTGACTCAGTAAAGTTATTCAGTTTTCAATTAAAGAGTGAGAAGATTGAAGATCATATGGTTCATCTACGTAAAGTAACTGGAGTGTGTGATATCTTGAGAGTGGACAGAAAAATTTGACACTTGACAGATGAAACGTCTTTCTTTAATGAAGAAACACAGATTATCTGTCCGATCAATCTGCTCCACTCAGTTTGAGCATCCATGGAGCAGACCTGAAGTTAAACTTCAGACAAAAGGTTACATGGATGTGAGGAGCCTGCTAGACACACTAGACACTTTGCCATATGCCCCCAAAATAGTTTATTTGCTTTCTTGCATACGTTCCTGAAATATTTCATCTGTTATTTAAATAAAACCCAGCTTTTTGGGAAAGTTGACCAACTCCAAGTTAAACTCTAATCTAAGTGGATTCTTCCCCGAGCTTCATTAAATTAAAAAGAAATAAAGTTTTTACAGCTTTAACTATTGAGTGGTGCTTAATTCGCTTTTAATCTTTTCCTTTGATGGTCAAAAATGTTGAAATCCCCAATGCATTTGGAATCAGAAATCAATACTCAAAGTACTACATTTAAACCCAGCCGAAGCAAATTGGATCCTTCCTAATCTGAGTTATTATGACTTGGGGGACATTTGGGTGCAGCTCGGTCACATCACATCTCAAAATCCCCATCCCTACATCTGAAATTCACTATGAAGGTATGTACACACCAGGCATGTGAGGCACGTTCTTTTGCTACTGTTTACTAGTTCATGTCCTCCAAGAGGCCTGGAGTGAAATGTTAAAGCAGAACAAATCTCCTGAATCTCGATCCAGGCCTTTTCTATTTAAAGCTCTAAACACAAACAGCAATTATTAATTTCCCCTTAGATCATCTACTTTCAAACGGTAAAAATTAAGTGACGTCATCCATGCGTTCCTACCAAATCCAAGCCACGGATTGGTCAAAGTTCAACCTGGTTTAACTTTCCACCCACATTCAAATGGCTGTAGGTTTTGTAAGTGGAGCCCAAATAAAAACCTGTGTACATGTGAACGTGAGAGTTTGAAACACAGAAGCCCGAAAGACACATTTATGTAGACTTTACATTGGAAGTGGCCTCTTGAATGAGTGATGCAGAGGTGGCTGTGAACATAGCTTAATGTGTGTCCCTCAGGGTTATGAATTTGAACCAATACCATTTAACAGTTGTACAATAATTCCTATAGGCCACATAAAGCAATCTTATATATCACAGCTATACAGACGACACTCAACTTAACATTTTTCCCCAAGTGACTATGCTCCAGTCAGTTTTACAACCCAGTGTTTAGAGCAGCTAACCTTCCTTTATAACAATGTTGCAAGAATTAAGCGTCAATATCCATGCTGCTATACTTTTTTGAAAAATCTGTTCAGTGTGGACTGTTGTCAGCTGAGTGCTGTACCTGCAATGTCGCTGGTCTTGACCTGGACAATGTAGGTTGTGATTTCTACCATCACCTCTTCATCCACCACAGCAGCCATCTCACAAATCATGTTCCTTTTGGGTCCACGTGTCTTGGAAAGCCAGTCCTCGTAGGTGAACACAGACACCTCCTCTGTGCTCAGGTCTCGCATGATCACCTGAAGAACCGAGTTTTCTTTTTAAAAACACTCCAATGGGTTTGGGTCACATTTAAAGCAGACATCACTGTCATGATTAAGGTAGAAAGAACCGTAAGCAGCTGATGGTCAAACAAGATGAAACTAACGTTGTTTTTATTACCATGTTACATAGCTAGTTTAGAAGAGATTGCAGCGGAATGTGCTGCTGGCATTACCAAACCAAATCCCTAATTGCTGAATTTATAAAGCATAATATGTGCAATTTCATATAATGGAAAGATGCTTAAATCCAAACAGTACTTAGCCTGAGAATCTCTTACTTCTCAAACAGATTTGGACCCACGTCACTGGCATTGGCTCCCCTTTCTTTAAATGTTTCTGGGCTGATTACTATGCTGGAAAGCTGCCCAGCTCTCTGTTGAGTCTATTTCCAAACACACAGACCCAGCAACCCATAAAAGCAGCACATCTGCTTGAAATGCTGAACACACAGCTCTGTGCAGGGTCGAGTCAAGGAGATTTTCACAGTTGCTGAGTCCCTGGCACAGACAGACAGGGTTTGATATTGGTCCTGACTGCTGTGCTGCTCTGCAGACATACTGGCTTTACCAGGTCAGAAATTTGCATAGGAAAAGCATTCTCTTTCATCAAAGCTCTCTGCCTGGAACTTCAGGACGAATTTAGAGGCAGAGAGTGATGGAGTCTGCACAGGATCATTTCAGAAGGCAATCAAGCTCTGTCAATTGTAGTGACGGAGCAGTGATTTGTGCATCAGAAATACAGCTGTGAATCTAAAAAAAATCAAGTCTACTGTGCTACTCTTAGAAGAAGGTTTGCAGTGGAAGAAAACAAGTTGATCAATATAGTGCGTGTTTGAGTGTGTTCACCTGCCTTTGTGGACGTGTGACGTTTTAATTTACATGTTCATCCACAGACAAAGATGTGTGTGTGTGTGTGTGTGTGTGTTTGTGGAGAATCTTGGCAGTGGAAAAAAAAGACAAAGTAAAATTGACACCGATATGGATGATGCAACATAAATTATGCATTGCCGATTATAAAAACAAAAACCTGACCTGTTCAACTAGATCTGAAAAAAAATAAATGAATTACTATTCTGCTTTTTTTTAAATCTGGCTCTGTGTTTCACAAAGCAGATCTGCAGGAGAACACAGCTTGATGTTTGATGGCTCGCCCTTGTGCACTGACCTTGTCAAGAAACCAGTCAGGTCGACTGCCGGAGCCGTCAATTCGTATCCTCATTTTCCTCAGTGGAGCAATGTCATCAATCTCCATGTTGAAAGTGTCCTCCTGACCGCGCTCAAACCTGTTGCCCACCAAAAACATTTGTCATGAAATTCAGTTTAGAGACCAACTTGGATAAAAATGGTGTACATTGTGTTTTAACATGTTCTAGTGGCATTTTTCTGAAGATAAAAAGAAAGAAAATTAAGCTTAAAGTTGCATTTCTGAGTATTTCAGGAGCAGATGTTTGTAAAAGATCATATTTGTGACGTTGATAATACACTGGACGGGCCACAAACTACCTGCTCTTATCCATTCCAATGGTAGATGACTGGATCCATGTACGTTTTCATTTTCCTCGTCTGAGTTAGCATCTGGCTCAAAACTGCTCGCCATTTTTGTCGCACCATTAATGTTAGGATGGCGTTGTAAGGGGCTGTAAGCTAGCAGGAGAGCTTGTAAACAGAGAGCTCTTATTAGGTTTTCCCCTAATTGAGCAAAGGTTGCTCAACGCCAAGAGTCCCTCAGAGGTGAATTTCTAATAAATAACTGCTGCTCTGCAGAAGCTATGTACGACACATTTTTTTTGGTTATGGCTGAAAACCACTGGGAATGCTTTTAAAATAGATCAAAAGATGATGGTGGGTCTGCAGGGCCACAATGCCTCAATTATACAAATGGAAAAGATAAAAATGAAAACTCAATCTAATTATTTGTTTTGGAGGACCCCCTAACTTATTTTTGCACAAACTAATAACCAAAGACTTAAAAAAGATAGTATAAAAAGTAATTTCGTTTTAAGAAACCTTTCCATCTTCTGAGACTTCGGGAAGTCAGATTTAAACATGACTAGATGAGCAATAGTGAGCATAAGCTATTGTGATTTTATAGCAAACAAATGTATTTTATAAGACTTTTAGGATCCCCTTTACTTATTGTCTGAACAGAAGTTGTCTTGCCTTATCTGGGACTTTAGTAGGTCCATATGTTTCATGTCTACATAAACCCCCAATGTCCATTTGATGTTCATAGTTTAGAACCTTAGAAAGTAAAACCACTTTGTTGTATTAATTATTTGCAGAGAAGTTATCATCATGTGTATGTGCCCTATCACTTTCTGCACACAGAAGAACTTCACTGGAACTTAAATGCTGATTTCAGTGCTTAATCAAACCAGAAAAGTGTTTCTTTTTCATTTTTTTTTTTTTTTTTTTTTTTTTTTTGCCGTACCTGTCCTCGTTCTTCTCCAGCAGCATCTCTTCTGTGCTGCCGTTGGCCCCAAACACAGACATGTAGATCTGGGTGTCTGTTCCTGCGCCCTGAACGTCTCCTGTTTCCACCGTCACCTCGTAGATCACCTGACAATTAAAGGTCCCAACATCCATATCACTAAATGCTAATAACAACAGAAGCCCAAATACGAAAGATTCTTATCCAAACATGACATAAATTTATTTGTAGCCAATGAACAATGCTGTTCACCGTATTAAGTAGGGGATTTGATTTTTATTCTATAATGGTATGAAATATTTGAGTTTGAAGGAAATAACAAATGGATGTTTTTCTGTATCGCTAATTTGATACCTTCTGGGAGATAGAAATGGCCTCTGCATCCAATATATTGAAAACTCTTGCAGTCAACCCATCCCCTCTGTCTTTGGCCAGCCAGCACTTGCAAGCAAAAGTATATTTGACCCCTTTGGTTGGCACAGCGAGAGACAGCTCCTCAACAAGCCAGCAGCTCTCTGGGGTGGCCCCATCATGCCCCAGCTGCAGCGTGGGAATAACAAAGTCATTTCAAGCAGCAAAGCGATATTTTTCAGAGTGCGACAGAATGGGAATGACGTTTTGGACGAACTCTCACCTCCACCTTCTTGATCTCCCCCACGTCTGAGCCGTGAGTTTCAAAGCTCTTGAGCGAGCCGGCCTCAAAGCCCTTTCTCTCATCTGCCAGGTCCAGCCACAGCCGCTCTGTCTGGGTGTGGTTGACCCCGACGATGATCACGTAGGCTCTACTGGTAGTGCTGGCGTCACGCTCCATTCCAGTGCAGATGGTGATGTGGTATGGGATAACTTGACAGATAAGGCACTCATATTACCAACACATTTATTAGGGTATTATTAATAGCAATCTCCTGAGAGGTCTTACTAGAAAGCTCAACTTCTTCCTCTTTCTTCTTCTTGCTCTTTTTATTCATATTACTGTCCAGGCTCTTCATTGTCAAAGCTGGCATTTTTTTACTGTTCAAGCTCTCTCTGACTCCTTCGTAGCCCTGAAAAACAGATGAACTGTTAGTGCAACAAACAAACTGACCCGGAAACCTCTTCAGAACTGAAAGGTCAGCGCAGTAAAATGAGGCTTAATGCGTGTGCTTTGAAGTTTTGAACAAGCAGAGGATTCCTTTGGAAGATTTACTGCTGTAACCAATTTGTGCTTTCCCAGCGTGTTATAGAATAACGTTATATCAAACTTTTGTAACATGGAGAGACGATTCGTGTGCTGGAAGAAAAGAGGAAACTATTCCTGTCTGGAAAACTTTTCTGGTCACAGAGGTTTTGATTCCAGTGAGAACTTCCAGAAAATTTTGTTTTTACAATGTGGCTTGAAAGTAAAGAACACATTTTTCTGTTCCGTTTCTTTCTCAAGTAAGCAGGACTGGAAGATATAAAGATTTTGCAGTCAAAGTATGATATGAGCTAAGAAATTTTTTTTTCCTTTCAGCTCTGGCCTCGTTCTTTATATGTACTGTATATATTGCTTTTCAGCTACAGAGAGGGAAGGCAGTCAATTAGCTCCCCACATTACTAGCAATTACCACAAAAATCTTGTGTGTTTACATGACAGATGCAAAATTCTCATTCTAGAATATGATTAAAGTTTGGTCTTATTTTAAATAAATTTTTTATTTCAAATCCGATCTTATTATTGAAGAATATTTGTAAAAAGAAATTTGAATACAGTTTCACATTATGATGTTTTTTTATCCTTACTTGTTTTCTTATCTTGTGTTCGGTTTAAGCTGTTTTAAAGTATCATCAGGGTACAACAACCAAAAAAGATTCACAACACAAAAAAGTAAGGAAACCCTGGTGACATTCCTTATAACAAAAGCTTTGAAACAAAAATCCACTGTGTAAATGAAACAAAAACATAAATATCACTTGTCTAAGACTCATTTTATGCTTTTTTGTTATGACTTAAACAGTTTTATAGCCATCAGTGCTTTCTTGGTAAACATGAGCATTTCCTTGAAAATGTTTGTGCCAATCAATTATTTATACCCATAGCCTGAAAAATCATCAGCAATTTAAAGACTGCCAAGAAATGTTGGTAAAAAACTGATAGTAAACACTGTGAAAATCTATTATATGAAAACTGTGTTTACTTGTTATTTTGGGTTTCTTTTCTACACCCTTGCATATTTCTAAAGACAGCTTTTTTTGTGTGGTACCTTGACATAGAAGACTCTTTCAATACGTCGGTCCTCCCTCTTCTTGGAGAGCCAGCGTTCACACAGGAACAGGTAGACCTCCTCTGTATCAGCATCAAACACTTCCACTTGGTCCAAGAACCAGTCAGCACTCATCATGCTGTTGTCATGGCGGATTTTAATTTTGAAAACCTGGCCGAGGTCAACTGCCTCTATGGTGAACTTATCCACCTAAAGGAAAACATGTCAGAATCCTGTTAAACTAGACTGCTGATCTTAACAAAAAAAGGATAGTTTTTGTGTTACAGAGGGGTTAGGAATGTGAATTTTCTTACAGATCCTCGTTCAAACTTGTTGCTGTTTGTTTCTGACTTGCTTAGTTTCCTCTCCCCAGTGTCCCCCAGGTCTCCATAGATGGTGAGGAAGACGTTGGCATCAGTGCCAGCTCCATGCGTGTCTCCTGTCATCACGGAAACGTTGTAGGTATGAGCTGGATCAAAAACACACAAAAAAAGTGAGGTGGGGGGACTGCTATCGCCTCATTTGAGGCTAATTTTTAGTATCTGAAGCATAAAAATGTAGAGGCTGTCACGTACTCTCCAGGGCATCTTCCACCTCGACCTCGGTCACTTTCAAGCTACCATCTCTGGAGAGTTTCTCAGTTATAATGTCAGAAGGTACCAGTTCTCTCACAGTTTCTCCATCATCCTCAGACTTTGCAAGCCAGCACTCACAGGGGAAAATGGTAGTCTCTGATCCCTATAAATAAATAAACTTATTATCCATGAAATATTAACGGAAGACAAAGTTTTCAATGGAAAATCGTGAGAAACCTAAACCTGGGAGCTGTTCATTTATCAGGAGAACACCTCCCTCTACTGGCCAAAACTGGACTTGGAAGAAAAGATGCTGAGTCTGCTGCTTTATCACATCATTTGATTATGTGATTATTTATTCAGAGCTTCATACAATAGAGGTGTAATGATTAATCGACTTTATCAATAAATAGATGTATATTCCTACGATCCAACCAGATCAATCTGTCTGAGGCAAGTTGTTAATCAAGTTGACCAATATATGAAATCATTTCAAAATTAAATAAATTGATTATTAAAAAAGGATCAAATGATAAATGCTTTATTACAGTCCAATGTGTGGAAACAATTGGAATTTAGCAAAGACATGTCTGACAGGAAGTCAGTGGGATAGAATGTTCTAAAAATGTTCCATTTGGATTATTTTGATGTGGAAAAATAGCAGTGTGCTGAACTTTATGAAAATTGATTTGATATTAATTCTTGCTTACTTGTTTGTTTGTACACATATTTAATTTACATTTGTTTATCTTGCAAGAAATACAAGAAATCTGGAAATCTTCTGAGTCACACTGGTTGAATTTTTGGCTAAAGATGTCCAGGATTTAGGTCAATGAATTGGATCGAATCGGATCGTTCAAATGGAACCAATATTGACTGAGTCATATCAGCAAGCACAAATTATGATATGAATCGAATTGTCTTTTAGGTGAATTGTTACACCCCTGGCATGTAACAAAATAATTATCAAATCTGAGAGATTTACAATAACATAGTTTTGCACAAGGATAAGTGCATAACCCACTAAATACACTGGACAAATGTTGTCTTTTTATCCCTGCAAAAGCTGCAATATAAGATTTAAAAAAAAAAATGCCTACAGTAATCCCACAAAAAAACGTTGATGTTGCTGCAGTAATTTTAGCCTGGTGAAAATGTTTGTTTGTGTGTTTTTCATGGAAGACATTCTACACCACAGCGCCAGCCGTCTGCACCTTTCCCTTCCTCAGCAGACGTCTAATTTCCACTCTGTCCAGGTGCCAGCCGGGGTTGACCCCTCGGTTGTCGTGGCCGATCCGGATCTTCTCAATTACATCTCCCACATCTTCTAGCTGTGAGGAGAGAAGGCCACTTTGCTAAATACAGAAACCACAACAAAGTCACGCTTCTGCTGTTCTGGGTCTCATGCGTTCACACCAGCCTCGATTCAAGCGACCCCTTTTAATTAAAAGTCTATGTTAACTCGTACTTGTGCATTTCAGGCTTACGCATTCAAAACTTTAATGTTCATGCGTCTCTATGAAATGTTTTAAAACTATTTTCGGGCTCTATGTACAAAACACATGTCCATCGAACGAAACAATCAGGGCCTCTTCCAAGCATCAGTACTTGCGAAAATATCAGGTCCCGTGTGAACACTATGCAAAAAGCACATTCAAGAACCGGCATACACCTTGTTCTTAAATGCCTGAGTTGAATAAATGAGCTGTTTCTGCACTCATCATTGACTCTTCGTACCTCAACAATAAACATGTCCTCAGCTCCTCTCTCAAAGTACATTCTCCTCTCCCTTTTGTTGACACACAGAGACTTCTGCTGGGTGCACACTGCTTCTCGGCCGTACAGCACAATGAAGACATCTGCATCTGTTCCTGCTGCAAACACGTCGCTGGTGAAAACTTTTATCTCATAGGGAACAACTAAACAGAAGAAAAGAGGAGAAACTCTTTACAATTTAAAATACACACAAATGGCGTTTTCAGTATGAGCTGCAAAGGAATCATTTCAAGAAAATCATTTACTTTGGACTTTTTTATAAGTTATAAACCAATTCGATTGAGCTGTATATACTTTAAATGTTAACAATACGACGACTTACATGGTGTGTAAAACTCAGTTTGAAGAGGATTTGGAAAAAGATCCCTGACGATGGCTCCATCATCCTCCCCTTTGTCCAACCAGCGGCCGCAAGGGAAGCGGAGCTTCTGCCCCAAAGACTGAGCATCAATTTCAACCCAGTCAAGAAACCACCCAGCAGATCCTCCTCCTTAAACATCAACACAACAGGTGTTTGATAACACGTTTAAATGCACTGCATTGAGTTCTCAAACATCAGAAGATTTTCATTTTGCATTTACCGCAGTTGTCATGCCCAATTCGGAGCTTCTTCAGGGGTCCGATGTCGACTGCTTCCACTGTGAACTCGTCAATCATTCCCCGCTCAAACTTGTTCTTATGAGTCTTTGAAGCCTTCATGGTGATGATCCCTGCAGACGACAGAGAGCAATTGAACATCCAAACATGTCGTCCGGGTTTATTTGACCCAGAATAAAGATGGCACCTGTGTCATCCTTGGTGCCATAAAGGGTCATGAAGACATTTGCGTCTGTTCCTGCATACTTCTTGTCACCAGTTTTTATCCTTACAGTGTACGTAGTTGACATAGCTGCAGAAAAATAGTCATTGTCATTAAATATTTGACTGCCTCACCAAAGTGTTTTTTGTCAGGCAGATCCCACTCTTACCTTTCTGCTCCAAACCCAGTGTAGCTTCAGAATCTTCCTCATCATCTTCATCCCCTTTCCTCATAAAAGCTTCATCCACAGGGACCAGCTCCCTCGCAAGCTGTCCATCATCTTCATCAACAGCCAGCCAGCGTTTACAGGGAAAAAAGTACCTAAAAGGAAACATGAATTCTGTTGATGGTTAATCAAGAAATAGTTACATTTAAATTCCACTTCATGCCACATAGTGGAACTCTGAAGATGCTCTGTGTTGATGAATTTGCATCCAT
Organism: Oryzias latipes; assembly: GCF_053564925.1. Classification (NCBI taxonomy): domain Eukaryota; kingdom Metazoa; phylum Chordata; class Actinopteri; order Beloniformes; family Adrianichthyidae; genus Oryzias; species Oryzias latipes. Next base: position 24,355,918 of record NC_136248.1, on the reverse strand, counting down.
TAAAAGATATCAGTAACCTCAGCAAAAGGAATTACTAATAGTTTAAAGTTCACCATTCATTCATGTTTTTTCAACCATTGCTATGACATTTTTTGAAACAATGCTGTTTGTAATTTTGGCCTTATTAAAAATACAGGTCCGGGACCCTCAAGCTCCAAGGCCTCTGGTAGAGGACCCGAGCTTGGGTGAGAAACCACCTGCAGAGGGTGAGAGGAAACACAGGTCATGCTGGCTCAGACGTCGCCTGGCCAAACAAGGTCTGTGTCAGGTGACCCCAAAAGGGACTAAAACGTGTTTAGAACATGAAGGAATGAACAACAATAAATCTCTTTTTCACCACTTCATTACTGACGTTGTATCGTCTTTGTTGTCCACTATCTCAACTCTGTCCAGAAACCAGCCAGCACTGGCCAGGGAATTGTCATGGCGGATCCTCAGCTTCTTCAGGACTCCCAGATCCACCGCTGTGATGTCAAAAATGTCCTCCTAGTTTAGCACAGACAACATTTTTAAATAATGTGGTCATCTCCCTTAAAATTTGGTTTAGAGAGCCAACATCAGGCACACCAGTAGACATTTCATTTTATATTTAGATACTTTCATAACATCATTTCGGAAAGTAGTCAATATAGTGCGGATAAAAACTGGTGCAACACCTGAAAGTACATTTTTTCAGATCAATGCAAAACTGTGTGCAAATAAAGAGAGCAACCTTCTCTTGGTGCTGATTTTGTTTATTATCCATAAACTCAATATTGACCAAAGTGACTTTGATCAAGTTTAATTAATGCCCATTTTTTTGTTGCAACGAATTTGTAAATCTGAAAACACCAAAAGGAAACAATTAACCAAAGTACATGAATCTAATTATTAAAAAATCATGGGTGACAAAGTTGCGATCAAGAAATCCATTACATTGCCCTATGGAAGTAAAGATTAAAAATTGAAGTAAGTGTTTAAAAACCAATGCTGTGCAATTTTAAGATTAGAGCTCAGTTGTATGAAAATATGCTGAAGATTTTGCCACAAATAGTTAATTTTCAAAATGTGTTTAAAGGTATGAACCGTTCGCACAATAATTTCAAGGATGAATCTCCATGTGGATTTTCTTTCCATTCTTTCATTTCCAAAGAGCTTTAATACACGCATGATATACATAATTCACAAGTGTTTCTTGAGTTTGTCATTTGTTGACGTCCCTCAAGGGTTTTGGGTGACGGGTTTATACATGAATACCTTTTTGAGCTGTTCAAAATTTTTGGTTGGTTGAGAAATACGCAGTTTAAACATATTTTACGGAGTTTATATGCAATCATTACGCAAATCTTACATTATTGTGCGTGATTTTTGCAAGACGCATATGCAAATCTTTTGCTTTCCACATCTTTTCCGTGCATGTCCAATGGAGTTTTCACGCATGTACCGATTTATAACTATTATATTGCATATACACAAATTATGTAATTGACGCACAAATCACTAATAAATTGCATATAAACAACCCAAAAAGCACGCATGGCTCATGCTCCACGGTTTCCTGGTTTATCCCTTGTGCTATATTAGATGACCCCACCCTTACATTGACGTGTTCTCCCTACCATGACAAAGGTGGATAAAGGTGGAAAGATTTCATGTAATCCATGGACACCAGTGAAGATCACAAATCATTGAAGAAAAAAGGTTCAGCGCACTGTCTAGTGGGTCTAGATGACCCAACTCCCAATGTTAAAGTGCCTAAAATAGCACAAGGGTTACTCGTACTTCTTCTGTGGTTTTGATATGGTTCATTCGTAATACATCTATGAAAATTTCATGTAAAGAACACTTTTTTTTTTTACTTATTTCACAAATATTCACTTGTGACCAATTTTCAATTTCCATACATTCAATATGTGCCAAATGTAGTGGCTGTGTGACATGGCCTTAACAGTCATGAAATTACACAGTTTTCATACTCTGAAGCTCTGACAGACTAGCCTGGAATATTTCCAAAGTATCCTTGTGGACATGTTCACATGCACTGCAATGTTATGAGAAGCAGAAATATCCAAATTTAAAAGACATAAACAATGAGGAAATATTTTTTCTACCGCAACTCTGCATGAAGTTCCAGATATAAAGGTTTACCTGCCCTTTCTCAAACTTGTTTAGGTGGTTGGATTTCCTGAGCCACCGTTCTCCAGTGTCACCAGATTCTCCGTACACATTAATGTAAACATTGGCGTCAGTCCCCGCCCCCCACGTGGTCCCAGTGAACACATGAACTTCATAGGAGTTCACTGAAAGAAAATCCATTAAACATACAGCATAATAAAAGTGCATAAGATGGCTTCCAGTTTAACATTGTTGAGCTGAATATGCATGATCGACATACTTTCCAAGTCTTCATTCTCCTCGGTTAGCAGTTCAACCACAATCTCTCCATCCTCCTCATCCCGGGCCAGCCAGCGGTTGCAAGTGAAAGTAAATGTCTCCACCACTTCCTGCATCTCCTCAATTATTTCCACCTCCTCTTCTTCTTTCTTTTTCTTTTTCTTGTCCTTCTTCTTATCTTTCTTGGGTGCCTCCTCTTTTTTCACCTCAACCTGCACCAAAGCCATGGTCAGCCTCTTGATGTCCACTGTCTCCAGGAACCATCCGTCCCCAATGCCCGATCCGTCATGGTAGATCCGTATCTTGTAGATCTTGCCAACATCCAAAGCCTCAATCTAGATTGTTGGGATAAGAGACAGTGCACCTTCTTGTAACATCAGTCCCCAACAAATGTTGACAGATGGATAAACTCACACCTTGAAGATCTCAGTGGTGCCACGCTCAAAGTTGTTGGAGCGACTTTTGAGGTTGAGGACTTCAGTTTTTCCCTCCTCCCCATAGATCTGACAGAAAACGCTGGCATTTGTTCCACCTGCACGTACGTCACCTGTGACCACTGCTATTTCATAGTTGATCACTATGGAGGACAAAGATTGACATATACTTCAACATTCCTTCTTGTTAAAACTAAACTGGTGAAGGCAAGGCAGCCGAACCACCCATAACCCTCTTCATTCATTCAAACAATTCAGTGCTAAAATTTTGCACCCTCTTTATAATCTTTTATTTTATCAATCAACATATAATCTCGTACTCTTGCCCATTCATTTCTTCCCCTCATCATTTGTCTGTCAATCTCTATCTTACTTTTTTCATCCAATATCTCAGTCTCTAATCCACATGTGTCAAACTCAAGGCCCGGGGGCCAAATGTGGCCCGCCTGTCATTTTATGTGGCCTGCGAGAGCAGAAAAGTTTTTATTTTATTAAACTAAAAATTTTCTTTAGTTGATTACATATTTTTTATGTGTAGTTGCTGTAATTATTCAATGTTAGCAGGTCTTATGTGTGTCTGTAGACAAAATGTTACACGTGCACTACATGTTCTTTGCAGCTCAGTTTTATGTTATTTTTCTTTATTCACTTGGACAGTTTGATCCTTCATTTATGGAGTTATGCAGGTTTTAATAAGCGGACAAAATTTAAAAGGATTTATGCTAGAGAGTAACCAGCAAACGTTTATTTTCCATACAACTGTAATTGTCACTTTAAAAAGTTAGAATACATAAATAATGAGTTATTTAACAATCAGGAGTAGTTACATTCATTTTTAATTACTATATGGTTATATGTATAAGTTAAATTTGGCCCTTTGAGGACAGCCGCTATGCTGATGTGGCCCGCGGTGAAAATGAGTTTGACACCCCTGCTCTAATCCATCCATTATCCTCGCCTCTTTATTCTGTTTATCTCTGCCCTCCTCCCACGTTTAATGGATCCATACATCTCCCTTCCATTTATTTATACTCTCTCCTCATGCTTTCATTCATCTGTTCCTTTTATATATTGTCCATCTATGACAGGGGTGTCCAAACCTTTTGCAAAGAGAGCCAGATTTGGTGAGATGAAAATGTTTGAGGTCCAACCATTCCGCCTGACATTCTTTGAAGTATTTTAATAACATTAAATGCAAATAAACAATTTAATGAACTTTTTTTTCATTGCATTTTTCTCAGTTCTTCACCTGGAAAACAAATACATCTAAATACATTTTTACCAAATTTACTGTCAGTTTGTCAATCTTTTACACTGTTGTAGCATGTCTTGTCTAGAAGTCCATCTTGATATTTAACTTCCTGAAAGCAGCCACAGTCTCTTGGCATATTAGGCAGAAACAGTTGTGTCATATTTAGCCGGTGGAAATTTGAACGTGGACAAGATTTGGCTCAGTGTCCTGACTTTGGACATGCCTGATCTATGTCTTCCCTCTTACCAATATTCTCCTTTTATCCATTCATCTATCAGTTACCCTCATCCAAAGTTTCTTTTGCTAGTATACTATCCATTCATCCTTTCATCACTTACTTTTTACCCACAGTATCCTCATCCCTTCATCAAGAAATGATCTCCTCATTCATTCCTTTTTCTTCCCTATTCATTCCTTCTATTCATCACTTCTTCACACTATCATTAGGTACTGAGGTTTGCAGTGGGAGCAAACTGATGACATGGCATAGTAATCCCCCTATATTGCCAAATGTTTCATTGGACTCAGAGATCCTGGTTGAATTCCTTTTATTAATCCTTTTGAAATGTGTCTGCATCATGTATTAGGATATTTTTACTATTTTTTCCATTGTTTTTCCTACTAATAAACTGAATCTAAACTGTCCATCAGGTTTTTGTCACTTACACTTTTCAATCTCCATGGTCTCGCTGGGATAGATCTCCACCTCCACCCTTCCATCAGCCTCATCCTTACAGAGCCAGCGGTGGCTCGGAAACATATACTGCATCCCATGAACTGGCACAGAGATCTGCACGCTGTCAAGAAACCACCCGGCCCTCAAACCCTCATTGGTGTGGCCGATCAGAAGGCGGTTGATCTGCAAGAGCCGAGCACACGGACCAAACACTCGCGGCAACAGCAATGTTTGTGTTTTCTAAGATGTTCTAGAGAACTTACCTTTCCAATGTCAAAGGTTTCCAGGGTGAAGATGTCAGTGCGCGCTGTTTCAAAGTAGTTTCTCAGGTCATTGTCAGAGACCGCCAGTATCACCTTGTCGGTGTCTCCCTTCTCCCCGTACAGCTTCACGAACACCTTGGAGTCCGAGCTGGCCCCATTCACACTGCCCGTCTGTATTGCTATGTGGTAGCTAACATCTAAGGGAATACGTTTTTTTAATGTAACAGATTTTGTTTTCTTTTAAAGTCCCACTCCAATCATCTTTTGATCTACTGTAAAAGTGCTCCCAGTGGTCTTGATAATGATTATGCTGTTTTTAGCCTGTGTCGTTTTCTAGGACAGCGGCCTGAGTTCATTAGAAATTCGCCTCTGAGTTGTGGGTTGGCGTTGAGTACAGCTGCCCCCATTTTTCATCATCCATCCCATTAGCTTACAGCCCCTCATACCACCAACAAAACATTAATGGTGCAACAAAACGGCGACCAATTTTGGAGCTATCCAGAAATACAGTTTTGAGCCAGATGCCAGGTTGGACGGCAAAAAAAACCTCCATGGATGCAAGTTGATGCGTCAGAATAGAGCAGAGCAGGAAGCTTGTGGCCCAAAGATTGTGATTCACGACAATTTGAATAAATAAATTCTCAGATATGCTGCTTTAATATTAATTTTCTTAACATATGTCATCCACTGGGAAAATATTTAAAACACCAAACAGGATTTTCATTGGATTGGGTCTTTAATCACTCACTAAAGAGACGGAGGCCTTCGCCAGCTGGAACTAATTCACGAATAATCTGACCATCGTCTTCATTTTGGTCCAACCACCTAGAGAAAAAAAAATACAAGAACTATATTTATTTGTTCATAACAGTATGGTAACTTTAAAGCAGCTTGTTTACAAGTCTCTCCATGGCCTTGCGCCAAAGTACATCTCTGACATGTTATCGCCATATGAACTATCTTGGACTCTGAGGACCTCAGGAACTGGCCTCCAGCGGGTGGCGTTATTACGTATTGTGATTTTAATATATTCTACGACACACTGAAATCTGTTGACAGTTTTCAGCACCTTGAATCTTTTCCTTTTGTTTAGGGTAAATTTTATGATGATTATTTATGTTTTTAACCTTTGCACTGTTACGTATTGTGATTTTAATGCATTTTCCTGTTTTGTAAAGAACTTTCAATTATTTTGTGTACTAATTGTGCTATACAAAGAAACTTCCCTCACCTACACAAAACCACAAACTAACATTTGAAAAGCTAAAGATTGTGCTTTCCTGCTAAGAAACTGGGTCAAATCTGATGATTTTGGCTCAAAAGAAGGCAGCAATCCTAAACTACTAAAGCTACAAAGCAGCTGTCTGTTCTCTTTTGTTTCTACATTTTAAAATTGAACCATTCCCAATTAGTACACTGAGGGAGTCTTTTTCAGATGTAACTCTGCACCCCTAGCTTTGCGGTTTGACTCCAGTTACATTGGAAGAGACTTGGCTGGCTGCATGCATTTAATCTCTATTTGTAAAGGCAAGCTAGTCCATCAGTGGCCTAAATACCTGAACACATGCCACCCAAGGGCCACCAGGTCCAGACACAACCAATTTACAGCACAGACATTTATTCTCTTATATCTGTTATTGATGTTTTCCAAACCACACAAATGGGGATTCCCTTTGTTTGACTTTTATTGCATCGGTTTCTCCATGTTATAGCTTTTGATTCCTTCATGTCTCTTTGTCAGCGTCTTGTGTGAGTGTGTGTCCCATTCATTATTTCTGCCTCAATACATATTTCAAATGTACAACTATTACTTCAAACACATCAAAGAAACCATCTTGCCTGTTACAAGGAAACTCAATGGCTGCCGATTCGGGTTGACCCTCTTCCCTGACCATCACTTTATCAAGGAACCAACCACAGCCTCCACCGCGGCCATCGTGACCCACTCGGACCCTCCGCACTTGGCCCAACCAAACTGACTCAATGAGAAACTCATCATGCTGCAGGATAATATGGAAGAATCTGAGTAAAGATGCCTGCAGAACATTTGCACAACAAAATGTACATCTTTTTGTGTTCAGTTAAAATTAAAATTCACCCACGTTTCCCTTCTCAAATTTGTTGACGTTGTTTTTGCTCATATACATGAGGCGCTCGCCTGTGTCCCCCAGGTCACCAATTACATTGAGGAAGACGCTGGCGTCGGTGCCGCTGCCACTGACGGTTCCTGTGCAGATGGTGACGCGGTACTTTATCACTGAGGGAAGAAACAGAAAAAGACCACATCCGTTGTCAACTACATTCACGTCTCAATGACTGCTCTGTTTGAAAGGACCTACAAGGAAGCGGCTCGTCGATGAAAGCTCCTGTGGCTGGAAGTTCCCTGACAATCTCATTGTCGTCTTCATTGATGTCCAGCCAGCGACCACATTCAAAAGAATATTTTTCCATCGTCAGTGTCTTGAGCAAAGTCACCTGCAGAAATTGGTAGACTTGTGGATTAACAATGTTTAGGACTTTCCTTTTTAAATAAACAACAGCAGCATATTACATGTGCAAAGAAAGCTGCAACTCTCTGAATAATAAAGCTTCCTTGCTGACATAGATGTGAAACATCTTTTTTTGTTTCATACATGACACTTTTTCTCTCTTACTATGTTATTAGATCGAGAAGATATAGAATCATTGGACCATTGAAGTTGAAAACTGCTGGTCATGGAAGCATTGGAGAAAAAACTAACTTTCGGGAGAAACTGACAATAAAGGTTTTCATTCTTCCAGGTGACTGGGCATGTCAAGTCATCTTTCTTGACATGTTTCACCATTCATTCAAGTGGTGGAGATGAGTTGGTAAATATGTCAAAAGCAATCAATTTGACATTTTTTTTGACACGTTTACAGGAAAAAAAATCTTCACAGAGTCGACAATCTTCACAGACGACAAGGCTCCGTGTGCTGGTTTAAAGAAAAACTTTTAATTGCTGTCTAAATAACTCTTCTAATCTCCTGAAACAGTTTATGCAAGTCTTTGAATTGAAACAGGAGCCTTTGGGTAAACATTTGCACCACACATTTCCAAACATTTGACTCTCTTTTTAATAGGCAGTATTCCAGGACCTGCTGTGTGTCCACACAAAAATGCAATAATTATGACACATCAAATCTGCAGTGCTGACAAAAGAGAAGACTAGGAAAAGCAATTAAGACTAAAAAGGAAAGAGGAAATGTGTAGTTATTTTATATCATTGAATTAGTGACCCTATTTAAATAATTGGCTGATGACCATGCCTTGGCTTGTTCAGCACAAGACTTGTGACTGCATGACTGTTCAGTATTGTACATGTGTATTAAGCAGTTTTATCTGAGTGAAGTCTTATTGACCATCAGTTGGTTGGGCAACGCTAAGTTTCTAAAAGTACCCATCTCTTCAAGATACAAGAGACAAGTTCTTCATCCCCTCCTCCAGTTTGATTGGGTTTTGACTGTTCTTGCTAAAAAAAAAAAACAACTTCTGGATTTAACCCTAAACATGTTTCTACTGGACTCAAACGCACAAGAAGAACTATAAAGAAAACTCACACAGAAAAAAACAGAGTCTCACCTTTGCTAAATGCCAACCAGCAAATGGATTTCTCTTCTCATGCCAGATCCTCAGTTTCAACAGTTTTCCTATGTCTGGCATTTCAATCTACACAAAATAATCAGTTGAAACATGAAAAAAACAACATCTATAGAGCTTAGCATGGATTAGAGTAACAGCTGAACAATGGACATGAATGTTCTTTGTTCAGCTTATCCAAGCTTACCACAAATTTATCAATCTGTCCTTGCTCAAAATTGTCCGAGTTGTTTTCCAGTTTGATTTCATCCGACTTGCCCCTCTCCCCGTAGATCTGCAGAAACACTTGTGCATCTGTGCCTGCCCCCTTAATATCTGAGGTCCAAATCCAAAGGGACCATGGGTATTCTTGAATGAGAACAAATACAGTGTGCTAATGAGAAGCTGCCCAAATGTATAATATGTCATTATTTTTTTGAACATTTGGGATTTTATTTGATCAAATTAACCCACTTTTCATTTTTTTCTGTCTAAGAGAGACCATCTCATACAGCTCCCTCTCAATCAGTCCATCCCCCTCATCCTCATCCAGCCACATTCCACATGGAAATGTCTGCTCGATGCCCGTGAATGGACAGTATATTACCACCTGGAAGAATGACAGCGGCTGAATGGGTAAACATCCTGTCACGAGTCACAGTGAAGCCAACAAGAAACACAAAGTACCTTCTCACAGTACCATCCAGCGCCTACGGCACCATTGTCGTGCCCGATTGTGATCCTGCTAAGAGGGCTGATCAGCTCACAGATCTCCACGTTGAAAACGTCAATCAAACCACGCTCGAAAGCACCTCCTTCGAGGAAAACCTTGCCACTGTTTTTGATGCCCTTGGCACCGTGCATGACCATGTGGATCTTCGAGTTGGTTCCTGCACCTCTGATGTCTCCAGTCATCACTTGCACATTGTACACAATTCCTATTCAGATCAACAGACTGTTATAGCTCTGTCACGTGTTTCACAAAAAAGCGTCTTGTTTTCAAAAAACTGAAATGATGCATTTTTGTTCTCACCCATGGGCTGCATAGATCCAACCAATATATCCCTCTGTATTTTGCCATCATCTTCATCCATGGCAAACCAGCGATTAACTGGGAACTCATATATTTCTTTATTCCCCATATCATCTATCATCACCTTTAGAGAATGATGCATGGTTCCCTGTCAGCATCACTTTTATTTATGGCTGCTGAACACATGTGCATGTGGTGGTTTAACTCGCCTTATCTAGAAACCATCCAGCTGATGAGCCTCTGTTGTTGTGGCCAATGGTGATTTTCTTCAGCCTCCCGAGGTTTGGAGCTTCAATTGTAAACTTGTCTTCAGACCCACGTTCAAAGTTGTCCTTGCCACTGTCCAGCCTTCTCTCTCCTGTTTGCAACAAACAAAACATTCTGATGAAAATTATTTGTTTATTTCCTATTTAAAAAGTGAATATTCTTTAATTACTAGTTTTTTTGGTCTCAAGAAATCCGACCACAAAACATGGCAATCTCCAACTGCTAAGTTTATGTACTATATCTTAACAACCGCAGCACCAAGGGGGTCTACATCTGATAATTCTAACTGCCGAAAGTTTACATATGGATGATTAATATTTTTTGCTAAATAGAATGCAGAATAAATGGGTTAACTCTAGGATGCAGACAAAAAGAGCAGCTTGGTGCCAGAGGCTAAAACAATCCTATTACCTGGGGCTGGCAATAAAGTTGGAAGGACAACCCCCCCATCCTCCTACACAGACAGCTATGAATGCATAAACTGCCCTTGAGCAAGGCAAACAAACCTGACGTGCTTGTCTGGCATAGGTTCCATGTGTCCATGTGTGTGATTCTCATGACACAAAACCGAAATACTTAGAGTGCAAAGGAAAATGAGCAGAACTGATCTCTGCCAGTGTACCTGTGTCGCCATGCTCTCCGAAGATGTTCAGAAATACGTCAGCATCGGTTCCACTTCCCTTCATGTCGGCAGTAAACACACTCACAATGTATTTATTCACTGTAAAACAGAGTAAAGGAAGTCGGTTCTGGTTTACTCATTTCCTTTTTAGTGCTCATTTTTCAAAGAAGACAGAAAATGCAAACAGAGTGGGACTGTGAGGTTTTTGAGGTGAAAATGATGAGGAGCTTGGATATGTGGGGTCGACAGTTTAGAACAGCTGAGTTGTGGTTAAATATACTTATATTACATTGTGTTATAAGGTTTGGAAAAATGAGTAGTGTTAAACAGAAAGGTGAGTATGAAGCCTTAGTCTCGTGCACCAATATAGGGAGTTGACCCATACAGGTGGTGCGGGTTTCTGGGTTGTCCAAGCTCTAATTTCCCTTGTGGTTCCTTGTAAATGGAATGAATGATTGACACATGGTGGTGATGCTATCGTTTGGTGCCCCATCCAACACTTTTAGGGATGGGCAACTCCAGGCCTCAAGGGCGGTTGTGTCTTCATGATTTTCAGAAATGCAAACCCCACTCATGATTGATTACCTGGTTCAGTGTGTGTCCAGCCAATCAGAACATGCCAAAGCAGGGTAAGTTGGAAAACATGCAGGAATCCTTCCTGCAGGCCTATAGACGCCAATCCCTGCATCTAGTCATTTGTTAGGTGCAAGTACTGGCCTCATCAACAAAAAAAACAAGTCAACTAACTCAAAATTTACCCATTTTAAAATATTTGTATCCTTTTTTTCCTTAAGTTGCAAGAAGTGGTTGGTGCCTTTATAAGTCCTTGTTGATGACCTCCAATCAGATACAATACAACCATATAATTTGCAGTTGTTCTGACCTACTTTTGCCAGTTTCTTTTGTTTTTATAAGTGTTTGTTTGGATCTATGTTTACACCACTGTACTCAAGTTAAAAATGCATAACAATAGCCACCTGTACAACAGATACAGCTCTCCTGTGCCTGTTTTCTAGCACAGTGTCTTGGCTGAGCTGCAACTGATAGGCTGCAGGTGCTAAGACATTAGATCAAATTGCAACAAAGGTCACAGTGGCTCGTTTCATCAAAGGATTACACAGAGGATGGAATTCAATGACAGCCTGGAACAGTGCAGACTATTAGGCACCATTGTTCTATGTAATCTGGGTTAAACAAAATCCGCTAATTAAGAATACAGATATGTAGTTTGTGGTGATCATATGCATTTTTGCACAAATTAAAAAGTCAATACGTTTTTAATTTTTTATTTTATTTGGCTTATGAAGGTTTTTTTAGTACAAAAATGGGCTATGATGACAATAAGAACCCCCAAATTGTTTTTTTTCATTGTCTTTTCTTAATCACTGATGTTATTAAGATCACTTAGTGGCTGTGAACCTTTGTGTCAGACTCGTACTGAAGTGACCTACATTTGGGCACATCCATGGGATTCATGCTGCCCAGCAGATCCCTGACGATCAGGTTGTCGGCCTCTTCGCGGCTCAGCCAGTTATTGCAGGCGAAATAGAAGCGCAGATGGGGACGGTTCATGTCAGTCACCACCACCCTGTCCAAAAACCAGCTGGTTCCCATCCCTGTGTTGTCGTGCTCAATCCTGGGGGGGTATCAGCAGAGTCAGAATTCAGGTGTTTGAATGACGCAACAATCAGACCTTTGTTTTCACCCATGGAAATATTACACACTTAAGTGTCACAAGTGATCAACCCCAATTTTATGACTAGTGTAAAGAGCTCTTTGGGTTTCTTCTTTGCACTTTAAAAAGCCAATATCATCACCACACTTTTAATTTTATTTTTTTCCCTTTCCTTCAACTTTTCTCATGTTAGCTGGTTATAATGTCAATCCCTAAATGAGAAATGTAAAAGGTACAGATATGTATCAAAAAAGTTAATCAAGCAACAGGATTGTTTGAAAACCAAGGTAAAAAGGTATAATATCAGTCGGAAAGTAAATAATTGGTTTCTGGAAAACCTCAGTTTTTCTTCCTGTTGTGTCTCTACTGTCTTTGCCCTTTTATGTACATGTGATGCAAGCAAAAAGATGTCCAATCACAGGCTTGCTTCTACCAAGTTGGGTCAATTAGAATGGGCTGAAGGGGAGCCTCAGCTCGGGATGTGTGTTGTGTGCACTAAACAAACAGGACTCACCCAAATAAATTATTTTGACACTTTTTTTTTAATCTACAAGGAAACAAAACTGGGTCTAAAAGATCCAGAAAGCCAGGTTTTAATGTTTGAAGCTGTTATGTCATAGACTTTTTGTTTTTCTTGCTAAAAATAAAAGATGCGAGTAAGACAAAATAATTTTGAACTACAAAATATTCAAGATGAAAAAGTGGACTCCAAAGTTTTAAAATTTTATGAAACCTGACACAAATTATTTTATGGGAGCAGATTTAATCTGTATTTCTTTTTTATTTTCATAACTCATTTCTCCTGTGTATAAAAAGCACTGATAACCCCTTAATAAACCTTGTTTTCTTTTTTTCTTCTTCTTTCCTTCTTTCACTGGGTATTATAATATTACAAATCCATTTAGGTAAAAGAATTAGATTGTATTGTATCCCAACAAAGTTAGTTGAATCTTTTATGTATCGATTTGTGGACAATCTCTAGAAATGCGCATTGAAACATGTTAGAGGGAAAGATACAAACCTCCACTTTTAATGTTGTTGTTTTTCACCTTTTGGCATATCCCATCGCCACTGCAAATCAACTTTCACTGAGTCCCACGGGTGTTTTGCCAGAGATTTCTACGCCGGATGCCCTTCCTGACACAACCCTATATTTATCTGGTCTGGGACCGGCACAAGGGGACCCAGACCCCTGTGGCTAAACAGTTAGGCAGTAGTGCAAAGGATTTATTGCCCAAGGACCCACACTGGATGAAGCTCAACGCGGACACTGGGAATCGTACCTGGTTTCCCATGCTGCTGGCCTGCACATAGCCAGAGGCCACTTAGCTGCTCCCACTCCTAATACATTTCACAATAACAACAGATGGGGATTCACTTTACAGCACTGATTAAACTCTAATGTCGGTGAGCAGAAGCTAAAGAACAGTTAGATGATGTTGTCTTTGATCTTTAACAGTGTTTACTTTTGATCCCCTGGCTAAATACATGCATAAATCCTAGCGTGCTGTCTTTATTTCACACAAGCTGGAGAATAATGCAAACCCAATTATGACGCAATACATCTTACCTCAGCTTTTTCAATGCACCCACGTTATACGTTTTGATTCGAAAAACATCGGTTTTGTTCTTCTCAAATGCAGTCCGGCTCCTGTAAATGAATCAAAGGTAAACAATATTAGAATGAGTAAGAGCAGCCTCCCTCGTGTAGTCTAAAACGATTGGCTTAGACAGGTGAAGGGAGTTAAAGGTTTAGCGGTAAATGTCTTTTCTCTGTAAAACAGAGCAGGCTCATGATACTTTAGCAGTGCAGTTATAATCTAAAATCTTCCTCAGTGGCTCTGCCACTTCATCACTCCTTCCTCTGCTGTACTCACACCCCTCACATGGATGAACCATGCACATGTTCCCATCAGCCCTCCCACTGCGAAAGAGTGTTAATCAAACCATCTTTTCCATAACAGAGCTGCCTTCAAATGTAGCCAAATTTAAGGATTGTTTGAGTATCAGTATTCATAGATGCCACAAGAAGTTAATATGAATCGACATGATTCCTATTCTTAATATGAATAACCTGGAAGAGAATATGAGAAAACATTTATGAAACCAATTCCAAACAGGTTGGGGCACTGTCAAATGCAGACCAAAACTTGACTGAAGGTTTCATGTGAGGCATTTCACCTTATTATGAATCATCTATTGTTTTCTGTTTGATGACAGCAACACAAACGCTACCACATATGGCCGTGCATGGCGTAGAAACTAAATAAAATAACGACTAGAGCACCATTTTTTTTTAAGTTAAGTGATAACTGGTCAGAGCTGGGACTAATTTAAAAAAAAAAGAAAGGCAGAAATGCTGTAAAGAAAAGATAGAAAAACCTTTATTACTCAACCTATGCCAAACTCCACAATAATGTGAACCAAATGTTGAATTTGACAGAATTTTACAGTTTGTAATATATTTTTAAAAGATGCAGAGAATTAGAGTAAATCTCTGTGAGGCAATCAGCTGAGTTTGATGCTGATTACCTGAGAAAAATGCCACAAGAACATGTTGAAAACACAGTTTTAATCAGAGTGGGTCTTTATAATGTTTTCACTCCTGTAATTTGTAGATGGTTTCCTTACATTTTCACCATTTTGTTCATCCTGTTGGGCAACATTTTGGCTTCCAGACTGAAACATCTTTAAAAGCAATTGAAGCAGGGTGTGAAGTAACCACTTTGGGGCTTGTTAAACAAGCAAGTAAGTCCCTATTCACTCTAATGTAAAATGTTCGTACCTTTCAACACAAATAAAGATTTAAAGCCTGGTTTTAAAAAAAAATTGGGGTTGATTACCCTTTAATTATGTATGTCATCTGTTTTATATATTTAAACTCAAATGTTGGCACAACTGAAGTCTCTTAAAAGGAAGATTTCGGGCTGTTTTTTTACACTTCAATTTATTTTGAAGGTTGGGTGTTGTTGTCTAGCCATGAAAAATACCCGGTTCTTCAAGAAGTATTATTGTCATCAAGCTGAAAATAGTTCTTCTTTTTTCATTAACTGATAAAATGTCTCACTTTCAAATTTTGGCATGTTTTCTATAATAATATAATTTTTGACATTTTAAAAGACTGCATTTCCTTTTGTAAGGTACATTTGACACAGTGTCCCAATGTTTAAGAATCTGTGACATTAATTTTAAAAAAAGTCAAACCAACTGCAAACTTTGGAATTCATGTAATTTAAATGTGTACAATTACACTGAATTTCCAAAGAATTGCATTTCTAATCTGCCTCGATTTTTGTTCAGGCAAATTTTCTTGTATACATAAAAAATCCTCCCTTACCCCTAATGTGTTGTGAAAAATGCATCAATCACAATACAGGCGGGATGGGACATATAATGGAGTAAGGTGAAACTCCTGAATATGCACTGTTTTCATTATATGACAAAAAGACTCATTAATGCCTCTGTGGTTTTTTTTTTTTTCATCAGCTGAGCAACCCAACAGTCACACAGCATGGATATTCTGAATGCACGGCATGTTAATGCTGAATAAAGTGAATGAATGAGACCACCACAAGGTGTAGATGACATGGTTCAGAGTGGCTGACAATAACTGGGTATATCCTTTACGCTGCACAGGTAACCCTATCTGTCAATCAATGTGGGGTAGAGATAAAAGGAGCCTGCTGCTGATAAGATCCCCTGAGAGTCATTTGATCATCTGCATAAATGACATCGTGGTCTTCTTTCATTTCTTTTCAAATAGAAAAGAAGACCGGCCATGCCACACAGTTCCTCCTTACTCCAGATATTTTGACTCAGACACTTTTGTACAGCTGTATAAGAGAGATTCCTGCTGTACAAGGAAAACTTTTTCAAATAAAACATTTTTTTGTGATATTCAAGCTTTTGTTTTTGTAACCACGCAGAAAAATAGTTTTTGGTGATCTTTGGGTTTAGCAGGACTTCTTTCTCATACAGCTTTATTTTGTGCACAATTCAACCCAACACGAGAACAGAGTTGTAACCATCCTTTGACAGATTTGGGAAATACCTCTTTTCTGTGCTGAAAAATTGGAGAAAAATAGAAAAGAGTAAAAGTTAATCACTGACTGAGAATGGCCTAAACTGGTGTTAAGTGCTGCTGAAATAAAATCATAAAACATGTTTAAAAAGATGCAAAATGATTGGGAAAAACAGTCATTAAAGCTAAAACAGGACTTAAAAGCAGCAATATTTGTTCAACAATTTTCTCTGTTTGTGAAGGGGTGTACACTCACTTGCTTGCCAGGTGAACCTTAGGAGAGACACCAAAATCTCCAAAAAGGGTGACAAAAACATTTGCGTCCGTCCCAGCTCCTTTTACATCACCTGTGACAGTGACCACCTCATACACTGAAAAAGAAAAAGGAAAAAAAGGGAAAATACGTGGCTAATTACACTAACAAGTAGATGTTTTAATATTTAGTAGCAATTCATTTCATGAACAATGACCGAAGCCTTAGTCACATCATGATGGAGCATCAAATTATCTATAAAAGTGAGTGAGCATTGTGTTTCCCTTGCTGAGCTCCAGCCAGGGAATTCTATCTGCAGTGAATCCATGTCTGGCATGATGAACTTCTCTCATATTTCAGAAGCATCATTTCATCTGACTAAAGATCTTTCAGACATTTGCCCCCAGTGTGTCTCTTTTCTGAGACTTGAGTGTCATAAACATTTCATCATTTGTACCAGTTTAAAACAGCATTTTTTAATGATAATAATTCAATGGAGAGCACAAAAAACACGGTGGAGTCTATTTTGTAGTATCTAAAGACCCTCTCTGATCATCTTTCGATCTCATATAAAAGTGTTCCTGGTGTTTTTTTATTATGATTTTGCTGTTTTTAGCCAAAAATCAAAATCATAGTTTCTGGAGAGCAGCAGGAGTTAATTAGAAATTCACCTCTGAGTTGTGGGCGGGACTGATATGGAGCAACCCCGCCCCTCTTCCCCTCATTGCTGAGAGCTTGGACAAAGGCGTGCTTTTTATGTCACAAATAAGGTTTTTTTTCAAATGGCACTTTTGTCTGCTCTTGATTCACAACGAATTGAATAAAGAGACACTCAGAAATGCAATTTGAGCTTAAGTTTCTTAATATGCTGTACGTCATCCATCATCAGAAAAATGCCACATTAACATGTTAAAAACACCAAAAACGTTATTTTCAGGCAAATCGGTCTTTAAGCAGTCATTGCAGGCAAACTGAAAGATATTTTTCTTAACTCTTTTGTGGGATCAAAGAGGTTCTGTATTACCGGCCTGATGGCAGACAGTTGAAGCAGTGATGGGGGGGAAAGAAGAAACATCAGGAATGTGGGTGGCTTTCCTCATCACTGATGTATATAAATCTTTTAACCAAGAAGAGCTGAGCTGCTGAGTTACTGGCTTGATTTATTTTTGGGGAGGTTTGCTTTGTGTTTGGAAGGGAAAGAGTGAAATCAGGAGGAAATGGTCAGAGTGGATTTGACCTGTGACCTGTTGACAAGAGTAAAAAAATATTTTTTGTTGATGTTACAATTTCTTCATCTCCTCTGCAGATGGGGAGGCCATTGTACTTTTTTTTTGTTTAAAGACATTGTTCAAAGCTAATAATTTTGCATTAGTAAGACTCCCTTAACCTAAAACCCAAGCTCCTGTTTGAAATACCTTTTTTATTTATCTTTGACAGGGCCCCAGTCAAGCAGAATTACCTACTTAGGTAATTTAACCAGATCTTCAGAGGTTAAAGGCTCTTAGAGGTCCATTCAGTGTGGAATGTTCTGCCCATAAATGAGTTTTTTACAGACACTCCCTCCAACAGGGGAGGTTAACATGGGTGTGCTCTGATGCACAGAAGTTTACATGTAAATGTAAGTAATGACTTTTTGTTTTGACATGACCTTTTTAAAGGGATAAAACGGACGTATTTATGTATTTTCCGAGCTTTGGCAGCTCTGCGCTAACATAGCTGACCCGCAACTATTGATGATGTCATCGAGTGCGAGCGATGTCCGAATACGAAGACACTACTCTTCCATAAATCTCCGTTTGGAGAGCTAAATGTAGAGGTAGGTAGGGAGAAGCCGTAATGGTAAGGGGAAGAATTTAGATTTGGCCTTATTCTTGACAAGGCTAGGGGCTGCTTTAACCATCTCTCTCTCTCTCGGCAGACACAATCTAATTCAAGACCCAGAGTCCTTTCAGGATCTTGTTTGAAGTTGACACTTGACTGAACCCTACGCCATGCGTAGGGTTTGGTTTGTTATCAAAGAAATCATAAGTTTGAGGTCTGTGCTACCTGGGAGCAACAGTGCAAGTTTAGAACACCAAAGAAGTGTCCTTTAGAGTGTTTACATTTTTGTCAGACTCCCACAACTCTTCAAACGTTTTTGCAATTATCTTTCCAGGAGATTCTGAAGTGGAGAAAAGCAGCTTTGTGCTGATATGCAACACTTTACAGTATAGTGTTTATGCACAGAAGCAGCTGATTCTGTAGCAAAGAAGACCGACTTTGGGCTGTTGTGGAATACTTTTTGCTTAACAGTGCAAAGGCGTGTCAGAATCAGGTGACCATGTAAACAGTCGAAGACTTACGGTATGTCAAAGAGCGTGTTTTTAGATGTCGCCGCCAACATCTCTAGTGTTTAAGGGTTAAAAAGCCATGTGTTGTCTCTGGCCTGGAGTCTGCTGAAAAACTAGTAATGTCTGCATGTTGCATTTTTTTTTAACTATTGATGTGCAGCTTCTTTTGTATACTGAGTATGAGTTTGTTTCATTTTAACACTGCTCCATATTTGGACTAAATGTTTGCACAAATAACTTCATTGAGGTGTGTGACAGTAGGTGCTTCACCTGTAAAAACACAATAGTTTAGCACTGGGATCTTTTTTCTGTGTTTGGAGAACACAGAAGATCCCATTTCTGAACGGTAAGCTGATTAAGAGACAGCCAACATAAAGTGCAAAGCTTGCTAGTGATCAAATTACCATTAAAGGAGACCAGGCCTCAGTGGGAAGGGCAATACCTGAAACTATTTGCTTTAAAAGAAAAGTGATGTGACAAGTAAAAAAGATGACCTTGCAATGTAAAGAAATTTTTTGCATGCAAACATTTTCACAAAATTTGAACTACATCCTTACTTCCGGGGCTCCAGGTTCTTCCCTCTGTCCATGACCTTTTGTGTCATATAAACTGGCAATACCCAGTTTTGTGTCGAAATGATTCAAGGATTGTATTTTTGTGAGCATTGTATCAATGAGTCAGGTATCTTTCAATAGAGTAAGAACATTTCATAGAAGTGACCAACCCTTTACTGGATGCTAATTCTCTAAGCAAAATGAAATTGTGTGGGTAGTAAGAATCTGGTTAATGACTGCATATAATAATCTGTAAATTAGAGAGCAACAAGCCACATAATAAATGAAACCCGGCTCTGTTAGAGCTTCACCTTTAATTCTGCACAAGACAATTCTAAAACTATGTTCACACTGCCCTCAAGCAGCCGATTCCAATGAAATATCTATGTAAATAGGTATTTCGGGGTTCTGCTTATAAAACTCTTGCGTTCACGCATCGCAATGCAAGCTTTACGGATCGATTTCGGGCTCTACATACAAAACGCTCTGCCATTGAACGTGAGTTGCAAATTAAATCAGGTCAACCTTTGACCAATCGAGGACTCCGATTTGGTGGTGACATATAGGTAGCATCATTTTTAATTCACGGAAGTGCCAACCATTTTAAATCTGATCATGGAGAAGAAATGAATATTTACAGTATGTGCCCGGCCGAAATTCTATGACACCAAGTCTTTCATACATCAGAATAGAGCTGCGAAAGAAAAGACCTGGAGCAAGATTCACAAGAATTGCACCGCTTTGACATTTGGCACAAAGCCTCTTCCAACTGTAGGTAGCAGACATGCGCTAGTAAACAGCCTCCCTGTTTGGCTGGTATGAACATCATAGGCTAAACGCAGGTTCAAGAATGAGTGTTAAGCATGTTCTTGAACGCCTGTCAAATACACGGTGTTTAACTTATGAGCAATTGTGTGCAGCCACAAAAGGTAAACCCCTGTCACTTGTCGTTGTCATAAGTAATCAAAAGACAAAACCCAACAAACAAAAGTCCAATTGGGAAATGGTATGAAGTTACTTTAAGTTGGCTTTAAAAAGACCAGTTCTTATGAACAAACCAATACATTTATTGGTGGAATAAATGTTAATTCACACCAAATGTCATCGACATTGGAAAAAGCAGCAATGTAAAAATTAAACATGAAGCTTAGTAAACCAAAGACGCTCAAAAATCAGTGAAGAGCAAGTTAACCGAAGTCAACTGACCCCTAAGGACCAAGTGATAAATAACATTTGAAGGCGTCTGAGAGACACCTCATAACCAAATCGAGAGAGCAGTCTTCTCCAGCTGAGCCTTGAGAAACTTCTTGAAGGGATGGAAACTTTCCAGATAAAGTAAAGTCAACCAGGTAGCTACAAGGTTAGTATTACTCCCACTCACTCCTACATACTTGATGCACCTTCTATTCTACTGCAATAAACAAGAGCTGACAGTCATTCCCTTGAAACTCCTTATTTAAGCAATCAATAGATACCGGAATGATCCACTCTCAGCTCTGGTTAGAGGAGGATTTGTTTGTATTTAGTTACTCTCTACTTGGTTGGACCTCCTTCCTGCTTTGTGACATGGAGGTGATCAGCTTGTGGATCTCCTCAGTTGTGATGGAAGTTCAGGTTTATCTGCACCATTGGGTCTTTGTTAATTTTAACAACAGCCCATTGATATTCTTTTGTTGCTCAGGTATGGGGAGTTTACTGGAACACAATTGAACACAGAAACTCCATGGTCACTGAAGCAGCTTCCTTTGTCAGTGTGGCCAGATGCCAAATCCTGCTGAAAAATAATATCAGCATCTCCATCCAGCATGAAAGTGCTCTAGAATTTCTTGATAGATTTCTGCATGGATATAGAATTCAGGAAGAAAGTGGCAGCACACGTCAAACCATCACTGACTGTGGAAACTTCTCGCTGGACTTTAAGCAATTTAGATTCTGTCCTTCTCTTTTCCTCTAAACTCTGAAATCTTGATTTCCAAATGAAAAACAAAGTTTACTTTCATCTGAAAGGAGGACTTTGGACCACCAGTTCTCTTTCTTCTTAACCCAAATAAGATACTTGTGATGTTGTCTCTGGTTCAGGAGTCGCTTGATATGACGAATGCCCCATTTGTAGTCCATGTCTACAGTACAGTGCGTTTTTTTATTGGCAGCAGTCCACAATCCTTCAAATTACAAGAAATATAGGCTTGACGGGTTTAAATCTATGTGTAAGGATTTAAAGTTTCATTTTTTGAATTGACTAAAACTATAAAACCTTTTCACAATGTTTTAATTCATATGTTCTACCTGTAGCACTAAGAAATAACTGGAGTATAACTGCATTCTCTCCACTGCATGCTCACTTACCTGTTGCATGACAGCTTCTAATTTGCTTTAGGAATGGCCTTCTGGCTTTCAGCCGTGTCTGGTGGTGCTTCCAGTCCCTGAAACTGGGACGGCACCCAGCACCTGTCTTCCCCCAGGCCTCTGTTTGGCTCCAACCATGTGGAACATAACTGAGCTTTCCCCCAGAACAATCACAGCAGGATTTCCCAGCATGGATGAAAAGCTGATGTCTGCTAGAGCCATTCTAGATGACAAGTGCATTTCTTAAAGATCTTTTCCAGAGGCGTTTTGTCCCTTACCTTTCTTTTTGTAGTACTCGTCCTCATATCCATCAGAGGAGTCTGTGTGATACTCTAGCAGCTCCTTTTGGTATATTGCAGCATAGTCCACTTGTTTGTTTTTGGATTTTTTGCCCTTTTTCTTTTTGTCTTCATCGCTGTCTCCAGATCCCTTCTTGCCCTTCTTCTTCTTCTTTTTCTTTGACTCTTCCTCCTCTTCTTGCTCCTCAATTAAAGGTTCTTCATCGTCCTCATTGTGTGACTTCTTCTTCTTTTTGCCGTCTTTAGACTTTTTATCCTTAGATCCCATTTCCTCCTCTTTTTCTGGATTCTCTGCAGATGACTTTTTCTTCTGGTGCCTCTTCTTCTCCTCCTGCACTCTTTCGGTCAGCTTCTCAGGTTTTTCCTTTTTGAGTTCAGCTTTTCTGTCATGATTGTCCTTTTCACCGTCATCATCTTCATCTGCAATCACATCATCTTCAGCATCATCCTCTGCTTTCTTTTTTTTCTTATTCTCTTTCCTCTTTTCTCCCACTCTTTCCTTCTTTTCTTTCTCAGGGAACTCCTGAGCCTCCGAGCTTCTGTGTTTCTTCCGGCTCTTCTCTTGTTTTGTGGTGTCCCCGCGGGTCAAACCGTTGCTCCTCTCTTTTAAATTTGGCTCGGCTTCCTCCACTTCATCATCGAGCTCTTCGGTTTCCTCCGAAGCTGTGGATTTTTTCTCTTTCGACGGCATCTTTTATTCATCCACTTCCCTGGCTTTTAGTTTCGTAAGAGCTGCCTTGAGTTTCTAATGGTGTAAGACAATTCATTTGACCCTTTGGCTGCAAAGAGGCTCTGATGTGGTCTGGTTTGCACAGGTCCTGATGCAGGACACTAACAGGAGGATGACTGCCGGATGGTCTCATACCTGGAACACCATATGAGCACATAAACCTAAAAAAAACCCTCATGAAAAATTACTGTCACCTCAACAGTCACGTGACTTGCAGGAGAAAGCCCTGTGAAAAAGGAGACTTGCACATTGAGCTTATCCTGTTCGCCTCAACGATCTCCATTATTCATGGTGTCAGGATCGCTTTACGGGCCGGGGGTGTCTCACTTCTACACGCCTTCACATCCACACAAACACATATGGACACTCACACTCTGATACACACAGCTTTACTACAACTTATCTTTGTTTGATCATAAAAAGCAGCAGTGAAGCTAAATCTGAGCATAAAACAAAGCTGATCACTCATAAATGACATCAACTTACATTTATACAGATTGGGTGAATAAAGATTCTTTTGGATCATTCACCTTTATGATTTTTAGAAACTAAAAAAAATGGCTCTGCTTTGTCAAACTGAAACATCAGCATGAACTTTAACCCCTTTGTGCAGCCTGTTCTTGATTTGCAGTGAATAATTAAATCCAAGACCCCACTTAATTTAGCATCACCTTGAACAAAAACAAAAGAAATTAGAAAAATATTTGTTTTATGTAATTGGAAATTAAGTCAGAAATGAAGGGGTTAAAACTTAATTTTCCTTTAAAACTTTCTTGGCTATTTAGATTTTTTTAATACTTCTCACAATTTTACAATCTTTCATTTCAAACACGTTTTTGCATGTTGTTTAATTATTATCTGTTGTAACCTACATTTAAGTTTATGATCATTTTAATTTCCCGTTCTTCCTCGGTTGGATCCTCTTCCTTTGGGTCAGCTGCAGTTCCAGCTTCTGCACCCATTAATTCAATTTTTTAAATAGATTTTTTGTGTACAGTATTTGTGCTACTTTGTATGAAAAGTTCAATATCATTAAAGATAAATATTTTATTTGATGCCTTTTTGTTTTTGCTAACTCCATAGTGTTCTTTCTCTTATCCATTTAGTTCAAAATTTAAAACCCAAAAGCTCATGATAAAACAATTTGAAAAAATAAAGTTTTGTTCAAAAGACAAAACCGGTTCGTACGCCCGGTTTGGCAAAATATAACAGAAACCAATTGCAAAGAATCTGTCCAAAGCAAGAGCCCTGCTGGCCAGGACAAAGTAACTAAGTTAAATAAAAAAATAATAATTTTTTTAACTGTCTTTGTTGCCATTTTTCGAGTTCTTCGTCAGCTTTATTTGTCATTTAAATTGTACAATATTGAGGAAACAAAGTTAAGCTGAAGTTTTGCCATAACATTAAAAAAATTCTGATTAATACCTTTCTCATTTGCAGAAAGTTTGTCAGTCATTGAACGTAAAAGATTGTCAAAGCGAACTGTACCTCTGTTTGAGCAGAATGGTGTTGAGAAATGTTCCAATGATTTATTTATTTTTGTAATTTTTGAGATAAGGATGTTAATTTTTTATTTCTTGAGTTTTTGAATGTTACAGCAAATAATAGTTAATGTACAACAAGCCCCCTACTGGTTCCTTGGCAAACTATCCTCTCTTTTTAAAAACTGTTTCAATCAGGAAGTCATGCTGTTGCACCTTAGGGGACTGGATTGGGTATTCCTGCTATGTGTGAAGGTCAGAGTCAGGGTGAAGGGTGAAGCCAAAGCTGCTCAAGGGAATAGGGGTCCGGTCCTCAATTGGGCCTTCAAGTGGACTGTAAAAAATATTACTATATATGTTTTATAAACATTATTATTTACTCCCTTAACTCGTTTGTTTGTTTGTTTGTTTGTTTGTTTGGTTTAGTTACTGAGTTCCCCAGAACACCTGACATTTAAATGTTCCATTTATCCAGCAACATAAAATAAAGGCTTTCTATTAACAGTTGTTTAATATTCTATTTAAATAAAATTATTTGTACAACAATTACTTTATGTGAAGTGGTTTAGCTGTTAAATAATATTTCACTTATTTTAAAACTTAGACAATGAAGTGATACCTTTTATGAACGTTATGGTTGTCAATTTACCTTTAACCCTTGTGCTATCTAAGATTTCATGTAATCCATGGACACCAGTGAAGATCACAAATCATTGAAGAAAAAAGGTTCAACACACTGTCTAGTGGGTCTAGATGACCCAACTCCCAAGTTTAAAGTGCCTAGGATAGCACAAAGTTTACAAGCAGACAAAAAGCGTTTTGTTAGATTATCATCTAATTAATCAGGTAAAAGCTTTGGTCCCCTTTAACTTTCCTTTAAACAGACACATTAGCATCGGTCTATGAGTTAGATATAGTTCCATTAGCCTTATTACTGGAATCTGAAACCTGATCATAGGCATCATGGGGAGGGCAATCTTTGGGCGCAAAGATCTCCCAACATCAGATTACTCAACCTATGTTTGGCAGGAGATTCAAACCTCATCATTTTTTTGAGCAATCTGTTTGATGGTTGCTGCATTTATTAGGACTGTGTTTGAAATGTTTGACCAAAAAGGGACCTCCTTTAAAATGAAAAAAGATCTCCATGTTCAAAACCACAGTTAATAAAAAGACAGATTAGGATTT
The DNA here is from genome assembly GCF_053564925.1 of Oryzias latipes. Lineage (NCBI taxonomy): Eukaryota > Metazoa > Chordata > Actinopteri > Beloniformes > Adrianichthyidae > Oryzias > Oryzias latipes. Next base: position 24,330,523 of record NC_136248.1, on the reverse strand, counting down.
TAAAGCGTTTTCTTTGAAAGCCTGACTGTGGCCTTGCAATTGTTTACGTTTTGATGTAATTATTAAGAAACGTTTAAAAGAATGAAAAATGAAAAGTATAAAACATTGATTTATTTATGCTTAAAAAACATCTCTTTTAAACAAAGCAAGACTAACAGATAAGAAAACACAGACATATTACATGCACACTCTCTTATTCTGAAGGTTTATGGACTCTTGAGTGAAGTACACTAACGTTTTCCTGATCCCCCTGAAGGGATATGCTGAAAACTGAACAACAATAGACTATACTAATATATACTGTATATCCAAAAGGGCCCAAATGTGTGTCAAAGAATCCATTTCTTATGTTAAATTATTTATAAAAATTGGTTTGGACATTAACTGCAACATTTTCTTTCTTATTATAATTGCGCTGACTGTAATGTTTCCTTTTTTCATGTTAATTGCTCAAACTTTGATGCATCTCTTACTTGCCATTGTATTGTGATTGTAGTAACACTATTTGAAAAAAGGTGTTAAACCCACAAATTTGTCTTTCTTTTGCTCTATTTTTTACACTTCTCAGTCATTTCAATATATATTGTCGCGCTTTTGCCACACAAGCTAACATTTAGGAGATACAAAACATTTTGGCTTAAACAATTCTCCACTGGCAACATTTTGATGGTGGACTGACTGGAACAGAGTTTCACTAGTTCGCCAGTTGATTCTCAAAACAGAAGGAATTTGTCTATCTGCTATGTTCCAGCTGCTTGCTGTCACCTCTGGTGTCCCTCAAGGCTCAGTTGTTGGACCAATCCAGGTCATCATCATTTACTTGTTTACTCTTAAAACACCCCCTCCACCAGTCATGCACAAAGCAAGCACAAAAGTCCTGTTTATTGTTATGCTGATGATACACAGCTCTCCATCAAGACCAGCTCAACTCTCTTCACTGATACTTATTTTAATTACACTCTTTTTGGATTAAAGCCATAGTTTCTGGTTCTATAGTTTTCCTCTGTAAGAAGCATCACCTTTTTTGACAGGTATCGTTGTATCACATTTAAAAATCCTCTTTTAGTCATCCTAAAAAATGTCAGAGTCTATCCTCCTATCATTCTGAAGCTAGTTGATGACATTGATTTACCCAGACATGCTAACTACACCAAACGTCTCACTGGAATTCCAGCTAAAAGTATTCAAAAACAGCGTATCCAAGAATTTAATTAGATTTCAGTCAGACAACTCTTGCAGAAGAATATTTATTTCACAACATCTTTAGGTTGACATTCACAATTTGATTCACAACTTCGTTTTGGCATAAGGCTCCGTTCAATTCCTTGAGACACTTATTTTTCCATACACTTTCGGGTAACAACCCCCGTAACGGAGCCCACAGGTGGAAGCCGGGGAGGAGGGAGGGGCAAAGAATGAGCGCTGAAGGTAAGAGAGAATGAACAATTGTACACCTGACTTAAATAGGACGCTAAGCAGGTGGGTTAATTAACTGACCCGCCCTAGGGGAGTAACCTGCAATTCTGCCGAGTGTCTGCCCGAAATGCGACGAGTCGCTATTGCACAAATACAAACCAGTTACACCAAAATCCCTTTAATGGTTTACCATTTACAGATTGGATTCCTATTCTGTCAGTCCATCCGTAACCTACACAAGCTTCAAGAGCTTAAGTACCAAAATTCTCCACTCTGTAACCTTCATTCACCACACTGCAATCTTCGTCAGAACCCTCTTACTAAGCCAGTCCTTGTGGGAGATGGACCTTTATCCTCAGCTGCCCTCTCTCTGTGATATTCCTGTCCAGAATGTTTGAAGGCCACACTCTTGTGCCCTCTCCAGATTTGGAGCAGTTGACCTTTCATCAGAAGGTTTAAATACCAATCTGCCTGCCCATGTGTTAAACTGTCCTTAAGCAAAACACTGACCGGCACATTGCTCCTGGTGGCCTGACCGCTTTGCATGGTAATTTTTATTAATTCACAACAGAGTTGAATAATCTGCTTTACTGTTTTTGGATCCAATATTTCCAGTTCTTGTCTACGGGGCTTTCAGATTTCTGTGGATAAACCACACGAAAATACTGTTGCGTTTTCTAGAAATTATTTGGTTAGCTTTGGAATTGCTTGCAGTCAAGTACAAACCTAAAACCTGATAAAAGTCCTCGTGTTCCTTTGTTCCTTCTATGTCTTTGCCTCTGGCTTTGCTTATCCCTGTCTGCTTTTTCAAGCCTCTACTGGTTCTAATTGTTCTTAAATTTGTCAGTGTAACCCTTGTGCTATCCTAGGCACTTTAACACTGGGAGTTGGGTCATCTAGACCCACTAGACAGTGCGCTGAACCTTTTTTCTTCAATGATTTGTGATCTTCACTCGTGTCCATGGATGACATGAAATTTTTCCACCTTTATCCACCTTTGTCATGGTAGGAATAACACGTCAATGCAAGGGTGGGGTCACCTAAGATAGCGCAAGGGTTAAATGAGTATTTGTTTTGTGAATGTTGGATTCACCCTGATTTTAAACCCCTTTAGATTTGTACATTGCACGGGATTCATGGCTCCTTGTTGTAATTGGCTCATTTGTAAGTAGGAGGCCTCGTCTGCAGGTTCTCCAGTGTTTCTGATTGCTGAATCTGTTTGTCTTTCTTAGGAAGCAGGAGTTCACAGTTATAGCCTCCCTCACATTCATCAAAGCTGTCGCAGTTCACAGAAAATATTCAAGACGTTTCATAAACGTTTAAAAAGTATTCATTGATTTTATGTATTCAGTGTATTCTCTGCTGCTCAAGTCCCACAGAATATTTCTCGAAACAATCAGACTTTGATGATATAATAAGAAAACACCCAAAAAAAGCAAGTTTAAACTTTAAGTTTGGAAAAATGCACACAAAGGCTTCCCATGTTTTTAGCTGGAATTCCAACCCAAACATGCCAAACCAGAAGCTGCACAATCAAATATAGCTTTGATTAGCAATAAACAAAAAATAGTTGTTGTCTTTTTTATTTTATAGTCCATGTGATTTGTGATTTGTTTTATATCTTGTGAACCTGAAATCCTTTTTTTTAATTCTCTGTCTAAAGTCAGAGGTTTTAAACAGCAACCAAATTTTAAAATTATATTTCAGATATGAATGCCTATTAGAAATAACTGTTTTATTTTTGTTTGTTTCAGATTTGTGTAAAACTGTGGGCATAAACAGGGCTTTTGTTGGTTTTTCTTTTGGTTTTTCGCTGGATCCACTCATCAATGCATAGATCAATTTTGGTCAATAAATCTCTTCCAACAGTAGATGTCTTGAGTTGAGAACTTCTAAAATGTGTAGCAAAAGAAAAAAAGCAATTAGTTAAAAAATAAAAGACACACAATAACATGCAAAGTTTTGCATACAAACTTTTATAAACACAATTGAAAAGGAAAATAGCAGTGTGTTTTTCTATTTAAGTGATTTCATGATCAACAAAATCCCTGGATTTATTTTTTTCGTCGTTGCAAACTAACACTTCCTCCCACACGAGCTGAAACACACAACAAAACCATTAAATGAGAAAATCCAAAAGAAGTTTATTAACAAACACAGCATCAATAAAAAGAAAGTTCAAGGGTCAGTAAAGAACCTTCCAGTTTGCAGACTGACGCTCTTCTTTTCCAGTTTTGTTTGGGTTTTAACGCCAGAGCCATGTCGTTGTGAAGTCATGATGTGTTGGTGCTAATGTGTGTCATGTATCTGCACACAGTGTGTAACATAAAGTATTCCTATTTAGCAAAGCAGCACTCATCTACAAAGAGGATTGTGAAGAAAATTGTGCAGAGGACTGGCAAAAAAGGGGGAATTTCACAAGTTCTTTAAATCATTTACAGCATACAAAAAGAGTAGAAATCGGAAATCTTTTCAAATAACTTATACATTTAGTGCAAACGGAAAGTTTACAGTTCAAAGTAAAGGTGACAGGATTTACAAAAGACTTGCAGTAGTTGTGAGTGATGCAGCAATCCTGGAAGGTCAGTCAACTGGGACAACAAACCAGTTTCTTATTCCTTAACTTCTGTAAATGCGTCGCTACAAGCTTAAATGTAAACATATTTCAGTGATATCTGAAGCAGGCACAGACAAGCCAAGTAGTAAGCAAAGTCATGCAGAGCATTACAAATGGAGCTCACAGGGGACAACTCTAATATGAGCAGAGAAGGGCGCTTCCAAATCTTCACAAAATTCTAATTCATGGACCATCTTGACCAACTAGTTTGATCCTGTTTGAAGAGAAGCAAAATTGTTTCGTAGCACATCGTAGAGAGGGGTTTAATACCTCATAAGGCAAAATGGCTTAAGACAAAAAATGGACAAGAAGCTGGGTCCCTGTGTTGCTTCACTTATTGGATGGCCTTAAACGTCCACTTTTGGTTGGATTTCTTACTTGGCTTCCATCAAAAACAATGACAAACCAAGGCAGGAACAACTATTTAATCATACAGTTTCTTCTTTTTTGTTGTTTTTACACAAACCGGATGAGAAAAGGTTTGAAAATAAGCCATTTCTGAGGTGTTTTAAAGTGGTCACCCTGTCATCTTGGTGAATTAGGAAAGAGTTTACGAAAGTAGACAAGTAGTTGTTGCAACTGTACATTGTGTATATTAGCTGAGTTTCAAGGTTCAGGCTTTGTTTCACACAAAACACGGAAAGCTGCCACACCGACAGAGTGTCCAAGAATAAGGGAGGAGGGTTGTGCGGTTGTGCATAAACGTCCAAGTAGAAAAACAACACTTCTGTACAGCAGAGCCACTGGATAACCTCACAGGAACGTCACTATGAAGAACACTTTCCACAATGAAACTATAGCATCCAATGGCTGGAGAGTCAGCGATAACCGTAGGCTTATGACAGTGATAAAGACAAGAGAAATATCTCAGGGTGCACCCCAAAAGATAACTCTAAAATCCTTTACTGCAGTAAGATAAAACATGTTTGATAAAAAATAAATGAGGGATCACATGCACTGATCTGTGTGCACGTTGATAATTCCACGTGTGTGCATGTGAATGAAGTTAAAGATTTCATGGGGCATAGCATGAAACCCGGGACGTGGCTTGACGTTGTCATAGTAGTGGTGAGTGATATAGACACCAGAGGGATTCATGGGAAATGCCCAGAAACCGTAGAGGTGGACCTCCTCGCAGATCTCCAGAGCAGCCGTCACCAGCATCAGACCACTGCTGAGCCGCTTTGCCCGGACGCCTTGCACCGCCCAGAACCGCTGCACGTTGAGCAGGTATTGTGGGTGAAAGAAGAACACGCTTCTCTGGGAGTCAAAGTCATCCAACATGTACTTGACTCGGAAAGACACGTCAGTGTTACGAGTGTTGTAGAAGGCAGGCAGCACCACGGAGGAGTTCTCGTAATTCTGCAGGACGTCATAAAACGGCCGGCGCCACTTCTCCAGCTTCTGAAATCTGCAGTCAAACATACAAGAAAAACAAGAGAAAGAGGAAAATGAGGAGGAAGCACACAAGACAGATTTGGCTCCTCCTTCAGGGCCCACAGTCACAGTACCTCTCAGTAATAATGCTTGGATTTATCGTCACCAGATCTGTTTTACTGCCGACATCGGTTGAGTATTTCTCTTTTATGGGGGGTATATTGCATCTGCAAAAAAAAGAAAAATGTGAACATACAAAGTTCTATTCATTTTGTTCAAAACTTCTACATTTATTTTCTACTAATGCTTTTTTTGTCTATGCAAGCAATAATTATTAGACAGAGGTGGTAGAAGTGCTACTTAAAGAAGCACTCCGATCATTTTTTAAAATATTTTTTAAGCGTTCCCAGTGGATGAATAATTATGTTTATCCTGTTTTTAGCCCAAATCTAAAAGCCTGTGTTGTTTTTTAGGACAAAGTTTCTTTTGAGCGGCAGTAGTTCATTAGAAATTTCCTCTGAGTTGTTGGTGTGGCCCCTTTTCCCATCACCCATTTGTTAATGTGCTCTCCTGCTAGCTTACAGCCCCTCACACTCCCACGCTAATATTAGTGCAACAAAAATGGCGAGCAACATTAGAGCTATCCAGACGTAAAGTATTGAGTCAGATGCCAGCTCAGACGTGGAAAAACAGACGATAATGGATCTATTTAGACCAATAGATCCATTAAATGTTGATGTATCCACAACAATTTAAATAAATATTACTCAGATATCCCATTTTTAGCTTAAATTTTTCTTAAAATCTGTCTTCCATCATAAGAAAAATGACACAAAAATATGTTAAAAACACAACTTTTATCAGAGTGGGTCTTCAGATATTAGATATTGCTCCAGATTTTCACATACATGTTAACATAAAGAAAGCAAACCGATGGTCACACTACAGATGTTTGTAAATATGGACACAACAAACCAATCCTTCATACCTGAAAACAAAATCGGCTGAGTCAATTTCCTTTCCACATTTGCTGTTTTTGATAATGCCGCCGTTTCCAATGACTGCACATTTCTTGAACTGTGACTTTGAATATGGCATGTCCTGGAGGAAACAGAAGGACGGGTCATTTAGACCAGTGTTTTTCAACCAGTGTGCCGCGGCACACTAGTGTGCCGTGGGAGATGGCAGAATCCGTTATCAGACTGTGGAACAAGTGAACAAAACAATGAAGCTCAGAGACGCGAGTCTTTCTGCCCTTTTTCTGCCGTATTCACACTACATCTCCCATGATGCATTGGCTTAAAGGGACAGCGCATACTGAGTCGACCTTGTGAAACGTCTTGAAACCACAACAAACAAACAGTTTCTAAATTTTCTAATTTAACTTTTATTTCATCTCTTAGAAAAAACAGCCGCCACTTCCTGCTTTTTCTGCCACAATTATCACAAAAATCCACGTGAGATTGCGGCGGGGGGGGGGGGGGGGGGGGCTGTCGATCAATACAGACCATGAATTTCTGCTTTTTTGTTTTTTGGGATGCTGGTGTGCCGCGGGATTTTTGTCAAGGTTAAAGTGTGCCGTGGCTCAAAAAAGGTTGAAAAACACTGATTTAGACCAGTCACAAACTGAACAAAACAAAAGAAAAGAAAAGAACTGAAGCAAGAGGCCATGCACTCACATGTGGAAACATCTTAAAGACCTCATTGGTGATAGGAAGAATACCACTGGTGTCCACCTCGTATCTCAACTTGCTCCCTGCAGGAGTGTTTCTCTTGGTGGTGAACAGAAAGGACGGAGCGTTACAGCAGCGGGACAGAGACATCCTATGGGGAGGCCAGTAAATCACCCAGGTTAACTGAAAAGAACTGTTTTCATTTTCTCATACATTTTACTCTGCTGGCTCGATGTGTATTTGTGAAATTTAAAAGATTTGTAGAACAAACCCAGCTTGACATTTCAATTGTTTGGTGCCACTTACTTAAAGTTGCTGGTCTCCTCCTTGCTCTGCTCCCACTTGCATACCTGCAGGTTTCGCCATCTTTCAAACAGATCTGAAGTCTTCACCCTGATTGTGAGAAGAGAAACGTGTGGAGTGAGGAAAGCTGCATTTTCCAGCAAGATTCTCTTAAAAAATATAAAGTTCAAGAGGAATGATTTTGAAAAACATAAACTTGGAAGGTATGCTTTTTCAGTCTGCAGTGGCGATAGGCTATTGTTTTTAGATGTGGATGATTTGAACTCAAGTTCTTTATAAAGCATGTCTGTCTCTAAATTGACATTTTCTCAGAAAAAAAAACTGCAACCAAATTAGCTCCAGGATGGAGGATTGTGTTGCTATTTCACTCTTTGGCAGAATGAGAGCTGCCGTTCTCTGCATGAACTAAAGTGGCTTAAGGCCACTCAAAAATCCATCTGACCAGAAAGCCTGACAGCCCTTACAGAAAAGGTCGGTGGATAATGTTCTTCTTCATCCTCGTGAAGAAGCACTGTTCAGGCAGCTGTTACCCCATCTGACTCAACAGGAAGCACATTGTGTTGTACCAAGAATATTCTGTATCCCGTTTCACATGTTTTTTTTTCTAAAAAAAAACAAAAAAAAAACTAGACATTCAAAAAGTTTGTCATTTACTGTAGGCATATTTATTTTATCAAGAGTTATTTCAAGCACTGATTGCTACAATAAATATTTTAAATGCATAATTGTTATAGTCATAAACATTTCATTTTTTTCTTTTCTAGTCTTTTATTTTAACCTTGAGTCAAGGTTTTTCAGTTTGATGCATTTGTTCCCTTAACAGTTATCTGATCCTGGTTTTTCATCTGCAGAAACACCAGTTTCTTCTTGAAAAAGTGGTTAAAAACATTTATGCATGCAAGTTTTATCTTGTAAACCACAGAAAAAATCTTATGCCTCTGAGATCCCAGTTCAATGATTTTTATCACCATTGAAAACTTTCATTTTTGTTAATCCTCTTAATATTCTACTGCCTCAAATTCCTGGGGGGAAAAAACAACTAAGTAAAGACATTGGCAATTCAGAATCAGATTCTCAGATTTTTTTATTGTTGTTATGCAGTGCAAAACGAAATTATTTTCCAGCAGCTTTTTCAATAAATACCTTTACAAGTAAGAAAGACTGTACAGTAAAATAGGAATGATTATTGCACAAAAATTTAAATGAATATTTCTAACACATTATTCTCTTTCTTGTTCATTATGTTGAGTGAACAAGGAACTTTATTTTGAAATTTTTCGGGAAAGGTTACATGCAAGAGCAAAATAACTGTGATTGAATATTCAGTTATTAGGCACTCATCATCAGCGTGGACATATAATTTATGCTAACAGACGTTTTGTATTAACTCTCAAAATAAATCTCTAATGTCTACACATCTTTACGCAATCAATATGACTTTTTGAAACCACACTAAAGCCAGGATTTATGTTGGAAGTATGGATTCATGTAAGTTGAGTCTTACAGAGGAAGAACGAAAATACAAATTCTGCCTAATGGGGCCTGCTTCATTGTAAAAATCTGCACACTTTATTTTTTTAGCCTTGATTTCAGCCATTACCCTGTTTTTGTTGATAATAATCTTCATTTTACTCCTTGTTTGTGATCAGATGTTTTTCCCAATTGTGGTTTTACAATTTTAAAGTAGCAATAAGACAAAGATGGAAATATCACATGTATTACTAGCCTGTTAATGTTCAAAAAACAACTGACAATATTGCTGCAATAATTGTTTGAGGGGCAAATTAGGTTAATCATGAAAATGTGTTTTGTGAGATAACCTTACTGTTCTTATTTCCATGCATGTAAACACACACAAAAATTACTTAAAATTTCACAAAATACTTTTAAATTGAACACATTTCAATTACTTTTTCATTGCAAGAATCATAACAAATCTTTTGTGCTGACTCAAAATGTCCATGATGATGTCATGAATGATCACTCACATTGTCAGCACTTTAACATCCATAATCTCTTGTCTGAGTTCCCTGCATGTAGTTGAGTTGAATTCAAGTGATCGATCATAGGTTTCCAGGTACCTAAAGAAATCACCAAAAACCATCATTCTTTTCCTATTGCAGCTAACAGACAAAAATACAAATTTGACTACAAACTTTGCCAATAATCTGCAAAAACTACACAATGAAATAATGAAACAAGTCACTTAACTGGCGAATGTATGTTTGATTTTGCCTTTATGAAATTTTGTACAAAAGTACAGCATTGTGAGATGACAAAAGACAGAAGTGATGCAACTGATTGCTGAAGTAACAAACGGGAGAGGAGCGTACAGTTTTCTGGACACTTGCACTAGATTCTATGACATCTTAGTCTAAACCAAAGAGATCAACTAAATGAAGAAAAGTTTTCTCATATTTGTCATTATTTAACAGATTATGAAAACAATTGTCATGATTGTTTATTTAGGAAACTAACAAAAAATACTTTTAAGGTAAAAGAAATAGATTTAGTTTATTCAGGTTTGAAAAATAAATGTAAAAAATGAGTTTTTGCATTAACCTATACACTAGACTTTCATGTAATTTTAACGTCATCTATGTCTAGATTTTTTAAATGAACAAGTGATTTTACAATCAAATGAAATAAGCCTTATAATAACAATTTGTAGGCTCAAGGATAAGTGAAAAGGTTTTTTTTTGCTGTGTTAATAATCTGTCATCAATCTGCGTTGATGATTCGTTGCATGCAGTTGTGTTAAACCTGTTTTTTTTGGCTAAAGTTGTTTTATTTCTTCAAAAGAAAGGATATTAGGTTGGTCAACATTAATCAACTTAAATTCTTTTGATTGGAATGTTATCAATTTTGCTTCTAGATGTTTTATTCTTTAATTTTGTTGTCATTTTTTATTTTCTGGTTTAGCTTAAAGGCCAGAAGGATTTGTGCTACAGGCTTTTGTCTTTTTCTGCTTGCATTCTTCTATTTGCCTGATCATGATTAAAAATAACTTTAACTGTGATGTTGTTTTTTTATATTAGTGTATCATTGATATTATAGTTTATTAAATTTAGCATCAGTATTTTTTTTGGTTTGAGCCCTCCACAGCTCATTTTCTATTTTGCTGTCTGTCATGAGTAAAGCTTGTGAGACTTGGCAGCAGACAATATTTGTTAGTTGTTGAATAAAAGACGTTTTTATTGTCTTTTTCGACATATTTACTCATATTTGGCATTTGAAAGGTGAGTAAAAAGTCAAAGATGAGCTGACCTGTGAAAGAAAATGAGGTGAGAGTTTTCCAAATAAAAGGAAAAAGATGAATGGAACTAGCGTCACAATGCAAAGTTGCATCAAATGAACGAGATGCTGGGATGGGATGGTTCAAATAAAGAAGGTGAAACTGGTTGTCTACATCCACCTGATGATGCAGTGTATTTCTGAGGTTATACTGACAGGACCGCGGGTACGAAATCTGAAACTTCGCTTTGGAGTTTTTCATTCTGGTTTTAGCTAAGATGATGAAACCTTTGCAAGTGTTCTAAAAGCAAGAAAATAAAATAATTCACTTTGTGAGATGAATTCCATCTCTTATGGCTTTTTTTGGGTTGGATGTGCAATGCTGGTGAAAATAACCCCAATCCAGCATTTGACCACAGATGCAGATATCTGTTACTCAGTGGCATGAAGACATTTTTAGGAAGGGAAGAAATGGGGAAATAAATCATGTTCCTGTTTGTTTGTAACAGGGGAACAAGGTGGAGGAGGAGGGAACAAATCCAGATTGTATGGAGAGAATCAATGTAGATGTGAGAAGGGGAGATAGCAGGAGCAGAGAGGACGTGTCAACATGTACATGGCATACACACAGAGCTGTGCAGAAGACATGAGACACAGGTTGAGGAGGACAAGGAGTTTTAAGATGGGTGCTGGATGGGACATTGAGGTACAAGGAGAAGCCAGTACATCAACAGGAGGCCGTGGTTCAACCAGCTTCTGAAGGAGGGGGGTGGGGTTTGGGGTTCTGGACGTGGTGGAGAGGATCAGACAACATGCAGAGCAAATCAGAAGTGCAGCAACCGCACCACCTAAAAATCATGACTTGATTCCTTTCAGACTAATGATGAAAAGAAAGAGGCATTCTGGGGGGGGTTGGTGAAAATTACTAAAAGTGCCTTCAAACCCGCCTACCTTTGAGAGCGTTTTTTTTTCTTCTTAATCTCAGCTAGGCAGGGTTTGACTATTACGGAGACCTGTGAATGTGGCTGAAATGTCTGACGGAAACATCTGTCAACATGCAGACAAGTTAAGTTAGAGTTAAATGTGTGATGTTATCCTGTCGCACCAGCACTCCTGCTAACTTCCTGCACCTGCAGATTTCAAAAGAAGTACAGAAGAAAAACGTAAATGTCCTGCTGCTTGTCTTCTCTCAACTGAGATTCACAGGCGTAAACCAGCCCACTCATGCTGGGCTGGGTTGTCACTCGAAAAGATTTGAAATCCATCTTCTCTTCTTCTCTCCCACACACACACACACACAAAGAGGCACACACAGACATGCACACACTGTCTTTTCTCAGAGATGAAGTCAGTCAGGCTGTGAAGGTACCTTTTCCTTCCATATCTGGCAGGCCTCAGAGATCCGCCATCGGAGAAACTAACGGGGCCGGTCCAATTTCCTGCCTCGTCCCCTTTGAGTCGGCTAAACTGTTGCGAACTAGTAAGAAAATCAGTCAGTTTATTTGGGATTTGTTGCTTTATTCGTCACATACATGAGAAAAAGTCCCTTATGTTCAGTCATGAATCATAAATTTCATGCACACACACTTGCACTTGCACATTAGGGGAACAATCGTCTTCCAAATCTGACCCCGGTTTAAAGGATTTCCACCATCAAAAGAATGATCCAGGCAGTCGCGCTTTGCAGTTTTGGCTCAGAGGAGCATAAGACATGAAGGGGAAACTATTAAAGTCACTGTAATTTAAGGGAGGAACTCTAATTGGTGCCAGTTTGCAGCAAGAGCCAACATATTGGCCAGAAATAAAGCAGCCGTCATGAAACTGCCAATTTGGAACATTTTGAAGCCACTGCCTGAGCCAAACATCGTTTAGCCTGCAGCTGATAAAACATTGAGTCCTTCACGACAAGATTATTTCAGTTGCAGGGTGTATTTAATGTCAGTTAATCAACCCTAACAGTTCATTTATTCAAAAATGGATGCATGCGCAGCCTGAATCATTCAGCTAGTTTGGGTTTTTGGGTTTTACAACAGATTTATCATCAGATTTACTTGTTGATTTCCCAGGCCTGTTAAAATATTCATGTTCTGCTTATCTGAAGTTGGCTGTATGATAAAACTTCCTCCGTAATCAGGCTGATATTCATGCAGGTATTCATATGTGAGTCATTCCAGTAAAAGCTCTGTAGGTGCATTGCTCATTTCACCAGGGAAGAGTGACACCAAAAGAGCCCCTCTGGCTGCACTTAGAGAGTGAACATTTATCACAGAGGACTTGTGTCAATACCCATCTGCAGGCGCATTAACTTCTCTGAGTGCCTCTTCAGCATCTCCACAACACCCTGCAAGCATTGGTAGAGAGGAATTCTATGAAACCAAAAAGATATTGGGAGATACAGGGATGTGTGCCTCGAACACACATTAAAGGTTTGTCTCACCGAAACCATTTAGTCACCACAACCTAATGTAGACACTGTTCATCATCACAGGTCTACTGAAGGCTTACTTTACGCATTTATCACCTATGCTTGCTTTATCCAAAGGTCACGGGAGGTGGGGGGGGGGCAGTCTGTCCCCTCCCAGCAAGACCATTAGTTCCTGCAGACTCAATTAAGAGAGGGACTCAATAAGTAATCCCAGCATTAAGACAAATACGTCTATCTACATCTATCTATCTATCTATCTATCTATCTATCTATCTATCTATCTATCTATCTATCTATCTATCTATCTATCTATCTATCTATCTATCTATCTATCTATCTATCTATCTATCTATCTATCTATCTATCTATCTATCTATCTATCTATCTACATCTATCTATCTATCTATCTATCTATCTATCTATCTATCTATCTATCTATCTATCTATCTATGTATCTATCTATCTATCTATCAATCTATCTATCTATCTATCTATCTATCTATCTATCTATCTATCTATCTATCTATCTATCTATCTATCTATCTATCTATCTATTTATCTATCTATCTATCTATCTATCTATCTATCTATCTATCTATCTATCTATCTATCTATCTATCTATCTATCTATCTATCTATCTATCTATCTATCTATCTATCTAGGCACTTCGGAGTATTGACCCAGAAGAAATAAAATTGAATTAAAAAAAAAAACACTGAACTCTTGAGCGTAATCTCAGTTTTTCACATAAACATCCCTGAAGCCCCGTAGTTTGCTGTTGTCCTCATATCCTGCAGCTAAAAAAAACACTAAAACACAACAATCAAACCCAGAGAGCTGCTCAGAGTCAAATCAAGCTCCCTCACATCAGGAAGAGACACATCTTTAGCAGATTTTTGAATAACTTTGTAGATCAAGAAGCTGTTTGACATGTTTTACCAAACCTGGGACCTGAACTTTACATCTATGTTGCACATTTACTTTAATAAAAATCTGAAAAAACAGACATACTCTTATTTGAACAACCAGTCACTTTCTGATGCATTTTTGAGGGTTTCATTTCTAAAGGACGGAAAGTAAAAATTCCCTTGTTTCAAGAATAATTATCATCATTTTGTCTTGCAAGAAATATAATCTTTTTAAGAAAACTTTACAGCAAAATAATCTTAGTTTAAGAAAATGTGTTTTAGTGACTACAATTTTTCTTTTAAAAAAAGAATTATTGGTGGAAACTGTTTTTCATAACCCATTGGCAGATTTGTTATTGCTTATTAAAGAATTTTTTCAAGTGATAAAATGTTTTTACTTGTTTCTAGAGGGGGTGTTTTTGCTGTGCACCTGCTCCATAATCTGTTCACAATGCAAAGTGATAGTGTTGGAGCTCAGTGGGATGAATAAAAAATATGTACCCAATTTTGGGGGGATTTAAATTTGATGTAAAGGTGATCCTCAAACACTTTCAGGTCATTTGTCTTTTTCATTTTCCTGCAATAATGTAAACATGGGTGTGGTCTGGCCCTATTAGTCACTTTAAACTGAGATTTAAGGCACCTGCTGTTTGTCCCCCCTCTTCTTGTTTCCACACACTCGCATGCAAACATATGCCATCACTCCCTTCCTGTCTCTCCCTGTTTCCTCCCTCTGTGCAGACAATATAGCAAAATGGCCGCTCTATAGGGCCCACTGGCTCCCGTTGAGTAGCTCATTTCCCACCGCTTCTCCGAGACTGAGGGGAGCTTGAGGAAACTGGGCCAAAGGCAGAGAGAGGTGTGTCGGGTCCCGGATTCATGCGAATCTCAGCGTGAGTCTGGATGCCATGAATCCAGTTTCATCAGACCAGCCCTGCAGAATAGCAGGGATGTGGGAGGACGGCGGTGAGGAACTCTTAGATTGTAGCACATGTATGTTTGCCATGAAGTAAGCATACATGTGCAGTTTCTTTTGTAAGTATTTGGACGTGAGGGATAGATTTAGACTCTTTTGTCTTGTTTTGCAGTGATTTGGGGGGGTTTGTCATATGTTCAAGCCACCTAAAGCAAAGAACCCTGCCTCTCAGCATCTGCTCCTCTCATTGAATCTGATCCAGAGCACATTTAAAAGCTGAGCTCATGCAGAGAGACAGTTGCAGGGCTTTTCATAAAACATGGCTCTGCGGCCGGAGATAAATTATTTTAAAAATGCCGGACCCAAAAGAAATACACATCATCTTGAGCATGTTGCTATCTGCAATCATCATGGGCTCCAGTAGCATTCATTGTGACAACCTGATGCCTCTGTAAGATGTAGGCTTTGACCAGTTAAGAAAGCTGAAAAAGAAAAAGAATAAATAAAGATCTTTGAGAAAACAAAGGGAAGTCATTACCATACTCAGCAGGAGCTGTGTATGGTATGAACCACGAAGCTTAGTTTTCAGAAAAGACCAAAAAAAAAAAGAGGAAAAATTAATCCAATATGGAATCAGCTTATATGCCGCTGGGAAAAAAAGATGGATGGTTAATTGTTGTTGCTCATTTCAGTCTCTCTTTTTTTAGACAGTAGTAGGGCACTACGCCCATTTAAGATGAGCATTTTCTGGCTATAAAAGCATGAATATTGATGAATGTTATCCTCACATGATCAAAGGCCTCCTGATCAATAGGATACAATCAGGTCTTACCTCTTGATGTAGTTCTTTCCATAGAGGATCTGCTGCAAAAGGGTGACAAGTCCAAATGCGCAAATAAACATGAAACATAAAGATCTGCTGCCAAGTATGTCTTTACCCGACGACGGGTCTGAGTATCCCATTCTTCTGCGCATCCAGGGCATCTGACGGCGACACCCTCTGAGGTGTCTCTCTGCGCTGCATTCAGGACCAGGATCTCAGGTGCCTCAGAGCCGCTGAGCTGGGCATTCTGCTTCTTCCTGGGTTACTTTGTGGCTCTCTCAGCGCGTAAACGGTATTTGTGGTTGGATGGTGCGCATCGCAATTTAGCTCCAGCTGGGATCAATTTTTAGAAAGCGTCGCCTGTTTTTCCGCGCAGAGATGTATTTTTGGGGCAGGATAAAAAATATATAAAAAAAAAAAAAAACGGTCCTTGATGCGCGCGTTGCAGCCGCTCGATGAAAGATGGTGCAAATCAGCGCGCCGACATGCTTCGAGGCGATAACAAATCCCTCAATGTTAGATCAGACACAGATGGGGGGGAAAACTGGATGGATTGGATAAACACGAAGCCCGTAACGCCTCATCCACAATCTGAGCAAAAGTGACGTGACTGAGATGAAAAAGGAGGAGGATGCGCCTTTTTTCAGTCACGGCAGCCGGGGGCGCGCCGCATTCTCCTCCCGCGCTCCTTACTCAGCCAAAACCCAAGGTCACGCTCTGCTGTTCAAGGATCCACATCACCGGAGGACAGCCGCCGCTCGTGCGTTTGTTTGCGCCCTTTGTTTGTCGCTGGTTCCCGTTTGCGTGCTGACAGAAGGAGTTAAAACCTTCACTGCGCCCATTATGCAGTGACTTCTATACGACAAAGCAATCTGGTCTATTTATGGCACCCATGGGGGATGATTTATTACAGAAACACGTGCTCTTTCTTTGGAGGGGGGCGAGAATCGTGTGTATGTGTTTAGATTAATGAATTGACAAATCTTTTTAACATAAATCTGGCTCAGAATACCAAATGTCCCTTAAACCCTGTGCATGAACAATCAAAGCCTGATAATTGGATTTATCAGATTACCAAGTAGTCATGTGTGTGATCTGTCATCCTTTACAAGAAGTTCTTTCATTTTAAGAAATCAGATTATTAACTACTCCTATACCTTTCCTCATAATTCTAAGTTCCTCAATATGTATTTTTAAATCAAAACAATAATAATAATAATAATAATATTATTATTATTATTATTAATAATAATAATAATAATAATAATAATAATAATAATAATGCAACTATGGTATAGGTTTTTAAAAAATAGAAATGTATCAGAGAAACTTTGGAGTCACATAAATAAAGTGAATGAAAAACCAGCATGTAGATTTAAAAAACAGATATTTAAAAACTGCTGAAGCTATATTTACGTGGGGACAAGGCTTGGAGCTTATTGGCTACATGATTCCCAAAGAGTTCTGTTTTCAAATTTTCAATTTTCCTTTTTTTTTTTTACATTGTTTTTCGAAATTTACCATCTGGCTTTTTATTCACTTTCAAGCAAACTTGAAAATGTACTGCATCAATTGACAATGTTGTTATTGCAATAATAATCTGATTGTTTCCCATCATCAGATTTGCTATGTACACAGGCTTGTGTGAAATTTGTTTGTGTTGCACCTTTGGCTGCAAAACCAAATTTTGAATCAAACACAATGGAAGTCAAACTATCAAATATGTTTAATGTTTGTTTGGTGTTAAAAAAAAATCTAATTTGTTTTCTGAAAAAAACTGAAAATGTTTGTTTTGTTAAAATGGACAGAAAGTTACATTATAATCTCAGTAGCCATTCAACCAGCACAACATGAAAAGAAGTTCCCTTGTTTGGTGTTTGAAGTTTAAATGGTCACTAATCCGCAGGTTTCCTCTTAGTTTTAGAACAATGCAGAGGAAACAGTTTCAAGATCTGAAAAAGCCTGCACATCTTCACAAGTTTTAAAGTCCTTGTGTCAGAAGTCAGAACTCTGTCTCCCCCTCTGGTCACCGGTGGGAGCTGTCCCCAGAGTTCTTGCCATACTACAACTCCCAGCAATCCAAGCGCACACTTCCTGGATGCCGCACACCTGACTCTCTCTCATTCATCAACCAGATCAACCACCAAGTATTGTTTGTGCCACTCTGCCTTCTTTAACAACCTTTGTATTTGGATTTGATCTTCTGTCTCCTGACCCTGTTTCTGACTCTGTTGGCCTGCCACCTGGCCCAACTCTCGCCTGGATTTTTACTACCCCGTCTCTCCTCTGATGATCTCATGCATGGCTGCTATTGATTCCTGCCTGCATGCCCCTGATTTAGCTTTGTGGACTTTTAGCTGAGCTAATAAACCTCCAGCATTTGGAACCAGCCTCTGCCTGTTCCTGTGACACCTTGATTTGCATGTACGTCCACTGAATCCAGACTGCTGTTTGCCTTCAACTTTTGGTTACAAGGTCTTGTTTCCTATCATCTTTATTTCCCTCCAGTCAGTTAACACTCCCTGTTTTTGTATGACTTTTATTAGATCTGTTTACATACAACTATAATGAGAATGCCATGCACAATGGACCTCAAGCCAAATACATATTACACTAACAGAAAAATGGGTTGTTGTTCATTACAAGCTACATTTAATTTTTTGTTCTTTTCTTTTTGTGCCTGAAGAAATATTTAAAAAAAAGATGCAACAACTCATTTTGGAACAGAGCTAAGCCTCTGCTCTCCATCATCTCAGCAAAATATTACCAAAAACTAACAGCTTCTGGCAAAACTGTGAGATTTTATACAAACAGCTGTGATGCTTTCTCTTTCTCTTGTCACAAATGAAAGAAATTGAATTGTTGTTTTATGGTTGCTCATATATAAGCTTAAAAAACACACACATTTTTAAGAATATCCCATATTTGTGAGATCCAGTACTGTTTGGAAGAACAAGCAAATATCATGCAATACCTCTTCACTATATAATGTCACTAAATTAGGTTTTGTTTGATTGAGGAAATATGAAGGGAAGTGACACACTTGACTACAAAAACATGTACAGTATTTTAAAACTAGAAAGTTAAAAACAATAAAAAATGTAAAACTTCTGCATGGATTTCAACACATACTTTAAAATGTATTTTCATTTTTTTTATGTGTGAAAAACTTCCAGATCATGTTACTATTTCAAATTCTACATCTGGAAATGTTGGATAATCTATTGTTTAAGCTCTTTTTTGTATTTCTGCTGGTAGGTTGACAAGAATTTTGGTATGTAGACACACAGTTAATACATCAACCTAAATAAGAGTTTTGTTTCATGTCTTGCATAAAAAGTGTCAAATTTGAAAACTGCTCCGCTTAGAGATGAACAATACAAAAAGTAACCTCTAGGTGTCAAAAATGTTACAAATATGTAAGAGGTTGACTGCACCAAAAGACTGGAAGACGTTGAACACTTGCAAAGGACTAAGATATGTGTCTTGTCCCCGAAATTGTAGAAGTTTACATCAATAGGTGTTTTATTTCATACAAAGGGCAAGTTTGATGGTTTTGTGGTTGTAATGCTTTTTATAAATATTATACTTTTCATTTATAAAGGTCCAAATGCGTTTTTGTTGTGTCTTTCATATTATAGCACTTAAGTGACTTTACAAGTACGTACAAAAACAATACAAGACCAGTTTAAAGTAGCAATCAACACTTAAGAAATAATTGCGTAGTTGTCCTACAGAGTTAAGACACTTTTGATGCTGTTTCTTTTAGAAACTAGAACAAGTTTTTTAAAGGCAAGTGTCAAATAAACACATGTTAAATAACATATTTGTTACAGAAATATTGAGAAAGTCCTTCTTTTTAGCCATTGCCAGAAATTTCAAATGTATTTTTAAAAGAAATGACAAGCAAAGAATAGTAAATACATTTCTGTGAGTTTCCACTTTTGCTACATTTGTTCATTTTCATCGATGGTTTTGAAACATAAAAGACAAAACAGATTTAAAATGAGCGTAAAAAACTGTTAATTGCTAAAGCCGTTGACCAAAAGAGCAAAAGCATGAGTGAAACAACTCAAAAGCTATTTGAACAAGACAAAATATAATTTGTTTTAAATGTGTTTAAAATTCCCATATTTCAGGGAACTAACCCTTTAGCCAAATTAATTTGATTAGCAGATTTTTATTTATTTATTTTGTCTACTAGCCTTTTTAAACCAATTTATTAAATTTACTTCAGGGGAACATTTTGTGTGTTACACAGGAATCGGAACGGATTTGATGGTGCGCTGCACCTTCTTCCGGTCTCTTTTCCCACGGCCTCTGGAGGAAAATGGTGAGTTGTAATGCTCACACCCAGATATCTTTCACCATCCTACGTCTGCTATGTTTCTAATTCACCATCTGTGTTTATTCTTATCTCAAATTAGCATGGATTCTGTTATGTGACAATATTTTTCATATTTGTCTTAATTTCAACGATCTAGCTCTTGTTTATGTCGCGTTTCGACTACAACTTTGCCCTGACCGTCGACTTAATGTATAAACTGTATCAACGCTGTCACAATTAGTAAGATTTTTCATTTACTTATTTGTCACAATATTATTCATAGCACATAGAAACCACTATAATGTGCTCTAGGATGAAAACGTGAGTTGTAAAAAAAAAATGCTAACTAGCTTAGCCGCTGAGTAACGTGATGTGACTTTTTCTAACGAAGAACTGGATGAATGAAATCTTCAGCATTTTGCGCAATTTCCACGTTCATAAGCCCTAAGTGAGATTTTGTTTTAGTGTGTCTTGCTGTTGTCTTTGCTGCCGTTGGCTAAATAATGTATACCATTTCAACATTGTTGCGTTTCCACCTTTGCATTGACTTAAATGATGCTCTGGGTTTCCTTAGGGTCTACAGGCTTGTTACTTGAAAAGAACGGATAGTAATTATATGAGATGTTCTCTGAAACCCGTTTACTTTTCATTGTTAGGCTTAGGTGATGTTCTAAACACCATATTGAAAAAAAGTGTCGGATTTATAAACCTGCAGTCACCCTGAAAGTTTTGGTAGTGTAGTTGTGATTAGATGTATTATTCTTAATCTGAGGTTGTCCTTGTATTTTTGTTTTAATGCTTAAATAAAAACTTGTCTGCAGACGAAGGGGACATCCTCATTCGGAAAACGCAGGAACAAGACGCACACTCTGTGCCGTCGTTGTGGAGCCAAAGCTTATCACCTGCAGAAATCAACCTGCGGGAAGTGTGGTTATCCTCAGAAGCGCAAGAGAAAGTGTAAGTTTATTTAAAAATATATGCTGGTTCCAAGGAGGCCTTACAGTGGAGTTATAAATAATTCTAAAAGCCTTTTAGGCAACTTGACTTGTTGCCTTGTTTCTTTTGTATCTAGTTTTCTCCAACTAAAAAAAAAGCCACTGTCCCAGCTGAATAGGATTAAGAGTTTCTTGCCATTTGCACATGTAAAATATGTATATATGGAATTTTTGGGCATTTTAGATTGGTGTATTTTGAAGGTATCCAGGTTTTAAGGACATGAAAATGCAGGGTCTTGACCTTTTGCCAGATTCTTTCTCTCCAAATCTGCTTTTTAAATTTAAATACATCACAATTTAATTTTGATTGTTTACATTTTAATGTTGTTTATCGTGGGTTAATAGTTAAGAAACTGTGTTCCAATGTTTTAGATTTAATAGGTGAATCTTGAAACACTGATGTTTGAATGTACGCTCACTTTTTTTATTAACTGTTACTGTCATCCAGACTAACTGCAATATTTATGTTAAATCTGCATCTGATAAACTAGTCTAATTCAGAAGCATATTTGTTTTGCAGACAACTGGAGCGCCAAGGCCAAGAGGAGGAACACCACTGGGACTGGCCGCCTGAGGCACCTGAAGGTCGTCTATCGTAGATTCAGGTGAGGCTGACATGGAAACAAACAAGTAATAAAGCAAAAATCCTAAGGGTGCCAGATTCCCTATTTCTCATTTGTGCTTTTTTTGTATTTACATTTTAATTATTGTGTTTGGGTTTATTTTCAAACCAAAAATATTGGGAATGTCTGTGATTCTTGACCTTTCAGATGTCTTGAACCTGAAGCTAAAAAATACAATATTTTAGAAGCTATTTTCCTTCTTATTGTTGAAATAGACAGTCTTTAAATTAAGAATATAGTATTTTTAAATATGCAGATGTAAATGTACTTAGATATGAATAAAAGATGTGAGTGACATCCAATTAGTCGATGAATATTTTTTGTGAAGTTAATCTAAATGCATAAAGCATCAAGTTTAGGCTCAAGAAATCATTTTCTGACAAAAATAGTAAATTGTTTTCCTTTCTAAGAAAAAAACGTTATATCTAAACGGAATGTAATATAAGCCAAATTCCTCCGTATCTTTTCTGCTGTTTTTTGTCTGTTTTTGTTTATGATTGTGTAATTTTTTTTAGAGAAATGTTTTGGTATTCAGGCAGTTATTGATGTTTTGTTGTGTTTGGAGATCATGTGCACAGATGCATCTGTATAAACGATGTCAGCTGTTTACAAGTTGTTTAATGCCATGACAGCAGTTTTGAAAGAATCGGGTTAGTTTGATTCTGCATTTTGCTGGGAGAAGACACATTCATGTGTAAACTAAAGGCCCGCAGGAGCATGACTGAGTCTAGACAGTTGTATAGATTTGAATCCTTTTTGTGCTAAAGTTCAAGGAAAATTCAAAGCAAAAACAAAAACAAACAGCTCACCAATGATGCCAATTTAAATGTCTGAACCAATGAATTCATCGTGATTCAACTTTTATTTACTCTGAGGTGAGCTGCTTTGACTCATTAGGGTTGACTGTTGTAACCCTTTTGCTGCCAATTTGTTTCTGGTTTTCATTTATTTTGATGCTTGATCATTCTTTTTATGTTGTTTTTTCCAGAAATGGTTTCCGTGAGGGCACCACCCCCAAACCCAGGCGTGCTGCAGTGGCTGCCTCCAGCTCATCCTAAAGGACACGTTTTTGCTTAAATAAAGTCATGTGAAAACAGGAGTTTTAGCTTTTTCTATTGAAACTTCATACAATGATGAGAAAATGAGCCTCTAATGGGATCAATGCCTTCTTGTAATAAATAACTTTATGATCACTTCTGCCTGTTTAACCCGTAAATGCTTAAATGACGCTCCGACATACTGAGAATGACATTTTATGTGGTCAATGTCATTCTGGTGCAGAGAAAAGCAGCTTTTCAGATCGACTTTGCACTAATATCAAACATTAATGTAAAGTGTTGCAGAGCAGCACAACGCCATTCTCTGCCACAGAATCGGCTTATTTGCATCGTAAGCACCAGACTGCTCTTCAGAGTTGATGTTAATTGCGTCTGAACACTTAGATCAGTGATGAAAGTCTTCCGGGAATTCCCGGAAATCCGGGTTTTTGAGCAAACCGAACGTACTTTCCGGGAAATAAAGACCTGATCTCTACGGACAAATTGCTTTCCGGATCAAAAAATGGTCTGAAATCAGCTAATTTTAGCTTTATTTTCTATATTTCTCCGCAGATCGCTTCCTCTATGGTCGTGGCCATCTCTCGTCTTCCCGGCCTAATTGACCAATGACGGGACGTTTTAGTTGCTTTCGGATGCGTCGACGGGTCTGATTGGCTCTGTCTGCACCACGTGGTCAGCGTGACTCGCTTCCCTAGAGACCAAAACTGGCGGACCCACGCTAAACTTTCACAAACATCTGAAGAGTTTGCGATCAAATTTGTGTTAAAATAATGGCAGGCATTGTCATTATTGAGCGTGGTCACGACCTCAGTTGTGAGAAGACGATAAAAAACAAATTGAAGTGGTCTT
This sequence comes from Oryzias latipes, assembly GCF_053564925.1. NCBI lineage: Eukaryota > Metazoa > Chordata > Actinopteri > Beloniformes > Adrianichthyidae > Oryzias > Oryzias latipes. Next base: position 24,306,978 of record NC_136248.1, on the reverse strand, counting down.
GGCTGGAAAAAAAAGATTTTTAAGGTAGTGTAGGTCAAATACTTTTTTGTGTAAAATAATCTCAAAACCACATTTTGAAATAATTTCAATTTTAGTTTTGAGTTTCAGTTTTTATTTTGAATACATTTCTCTATCTAATTTATTTGTATTTACTAATTACCATGATTTAGTTCAGTATAGTTGACATTAATTATAAGTATTTGATGGTTTGGACCCACACTCCCTTAAAAAATAATGTTTACAATGTTTAGTTTAGTTTGTATGTTTGTTTTGATATTTCCCAGATTACTTAGTATTGCTGTTAAAGAATTGATGTATTATGTTATAGAATTATAGTTTAAAGCAGATCCCATATTTTGATGTAGTTATAGTTTGAGAAAACAGTGCAAGTGGATGTTGTACATCAGTCATTTCTAAAGCAGAAATAATGTATAAATAACTGAGGTATTTTCATAGAATATCATAGTTACTGGTGTTCTTTTTGCCATTTGGGGCTTTGATGTTACTATATTTTAGCAATTGTATGTTTTGCAGCTTTAAGGAAAAGCGTAGATTGTAGGATTGTGTTACTTTGAGCAATTTTCCAAATTCTTTTTTAGGACCAGCAAGTCCTTAATGGAGAGTCAAACTAGGGGTTTGAATGACAAATCATGATGCTCCAATTAGTCTTAGTTTCTTGATAAAGAAGTGAATAACTAGTTGCCAGAATGCACCAGAATGCATCTAAGACCACGTATTTTTCCAAAATTTCGCTCTGTGCCCGCCATATCGCTCAAAGAAAAGTTCAGGGATTTTTTCCTTGCCTGACTTTCATCACTGTTAGATAAACCTTTGGATGTCAAGGACATTCTTAAGCTGCGTTCGACACAATTCGTGCTGCAAGTTTGCGTGTCCGCCTCTTACGCTGGCGGTGAATTCTTTACTCGCCGCCTGTCCAAAATTGTGTTCTTGAGCCTGACCCTGCGTGTGGGAGGAGCTTCCAGCTAATGTTTTTATCTGGATCGATACATGGAGCGGTGTTGTTTCTCTCATTTACAATGCATGGAAGACACAGGTGGTGTTGAGAGATCAGGTTTGTTTATTCTACATTTTTTCATTGGCGTCGCAATAAATTAAAAAAAATATTACTAAGAGACCAAAAAAATATTACTAAGAGACCATCACCCGTCTGAGCTCGTCTACATGCTGCCTTGATGTGTTACCCACTAGATTTCTAAAGTCTGTCCTGAACAGTGTGTTGCCATCAATTACTCAAATAGTTAACATGTCTCTTCAATATGGAATATTTCCAGAGGCCTTAAAAACTGCAGTCATTAAACCTCTCCTGAAGAAAAGCGGTCTTGATCCCACTGTACTGAATAATTACAGACCTATCTCTAATCTGCCATTTTTAGGAAAAGTCCTTGAAAAAGTTGTCTACCAACAGCTCACTGATTTTCTCTTATTAAACAACTCATTTGATGTTTTCCAGTCAGGTTTTAGACCCCATCATAGCACAGAAACTGCTCTTATCAAGGTAACCAATGACATCCGCCTGAACACTGATGATGGCAAAGTCACTGTCTTAATCCTGCTAGACCTGAGTGCTGCCTTTGATACTGTTGATCATGGGATCCTTTTGCACAGACTCCAAGACTGGGTTGGCATCTCTGGATCTGCCCTAAGTTGGCTCAAGTCTTATCTAGAAGACAGGAAATATTTTGTTGAAATTGGGAGTTGTGTCTCAGACTACATGGCCTTGACTTGTGGTGTGCCCCAGGGATCAATCCTGGGACCCCTTCTGTTCAACCTCTACATGCTGCCACTAGGGCAGTTAATACGCAGTAATAACATATCTTATCACAACTATGCAGATGATACTCAGATCTATGTGTCACTGACAACAGGTGAATATGGGCCGGTGGATTCACTCAGCCACTGCCTCCAACAGATCAGTGCGTGGATGCAGAACAACTTTCTCCAGCTAAACTCAAACAAGACCGAAGTTATTATTTTTGGCCCACAGAAACAAAGAGAAAGTCTCAGCAGCTACCTTCATTCTCTGTCTCTTAAACCCTCAAATCAAGTCAGAAATCTAGGGGTAATCATGGACTCTGACCTGAACTTTAACAGCCATATCAAGTCAGTAACATCAGCGGCATTTTACCATCTGAAAAAAAAATCCAAAATCAAAAACATAATCTCAAAGCGAGACCTGGAGATACTTATCCATGCATTTGTCTCCAGCAGGTTAGACTACTGTAACGGCCTGCTCACCGGCCTCTCCAAACGAGCTGTAAAACAGCTTCAGTACATCCAGAATGCTGCTGCTCGAGTCCTGACCAGAACCAGGAAGTATGATCACATTAGTCCTGTGCTCAGGTCTCTGCACTGGCTCCCTGTACCTCAAAGAATAGACTTCAAAGCAGCTCTGCTTGTGTACAAGTCTCTCCATGGCCGAGCACCAAAGTACATCTCTGACATGTTAGTGCCATATGAACCATCTCGTACTCTGAGGACCTCAGGGGCCGGCCTCCTGTTGATGCCCAGAGTCAGAACTAAACAAGGGGAATCAGCGTTTCAATATTGTGCAGCTAAAATCTGGAACAGCCTCCCTGAAGTCGTAAGACAGGCCTCTTCTGTGTTCATGTTCAAATCTAGACTTAAAACATTTCTGTTTAGCCGTGTATATGACTGAAAGGTCCTATCTGCACTTTTCTTTCCTTTCCTTCCTTTATTTTTAAATCTGTTTTCAATTTTTTTTTTTTTTTTCTTTTAAAGTAAATTTTATGTTGATTATTTCTATGATGTATTGTGATGTTAATGCATTCTTCTGTTTTGTGAAGCACCTTGAATTACTTTGTGTATGAATTGTGCTATACAAATAAACTTGCCTTGCCTTGCCTTGCCTAAGTTCAGGAGGCCTGAGCAGACTCTGGTGTAGCTGCCTGCGCCCAAAATTATCCGGGACCGTCTCCTAAAAACCCTGTCGCCCTGAAAGGGTACAGCAGGTTAAGAAAATGAATGGAAGTTCAGAAGAACTATGGGTGGATGTTCCACTATATTGGGTGTGTTTACTAGCCGCTCTCACTGCTTGTCAGTGAAAACATCACATGCCCAAAGTTGACTCCCTGATTGCTTGATGCTACGCAGCGACCTACCCAGAGTTCAGATTGTTTTTACTCTGGTCCGCCGCCCAAAAATGTTTCTAAAACAATAAAGGTTAAAACTGAATGATCTGACTGAAGCTTTTGGAAAAAACTGTGACTGTTATGGGTTTTGGGAAAATCTATCGCATTTTAATGGTTCCTGCATTAAAATCTAGTGAAAAAGTCAATCTGGAGATATTCTATGAAGGATGAAGATAAACTTTACCGTCAAAAGTTAACAGAATCTGAAAGCTAAAAAAAAGTTGGATGTCCAGTACAGACGATCCGTGAAGATTTTGGTTGACATCAAACCGTCTTTGGCCTGGAAAAGGTTGGAAATCACTAGTATTGAAAATACAGGTGAATGTTTCATGATGAAGCTCTGAGGTGGTCCCATTGTTTCAAAGCACTGAGAAGAAAAGGTTAAAGCTGGAATTGTAACTCCTCCTTTTTCACACAAACAAACAACACAAGAACATCAGAGTGTAACACAAATGCAGCTCTTCGAGCTTTTGTCTATAATTGCAAACACATTTTTTTCCAATTGCTGTAATTACTGAGTGCAGCTTGGAAAGATTTAGAAATGAATCCTCCTGAGTACTGACTGAGCTGTTTCCACATTATTCTTATATTCATGCAACCTTTGCTGAAAAAAAAGACCCCTGTATCAATCCAGTGCTCCCAGACCACAGGTTGAGGACGCCTCATCCTCCATAGTTTCATGGCAACACTCCAGTTTTTATGTCATTGTGAAACACGCCATATGTATGCGTGGCTTCACAGCATCTCCGTGAACAAAACACGACTAAATATTTATGAAGCAAGGCTTTGCAGACGATGACTGAAAGGGAAGCTTTGTTTATAAATCAGTCGGAAGCTGGAATTTTATGACCGCAGCTGGGAAAGGCAGGATGAAGCAATGAAGAGGATGGTGACTGTGCTTCATGGAGGTAAGACATTCCCCTATTAGGGGATTCTATATAAAATGCCTCCAAACAGATGCAGCAGGATCACTTAGTATCCAGACTTCTGTTTTCACATTTAGCTCCCAAAAGAAATCTGTACTTTGTGAGATTTATCTTTTATCTAACTTAGGTCTGTTTCCAATCACAGATAAGCCGAAAAGGCTTACCGGCAGGAACAGTTTTCCCACACACCCTTCTTGAAAGTGCTGCAGGGTGTCTTTGGTTTTTGCTGCCAAAGCCCACTCCCACCTCTGTGAGGATTTTGCTGCCGTTCCACCACCTTCACCTCAGGCTGTCCTTTTTTATTGTTGACAGGGTTGTCATGTTTAAGCATAAATATTTAAAAAAAACGGATTCACATCTTTCCCAAATCTTTCTTGGAAAGATAATATGGGAATTTATGGAAAATGTTAAGTGCTTGCTTGTATGGGCAGACATAAAAAATAAAGGAAATTCACGAGGGTGGAGAACACCTACAATAGGTTTCATCTACATCTTGAATCAAGTCTGTTTTCAAAATGCTAATGTCATCCCTTCAGCAGGGCTGGAAAGAGGAAATTCTGGTATGTGCGTCTCTTAGTCGTGAGGTTGCACCAATGGGAGGCAGCATAAAGGAGGAGTTTCACTTCACTGAAATCCCATTTTTCTTTTTTCCCCATCTGCTGGTAGGTGAGGTGCGAAAGATTGCAGCTCCCAGAGAAAAGGAGTTAAGCTGTGCAACAGCTGTTTTTTTTTGTGTTTTATCGCTCTAATCTGTCTGTGAATTACCCATCTTTACCTGAGCCATCTTGTCTCAATCTGGATTACTGAACCTTTCTGCTGGTTTTCTAAACTGGAATGTCAGTTTTATGATCTGAGGCTGCTGTTATGAGAAGTAAGTGTGTTGTACCCCCGTTTTGTGCCCCCCGTTCACTCTCGGGAGCTCCAACTAGGACTAGTCTATTTGTTTTTTCTCTTCTGCTGCTGACCTGTGATGTCTTTTCCTGATTTGGATTTGTCTGTTTTTTTTGAAGCCTCTATCTTTGGATGCGTGTTTGTTCTCCTTCTGCTGTTAAGGGAGCCAGGTTGCCACGGGGAGGAGGTCACCTCCAGCACAGGTGAGAGCTCAGTGGGTTCAGTCCAACTCTGGCCAAAGAAATCACCCGTTCTCGGGGAGATTTGCAAGTGATGGATGAGTCAGGAAGTCGAAGTTCATTCAGGGACTGGCTTTAGAATCATCAGAACAAATTAGCTCACCATTTAGCAGGTAGACATTCCTTGTAACCATAAAAACAGACAAGTCTTAGCTGGTTCCTTCCAGGTAAAAATAACTTTTTCTTATTTGTATGCCAGCATAATCTAGCATGAGAAATTTCTAAAGAAGTAGGATAATTCTGTATTAATTCTTCACTATTTTTTCTTTTCTGATGGTCAATTACTCAACACATGCGCCTTTAAACCCTGAATCCCATCATTCCCTCAGGGCATTTCTGTCTGCCTCCACCAGTTTGTCACCTCATTCATCTTCGTATCTGATTTCTGTTGTCTTTTCCCCATTGGAGGTTTTTCAGCTGCAAATTCTGCCCCATTGTTCAATCCCCCACAAAAGAAAACTTGCAGTTGAGGACAGAAAGTGGGTCACAGGGGGAGACGCGCAGTCCGGAAGTCTTTGATCCTTCAAAAACCCTCTTTTACCTGCTAAATCAGATCCTGCCCTTTTAGTTTACACGGGCCAGATGCCTGATTCAGTTTCTAAGTTTACTGTTGATGATTGGCGGAAGGAAGCAGGACCAGACTTGTCCTGCAGAAATGCATCTGTGCGTGCACCCACAAAAGTCCACATATTAATGCTAAAATGCAAGTGGCTGCAACGTCTTTCTTTTTTGTGAGACCATAATCAGGTGCAGGATTTACCAGATTAAGATGTGAGGTTTCAAGATCTTACATGCTTTAACAGCCCACCACCCTGCCATGTCTGTGTTTGCAAGAACAAAGGCCTCTCTGTTTGGTCATTTCCCACAGTTCAGTTTAATTTATGATTATTCTTTACTCTATTTCACACTTTTATTGCCTGCCACTCTCAGCTCCCTGCAGTCTTATCTCAGCAAGGACGGGGGTTTCAGGTGAAACTATTTACCAGATGTGACTAAACTTGTTTGGTTTTCAGCAGAAAGTAAATAATTAGCCAATAGAGAACAAAGCAAAAGAGTTCAGTTTCACACTGGAATGTCTCTGTGTGTTGACATCAGCAGTATTCATGCTGGTATTTTCTTTTTCTTGGTGTTAATGGTAAACAAAATAAAATTAAAGCTTTTTATTGTTAGTGTTTGATCTGATAACATGCATAAGCTCTCCAAAACCTGTATAGTAAAGTATTAATGCATGTGCTTACGGGAGATCTCTGTAGAGAATTATTTTGTTAAATATGAAGCTAACATCAATGAAACTTTAATCAAAGAACAAAACAGTGTTTTCAATCTAATCACACCCCAGTCGGACAATAAATCTACGGTACCTTTATTGGAGACTTTTTTATTATTATTATTATTATTGTTTAAATTAAGTTTAAATTAGAGTCAGTAATGGGTTAATTGGCAGCACTGGGGTTGTGGAAGGGCTGTGCTCAGGAAGAGCAGAAAAAAGGTGAGGCACTTGTGTGGATTTACGTCCCTTTTACCAGTCCTTTGCACTACTGAAATGACATCCACATATATAAATACAATTTGCATCTGGAAACACAAATTGTGCATTTATAAACTATATAAAAAAAGAATTTGCGAGCGCAGAGTAATTTTCTGTTTTGCAGAACAATTTACTGCTTTTGTCAAGAAAAAAAAAGACTTGCTTGTAAAATACACGCTTTATGTCTTCAGAAATATTCAGGTTTACAGATGCAATTTTTGTTTTATTTTTTTGGTTTCACAAAATTTCATTTTTTTTCTCTATTTTACAAACGCACTACTTTTGTTTGCAGATGCAAAATTTATTTACATATGTAAATTACATTTTTAACAGCGATATACTTTTGAAAGTAAGGCAGCTCCTCCCAATTGTTAGTCAGAATAAAACAACTTCCTTTGGATTTTCCTGGAAAAAGTTCTCAGGCTGGTTGGTGCATGCAGCCAGCCTGGAGGGTGTATGAGGAAGATGTTTTCTCAGTTAGAATATATATTATTTTTTCAGCTGTATGTTACATGAATTACTTCTCAGGGAGATACTTTTTCAAAGCTAGGTAACATGATCTAATGATAGTATGTCTGTGGTTGGAAATGGCCTGAAATTGTTTCCTGTTGCCTGACTTGAAATGTCAATTTACCCCTGATCGTAATCTGAAAAAAACGTGTTTGAAGGGAAGATCTTGATGTTATCTCTGGCATTATGAACAGCTTTCAAACTAATTCTAAAACGGTTGTGTTTGTGTAAGAATGAAGTCACCATGCAGGAATGAGGGCCACAGACATCCTCTTCTTGAGTTTCTGTACAACTATAATCATCTAATTCACCTGACCTGTGCAAGCATTTTTCAAGGTTATTGACATGTGCTGTACCCCCTGCGTTCATTTGTTTTCAGCAGTCAATCCATGCTGTCACTACCCCTGCCAGCACTGGGGCGTGTGCGTGCGCACCACACAGGAGGAGTATGAGTGTGACTGCACCCGCACCGGCTACTATGGAGAGAACTGCACCATCCGTGAGTCCACTCCTCTCATATCCGGCTTCTGCTTTATTGCACCTTTCAGGAATTTGAAACAGTCTTTTTCATGAGACGCGAGGGGCCAAACAGATTTCAAAAATATCATTGAAACAGGAAATTATTCAACACTGCTCCTGGCTGTAAAATTCCTTACCTAGATGCAAACATCTGGGAAAATCAACCATTTAAGGTGATTAGTCCTAGAGGCGCCTACAACCTCCACAGATCTGCTTCTCATTAATGGAAATCCTCCCACACCGCAGCTCCGCATTAAACATGGGAGCAGGAGCTTGTGCCAGAACCTCTATAGTGGTTCTGGTGCCAGCAGGACGGAGAGTGGGAAGGAAAAGATAAGCAAACAAACCCGGGAGAGTTGGGATTCACATGTGCTGGACATAAAACATTTTCACTTTGTATGTTGGGTAAAGCGGTACTTTAATCTCATAGTTTACATTTTTTTACAAGAAAAAGGAGCAAATGATACACCAGGGGAAAAAAAGTTAAATTCTTAAATCAGAGGAAAGTTGTTGTTATATGTAGCATTTTGAATGAGTGCTTAAGAGTTGACAAGTTTAGTTGTAATTTGTTTTTCCTAAATTGCTTTTCAGAATAACCAGTATTTTATTATTGTAGCATTTTGCGGTGACTTAATGTAAGTTAATCCTTTTGTTGAACCTTAGTTTTAAAAGTCATAATGGTGCACGGTGGGGTAGCGGTTTCCGCTCCCACTTTACAGCAAGAGAGATTCTGGTTCAAATCACTGCTGGGATCTTTTCTATGTGTGCATCTCCATCTCCACACACCATTCAGTGCCTTTTGTTTTTGCAACTGTTTGTTTCTGAATCAAAAATAAAAAAAATCCAAATTCAATTGTAACCCCAAATTTCTTTTTCTTTTTCCAGCTGAGTTTTTGACCAGGGTGCGTCAGTTCCTCAAACCAAGCCCAAAAGTGGTGCATTACATTCTCACACATTTCCACTGGCTGTGGGACGTCATCAACAACACTTTCTTGCGGGACACCCTCATGCGTTTAGTTTTAACAGGTTCAGATCTTTTTAGTTGGACAAAAATTCTTCTGCATCTTTCAAACCTTCTAAGAGTCTCCTAACTTTCTGTCTTACTCTGTCAAAAGTGAGATCCAACTTGATACCCAACCCTCCAACTTTCAACTCAAAGTATGGCTACCTCAACTGGGAATCCTACTACAATCTCAGCTACTACACTCGAATTCTGCCCCCTGTGCCGGAAGACTGCCCATCACCTATGGGAGTCAAAGGTAAGATTTATGTGTCTTAACTCTCAGCACTGGAAAATTATCCTAAATATTTTTAGAAAACCTCTTTCTGACATAATTGCATCACAGAATGTTTTATAGAATGCTGCAACAGAAACCAGTTCCAGCACCAACATATGATTTTTGCACCACTAACAAAAACCCAGCCGCTTATTTGTTAGTTAAACGAGAGGTCGTGGTCAAAATTGTATCAAACTAAAATAAACTAAATTACTGGACAGTGAATCTCTGATTTGATCACTCTGTCTTTGCCTCAATCATCTGCTTTTACACACAGAAATACGCTCTGCAAAAACATGTTTATAACACAACTGTAGATGATTTTAACTGTGAGTAATATCTATAAAGAGAACAAAAGGAATTCTAAGCCAAAACCATGGGATGCCGAAACAAATTCTAGTTTAAAACTTATTCCATAAATATGGATCAAACACAAGACAGCACCTCCAACTGTAAAATGGCTCTTCATTCAAAATGATGAGATATTGTGATTAATGATTTCAAACACATAACTTAAATGCCAAGAAACGAACATTTATAATCATTTAATGACAAAATTAATTGATTTTAAATTCATTTTATTTTGGAAGTCATATTTCATTCATCTAAATGGGTCATCACACATTTGATATGTTGACTTCAAATCAGACATAACACTTTTGCATATTTTTGGAAAATATTTTCTTTCCACCAGGTCAAGCACGAAATCCCCTTAGCTATGCTGAACACAGGGAAGTTTTTGATGTTCAGTTTCACCTGCAAACCACCAGCGTTTTTGTTTCTACTGTGGCTTTAAAGTCCAAATCTTGTCGTTTATGTGAACCTTTGCATGAAGTGTGTCCTCAGACATAAAAAAAACTGAGTGAAAGCACCGAATGATTGGAACATTCTTCCTTTGTCTCTGTGTTCTTCTCCAACACTGTTGATATTTTTGGAAAGCTCTTTCAACTCATTGTAGTAGGTTTAGGGGCTGTCATCTGGACTTGTTTTTTAAAGTTAGAAGACGTTTCACCTCTTATCCAAGAGGCTTTGTCAATTCTGAATTAGCTGGTCGAAGAGCTGGTATATATGCACTCATGGGGGAGGAGTCAGACCTGAAACTGGATGGTATTGTCAACTTAGCCTACATGATTTCGGGTCGTTAAGAGTCCTTTGTCCTCAGCTGGGGGTTGGGGAGCCAGTGACTCCCTCCCCAAACTGGTCATCTCTTTCAGCTATGAACGACCCAGGTGGAACTGGTTTGGTTTGGTTAGGTTTCAAAACACTGCCGTAGATGGATGGAAGAATAAACCTGAGACCACCATTCTTATTAAGAGAATTCAGAATTGACAAAGCCTCTTGGATAAGAGGTGAAACGTCTTCTAACTTTAAAACCAAGTCCAGATGACATCCCCTAAACCTACTACAATGGAACCAACCTGGATGAAAAAGAGTCTTCATAGACATCTTTCAACTCATCTAAAACATAGTTGACATCATTTCTATTTTATTTTCTATTTTAAATTTCTGCATTTTGAATTTTAAAGACTGTGAACTGTTATTGGAGTGATCATTGTGAGTTGGGGTAAATATCGAGAGTCAATTTGTTTGTATGTGTGAGGATGTTTGTGTGTTAAATAATACTGTAAATCAAACTGTAGTGTTTTTTGCTATTTTTTTTCTTTTGGTTTTCTTTTACTTTTAATATCTAAAACTGAGGACAACCTTCAAAACCAGATGTTTCATCTCAATGGGCCAATCCTACTTTAAATTGAATAGTTTAAATAAAAAATATATATATATAATAATTGGACAGAAACGTTGGACAATTTTAAAAAACAAGAGTACACCTTGTGTGACGTTTCTCTTTTTGTTCAGGGAGGAGCCAGCTGCCTGACCCAGAGGTTGTGGTGGAGAGGCTGCTGAAGAGAAGGACATTCAGACCTGACCCTCAGGGCTCCAACCTCATGTTTGCTTTCTTCGCCCAACACTTCACTCACCAGTTCTTCAAGACCTACAACCGCATGGGTGTGGGCTTCACTAAGGCTCTGAGCCATGGGGTCAGTCCTTACATAACAACTGCTTTTCTCTTCCAGATTGTTTCAGACAAGTTTTTAGCCAAAGAAGCATTTTTGTGACTCGTCTGTAGAGTTTATTTGAACGCATAAACTTTCCTATTTCCTAAGAGTAAAATGTTTGTGTACGAGAAATGCAATCAGACAGGAATCGTTCACTAAAAGTTTAGTTTTTATTGAAACAGCTTTTGCGTTTTATAATTCTGTAGCTGCAGAACTTTTCTGAGCATGATATATGAGCAACTATGCATAATTTAGTTTTTCTGCCCTCTTTCTTCTGTGTTTATGAAAGACGGAGATAGCTGGGCGCACCAAATATGCTAAAGCATTTCTCAAGGCTGCAAACATGTGCTCGCAACAAATTCCAAAACCATGACTGCCTGCAGGGACCTATTACAAGCTCCACTTAATCATTTTTTAATATTATCATGGGACTGAGGCGGCTTTAAGATGTGTTGCATGGATCAGAACCTTAAGTTTAATCCATTTTTACAATTGGATGGTGTTTTTATTCCTAATGCAGGTGGATGCAGGACACATTTATGGAGATAACCTGGAACGTCAGCTGGCTCTTCGGCTTTTTAAAGACGGAAAACTGAAATATCAGGTAAAAAAAAACAAGTAAAAGTAAGATGACAAAGTGCGATGTTTAGACAAAGCAAAAATAAAATTTCAGGTAAGTGTTCAGTTCCCCATTAAATCTATCGTTCTTGCATTTTCCCATCAGGTTATTGATGGACAGGTGTTCCCTCCCTCTGTGGTCGATGCAGCGGTTTACATGAGCTACCCCCCCGGAGTTCCCCCTGAGCATCAAATGGCCATCGGTCAGGAGGTGTTTGGACTCCTACCAGGTTTGGGTCTGTACGCCACTCTGTGGCTGCGGGAGCACAACCGCGTCTGTGACGTCCTGAAGGCGGAGCATCCTGTGTGGGACGACGAGCAGCTTTTCCAGACGGCTCGCTTAATCATTATTGGTGAGCGTGACACAGTTTTCAGAGAGAAAAAAAACATAAAGGAAAAAATTGTCTCACAAAAACATCACATTTCATCTCAAGCTGCTTTCATTAATTTTCAGTTTTAAGATTTCTCAGGAAAAATGTCTTTATTTATGTTATTTTAATAAAATAAGACTGTTAACCATTTCAGGGGGAAAAACAAAGTAATAGTTTAGTTTAGTTTTTCTATATATAAAATATTTTATCACTTATGAATTAATAAAAAACAGTCACAGTTTAAAAATATCTAGGACTATTTTGTAAAACCATCTTTAGTGGAAACATTTTGTTTTTAAGAAAAGTTTTAAAGGTAAACCTATTAAAATGATAGAAACTGTAATCCCAGATTATTGCACGTTTTTGTTTTTTCATTTTTAGAAACAGGTTCATAGATACAAATTTCTTCCGTTGTCTGTCCTGCGTTAGAAAACCAGTTATGTTTAAACTTAGATGTGAAGAGGCTCAATTTGCATTTACCTATAGATACCATTCTGTAGAATCTAAGCAGGAATTTCAATGGAAAAGCAACAAACTCAAAGAACGGAACTTGTTTTTTCATTTTAGAACAACTTATTCTTTACTCCAATACGACAGAAAAAAGAACATTTTATAAAATTTATGCTGATTACTTTGACCGCGTACAAGTAGAGACTCTTCTAACATGCATCATATGGAGAAAAAAATTCAACTGTATTTAATAAAATAGTTGAAAACAAAAAAATCAGTTGAATTAATATTTAAGGCAGAAGGATTTCATAGAAGTTTTTGTGAAGATTTTATAATAAAAATGGAGTATATTATTTTTATTACAATTTCTTGTAGGCTGTTAAAAATAAAGTAAACTATTTTCCTCCAACTTTAAAAATATTTTTATGCTTTTTAATTGAACTGTTAAAATTCAAATCAAATTGTAGAACTGAAGTGGAATTCTATTGTGATTGTTTTTTTCCCTAATCACATAAGAAAACAGACGATAGATTTGTTTGACTTACGTAGGATGCAGCCAATGCTTAGCCTTTTTTTTTTTTTTGTTACCTCTGACCTCTTCTGACCTGTTCCTCTTAGACTCTGCTTCTGAAGAATTCCACTTTGGATTGATGTTTTTCTCCCCGTCTGCATCACTCAGGTGAGACGATACGAATCGTCGTTGAGGAGTACGTGCAGCATCTCAGCGGCTACCTGCTGGACCTGAAGTTTGACCCCACACTGCTGTTCAACTCCCAGTTCCAGTATGGAAACCGCATCGCGCTGGAGTTCAGCCAGCTGTACCACTGGCACCCTTTGATGCCGGACAGCTTCCACATAAACGGAGATGAGCTGTCGTACAAACACTTCCTGTTCAACACATCTATTCTGACTCACTACGGCGTGGAAAAGCTGGTGGATTCCTTCTCCCGCCAAATTGCTGGCCAGGTAATAAATCCAACCGCAGAATGTTCCCAGTAAATGTGCCAAAGATAACAATATAAAACAAATGACAAATAAAGGACCCAGCCTAGCAAAACATTTCCTCAGAGAACAAAAAACAGCCAGGCGTTCTTCCTTTCCCCAACAACTGCTATGCTAGAGAAAATCTTGCCCTCAGTGTTCAAGACAGATCTAAGCTGACTTCATCTCCTTCTCCTGCTCTTCTCCAGGGACTTTAGTTTAATTAGAGCCCTCCACAGCTCTTTCTTCAGCCAACACACCCTGTTCATACTTCTAAACCTTAAGGACCCACTCCAATGAAAATCTTGTTTTTGGGGCTTTTAACATGTTCTTGTGGCATTTTTTTCTCTTGATGGAGGACATATATAAGGAAAATTAAGCTGAAAATTGCATTTCTGAATATTTCCTTATTCAAATCATTGTGAATTAGTAGCAGACACAAACATGCAGTTTACTTTGCTCCATTCTGATGCATCCACTTGCCGACACATAGCTGGATAGCTCCATTATTGCTCGCCATTTTTGTTGCACCGGTGATGTTAGGTTGGGATTGTGAGGGGCTGTAAACTAGCGGGATGATGCTGGCCTGGCAAATCTACCCACCATCTCCATCTCTTCAGGAGGGCTTGTTGCTTTGGTGTTCATTGGATGGTCAACCATTGCAACTGACAGACGTAGCTTCCTCTGTTTCTCTTTATCTACACCGTCTCTTCTTAGTGATCTCCAAATTACTTTTTGGATACGCTTAGTGTCCTTTTCCCCAAACTGAAGAGGTCTTTAAATTAGAAAGTTTCCCATGATCCTCTTCTCCAGTTTTCTCCCTTTTCATTCTTGCTTTTCTGCCTCTTCTCAAAACTGACTGAGCTCAAATTGCAGCACGAACATTAATTCCCTTCTTTTATCTCACGTGTAGCCTTTCTCCCCTGTTTTTAAAATGACATTGTTCCCAAACGAGACTCTAGGACTGCTTCCTTTTTTTTCACTTTTTTACCAAACGTCTTTGCTCCATGGTCATGCGTCATTTTCTCACCCATTTTGTCTAACTTCTAATCAATGTTATTAGCAGCTGTGTGCAGCTGTTTTCACTCAACAGAAATTGCAGCTCAAACATTTGTGGGAGCTGGGTTTTCCTGTTTTAAAACTCACTGGGATTATGTTACTGCTAGCTTTTTGTTTGAGGCTGAACCTAGAGTGAACTCTCTGAAAGGATATGAGAGAAAGCATCAACATTTAGTGTTAAAATCCCACTCTGATCATCTTTTGGTCTATTTTAAAAGTTTTCCCAGTGGTCTTTTAATTATGATTATGTCTGTTTTAGTCAAAACCTAAAAATTATCTAATTTTCTATGACCTATATTTTCTGCAGAGCGGCAGTAGTTCATTAGAAATTTGCCTCTAGGTTGTGGGCGGTACCTAGGCACGGAGCGACCTCGCCCCTCTTTCCTCACCCCATTGCTGAGAGCTATAGTGCATTTTATACGATACAAATACGCTTTTTTTTGTTGTTTTCAAACAGCAGTTTTCATCTGCTTCGGATGCACAACAATTTCAATAACGAAATACTCATAAAGGCAGTTTTAAGCTTAATTTTCTTTAGATGTGTCCTCCATCATGAGAAAAAATGCCACTAGAACAGCAAAAACCCAATTTTTATCATAGTGGGTCCTTAAGGAGAATCACCTTGTTTAAATGTTCAAATCTCTGCCAGTTTTACACCGTTTATACTTTAGCTGAATAGTTTCCTACTGTGATTTCAAAAGATTTCCATGCGTGTCTGTGTGACAAATCCCACAGATGTGACTTTGTTGGCGTTTTTCCATGTCTTCCTCCGACAGATTGGCGGGGGCCACAACATTAATGCTGTGGTGACCCATGTGGCCGTGAGTACAATCAAGGAGTCCCGCCAGCTCCGGATCCAGCCTTTCAACGAGTACAGGAAGCGTTTTAACCTGGAGCCGTACGCGTCTTTCAGAGAGTTTGCGGGTGAGACTAACAGCCCCCAAACTTCAGCTGATGGGATCCACAGCTGTGAAGAGCCGCTCAATGTGCATACATGGAATATGAGTCCAATTTAACCTCACTTTCACTGTTCATGGGATAGGACTTTTTTTTATTTCATTCAGAGGGTTTCAGCTAAAGAATTAAATCTAGATTTACAAAATATAAACAAACTGTTTTATCCAAGATTTTCTGTCACTTTAGAGTTTCCTTTGTTGTTTTAACACCTTCGACTGAGATGGATAGATGTGTTTTATGTTGCTTAAAAAAAGAAAAGCTATTTGTTTGTCAGATGAGCTATATCTGACATTTAAGTGAATTCCTCTGATTCTGATCGTCGGGTGAGTTTTGGGCGGTCCTTCCTTTCACATATTACATGTGCAGCTGATGCACTAACATTCCAGCAGCAAAAAAAGGATTGAACTGTTGACTCTTGGGATATGATGTCACCCAGATACTTAGTTTTGGAGACACAGATGTCCATGAAATGCAGTCAACAAGTGACGGGAAGCACATCGTTGAGAAAGAAACAAACAATAAAAGCCATTTCAGGATTTATCTCACAATTCTAATGTGGGAAACCGTCTCCACACTGTTATAATGTAAAGTTAAAATTGAAATTAACTTAAAATAACTTTTGCTGAAAAATGGCTTCCAATTCCTAAAAAAATCATAGTAGAAAACAGATGTGCATCATTTGTTTAAAGACCAGCCCTAAAATCAGCAAAGAAAACAAGAATTTAAAAGAAATTAAGAATTCTTGAATCTAAGAACAATCATGTGACCTGCAGCTGTTCGGCATGTCCTTTGACCGATCCACCTGTTGCAAACATTACTGTCATGCACATTCAGAGACTCGTGTACTGTTAACTAACCAGCGTTTCATTTTGCAGATAATGAGGAGATAGCCCAAACGCTTGAAGAGCTGTATGGTGATATCGACGCTCTGGAATTTTACCCCGGCTTGATGTTGGAGAAGACGCGACCAGGGGCCATATTTGGGGAAAGCATGGTGGAGATGGGTGCACCCTTCTCTCTCAAAGGCCTCCTGGGGAACCCCATATGTTCCCCGGATTACTGGAAACCCAGCACCTTTGGTGGGAAAGTCGGCTTTGACATAGTGAACACAGCCAGCCTGAAGAAGCTGGTCTGTCTGAACAGCAGGACGTGTCCGTACGTGTCGTTCCAAGTTCCAGCTGAGGAGAAATCACAACCGGGGAAGGAATGTCCCGATGAGCTATGACCATGTGCAGCCCACACAAGGTCAAGGCTTTTATTACACCCCGGCATGAAGGTGGAACAAGCTGAGACGACGGCGGTGAGAGGTTCTGAAATCAAAGCTCAGTGTGGACGTTTTTCTTTTTCCTGTCCTGTGGAAACATCAGACAGAAGTGGTTTTATTCCCTGCAGAGTTTTCTTACGCAAGATTTATGACCACAAATACATGTAACGGCTTCTGCATCCACTGGAAGAAACAAAATAAAAACCTATAGTTTTGTTTTTAAATAACATAGACAGCTTCTCAAATCTTTATCACTTTCCATTGTTCTGTAAGTGTGAGGAGACCCCACCTCCCTATCTTATCTACTGCCAGTAAATCTAGTTTATTTTGGCTCCAAATGAAACACTGCTGCAATTCAAGAAGAGGCTTTTTTAAACATTTCTTTTTACACCGTGTATCTCTACTCCACAAGAAGAACACTGAAACATTTCTGAACATTTACATAGGATGACAAAGATATTAGATATGTGGGACTTTCATGTCTGATCTAGATCTTTGAAAATGCAGCTAAGTGAAAGTACATCCTGTTTTTCCCCTTTTTTCAAGGATTAAAAGCCAAATGTTTGGTTTGGCAAATGTGATGCTGACAACAGACATGTACAGGAAGCTACAGGAGTGGTATGAACTAATGGGCTTCTCACTGCAACCTGGAGGATGTTTGTGCAAGTGTTTTGTTAAAAAAAAAATTAAACAGCAAAAAGCAAACATTTTAGATTTGGAACCCTTAAAAAAAAGACAGAGTTTGAAAAAAGGAGCCAGAGAGGAAGAAAAAGAAAATTAAGGAGAAACAAATGCCAAAAGGAAAAATGCTGAAAGAAAAAAGAGGCAGTTTTTGCAATGACTTGATAAAAAGGTTTAGAGTTGACTGAACATGCAGCAGTGAGGGGCTGTGGATGACTGAAGTAAAGATTTGAAGATAGCTCCGGTTCATTTAATGATACCCTGAAGAATAAAGATTTTTTTCTCAGAGAAAGTGTTCAAAGACGTCAGCAGCAAAATGTTGATCTTAATCGGAGTGAAAACTGATGTCAGAATTTAAATAAGACAAGTTTTCCCATCAAGGTATCTTTATTAAATAGTCCAGAATATTTAAAGGTTTATAATCTAAAGGAGTAGCTCAGAGAGTATATGTATGAACAGGCTGTGCACAGATTTTAGGAACTTAATATTGAAAATTTTTAAGGTTTATTTCCCACTAATCGTATACTTAAGTGATGACCACGTGCACAAAGGAAATGCACATCAGTGAAGTTTTGTAAACACGCATCAACAATGTTGTTGGACTAAAAAAATCACAATCATTAACTACAGAGTAACACTATTCAAATGTGTCAAAATAATGATAACATATAATATATAATTGCTGTTCTTAATAATTCATATTTAAAATATGGTGAAGGAGACAGAAAGAAACAAAAATTTTCTTAACTAAATACGGGATCTAAAATTGTTGTACCAGGAAAGTATATTTAAATAATCAAATTTTACACAAATATCTTTTCATGTTTTACCTTGAGGCCTGAAAATGTTTAGTGTCACACTGAAATGACAGAAAACCTATACAGGAAGCTTAAGTAGCAAAAAAAAAAGCCAAATAAAATGCTTGAGTTCTTGACTTCAAATGCATAACTATTTTGTTCTGAAAAAAAAACGATAAGTGTTTTAAAGCATAAAAATAATTACATTTATCAAAGAAACCTAAGAGTTTACTCAAGATAAAAGCATTATTTTAAAAAAAAAACCGTTGTTTTATTTGCTTTTACAGCAGTTATGAAAATGCATTAGTAGCAGCCTGGACAAACAGATTTACCATAAACTCCTGTTTGTTAAGTAGAGTGCCGTTCATGTATTTGACCTCTAGGTGTCACTATTGAGAGCTTTCAGATCTTGTTTTAACCAATGAAACAGTTTGACATTTGAGATATGGTTAATGACAGGTTTTTTGTTTTTTATTTAATTTAATTTTTTTAGTTGATATTATTAATATTACCCATAAATGTTATTGCTGCACATAGTCTTAGTTCCCTCAACAACAATTTTTTTTAAAAACATCTATTTCATTTAATAAAAATTCAAAACATCAATAAAATACAAAATGAAACAATAAAGTACATAAAAAATGTTAATAAAAATTGCTCTTTACATAAATACTAAGCCCTGCCTACATTTTAAATAAACATCAATACATTTACCTACACAAACCCTCATTTAACCTCTTTTACAAAGATTTAGTAGCATCACGTACTTAAAGTGTCAAAAATAAATGTTGCTTGATAAATACTACATGTTTGCCAATCATCTCATTTTAATAAGACTTTTAAAGGCTGCAATTGATTTTGTATTTTTAGTTACTGTGTCCAATTTATTCCAGATGTTCCGATGTTCCAAATCTGGGTTTTCTGAATATTTCATGTCATTTTAAGTCAATAGGATTTAGTCTTTTATCGAATTTAACCTGTAAATTATGGGGTAACCATGTCGTGTGTGCTTTGTACATAAATTTAAGAAGGTTAAAATTAAGTACGTCAATACATGTTAGTATTTTCAAATGACTGATTAGTGGTCCCGATGGGTCTCAATGTTTACTTCCTGTAACAATTCGTATTGCCTTTTATTGTCATGGTAAGATTAGATTGGGTTTATGTATGTTTTCTTATTCTTTTTTCCTTTTGTTCAAGATTAGATTAGAGTCAAAAGTCTAATTTAGTGTACATTTTTGCAAAAAGAAACAACTTCAGCTGCTAAAATTCAATTTTAGTTTCTTGTTGAATGAGACGATATGTTATTTTTATTAATGTGTCACTAATTTGTGGTATTTCTAATTTTAACCAATCTATTTATTTTAAATAGCTGCATTTTCATTCATTTGTTCAGTAAACACAAATCGATCTATTTGTACATTTTTTGTGTCTGTTTCTATATTATTTTATTTTATTTATGCTTATTATGCCGTAATTTGAGGTGTTTTCCTTTATTTTGAGATGTGTTTTAAAATGAGTACTTTATTTTTGAAAAACAGGAGTTGCCCACTTTCTTTTTTGATAGAGAGCGTTTGGTTAGCTGAAAAGCTCTGTGCTGCTTTCATGTACAGTCGGAAAAATTACCAAGTGAAACTATAATTTTGGTTTAACCCATATTTTTCAACAGCGTCACCATAATTTTAAACTTTATTTATCAACATTGATACTTTAAGTAACGTGCTGACGTTCCTTTGGAAAAATGCTTTCTCGTTATTTCATTAAAAATGCACTTGGGCTGATTTGAACTTTCATAGGATACTGTTCTTTCTTGATGGACTTAAAAGGTGCGCACAAAAGAGGTTTGAGCTGCGAAACACATGTTGGTGAACTTTCAGTCCACCTGCACTGAATAACTGCTGTGATAACACGACCAGGATGCATGGGCATCTACACTGACATCATTACGAGATTTCTGATAGTTTTGAAGGCATCACGGCCCGGGGGCGTGGCTTGAGACGGCTGAAACAGGCAGATTAGTAAAAGTGAGCTGGTGATATTAACGTTTTCTTGCTGTAGAACAGAGGTAAGAGACCAGTAAAAACCGAACGTAAACACATTATCGATCATTAAAGTCATGTTACAGTTAACGCTCGCTTATATGTTTTTCATTTGAGGGTTTTTAACCGAAGCTTGTTAACTAGTTAGCTCAATCGGCTATGCTAATCTTGCTAAATTCCCTAAACGCCGGCGGCGGCTATTTCCTCCATCCTGTTGTCATCAGCATCGACCTACTTTTTCCAGCTTATTATTGACACGTCAGAGAGTACCCATAAAGCTCATCCACCGGGTTACGATTATTGGTTATAATCATGTCCGTTTATGGAAAGTGACCAGTTTCATGTTAGCAGTGAGTGGTCGACTGGGCCTTCTCTGTTGTTTACCTTTGTTTTCATGTGTTATTTTCTAAGCCTTAGTTGGGAAGGCTTTTGTTTTTTCGCGATGCAACTTAAAAAAAACCACAAAACAGAAACAACTCGACATCATTTAGGGGGTTAAACTCATTGGGCGTGTTGTCTTTGTCCATCTGCACACACAGATTGAATTAAACGCTGATCAGCGAACCATTGAAGGCCTTTCCACCCCGAGTTAAATACATTAACAGGCTGAATATAACCTACATATGATGAATTCCCTGTTTGTAAAAATGAGTCTCTTATCTAATTTCTAACAGCTTGGGTGTCATTACGTAAAGAAATACAACTGTGTTAAGATCTGATTTTGTTTTCTATGATTAAAATAAGCATAGACGAATGTGTATTTGTCATATGTACGGATCACTGGGTGTATCACTTGCAGTTAAACCGTTGTCATGACGACTCTGGATGACAAGATACTGGGAGAGAAGCCTCAGTACTACTACAGCAGCAGCGAGGACGAAGGCAGTGACGATGAAGAGGGGCAGAGCAAGATCATTCGAGATGGGAATGCAGAGGAACCCGAGATCGACTACAGCGTGGATGGAAGTTCTGTCAATACAGGTGGGAATTTGTGTCCACATTTACTACTTCTTGCGTACTTTCACCAAATTCACATTAAAGAAGAAAAAAAT
Organism: Oryzias latipes; assembly: GCF_053564925.1. NCBI lineage: Eukaryota > Metazoa > Chordata > Actinopteri > Beloniformes > Adrianichthyidae > Oryzias > Oryzias latipes. The sequence continues at coordinate 24,285,592 of NC_136248.1, read as the reverse complement.
GGAAAGGGAAAAAAGAAATTGTGCAATATTAGGAAATAAAAGATTTCTTTAAATATTTTCATAAAACTTTTACTGAAATAAATTCTTGCAATGTACTTTATGAACATGTTTAATGCTTTTATACTTTAAATGAACAATACAGTAAGAATATAGCGTCACAAATTGATAAATACAAGCTTGGTTAACACTGAAAATGCATGACTCAACTCTATGTTCATGAAATAAACATATTTGGAGGATGTTTCTTTCTTTTTTTTTCATTTACAACTGGATTCATTTTCTGGATCATTTCTGACTACTGAAACTCTTCCATCCCAGGACCCAAGGGTGTCATTAATGACTGGAGGAAATACAAGCAGCTGGAGGTGGAACAGAAACAGGAGCAGAAAAGAGAGATGGAAAGACTGATAAAGAAGCTGTCCATGACCTGCAGGTCAGACCTGGACCAGGAAAAGGACAAAGAAAAGCAGAAAGAGCTGCAGAACAAGATCCAAGGAAAAGTAAGCGCCCACTTGACTTGTGTGCATTCTAGAAACAGGCTAGTTAATGCAGTGGAAAAGCTTACTATGTGTGTATTCTGGGTCTTCTTTGCAGATGACCATGCAGGAGTACAACATGCTTCAGGAAGATGAAGATGACGAAGACTTCCTGCAGCAGTACCGGATGAAGCGCATTGAGGAGATGAGGCGTCAGTTCTGCAGAGGGAAGCGCTTCCAGCAGGTATACGAGCTGAACAGCGGAGAAGACTTCCTGGAAGCTTTGGACAAAGAGGACAAAAGCACGCTGATTATGATCCACATCTATGAGCCCGACGCCCCGGGGTGTGAGGCCATGAGTGGCAGCCTGATGTGCCTGGCCCAGGAGCATCCTCTGGTAAAGTTCTGCAGCGTGCGCAGCTCGGCCATCAGCATCAGCGACCTGTTCAGGGAGAGCGCTCTGCCCGCGCTGCTGGTCTACAAAGGCGGGGACCTGATCGGTAACTTCGTTCGGCTCACAGACCAGCTCGGGGAGGACTTCTTTGCAGTAGACGTGGAGGCCCTGCTGCAGGAGTATGGCCTGCTGCCCGAGAAGTCCTCAATCGTTCCTAAAACTGTTCGTAATGGGGCTATTATCCAGAGCGCCGTAAGTGACGAGGACTCAGACCTCGACATAGATTAGACTTCTCTTTGCTTGAGAAACATGCAATGCAATCTGCTTGGACTCTACATCTCACTTATATCTGTGGACCCCTGCAGTGATTACAGACTCACATGTAACCATTAACCTTGCAGCACTGAAGCTCAACCAAAAGTTTTCTCACTTACTCCTGTTCCACCCAGTGTTGGTGCTAGCGTCTCTTAACCTTGTAAACGTGTTTGTTTAATCTGCAGCAAGAAATAGCATCTCATCATTAAGTCACTTCTAAGATTTGTCTCTATTTCCTCTGATGTATTGCCAATATCTGCAAACAGCTGCAGTGGAAACACCTTTTGTTTTCAGGAGTAAACCGTTGTCTTAGTAGAACAATTCTTATTACAGAATGAAAAAGAATGAATCTTTATGAAAGCTTTGATCTTCTAGCTTCACATGGCATGCATAAATAACAGCTGCTGACAATCCTTTTTTAAATTTCGGTGACAAATAGCAGTGGCGTTCACCAACAGACGAGAGAAGCATCTGCAATACATCACTTCACCGTTAATCTCCCTTGGATTAACAAAACCAGACATGAAATTCATTTTTTTTGTTTGTTTGCATAAAAAGTTGCTGTTAGTCTCCCTAAAGTGAACGGTTCTTGGGTTGGGGTGGGGGGTGGGGGTGTTCTGTTTGAAAGTTACTGACCGGCTTCAAAGCAAGCTGTCTGATGGACGAGGAAATAAACTGTTCTAGTCTTGTCATGTCATTCCACGTTGACATAGATTATATTTATTAAATATCAGCAATTTTGTGAGGATCTTATTATGCAAATAAAGATGCTGTAGTTCCTATGTTTGTGATATCTATTTGTTGTGTTAAAAAGAAAGACATTCCCTTTCTTTGTTTGATTGATCCTGTCGAGGTCTCTTCCTCCCTTAGGCTTTTGTTTGTTTTCTTCTGTGTTCTTCTCAAATAAACAGTAAATAAACTGCAACACATTTTGATTTTATGCATCATATTTCTTTTTTATTTTTCATTTGTTAGTTATTTCGGGAATCTAGCCACAGGGGTTGCAAGCCAGTAACTTCTGTGCCGGTCCCAAGCCCGGATAAATAGAGAGGGTTGCGTCAGGAAGGGCATCCGGCGTAAAAATTGCCAAAATAACCATGCGAATCATCCACAACACTTTAGACATACCGGATCGGTCGAGGCCCGGGTTAACAACGACCGCCACCGATGCTGTTAACCTACAGGGTGTCGGTGGAAATTTGACTACTGTTGGTCGAAGAAAGAGGGGAGGCAGAAGGGTCCGTTGCCAGAGAGAGAAGGGAAAAGGCAGGAACATAGGTTTGAGAATAGGGACTCTTAACGTTGGCACAATGACAGGGAAAGGCAGAGAGCTGGCAGACATGATGGAGAGAAGGAAGGTAGATGTACTGTGTGTGCAGGAGACAAGGTGGAAGGGCAGCAAGGCACGTAGTATTGGAGGAGGATACAAACTATTCTATCATGGTGTTGGGAAGAGAAACGGGGTAGGAGTGATTCTGAAGGGGGAGTTTGTAAACAGTGTTCTAGAGGTGAAAAGAGTCTCAGACAGGATGATGAGCCTAAAGTTAGAAATTGAAGGGGTGATGGTGAATGTAGTCAGTGGGTATGCGCCACAGGTTGGCTGTGAGTTAGAAGTGAAGGAGAGATTCTGGAGTGAGTTGGATGAGGTCATAGAGAGTTTTCCCAGAGGAGAGAGAGTTGTTATTGGAGCAGACTTTAATGGGCATGTTGGTGAGGGCAACAGAGGTGATGAGGAGGTGATGGGCAGGTTTGGTGTGAAGGAAAGGAATCTGGAGGGACAGATGGTGGTGGACTTTGCGAAGAGGATGGAAATGGCTGTAGTCAACACTTACTTCCAGAAGAGAGAGGAACATGGAGTGACATACAGAAGTGGAGGTAGGAGTACTCAGGTGGACTACATCCTATGTAGACGAGGTCATTTGAGAGAGGTTAATGACTGCAAAGTGGTGGTAGGAGAGAGTGTAGCCAGACAGCACCGCATGGTGGTGTGTAAGATGACTCTGGAGGTCAGGAAGAAGAAGATAGGGAAAACAGAAAAGAAGACCAAGTGGTGGAAGCTACAGAATGAAGAAACTTGTGAGGAATTTAGGCAGAAGTTGAGGCAGGTCCTGGGTGGTCAGGATGAACTTCCAGATGACTGGGAAACTACAGCAGAGATTATCAGGGAAACAGGTAGGAAGGTGCTAGGTGTGTCATCTGGAAAGAGGAAAGACGGTAAAGAGACTTGGTGGTGGAATGAGGAAGTACAGGAATGCGTCCAGAGGAAGAGGTTGGCTAAAAGGAAGTGGGATGTAGAAAGGACTGAGGAAGGTAGACAGGAGTACAAGGAAGCACAGCGTAGAGTGAAGAGAGAGGTGGCAAAGGCCAAACAGAAAGCTTACGATGAGCTTTATGACAGGTTAGACACAAAGGAAGGAGAGAAGGACTTGTACAGGCTAGCCAGACAGAGAGACAGAGATGGGAAGGACGTGCAACAGATAAGGGCGATTAAGGACAGAGATGGAAAGGTGCTAACAACCCAAGAGAGTGTACAGAAAAGATGGAAGGAGTATTTTGAGGAGCTGATGAACGAGGAAAATGACAGGGAAAGAAGGGAGGAAAATGTGGTTGTTGTGGAGCAGGAAGTAGCAGAGATTGGAAAGGATGAGGTTAGGAAGGCTCTGAAAAGGATGAAGAGCGTAAAGGCCGTTGGTCCTGATGACGTACCTGTGGAGGTATGGAAGTGCTTAGGAGAGACAGCAGTGGAATTTCTAACAAGGTTGTTCAATAGGATTTTAGAGAGTGAGAAGATGCCTGAGGAATGGAGGAGAAGCGTTCTGGTCCCGATCTTTAAGAACAAGGGTGACACGCAGAACTGCAGCAACTATAGAGGAATAAAGTTGATGAGCCACACAATGAAGCTGTGGGAAAGAGTAGTGGAAGCCAGGCTTAGGAAGAAGGTGGAGATTTGTGAGCAGCAGTATGGTTTCATGCCCCGTAAGAGCACCACTGATGCCATTTTTGCTTTGAGAATGTTGATGGAAAAGTACAGAGAAGGTCAGAAGGAGCTGCATTGTGTGTTCGTAGATTTAGAGAAGGCGTATGACAGGGTGCCGAGGGAGGAGCTGTGGTACTGTATGAGGTCGTCTGGAGTGGCAGAGAAGTATGTCAGAGTAGTTCAGGACATGTATGAGAGAAGTATGACGGTGGTGAGATGTGCTGTAGGTCAGACAGAGGAGTTCAAGGTGGAGGTGGGACTACACCAAGGATCAGCTTTGAGTCCTTTTTTGTTTGCTATGCTGATGGACAGGCTGACAGACGAGGTAAGACAGGAATCTCCCTGGACAATGATGTTTGCGGATGACATTGTAACTTGCAGTGAGAGTAGAGAGCAGGTGGAGGAACAGCTAGAGAGGTGGAGGTTTGCTCTGGAAAGAAGAGGTATGAAGGTCAGTCGTAGTAAGACAGAATACATGTGTCTGAACGAGAGGGATCAAGGTAGAAGCGTTAGGTTACAGGGGACTGAGGTGAAGAAGGTGCAGGAGTTTAAGTACTTGGGGTCAACAGTTCAGTGTGATGGGGATTGTGGAAAAGAGGTGAAGAGGCGAGTGCAGGCAGGTTGGAGCGGTTGGAGGAAAGTGTCAGGAGTGTTGTGTGACAGAAGAGTGCCAGCAAGACTCAAAGGAAAGGTGTACAAGACAGTGGTGAGACCAGCTCTGCTCTATGGGTTAGAGACGGTAGCAGTGAGACAGAGACAAGAGGCTGAGATGGAGGTAGCGGAGATGAAGATGTTGAGGTTCTCCTTAGGAGTGACCAGGTTAGACAGGATAAGGAACGAGTACATCAGAGGGACGGCTCATGTTGCCTGTGTTAGCGACAAAGTCAGAGAAGCCAGACTGAGATGGTTTGGACATGTTCAGAGGAGGGATAGTGGATATATTGGTAGAAGGATGTTGGAGATGGAGCTGCCTGGCCGGAGGGCAAGAGGACGGCCAAAGAGGAGATATATGGATGTCTTAACAGAGGACATGAAGTTGGCTAACGTTAGGGTAGAAGATGTTCATGATAGAGTGAGGTGGAAAAGGATGATTCGCTGTGGCGACCCCTGATGGGAAAAGCCGAAAGAGAAAGAAGATTTGTTAGTTATTTCAGGTGGAAAGTTATCAAGATTTTGTCTTGAATTTATATTTTTAAATAAAAAATATATACATTTATATATATATATACTGGGTCGGTAATCTCTGAGGCTAGATTAAGGCCGGAAGTGGAAAAGATAAATCAATCGAAGTTTGCTCCGCCCATCACAACATTTTAACGTGAGAAAAAGATAAATTTTCCAGTTCAAATAAAAAGTAAAATGCCTTCAATAGTGCAGCGAATGAGCTGTAATGAAATTAGGACAGCGCGTTTAATCCTCCACTCAGTTGTCAGAACTGGAATTAAAATGGTCTCTTCCAATATGGCTGCCATTTAAATACCTACCGCTTTACGAGCCCGTTTCTCCTTTAACCCTTGTGCCATCTTAGTTGACACCACCCTTACATTGACGTGTTCTCCCTACCATGACAAAGGTGGATAAAGGTGGAAAGATTTCATGTAATCCATGGACACCAGTGAAGATCACAAATCATTGAAGAAAAAAGGTTCAGAGCACTGTCTAGTGGGTCTAGATGACCCAACTCCCAATGTTAAAGTGCCTAGGATAGCACAAGGGTTCCATCTATCGTCTGTAGTAATAGACAGCGGCAATATGTTAATGTTAACATTAACTGTCAACATTTATGTTGTTATAACCTCTATTATTAGATTTGGGGTTCTTTTTTTAATCCGAGAAAAACTGAAGTTTTTAAAAATGTTACCAATTCAGGCTAAAAACTAGCATAAAGTACTCTAACATTAGTTTGTTTATAGTAGTGTCTGAAAATAAAAACTAATAATTACACAACAGCCTGGTTAAAATGTTTCAATAATCTAATTTGTTAATGATTATTCCAGTCTATTGTAAAATAAAAATCTTTAGTGTTTAATTAATTTTTTTTTGTTTTTACAAAACACTTAAGACATTTGTTGTTGATACACGAGGATAAGTTTAATCACTTCATCATTGTTTACCAGCCATGACTCAGCACTTTAATATTCTGGCTCTATCATCAATTTTCCAGTCCAGAGGTGACACGAGCAAATTTAACCCTGAAGGCTCAATAATCTGTTGGAGCAGGATGGAGTTCACAGGGGTGGAGGGGGTCGACCCCCCTCAGCCGCTTCAACACTCCCAGCTCAGTCAAACTGCTTTGCAGAGTTTGCATTACTACCTCTAACTGCACTGATTTACTGACTTATAAAAAGAAAACTTAATAATTTGAATCAGTAGCTCCTCTTCTCCCAGCAGGCTAATGTAGCCTACAAACAGCGGAGCAACAGCAGGGCTAAGCAGGGCAACACCAGCACCAGGAGGCCGGTTTCTTCATGGAGGGGGGCCGCCGAGTCGTGCTGCTCGTGTCCACAAAAGGCGTGTTCCAGGAGAAGATGGGTTTCACCGCTCATGCCTTTCATGAAGGAAGAAACATCAAATCAATATCTTGTGTAAAGAGTAATCAAGAAAATTACATTTCTACCTTTTTTGTGTATATTTTCATCACATTATTCCATAGATGCATTTCCTTTTAACACACTTTATAATTTTTATCCTCTGTTCTTACATTGTGTTTGTGTGGACTTAACCCTTGTGCTATCTTAGATGACCCCACCCTTACATTGACGTGTTCTCCCTACCATGACAAAGGTGGATAAAGGTGGAAAGATGTCATGTAATCCATGGACACCAGTGAGGATCACAAATCATTGAAGAAAAAAGGTGCAGAGCACTGTCTAGTGGGTCTAGATGACCCAACTCCCAATGGTAAAGTGCCTAGGATAGCACAAGCGTTAAGCATTTTATGTTTGACAGTAATAAATATCTTTTTACCAATGAACAGTTTTCCTTCATGTTTGCAGAATGTATAGAAAAAGTCTCAGCTAACAGCATGAGATAATATTAGGCTTCTGTGTCGTCCTTGTGTTTATTTTTACACCACCTCCAGTGGTGGAGCACTTCATTCACAAAGCACCACATGACCCTGAAATCAATGTTCAGTGGGACGACCGGCCCGGCTGCGCTCAGCGCAGTGACATCCTCACCATGCTGGGACCACTCGTCCCACAGCTGCTGCACGTCTTCATCATCGTAGTGTTCCTGATGCTCTGGATCTGCATCAGAAACACGTTGTTATTGTCTCCGCTCTGCAAACTGTTACGATGGCTTGAGCGTGTGTGTGTGTGTGTGTGATGAGGGAGGGGAAGGATTAAGAGTCAATAAATGAAACATCTGTTCTGACCTTGAAGGTCGAAATTATTCACATGAAACTATTTCATTTTAATCCAATGCAGGGTATTTTTGACTTAAAACAAAACAAGCTCTCAGCTCTTAAATCTATGAAGATATTTATTTGTAATGAACAAAATAAACTGTATTTCTCCACAAATGAATGATGGAGGCGGCGTACCGTTCCCGTGCAGCCACAGCATCCGCTTGAGCTCCCTGAGGGCCTGGGTGAGGTTTTCCAGCTGGTCATGGAGGTGGATGTTCTCCTCCAGCAGAGCGTGGATGGTGTCCTGCAGCTCGAAGCTCCGACTTTCAAGCACCAGCAGAGGGACCAAAACTAAGAGGAGCGTCCCCCTCAGTCCTGTCATAGCGACCGTTGCATGCAGGCTCTGTCACATCTTCACTGATACCTGGCCACCCTCTTAGTTGACACGTCTGAATCTCCCTGTGATTGGGGACGGATGGTCTATCAGATTAGACTCAGCAGGGGTGTGTGTGTGTGTGTGTGTGGGGGGGGGGGGGGGGGGGGTTGACAACAGTTTCACTTTTAATTCCAAAGCCATAGATGGAAAGCTGCCAGTGGGCTGCTTTAAAATCCATCTAATGATTCCACATCAGTGGCTGCAGCAGGAAACAGCTTCCAGCTCCGACTACAGTTTTCCTACATAAACGAACAGAACAAACCTTTAGCAGTTATTAATAATAAAACAATATACTTAACAAAACATAACAAAAGCAATTTTTTAAGTGAAAAATGGGCAGGAATATAGAGAAAATAAATATTTCATTTGGCACACCACCAGGTTTCAGACCTTTCGATCACTTGACTGTGCAAAGTCAAGTGCAAAGGTTAATAAGGAGGTTTGTGCTTGAGGTTACATGGAAATAGGTCAGAGTATAGTTTGAGTCCCCCATTTGTTCAATTTTGATGCTTTTTATACAGCTACAGTAGTTATAATAAATCTATTTACAATACTCAATAATTCAAGGATATTGTAAAACAACAAAATCCAGTGGATGTCGTTTACACAGCGTTTGTTTCACTTCACAGATTTTTGGAAGGCAATTGTATTGGGGTAACAGACATGCGTGGTTGCGTGTTTTCTGCGTGGTTTCACTGTGTACACTGTGTCTTACTTATTGGGGCCAAAACCATATAAATCGATGTGGCATCAGTTTCAACATTTTGTGGGTATAAAAAGCTGGTTTTGCCATTAAGTCATTCCAGGTCCATCATTCAAACAGCCATGAACAGACATCGCTTAATGGATGAGCAGCACCACCACGTAGTGGCCCTTCGGGTTGGTAGTAGACAGTTGGATGTTGTAGAGGAACTCAAAGCAAGACTCCTGACTAACGCCAAGACACCGCCATTAGTTTGCAGTGGGCACAAGACCATGGGACCTGGACAATGCCGTCCTGTTCACTGATGAGTGTCGGGTCACCTTGCACAGGAATGATGGTCGTCAGTGTTGCTGGGGAAGGCGAGGTGAGCGATACGCAGAGGTCTACATGGTTCCCAGAGTTGGTTTTTGATGGAGGAGGAGGAGGAGCAGTGACAGTCTGGGCAAGCATCACCAGTCGAGGCAAAACTGATTTGGTTCCATCATCATCCCTCAATTCCACCATCACACCCCCGACTTTCTGTTCATGGAGGATACTGCTCCAACACATGGTGCCAGAATTGTCACAGTTGGACTTTAAGAAGTGGGAGTGCTTCATGTGGTTTGACCAGCAGTGACCTCTGACCTGAACCCCATAGAGCACATCTGCTGAAGCAGAGGCTGGATGACTGTTCCCCACCTGCAGTGACCTGGCAGAACTGCATGTGGCACTTGAAGGAAGGTGAAACACATTGCCTCAGAACTTCCAGTCTAGTGAGGACCATGTGTGTCACTGTCAAGCTGTCATTGCAGCAGACGGTGGAAATACCTGTTAACCCTTGTGCTATCACTTTACCACTGGGAGTTGGGTCATCTAGACCCACTAGACAGTGCGCTGAACCTTTTTTCTTCAGTGATTTGTGATCTTCACTGATGTCCATGGATTACATGAAATCTTTCCACCTTTATCCACCTTTGTCATGGTAGGGAGAACACGTCAATGTAAGGGTGGGGTCATCTAAGATAGCACAAGGGTTAATTGCATGGTCAATTTTCATTTGAGGCTATTGTCCTGATTTTGGTGGTAATAAACATCAAATTAAGGAAAATGGCGTTACTTCAGATTTATTATTAGTAATATTAAAAGGAACTTCTACACTTTTCATTAAAATTCATACCAAATAGAAAAAGCTCTCATCCCAATACCACAAAAACCAATACCCCTAACTTATGGTGAGTGGTGTAAATCCTTCTCTCACACCCACCAAGACTTTTCAGTGGGTGTTTAAGTGTTTTCATCTTTTATCACAAAACTCAACACTCTGAAATGTATTTTCCCCAACAGATTTTTTTTATTTATTAATCATGTGTTGCAGTTTATGCTGTCTTTGTAGCCCTGGTGCGCTTCTTTTTCACCACGACAGGCTTCTGGCTCTTCAGAATGGCGCTCGCACGACGCAGAGCAGCCTGGAAACACAATGCAGAAACATTTTTAGAGGTTTACTCCGCTGAACTTCTCCGAATCACCAGTGTTAGGCTCACCATGCGCAGGTCCTTCCTGTAGCTGTTCTTGCGAATGATGTGCCTCAGGCTGTTGAGCGTGGCACGGGAGTTCTTGTTGATGGTGATCTTGTTGTAGGAACTAGCAGGCTTGTTCTGACCTGTGCAACACAAGATTTCAGATTCCTGAACATGAACATTAAAAAAAAAAAAACACTCAAGTAAATCTATCCAATTTATCAGATTCTAAACAATGATCACATCAGACTTTTACCTGCACGTTTCTTCAGCACCACCACTATCCCCTTGCCATCAGCAGCAGGCTGCACACCAACAGTCTTTTTGTGCACCAGGCCATTAAAGCGGAAAGAGTTCCTGGCCTTCAGATTGTTGGGCTCCTGCCACGCAGATCAAACAGGACTTTAGATTTACAGAAAATCTCCATTAACAAAAGAAGAACTCTTAATAAATCAAAATTGATAAGCTGTAGTAATAAGGACCAGCACATCCTCGTGGTCATCAAGAATCAAGCAAAAAACGGAGACATGAATTTGGAAATAACTTGTTTTAAATTAAATTCAGAATAAAGACTTTCTGTTAACTGATAAGTATTTTTATCGGGGTGTGACTGTTCATTTTAACAACGATCTGATTCAATCATAATTTATCATAATCCGAATATTGAGAACCCCCACAGCCGAATAATGTCCGTTACTGATCCTCATCAAAAACCCTTCTGAAACATTTAGGATGCTTTGTAAAACAGTTGTTAAAGATTATTGCTCAGCATAAAGAGGTTTTATTCATCATTCAGAGCAACTGACTGTCCCGTAGCGTACTTTGTGATTAGGAGTGTCACTCTGGGCCTTCAACCCAGGAGCCCACTCTTCCTCCTTCAGTTAAATGCAGAGGTCCTGCAGTGCGAATTTAGCGTCGGGCACGGCGCGTCAGTCCGGAAGCAGCGTGTTTTGAGCGTTGCTTCTTGCAGAATGTTCCAAAGGGATCATTCTACCATTCTATATGGTGACGGCTTTGCAAAATTCAAAGTGTTTCCACACATTGGACTGTAATGACAGACGGATTCTGTTTTTAACTGCCATCAGGTACGTTTTGTTCCACTGTGATGCACATTGTTGTTTTTATGTTATGGTTAAATAATCACAATAATTAATCGTAACACCCCTGTATTGTTTTAATGTTTTCCTAAGTGTTGCCAAGCAAAGGGTTCAGCATTGCCCGCTTATATTTTAGAAATTTGTGCGAATAGTCACTTCCTTTGATAAAACAAGAGTAGATAGAAGTAAAGAAAAACCACTAATGCAGACTAACATTTATGTGTAAAAGTAAAATTGTTTGCAAGAGCTGACATATGAGCTGGTTCCATTGATATAAAATGTTCGGCCTTTAGCATTAGAGAATTTCATGGATATCATAATTTAGTCTAACATCAATAAATTCTAAAAAAAAGTTATTTGATAACAGCTGGTTTTCTTACGATAATTTAAAAAATACCACACAACTCGAAAAACCTTTGATGTACATCATGAAGGGACTATTTTTGTTTCTTCTTTCAAGAAATACTTAAGCTACAGATCCTTACAGTGCTGTAAGTCTGTCCGTTCCTCTTGATGAGGAAGCTGGAGCAGTTCCTGATGACCATCCACTGCAGATGAGCCGACATGATGAACCTAAACAAGACAAGAATCTGTGAAACTTCACATGATAATCCCAGTTCAGTTTATTAAAAATGACCATTAAACTCGTTATGTCTTTGAGGTAAGCTACAACATCATCATCGGCTAAATATGTTTGCTGTTCTCTCCGGATAACTACAATTTGGATTAGAAAAGTTTATAATGTAGTATTGTAGCTAATACATGAAAACCACATCTAACAGCCACCCTTGACACAAAAAAGTTTAAGTTAGCCGTTTAGCTAATACTGTAGTACTAGGACCGGGGCTAATTTGGGGCCTACTTCGCTGCGGTGGGTATCCATTTATGAATCTCAATAATGAGTTTGAGTTAATATACTTACTAACATACACGAACATGTGATATAAAATTATTATAATCCGTGTATTCTGTGAGCCAAAATGCAACCCCAGAAAGACATTTATTTGAACTTTAATGACTAGCTGCTAGCAACCGAAGCGACCACGTTACCTTTTGGCGAAGGAAAAGGACCTGAGAGGGCGGAAGCCGGTTAACGAGGCAGATTTCAGAGATTCATGCGCACCCGATGAATTATTTTATTAATATTGCGAAATAAATCGCGCTCCTACTAGATGCATGCAATAAAAATTAATCAATTGACATAAATAATTCCTGTAAATGTAATTTTCCCGTAATCCAAAATGTTTTTTAAAGGGTACTAATTTTTCAACTCACCGCGGAGGGATTTTTATCCTCATGCTACACTCAGAGACGTCATCACCCTGCGCCTTGTGTTTACAGACATGATGGAGATTGTTGTATTGAAATTGTGTTTATGGACGTTATAATTTTACCTCAATCAAGACGTCAACCTTATTTAAATCTAAAATCGTTTTTAAGACAAAATAGATGTATTAGCAACAAAACCCAAACACATAATGAAATGATTTTTTACGATTTAAATGCTACCGTGATTTGGGAGAGTGAATAAAAGGCTTTAAACGTAAAAGTTATCTGTAGTTGTATTTGTATATTTTTAGAGTTAAACATTAAAGCTCTTATTGTGACATGGATGAAGATGATGATCTGGAGACACTTGGTGAACAGCTGTACACCCTGATTCACCCCAAGCACAACGAGGAGGCGGGAAAACTTACAGGTGAGGTTACCTGCCTGCAAAAAAAATGTTCCAGCCGTTCTCTCATGCAGCTATCCGAACAGGTAGTATGTTTTTCAGGGATGCTGTTAGAGCTGCCAGCGTCTGTGCTGACCAATATGCTGCAGGATGAGGCCTTACTGACTGCAGCCGTGGAGAAAGCCCGCAGAGCGCTGCAGCTGGTTCAAGAGCCCAGGTATGAGCAGAAGTTAGTATCAGTGGTTTCTAAACAGACATTTTGTGTCAGTAGAGGTGGATTATAGCAATGAGTTACATTTACTTATGTAACTCAAGTACATTTTTACTCTTTAAAGTAGTCTAATAGCACCACATCTAGATTTAAAATGGAAAACCAGTATTAAATTCAGCATTCATTGGCTTATTTTGTCCTCCTTGCTTTTGTTAACTTGTTCCATATTTAATTTAAATAGTATTACTGCCACATGAGTACAGAAAAGGTTACTGCATAAAAGGATTATTAATAGCAGGGGCCATCTGTGTTATAAAGCTGTGTAAAATAAAGGGCAAAACAGTTGAAATATTATAATTGGCATTGGCCGATGCATTTTTGAAAACATCTTTGCCAAAAAATAAAAAATTAATAAACAAATAGGTGATCCTTTTATTTACCCAATTGCTTAAAATACTTAAGTTTTACTAATTTAGAAAACATTACCCTCTCTCGAATAGTTACAAATATTTTACACATTTCCATTTTTACTTTAATTACTAGCTTCTAGTTTAGTCATGTCTTTTTTTAAATTTATTTACTCAGAGGACAATTTTTGGATGCGTTACCTGCCTCTGGTTGTCATGCAGTCTCATACTGAGGTCTTAAAAAATAAAAACTCTAGCTTTGGATTTCTCACATCACTGATTTCTCACAGCTATTTTTGAAGAAACACCTTAGTGACAATTCTGGGGTTTATTTTGGTGCTGGGATGTAACGTTCCCATGATCCTGTGACTCTGTGTAGTGGGGTAACTTGCAAGCATGAAGATGATGCGTCTGCGTCTTCAGACTCTCTGGGGGAGCGGCTGTTTGAACTGGTGGACGTGTACAACACTGGACACTCCCAAAAAATCACAGGTGAGTGAGTTTTTCACACTTGGTTTTGAAATGTTGCTTAATGCTTTCTTTTTTCCCCTCAAACCTAACACTCATTGTCACACAAATCTTATCTTCTCGGCAAGTTTTGAGATCTTTTAAGTCTTTTCAAAAGCAGGTTAAATAACTTGTGATCTAAAAGAGCCTACAGTTTTTGTAAAGAACATTTCCTGTGTGTAGGAATGCTTCTCGAGCAGGACAAAGATGCAGTCTTGCAGCTTCTTTCAGACTCCAGTCTGCTGGAGGAGCAGGTGACTCTGGCCCTGAAGATACTAAAAGAGTATGTATGCTGCATATTTCCCCCTGACAGATTCGCATTAGAGAATACTAACATGGAGGGATGTCTTCTTTCAGGCAGAAGACAGAGGAGACAGAAAACGGCAGCCCGTCTGATGCCGAGGACAAAGACAGACTGGGGGAGAAGCTCTTCTCTCTCGTGGAGGAGTTGGATCCACTTCATGCTAATGATATTACAGGTGACTCAGTGTTTACTTTCTGATTAAAGCAGAGATTCACATGAAACTGAAAGACACCGACTTTGCAGGAATGCTCCTGGAGATGAACCCCCTTGCTCTGCAGCAGCTGCTCGCTGACCACTCAATGCTGGAAGTTGCTGTCAAGAAAGCACAATCTGCCCTGGAAACAGAAAGCTGAACATTCTCGCCCTCTGCAGAAGAACATCCCCAAACACTGACAAAAGCTACATCAGTTCTAAAAAGTTTAGATGTTTGACTGAATCGACTAAAGAACCTTCTGATTTCTGTGATGCATAAACGTGAAAAACAATCATGGTCCATTAGAGCCGCTGCAGTGGAGAAGCTAAACTTGTGTGGATCTCGTGGAAGTGTTTTAAATGCTGCCAAACGTGCTTATTTTTTGTACTATATGTATAATTCTACAACTATATTTGCAATAAGAAGTTATGCTCTTGGTTTTTAGCTACTGTGGTCATTCCATGTGACCAGAACTAATGGATGTTTTGCACAAATTCTTCTTTACATTAGCAAGAGAAAGAATTATAATTGTATATTCCCAAGTCATTAAAAAATGACCCATTCCTCATTAAAATGTGACTTTTAAGTCTGTATTTTATTGGTCTAGTTTATTTGCTTTTTGGAGGGAGATACTTTTTTTGTAGGATTTTTTTTTATGTTCTAGTGAAAAGAAACCTGCATATATGTGGTTGCTGGTCCAACAGATGCTTTTCTATTTGGTTTTTAAGGAATCCAAAAGTTTTTTAAATGGTTTTAGCAAGCCAGACAGTATTTACTGTACACAAACATTTTGATAACCTGAAAAAAAAAGTATTTAGTCAACCATCAATTGTGCGAGTTCTCCCACCTAAAAAGATGAGAAGCCTGTAATTTTCATCATAGTTATACCTCAACTATGAGAAACAAAATGAGAAAAAATGAATGGATGACCTGCATCGAGCTGGGACCAAAGTAACAAAGGCTACCATCGGTAAAACACTTCGCCTTCAGGTACGCAAATCCTGCAGTGCCAGAAGTGTCCCCTTGCTAAAGCCAGTACATGTGCGGGTCTACCTACCCCATCCAAAGTTTGCTAGAGAGCATTTGGATGATCCAGAAGAGGGTTGGGAGAATGTCCTATGATCAGATGAACCCAAAATAGAACTTTATAGTAAGAACTCTACTCATCGTGTTTGGAGGAGAAAGAATGCTGGGTTGGCTGTTTAACAGCAAAGGGACCAGGACGACTGATCTGTGTAAAGGAATGAATGAATGGGGCCATGTATCATCAGATTTTGGGTTAAAACCTCCTTCCATCAGCAAGGGCGTTGAGGATTAAACATGGTTGGGTCTTTCAGCATGAAAACCATCCCAAACACACTGCTCGGGTAACAAAGAAGTGGCTTTGTAAGAAGCATTTCAAGGTCCTGGAGTAGCCCAGCCAGTCTTCAGATGTCAAAAACATAGAAAATCTTTGGAGGGAGTTGAAAGCGTTATCCAGTGCCAACCCCAAAACATCACTGCTCTAGAGCAGTGTTTTTCAACCTTTTCTGAGCCACGGCACACTTTAACCTTAAAAATAATCCCGCGGCACACCAGCATCCAAAAATTAAAAAAAAAGGAGAAACTCATAGTCTGTATTGATCTACAGCCCCTGCACAATCTCACATGCATTTTTGAGATAATTGTTACAGAAAAAGCTGGAAACTGCAGCTGTTTTTTTCCCGTTTTTTCGTTAGTTTCAAGACGTTTAACAACAGATCTCCTTTTGCGCTGTCACTCTCACAACCCAATGCATCATGGGAAATGTAGTGCATAAAACGGCCGAAGATCGGTTTTCGGAGCTTCGCTGTTTTGTTAACTTGTTCCACGGTCTGATACCGGATTCTGTGGAAAGCTACACCGCTAAAGACGAGCTTTAGCTGGTATTTCTGTTAGAACTGAGCGACTTTACGAGCTAAATCGGGACAAGGAAGTGAAGACTTTAACCACTTCTGATTGGTCAGACCGATGACATGTGATTAACCCCCCCAACACGGGACTTTTCCAAAATACAGCCGAAGGTGCAGCTGAATCGCGGTACGTCATTCTTATCAAAATGTCTTTAATAAAATAAAATAAACGCAAAGAAAAGGTATTTTACGATCTTTTATATTCCTAACTCCTCAGTGTTTTATCAGGGCCTGTTTGGATGAACAGAGAGCTAAAATCCTGGAGATGGGAAATGTTTTTAGATCAGTTAATGATTAATGAGGGCAATTTCCCACGGCACACTTGGCCATCTCCCACGGCACACTAGTGTGCCGCGGCACACTGGTTGAAAAACACTGCTCTAGAGATCTGCATGGAGGACAGGGCCAAAATAACAGCAGTTTGTAAAAAGAAAAAAAAAACACCTTGTGAAGACTTACAGAAAACATTTCAGTTGTCTCATTGCCAGCAAAGAGTTATTTAACAAAATATTGAGTTGAACTTTTGTTATTGACAAAATACGCATTTTCCCCCTTTATTTACAAATAAATTCTTTAAAAGTCAGACAATGTGATTTTCTGGATATTTTCGTCCTCATTTAGTCTCTCACAGTCTCACAATCTATGATGAAAATTACAGACCTCTAGTCCTTTTAACTGGGAGAACCTGCACAATTGATGGCTGACAATCCTTTTTTGCCCCACTGTATTCTCTGAATATGGATGATCAATCTTAAAAATCTTCCATGGATTTTTCAGAAAACCTGACCTTCATATGAGTCCAATTATTCTAAAATAGCTTAAATTGAGTGGAATATTTTAGCAGATCTTGCCAAAGTGCTGCAGAGTGCAGTAAATTCATTTTATTTTTATTCTATCAGCCGTTTGTTAATAATTACATGAATTGTAATGCAGAGGATAAATTGCTTTCACAGAGAAAAAAGTATATTTATGACTGAATCATTCAGCCAAATCACAGCTCTGAACTAAAAAAAACAACAATTTTCAGTCAAATTAGCTCAAAATTCACAATTAAGATAAAGATTTATTTGCAGAAGCAGCTGATACAAATGATCAGAATATGATTCTTTAATCATAAATGGTTTATGTCAAAGCCTATCAGGAAAAATTATTTGCTATTCACGCACACACACTCATCCACACATCTTTAGGCCTACAGGTCATAAATACAGTCAATCTGATATACAAATATCTGGATAGATTCATTTTCTGTTTTACAATGAATTATGGGCAAAAAAAATAGTAATTTTAGAGTGAAGGACTAATGAGGGGGAGGATTTTTAAATAAATATCCCAATGAAGCAGCATGGAAACACTGCAGACCTCCTCCTAGAGCCACTTTGCCTGATCTTATTACTAAACGATGAAAATCAAACTTCAAGTCTTTGCCGTACTTTTTTCTCCAAAAAGTTTGTCTTCTGTCTATAGAGGAACACAGAAAAGCTGCACAAACAAGCCTGTAATATGGGAAACGAAAAAGCAGCCGATTTCTTTTCATTCTCTATGCCGACCAACAGTTGGCAATAAAAAATAGAAAAAGAAAAATTCGAAAACAGGGTACAGGATGTGACAATTCTGTTATATTTGAGAGGAATCTGGGCAGCTTTCAAAAGCAAAAGTATTTACTGTACACTAAATTATATATCTACAACAACATACAGTTTATGTAAATGCATCCATGGTTACACCTGTATGCATGATAAAATTCATAAATCAACTCAATTTACTGCTTGGATGCAGAAAAATAAGCCCTTCAAGGAAAAAAAACAAAAAACAGTACCTGTTGCAATTAACGCAGCAGTGACACCTACTGGGCTTCAGAAGAACAAGTGGTTAAGCTGTTGAGACTGACGTAACGCGATTACGCTCTTCTTAAGTGAAGGCAGAAACAAGAAGCCTTAAGACAGAGGGGCAGTGTGTCCATGTGCAGGGCTTAATAAACCCCCGGAGGATCTGGTGCTGTCCGTTCATTCAACAGCTTCTCTGGAGGTTTACTTCAAAGTCGGGTACTGGCGGGGACCGCCCAAACGACCAGAGCGCACTCCACCTCCCGATGGTGCACTTGTCTGGAAAAAAAAAAGGACAGTAAATTTTTAGAAACTAGAGTTAGAGGGAAAACAGATCCAAATTCTGGAATTCTACCGGTGCAAACTGTGCAGGGTTGTAGAAGGTGATGCCTCCCGTGGGCGCAGGTCCCTGGGCAGGCGGACTCTGCCAAAAGACAAACAGAGTAAGTGAAGTTATTATAAATGCAGCTGGTAAAAGACTTAAACAGAAGACCAGAACGGTGGGGTTTGACGACACTGAACTAAAACCAGGGAAAAAGCAACAATCCACAACAATACACACACCACTGTTACAGGCCAGCCATGCAAAGCCAAAGTCATGTGAACAATAAAGTTTGACTTGGTTTGAGTGAAGGATTTTATGTGCAACCACAGGGAAAATTACCCATTTCATAATAGGTATTGAAATGAATTAAATGTGTCTAGTTTCATATTTGTGACAAAAAAGAACCCAAGTAGCCAATTAAAAAAGCCACCTATCCCACTGAGCTTTGTCTCCAGGTTTTAGTCGAGTCCTGCAGGCGTTTGTTTACGCCGTGGTGAGCCTGCAACACCTCATTACTTCATTTCTGTGATTGTTTGCTGGAAAAAGACTAAGTTTTCCTGCAAGCTGCACTCAACTTCTTTAGCTAACCATTTATTACAATAAACAGCAGTTCCCAGGGCTCAGTGTCCGTGACAACAGTTTCATGGAAATCAGTGCAATGATTACCAGCATGAAAGCACCACAACAGTTGTGCTGATGGGGTTTTTGTGCATTTTTCAGTCTGTGCTCTTAGTCCAAACAAGTGTAACAACAGTGAGAGCAACAAGCTCCTAAAAATATATATTTTTTCAGGTAAGATCCCTGATCTGAGCAGCAGATTACAAGAACGTTTCAGACTTTTGTCAATTTGACCTGCAAGACAGACTTTGTCATTAAGGTATCACTGACACGTTTTACATTTGCTGTAATAATCAGAAATACTGAAAATAACAGCCTTTTGGAATGGTCATAATTTATTTGATACAATCCAAAAATATATTCATACATATTTTTTATATATTTTTCAAATTTAGTTTATTGACTCAATAAGTACTTTTTTGTTCTTCTAAGGCTTCTGTCTGTATTTGTACCAAAGCATCCACTTGGAATCCCTCCTCTAACACAAACCGCTTCTCTGGAAACGTAAAACATTCAGGTAAAGCTGCTCATAGCTATTGATTCTCCGACTGTGTGGGTTGAAAATGACATCTCCACACAGACGAGCGAGTCACTGCTGCTCTACTTGTTTCAAGTCCAGTGAGCATTTGCGTTTGCCTGTTCCCGCCGCTTTCGTTCCGTTAGTAACGCTGGAGGCAATATTAGATTCAGCAGGCAGACAAGCAGGTTAGGAGAAGCAAAGCTTAGGGGGTGAACGGTGACGTTAACAATGAGGTGAGCTACTGCAGGGTGATGAGGAGGTGCATCCGAGGCCTGACTGGAGGTACCTGGTTTAAATGCTGACTCACTTCGCGTGATAAAGAACTCATTGAGCTAGAACGTGAGAGCTTAAAGGAGGCAGAGAGGAACAGACAGACAGAGAGACAAAGCAGAAACCCAGATGAATGAACTCCATGCACCTGATTAGTTTCAATTCAACAGTTTAGGATGGAAATGAACTCATTAGCTTAGGAAAAATCAGTATTATAAATCAGTCAGGATGAGAATTTTAACACAGCTACACTGAACGGAAACAACAGTACATTCCTTAGGCTTTTAAATTCAATAATGCAAGTCAGCATGAAAGCAAAATACATGTACTTATGTCTGTTTAATTGCTAAAAAGAAAAAATTAAAGAGGCCTCATTTTATCAGCTACTGTTGGGTCTTACCTCTCCAGACTGGGAACTATCAAGAGCAGGAGGACCTTCAGGGGCCGGCGGCATCATCGTCGGGTTGAACATCTAAACATTTTAATAACGGCAAAGATTTTTTTAATGAGTAGAAGCTCTAAACATGTTTTTTTTAAATAAACTGACTATAAAAGATGATACATTTAAATCAAAATGGGCTATAAAGTGAGTTATGCATTAAAAATGTCACTTTAAAAAAAAAAATGCTACACTTTTACAAGTACATAGTAAAAAAAAAATGAGATCTTCACTAAATCGTCAAATCAAAACAAATTAGAAACAATAACTGACTTATTGGATCATTTTAAATAAAAAGTAGTCAGTTTGGACGAAACGCCTTCTTACTGCTTTTAAGCTAAGTTGTTGTTGGGTCTGACTACAACCAACAAAAACACCAGAATAAACGAGCAACAACAAAAAAAAAAACATGTTTGAAGAGTTTTAACTCCAAATAAGCAGAAAAACATGATCTAACATGAACGCTCTTCCATTTACAAAGAGCTAAAGAATGTTCCATAAGATGATTTCAACATTCTACTGGTTTTACATGACATGTAAGGTTTTGTATGAAGTAAGCTGAAACTGAACAACTTCTTTTTCAGAAGAAAACGTGCTGTAATGTGAGATCAGAATAAAACATTCCATTTTTTTCTCTTCGAAGAGTAAAAACTCCTCGCTGCAGCTGTCAATCAAACACTGCAGATCTGGGTTTGATTGACCACTTTCTCTGCTCCAAAACCACAGTCAGCCCTGGAGTCACCTGATACTGGCTGGATTGAGTGAGATGTGTTCGAACAGAGGAAATCAGAGAGTCCTGACGACCTTGAGGAAGAAATAATGCTGGAGCAGGAGTCAACTAAGACCTCCACCGTGAACGGTTAGGAAGAATCTGACAACAAACATGTCGCCAGGAAAAGACCAAAACACGCAATAAAACGTCTACAAAAAAAAAAAACACCTGACAAATGCTTCTGGAAGAGCCAGTTTATTTGTTTCTTCCATCAAAACTATTAAATATTTAAAAAAAAGTATTTTTTGTAAAAACTTATTTTAATTTGATAAACATGGGTCTAAATTTGACCGATTTTTAATCCACTAGTACCTCGGATAACCTTAAGAGGTCTCATGGATTTTTTTTCAGTGTAATTTACACTGAAAAACTGTGCGTTGTGGTTTTTCTTTTGCTTTCTTATTGGCTGTTGACCCGGTCAATAAATCTCTTCCATGCTATGTCTCCTGTACAGAATGCGTTCGTTTTGCCAAATCTTCTTAAATCTTTGATCTCGATCAGATCTTTGTTTTTATTCCTGTAACATTAAAGATCCTACGAAGGTTTGAACTTTGAGAGTTTAAACAGAGAAAAATGTTAAAAATGTTCTGAGAAAAGTGTATAAAGTGTGTAATGAGGGGTATTACAGACTTAAAACATCAGTAATCCTACTTTGCGGATTTTACTATTGCGGGTTATTTTTAGAACTTCGGCAATAAGCGAGGGAACACTGAGTGTAGTCTTAAAAGCAACCAAACAAAGAAAAGCTGGATTGACTTTTAGATACCTGTGCAGCAGAGCTATTCGGGGAATTCTGCTCATGGTTTCCACCTTCACTGCCCTCAAGAGGTTGTTGGTCGTCTGGAGCTACAGGAAATAAATCAACATTAGACTCTTTATGGAAACAACACATCTATATGATGATTTAACTCACTTTAATCTATGACACACACCTGAACTAGGCACAAATAGGTTATTGGGCATTGGCATCGGAGCCAAAGGAGCAAAGAGGTCTGCTGGAGCAGGGGCCACTGCACTTGCTTTAGCCGTTCTACTTGGGTTCAGAACATCCACATATCTGCCCTTAGATCCTAGGAAAACGGATCATATTTGAGTGGTTAGACACCAAGAACAACGCAAGTTCAAACATACTGTTGGTGCAGGCATAATCCACAGCAAATACTATTCTTTTCACCTGCTTTAATCGAGAACATGTTGACACCGCCAGGTGGAGCGGCAGGTCCTCCAGGCCCAGGCATCTGAGGGATGGCAGGGAACCCAGAGGGAGGTGGGGGAGGTGGTTTAGTCTAAACGGGTTAGATACAGAACATCAGAAAGGATCTAAAAAAAGGTTTCAACGTTTGTCTTAAACTGAAGTCGATTCCTGACCTCCTCTTCAGGCTCATTCAGGTCAACCCATCTCTGCTTCTTTTCATCCCACACAATCTGTCAAACAAAGCCCCCGACTGTGTCATTCAAGTTTAAGTCACGAAAAACGGAGAAAAGAAAAGGGTTAAAAAAAAAAAAGAGAGAAACAGGCAAGTAACGCTACTCACAGACGGGTTTTTGTCATCCGGCAAGTGAGCCTCATTCCTCCTCGGCATCAGCCATTTCAGCCAGCTAAGTTTCTGTTTGCACGGGAAGAGGAAACACATTTACGTGAAACACGAGTGAAATGGCAAGAAGAGACTGAAGCATGTGTGGAGCTCAGACCTTGTTTGGGGAATCTTTCTTGGTGTTTGTCGCCTCTTTTCGGGGCTGTTCCGGAATAGGTGGCGGAGGCGGGGAGACCTGCTTCACAGAGTTTGCCCGTTCTCTTCCAGAGAAGTTTGATGATATAGACGCTCTGCGAGAGCTGTTCCCCGACTGCTGCAGAACAGAAAATGAATAGAACTGAGTTGTTTACTTTAATTTGTCATTATGCATCCAGACAGTCCAGCCTCTTAAATGCGTTGTAAATATGTCATTTTGAAGCTCATAATTGTGTAACTGTCTTTTCTTATGGCAAAAAAATAAACTAAGTAGAAAAACAGATTTATTTAACTTCTCCAGAGAATTGGCTGTCAAATATATCCCAAAATACTTGATTTTGTTGTTAAGACCAGTCTCCATCAATGCGGATTCAAATTAGAAAATGAGAAAAAATGTGTGTCGTGGAAATAAAAGAAATGCAATCCTCTGCTTACATGGTGCGAAGCAGGGAGGTTGTGGTCCGCCCAGTGTTTATTTTCACAAATATGATGAACCTGCATTTTTTTTTATCTGCTCCTGATTCACAACAATCTCGATAAAGAAAAATCCCGAAATACCATTTTTAGCTGAATTGTCTTTATATATGCCCTTCATGATAAGAAAAAAGAAACAAGAACATGCTACAAACACCAAAAACACGATTTCCATTGGAATGTGTCTTTAAGGAAACACATGAAAAGAAAGGAGTAAAAAAAGAAAAGAAAAGAAAAACAGCTAGTCCTAACGTCTTTCTTGTGTGACCTGACTCGTGTGCTGTTGTTTTAGTTTACAGAACACACAAACTTACCAGATGTGAAGAGGACTCTGAAATAGTCCGTGTTCTGCCAGCAGTCTGGAATGTAAAAACAACAGGCGGGTAAGATTTCCATGTTGTTTGATCAACCAGAAGAATAATTCAGTAACTGACCTTGTGAGCCATATAATCATAAAAGTCCGACTGAGGCGTGAGAGAGTTTCTGGGAGGGGGCGATGGCATCATGTGCTGGGAGTCCAATGGAGGCTGTGGTTGCTCCATAGGTGGCATGTGCTGTGCAGGGAAAAGTGGGGGGTTCATTTGCACAGGTGAATGTGGCCCTGGTGGAGGAGGCATGTGTGTGGACACTTGTGTCGGAGCTCCAGATTGCTGATGGCCTCCTGCTGTCTGCATATGCTGCGGCTGGAAGGAGGGAGGGGTAATGCCGGGATCCTGTTGAGGGTAACCAGGGGCAGGTAGTTGCCCTGGTTGTCCAATAGGGGGTACTGGGTAGAACTGGGGTGGATCGGCGGGGGGATAGACCTGAGGAGGACCCATGTCGTCTCGGATAATGGAGCTAGGAGCTGAAAGAGAGTGCAAGAAAGAATACAGCTCAGTACTTGGAATTCTGACTGGTTCAACCCAAAGAAACAACAAGAGATCACTTTAAAGTAGGCCCACCAACTGCAGGAAGGACCACCGGAAGCGCAGTAACGTGATTAAGGGCAGGTGTCTCAACAGTCATGCGACATGGGCCGGGGCCCCTTCTAAGAGCTGTTGGGTCTCTAGAACAAGATCAGCAGTCTGGTTTGTCTGGGGTGTCTGCCATTTTGTGCATCTCTCACAATGAGGAGACGCACAGGAAAACCCAGGAGGCATTAGAAGGACTGTGTCTCGTGTCTCTGAGCTGGTCTGAGAGCCCCTTAAGTCCCCCCCCAGCAGAACTGTAGGAGATTTCTGTTCAGAGGGAAGTCTGGGCGTCTGTACAGGCTCCAGATAAATAGTGGAGGATGGTTGAATGGATGGACATCAATACTTTAAGTGAAAGCAGATTTTGACAAATCCACACACCTGGAGGCATCAGGCGGACTTCTTGTGAGGGAGGTCTGGGCAATAAGGAGGTCAGTGGGTTGTCGGGGGCTGGACCGTCAACCTCCAGTGGCATGCTGTATGGTTCAGACGGAGTAAACTGTTCCAAGTCGGACGTTTCACTGCGGCAATCAAACTGTGGAGGAGTTCTTCTGTCCACACTGTAGGTAATTGCACCAGTCTGAGGAAAAAAATCAACAACTTATGGCTGTACTTTCCATGTTCCAAATGAATGAAGTCTTATACAACAACTTTAAAAATTGGTTGGATTAATAAAAACTATTTTTGGGTTAAAATGACAAATTCATAAAAATTCGACTTCATTATAATTCAAGCTATGTGAACTTTTAGGGAGTGGTTGTGATACCAAACCCTTGTAACAAACTAAAAAACATTTTAGCCAAATTTAAAGATAAAACCCTTATTTACACATTTATTTAGGC
This sequence comes from Oryzias latipes, assembly GCF_053564925.1. Classification (NCBI taxonomy): domain Eukaryota; kingdom Metazoa; phylum Chordata; class Actinopteri; order Beloniformes; family Adrianichthyidae; genus Oryzias; species Oryzias latipes. Next base: position 24,260,355 of record NC_136248.1, on the reverse strand, counting down.
ATACTAAGCACTTTCAGTGTTAAAATCTGAAAAAACCCAAGTTGAATTAAGCTAAAGTTCCTTTTTTTTAATAAATAACTAAGCACTTAAGTTAATTAAAAATAAAAACTTCTTACCCATATCTGTCCAATCAACTGCCTGAGCTCAATCAACCAATCTGGCTCAAGAAACCATTCCAGCTCCGGCTTTTCCTTCAGTTGTGGATCATAGAATCGTAGCTTTTCCGACATCTTTAAGTAAAACAAAAAACAAAAACATGGTTCAGAGGAAAACATTCTGGGTTTTTTTAATGATCCAAACTGGCAAAGAAGATCAAATAAAAACCTGGATTATCTGGCTGATGAACACAGGAGAGTAATAGGAAGGCTGCATGAGGACAGTCTTGGATATAACTTCACAGTAATGAAAGGCCTGGGCACACAGGCCTGCTTCAGCCAAACGGCATGCATAGATCAGCTTGAACACCTGATTAAAAAATGAGGAAAGAAGAACATTTTGTAGAAATCTACAGCCGTAAAGTCCAATGGGCTTGGAAATGTAACAAACATGTATTTGATGGACCTGTACAGACCTGTTTAAAATTTCCAAACAGTCAAGAACCTCTAATGGTGTACAAAGTTAAAAACAAACCTGGAAATTGGGCAGTGAGCAGGGCTGAGAGCCCAAAGACTGAGCATACTCGTAGGCTTCGGTCCTCTGGATTGCTTCATTTGTGGCAAACTGTTGAAAGGACAAACTGAGGGAACAAAAGAAAAAATGTAAACGTTGCTACAGATATTTTAGATTTTCACTGTAGCTAAAGCTATTTCAGATTTGAGTATAACCTGTGGTTGGAGCCAATCAGAACCAACTTGGTGCTCTTCTTGGTGAAAACTCCCAGACCAACTTGTGCCATCAGGTAACAGAAGTGTGCAGCATCAGTGAGACCTTTAGAAGCTGCCCAGAACAAATAAAACAAACAAAAAAAAAAAACATTCAAATACTCAATTAAACACTATGAAATGGTGTTCCTTTCATTTCCACCTTACCAAGAGTGTCACCCATGGTGGTGATTGTGCGAGTATCCAAGTCCAGAGTCTGTGAAAGGTTTGACAACACCATGGCCAAGTGAGGACGCCAGTCGCCCCATTTCTCCTCTCCACAGCACTACAGAAAAATTTGAAATACAGCTCAGCTAAAGCAGCAACAAAGACACGGAACTCAATATGCTTTAAACGTGGCCAGTGAAAGAGGATGGCTGCAAAAGAAAGATCAGAAATGAAGGACAGAAGGAAAACTCACGGTGGCTGATGCAGGCATTCTTCCTGACATCAACTGGTAAATCGTCTGAAGAGGATCATTCATTGGTAAACTATTTGCAAACCTAATAAACCAAAACAAAAAGTTATTAAAATATAGGGATAAATTGAAGAAAAACCTTTGAGAGGAACAAATTTGTACTTTGTCATGACACGTGCATGAGTTCGGCTATCCATCTTACTGGCCAGCAGTAACGCGTGACCCCAGAGACCAGCTTTCATGGCAGCTTCCAGAGCCTCCTACTCCCCAGAAAAAAATAAACGTTCAGCTCTCAAAGCTTAGAAACTCTTTGAATAAAGTGCAAAGAGGTCTTTGTTACTTTTTTGCGGCCAAACAGGAGCAATTCTCGGAAGCGCTCCGTTTCCTTGCCAACATTCTCTGGGACAGTCATAAAGGTGTCGGACAGAAGAGACAGCGGTCCAGTTCCTTGATCCTCCTCAGCGTGTGCCAGGGGTTCGTTATTAAAATCGATCAAATTTGCCTCATTGGGACTTTTGCCGGGCAGCCAGACAGAGCGATGCTCCTTCAACAATAGATCAGCGATGTCGGTACCGACGACGGTCTGAAGAAACAAAAGAAAACAGTGATATTTCGGCAAAATCTTTTTTTTAATATACTCTGCATCTTAGTTATTTGAGGCTACATCTGCATAGTCTCACTCCATTCTGTCTGCAAAGAAGCACAATAAAGTCCCAAAGCAGGCGAGCAGAATCCCTGTCCAGGAGGTTGTTGTCACGGGAACACTCCAGTCCTTTGCTTTGGGAGAATTTGATCACGTCCACTTTATGGGTCTCCCCTCTAATGACACACAGCAAGAGGTTGAAGATAACGGACACATTAGATCCTTTTTAAAAATATCACACTACACTTTAAGATCAAACAGATTAGATTAACTGTTTAAATTAAGTTGCTACTGTAAGGAAACTCCAGCGCCTGCTAATATTTGCCAATTTTTAAAATTCAGTGAACACCTGCAAGTTAAACAAAGTACCCAAAGAGTTTACATTCAAAAAATCATAGCAAAAACCAGAAATGAAAGCACTTTTTTTAAAGGGTTTGTGACAAATAGCAGAAATTTCTGCATCAAGCTTTGAGTTTACAAGCTTTTAAAAACAATTATGGAAGCCTCATCAAAACAGCAGTTTATAAAATAATGCCTTATTAAATTATAAAGATCAGCTTAACTGTTTCTCTAAATCTTTTGTGTATGCTAACCGTATGATTCTGCAGTAAAAAAAAGGCCAAAATGAAATATTACATTAAACATTTTTTAAAGAGCTGTAAGTATTGGTGATTGTTAAAGTCAATTGTCAAAGTTTTGATGCAAAGACCAAAACACAAACAAGGAGCGCGTTTATTTTAGTTTCTTTTTCTGCAGTTTTTTGAACCAGTATCTTTGCCTTACAGAGAACATTAAAACATATTTAATTTTTGCTAATTAATTTGGATTTGTAGTTTTATGTAAGATCTAGAGATGAAAAAAACGATATTTTTAAATAACAGTTGAATAGCTCACTTAATGAGAGGACCAGGGAATGCCCGTAGCTCTGCCTGATCAGGAGTGTCCTGCAACATGGTCTGGAAAAAATTAATTTGAACAAGAGGGTGAACACACTGCAAGTTCTTAGCCTTTATTTTCACAATAAGAGTCTAAGAAGCATTATCCTAAAAAGGGAAACCAGCAATGCAAATAATCTTAATGAGGTAAAGAAAGGAAACTCCTGTATGTGTAATGTATTAAACTAACAATCCTGTTAAAATGTTGTCATTACATATGAGCAAATGTGTCTGAGTTACTAATGTGTCCCTATGAGGACAGACAAACACAATCTGTTCAGATGTACCTCCAGGTTGTAGATATCAACCAGAGCTGGCTGTCCAGCTGAGGGAAGATTGGGTAAGACCTGAACCAAATGACCACCGGGTCCGAAGCGGGCACAGCGGTGAGGCATGGTGAACTTTTCTGGCGTTGCAGGACGAGGGGGAGCTACAAGAGAAATGAGAGTCAGACCGAAAGTACTTCACCAAACCTTTGTTTGGATTTTAACATTTAAAAGATGTGTTTAAACCGAGGGTTTTGCTTCCCAATCCTGATGTTTAAGTACCTCTGCCTTGCAAGTTTCACTTTTTTTCTCATGTCAAAAACTTCAATCTCAGTGGTGGGAAACACAGTTCAGTCTGTTCCAGAGAAACTTCTGAACTTCCATGCTTCCTGTGCTTCTAATGATCAATTTATTTAGAACTTGACTCTGTTGGTTTAAGTCAACTAATGCTCAACAGCAGCATAACTCTCGGAGTCGCATTTCATAAATCCCTCACTCTAGAAGCATCCAACATTTTCATCTCTCCCTGGTGGATCCCAAACAGGATTTATCTTATCATATACTTACGTTGTTTAGGGGCAATCCAGGAGCCGTCTGTGGTGTAATCTGAGGAGTAGAGGTATTTCTGGGTGGCATCAGTCTGATCGGGGTACTGCGCGTATGAGTAGTTCACAGCCATAGAAGTGTTGTCACAAACATCGACTGTCAAGTCAGGCTGACTCCTGTAAATCTGGCTCTTTAGTGGGGAGAAAATGGAAGAAAAATAAAAAGGCTCCTTTCAGTGTCAGAATAATCATTATAAACAACAGAGAAAAACTTTTTTCCCCAAACACAAGTTCTGACAAAAGAGGCTGACTTTTTCACAAACCTTTCACTGGTCTACTTGACCACTTTAAGCAGTTTTACACTCAAAATTGCAATTTTGTTAAAACATGTGTAGCATTATTTGAAAGGAGTAAGTGTTCCACCAGTCTGACTGCACAGTCATGTTAAAAAAGCAAATAAGTTTTGCAGAGGATGGAAAAACATTTAGTAAATTGAAATTATTTGACTTTTGTTGTTAAAACTTATGAACCAAGAAAAGACAACAAAAATCCAGTGTGCAGTCCAAATACCTGTTGTGAGCGGGAGCTAAAGCTGCTCTGCCTGCTGTGGTGGCTGTGCGAGCTGTGGACGCTGTGTGCCGACTGCTCGCTGTGGATGCTGCGCCGATCAAAGTCTTCCCCATACATCTCGCCGCCACAACGGTTGTCATCATCAAAGCTGGGGTCATAACCAGGATAGTACTTCCACTGGTCTTCATACCCCTCTTTCCTGCGCAAAAAGGAATGTATATTTAGAAAAAACACAACATACAACCTCAGTTTTACTCCCCAGGATTTAAAATGCATACCTCTGAGGATACACAGGCTGATTATAGTAATTGTTTCTGTATGTGTCATCATAGTAAGACCAGTATGACTGATCATAGTATCCTCTGTATCGTGGGTCCAATTGTCCATAATATCCTTTGCAAAAGAGAAAATGTTCAATCATGACAAAGAATTGACAAAAACTGATTTTACGCAAACATTATAAAAAAAAGTTCAGATCGGTTGAATATTTTCAATTTCTGTTTCTGTAGTAGCTCATACCTCCATATTCATAGTGCTTGGAATAGTCTGCATAATAGTCGCTGTAGGCACTTCGGTTTGCTCTGCTCTCATCAGGGTAGCCTTGCCTTTTGGAAAAAGCAGACAGACACTATTATATGAAAAAGTCATTAAGGGTTAAGACATGCTGCTTTCCTTTATTCTAGTACAACTGAACAGTCGAATTTAAAAGAGAAAATCGGTGCTTTTATGATCCATGGTCTTTTAAAGCATCAGTCAAGAGTTACATTTTAATGCTGCAGAATCCCTCACTACACACTTTGTACACTTTTCTCAGACAGACATGAGCATTTTCACACACAAGTTCAAACCTTCATAGGAAATAAATCCAGCATTATAAAATGAAAACAAAGATTGCAATAGAAGATTTATGTAAATGAGACAAACTGAGTGCATTCTGTGAAGGAGACACGGAACAGAGTTTATTGATTGATATGGTCTACAACCAATCAAGACCCAGAACACAATGCACTGTAAAAAGAAAAAAAAGAAAAGAAAAATCATCTCTGAATTTCTCTGAAAAAAATCTGCAGAACACTGCAAGCAAACACGAATTTCAAAAAATTGGCATGTTCCCATTTAACAATATCAAAACAAAGTAGAAATGTGTCTTTTTGTAACTGAAAAATCCAAGTTTTGTGTAAGTTTTTAAAAGAGACACAAAGTTCCGTAAACTACTTGGTAAAATGAAGTGCAGTTCAGGCTATAATGAGAGTCTGAAACATCTGCTTACCTTGATGAGGGTCTGTCCGAGTACTGGCTGGCTCTTGAGTTGGGTCGATCCGATGGTGGCTCCCTGTACTGGTAGTTTGGATCACGGTAATTCTGGCTCTGCCCTTCGTATCTGCCGTACCAAGGATCTGATCTCCCACGGTATGAATTATCCTGAGGAAAAAATAATAATAATTATTATCACATATATTAGCAAACCAGCCCATTAAAAGAGAGTTTGGCCCTTACCTGATAATACTGATGTAACCTTGGATCCCCAGGTGGGGGCATATACTGTCCAGGAGGATATTGTGCTCTGTTGTCTGGGTATTCTCCATAATTTCCATAATAAGCTCCGTACATTTGCCCTGGAACAGGAGGAGCTGGTGCCCCGTAGCTGTGATGGCTGCCAGCGGTAGATGGTGGGCGTGGTGGCTCCATTGTCTGGGGATGGGAAGTTGCAGGATGCTCTGGACCTTGTGGCCCTTGAGACTGTGGAGCTGTAATAGCACCCCCTGCAGGACGCTCGGGGATCAGAGCTGAACTTTGATCGTGAGAAAGTGGTGCTCCACTCACAGGAATAGAAGGAGCACTGATTTGTCCCTGTGGAGCAGCCTGAGAATCTAATGTTAGAGAAGGTGTGTTTGAGGATGGCTGGGAGTTTGCAGCTGGTTGTGGGGGTTCTGACAGAACCTGCGGGACAGATGAAGAGACTGGAGTTTGAGAAGAAGAACTCCTCTCCACACTTGCGCCATGCTGAGCATCTTTGGTGACCTGCAGGTAAAATCCATTATTACACTGTGGAGACTCATGAAGAGAAGCCTGACCAGAAGTTTGGCTTTGGGTGTGCGATTGGTGCATAGAAAAATCAAGCAGTTCGTAGTTTAATGACTGATTAGGATTAGAGACAGGAAGTGACACGAGAGAAGAAACATTGGAATTAACTTGGACAGCAGAAGGACCATCACCACTTGATGATTGGCCTCTTGAGAGAGGCGGATGGACTGGGTGAGAATGTGGCAGAAGTGGGATTTCTGATGTTGAAGCCACAGAGCTGTCTCGAGTCAGATTGAGAGGACTTTGAACAGGAGGCGGCGGCATGGATCCCAGAGGGGAAATCGGGTTTTTATTTGAGGACATTGACGGTGATTGGGGGATCCCAGAACCTTGTGAAAGGGATCTTTCCGGGGGTGTGGTTTCTCTGTGACTACCTTGAATGGATGATTGAGAAGAACCTGCATGAATCACACTATAATTGGATACAGGCGGGGCAATTAAAACGGGCTGGTGAAGTGAGCCAGAAACCAAAAGAGATGCATAGCCCAGGTTGCCTTGAGAGTCGGTTGTCACAGCATCACTCACCTTAGGTGGGTTTTCTAAGTTCTCTGAGTGTTGCTGAGAAGTCGCCTGGATTCTTTGGGGGGGTTGCAGGTCCAGTGGACCGTCCTCTGGGGGCTGGATGACATCGGCACTAGGCTCTCGTAGAGGGGCCAAAACTGTAGGGGCAGCAGGAGCAAGGAGGATGTTAACACCCAAGCTTGCGGGGTCATTTTGAGCCCACAGAGTGGTCGCAGGGCTATCGCAGGGCCGGCTGGCCCCAAAAGCACGAGATGAAGGGCGAGAATGAGAAAGTACAACTGGATGTGTCGCATGCGGTACACCACCTCCAGCACCTGGTGCCTGGGAGTGACCTGGGCCAAAAATATTTTCCATATTATCTGGCGGTTGCTCCAAGTTGCCAGATGTGCACTCAGTTCTCCCTTCAACAACCATTTTAGCCCTATCCACCTCAGCAGGACGCACGCCCACTCCATGTGAGCGCACAGGTTCAAAGGAGCTGTTAGCACTGGTTTGAAAAATCCCAGTTGGTTTGGGAGGACTCGGCGTAGAAGGCCATATGTGCTCTGGGGAGCCTGGTTGCATGCCCGTTTCTACGGCCGGAGAGGTATCGATTTGTTCAAAGTAGCCTCCAGCAGCACCAGAAGGGTTAGCATCTTCAGCGAGATGTGGACTCTCCTGCTGAATAAAGGTGCCTTTGGCTCCCTGGTACCGACGTCCCCCAGTTCCACTTCCATGACTCATATTGCTATAGTTTGATGATACGCTAGCAGATCTCATTGGTCTTGGAACAGAATCTGGCGTTTCTAGGTTGGGGCCCGTTTCGAACTGGTCTATTTCATGTGGTGCAACAGCACTACTATGGCTCTCACTAGGTAATACTTCCTGGTTTGGAACACACTCCAAGTTCTCTACATGGTCAAACTGAGTATCAGGTGGCTTCTGGGTATTTCCTGGTACAATATGACTTCCCTCACTCAAGTAAGGAAGGTGTGAATTTTCTTGTGCAGGGACGTCTGCATGTCCACCGAGGCTCTGCGGGATCCTTTGATGCTGAAAAGATCCAACAACACCATTTACTGTTTTATCTCTGTCGCCAGCCAGTGTTTCTTCATTTTCCACATCGTTGCCTTTAAAGAACATTGAGAGAGCACCCGAGTCCTCAGAGTTGGGGTCTGAGGCACTAGCAGCCCTGGGCTCAGGCCCAGAGGCCGGCCCAGGTGCCGAGCCAGCAGTGTCCACAAGAAGAGGTGGATTGTAAGGGCCCGTCCCCATTTGGTGATAGTCCTGTGGTATCTGGTTGAACCATGACTCTTGAGGAGCAGGGTTCTGACTGAAACTATTTTGAGTGTAAAAACTTGAACTATGCTGCTGAATTCTATTTGGGTCTGACCACTGGGAGTTAGCAGAGTTTACAGGATTTGGGGGGTTAAGAGGGGGTTGATTCTGGAGACCAGGCTGGGTTGGAGGGGTAAGTACGTTGTGATGAGGCGACTGACTGTGAGGGGGGTACATTTGAGGCTGTGGATCTATATTCAATAGCTGTGGTGGAGGATCACTAGTAGGCTGGAAATAGTTTTGAACTGATGGGGGGCGACTTGTGTGTTCAGGAGCCCACTGAGGAAAAGATGATGCAGGGGGGTGCGGCTGAAAGTGAACAGGATTAGAAGGAGGCAGTTGTCCTTGAAATGATTGGTTAAAATGTGTCTGACTGGGTGCTGAAGTTGCTGCCATTGGTGGGGACTCGGTCGACACGGACGACGTTTGATCTCTCGAATTAAAGTAGCCCTGTTCACTATTTGAAGATGTATGTTCTGTTTGACTTGGAGCAGGTAGAACTCCAGGAGGTACTGCACTGTGATGGTCTAAGAGGGGAACCCCTGGCAAAGTGGATGGTGGAGGAACAGATGGAGCAAACGGAACACCGCCCAGCGATTGCGGCTGTGGAGGCAGCCCCGACCCATGCTGGGAATACGTGGCACTAGGTGGTGTTTGCATTTGAGGAAGGTTGCCCGTTGGTATTGTTGGGATACCACCTGTAGCCATAGGGGGAGGAGCTTGACCAAAAGCAAAAGGATTTGTCATGGGTTGGGTAGCAGGAGGCATTGTACCAGTCGCTGCTGCAGACTTCTGAGGCCTGGTCCTACGAAACATATTTGGCCCAGAGGGAGGAGGGCCGGAGGCTCCCGGAGGTCCAGCCCGAGGAGGAGGTTGCATGTTTAGAAAACGAGCGGATCCCAATCACTCTGTAAGGTATCACTGAAGACACTCAGGCGCAGTCAGGCATAGCTGTACAGAAAGAAAAGGAGCAGTCAAAGCAGACCCGTGTCCCCTTGATGAAGTCATCCACACCTTTATTTGTATAAACAGCGCAACGTGGCAATTGTTCATAGAGTTCTGAATTGGTTCTGGTTGTAGCAATAATAGTTATTGTATTTAAGTATGTATTATTTTAAAAAAGGATACATAATGTGAATTCAGTGTTAAACTGCAGTAACATGATTTGGATTTAGTGTCAATTAAAATTTTTGTACTGAATTGCAGAAAATCTGAGCTTTTGAGTTTAGAATTTTATACTTTTTAAACATTTATTTATGGTTTGAACAAAAACAAATATAGTCCCACTCAGATCATCTTTTAAAAGCGTTTCCAGTGGTCTTTTAATTATGATTATGCCGTTTTTAGCCACAAAAACAACCCCCACCAAACAACTGTGTTGTTTTCTAGGACATAGTTTTTGCAGAGCGGCAGTGGTTCATTAAAATTTTGCCTCCAAGTTGTGGGCAAAACTGTTCGTGCAGTGTAATGTAAGCCTGACACTACTTCCTTTCATCCTTTTGTTTACACTCTCTCCTTCTAGCTTACAACCCTTCACACCCCCAGCCTAACAAAAATGGCGAGCAACATCGGAAATAGCCAGTTGTACAGTTTGGAGCCTGATGCCAGCTCGGATGCGGAAAATAATGGATCTATTCGCATTTGAATGGATCGGAGAAGGGAGCTGCTACTACTACTCACTACTACAAGTTTTTTCCAACAACATTTTTTCACCTGCTCCTGATTCACAACGATTTTAATAAAGAAAAACTCAGAAATGCTTAATTTTCTTTATATATGTTCTCCATCAGGAGAAAAATGCCACAAGGACATTTGAAATACACAATCTTTTATCAGAGTGAGTCTTTAACACTTAAACTTTTGTACAAAGATACTGAAAAAACTATGGTCTATCACTATTATATATTCATGACTATAAAAGGTTTCATTAACATTAAGTTAGTGATTATTTTAAACTAAAAACAACATTTCTATGACTTTAGAGATCAAGAAGAAACTTTGACACATTTAAAACAGCTGCGCTTTGTTTTTTCACATTTTTCATTCACAGAAAATATGACAGCATTTTTGTAAAGTTACACATTAATTCGTGAAATTCTGATAAAATATGCCAACTGACAACACAAATGAGTAAATCAATCAGATATACTCAAATGCAGATTAGGAAAGGAATAAGACATTTTAGCTAGCTAGCTAAAAGGGCACAGCTTGTGTTTTCCACTAGAGTTGCTACGTGATCCCGGATCTTTAAGTGGTTTATATTGACATAGACCGGTTGCAACCCGGTAAGCTAGCGCTAACGTTGCTGGCATTCTAACTTTTGATAAGTCACAAATGCAAATTGAAAACTCTCGACTTTCTCTCAATACTCTCAAACTTGTTGTTACATAACCAAGGCGTACTCCCTTCGATCATGTAGAGTTAGCCTGTACAGATCAGAGTGCCAAAGAGGAAGAGTGCGAGTGCTTGGCTTTACAAAGCTAACGGGAACGCTACATGTCCTGAACGACATATCCAGCAAAACAAATGTTTTAAGTATGTAAAAATCAAACGAAACAGACCAAAAACAAGTGATCAGCTTCAATTCGAGTAAAATTTGCACTGAAAATGACAAACAGATATGCGATAGGACTCTGGCCACTCGTCGAGTGTTAATTAACAGGTTCACTGCCTGGTCAGTTAGCCTTAGCATTACTGGTTAGTTAGCATGGCTAACTACCTAGCCTTCGCTAACTACTCGTGAACACTTTAATGCTTCTTAATAAAACAAATGAAAAGTTCAGCTGTCAAAAGTGTCAATTATATTATCAAAATAGGGTCATTTGATCTCACAAATGTTTACAGATAAAAGTCAATTCTTACAAATACGCAGGACACTTGGTCTGACACACCACCATCTTCAATGAACACATCCTTCTGGACTACGTGTACAAGCAGCGTCACGGGCCAAATCCCGAGTGGGCGGGGCTGATTCCAGGGGCGTCTCTAGAAAATCCTGGCTCGTGGGGCCAGATGGGTCCCATTAAAAAAAAGCACAACATATTTTCCTTTAATTGGGATACGATTTGATTTAGTACAGCTTAGCTGTGTAAAACATAGTTTTTTAATCTTAAAGTCAACATATTTACATAGAATCTGAGGATGGCAATATTTTCAGAAATACTTTTTTTTTTTAAACTATTTTTAATTTGGAAAAAATTAAACAGACAGGAAAAAATATAATTAAATACAAAATATTGAATATATTAATTATATTAAATATAAAAAGTCTACTACTCGGAATAAAAAGCAGAAAAAATCACCTTATTGTAGTTTTTGGCAAAAATACCTAAATGTTTAAGATTTTTTCAATATAAATGCAAGGTTAGACAAAGAGTTTCTTTTAGCAAATCTTAAAGGCAATCTGACTTAGAATGTGTGCATGATCAACTTTAATGAATTAAATTAATTAAATTTGTCATAATATGTTATCTCTTGTTTCATTTTAACCTCTGGTGAGCATTTTGATACTAAAAAGCTTGTTGGTGGCAGCAATCTGTCCTTTTGGCTTTTGAACAAACTGAACTTAGACTTACAGCTACTGCTTTTACAGACAGAAGGTCAGAATTTTTTTTATTTGATTAAAACAGCTAAGTGAGGAAAGCAGAAATTTGTTTTAGTTTTTAATTGACGTATTCCTTATGTATTAGTTTGTTTATTGGGGTTTGCAAAATCCCCTTGATATTAAATCAGTTTGTTAAAATGGGGAACGATCTACGTGTGTGGACTTGGAGACAGTGGGGAAGTAGTTGATGTCTGAACTGGCCTTTTAAAAAGCAACTTTTAGTGTCTGCTTATAAATTTATTTGGCTTGATGTGACTCAAATGCTTATTGTAACTCACAAATACCTCAAACAATGTGGTTGATAATTAAGGTGGCATATATGAACATGCTTAGATCAACCTCAAGATATGGTCATAGAAGTTTAGGAGTATGAGGTTCTAAAGGTGCCCAAAAAAGGGTTGAAACCGTGTTAAAAGCTTATGTTAGAAAAGGCATTCTCTTCATTGTCTGATAATGCCTTTTAGAAAGTGTTTATGTAACGGGGCCCATGCTAAAACATGCTAATGACAGTGTTTTGAAATTAGGAATAAATTTAAAAGAGCCCTAAAAGGCTGCATAGAATTTTGTGGCTAACTAAAACACAATATTTCATGAGAATGAATATGCGCTGGAATAAACAGAAAGGAAATGGAATTAAAATATTTTGAACATAACACGACTCTAATTATATAGTCCCCCAGCACTTAAGAAGGAAACAAAGACGTCGTTGATTTACCCCTGTGACAGCAAGTCAACAGTGGATTAACAAGGTCCTTGTCAGGTGTTGTTAAACCAGGATGTTGTTTGCAAGTGAAGCACTAAAACAGAAAAAATGATAGGAGCTGGCAAAATCTATAAGCAAAATACGTACGTCTATAAAAAAAATCCAGAGCTAGTAGGACCCAAGTGCAGTTTTTTGTAAGTCAAGTCATTCTGAGGTTGTGCTTTGCCATATCAGCAAAGTGCCGCTAGGGGGCACTGTGATATCAACCCGCAGCTCATTGATAAGCCACAGCAGGGAATTGTACCCACCGACATATTTATTTTACCATTTGTTTTTTTAAATATCACGTTTTTTCATAATAGCAGTTTACACATGAAGTAAATTGAGATACATAATAAATTTGCTAAATGGTAATACTATTAAGGTCATTCAAATATAAACAAAGTTTTGTATCTGAAGAACACAATATTTGCATTTTTTTTTACTTAAAATACTTACTTCTTAGTTTATGGTTATAGTTACAACCTAACCTGATTTTCAAACACCTTAAAGGTGCAGCTTGGATACATTTTCAGGGAAGAGTCCTTGGTTACAGGGTCTTTCTGGTCTCTGATGTTCAGACTCCTTCGGCTGGGTGTCCCAATCAGACCCCAGTTTGTTTCCAGGCAGCTTGCAACCTCATCTCCCCCTTAATCCACAGCCACCCTGAGGATTTTTCAGGACCCACATTGACGTTTTTGATGGCTCTTCGTTCTAGCAACCCTCTGATTGCCCAATAAAGCCCTGCTGCCCACTTCAGTTGCCTCACAACTGGCCCTTCAGCTATTCTCTCAGTATGCCTCCTCCACCTCCAGGTATTTGGCATTCTTCTGGTCATTAGCCTTCTCCCTCCACTCTTCCTATAAGCATCCATAGCACTACTTGCTTGAGTAAGTCAGATGCTGAAACCAAGTCTGGCCTCTGTGGCGTCCTTGCAGTGCACTCTGGGAGCTTCAGCTGACTCCCGTAGTCTGTGTATAACTGCCAGTTAGGTTCTGCCTGAGGTTTCTCCCCCGTTATGTCAAAAGAGATGTTATTTCCGACTGTGTGCGGACGTTTACACTGCTGGAATGCAGTGCAGATGGTGTCAGCGTCTGGCCTCAGAATCTTGCTATGGTCCCACATGTACCTCCTCCTATTAATGGGCTTTAGGGCAGCAGATCCAGATGTGTTCCACAGTGAACACACACTGATGTATCTGACAGCTCCCAGTAGTTGAGATTTGATGGAGTTGAGAGAACATCAGACACTGACCGCATCAGGGACTTGAAACTTAAAGGTTCATACTTCCAAATTTCAATTCAGGTGATCTTCCAGGCAGATACCTTGTTCCAAATGGTCCAAGGCTCTGAATGGCACATGGCTGCTGTCTTGCCCTGACAATCATCCTTCATTGTATCTCTGTCTGCACCATCTGATGCCTCACTCTCACCCTTAGGGTTTGTTGAAGCAAAGTCTCATGTCGCTGCACAGACCAGTTCTTCCATAGCACCCTGCTTAGCTTCTACCTAAAGTTTATTTTAAGGGACATGTTTGCTTTAGACTTATTAAATGTAAAACAATTTCTTGTTAAAATAAAAATTTCACTGAAAGAAAAACACAGTTTTTATAAGATAAATTGTTATGTTCTGTCAAACTGGGTGAAGTATGTCGTCCATCAAAATCATGTGCAGTCATTCATCACAGTGTACAGTCAGCTTGTGTGAGTTCCATTTGCAGCTAAACGAAACAATTCCTCTGTCACATAAAATGAATGAGATCTAACACACACTGTCTCAGCGAGAGTTCAAGAACCCGCGATGCAAACACAACTGTGTTTTGTTCACACACCTCCCTTTCCTCAACTTTCGTTCAGACTTGTTAACCGAAACCCATCCTCCCACTCGACTGTATCTGGAGATTACAAGCCACAGGGCAGGTCGGAGCAGACATCTGCACTTGAAATCCCTGTTTCTCTTCTTAAGATGTGATTAGTGCATTGAGTACTTCTGATCTGCATGTGATATGGCTTCACCGAAGTTTGATTTGTGAGTAGTTCCCTTTTATTCAACATGTGGCATGACTGAAGCAGAGATTAGTAATTGTTTGAGAACAAATCTGGGAAATCAACGACACAGAAATTAAACACATAATTCAAGTTTTTCAAAACATGCACCTGACTTTCTCACAAATACGAGAGGGAAATCCATGCTAAACATTTCCACACAATATGAATCGCTAAAAGTCCTGCTTTTTACAACAACACACTAAAAGAAACAAATTCCTGGGAAATGATCACATAGGGTGCCATAGACAAACAACTGCCTAGCTACGAAGTTAAGACTGAGCCCATATTGCTGCTTAGGTGTCACATTACAGTATGTACTTATTCTATTTCGCACATGCATCCATCACAGTAAACATATTCTCCACCAGCAGCAAGTGCATCCACTGCTTTGGGATGCCTTGCCCAATTTGCACCAGGCTATTTAACTTCTGAAAATTTTAATAATAAAGAATAAAATAAGCTAAAAATCATTATTAAACAAATATTTGCAATATTCACCTTGCAGATTGCTGCTGTTGCAAACTGTTGTGCTATGTTGAGATTGAACTCAGAGATCTACGTGAGCCACGCCATCACTTCATCTACTCGACTCATGCGCCTTATCTGTTGCTGTCACATCCTGCTTGTACTCAGTGATGGTGATACTGATGGTGTCTCTCCCTGGAGACACTGTTGTTAACGCTTTGTTTGAGTGGAAGATAGGCGGGTGGTTATGGTTGTGACAACCGCAGTCTAAACTACTGATAAGACAGAGAATATAAATCTGAGCTCTGTGGTTTGGTAATGGCACAGGATCTCTGGAAGAAAGTTCTGGAATAGGTTCATCTTTGTTAAACCATGAATGTTTGTGCAGATGTGCGATATCTGACATCAAAATAAAGAAACAGTTTTTTCTTTATCCTCACCCTCAGTTGCATTTCAAAGTCTCACTCCAGTCATTTTTGGGCTATTTTTAAAGCATTCCCAGTGGTATTTCAATCAAAAAACTTTTGTCATTCACTAGGACATAGTTTTCTGCAGAGCGACAGGAGTTCATTGGAAATTCACTATTGAGTTGTGGGCGGGACCGTTGGCACAGAGCAATCCTGCCGCCCCTTTCCTATCATTCATCTGTTGACATGCTCTCCTGGAAGCTTACCTTTCCTTTCCTCTGGGGGATCCATCGTTCTTGGGCACCACCAGCTTGACCTTTAGGGTGTGCCGTTGCTGTGCCCGTTCTGGTTGGGCGGGCTGGTGTCCCACTCTGTGGTCTAATAGCCATGGATGGGGCCCTGGGCTGCCCTGTGTTGGGCGGGCGCTGCGGTAATGGCCCCTGTGGTCCGGCTGGGCTCGGAATGAATAGGTCCCCATGATATCGTTTCCTCACAGCAGTACCAAGCCAGACCTTCTTCAACTGCAGTTATTTGTTTCTGTTCACTGTTCTACTGGGGTAACTGGGTGGGTGGGGATGGGGGCGGGGGGTGGTGAGGGAGGGGTACCTTCTTTGTGGGATTGTCCTTTGTTTTCTGTTTTGAACAACTTTCATTTTTTATGACTGTTTTATCTGTTTTTATGTTAAGCGCTTTGTGTTTTTAACCAAAATGAAAGGCGCTATATAAATAAATAAAGTTTGAGTTTGAGTTTGAGTACAGCCCCTCACACCCTCAACTGAACATTAGCGGTGGAACAAAAATGGCTAGCAATATTGGAGCTGTCCAACCTTTTTTGAGCCAGATACCAGCTCAGACGAGGAAAATGATGACGTACATGACCTAGTCTTCTACAGGTGGATGCATCAGAACGGAGCACCTTGTGGCCTGCCGACTGTAGATTTTTCATCTGCTCTCGATTCACAACTCAAAGAAATACTCAGAAATGCAATTTTAAGCTTAATTTTCTTTATGTATATCCTCCATCATCAGAACAATGGCACAATAACATATTGAAAACACCAGAAACACAATTTTCATCAACTTCTCATCTCAAATAAGTGTGATCTAAGATGAGGAAAGACAACTTTAGACCCAAAATTTGTGTTCAACCAAACTGAAAAAAGTCCAAAATGGTCCAGAGGTTTGCAGAAAAATGTGCTGTACCACCACCCATTCTCAATGTCTCCTGTCATTCTGAGTAACGGAAGCTGCATTTTAAAAGTGTACTAAAATGATGGCAAATTAACATTTAGAGGCCACCACTGTCAAGTCAATGGACTGCAGCACTCATGATGTTTTTGCATGTCTGAGCAAAACACACGTTTTTCAAGTTTGTAGCTTTAGTCTAATACTCACTATTTTCCTTAGAAACTACTGTTTACATGAGCCACGCCCCCATCAATAATGTGAACATGTCCCTTTAAATTCTGTAACATTCAGTATTTGACAATGTCTCACTACATCGATCTTTACAATGATCGAAGGAAAAGTTTGTGAAAAATGAGGATCGCTTTTCTTACATAAGCTCACTGTCATTCGCTGTAGATAGAGACAACACACAGTAGGAGTAATAGTGACAGAAAAGATTGCATAGGCAGGTGTAGACCTGCTTCTACAATACAGGATGCAAAGATGGAGATGATGATGAAACATCTACTATCAGCAAATGTCTTTCATCCTTTCACAATACACTGGTGTTCCAAGATGAGCATGACTAGACAACAGACCCCTGTGGTTCACTGAAATGAACATGAAACTGAGTACATTACCACTGAATGACAATACACCATTTCCTGTTTTAAGAGTCGTTTTTTTCTTATTTTTAGCTTAGAGATTATAATAATAATAATGGATTAGATTTATCTGCGCTTTTCCAGACGCTCAAAGCGCTTACATTGTGGCCATTATTCATTCACTCCTCATTCATACTTGGTGATGGTAAGCTATGGTTGTAGCCACAGCTGCCCTGGGGCAGACTGACAGAGGCGTGGCTGCCATTTCGCGCCTACGGCCCCTCTGACCATCACCGGGATCATACATGCACATTCACACACCAGTGGAGCCACACTGGAGGCAAGGAGGCTGAAGTGTCTTGCCCAAGGACAACGACATAACGACATTTGGCTGGTGGGAGCGGGGAATCGAGCCGCCAACCCTTCGGTCATTGGACGCCCCGCTCAATCCACCTGAGCCATTGTCGCCCCTACTTTTAGATGTATGTTTATGACTGGCTCAGTAAATTTACACCTCTGTGAACACCAGAGGGGGACACAGTCATCCAGTCACCAAAGGTTTTTGTGAAGTCGATTGATTACTTAAAGAACAGGTGCGACTGTGCAAATGGTAAATATGCTACATAAAATCTTCACTCCAGCAAACACAATTGTTGACTCACAATATTCACTTATTTATTTGGAAAATATAATGAAGCTTGCAAATCCTAGAACAACATCCCAATTATGAAGTACGGAGGTGGAAGCATCAAGTTGTCTGGCCATATTTGCTGACAATACAGCAATAGGGGAGGCAACGGTTTATGTTAGACAAACAGTGATTCAAATGTTTTGTTATAAAGCTTTTAACAAAGAAAATGAAAATACCATATATTTTATCAACACCAGAGGGAAAACATCACTGATCATGTTTCTCACAAATATTAATAACTATTAATGGTCACAGCCTATTACTGTCCTTCAGAGACGCTGGATATACATATTTTAGTCTTTACAATTTTTTTCTTTTCCATATTTTATAATTAGAATATATTCTTGTTTAAAATCCAGACTTTGAAATCTTCTTGGGAACATCATAATTTTGTTGAGCAAACAATGACAATAAATGAAATTCTGGTTCTGATTCTGAAAAAACACAAAAAGTCTGAAGGTCCTTCTAGATTTGAAAAATGTCACCAGATGGGGATGCTGTTGCTCTGGTGGTGATGCTTTTTGCAAAAGCAAAACAAGATGGATTTGACAAAAAGTCTTGTGTTCATTTAAGTACTGAGCTAAAACATCAATGATTTTGAAGATCCCAAGAAAATGAAGCCTTTAGAAAGTTTTGTGTTTTTTGTGTTTGTTTCAGCATCATTTAGTAGGCATGGCAGCTTGATGGGTGCTAATTTGATCAGCCAAACGGCCACGTATCACATTTAAGCACCAAATGGGGCTGGATGCAATTATTGCATCATAAAACAAAGATAATGTTGTTTTTTGCTGATTATAGCAGAAGTTATGGGAAGACACCATTGAGACAGACAGCAATGTTTTCACAAGTACAAGACGGATTGTTTTACAAGCGGCAGAGGGACAGACTGAAAGTGGGATGGCTCGGGGGGGGAGTGTACACGTCACATCTGCTCCTGCCAATCCCTTGGGGGTTTGGGAGCATGGGAACCGGCACCAACTTCAGTAGTGGCAATAGGATGTCCAAAGTTTATTTCCTTGATTTAAAAACATTGATGCAAGTATAGTCGTCATCTTTGTTGAATCAGGAGGAAAACTATCAACTGGAGGAATACCTTATCAGCTGAGCATCCAGTGTGGAAGTACTTCAGTGCAGCACATAAAATAAAAGCATCTGTCATCAGTATTTCGCGCGTGCAGTGTGTTATGTCTATCTTCGAACACCCAATATAAATATCCCGTGAATATGGAGTTTCCTGTCTGTGGCTTGCGGTCTACACCCTGTTCAGTTTGCCAGAGAAGGTTTTGAGTTTCTCCTAAAGTCATGTCCTATGTTGGCCCCCCAGAACGGTGGCCACCACACTTTAATAATCCATTTCACAGAGGTCAATTCTCCTTTCTCCACGGCGTCAGCTGGGTCACCCTCTGCACCATCTTCTTCCATTCCTCACCCAGGGACCCCCAATGGCATGTGTTCAGTCCAGTGTTGTTTACCGGACCAAGCATTTAGCGGGGTTAGCATTTCACCATGGCAGCTGTTGGCACCATGTGCCTCCCCCTTGGACGGCTGGCTGACAGCACGCACGCCACTGCTTCACACACCCTCCACAGTCCCCAAAGGACACTGTCCACCCTCCTCCCTTCACTTTGCCAGGCCTTGGTTAAAAAACAGTGGCCTCGTCGGGTATCAGACACCAGTTTAACGGGGAGATTTCGTTTTGGCTTTAATTGATGACTCTCGCTTGGTACTCAGTTTAAAGCCAATGACATAGTAAATTTGATAACAAGTCTGCTCTATATTTAATGAATGAGACATGCACAGACCAGTCCAGGGTAACAGCTAATGTCTTATCTGTCATTGAAAGGATTAAAAGCTTCTGACACAGCATTTTCCATACACGCTATTTTAATGATTGGCAAGACACGTGCAATCATAACGTTCTAATGCAGGACTTCTCCCTGCAACTGGTAATTTATAGTTTACGATGCCATTCTGACACATTTCAACAAGGAATTTCTGGATTATCCAAGGATACATTTGACTTTTGACACTCCAGTTCACTTAAACTTTCTAGCAATTTTTGAATTTACAAAATATCATTACACTTCTATAATAGTTCATTTTAAGTCCATCCATTCATCTCCAGCTGAATTTAGGGTTCTTAAATAATTCAAAACTCTAAGTGCCCTCAAATATTGTTGTCCCAACAAAAATTTTATATTACCTTCTTTTATTACATGGTGCTGGGGTCGGCAACCTTTAATACTAAAAAACGTCTTTTGAGGTTGTTTCTTGTGTACCAGAACCTATAGGAGTCACAAAGTCTTATTTCACCCATTTGAAAACTTTGTACTGCTTTGCATTCATTTTGTTGTTTTACAGAAATATGCAAAAAGAAAAAGCATTTTCCATAAATGGACTTTTGACTGAGAACCAAACATTAGAATAAAAGACAACCAGAGACACACAGCATCCTCCCACTGAAGTTAATGTGCTCTCATGAAAAGTTTGAATTTCTTAGGTCTGCTTTAGGCTGTCATCCTTTTCCATGCAAAACATGAGTTCATTGGTTTATGATTCAGTAGAAATAGTGTAAAGAATGTACAAATGAATTTTCTCAGCATCTCTTTTTTTTGCATGGCTGATAAACATTGTTGTGCAGCATAATACTCATAACACAATAAGAGCAATTAGCGAAAATTCAGCATATTTAAAGTTTTGATGATATTTGACATGGTTAGAGGAATGGTAGAGCACACAAGGTCTCTTGATTTGGTGTAATGCCAGCAGTGGTGTAAAAAAAACATAACTGTTCTGGGAGCCCCTCAGCCATAAATGCATGAACACAACTAATATAAACCCACATGTTGTGTTCAGGTCAAAATCCACCCGTTTTTACATTGGAAAATGGGTCGGTTTTGACCCGAACACAATAGGATGGTTAAATCAAAGTATTTTTTTAATATAATGGCTACTGTCATTTTATTCTTAATTTGTCAGAGAGCCACTAAGCTGGGGTAAAGGAGCCATGTGGCTCCAGAGCCTCAGATTGCCTCAGATTACCCTGTATCTAGCGGAAAAGTGAAAATCAAGGTTCAGGAAAGTTTAGAAAAGTTGTAATTAATTGAGAAGTTCTGTAATAAAGTAATTCCTACGAATATTATTTTTAAAAAACGTTGGCATATGATGAATATCTTTCCTATATAAAGCATGTCTGGTTTTCAGACGGTCATCACCGATCACATATGCGACTGGCAGAAGGCTGTGTTTATGAAGAGACAAGATAGACGGTGAATGTTGGTAATCTAGTCCCACCCTGCCCCAGAGTCCAGGCAGTCTGAGGTTGGTGTAGTGAAGCAAGGTCAGGGTGACAGTTGTCAAACCCCTATCCATACCATTTGGATGGAAAGTGATACCACAGACAGCTGAGACTGCTTCTGACACTCTCAGGGTTAATTTGGAGCATCTTAACATTCACCACGCTCAGACGGATTTGTAATGAACGTGGAACTTGGGGGTACAAGAAAATCTCAGCGTCTGTGTCCCCTTACCTCTTCCCTCTCTGGCTCACACAGATGCATGGTAGTAACTATCCTGAGGCCATAGAGGGAATTCTTGAGGTTGTCTTGTAGCCACAAAGTCATGTGGAGGTCATAACTCTTTCAATCATAATCACTTAGGCATGGCCTGTTACTCTACTGCATATGTCTGACCCCAGCACCCACCCTGGGGCTTGGATCATAATTAAAGCCTCTTGGTGAATGTTTCTTTCCTTCACTATAGTCAGGTTGCATATCAGTTGTTCCTTAAAATAAATGGGGAGGAGTGAAGCCTAAAGATAATCATCTTAAATAGTTTTACACAATCCACCATTGCCAGTATAAAGGAACAAGGAGCATTTTGACCTGGAGTTGGCAGCACTGCGCTTATGTGTGAACCTAAGCTATATAAACTGTTTGTATTTAACAGCTAAAGTAAGTTTTTTTTTTTCACTTTTCAGCATTTCCCATCAGGGGATGAAAGCGAATCAGCTTTCACTGAGTCACACATTTAGTTTGTCCTTCCTAACACAACCCTGTGTTTTATCCAGGGTGGGGCCTTGTGGCTCCATATAATAGGTAAAGTAAATATGTTCAGTAATTGTCTTTTTTATAATAAAAAAGGATTATTTAGTCTCAAATGTACTTCATTGCGGTTTAAGAAGGTCTAGCATGCAAACATGCAAAGTTTAGCCCAGAATCTTTAAAAGCATGCTAAAACATGCTAGCAAATTTACGTTGGTTTTTAGTCATCTTTAACAGCAGAGGTGTCGCTGGCGAAACCCAAATAACAAACACTCCTTGACCTCCTTGACCTCCTTGAATCTTTGCCCGTTTCCGCGATCAACGTAAATCAGTTGATTCTGATGTAAACAAAACTTCTTTTCATATCAGCCTCTCATGTCGGCTTTGCAGCGATATGCAACACATTAAAGTGTTGTATAACTGCACAAAGCCACTTTTTTCTGCGACAAAATCAGCTGATTTACCTTGATATATATATATATATATATATATATATATATATATATATATATATATATATATATATATATATATATATATATATAAATGCCCTCCATTTTGAGAAAAATGGCACAAGAACATGTTAAAAACACCAAAAAGAAGATTTCCATTTGTATCTTTAAGATTACTTGTACTTTAAATTCTGTTCTTCATAATCTTTAAATTTCTATTTCAATGATCAACTCTTTAGTTATTCTATTAAATGTTTCTTCAATTTTTTATGTAAAGCCATATGAATTGTCTTTGTACATGAAATGTGCCATACAAATAAACTTAACTTGCCTTGAGTCTAGTGTGTAAATGAAAATACTTTTGCCTGTACTATTCAAGATTTATCTGTAAACCACATCAGGAGTTACAAAATAGTGGAATTGAATATGTTCACATGTGACTGCTGGGAAATCACTTCTGCATACTTATTAATTTGGAATAAAGAAATCAATGGTTATTGAAGGTGTACATAAAAAATGTTAATTTGTGTTGTTTTGTTTAAAAACTTAATAGGTCATTCCTAAAAACTGATTTATGAACAAGCATGACTCGGAATGCTGAAAGATTTCTTGCTCTGTTTGTTTACATTCTTCAACCTAAAAGCCTCTAATCACTGCTTTGGCCTCTAACCTTATCAGTAACCCTCTAAGCTGAACAAATATCTTTTCTTGTACTGTTTGTCACACACAACTTTGAATTAAACTGTTAGATTTTTAGCTGGTCACTGCATTTGATCCCCTGAACTTTAAATTTCTTCTCTCTTTTGTGGTCAAACTGTGAGTCAGCAGGAAATCCACATGGAAGTTAAACTCTCACCTCAGCCTGTTACAGTTTCAGCTATGATCTGATCATTTGATTGGACTCAACTTAGAACTTGAGTTAAAAAAATGAGGGTCATTCCACCATAAAATAGTGCAGCACATTGACATGTTGACCTTATGGCACATTAGATAATGCATGTAGTCAGATAATGCCTGTCACATTTATGTTCCATGGAGCAGAGTCTTTAAACTGCCTGACACTACACTGTTGTGGCTGCTAATATAACCTGGATCATTGACCCTGTAAAGACCAGCTGCCTCGCAAACTGCAGAAATGCAGGCGGAGGAAATATCCCTCTCAAAAAGTTATGAATATGTGCATGAAAAGACGGCAAAACTATTCCATGTCAATTTTGTAAGACTATTTCTCTTTTTTAGACTCAGCTTCACTTGTTTGGCCTGTTTCTGTTGGTTGTAGACATAAATAAACACTGGACAGATAACCTCTGATATTACCTTTAAGATTCTGAAAGGTAAAAATAAAGCCTCAAGTGGGTCTGTTATAATGATGGGAAAATAATAGACTGAAAGAAAAAAGGTAAAGCAAGAGTTTTGTTTAGTTCGCCCACTGGTTAACCTGAATATCCAAAAAATATCCCTAATTTTACACTTGTTTAAGATTTGTTGAGTTCAAACACTGTAAAACATCTAACCCTCCACACACAGTGGTCATGTATAAAGGAATTAACCAATAAAAAATTTTTTAACACCAGGCCATCTCATTGGTTGCACTGTGGTGTAGTGGTTAGCGCTCTCACCCTATAAAAATCCCCTATTTTAAATCCAGGCTGTGACCTTTCTGTGTGGAGTTTTCTCCTCGTGCACATGTGGGGACTAGGCACTTCAGCTTCCTCCCACAGTCCAAAACCCATATCATAAGTTTATTTTTTGATTTGTTTGAATGGTTGGGAATGAAAGCTTGATGAAAATAAGAAAAAGTGTTGCTGAGCTACACTTTGTTGTGTATTTTCTTGATCTGGTGCTCTCCTCTCTATTATTCCGCTTTATTTTTTATTTATTTATTTTGTGTGTGCTCATCAAGTGTGCTCATCAAATTATCCCACTCTGTTAAATTCCAACCATTTTATTCACTTCTTATTTTCTTGTTGCTACTATTGTAGGGACTACAGACAAAAATGACTAATTTTGCTATACATAAGAACATTGATCACACTTCATGTGATCAATGTTCTTATGTGCATTCTCCTTTGTTTTAACTAAATAAACTCTTAACTCTTAAATTAAACAATATACAGTACAGACCAAAAGTTTGGAAACACCTTCCCATTCCTTTGAATGAGAAGGTGTGTCCAAACTTTTGGTCTGTACTGTATCTAAATTATCCCTACAAGTGCATGTGAGTGTGTGGTCCTGCAACAGACTGGCAACCTCTTCAGGGCGTACGCCACTCAACAGGAACTGGGTTGACTCCAGTAGTCCTGTGACCCCAAGAGGGATTCAGTGGGTTCTGAAAATGTGTGGATGGTCATTTTATTTTATTTTGTTCTTAAGTTTAACTATTTAAAAAATTTACATTTATGTCACATCTTTTTTTTTTTTTACATTATTATTATTTTTTTCTTCTATGTTTACAAGGCTGTCATTTGCTACGGTAACGAACAAAGTTTTCCACGTGTGGGATCAAAAAAGGAATTCTGATTCTGATTTAATTGTAAAATTGCTCATTTTAAAGCTTTTATAGGTCATTTGTAGAACTACAACATTTGGGTTTGCTTCTTTTTCAGTAAATGGAATGCGAAGGTTCGGTTGCAGCTATGAGGTTGTTATTTTGTTTTGTTTTAAAAATGAATGCTTAGTAATGGTTTAGTTAAAAAGTTAAGCTGCTTTCTTTCTTGTATTTGCTTTTCCGTCACAAGGTTGTGAAAAGGATGCAATTCCCTTCACTGTTCTTACTTTTGGTTACATAGATGGGGGAAGGAACCTGAAGCACAAACTAGTGCTAGGTTTTCTAGTCTGCATGGAGAGGATGGGGGTTGCAACTTCCTGCCTTTATCTGTTCTGAAGTAATCACACAATCACCCAAACACCCACACTCATACATGCGTTGACCCCCATATTTCAGTCTTTAATTTCCTTCTGTCTTAGCTGATTTGAAAAGTACAGCATCAGAATAACCAGTGTAACCCAACCTGGTGGCAAATCAAAGTATAAATAGTCAATTCTGTGCCTTAATAAATACGGTCCATTTGGCATCTCCCACTGTCAACTGATCAGCTTGCCCTAACGTGCTAACGTGCCTCTAAGGATTATTCATGATGCACATGTGCCTGATCTGTATCACTGCTTTCATCACGTAGTGTCTGAACATGTTTGAAATTAGCATCACTAACAAACACATGGAGGGCTTGTCTAGAATCTGATTGCAAAGGCTTTCAGAGGAAGGTGATAATTGAGACACCTGAGGACCTCTGTAGTCTGGTCCCAAACTGTAAAATAGAGGTGTGGCTCCACGCCAACACACCACACAGGAGATAAGTGCTTCTCCAGTCATTTGTCTCACAAGAAATTATCTGACAACAAATAGATCTTCAGCAGATTTTAAATCAAACTGGGATTCACTTCAAGTAAAGGCATAATTTCAACAAAGCTGTGATGTTTTTTTTGTACTTTATCTTTGTTTTGTTTCTGTTATACTTTTTAGGAACATTTCTTATATCTTCCAATATTTGCATTTACTTAATCAAAATATAATAATGGAAACAAAATGTTTTAACAAAAAATAAATTTTTTAATACAATGTGGATCTTTAACATTTTCTTTACATTTTTAAATTTCTAATTAAAAGGCATTTCTGTCCTACAGCATTTCTCTACACCAAAGACTACAGTAAATGAATTGTTCAAATTAAAAACAAAACATAAAAACAAAACATAAGAAAGCACTATACTATTGCTGGTACACAAGTAATTTTTGTAATTTCATTTGTAGTTTAAAGATTGTTGAGGACTCAAGGCCCGTACACACCGGGACGAATATTCGCCAGGCGTTATTCGCCAGCGTTTTTCGCCACGTTTTTTGTGTTCACACCCAGGCGATTTTCGCTGACGATGAGTGGAGTGAACATGCAATTTCATTCCCTGACATTAGATGGCGCTTAATGTAAAACAGAAATTCTCCTGTACACAAGGTGGCGCTGCGCAACTTTACGCTTCTTAAAGTCGCTTTTCACTCAGAGGAAGAGAGCAAGTACTTACACGCTTGTCAGAATCAAACAAAGAAAACATGAATATTTCAAGCACCAGTAGCTCCAACTGGTGCTTGGTTCGGGGATGTTTTAGAATGTCCGTCATTATTGCTTCGCGGCTGTGTAGACGCTACTTGGCGTCTATCTTCTTCGCTGGTATGTGTGCTCAGCAAGGCAGTTTTGTGTTTGAGCGCCCCCAAGTTGTGTTTTACTGTAACTTCAGAAGCTCCAGACACGTGAGCAAAAGCGCCATTCTCATTGGTCGAGTAGATTTCGACGCGACGAAAAAAAAAAAACGAACCCGAGGCGTTTTTTTTTTTTGACGCTTTAACGCCTGGCGTTTTTTCGCGTCGGTGTGCACACTCTCGTTGGTGCCCTTTGTTTAGTCACGAGGCGTTAAACGTCGGCGAAAATCGCCGGCGAAATTTGTCCCGGTGTGAACAGGCCTTCAGGTGGACTCAGTGGCGGAGCTAAAACTTTTCATACGGGTGGGTGAGAGGGGGGCAGAAGACTTTGGAAGGGCGGCAAATGAAAGATTTAAAAAACGTATTTCATAACATTATTATTATTATTAAGAACAGACAACAGCTTGTTTGGCTGGGGTGCTATTACTTATGCTTAAAAAGCTTTTACTCATGATATTTTTTGTCAATAATGATACTAACATTGACTCAAAAATTGGAGGGGGTACAGTTTTAGCTGGGGGGGGCAGCTGTCCCCCCATGTTCACCTATAGCTGTGCCCCTGGGTGGACTTAATGCTTCCAATGCAACTGCTTGGGCACACATGCAGTTAGTTACAGCGTTTACTGATTGGGGGCAGTCTTTATCAAAAGGAGCCCCTTTACTTTTTTCCCAATTTACTAATACATTTTTTAATGATTTTTGCTTCTTCTTCTGTTGTTTTTCAAATGCATGGATGATCACTTTCTGCCCTTTGTAATCTTCTAACTGTAGATGTTCTGCACTTGGGCTCATTTGCCAGTAACTGATGCAGACCAGGGTTTGTTTGATTGTTTGTTTGGTCAACACCAAAGGTCAGCTGAGCGCAACTGCCCAGAAATTTGAACTGCGAGAGTAGAAAACCTTGGTTAGAAATACAAGAACTGTAATGATAAAATCTGTTTCTGTCAGTACAGGGTTTGACATGTGTGCTCTTTTAAAATTACTACTGAGTTGCCTCGTTACTGTACGTAAGTAACAAGGCACTTTAAAATGAACAAGAACGAGAATTTTGTTTGAACGAAATTAAGCATGTTGATGAAGTTTTCCATCAAACAGAGATAAATGTCACTGCCCTTGATCCCTTTTCCCTTTTTTGTTAGCTGTTTGGATATAAGTCAGCAAGATTATTTCCAGTTATGGTCAGTCTCTTCAGTCTGGTTTGTTCCTCAAACAGAAAACTCTTCATCTCTGGCCTCGCTCCATTTCTCACCCCACAGATGCAAGAAGGGAACTAAAACGTGTTGCAGGTCACACTCTGCAGCCCAGATTCATACTGCAAGAGTTTAAAACGTTCCTTATCAATCTTAAAGAAATTCCTATGTTTTTCTGCACTTGCCACTGACCTTTCTTTATTTCGCTCCTATATCAAGCTCGGATGTAGTTTGTTTTTGTAGCCTTGCATCATTTCTTCTCTAACCTTGCGAATCCAGTTCAGCGCATTTTCTCATGGCTTCAGACATTACCCCAGAATAAGTAAAAAAATAAAGGTATTTGTGTCTTCTTGTTGAAAAGTCAGCACTTTTATTTAAAGCTGAAACCGCACCTTAGCTTATGTAGCAACGACACACCAGGGCAAGTGTTAACACTTTGCCGTGACAAGAGCTGAGCGTGTGCCTGAAGAATCTGCCATTTCTCACGGTGGGTCAGGTGCTTCTTGCATGCCCATGCACATCTCTTGTTTTTCAGTATCTCCAATAGATTCCCTCAGCTTTCCACATTTACTTTTCAGTTGTGCAATACATATGTAACTAATTGCTCACACTCCCTTTTTTTTCTCGTTTTTCCCAGTGTTTCCCACACTCCATGCACCTCGAAAGACCAATCCCCCTTTGGCATTGGTCCATTTAGCAGTTATGTCAACAGAAAGACCAGCATGCGCGTAGGCTTCATAATAAAATAATCTTTGCCCTGGGGTGCTGAAACTCTGCTGTGTCTCTCTGACAGTTTCATGTGCCCTGAGAGAAGAAAAAAAAGTGGGGGATAATAGGAATCTGGCACAGACATGCACTTGAGCTGTCACGGGAGTGATGCATGTTGTAGTTAAAGCATGAGTAAAGGACAATATTTGCAACTTTTCTGCATAAAAGGCCTTGAGTATTGCAGTTCTACACTATCAATTTTTTGTAAAAGGGGATTTATGAAAAGAGCTGCAAAGCTTTCAATTTTTAAAATTCATTTTTTAAACTTTAAAGAGTTAAGCAACTTTGAAATATTGTTTGTCACATTTTTAACATTTTAGGAAAATATTGAAATGAGGTCAATTTGTATTAAAATAAGTGTTCTGTATACCAATGGTTGCTTTCAGTTCAGTATAAGTACCTGAGTTTATTTTCAATTATAAAAAAAACATTCTTGAATGTTTTTCCCTTTCAAGCTTATGCTAAATCATGCGAAGTCGTTGATTATATGGAACATTCTAAGTTAGAGACATATGGCATGAAGGAGTTAAACGTTTGTGGCTCTGATCAAAAAAAGTTGTATCCTCAGAATGGGCTAAAGTTTCTTTCTTTCTTTCTTTCTTTCGGAAAAGCCGAGGTTAGGCTTTAGTTCAAGACGGCGACAGCCTGGATAAAACCAACGACGCATCAACTTCATGTGATCTTTACAAACTGGTAAAACAGTGAAAGAAATCCTATAAGGAAATAAAACTAAAACATGTTTAGAAATCTATTAATTTAACTTGGCATAATCAGAAAACTATGATTGGTAATATATATTTTAACTAAGCATAAATACACTTAAGATGAAAGAATTACTGGTAGGTTAAAAAGCAAAAAAGCGTTTTAATAGCCACTGAGCTTTGCATGAGATAAAATTCAAAAATCAGCAAGAAAAGGTAAAAATAAAAATGGCAAGAAACATTTTTAGTGGTATTAAGTCTAAACTGCTTTCTTCAAATGTATAAAAGTAAACTCAAGTACAGAAAAATATCTAATATTGAATTTAGATCTACTTTCTGCGTAGAGTTTTATATAATTGTGAAGCACAGCATTGTGTTTACTTGTATTCTTTATGTTCGTGAAAATTCAAGATCCTGTTGAAACGTAACTTAATAAAGTAGTTTCTCCTTTGAATGTGTTTAAAAAAATGCGATCAATTCATATAAAGAAGAAGAAATGCACAAATACAAGTCTTGTCTTTTTTATCTTGTGTATTCTTGCAGCAATTTTCCAAACAAGTTTTTTTTTTTTTGACTGGACACTTTTATTTTAAAGACAGTTTTTAACCAGAATCTTAATGATCATCTTTAAAAAAAAAAGTGTTTTTGGAACCTTGTTTTATGATTCAAATTATTATCATGTCTTATTGCTGTTTTATCCTGATTGTTTCGGTCTATGTGTCTCCTATAATGAATCGAAAATAAGATTTTTTTTTTCTTAATCTGTCTTGCCTGGATAAATAATAGTTCAATCTTTTATTTTATTTATAAGACACAATCACCAAGTCACATGTACTTCACTAAAAGCTTGGATTTGTCACTTTAGTTTGGATCACCAACTGTCTTCTAATGCTGTAGTGTAGCTGTAAAATATCGTTGTTTTAATTTGTGCCATTATCGGCATCGTAAATTAAAAATCATTTATTTTAAACACAAACCTATGAGCTTTAATCAGTTGAAAGACGGATTCTGCTGGAGAAAGTTTTCAGTAAATCAGGGCTGTCGGCATAGCTGTGATAAGTTGCATTGCAGACATGACTAACATGACAAACAGAGAGTATTTATAGATATCGCAGCTAAAGAGTGGAACCATATGATCTGTTTGTGTTCAGATGCTTTTTCTGAGTGTTGGTGTGTCACCTGAAACCTAATGACTTGAAATCAAATTACATAGAAAAACAATCACTTTTTCTAGAGAATTTTCCATTTAACATATGTTGTATAAGAGTAAAGAACCCAGTCAGCTATTCTGAGGACTGACCTGTGCAACTGCATTCAGATAAATAACAAGAAAGAGCGAGCTAATCATCAGTGTGTGTCAGTAAAAACAAAAACTTAAGAAAGAACCTTCTTTTGTCCTTTTGTTACATGTATACAATGTCAGTGTAGATCTTTTTAAAATAATTCTTTGATCGATTAAGTGGTTGGATTTGGTAATTTCTGTTCTTCAAACTGCAGCATGTTTTAGAAAAGTATTGCAATTCCGCGAAATTCATCAAGTTATCCTAAAACATAATTTAGATTTACTTAAATTATTTTTTTGTGTATCTAAAAAAATCTAAATATGTGGAAATAATGAAAACAAAAAACATGATTTCTACTACTTCTACTTCCTCGTCTACAGTAGTTATGTTTATTAACTTGCCCACAATTATTCACTGGGGTTAAAAATATATTAGATTGACTTTATTTCAATCTCTTCTAACATTTTCGTCTAAGATACAATTTATACAATATTTATGTTATCATGTAAAGACTAGAAATCTTAGTAAAGACAAAAAAGAAAAAAGAGGGATCACAGTGGTATGAAATAACATTAATAAGTAAAGGAAAATAAGAAAAAAGCTGATTCCAAGAGCACAAAATACATTTCTATAACAGGGGAAATATAGGGATAAAAATGTTTTTGAAATAATGGAGATTACCAAGTATTGGTCTCTTAAGATGGAAAGACCTAACTCGTTTCCTCCTCCTGGCTGTGATTCATGGCTGAACATTCTGACTGAACACATCAGTGAAGAAACTTGACTGATAGTTAAGAAGCAAAATGACAGACAGCTCACAGCAACAGCAGGGTATATATAGAAAATGTAAAGGAAAGCAGAACTTTTTTTAAACAAGTATTACACTAGAATTTGAGTTTCTGACTGGACTATTGATCGCTGCGTCTGAGTTTATTTCCTTAGGTAAAATCTTTTATTTACCAGATGGCAAAGCTTGTTCATACTCACATAATCAGATAATCAAAGCCTTTTCTGTGAATAGAAGGGTTCGGTTCATCCTGATGTGTCTCAAAGACAGTCTAAATCAGGGATCTGCAACTAGAGTCTCCAGAGCTGTCATGTAGATAGTTTGGCTTTAAAGAAAAATGCTGTTCAACTTTGTCATTTATTTTGTTTATTTTTTTTGAATGAGGTGATCTTCCCCACCCTTGACATGGCACTAAATTAAGAGGCCTTGTATGCTTGACAGTGGTTAAATCTACTGTCAGAACTGTTTATTATTAGATTCAGTTTAAAACACATTCTTGTCTTCTGTTGCACAAAAATACCTGTTGTTCAGAGACAAGGTTCTTCAACTATAGAATTGCATTATAATGGTAACTGCAGGTAGATCTGCTGAGCAGGAGGATCTTTTTTGACACAAGGTAGCCAGTTTTCAGTTTCATGCTAATCTCAGTCCTTGTTTTGGGCATTACAGCCTCCAAAAGAGCAGTTGTTGTATCTTCGGACGTTTATTCATTTCTTGATAGTGCAAATAAGGTGAGACATTTTTACTTTCTTTCCACATTTGAACTGCCTGACTGTCCTGGCGTAAAAGCGCCATAAGTTCAAAGTGTGGACATACTTTGACATCTATACCATTGATGTCTAACAAATATTTTTTTTCAGTCTATAATTTATCACATAATTGTTGTATTGTAATAACGTCTGTATTGACCTCAAATTGCATTTTGTGTATTTTAGGAAGACCTAATTTAATTCTTACATACATGAACCTGCCAGAGAGCATGATGATACAAATGATACAAACCCATAGAGCGCTGTGTTGTGTTTTACCAGTCCAGTGATCATCACAGGATAATAGCACAAATGTAAAACACGATAGCATGTGACTGGATTAGTTGGAATATTAAGGTTGAACCTGAAAACTAGTTACAGCTGCTTTTCAAATGTCATTAATAACCATAGCATTTCCTATGGAAACACATTTGATTGTGTTATTCCTGAAATGTGTTGTTTCTACTGCCAAGATATTCTTCTGTTAGCAGAATTAGCTGCATATTCTAAAAAAACAAAAAACAAAAGCCTATACAGGCAAAGTACCAAATTAGCTTAAAAGATGAAAAGTTGGAATGACTCATCATTTGCCAAAAAGGGCTTGACCTTCCCAGGTGCATAACCAGCTTAGCATTTAATGAAAAATGGAGTCTGGGAACTGCCCGTGTCCAGTCTCGCTGTGCTCTTACGTAGTGAGTGTTTTGACCCAGTAAATGCCCTCACAGCCCCATTGCAACCTGTGACATCTGGACACAGGTTGCAAAGGCTGCCTTACAGGTAAAACAGGGTCAGTGGATGCAGTGGCAGACCATTAAAATGAGGATTCTTTATTGGAAGGAGCTGTGGGGAATGGAGGCGAATCAATCCAGCTTCCTCGTTCAAACTGTTTATAAAGTTCTCCCGTCCCAAACCAGCCTCCATCAGTGGTGGTCGACCTCACATGCCCTCTCTGTTCCTCTCCAGCTCCCCTACAGAACATCCTGGTTGGTGGTAAATGAGTTAGCTTTAAGGCTGATGTCATTATACATAAATAAATAAGGCAAAGTACCAAATTAGCTTGAAGACAGGGGAAATACTAAAATGTTCTTTAACAAACAAATGCATTTTTATTGGATTACCCATAATTAATGCAAACATACTAAATTGTGATAACTAAGTTAAGATGAACAACATGTTAACATGTCACATTTGTTAACATGAATATGAGATGCCTAATTCAGTGGTCTGTGCTGTGATTGCACTTTTTGAGCATCTTGAGATGTCAATCTGAGTTTAAAAGTGTGGGAACTGCACAGAAATGGACTGTTGCATAACTGGAATTAAATACAGTAGGGTCTGTAGAAGCTAAAAGAAAAAGAAAAAAGAATTTGAAAGCTACAAATTAAAAATGACCAAAAAACCTCTATGCAACTTCAAGAGCCTCAGTCCTTCAAGTCGATTTAAAATTGGAATAATGCCTTAATTTTTCAAATTGTGCATGAAGTACATTTCAAAATAGGGGAGTTTAAGCATCAGATCCATAATTATTAGTAGGCATAAGCTTTAGTGTGTCTATTTATGATAAGAAGTAACAATTGAACTATTTACAACTGTATGTGGATGTATGCATATGTATTTCCAGTCAAAGTCACGACTAATAATCCTAAATTTGATGTAATATAGATGTATATTTCTGCTGTTCAGTTTAGTTTTTTTTATTGCTTAAAATAAACAATTTCCAAATCCAAATTTTAAGTCTCCTAAATAGCATTTTTTTTCCAAAACAAATGTAGGTACATTTTTATGACAACTAAAATGTCCTCTTAGTGCCAAATGATTTGAAAACTAAATTGTTTATATAGTAAAGTTAAAGGTATCATGAAAAGAATCAGACTCAGAATCCTTTTTATTGTCATTGTTCATGGTGATACAATCAAATTGTGTCAGCCTTCGAGTGGTGAAGATAAAAATAAAAATACTGTAACTCCCATCTCTAATCAAAAAATTTACAATACGTACAGAAACAATTGCTCTATTGCTTTATTATAATGTAAAGAAATTGCAAACATTTATTAATATACTAAAAGATATATATCAGTTGCTGAAATGTTTGCGGAATTATAAGACAACTCAACTAAAATGGTCTGAAATAAAAACTAATGGACAAAAACAAGTAAAGAATAAGAACAAAATTGAAAATAATGAATCATCGCTAAAATTAAACAAGAACAAAACACAATTTTTAATCGCAATTTATACAAATAATTGTGATTTTATTCAAACTATTTTAAACCAAATCACAATTATACTTCACTGTGCACATTCACAGTCTTAAATGAAATTGATATAAGATTTTTCCTATAAACCCCAAAAGCTAAAAAAAAAAAAAAAAAAAAAAGAGGTTTTAAACAAGTTTTAAGTGATTTTTTGTTAGATAGTCCAGGCGATTGTTCGAGGGGGAGCAAGGAAGTGATGATAGTGGGGGGGTGCCAGATGAGGAGGAGGAGGAGGAGGAGGAAGGTGCGGAGTAGAGAGGGAGGAACTCCGTAGCTGCACATTTCATTGAGAACTTGGAAGTCAGCGGGTGAACATCTGAAAACTCCGTGCTGCTGCAGACTTTTACTCCTTCCTGTCTGCGCTGGGATTTACCTGACGGAGGATTCCGGATTTCCACCCCACATCTGGAGTATCAAAGCGCGGATCTATGCGAACCCCACGCGGGAGTCCACAACGTCTGTGAAGCTGAAGAGGAGGAATGCATCGTTTCTTAGCGAAACTGTGTCTTCTCATTCCGGCGATCGTCCTCTCACAAGGTAAACTCTATGAAAGTGTTTTATTGTGAAAGAATGGCGCAGCAGAAATGCGCCACAACACCTAATTTAAAAGAAATTGGTAATTTATTTTGAAATGACTGGATAATTCTTGCAACGTTTTGAGCTGATCCTGGGGGGAAAAACAACACATATTACTGTGTGGCATGAATGCATGCGAAACATTGTGGAAAATTATTCAATCGTAGGAAAATTTAAACTTTTAATGTGAAAGAGGCGTAAGCTGCAGAGCGCCGCTGAACTTCAGTGACTTGTTAAACTCCAAAAAATGAGTGTGGTCGCTTAAAAAAAGCCTTTCTAAAGTACTTTTAATCCATTCAAACCATATATTAGTCTACAGTAAAGTTGTTTAAAAATATTTAGCATCATTTTAAATAAAAATAAAATAACGTTTTTAAAAAGTTGGTTAAAGTAGTTTTTTTTTATTTATAAAATAAGTGAATGCATGCCTTGAGGTGGTTGGGGGGTGTAAGGAAAGGAGGAAGGGCACCTTTTGTCTGCAAGTGTGGGAGAGTGTTGTGTGGGCCCCGTGTTGGGGTCGGGTGAGGGGTGGGGGGGGGGGCACTGTTATTCCCGTCTGCTGGTAAACAAAGCCAGGGGAGAGTGTTTTATGGCTCGTGCTGGACTCTGATTTCTTTTGTTCCGCCTCTGAGCCCTGCAGCTGCTGCGCAAAAAGCGTGCGCTCCCAAAGCCACGCACCGTGCGCGCTGGCCTCCACCGGTGCCCTCGATCGGGGTCTTCCCTGTTATCCCCCATGGACCCTAATGTACAAATCAATTAAAGGATGCTTGTGTGCGCATTAAACCCCTGCATTGGGAGGGATAAATACAACTAATAATTCTGCACTGAAATATTCTTGTCTTTTCATCCTCTCCACAGGTCTAAAATGCTCCCTACCCACTGAATCATGCCTAAATGGAGGGAGATGTGTGGCCACCTCTAGTGGCAATGGAGAATGCAGGTGAGTGTGCAGAACCACATGTTGCACTGAATTTATTAGCATTCTTTTTCTATTAAATGTTTTGATGTTTAGAGTCAGTTTTGTTATTTAAAATTCCTGAAGGGGCCACAAATCCTCACTTTCATTCCAGTCTTTGAATGAGTTCTGTGCCCAGCAACCAGAGGCCCTTAAAGTCTCCTCTGTGCTGGTTGGCTCATGTACCCCATTCAGGAGCTGTACCGCACTTTTTTTTTCGTAAAAAACCCCAGAACTTTCTGAGAGATATTAAAAGAGAATGCACATGCAAAAGGTTGGAGGGGTAGGGGGACAAAAGCGCTCCCTCCCAACAGCAGCCCGTTAATGAATGCGAGACTGGAGAAGTGAGAGGACGCGTCCAGTCCTAAATCTTGTTGTTCTGCTCTTTCACGGCGACAGCTGGGGTTCGCCCGCCGCCCGTCTCCCATTGTCCTGCAGTCAGAATAATGCTGTGTGACTAATCTAAGTAAGGCTTCCCATCATGCCACAGCCTCCCCAAACACCACAGCACCAAACCCCTGCCATAACCCTCCCCCAAAAGGCTTGTCTCCTTCACTTTGAATGAAATCACCCCCCCCCCCCCCTCTAAAGCCCCCACCACCACTTTGCTGTTTGTGATCTGCAATTGAAAGCCAGATGGCAGTGAAATGTAATTGGATTGGAGCTCGTAGACGTGAGATAATTTAAAATAAAGTGTAGAAATTTGAAAGCAAACAAGTGGGAACTGAAGAATTGACCAATTCTGAACTTTTAGTTCTGGAAATGGGGCACATGAAGTTCATCTAGTTCATCCTGAATTTACTTATTCATTTTAAACAATTGAAATTAAAAAAGCAAACCAGATTTAATCTTTTTTTTTTTTTTTTAGCCCTAAGACCAAAACAGATGGATTCTGAAACCAGTAAATCTCTATTGCGCCTTCCAGTTGTGGCATAATTTTTGTCTGCATCTGTAAAGAAACTCCAAGGTGGCCTGGTTTGTCTCGAAGGCATGTGGTCATGGCAGGCGCTTCTGTGCTCTGTGGGGACAATGGGAGGGGATCTATTGAAAAGCTTGTGCTAGTAGCCCAGGGCCACTAATTCACTAATTCTTATCTGCACACTCCACACACACACACAAACCTCAGCACGTGTGGACACACTGGCACACAGAAACTTTCCCTCCACCCCACAAAGATCTTATTGTGGTCTCCATCCCTGGTCAGTCCAATTAAAAAAAAACGGCAGGATGAGGGCAACCCGCATTCTCGCATCCTCCTTGCTCTCCTCATTAATCATTCATCTCTGCCAAGCCAAGCAGCTAGGGTTGTACTGGGACATCAAGGGGTCAGAGAGCAGCGTCTGTGACAGAGAGAGAGAGAGACAGGGGGGGGTTCCAGTAATGTTCCAAATCGTCTTGTTGGTGTCGCAGATTAAAATTTCTGTGCCCACAATACAGCTGGCATACTGCCTTCTTTGAGCTGAATTGTATGACATGCACAGGAAAATCCACCTGCGGTAAGGAAGAAGGAGTTGTTTCTATGATGAGTGTGTTACAACGCCGCCACACATTGCCCATTTTCAGTTTGTAAGATGTGAAGTAACCATCACAACATGGCAGGTGGAAGGTCAAAAGTTTAAAGTTGCTTTAAACTCCCCCCACACGTTTATACAAGTTAGAGGTGAGTCATGTGCTGCTGTGGTTAATGCAGTCACCTAAAAGCATTCAGTGACGAGAGTTACCGAAACCTTTATTTCCCGTTCATGTGACCCACATGCTTGTGTAGAGAAGACAGAGTGAGAGTTACTCTGGTAAGCAGTTATCTAAGGCAAGGATTTTATTTTGATTTTGCTGAAATTCTGTCATGAAGAACTTTAAAGTATTAAAATAAAAGTCTCCCCCTTCTTTAAATCTCCAGGCTTGCCTCTTTTTGTACTTTGTCTCATAAATTTTGATGGGATGTAGTTTTGTAACAAGTCATGTTTTCATGGAGTGGAAGACAATAGCAAAACTGTTTGTTTCAAGGTTGGAGCAAAATTACAGACCTCTTTGCATTCAGAGACATTCTGTGGTATCAAAAGACATGAAACAGCACAAGTATCTGCAACAGGGAAGCATTAGGACAAGACTGAGAAGTAAGAGGTTACTTGACAGGCCAAGGCTTCCTGTTTCCCACGGAGCTGTGGCTGACTGTTTATGTGGGCAGCGTGAGAGACCTTAAGGAAGGGCACTGCATTGTACGTGTCAAATGTAGGTTCCATTTGTGGTACACTAATAAGGGCACTGCAGAGTTGAAAAGGTTGGTGACCTCAGCCACACCTTTGCGTGCTATTCTGAATTTGTTTAGCAATAACCATTAAAAATAAACCTAAAGCACTCTACACTGCCTGCTGACATGCATCACTATGAAATCTGATGTGTTTGGTTGGTATGATTGCACTTCCACAACAAAGTGTGTCTTTTACTTGGTAATAAAAATTCAGAGTCAAAAAGAACAGAGAAAATCTATCACCACCAAAGAGCTAGGACATTCTGCCGTCAAGGAATGCTGATCTTCGTTTGTCCTACTATAGGATTACCAGGCTGTAACAGCAATGCAAGTGCATGACGAGGTCAAGTGTGTCTTGATTTGGGTTTAAAGTTCTGAGACTGCTATGGCTTTAGTTGCGCCCATTCTTTAGATGCCAAGGCTCATCTAATACAGTCTACAACTGGTACACCATAAAGAAAGGCCCCCTCCCATCAACATGGACATAAAATCAATACAGGCCTCTCCAAGTCACTGTAAAGAATGCATTCAACTGAGACTTGTGTCCCACATTTGATGTTGTGTGGGCTTTAAGTAGGAGGATCTGGAGATTCTCAATGCATGGTAATCAAAGCTTTTCTGTCAGAGCGAGTAGATAAGAGGCTATTTCACTTGAGTGGGTGCTGAAAGTTCACATACAGCAATACTGCCTGTCAAATGTTTACCGGACACCGTCATACATGTGTGTGCATTTGTCTGTGTGTTTTAGTAACATCTACCAAAGGCAATACTCCCACATAGGACTGTTGGTAATTGAAGCTAGAACTTCTGTTAAAGTAATAGACTTGTGGAAAGGTTATCTGATAACCATCAGGAGAGGTAAAGTAGCAGGCAGGTGGTTTTATTGGACTCATTTCTAGATGCAAAGTGTAAGATTTCTTTGTCCATTGAGGGACTTGTATGATGTGTTTACACATTGTGAAATCTGAACCTGGGGTTTGCTGTTTTTAGGCTTGTGAGTGAAAGTGACCTTTCAGTAAATGGTCAAGCCGATGCTCAGCTCTTTATAGCCAAACGTAGTTCATTGCGTGACTTCCAACGAATCCACATCAGTACTAGTTTCCTTTGAGACTCAATTATTAAACATTTCTCAGCAACTTTAGGATGTGGCATTGCATTGTACTTACTAATGAACCTGTTTGATTTGGATGAATTTGAAGTGTGAAATGTATGAATATTGTTCAGCAAATGAACTTTAAGGGGCTTTCGAAGTCCATCCATTAAGCTGTTGTGTTTGTCCCCCCTCCAACAGATGTAGACCTCCAGGGTCGGCGCTTGGCTAATGATTAAACAGATGTAAGGGAACATTGGGAAACCAGACAAAACGAAAAAGGAGAGGACAGACACAAAAGAATAAAAGAAAGCAAAGAGTTGGGAATAAAAATTAAAAGACGGTACATCTAAACATGTGAAGTCACTGTATGTCACCTTTAATCTTACCACCTAACTGTTTTTAACAGTGTCATTTCCACAACACAGTTGGACTGTTTTTTTATTGTAGTGGATAAAGTCACCCCTAAAGTGACAGATGGTAGATCAGGCCCAATGAAGAGAGAGGGGAGAAAAGGCAAAGTGCGCGTCCCACAGTCACAAAAGTCTTTAGGGTCACAGGTCGGGGAAGCATCTGCTCTTGCCTAGGGGGACATTGCATTGCCGAGAGGGACCTGTTGCTGTGGTGTGTGCTGCTGGTCTTTTCAGGTTGTGGGTGAATTTTTTTTCTCTTTCTTTTTTTTTTTAGAGAAGACTGACTTCAGGACAAAGAGGGACTGTCGAGAGGCATAATTGAGACCCACCACTAAAAAATATTTGATTGGTAGAAAAGAGTAAAATCTCTGTGAAAAAGGGATTTGGGAGACTTCAAAGTCACTTCTAGTGCCTTGACAATCTTCAGTTAATTGCAACTTTTTAGGCTCCCTGTGGGGTCACAAAGGATTGTTAGCTCATTCCCCCCACAGTGTCTTGTCTTAGCCAACAATTCCGTTTTTAGCAGTCTAGTGTGACATAAGTGAATGCTGTTAAAGGATACTACTGGGAGCTTTGGAAGATTCTCCCAAGAAAAAAACAAACAGGCAAAGGAAATTGGAAAGTGGGTCGAAGCAAACACCCTCAGTAAACCAGAGAAAAGAAGACACTGTGTTAAATAAAAACATTAGAGAAAGCAATTTGAAAAATGATGGGATGAAGACACAGAAGTTGCAACAGCTGACTTCACATGGGTTCTTGAGGTCCCCAGAGGAAAGGTTGGCTTTTCAGCAGAAACCCCCCCCCCATCTAGGAAGGGGACAGAGGACAGGGAGAAGAGGGGGCACGAAGGGGGATAAGTGGAGGGAGGGAGGAGAAAGGAGAATAGGGGGAGGAGGAGGAGCCCTGTCCAACAGCTGCCTTCATTAACATGCGCACCTGCTCCCTGTGGAGATACTAGGAGGCCAACAGATGCCTTTCTTACACATAGACATACTCTTGTGGACCAAGTGCACACTATCACACAATCTCCAATTCAAACATAAACACCTTTTTCATAGACCTTTTTTGTCCTCTTAGGTGACAATTCGAAATTTCCGTACTATTTTGTACATTCTAAACTAACAACGGAGGAGCATTTCAATCACTGAATTTATTAAAAACTATTTCTTCTCTGGGTCAAAACCATTATTTGCCAAATCCTGTATTGTTCTTGTTTTGATCTATTACTAATCAGCTAGTATGAGCTGTGTGACTGTTGCAGTAACTGTTCTTGTGTCCATGGGAGGGAGACATTGAAGGGGCTTAAGGCCTGAATGCAGTGTTTCATATGCGACATCAATAGGCGGCAGAGTCCCCTTGATCTCTATGGTCATTCAGGATGAGTGTGGACAGCGCAAGGGTAAAAGGTAGATGGGAACAGTCTGTTGGGCTAGACTATTTGGTAGAGTCTGTTGTCCCAGCAGAATGTGTTTTTAATGTTCTGGGAGATCCTAATCCAGGGAGATGCAGTAGAACAACACAGTTTCCCTGTCCCACTGCAATGTGACTTTGTTGGGCGGGAAATGTCCCATTCCCCTCCATGCCCCTTTTGTTTAAAAGATTTAGGCTAAATTAGATCATAATTTTATTTATCACTCTTCCATGTTTTCCCAGGTGTCCCAGTGACTATATTGGCAACCGG
The DNA here is from genome assembly GCF_053564925.1 of Oryzias latipes. Classification (NCBI taxonomy): domain Eukaryota; kingdom Metazoa; phylum Chordata; class Actinopteri; order Beloniformes; family Adrianichthyidae; genus Oryzias; species Oryzias latipes. The sequence continues at coordinate 24,219,024 of NC_136248.1, read as the reverse complement.
TGCCAGTATCCCAGCCCATGCAGCCCTTCACCCTGCCGCAATGGTGGAAGATGCCGTGCAGTTTCCCGTGGCAACACCTTTGACTTTCTCTGTGAGTGTCCCCTGGGTTTTACCGACAGGCTGTGCCTCACCCCCACCAACCACGCCTGCATGAGCGCCCCGTGTCGCAATGGAGGAACGTGTGAACTTATTGCTCTCACTGATTTCCGATGCCAATGTCCACCAGGATGGACAGGTATGATGGTTTAAACCCCCACTCGCCCCCAAACTTTTAAATGTGTGTTCTGTTATTGGTTTTCTCATACACCTGACTGAATGCTCTGTTACTTTGTAGGAAAATCTTGCCAAACTCCCAACCCATGTGCTTCCAATCCATGTGCAAACGGTGGACAATGTTCATCTTTAGATTCCACCTACAGGTGCACATGCCCTCCCAACTTCCATGGCCAAACTTGCAAGCTGGATGTGAATGAGTGTGCCCAGACCCCGTATCTCTGTCTAAATGGTGGCATTTGTGTAAATGAGGTTGGCTCTTACCACTGCCGCTGCCCACAAGAGTATACTGGCCAGCACTGTCAAACCCCTTACGTGCCCTGCAGCCCCTCACCATGTCAGAATGGAGGCACTTGTGTCCAGAAAGGAGATACCACCTACGACTGCAGCTGCCTTCCAGGTAATGTCCAAACATTAATATTGCATGATATTTTTATTATTTTGAAACTTATGTAAACTTTGGTATTGGTGAAATAGTAGCAACGCTTTGACATCACTTTATCCATATTGTGTCTCTTTGAAGTCTCAGTCATCCAGAATGGTTCAATAGGAGTACAAGTTTTTTAAATGATAATCTGGATTTAGTTGAAGATGCATTTCCTCGTCTTGATTATGAGAGGAAATATCTTTAACATAAACTAAATCCAGATTACCCTTTTTAAAACTTTTTTTAGTTATAGTAAAACCTGACTGGAGAAAAATAATCTTGTTACCCCAAAAATGTCTTTAATTGCCCATTTGCAATGGCAGCATGTTGTAGCACAGACATTTCCTGCTTATAATCACCAGAGAGCCAAGAGACAAAACTATGCACAAACACAAAAACCTAGAGGTCGCTTTGCACTGAGTCTCAGACAATTTGTACATTGGTTGTCAAAAACCACAAGACCTTTTTAGCTTCTTCTCTATCTTACATTACAAACAAGTGTTTGTAATGGATTTTAATAATAACTAATTAAGCTTTAAGTTGCTGCTGTTTTTGTCTGATTTTCACCACAAGCAAACATTTTTGTAGATGAAGGGATAGTAAGGACTTGTGGGTTAAAGTTTAATCCATGCTGTGTCTCTCGTGGGTGTCTGCTGTGGAATGCGTTCAGATAGAGAACTTCACCGTCACCTGCAGAGCTGTGGGTTGATTTTTAATCAGACGATCCTGGCTGTAAAAACCCACACAAGTATTTGAAGTCCGAAGAAGAGATGGGTCGTAACATCATCTAAAGGGCATTAAAAAAGTTTGCAATGATAATACAGAAAGCTAATCAATTTTATGGATACAATAATAACAGTGGGAGGAAATGTCTGATTATTAACTAATTCCAAGTGTTATGGGACTAACTTTATAACTTTTTGTCACATGTCGCTTTTTAATTTATTAGGCTTCATGGGTCAGCACTGTGAGCACAACATTGATGATTGTCCAGGACACAACTGTCAGAATGGTGGGGTATGTGCAGATGGAGTCAACACCTACAACTGCCAGTGTCCGCCTCATTACACAGGTGATAATTCCCTTGATATGTCCATTTTTTAGTTCTCATGTCCTACCTAAAAATAATAATCACTGAACCTCCAATTCCTTGCTCTTTTTTAAAATCCTTTAGGACAATACTGCACAGAAAATGTAGACGAGTGTGAGATGATGCCCAATGTATGTCAAAATGGAGGGACATGCCACGACACCCACGGCAGCTACCACTGCGTCTGTGTCAACGGGTGGACAGGTGACGATTGCAGCAAAAACATTGACGACTGCGCCGCTGCTGCTTGCTTTCATGGTGCTACGTGCCATGATCGTGTAGCCTCATTCTTTTGCGAGTGTCCTCATGGCCGTACTGGTAAGGTTCTCCCTGTACTCCTAATCTACACAGAGCTACTGGTCTTTCTGAGAATATTACATAAGGTATGTTTGCCCTTCAGGGCTGCTGTGCCATTTGGATGATGCCTGCATCAGCAACCCCTGCCAAAAAGGTTCAAACTGTGACACAAATCCCGTGAATGGAAAGGCGATTTGTACATGTCCACCAGGTTACACAGGATCTGCCTGCAACTTGGATATTGACGAGTGTGCCCTTGGTAAGTAATAAAGTCAGGACTGTCCCCAAAGTGTTTTTCTGATACTTTGAAAAAGCAACTTGGGCTCTAAATGTTCTAGGTGCCAACCCTTGTGAGCATGGTGGTCGCTGCCTCAACACATTAGGCTCTTTCCAGTGCAAGTGTCTGCAAGGGTATGAAGGACCTCGCTGTGAGATGGATGTGAATGAATGCATGTCCAACCCCTGCCAAAATGACGCTACCTGTCTTGACCAAATTGGAGGATTCCACTGCATCTGTATGCCAGGTAAAAAAATTGGTTAACATAGTGAGAAAAAATTTATATATAAACTCTTGTTTTTTTTCTAATGAGATCAGTGTCTAATACCACAGATTTAGCTGTTTCAAAAAAAAGCTTCTTTTTTTTCCAAATGAAGTACAGTTTCTCTTGTCAAATCATGCCTGCAAGAATGTGTCTTCTGTTTTTCTTTAAAACCTTTCCTCTCAAAGCAAGTGGTCTGTCCTGATTAGTCAATAACTGAGGAGGAAAGAGGTTCCTCCCTCTTTGTGTGTACTTTCAAATCAGCCAATTGGCAGGCATTATGCAAATATAGACATGGTTCTACTGAGTGGCTTGAAATAACCAGAAAAAAATCATGCATGAAAAAAAAGTATTGTGGTGGTTAAACTGTAGTATATGTTTTTATTATGAAAAATTGTGTTTTTAATGAAAAATTATTTATCAAAAAACATGATAAGACATAACTTAGATATTCCACTTTTTTTTTTTGGTTTGATTTTTAAGCAAGAATTTTAATGTTTCACTTTTGCTGTCTTATTTAGGATACGAAGGTGTGTTTTGCCATATTGACACTGACGAGTGCGCCAGTCAGCCTTGTCTCAACAATGGCAAATGCATCGACAAGATCAACTCTTTCTACTGCGAGTGCCCCAAAGGTGAGAAAATGCATTCATAAAAGAGCTAAATATCAAGAAAACATTAAGGAAGTTTGAGAATTTACACTCTTTGATTAAAGTTTAATAGGTAGAATTTTTAGCAGTAAGATCATCCATGCATGCATTTAAAAACTCTTAAATTTCTACAGCCAAGTTGTTCACAGTGAAGCAGACTGCAGAAACATTAGCATATTTGGCGGGCACAGAAGTCTGTACTAAAGCTTAGTTTCAAAGTTGTGGGGGCAGGGATGGTTTGTAGCTGGTAAACTGCTGGAGACCATTGTGTTGTTGTTTAAAAGAAAGATTTCACTGCACAGTAAAAGCTGAGGGGTGGGGGACAAAGGGGGCTGGAGGTGGTGTTGTGGAATGGTTCGCAAGGACTTCCAGTGTCCCACTTCAAATGCAAATGAGTCTGTAATCTTTCCACAGAAGGCAAACTGCAGGCTTTTCAAATTGAACACGTTCTTTTTTACATTTCACTTTATGTTTTAAGTAAATGTGTACTTCTGTCTTTGAAAATTGATCCACAGGGTTTTCAGGAAACCTGTGTCAGGTGGATATTGATGAGTGTGCCAGTACACCCTGCAGGAATGGCGCCAAATGTACAGACGGTCCCAACAAGTATAATTGTGAATGTGCTGAAGGTATGATATAAAGGAGATTATCAAAAGTCGGTTGTTACTTTTCCGCTTTCCTTTGAGGACAGAAAAATCTTTTTGTGAGCTGTTAAAATGTCTATGGAGAATTGCAAAAAGCAAATGTTTGCAAACACAAATTTGTAGACGTGCAAGACAAACGTTATGTTTGTGCTAGGAGACAAATCTGTGTTAAAGAGTAACAATAAATTTGTGTAAAACTAGTATATGTTTAAATTCTTTAAAATGAATTTGAATTATGTTTGGTACCCATGCACAAACCTCTGACTGCAAAGCAATACAAAACACGTGTCACTTATGGGTTTTAAAAATCTGCAGCCTCATGTATAATGACTCTAACATTACACGTGAGGCTGCAACAAACAATTCGGCTTAATATTGCTTTTCTTTGTTTTGGATAGACAGTCTTACATCTCCATCATATATAAAGATAAAAATAAAACATTAAAATCATAGCAAATTAAGAACATAGAACAGGAAAGCCATGGACCTAAGAATGCTAAGCATTAATTTTGACATAGCCCTGGTATGACTGTGTGAGGAAAGACAAACTGTAACATGAACAGAAAAAAAAGGTATTACTTAAAGTAATAATATAATCTAAAAGGGCCAAAGTTTTGTACATTATACTCCACAGGAAGTTTGAATTTGATATGCACAAAATATTTATATTCCTACTTAGATGTGCATACTTGACTGTTTTTCAAATTTAAAAAAAAGATTTTTAATAAAACAATCTGACCTTTGGACCCGATCCCCCTTGTAAATAGTACAAAGCACACAGAAAAGTCCTCCCAGTGTTTTTTGCACAGTCTATGTGTATTCAGAAGATTACATGTGTGTCTCAAAGTGCAGTTTAAATAATGTAAAAAAACAAACTTCTTAAAACTCACATGACTCCTATTTTTTTTTCTTGGTAAACCTGACTAATACGTTTCTAAACTTATTAGTGAACATTTGCAAAATTAAATATGGTCTAAAAGCTGCAAAAGGAAAACTTGAATTTGGAAGATAGCAGCAAATAAACATTAAAAAATTAAAAGTTAAGTTAACAATAAAAACAAGAGATTTAAAAAAAAATAAATTAAAAGTTAAGTTTGTTGCATGTTGGTAGTCATCACATATTCCTTATGTTTCGGCAGGTTACACAGGCCAACACTGTGAGATTGACATCAACGAGTGCTACTCTGATCCTTGCCACTATGGCACTTGTAAAGATGGTCTTGCGTCTTTCACCTGCTACTGCCGCCCTGGCTACACTGGCCGCTTGTGCGAAACCAACATCAATGAATGTCTCAGCCAGCCTTGTAAGAACGGTGGCACCTGCCAGGACAGGGAGAACTCCTACATCTGCTCCTGCCCTAAAGGGACCGCAGGTGAAACTTCCACTATCCTATAACATGTTGAACATTGAAGAAATGTGTTATTTTTATTACAAATCTTTATTGGGTATTTGTCTTTCTTTTTTTCTACTCATAAGGTTTCAATTGTGAGATCAACCTGGACGATTGCAAAAGCCAGCCCTGCGACTATGGGAGGTGTATCGACAAAATCAATGGCTATGAGTGTGCATGCAGGCCAGGTTACACAGGTGAGCTTTGGGTGGAGTTTACAGGTGCAGGGGGGGTTCCCTTGAGCTTTGGGATGGGGTGTTGAGACAGGTGGCTGGCGGGTCCTCTCCTGTGGAACAATAGTTTCAGATTGCTTGTGTGGGACAGGGCACTAGAGGGAGAGGTAACACAGCCCCAAACGTGATCCACACACAAACACACACACAAAGCAGTAACTGTGTTTGCCTTGAAAAGACAGTGGAGTTGAGGCCAGAGAGACTCTGTAAGGCGATACTTTAAAAGAAACAGACATCCCTTCTCTGATGTTGGCTTGTGTATGACTGCATAAATAAACCTCAGTGTCAGATTTAAATACTTTTACTCTGATTTTTGGCATTTTCTGAACAAAAACGGAGGAATTTTGGCGGAAAATCTTCTCAGTGAGCGGGCTGGTTTCATCTTTTTCCCCTTTCATAGCCAAGCAGAACTGGTCCTGATTGGAAGTTGAGTGATTGTTTCACAAAAGTGAGTGAGTGGGGAACAAGTGTGCATGTGCAGGCTGCTGAGAACCCCCCTCCCCCCTCCTCTTCCTCCCCACCATCTTATTGTGCTGAGTGTGGAGGGAACAGCAGGACTGAGACACAGGGACAGAAGACCATTGTGAATGTAGTTCAGGCAGTTGGGCCCTCCCCTTCTGATTGATGAAGAGCATAGAAGTAGCGAGCTGGGTACGACATCAGAGCGGTGGGGGTGGGGGGTGGGGTGTAATTGTTACTCGGCCGTGTGTGAAATGAGTCTGGCCTTCTGTCCCCACCATCAGCCTGGGGTGAGGTTAGTTCTGCACAAATGCGCCGGGGGTAGGTGGGGGGTGTACTAGTATGTGTTTGAATAGGGAGAGTAGCCACAGCCGCCAAAATCCTTCTCTGGGGGCAGCAGCACCTCCTGTCAGGTATTCTTCTGTCTATTCATCAAACCCCAGTGAATCAAAAGAGGGAAGGTAAAAGGGCCTTCAGAAGCCAACAGGCCACTTGAACTGCATTGGGTATTGTCAGGTAAATGCCCAAAAAGTTGCACAAAACATCTCCTTTTACAACTTTTTAACCATTGTGCTATCCTATGGGGTCAAGATGACGATGGACGTGTTCTCCCTACCATGAGAGGTGGATAAAGGTGGAGAGGATTTCATGTAATCCATGGAAACCAGCAAAGATCACAAATCATGGAAGAAAAAAGTTCAGCGCAGTGTCTAGTGGGTCTAGATGACCCCACTCCCAATGTTCAAGTGCCTAGGATAGCACAAGGGTTCAAACCAAAACCAAGTCCACCTCTATGGCTTTTGTGGAGTTGTTCCATTTTTGAATAAGGTTGACCACATCCTTTCAAAATATTCTTTTACCTTCTTGCAGGCACAATGTGCAACATTAACATCGATGACTGTGCCATCAACCCATGCCACAACGGGGGCACATGCATTGATGGCATCAACAGCTTCACTTGCCTCTGTCCAGAGGGCTACAACGATGCCACCTGTTTGTCGCAGGTTGACGAATGCAGCAGCAACCCTTGTATCCACGGCCTTTGTCAAGACCTCATTAATGGGTGAGACCAGGTTTAATTTTTAGATTAAAAACATAAAACCGCAAAAGTAACTGACTTGTATTGATTTCTTCTCCAGCTATAAATGTACCTGTGACTCCGGATGGAGCGGTCAAAACTGTGATATCAACAAGAACGAATGCGATTCCAACCCCTGCATGAACGGGGGCACGTGCAAGGACATGACCAGTGGATACCACTGCACATGCAGAGTCGGCTTCACTGGTTAGCTCTATTGCATCTTCTCTGATGACAGAAAGACTGTGTTACCACCAAATCCCTTAAACAAGTGTGCCCTCTAATCTCGCTATTGTAGGACCCAACTGCCAAACTAACATCAATGAGTGTGCCTCCAACCCCTGCCTCAACCAGGGGACTTGCATTGACGATGTGGCCGGATACAAGTGCAACTGTTTGCTGCCTTACACCGGTACGGCACGGCATGGCTTGTTTGTCATTCAGAGAACCTGTTTCCTGGATAGTGTAACTTGCTGCTGCCTTAGCAGTGGGCACACATCTGAAGATGCAGCCCTCCTGTTTCCTTGCAAATGTTTATCTAACCATATCCTGTGATGTCAAAGACAACATTAAGGACTTGCTACTAACTGGGATGTCTGTTTTTGGCATCTGTTTGAGGAAAGATCCGCATGTCTGTTTTAAAGGGATAACATAGCTTGTGTTTTTTGAAATAACATGCCGAATCAGCTCACATATGCTGCAGAAGTAGATACTACTCTCAGCACTGCTTTCTGCTTCCACCACATCCTGTTTCCTGTCTACGATCACACAATGGCAGGAAGCAGGAAAGCCCTTCCTGTTTGGTTAGGTTGTCATGGAAATGGATAAGGAAGTTGAATGGAAAATGGGATTTAACAATTGGTGCTCAGTTTAAAAGAAAGTGTATTTTTTAAACAAATACTGTAATGTTTTTGTATGCACAAAACTTAAAAAAGGATGTTTCGTTATTAGGTGAAAACTGCGAAACCCTGCTGGCCCCCTGCAGTTCCCGTCCCTGTAAAAATGGTGGTGTGTGCAAGGAGGCTGAAGACTACCAGAGCTTTTCTTGCATCTGCCCTGAAGGATGGCAAGGTATGCATCAATTCTCAGTTTTACAAAAATGTAGCTAATTATTTTCCATAGATTTTGTTCTTTTCAAGAGAGAAAATAAATCCTTGATCTTTTTTTTTTTAATTCAAGGCCAAACATGTGAAATTGACATCAACGAATGTGTGAAAAGTCCGTGCTGGAACGGTGCTTTTTGCCTCAACACCATGGGGGGCTACCAGTGCAAGTGTCAACCAGGTTTCACAGGCCAAAAATGTGAAACAGACATCGATGACTGCAAACCAAGTAAGCCGCAAAACAAACGCAATGCCAGAGCAACCTTCAACTTGAAAACCCTTCCTCTAATTTATACTCTCACATCCTCCTCTCTTTTGTTTCAGACCCCTGCAGTAATGGAGGTCTGTGCCACGATGGGATCAGCAGTTTCACATGCACATGTCTGCCTGGCTTTCGTGGCGGCAGGTGTGAGCAGGACATAAATGAGTGTGAAAGTAACCCCTGTAAGAATGGGGCCAACTGCACTGACTGTGTCAACAGCTACACCTGCACCTGCCCTACAGGGTTTAGTGGCATCAACTGTGAGATCAACACCAACGATTGCACTGACAGGTATTTCACTTAGCCATTATTAAACCCACCTCTTAGATATTTACTCTAAAAGCATGTTTGAAAAAAAAATCTTTTTTTTTGTACTACTGTAGCTCGTGCTTCAACGGTGGTACTTGTGTGGATGGAATCAATTCCTTCACTTGCCTGTGTCTCACTGGATTCACTGGAAGCTATTGCCAATTTGATATCAATGAGTGTGATTCCAAGCCTTGCCTCAATGGAGGAACTTGTCTTGATGGTTATGGGACGTATAAGTGCACCTGTCCTCATGGCTACACAGGAGTAAACTGTCAGGTAGCTTGCTTAAAATCCCTTTACTGGTATTCACTATTCTCTGGTGTTCATTGAATTTAGCTGAATAATCTGAAATTCCTTTTAGCATCTTGTCCGATGGTGTGACTCCTCCCCCTGTAAGAACGGAGGAACATGCTGGCAGCAGGGAGCTTCTTACACATGTCAATGCCAGACTGGGTGGACTGGCCTGTATTGTGACATCCCGAGTGTTTCTTGTGAGGTTGCTGCCAAACAGCAAGGTACAACAGTGTGCATCTGCTCTTATGGCTTTCATTCTCTTAAATTTTCATGAAACATTCTAGCACATAGCTGCCACTTTTGACATTTTGTTGCATTGAAGGTGTGGAGGTGAACCAGCTGTGCAGGAATTCAGGCCAGTGTTTGGATGCTGGAAGCACACATCACTGCCGTTGCCAGGCTGGTTACACTGGGAGTTATTGCCAAGAACAGGTGGATGAGTGCTCACCCAACCCTTGCCAGAATGGAGCAACCTGTACCGACTATCTTGGAGGTTACAGTTGTGAGGTAAGGGACATCATTTTTGCTTGGTTTAGGAGGATTCTGTCTGCTATTTGCAACCATGCAGGTAAATGTTATAACCACACAAAATTCAGTCTGTGATGGCAATACCAAACAACACCAAACTGGTAAAATGCACATCATATAGTAATATACCTATGTTTTTGCATTTCTCAGTGTGTCCCTGGTTACCATGGTGTTAACTGCTCCAAAGAGATCAATGAATGCCAGTCTCAACCCTGCCAGAATGGTGGTACCTGCATTGATCTTATCAACACCTACAAATGCTCTTGTCCTAGAGGAACACAGGGTACAGCTTAGTGTTTTCAGTTTATGTACTAAGTAATTCCACATTAAATCAATATGTCTTTTATACACATCTTTATGACTTAACCTTTTCTTTCCTTAGGTGTCCATTGTGAGATGAACTTGGATGATTGCAACCCCTTCAACGATCCTTTCACAAATGAGCCCAAGTGCTTTAACAATGGCAGGTGTGTGGACCGCATTGGAGGCTACCAGTGCATGTGCCCTCCAGGCTATGTTGGTGAACGGTGCGAAGGCGATGTAAATGAGTGTCTGTCGGATCCCTGCGACCCCAGAGGGTCCTACAACTGCATTCAGCTAATGAACAGTTACCGCTGTGAATGCCGTACTGGCTATACAGGTACAGTTGGATATCTAGAAACACACAACAAGAGCCTTATATTTATAAAATAATCTGACATGTGCTGCATGCTTCTGCTTTGCAGGACAGCGTTGTGACAAGGTTTTCGATGGCTGTAAAGGACGACCCTGCAGAAATGGAGGAACTTGTGCAGTTGCCAGCAACACACCCCATGGTTTCATCTGCAAATGCCCACCTGTGAGTGCAATAACTAGTACACATAAAGCTGTTTCTTTAAAAGCTGTCTTCCCACTTCATGTTTCTAATCAATACTTGTGTTTTTCCAGGGCTTTACTGGTTCCTCTTGCGAATACGACTCCCACTCTTGTGGAAGTCTGAACTGCAAGAACGGTGGTACATGTGTGTCGGGTCACCTAGGTCCCCGCTGCCTGTGTCCTTCAGCTTTTACTGGGCCAGAGTGTGAAACCCCCACAGACAGCCTTTGCATTTCCAATCCCTGTTACAATGGCGGTACGTGCCAGACCACCCCTAACGCTCCCTTCTTCAAGTGCAGCTGCCCCAGCAACTTCAACGGCCTTCTTTGCCACATACTGGATTACTCCTTTGTCGGGGGGTTTGGCCGAGATATCACCCCACCTCCAGAGGTGGAGGTAAGCTGTGGGATTCCACAGTGTGATGAGTGGGCTGGCAATCACATCTGCGACTCACTGTGCAACAACCATGCCTGTGGCTGGGATGGAGGAGACTGCTCTCTTAATTTTGATGATCCTTGGAAGAACTGCTCTGCTGCTCTGCAGTGCTGGCGTTACTTCAATGATGGGAAGTGTGACGGCCAGTGTAACAGCCCAGGATGCCTCTATGATGGCTTTGACTGCCAAGGACAAGAAGGGCAGTGCAAGTAAGTTTGTAATATGAAAAATCTAAATGGAACATGTCAGAAAATATCTTTCAAGCACTGGTGCTGACAGACATTATGTCCTTTTTCTTGTCTAGTCCATTATATGATCAGTATTGCAAGGACCATTACGCTGACGGTCACTGCGACCAAGGCTGTAACAACGCAGAATGTGAATGGGATGGCCTGGATTGCGCCAACAACATGCCAGAGAAGCTGGCAGATGGACATTTAGTTCTGGTGGTCCACATTCCCCCAGAAGTGCTTAAAAACCGCTCATCATCATTCCTCAGAGAGCTCAGCAGTGTCCTCCACACCAACGTGGTGTTTCGCCGCGATGCCAAAGGAGAGCCCATGATTTTCCCTTACTACGGGAATGAACAGGACCTGGTCAAACACAGCATGCTTAAACGCTCTGCAGACGGCTGGCCGGAGTGGGCCTCGGTACCCGCCAATGTCTTGGATCAGATGAAGGAGAGTGTCTCCTCTGTGGTTACTTCAAGGAGACGCAGAGAACTGGATCCAGTACAAGTCAAAGGGTAAGAAGAAAATGTGTCATTTGAATAGCTCCCAATTCACTTCTTACTTTCTACAAAAATCTGCAGTGCTTATGTTTGTGTCTATTTGTGTCAACAGGTCTATTGTGTACCTTGAGATTGACAACCGGCAGTGTTACCAGCAGTCCTCTGAATGCTTTCAGAGCGCCACAGACGTTGCTGCATTCCTTGGAGCATTGGCCAGCAGTGGACATCTCAAAGTTCCTTATATTGAAGCTGTCACAAGTATGACACATTGATATTTTACATTATATGTGCATGCATAACAAAAATACCTTCTACATGATTCAAGTACTTTACTTATGGATGTTTTTACTTCTCCTTCAGGTGTGAGGCCACCTGGATCCACTTCTGAGCTCTACCCAATGTACATAATCTTCCTGGGCTTGGCAGCTCTTGGTTTTATATGCTTAGGTGTTCTGGTGTCCCGCAAACGGCGGCGAGAGCATGGCCAGCTCTGGTTTCCAGAAGGATTTAAAGTATCTGAACCTAGCAAAAAGAAACGCAGAGAGCCATTGGGGGAAGACTCTGTTGGACTGAAGTGAGTACAAATCAGGATATGGATCTTAAATTGTCTATTAAATAAAAATCCAGGATCAATAATTGATAATTATTGTCAATTAGTTGATTGTCTTTTATCCTTTTGACAGACCTATGAAAAACTCTGACATCAATCTTATGGATGACAATCAAAATGAATGGGGTGATGATGATCCAGACTGTAGGCGCTATAGGGTAACAATCCATTTCTCCTTGTTATTCTAAAGAATAAACCAAACAGTAATGAGGGTTACTAATGTGGATCGGTCTGTTTTTCAGTTGGAGGAGCAGGCCATGTTAGATTTATGTGATCACACCGATCAAAGGAAATGGACCCAACAACACCTGGATGCCGCTGACCTGCGGATTGCATCCATTGCTCCTACGCCTCCTCAGGGAGAAATAGAGAATGACTGCATGGATGTCAACGTCCGGGGACCAGGTTTGTTTACAGACAAAAAACCTGATAATAATTTATGTAACAGTCCTAGAAGCCATGTGAGAAATGTGTTGATAACGTTTTTCTTTCCTTTTCAGATGGGTTCACCCCTTTGATGATTGCCTCCTGCAGTGGTGGAGGATTGGAGACCGGTAACAGTGAGGAAGAGGAGGATCCTTCAGTAGAAATAATATCAGACTTCATCTATCAGGGAGCCAACCTCCACAACCAGACTGACAGAACGGGGGAGACTGCCCTCCACCTGGCAGCCCGTTATGCTCGATCAGATGCTGCCAAACGCCTCTTGGAATCAAGTGCTGATGCCAACGTTCAAGACAACATGGGTCGCACTCCCCTTCATGCTGCTGTAGCTGCTGATGCACAAGGAGTATTCCAGGTATCTGCTTTTCATCATGATAAAGTTCTCCCAACAATTTGGAGGTATTTATCTAAATGTGTTTTTGCAGATTTTGATCAGAAATCGGGCCACCGATTTAGACGCCCGCATGCATGACGGAACAACACCTTTAATACTTGCTGCTCGCTTGGCGGTGGAGGGAATGGCCGAGGAGCTCATCAACTCTCACGCTGATCCCAATGCCACAGATGACTCTGGTGAGTTCTGTTTTATCAGACGATCGTCTGCACACATCCGTACGGATTCTGTATTACTGTATCTGTGAGACACAAAAACAGTCTGAAATCTGAAACGATTTGAAATCTCATTTCAGGCAAATCTGCTCTTCACTGGGCTGCTGCTGTAAACAATGTGGAGGCTGCCTTGGTCTTGTTGAAGAATGGTGCCAACAAGGATATGCAAGATAACAAGGTCTGCTTAAATCTGAATCAGTTGACTTTTGAAAAAGTTTTCCAAATCAATAATCTTTAATTCTTTCTTTTTACCTTTAGGAGGAGACACCACTGTTCCTTGCAGCCCGTGAAGGCAGTTACGAGACAGCAAAGGTACTTCTGGATCACTTTGCCAACCGTGAAATTACAGACCACCTCGACCAGCTGCCCCGGGATATCGCCCAGGAACGCATGCACCATGACATTGTTCGTCTTCTGGATGAGTACAATGTGGTACGAAGTCCAGGTCTCCACAGTGCCCCCGTAAACACCTCCACCCTTTCGCCCCCGCTCTGCTCTCCCAATGACTATCTCAGCAACCTGAAGCCAGGCCAGTCTGTGAAAAAGGTTCGTAAAATTAGCTCCAGTGGAAAAGGAGGAAAAGATGGGTGCAAAGACAAGCTGAAAAAGAAGAAGTCTTTGGATGGGAAGAGTAACTTGTTGGATACATCAGCAGTTCTCTCCCCTGTTGAATCCCTTGAGTCTCCCCATGCCTATCTGTCAGACGTGGCTTCTCCTCCCATGCCTTCCCCCTTCCAGCAGTCCCCACCTATGTCCTTGAATCAACTGCAAGGCAACGGGGACTCCCACATAGGCCAGGTGAGCATGGGCAAAGATTTGGGTTGCATTTCTTTTGACCCAACACCACCTCGCCTATCCCACCTGCCTGTGCCCACCTCCAATACTCAGGGCACAACATCCATCAGCAACCGAGGAGGTCAGTGCGACTGGGTCTCCAGGATGCATCATGATGTAAGTCAGCAAGGAAGCTACACCCAAGCAGCGACACACAACATGCTGGGTCCCCTGCATGGAGTTAGCACTGCCACTTTGTCTCAGATAATGGGCTACCAGAATGTGCAGACCAGTCACCTGAGTTCACCCTCACACATGCTGCAGCAGGTTCACTCACGGCAGCTGCAGCACCAGAACTCAAACTCCACTGGAGCTGGTCAAACCCTCAGCCAGAACTTTCCCACCATTGAACTGAACGGCTCCGAACTGCCGCAAAACAGCAGCTCAGGCCGGTCAGTGCCAATCCACACCGTGATGCCCCAGGAGACGCAGATGTTGGGAACTCAGTTTCTTACCCCTCCTTCCCAGCACAGCTATTCAGCCCCAATGGACAACACTCCCAGCCACCAGCTCCAGGTCCCCGACCACCCGTTTCTCACCCCTTCCCCTGGGTCCCCCGACCAGTGGTCCAGCTCGTCTCCACATTCCAACCTGTCCGATTGGTCAGAGGGCATCTCCAGCCCACCCACAAGTATCCACTCACAGATGAATCTCATCCCAGACCAGTTTAAGTAGAAGTAGGAAAACCTGGACTCTCAGCTGTATGTACAAACACAGAAAGTGACAAAGACTGAATCCGTTTTTATTACCAGTTTTTATACTAATAAGATACTTTTTAGCTATTTTGTATTTATTTATGAGCGGTTTTTTTTACCTGAAATAAAAAGATGATTTTATATTTATGTTTTTATTTGTTCTATTTGTTTTGTTTTGTGTGAAAACCATAGAAACTCTTGAAAAGAAATGTATATCAGAAAGAAAGTCTCCTAGGTGTGTACACTGGTTATTTATTTGTCTTCTGCTGATATCTGAGTTTATTTGGAAATGTTTGGAGCTTCAGTTGCTACAAATTTAAACTTTTGGAGTCAGTTTATGAAATGCTTCTTTTGGACTTGCATAAATATTTTAAGTTCTCAGTATTAAGTATATGTTAACCACCTTTTTTTTTTATTACAAGTTTTGTCACATTTTCACTAAGTCTTATCACTGAATATGTGTTGGACGATGATTTAATATATTTTTACGAAGCGTCACCTTTTCTTGCACGTTACATCTTTTTGTAATTGAGGAGAGGAACCATTGTAATGAAACTTTGGACCTTTATAAGCACAGAACGTATAGGATGTTGTTCAGACAGAGCAAAAAAGCATTTAAATCTGAGCCTATTTTTAAATAACCTATGGTCTGGGCTGGTGCTGAGTTACTGATTTGTGGCAACCAATGATGCAAAGCGTGTTTCTTTGTTGCATGTTGTTTCACAAATCACTGTTTATGGTTACCATGTTTAACCTGTTCAATGTTGAATTGTAGACCTGCTGTAGAGCGCTGGAATGTTACATTTGCCACCGTTTTTGAAAAAAAAAAAAAAAAGTGCCAGTGTAATTTTTTTTCTGCTCGTTTTTCCCATGAAAAGCAACATAATTGTGAGATTTCTTGTAAAACGGGGCAAAATTTGTAAAAGAAATCGGACCTTTGTATGTTTAACGACATCACCTGCACTTTGTAAAGGAGTGTGGTTAGGGTGTCTAAATGTCATGTTTTATAAACTAATCCAGAGGTAAAGATGTGTGTTTTTTTATGAGAATAACTAAAATCTTCATGCACAGCTGTAGAAAAGATTTCCATGTGAAATGATTTCTTAAGAAATGTCTGATAAAAAATAAATGTTATGTAAAATTGTCACGATTCAATAAATAAATAAAGTTAAGCCTTAAAAGCTGAGTTCCTTATTATAACTTGTGTTTGTCAAAATAACTGCAACAAACATAGCAATGAAAATAAGTCAGAACAGTTAACGATTCATTTAAGCAGAATAGTAATTATGGACAACTTTGATCCACAGACACATTTTTTATTTACGCTGTGATGTTGGTAAAATCCTCTTTTTGTGCTCTATGTGTAATGTTATTGTTTGATAGATTAAAGGATTTTATCAGGCAAGCCTTAAATGCCCTGCATGTGTTTGGTTTCGGTCAAGAATTGGGGTTTTTGGAGGATCTAAATCCAGGAAACCAGCTTGATGGTGGAGGCCCAATTTAATGAGTATTTAGACAAAACAATCTGGTTTGACAATGAAAGTCTTATTCTTAGATACAACAATAATTAATAAGCAGAGAGGGGCTGAGATGACTGGGGGGAAAAAAAACTGAAAAACAATATTATTGGAACAGAAACAAAAACGGGATTTATCCCCAAAAACATAAATAAATACAAAACTAAACTAAAAAGGCTCTCACATTTTTAGAAAGCTTTTTTGTATTTTATCTGAGAAAATAAAAATATACAATGATCTATGAGTCAAACCACTGTTTAGGGAACTTACAAGTTTAAAAAAAGGTTTGCATTGAATGGACCAAAAGCTGCATGGATAATAAGTCTTTTACTACAGAGGAAACACAATAATTTACGAGAAATAATGTATGTTTGTGATAATAAAACACATAAGTATAAGTAGATTTCACTAAAACCTTTTTAGAATGTATATGCTTGTTGGTTCTTATATCTTTTTTTCTCGTAGTGTACAACACAGTATTTTAACTGGGATGCCAATTGTAGTTTATTTTAATATGAAGTGCTTTTATTACAATTAAAAAATATTCAATCTCTATTAGAAGTCACAAGAAAGACAAAATCTGATTTTGAGGATACACATTTTAAAACGTGTGTTCCTAAATATCAGACATAATTTGAAAACTTGTGGCACGTGTCTCTCCAATTTGCCCTATATTATTCTTAAACTTCATAAATTTGATTTGGACCATCATAAATTATTAGGATATTGAACTAAATGGGCAGAATGAGAACATAGCGTGTAAAATTAAGTGTCAAAATTGAGACATCCTAAAAGTGTAAGGCTAAAAACTTTCTGTTGGACCAAGGGAAGGTAATTTTTCTGGTAACAGCTACAATTTACTTTACAACAACTGTGCTGCAGGTCACATCAGCATCATTGACAAGATAAGAGAAAGATCAGAATGGAGCTACATTGCCGCCCTGTGGTGACATATTGTAATTAAAAGGTCTGCATTTTTAATTTATTCTAAACTCAAAACCAAACTTTTACAAGAGATTTATCTAAGGGTAACGTTTTTTGAATTCCATTTATCTATTTATTTGTTTAAAAAAATATGTATCACACTTAATAAATTTTGTTCAGCAAAGGGGAGGGGTGTTTCTCTGTGCCAGAGGTCCCACCCACAACTCAGTGGCGAATTTCTGATGAACTACTGCTGCTCTACAGAAACTAAGTCCTAGAAAAGACACTGTTTTTTTTATTTGGGCAAAAACAGCATAACCATAATTAAAAGACCACTGGAAATGCTTTTACAACAGATCATAAGATGATCGTAGTGTTTGAGCTACACATGCATATTTGTCTCATATAAATTCAGAACTGTAAATTATATTTTTATGGTGTTATTATTATTATTATAACGGAGTGCAGTTAATTTGAAGAAAAAAAAAACAATTAAAAAAATGTCATGTACTCTTGGCCGTCACTTCCTGCTTTTGGGCCAACAGCGCCCTCAGGAGGCGAGCAGCTGTACTGCCGCGGCGCCTCTTGCAGCCTTCGTCGTCCCCATAGAGACAGGCTCCCACAACAGCACCACTCGAGCCGCTCGCCCCGTCAGGGCTGATGACAGCCTCAGCGCGCGACTGAAGGCCTCTCTACACCTCAACGTTTTCTTCGAAAACCAGCTCCCGCTTATGGTCGCCAGTCAGATGTTTCATTATTGGATTACCGACCATCAGCCGCCAGCCGCCGCTTTATCCTGACACGCCAGAGATTTGTGTCTGCGGGCGGGGAGGAGTCTGTTATTCCACCGTTAGCTGCGGCCAGGCCGACATGTCGGCGTTTTAACGGAACGGCCGTCAAAGCTGCAGCGGAGAGGACCCAAATGTGCCCGTAGAGGTGAGTCTTTAGTGGGCGTCTCTGTGTTTAGCTAGCTGCTGGTGGTGGTCAGTGCATTGAAGTAAGGTGTGGTAAAGCATCAGCAAAGCCTGGTTAGCTGGAGAAGACAAAAAGCTGATGTCACAGAAGAATAAAAACGGGCATCAAAATGTCCTTCACCTCCTCCTGCAGTCCGAATCAAAACAGATCTTTGAGGAAACTTGACTTTAATGTGCCTAATTTTTCACTAACATCTGAGTCATGGTCACTGACAGGTCAGGTGTGTCAGATTTCTAGATGACCACCAGGTGAAATGTATTGTTTTCTTTCTGGTGTTCACTGACCAGGATGGATGGGAGTGCTGGAAGAGACAGCACCAGGAGGAGGAGAGGCGCAGCAGCAGCCAGTCCTGATGATGGAGGAGGTGACGATGGAGCCACGGAGGCTCAGATTGTTCATCTGGACCTCTACGACTCTGCAAGGGCTAAAATTGAAGCCAACCTCCGCTGGCTCTTTGGCAAAGCCTATGGCACAGGTAGGTCTTCCTTTAATGCTCACACCAAACTGGATGCTTTATTTATAGCATATCTGCTTGTTTCATGCATTGTGCATTTTGTGGTATAAGCACCAAATTTGGCATGGATGTTACTTAAATTTTTAAAATATATATCACATATTATATAAACATAATAGTATTCTGTACTCCTTTAGTTTAAAGACTGCATTTTGTGCATTAAATGCCCATTTTGTTGAGATTGGAGCAAATAGACGTTTAATATTTTTGTAACAATATTTTGGTAACACCTTTTGGTGCTTGGACTTCAAAATGAACAAAACTTTACCCTTTGCTCTGTTAATTTATCTGTTAATTTACCTTTAAAACTGTTTTTTGAGGCAATGCTTCATATCCATTTTTTAGTACAACTCCAAGCTCCTTTTCTCAAAGACAGATTTTTGATAGTATTACACAAACATTTCAAATTGAATCAGAAACTGTACAAAAGAAAGCTAATTCCGAGTGGTACATTAAGTCAAATTTTGCAGCAAAAATGAACACCAAACAAATTCAGTCATGATAAAATATCAAACATACAGAGACAAAATATGTATAATTCCAAGAAAAAAAGCAAAGACAAAAAATCAAAACAGTGTCAAAAAAGTCTAAAAGAACCACCATTGAACTATAGGCAAAATTCCAAGGATTTATTCAGAATCAGAAATACTTTATTGATCCCACACTTGGGAAATTTGTTTGTTACCATAAAAACTGACAGGGGAAAAAAAGACTAAGAATAATATAAAATAAAAATAAAAAACAAGAACAAGGAAAATGTGGTATAATTTAAAAAGCTATTTACAAAACCGGACAGGTAAAGAGATGTGCAAAAGAAATGTGCAAAATAGAGAAGAAGAGGAAAAAAAAAATGTGCAAAGGTTATCTTTTGCATAGTGAGTTGTACAGGGTTATTGCATTGGGTATGAAGGATTTCTGGTACCGGGCAGTTTTGGAGCGGAGCTATCTGAGCCTTCTAGAGGATTTCAAGTGTATTCCAAGCGGTATCACAAATATATTCTTGTTATGTTTGCTTTAAACCCAAAATTTCAAAGCTAAAAACATTTTATATAACTCATGTTCAATTTTTTAAGAAAAAAAAAGGGGGAGGGGGGGTCTGTTTCCTCTTTTATAGCTTCGTCCTTCAGGACCACTACTGTCTAAGTCTGGTTTATAAATGTAAATACTGGTCACTGCAGATATAACAATATAAATTACAGATGGATAGTAGTTTTCAATACATAGACCACAACAGAAAAACAGGAAATTGCAGTATTTTTGTTATTTGTTTGATCATTGATGACATTTTGGATGTAAAAAAGTGTTTATAACCAAATCAAACAACTAACTTTTTAAAGCATTTATTATTTATAAATCAGACACAATAGGGGCATTCATAGGTGTTGTTTTTTCCTTTAGGGAGTTCTTTTTTTTTCTTGTTTTGGAATGCAATCTTCTTGAAATAGCCATAAATACTGCCTATGACACCAAAGATGTGAAACTTTTTAGTATTCTTGTTGTTGGATTCAGAGTACGAGGCATCTACGTCAAGAGACCTGCATACTTTTAGGTTGCTCGGGGTTTCTCCCACAGTTAGGTTGGTGAGATTTATTTCTCCCTGGATGTCAGCATGCATGGGAGCCCCTGTTGCCCGTGTGACAGACTGCTGACGTGTCCAGGGTCTATGTCGCCCCCCCATCACAGTGTCAGCTGATTTAGACTCCGTTAAGAAGAAGCGGGTACAGCTGATTGATTTAAGCTAAGAAAAGCCATCTTGTAAGTCATCTTGTAATTTAAACAATGTCAACAGCGCCTAATAGCAAATTTAGATTTTTCATGATAAAATTATAGCTTAAGATAGTTTAAACCTTTTGCACGTATACACACTTGATTCTAACCAAACTGCAGCTGTGTGATTAATAGAATTTGTTTGGGCTTTTTCTTTTTCTAAAGTTAAATGAAATCTGACAAATGAAGGATTCTCACCCTGAAAACACGAGCACTTAGGCCGTAGGAAATGGAAACTTAGGCAGACAGCTCGGGATCATTCAGCGGCCCTGCCAGTCCTGATGAGATCAGATGAAACCAAAATGGCGCCGCAAAGCGAGGCTACATGTCAAAGTCGGGGATGGTGCCTCCAAAGTAGGTTTTTGTGTCACCGACTGACTCTTAGGAGTCTGCAAAACTCTCACGTTATGACATCCATCTCATAAAGCTGAAATTACTCCATCTCTGCAACAATACCTTCCTCTTGACTCCGTTTGTCAGCAAAGTGCTATATAAATAAAGTTTAGTATTATTATTATTTTTAGAAAACCCCTAAAAACACATTTGTGAAGCTAATTACAGATTTATTATCATTTATGGCTCTTAAGAAATATTGTTCAAGTTTTGCCTTTTACCTCTTTGTTACTCGACACTTTGGCATTTTAGGCTTGAGATCTGACACTCAGAATAAACCAACCATCTTTCTGGCCTTAACCTGATTGGCTCATGCTTAATCTAGTCTGTTAGAGACGCCCATTTTAATCATCAGTCTGATTTCTGGAGGTGGCAGCATAACAATTGTCCCACATAAAGAAAAGAAAATGGATTTTTGTATCTGTGTTGTGGAGCCACAGCCGTGCCTGCTAAACCATGCAGTGATGCAAATGTGCAGTCGGCAGCTCGCTCAGAGCATTTATCCCAGCAGAGAAGGTCAATTAGTGAGAAATGAGCCTGAACAAGGAATCGTGTTTTTCCAGATGAGCTTACTGGGTATTTTAGAAAGTACTCATGGAGTTATTTTTGGGGTAAAGTCATGTTGTGGGTGTGCATTTTGTGCAGAAGAGGAATTTGTCACATTGTGGAGGCTTGTATAGATTCTGAATTATATCAGGATAACACGTATAAGGTCACTTCAGCTCCTCCGTGTTCCTTTTAGAATAAAGCAGGCATGAATACTTTTCTAAACGTGATGTAATTCTGTGTTCAGCTATAAAGATCCACTCCAATGAAAATTGTGTTTTTGGTGTTTTTAACACGTTCTTTCAAGTTTTTTGGCACAGAGCAGCACCGCCCCCTTTCCCTTTCTCATTGCTCAGAGTTCGGAGCAGGGAACTTGTGGGCTTCCCAGCTTAGTTTCTTTTCAAACTGTCTTTTTTTCCGTCTGTTCCTGATTCCCGATTTGAATACAGAAATACTAAGAAATGTAATTTGGAGATTAATTTTGTCCTCCATCACGAGAAAAATGCAACAGGAACATATTAAATAAAACAAAAACACAATTTTCAATGGAGTGGGTCTCTAAAGTTCATCATGATTTCACATGGGAATGTGTACCTGTGATTGCAGAGACTCATGGCCTAAGAACGTCTGTAAAAGCTCACCTCCATCCCTGACTATAGACTGTGGGGCTGCAGCATAAACACAGAAGGAGAAATGACCTAAAACAAAAACAAAGGCACAGTTAGAGTGCACTGGTTACATCATAGCTGGTAAACAAACAGCTGAATCTTCAGACGTAACATTCATTCATTAAAATCACCCAAAAAGTTGTGTGATATGAGGTGTCACTAATAACTGAATGTTACGGTGTGTTATGTTGGAGGAGTGAGAAAGGACCAGAGTTTTATGATTGTGTGTTTCCCCTTTTTATAGTGCTGTTTTGTAGTTCTGGTTCAAGAATAAAGGTGTGGATGAGGATAATGCAGATGAAGGACGATTTAACTCAGCTAAAAAAAAAAGAAAAAAAGCTCTGTCTCTGTCTGGTCATTTAGCGTCAGCGTGTGATGGTGAAGACAGAGGAAAGTGCCATCAGATTAGAATGCAAACACAGACAGAAACACAGCAGTGCTGTGTTCAGCACAGCCTGTCACATGGTTGAGAGTTTAATGGGATTGGACCTGAAGGCTGGCGTCTCGTTCGACACGACTCGTTTGTTTAGAGGCATGGCTTGTTTATGAATGGCTCTTTGGGAAAAACACTAGGCTTGCACAAGCAACTTGAAATGCTTTGCCTCTATCTTTTTGCAACAATATATAGAATATATTGATGAGTGTTTGTGAAAAAAGAAAAGCTAGAAACAAATGTCATGTTTAAATTGTGATATGGAATGTTTTTACAACCCTCTCCAAGAATATTGGTTGTGAAAATCTTGTGTGTACCTCTCTGTGTGCACAAGTCTTACGAGACATTAATGTATTAAATTTATTCAAAACCTGTAAATATGTGTGTGCAAACTATTGGTTGGTGTGTGTATGTCAGAACTAAGTCATGCAATTTACTTATGACACTTCTCACTGTATGTTATGACTCTTTATTATGGCCTGCCCCCCTCTCTTATATCCCCCTTCTCCAACATCCCACTCTCTCCCTCTCTTTTTTTTTTCCGTCCGGTCCAACAAGGAATGCAAATAAATATAATTATTATAAATAAAGCTTTGCCTCAAATACAAAATGGGTTTATATTAATATATACTCCGTTTGTCTAAAGATCCATAAACCACTGTGGTAACGGTAAAATCTGTTAAAACAAGAGGCCTTCAGCTCTGATCTGCTTACTCAACTGTTGGTCAGGAAAAAAAACAAAGTGATATACAGTAGTGTTTTTTATTTTATTTCTTATTTTCTTTATTTTTCTGTTTACACTTGAGAACATCAGTGTATAAAGATAAAGGGCGGAGTTAAAAAAAAAAGAAAAGAAAAAAATCAATAAATCTAAACTGGATCGGCCTTGCCTTGGAAAATGTAATATTGATTCAATCACCACATCTATTGATCATCTTTTTAAGTGATGCCTTGTTTTTTTCTGCAATAATCTGCTCATTTTCAATATTAAAACTTCTAGTTTAATCAAAGTTTCTTTTAAAACACCAGTTATGTGAGTTACTAGTTATGTGTTTAAATCAAACTATATAAAAAAATGTAATTATGAATTTCTGCTGTAATACTGAGCCCCAGTAATAAATCTAATCATTTCTTGTGTAAAGAGAATGTAAGGTTGGTGTTTTTAGGCTATAATGGTAAACTGTTTGTTATGGTGGATTTTAAAGGCCACTGCTGGTGTGTGATTATGTTTTGGAATAATTGAATCATGACAATTACTGACACACTTTAAAGTCCCACTTCGATCAACTTTTGATCTATTTTAAAAGCGTTCCCATTGGTCTTTTAATTATTTGATTTGATTTTTAGCCAAAATCAAAAAGACCTGTGTTGTTCCCAAGCACATGGTTTCTGCAGAGCAGCAGGAGTTTGTTAGAAATTTGCAGTTGTGGACCCACTCGTTTCCTTTCATCCATTTGTTTACATGCTCTCCGGCCAGCTCACAGCCACTCACAACCCTAACCTAACATTAGTGGTGCAACAAAAAAGGCAAGCAATGTTGAAGCTGTCCAGCCGTACAGTTCTGAGCCAGATATCAGCTCTGACGGGGAAAAGGAAGACATACATGGATCTATTTGTCTGCAAGTAGATGAAGGAGCAAGGAGCTTGTGTCTGGCTGTAGTAACTTTTACGTCACGCAAGCTTTTTCCATCTACATTTTTTTCCTGATTTAAAGCATTTTAAATAAAGAAATGCTCAAATATGCAATTTTTAAGCTGATTTTCTTTCTATAAATCCTTCTTCATGAAAGAAATGCGACAAGAACGTGTTAGAAACACCAAAAACACATTTTTAAACTAGATATTCGTTATACGATCAGAGAAGCCATGCATGATTAGAACAGAATAGTGAACAGTGACAATATTAACACAACAGAAATGTATTTGTTAGTGCTATTAAAATGTAATTATTCCTGAATGTCTGAAACTGAAGAGCCTTATTTGTTGGATGCCCGTTTGCTCCCTAAATGGTGGTTTGTCAGTTAAGCTCTTTAACAGGACGGAAGATTTGCCTCTTCCTCCTGCAGAGCTCAGAGTCTGGCACAACTGTCAGCAGGATCTCCTTTGCTCCGCCTGACCTTGTGTTCAGAAGGAAGGAAACAAAGACTCGCCCTCTTTCTTTCACCCTCCACACACACAGACAAACACGTTCTTGATTCTGCTCACGCCTGCTCACCAGGGTGGGCTCCAAAGCTGGGCTCAGGTGGATAATAAACATCTAAGGAGTATTAGCAGCAAGGATTAGTGTGCACGGCTTGCCCCACCTCTACATTTCTTCTCACTAAGCACCAAACACAGACTTCCTGCTCCCGAGGAGCATAAAATGATCCAAACCAGTGATCAAGAGAGATGACTGCATAGGATCTGCAGGGGGAATTCTGGGACAGTGAGACGGGAACCGGGACAACAGATTGATTAAATCAAATCTCTTGTTGTGTTTAAATGACTGAAAAACATGTTTTTAGTGGGTTGTGTGCCCAAGCTCCTTTAACAGAGTTTAAAGAGGAAAGCAATGGGCTGTTTTTTATTTTTTGCAATCCAAGTACAAATGCCGTCTTTTAATTGTCCATCAAAACCACATCATGAAGGTATTTAGGGAAACTATTTTGGAAAAACATTTTTAAGCGTTTATTATTTAATGCAAAGGCGCCACCGTAAACTGTTTCCATGCTTCCCGTGTTTGTTTGCCACTGGTTTCTGTTTTCGTTGATGAAAACCTGCAGATGTCTAATGGAGATGCATCATCGGATAAAACTGCCATTAGGGTTATCCATTACACATATTTGTGCAGGAGCATATACAGTACTGTGATATGAAGAAGAGAAAAGTACATTTGACTGAGTTGCTCTAATGTCAAAGGGCTATATCCATTTGGGAGATACAAACTTTATCAGTTTGTACTCGGAAATTAATGCATTTATTTTTGATGACAGAATTATAGTAAAAGTAGAAATCTATGCAAAAATCCTCTTTGTTTTAAAGGCTAAAGTGACCAAAAAGCATAACAAGAGGGACATTTTTAAAACTATAGTGCCACTGCTCACATTTAGTCATTAATTACACACAACGTAAGATACGTTTCTCTGAATGTAAGAGCTGACCTTTAGTTAAGGTTGGACTGAGCCATTACATCATTTTCTTTAACAATAAAAGGATAAAATAAGGTTTTAGTGCACATTTTACATAATAGGGACACATGTAAAAGATTCTGGATTTGGCAGCACGGTGAGACTTAAATGTAACATGTTATACTATCATTATATCTGCCCCAGGAGGACCAAAGGAACAAAATATTAGATTTGTAAAATAATAATGTTGAATTTGCCACTTCTTCTTTTTTAAACAAAAGAAAAAGCTGGAAGGTATATTTTGAGTGAGCTGCAGGAACCCAGGATCACCACGTCTGAGGCAAACAAAAATAACACGCTCGTGTCTCTGTCCGTGAACACGGAGCTGCCGGGGTCAGCTTAGGCATCACCATTAAGTCCTGTCAGTTCATTGACTTAAAGCCTAAAGTCAGAGCTGCCAGAGCTGCACTGCTTTTTTTGTACTTTCAAGCCTTGATCGTCTGCACAGTGGAAGCTTCTCTGTTACATAACTTGGTAAACCACCGGTGTTACAAATATCCACACCAAACAGTATTAGGGTGAATCTGTATTCTTACATGATGCAGCAAATTAAGACAGAATGAATTTGTTTGCTCTAAATGGCTCCAATTTTATAATGACAATAGTTTTCTCACCTAAAAGAAACACCTGAACTCTTTTTTTTCTTTTCTTTAGATCACATCCCAGCAGAGTTACGAGACCCGTTTTACACTGACCAGTACGAGCAGGAGCACATCAAGCCCCCCATCATCCGCCTGCTGCTGTCCGGAGAGCTTTACTGCCGGGTGTGTGGATCCATTCTTCCCGCCGAGCATGCCGCCTCGCTCCGAAGCCACCAGGCTGTCATCCAAACCCTGTCCAAGAGAGGCATCCACGTCCTGGAGACCAACAATACCCCTGTGTCTGATCTGGATCTCAGCTCCTCTCCCATTAAAATGGTTAGTTGAAACACAAATAACATGGACCGTATTGGGGTATCTGCTACAATGCAAAAAAATATTTATATCAGTTTTTACCTCCGTTAAAGTCCCACTTAAACCATCTTTAAATCCTTTGTAAAAGCATTCCCAGTGGTCTTTTAACTACATTTATGCAGTTTTAAACAAAATCCCCAAACCTGTCGTTTTCAATGACAGGGTTTCTGCAGAGCAGCAGGAGTTCATTAGAAATTCATCTACGAGTTGTGGGTGGGACCGTTGATGCAGAGCAACCCCTCCCCCCTTTACCCCCCCCTGTTGCTGAGAGCTCTCTGTTCACTCAAATAAAGACAGAAAGAAGAGATTCTAGTTTGTTCAGGAGTTAATAGGGAAAGAATCGCATAAACTATAAATACGCGATGTGTGACTTTTAAGAAATGAACAAAAATGTGTTGTTTTTTTTTTCTAGAGCTCCCACATCCACCTCATCGATGCCCTCATGATGGCCTACACAGTGGAGATGTTCAGCATAGAGAAGGCGGTGTCCAGCGTCAGGCGCTTCGCAAACTTCAGTGCCTCCAAGGAGCTTCCGTATAACTTGGAAGATGCCATGGTGTTTTGGATTAACAAGGTTAACCCTCAAAACATGCTGATTACCCGATTTGTGCGCTTGCTGGTCCCTTCTGACCAGTACTGGATCTTCCTCACTTTAGGTAAATCTGAAGATGAGGGAGCTTGCAGAAAACGAGTGTAAAATGAAGCAGCACCTGCTGGATTCACCCAGCCACCAAAAGGTAGAACGCACACGGTTCCTTTGTCTTACTGAAGTTACTGATGTTGTCCTTCTGATTTTGTATCTTGGTCCCAGAAAGTATTTTAACTAATACCTTTTTGTGCATTTTTAAACTGCATCCCCCTGTGATTCACCTACCTATAACTGTCTGACAGTTCCCTAAAATTATCTTCATTTTTCATCCTGTCTTCTACTTTACTTTTTTCCGTAAAAACATCCATATTTGACATATGTCTTATAAAGTCAGCTCAAGAAAAGCTACATTAAAGATTCCAAATGACTTGATTAGCTGCTTCCCCAGTTGTCTTTGTTTTACTGTTATGGATTGTTTCATTTGTGAATCAAGAAAATCCCTAAAGTTTCTTCTTAATGTAACCCCTGATCAGAAAGAAGCAGAATTTTCTTCACTCTTGGAGAAAGTCTGATTTTCTTGTAGTTGTCCCTGTAGTTGTATTTGACCCTTGACTTGTCTGCTGCTTTTCCTGTTTGTATCCCTCCCCACACAAAAACAATGTGCTTCTTGGATGCTAGTCTCCCTCCAAATGGTACTGGAAGCTTGTTCCTGTAAGTGTACCGCTTGAAACATCCTTTGTGAGTGTAGGTGTCTGCCGGAATTGTATGCCGTTACTGTATGTGTCAGTTTGTGCGTCACGCTTGAGTAGAACACTGTTGCCACAGGATTTAGAAGGCAGATTGTGAAAAATATTTAAATGGATTGTGTCAAACGTTGTTACGGCCCCGACAGGCAAACCTGTCCCAGACTAGGGGAAATCCCAAAGGGGCCATAACATATGAAAAATGGACACCAATAAGTCAAGGAACACAGTTTATCAAGTGGAAGAAAGAACCTGTGTCCTGTAAAACAAAAAACTACTGTGCTGGTCCCAACAAAAGACAAAACAGAGGGATTGTAGCCTTGGCCAAACATAAAATAAGTCAGGGAGACAACTGACTCAGCCACCATGACCGGAGTCAGCAGCTCCCTGCTAAGGCTGCCTGACAAAATGAAAAGAAATAAACAAAGTCTGCAAATAAAGACTACCAAGGTCCAACCCCAAACTAAAATAACAAAACACAACAGTATAAGACTGCTGAGGACCAAGAGGGGATAAAAAGAGAAACCAACCAACCAACCAACCAACCAACCAACCAACCAACCAACCAACCAACCAACCAACCAACCAACCAACCAGCACAGCTCTAACTCCAACCACTCCTCAGCCTCCCGCTCTGCTCTCTCTGCATGCATGCTTGCCTTCCTGGTTGAAGCCTCCTCTGACTTAAATACCTGGCAGGTGCTGATCAAGATCATTGGCCACACCTGCCAGGTGAGCAGAATGACAGGGGATGCAGCAAAGCAGCAGAAGCAAGACGTAACAACGTTCACTTCTGTAAAGAAGAAGTCCAGATTTCCATTTGTTTTTTTGTCAAGACAAATTATCTTGTACGTCTGGTTTGTTTCCCTTTTTTTTTCCTTTTTGTCAACCTCTGTCCCCCTAACCCACACGCTCAGAGACAAATTAACAAACTCAAAGTCACCTTTGAGCAGAATTTGATAATTAAAAGGGTCAACTCGTAGTTTCTCTCATTTATTCTTCCCATCATGTCATTCTTGCCTCCATAGCCTGACCTATTGCATGCGCTTGCCCATTGCATGCTGGAGCCTGTGGAGTTTTCTCGTGTGGTAAAGTACCCATCATTTATCTTCATTTTTATTTTTATTCATTTCACCATTCATTCCCCTAAATCACTGCGTCTCTTTTTATTTTGATGAGCCTGATCTTTCATTGAATCCTCCAAAGTAAACATGAGACCCAGAGGACCAAGGGGCTTGAAGTGACAGAATTACAAAATGAAAACGCGTATGTGGGTCCTGCTGCTCTGATCAGAATGTGTGTTCATTGGGTTAACTCTGACCCTCTCCTGCTGCACAGGTGCGTTATCGCAGAGATCATCTGTCTGGCCGCACACTTCAACATTTCCCAGTTTTGGAAGACCTGATGAAGGATGTGTGCGACGGCACAGCTCTGCTAACTGTGATCCATTTCTATTGCCCGGAGGTTATTAGGCTGGAAGGTACAGTCAGATCAACCACAGAGAGGTCTTTGTGTGTGCGTGTGTGTTTGTGCGTTATCTGGTTTAGATTAGGGTTAAATTGTACAAATTTACAAAGCTAATAGAATGTTTCAATTTAGGTTACCTGTCTGAGAAAAGTGTATAAAGTGAGGGGTCTTAACTGTAATTCTTAATTATAACCTATAGCAGGTTTTTAGAACGTAACCCCCACGATAAATAAGGGAACACTGTAAATACAACAATTAATACAACAAATAATCACTGACGTCACCCCCAACGTCCTGAACGGTGAAAGTGGGAAGATGCCATAAAGACTAAAGTTTATTCAATCCCACCTGAACAGTGTTCTGAACATATGTGATTAGCCAGGACAAAGCAAACATAGATTTCTGTTTAGTTCATTCATGGATCCATCCACCTGCCAAAAATAAAGAAACAGATCCCTAATCTCGCTCAAATCTGAGAGCTAATACAAGCCAAAACCTCTATTTGACCCCCCCCCACACACACACACACACACACGCACACACACATACACACTGTGAATATGTTTATTATTTAGTTGATGTTGCATATTCAATACAATATGCTTCCCTTTGAAACCAGCCTCTAGTGGGCATCAGAGGAACTACAGTGTTTTTTACTACAGAGTTTGCTGACTACGTAGAGGTGTGCATTCTTTATTTTCCATCTATTTGAATAAAATCCACTGCCCTATCCCGGTGTAGAAGCTCCCATGTGGCTGAGGATGTTCATCAAAAGGGTCTTGCTGCTATCTTTAGTCTCATCTGGTTTGTTTAAATGTTAAAGTAGAACCTGCAAAAACATCTAATAAGAATTGCACTAAAGTGCATATCATAATGATATTATGCTCCTTTTGCCTACAAATAATGGATATTGCTATACTGTGTGCAGATATTTGCCTGAAGGAGGTTCCTTCCATAGCAGACTGCGTCTACAACATCCAGCTACTGACAGAGTTTTCTAATGAGTACTTGAACAAATGCTTCTATCTGACGCCAGAGGACCTGCTGTTCTCTCCACCAGTCTTAAAGGTGAGCTAATACACTAGACCACCTCAAACCTTTTTAAAGATATCAAAAGGACTTTACTAATTCACTGCATCAAAACTAATTTGATCTAAAATGTAATTAATTTATTCATTTGAACCATTTTAATGTACAGGGGAACTGTAAAAATTCAGCTTCAGTGAAAAATTAAAGCTTTTTTAATTTAGTAAGCTTTTTTTTTTTTAAATAGCGTGTTAATCCGCCCACCTTTCACACTGAGTGAGGTGCCAAGCTATGTCTTTATAAAGAGAAGAGACAACAGTTACAAACACATGATGCTATTTTCATTGTGTTTATTTCACACTCAATTAAGCAAACCTGTGTGGGTGTTGAAGGCATATGCTAACAGTTGTTGGGATTTCCTGTTTTTTATCTATTATATTTTTCAAAATGGAGTAAAAAAACAAAATTTTAAAGAAATGAAACATTAGATTTGTATTTGGGTCAATTGTCCTGTGTTCATGTCAAAAGAGTTTTATATCATATAAACCTACAACAATAATAAAACAATGAGAAATACTGTAAGTAACCTCCACTTTCATGCATTAAATTGTCACTTTTTTTCCTCTTGTGTTTTACAGAATAATTTAATGGTTTTCATTGCTGAAGTTTTCTGGTGGTTTGAGATTGTCAAACCCGATTTTGTGCAGCCCAAAAACCTTCAGGAAATCAATGACGGTAAAGAACTTGAACCTTTGACTCATAGATTTAGAACAACAGGCTCTCATGAAACCAACCGTTACTGTTTTTTAACTTGTCGTGCATCACATCAGCATATAGCTGACATCTGCTGTATGTTATTTTTGTGATTTCATATAACTTCACTTTTAAGTTATATAATAGTTATGATCTATTTCAATGACATTGGTGAGTCAATTGAATTTATATTTTGTTGATTTCAAAAAACTTTTTGTGCATGTTTATACAAATTTACCTTCCAGTGTTTGCTTTTTCCAATATTATACACTATAATGACATAAATTCAGTTTCTTTTATAGTTAATTCAGTTAAATTGAATACAGACTAGTTAATTTATTTCAGGCAATTCTGTTTTTTAATTAATTTGAAATGACTTCAAGTTCCTTTATCTTTATTTGATTTAGTCTTTTTTAAACCAGTTCAAATCAATTCAATTTTGATTACTGATAATTTAATTTATTTTAATTCAGTTGTATTTGCTTTGTTTTCTAAATCTTGTTTTGAGTGTTTCATTTTTTGTTGTATTTAATTAAATTAAATCCAGTTCTGTTCACTTAAGTGTATTTCGATTTAAGTCAATTCAGTTTTCATTAGACTTTAATGTCTTTAGACTTTCCTCCCTTTTTTTCATTAACATTTCTTTTTGGATTATTTTACAGTGAGACTGCTGCTTCAGCCTAAAGGTTCTCGTTCTTTTGTTCCCGTCGCCAACGTAACAAAACGGCGCTTTCTGCCTTCATCCAACTCAGCTGACACTTTGACCACACCCCCGAGCCTCGACCTCAGGTAGTGTTCAGTCAACTATAATACCATGTTTTAAATGACCATTAATTTTATTTTCCATAGATACACAAAATATAGGGTTTATACATTAATGCAGAATAAAAGTAAAAATATAATTATTGGCAAACTCTGTTTTTTCTGTTCCAGCGCCAAACAAAAATCATTAAGTCCATCTCACTCATTGCCTCCCCTGAGACGAGGACAACAGAAAACAGTCGAAGAGGCCGTTTCAGGTGATGTGGAACCGAGTGTTTCCTCAGCTTTCTCTGCAGAGTTTGCAGCACATTAAAGCCCTTGAATACCCACTCCAATGAAAATTGTGTTTTTCGTGTTTTTAACATGTTATTGTAGCTTTTTTCTCAAGATGGAGGACATGTATATTAAGAAAATTAAGCTTAAAGTTAAATTTCTGAGTATTTTTTATTCAAATCATGGTGAATCAGGAGCAGACGAAAAAATGACATTGGAAAAAAGCTTGTAGCAGTTAAATAGGTGGTACAATTGACAGGCTACAAGCTCCCTGCTCCGCTCCATTCCGATGCATCCACTTGTAGACAATTAGATCCATAGGTTAGCTCGTCTGAGCTGGTATCTGGCTCAAAACTGTACGGCTGGTTAGCTCCAATATTGGTTGCCATTTTTGTTGCACCAGTATTGTTAGGTTGGGGGTGTATGAAGCTACAAGGGACATAAATGAGGGGAAAGGGGGTGGGCTTACTCTGTGCCAACTGTTCCACCCACAACTCAGAGGCAAAATTGTAATGAACTACTGCCGCTCTGCAGAAACTATGCCCTAGAAACCACACAGTTTTGTTTTTTTTGTCGGAAAATAGCATAATTATAATTAAAAGACCACTGGGAATGCTTTGAAAACAACACAGGTTTTTAGAGAAATACTCAGAAACGCACAAATTAGATCAAAATACCACTTTGGGGTTGTTTATCATGAGGGATTAACATTATAATTCACTTAATAGCTCAAAAAGTTGATTTTGCATGTTTTTGCAACATTTAAGTGTTGTCTAATCAGATGTTTTACCTGAAATCGCTATATTATTGATTCATTCATCTTAAAAGCTCTATTAGACATGTTTAACCAATTAAATCAAAGTGTTAAACTCTTACATGATTGCAGCATTGCCTCATAAATTCTTTTTTCTTTTGACAGAGCTAAGAAATAGACCAAACCCTGTGACACAAACAGATGGACAACACCAGGACTCTATACTGGCTTGGCCAGAGAGGAGGGCGAGGTGAGCTTGTGTGGTTAAACCATCTGTACAGAGAGAAATGTGCTCAGTGAAGTCCTGCATAAAGATTTGAATAAATAATTTGTGTTTTTTATGAATGGTGTCATGAAACCGACATTTTCTTCTCTTTCCCATTACTCCTTTCAGACCTTTATCCCAGCCGGTCTCCTCTGCCTTGTGTTTTTCCGCACAGAAAGATGCAGAGAGCGTCATTATGGCTCGCTCCATTAGCAAAGACAGCTTAACGTCCAACATCATTCCCCCCAAACACATGCTGCCAGCAGGCCTGCCTAAGCAAAGACTCGCTGCTCAAAACCTTCTTTGTCACATCCGGATAGAGGATGAGGAGGAGGAAACAGAGGAGGAAGAGCTGGTTTCTGTGATACACCCCTCTGCGTTTTCGCGACATCGAAACAGGAGCGACATAGAGCCGGATGACATAGAAGAGCAGGGAAAAACCTCATCCTCGAGGGTTTCTTCCAGTACTCCACGTCAATACGCAGCCCCCTTCATGCTGGATCAGCCGGAGGACAGCTACTATCTGGAGCCTTTGATAGCAGCTGTCCCCAAACAAGCCAAGGAGAAGAGCATCCGACTGAACAAACAGGAGGAAAGTGGTGAGATGCTCTGTAGATCAACAGTATCTGCTCCTAAAGCTCATGTCACAAGCACTTCACAGGGTAAACCCTTTCCGGCTAAGTCCAGCAGAAGCACCTGTAACCCCACATCTGAAGATTTAGCTCCTAACTCTTCCAGGCTGCACACAGAAGGAGCAGCAGGAGGTGCTGAGACAGAGAAAAAAGGCTTTTTCCTTCACTTTTCAGGGGAGCAGGACCTTCAAGGTCCTTTCTCCTCTGTTATAGAATCAAGGCAAGACTCTGATTCTGATGTGGCTGATCTTGAGGAAGATGAAGAAGATGAAGATCCAATAGAGCTGACCAAAGAGATAGAGATTCCAGGAGGCGAGAAGGTTTTAGAAGTCCGGCACTCGGCTGAATGCGGAGATGGAGAGTCAGCCAAACTTAGGGAGGATTTGAAGGTGAGCGAACGAGACGACAAGGAGGACTTGAGCGGACGCACAAGCCCGTGCCTCAGCACCGTGTCCTGTGCGAGCAGCTGCAGTGCTTCAGGTGTCCGGATGACCAGCTTCGCTGAGAAAAAGCTGCTGAAACTCAGCCTGCGCGACGGATACTCGAGCACCAGCAACTCTCAGAAGACAACACCGGATGGCTCAGAGACGGCTCCCGCCTGGCAAGGGAAGGAACCGAGCCCAGTGCTGGGAAGGACCATGATGCTCAGTCCTCATGTTGTGCCTTCAGAGCTGCTTCAACTTCACATGCAGCTGGAGGAGCAACGACGCGCCATAGAGTATCAGAAGAAGAAGATGGATACTGTTTCAGCTCGGCAGAGACTTAAGCTCGGCAAAGCGGCTTTCTTGAACATTGTTAAGAAGGGTGGAGGGAGGAGTGACACACTTCCTTTACCCCTGAAACACTCCCAGGGATCACCTGGACTAGGAGTTGCAGACAGGAGGACACCAAAGACTCTCTCCTGCAAGGATGATTCCTGTCTGGATGCCTTCAAAGTTCAAACAGGAGCGTCAGCAGACAAAAACAACAGGCTCACCCTGTCCCAAGATAATAGCTCTGAACCTGACCTGAACGACTGCTCCCGCTCCATAGATCTTCTCAATGAAGCCATCAGTTCTATTCAGCAGCAGATGATGCAGCTTACTTTACAGCAGGGCCTCCTAATGAAGCAGAGCGCCGTCTCTCCCTCTGAGCCTGTGCAGCCAGAGCCGTGCACGGCCTCCACCACCATGCCAGAGCCCTTGACTTCAGACTCCAAATCATTCGCCGTCAACTTTGTAGATATTGGCGGCAGCAGCTCAACCCCAGTCCGGCGTCCTCCCAGCCTCTCCTCCAGCAAGCGCAGGAGACCGTCAGAGCAGAAACCTGGCAAAGAAAGCAGCAAAACACCGTCTGTCGACTCCAGCAGCTCGTCTTTGGACTGCACGCCTTCTCCAAGAGAATGTTCTGAGGAGGAGCAGAGAGCGCTTTTGGAGAGCTCAAAGATGGAGAGAAGCATTCAGAGAAATGTCACCTTCAGGGTCCACGAAGGAACTGGCGAGAGGAGTGGGCAATATTCGAGCCAAACCAAACTGCAGGACCCGCTGGTCAGTTCCAAAACATCAGAATCCCCATTGGTGGATGTAGAAGAAGAAGAGATAAATACTGCTGATTCAGGAAACGAGATTGTCAGTGGAGATGAAAGCTCCAGGACCAAGGGTCTTCTGATCGAGGTGGACTTGTCGGAGCTGAAGGCTCCACAAGAGGAATGCATCGTAGACGGTCCAGACAGCACAGCAGAGGGAGAGCAAAAAAACGTGCTGGGCTTCTTCTTCAAGGTTAGATTTAGGCTTACATTATACTTTTTTGTTGTGCCTGAATTGAAATGAGAAGAGTTTTCTCTTTTCATCTGAAGGATGAGGAGAAGGCAGAAGACGAGATGGCGAAGCGGCGTGCTGCCTTCCTACTCAAACAGCAGCGCAAAGCGGAAGAGGCAAGACTGCGCAAGCAGCAGCAGGAGGCCGAGGCGGAGCTCAAACGGGAAGAAGCTCGGTACGTTTTTTTAATCCAGAAGAACGGACGATCTTCAGAGATGTGTGTGTACAGCGGCACTATGTAATCTCATGCGCACTTTAGGCGTAAAGCAGAGGAGGAGCGTATCCGCAAGGAAGAGGAGAAGGCGCGCCGGGAGCTCATTAAACAGGAATACCTGCGGCGGAAGCAGGAAGCCTTGATGGAGGAGCAGGGTCTGGTCAAGCCTCACGTGAGGACAAAATCCCGCAGGAACAGACCAAAGTCGCTGCACCGCGAAGAGTCAAGCAGCTTCTCCAAAGGATCCACCACACGTAAGATCACCCGTAACACTTGATCAATGTATATTTGTGTTTTTATCGTCTGTCAAACCCCTGTTTGTCTACCCAGTGACTTGTAAGCTGGTTTTGTTCAGGCCTTGTTCACGTCCTCTAAGTGTGTGCATGTGTGTCATGCAGGTCATTCTCTGAGGGTTTCCTTGTTAGTCAAGGCCCAGAGCTCAGCAGCAGGAGGCAGGGGAGGTGAACTTTCTAACCTGCTCTGCATGATGCACGAGCATGCACAGCTGCTGAAATGATTGTGTACGACCATTTCTTTTAGGATCATGCAAAAGGAAATTACACGGGAAGATTAAAAATGTTTCTGCCCTAAAAACAGAATATTTGCTCATGATTGAATTTTTTGTGCCGTTTTCTGACTCATCCTTGAAGCAATAAGTGTGGACCAGCAAATGAAAATGACCGCTCCTCTTTCTGTGCAGCTGATCTCAGTCTCAGTCACAGAGGATCGACGCTGTCTTTGGCGACCGAAGCCGACAGCGTCATCTCTGGAGAGGCGGAGACATACCGGTGAGGAGTCCTGTGCACAAATTCACAAACATGCTTGCATGTGGTCGTCACATTGACTTATTGTGGTACTCCTTCAGGGCTGAATCTGTGTGCTCCACGGAGTCCTTCCCCATGTTGAGCAGGGCTTCCAGCAGGAACATGGAGCGAGACTGGGAGAACGGCTCCATAACATCCTCCATCACTTCATCCGAGTACAACGGTGAGCGCACCACCACCAGTACGAACATATAAAAGGAGTGCTGAGCCAAAAGGTATCCCACACTTTTAGCAATCCTTAACGGCTGCAAGTCTCTGGAACTTTGTTGTGAAAAGTTCATCGTAGATGCTGTAGAATTTATGTCCTGCCTCTTTTAATGTCCTTAGCAAGTCATCTTTACTCGGTCAACTTTTATAACAGAAAAAACTGGAATCAAATATGATCTAATGCAACGAAACGGAGATATCTCACTTTTTATCCCTCTTTTAGTTTAATGCTGTGAAAAGATTGTTAAAAAAAGCCTCAGAAAAACCAACAGTAGGTACAACGCTGCACTCTACAAGACAAATTGAGACAAAATGTGCATCATCAGCAAAACATTTTCTTTTTTTTTTCACTTTGACTGGAAGATCATAAACGAAGAGATGACACATCATTTTATGTAAAAAGTGAGATTCCTGCTTTTTTTTAACCAAAAGTTAAGCTTGAACCCAGCACGACTTATGGTAAATGGTAAATGGCGTATACTTATATAGCGCTTTTCTTCCTACAAGGACAAAGCGCTTTACAGTCACGGACCCATTCACCCAGTCACACACACATTCACTCACACATTCACACACTGGTGGCAGCTTCGCTGCCAAACACAGGTGCCAGCCAACCACCAGAGGCAAGGTGGGGTTCAGTGTCTTGCCCAAGGACACTTCGACTCATGGGCGTGCAAGGCGGGAATCGAACCTGCAATCTTACGATCATGGGTCGACCGCCCTACCGCTGCACCAAGTGCTACTTATGATAGCAATTGGGTGAGTGGTGAAACGTTTCAAAACAAAAAAAGACTCATTCCAAATGCCACGATTCAACTTCAAGACAGAATTTAAGCAGGATGTCAGGTCAGGCCTGTGGAGTCCAAAGGAGTGAGACGTCCTGCTCTTCAAAAGTTGCTTTCGGAAGTTTGATCTCCTCCTATAAAAAGTTTCTCATCTAATTTTAATAAAGTCACATACATTTTTAAAATAATCTGGGAAAAGATTTTAAATTAAATTAAGTTTTTAAAAAAGTTTAACCAAAAACTTAAAAAAAATTGTAATTTAAAAGAATTACTAAAAATAAAAAAGCCGTCATTAAATCTCACAAAGCATTCAGCTCAGCAGTAGTTTTTTTCTCATGCGAGTCTGTCTTGTGATCACTTTTCAGGAGCGTTAAAGGTTTTCCTGGTGCGAACATGT
Organism: Oryzias latipes; assembly: GCF_053564925.1. Lineage (NCBI taxonomy): Eukaryota > Metazoa > Chordata > Actinopteri > Beloniformes > Adrianichthyidae > Oryzias > Oryzias latipes. The sequence goes on along the minus strand of NC_136248.1, from coordinate 24,180,892 downwards.
CAAGTAACCTGCAGAGAGCTCAGAAAACCTGTTTCACATCATTTTCTTTTTTTGTGTGTTTTAAAAAAGGTCCTAAACTTTTTAAAGAACCAAGCTCTAAGTCCAACAAGCCAATCATCATCAACGCCATCGCCCACTGCTGCCTGGCTGGAAAGGTCAATGAGGTCCAGAAGAATCTTGTTCTTGAGGTCCGCAACCAGAAAAACTTTCATTTTACCTCTGAAGTCGTTACAGCAGTTTGGTGAAATGAGTTTGCTCTTTTTATGCATTTTATTTTATTTTTCCCAGGAGTTGGAAAAGTGTGAATGCAACCATCTGATCATCCTCTTCCGTGACGGCGGGTGCCAGTTCCGTGCCATTTACACATACTCCCCCGAGACGGAGGAGATCACCAAATTCACAGGGACGGGACCGCGCAGCATTAGCCATAAGATGATTGACAAGCTCTACAAATACAGCTCCGACCGCAAGCAGTTCACCATCATCCCCGCCAAGAGCGTGTCTGCCAGCGTGGACGCTCTGACCATCCACAACCACCTCTGGCAGATCAAGAGACCAGGGAGCGCTCGCAGGAAGTGAGCCAAAAAGAAGTGGGTCCACGTCAACTCCTAACACCCCGTTCTTAGTTTTTTTTCACAGATTTTTTGTCCGCATGTCACACCTTAGTACAGTTTTACAGATGTATCCCGCAACACCCACAGCATTATTGATGATGGTATGTCTATGTAGCAGTGAATACTGCAAATATACTACTGATGCCACAACACAGGCACTGAACAACAAAGTGAACTCTATCAGCAAGAAAATACTCCACCGCTGTGATAAACCCACAGGGCCCCTGTGTTTGTGGAAGATGCTTTTATTTTGAAATTAGTTCAATGGATTTAAGTTTGTCGAAGTATTATTTTTACCTCAGTTTTATTTTGAAAGGGATAAATGCACCACTCATGCACTGTGGCCTGAATGTGTTCCTCTCCTGACAGTGCTTTAAATCTATATCTGCTCCTACAGTGTTAAAGTGTTCGTCCTCAAACCAGGAAGCATCTTTTGGACTTTTTTGTACCATAATGTATCTTCAAGCCCCTCAGGGCTCGTAAACTGAACTGAGCTGTGGCACAAATGTGAGCTGATTTTTCTGCTGAGGTGTTTTTTGGGAAACACCACAATAATTGATATTTATTTGCTGCATTTTGTATATTTTTTTTGGGGGGGGGGGATTTTTTGTATGTACTGTACAAGCCATTTTTTACTAAAAGAAAAAAAAACAAAAAAAAACAAACAGGCACTACTTTGCTGTTTATTCTGTTATGGAGAGTTTATGTTCTGTATCACAGTCATATTTTATGTTTATTTATTTTGAATAGGTATAATAAAAGCAAACAATGTGCATTTTATAGTTACAGTTTGCAGCTTTTGAGTGTCTTTTTCTTCTTTACAAAAACCTAAACACAACTTTTTCATTAAATACCTATAGTTGACATACATACATTTCATTTAAAAGCATAAAAAGAAGGGTATTGAGGATTATCTACAGATTTAGCACTGTAAACTCAAATTATTTTAAAAATATTTAAAAGAAATAATGTGATCAGTCATTTTAGAGGCGATCGTAGACAGATGCCTTGTTTTTGTTTACTTAGACCCTTTAAATCTATAGAAATCTAGTTTTTTTTTCATGTCTTAAGGACTTTTCAGCTTTTACTGTACGCTTTTCACTTGACAAAGACACTTAAAATATGTTTCCAACTTTTGAAAGTTGGTCTTCACCTAAACTCAAATGTGTTGTGGAAAGAAGACACAAAATGCCTGAAGAGACCAGACAGGAAAAGTCAGTAGCTTTGTATTTTATAGCCTAGTTTTACAAATACTCTTTAGGTTTTTATGAACAGAACAAAAAAAGGAACTTTACGTTTCCAAAAGTATCAGAAACTAATCCCACTAAACATAATTTCAATTTAAGACTACTTTTCCAGTAAGTATTTTTAAGTGCTACATTAGGTTTAAACCAGAAAAGGAGCAGATACACAGTCCTGAGTCAGCTTTCAGGTCAGAAAAATGTTTTTGTCTGCATCTACTGAACTAGGGATATTTTTTTCTCTCTCTAATTTATTGTTTTCCTGTTATGCGAAAATTAAAAAGGGAAAACTGTGGAGGAGTCTAATTTAGCAGGAAAAAGCTCTGGTCGAGTCTCTCTGACGCAGCTTAGGAATTTTCAGAACAAAAGTGGAATGCCTACAACAATAAAATAGTTAAATGATGCTATACAATGATAAAAATCTGTGTTTCGTCTGTGTTTAATACTTAGTCAACACATGTTAAAAATGTTACCTTTAAAATCTCTTTGTTCACATTTGTCAACATGGATGTTAAAGACTCGGTCCAATGTAAATGGTGTTTTTAACATGTTCTATTGTCATCTTTCTGATGATGGAGGACATGTATAAAGAAAATTATTCTTGAAATTGAATTACTGGGTATTTTTTTAAATCGTGAATTAGGAGCAGAAAAAAATGCAGTTCTATGTTACAAATAAAGGAACTTATTTGTAACATAGAAAATACACTGAGCGGGCCTCAAGCTCACACAGAGGCGAACTTCTAATGAACCACTGTAGAAACTACATCCTAGAAAGTGACAAAGGTTATTGGATTTTGGCTAAAAACGTCCAAAAGTCACTCTAAATCTAAATCTCTCTGGATTACAGGGATGTCTATCTCATCCCTGAATTAGACATATCAGCAATAAATAACACAACTCAGAATACATTAAACAGCACTTTAATGTGCACGTAAAACCCGGACTCAAGTGCAAATATAGTCAGCACTAACATTTGTACAAAGAGTCAAATGAAAAACTCGATATCGATTTCTCCAAAAACAACCACAGCTGTGGATTTAAGCAGAACTGCCACTGAGGACTGCAGAGAGTGACGTTATAAATATGGTGGAAAACAAGATAAATGCCTCATACAGTTAAACACAGCCTGCTATAAAGGCTGGAGAGTGCTTCTCTGATAGCAACACAATGGTAAGTTCACACTTCACCTACTAAATTAGACCTCAAACCACTGAAAAACCACTTTGCTGATTTAGCTACAAAAAGTGTACCAAATATTTAGTGTGTCATCTGAGTCGAATGCTGCAGAAAACTGCTCATCTGCTTACACCTGAAATTTCCAATCCTCCTAGAGAGGTTTGGAGATGTTTTTAGGTGTACCGGTAAGCAGGAAAAATAAATAAATAATCACAAAAGCCCTGACAAATTCAGTTTTCTAGCAGGAAAACTGCTCATCCATGAGAGCAGAGAATGACCCCATGCAGTATTCTGCTGAACGGCGTTTGTGGCAAAAGGACGACACAGATGGCATCTAGTGTGTCCGGATAGCAGTAGGCACTCAAACATTTACAGACATCTTTGTCTTTTTCCAGACGCTCTGTGTAGGAGGGGTGCATTAAAAAAAGTTTGGTTTCAGAGCTGGGTGTCCTCTCTGACGTCGATGCTGGACTCACGTCTCTCCTTCAGGCTGCTGCTGTGGATGGGCGGCTCCTCTGGAACGTGAGCCAGAGGGTCGGAGCGGATCAGATACCTTGAGGATGAGGGGGCAGAAGAGTAGACATTTCAGCATTTGTGTTGTTCTCTCTTAAATGAAGAAGAAGGGGAAAAAAAGAGTATTGCAGTTTTTGCACTTTTTTTTACTGCTTATTACTTATTACTTATTAATATGTAAATAAAGGTTCAGTGAGGTTTTTGAGGTCAGAAGATTTTGCAGTAAAATACTTGTGACAATTGCCTCTACTATTCAGTAGAAGACTATTAATATATTAGAGAAAAACTGATAGGAAATGATGAGAGTCCTGAGAACAAAGCACAAAATACAATTTCCTTAGGTGTCTGACTAATATGAGAATTTTTTCCCCTTAAAATTCTGACTTCACTTTGACTTTTTACTTTAGAATTTACCAATTGATTTACTTCATTAGAATATCACTTTAATCTAAACAAAATTGACTTTTTCTTTGGAGCTCTGAGTTTCTTCTTCTTCTTATTCTGACAGGAAAACCCCTTCATTTATTTATCTGTTGGTTAAAGTTTTGTGTTTCTCTTCATTTCCGAAAAATGACAAAAACAACAAAAAATTCTACTACCTACGAAATTAAAGACAAAAATTTATTTTTCTGCCCCTTTTACATACTTAGAAGAAAGCAAGACCAGGAGGAAAAAAAGGCATATTTTTTTGAAGGTGATTTAGTTTCTTAAATTCATTGTTTTTAATTGTTCCATATCTTGACTCCTTAAATTGAAACTCATCTTAACTTTGTTTTTGTTCTGAATTATGGCAAGAGAAAGCATCCTATTAAACAATAAGTATATTTTTTAATCTTCTTTGTATATTGTGTGGCAGACAATTCTGATGAGCTTTATGCATTAATTTTCAAAATACATAGATCAACTAGATCTTTACATTTTAATCTTTTTAATGTACTGAACAATAGATTGGATGGATATCTATATTTACTGCTAGATGTAATTCTTATTGCCTATTGTTGTACAATAGGTAATACTGTTCAACAAAATTGTATATAAAATTATATATTTATATCAATAAATAAATAAATAACGATTAAGTATGTTTTAATTATTTTCTTCAAAAATTTGACTTTTTTTCTTTAAAATTGTTCCTTTTTTCTGTCCCACATATTTTTTAGTTTTGAATTTAAAAACTTTAATAACTTAACAGCAATACAAAACCTTTTTTTCTCCAAATTACTGTAGACTAATAACATACAAGCAGCTTTTACTTTCTATTCTATAGAATGCATGAAAGAGGTTTATCTTGATGATCCAGCATTATTACTTTGGATGGTAGAAACAGACACCCACAAAACTAAAGACCCGGCTCACCCCCGGCTCATCCTGTAATGGTAACACTTACACAACATCGTTAAGCTCCAGCCTGGTGTCAGGAGACGGGTTAATGAGCACATAAGACAGAGTGTTCTGCTGGTCATTCTGCTCATCTGAAACATAGAACCACTGTCAGAATAACACCAGAAACAAACGGATCCAAGTCCAAATGTCTTTACCTTGTAGGTACCCCAGGTTAACTCTGTTCATCACATCACTGGCGGTCAGATTTGACAGGTCTTCTGCTGTCAGAGAAGAAAAAAGCTCACATAAAAAAACAAATACAATAAAGAAGCTGAGGTTCTAAAGAAGCAGCGTCCAGCGTTACCATATCCAGAGGTGGGGAGGCCGAGATGCCTCATCCGGTTGCGGACCAGCTCAGACAGCTCCTCCCTCTCTGAGCGTCTGTAGAGGTTGAGGCGCTGCTGAGCGATGCGCTGGGCTTGATCTTTGTTCAAGTCCCGGCTGCCCCCCTGCCACCTCACGCTTTTCTTGCTCAGACGCCGTGCCCACTGCATGCTCTTCTTCCTCCGCAGGGGAGGGTCTGACTGGACATTGCTGCGGGAGTCGTCCGCTCTGTCTTTCGTGTCCTCGCAGTCATCTACACTGACAGACACTTGTGACTGATGTGGGATGAAGAGGAAGGATAATGGTGATGCAAAGGAAAAAAAAAAAAAACTGTCCTAATGCTTCGCTTACTCACCTCAGAGGTAGAAAAAATGTGCGACTCCGTGCGGTAGATCCCGATGGGAATTTCAGCACTACTGGAGCAGAGCTTCTGGAACAATCTCCCATACGTGCTGATCCACAAATCTCCCTCGGTTATTTTCATCTAGAATCAAAAACAGAGATGTACTCTGACAGTAACTGGATATGTTGAAAATGTCCTCTTAAAATGGACTCACAGCACAGAGGAACCCCGATCCCGGCGTGGTGTCCAGTCCCAGCAGCAGCCTTGTAATGAGTATCATGTAGTCTTTGACAAAAGACTGAGACAGAACAAGAGGAAAACTTTCACAGTCAAAACTTAAATGAGTGTAGTTTCCCCCTTTGTACTCAAGAGGGCGCTCATGCTTCAGTGTTACCCTCACTCCCTGCTCACCTGTACTGGAAATCATCACCTGGGAGTTTCTTTAAAAATGCACCAACCTGATAGAGGAGGGTGTCGAGCATGCTGATGCTGAAAACTCTGCCAGCAGCGAATGGCAGACGAAACATGAAGGCCAGATTGGAGCCTTTGTCACGTTCTTTCTGCGGAGTGTCATAGCAACACTTAATGACCCGCCGCTTCGTAAGCGTAAAAAAAAAAAAAAATGCAGTGAAATTATTGAAATCATCAAACAGATTGCCGAACCTTCTCCAGCTTGGAGAGAGCCAGGGAATAGCAGTCTTTAGCTCTGAACTGCATGAACCTCATGTTGGAGGGATGAGTGAGCTCAGTGATGATGCTGAGACTGGGGAACAACCTGTGGCCAGAACATCCACTGTCAGGGTCACAAAGACGGCAGAACATAGCAGAAGGGACAAAAGCAAACAAATGACCTGAACATAGTTTGTACGTTCACAATAGTTTTGGCATCGGCCATGTAGTCTTCCTCTGCACTCATCGTGCTCTCTTTATCCACGACAACCAAGTTATCAGCGTAGATGATTCCACACTGCAGCAGGCTGTCCAGACTGAAGCACACATGATGCAGAAATGAGCAACAGTTTTCCAAAATCAACACTTGATTTAATTCAAATTAAGTCCTTTTTTTGAGGATTTTGCATGTGAGAATGAGTTTATCAGCATACAAGTTCCAAGGATCTTACTTGTCAATGGTCCCGGCCATGTAGTACACCATCGGAAAACAACAAATGGCTTCCAGGAAATGATTATCCGGCCTGAAAAAAGCATAAACACACAAACATAATAGAAGATGAATGAATGCATGAACGATGTTGTGTCAAAGCTCAAGTCCTTGAAGATGAGTTGAGTGTCTTGTGAAACCTAACACCACTCACTTCCATTTTCCCTTCTCTCCTCACACTGTGCTTCCTAGTTCACTTATTTAAAAACAATTTTCTTCAGATTAAATACTTTTTTCTATTTCCTTAAAGACCCACTCAGCTGAAAATTGTTTTGAACATGTTCTTGCGTAATTTTTCTGATGAAGTACAAAAAAAATTGAGCTTTAAATTGTATTGCTGTGTATTTCTTTATTAAAGTCGTAGTGAATCAGAAGCAGAGGGAAAAAGGCAATTAGAAAAAAATGCAATGTGCGATGCAGAAAATACACCAGGCGAGACACAAGCTCCTTGTTCTCAGAGAAGGTGAAGGGGGCGGGGTGGCTATGCCACAACTCTCAGAGGTGAATTTCGGACAAACTCCTAGTGATCTGCAGAAACCGTGAAAACAACACAGGATTTTTTTTATGTTGCCTAAAAACGTCATAATCATAATTAAAATACCACTGGCCAGATTTTTACAATAGATCAAAAGATTATCGGAGTGGGACGTTAAGCTTTCAGTGCCAACTGTCTTAACTGTTTATTTCAGAAAGCAAAATGTGAAGATGTATTATTGTATTGTATTGTATTGTTGTTGACTAAGGTTTTAATGTCTACTAGATCAGTGTTTTTCAACCAGGGTGCCGCGGCACACTAGTGTCAGGTGTGCCGTGGGAAATTACCCATTTTCACTGATCTAAAAACATTTACCATCTCCAGGATATCATCTCTGTGTTCATCCAAACAGGCCCTGATAAAACACTGAGTATATAGGAATATGAAAAAGAATAAAATAGTTTTTTTCTATATGTTTATTTTATTAAATTAAATACATTTTGATAAGAATGACGGTACCGCAATTTAGCCGTAGCGTCAGCTGTTTTCGGAAAATTCCCGCCCCTTTTACTGTCTCCACCAATCATTCTTGGAGGCTTAATCACACGTCATCAGTCAACCAATCAGAACTGGTTAAAGTCCTCACTTCCTTGTTTCAATTCTGCTCATAAAATTGCTTAGTTCCAACAAAAATACCAGCTAAAGCTCATATTTAGCGGTGTAGCTTTCCACAGAATCCGGTATCAGACCGTGGAAAAAGTGAACAAAACAATGAAGCTCAGAGACGGGAGTCTGTCTGCGTTCGGCGGCTGTTTGCACTACATTTCCCATGAGGCATTGGGTTAAAGTGACAGTGTCTCTGCGCACAATGAGTCTTCCTTTAACGTCTTGAAACAACAACGAACACACATCAAACAGTTTTTAAATCTTCTTACTTAACTTTTATTACATTTTTTAGAAAAAAAACAGCTGCAACTTCCAGCTTTTTCTGCCACAATTATCAAAAAAATGCATGTGAGATTGCGGAGGGGCTGTAGATCAATACAGACTAGGAGTTTCTCCTTTTTTTTTTAAATTTATGGATGCTGGTGTGCCACGGGATTTTTGTCAAGGTTAAAGTGTGCCGTGGCTCAAAAAAGGTTGAAAAACACTGTACTAGATGACTCTACAAAACCTTTTTCAGATGATGGTATTGATATTTTACCAAACTGAATATTAACGTGAAAATAGGGGACACTTGCTAAAATCCCCCTTTTCCATTGTGCCTTCAGACCCACAAAAATCAGCACACTGAAATTTTTTCTTTTTTCCTTTCCCAGCCATCTGTAGGTAAAAGTTTTTTGTTGGCCGTTATTCTAATGAACACAGGAAGTATTGGGGGGTGCAGGATTGGGATAAAAACAGTAATAAGTTGATTTTCCTTAAGGAATTAACCCAAAAGAGCTAATTTCACTCACTGTGTCTATCTTTTAGAATAAAACGCAGTTGATGAAATGAAAAGTTCCAACAAAAGGCCTAAAGACAGAAATGCTGTGGTTGGAGGGCAGCTGGAGCAGAACGTTAAACATCTTTTCCTGAAAACAATTCAAATTAATGCCTAGATGTAAATATAGATAACTTTAGGGCATGTTTGAGCTTATTTGGAAGCTTGAACCATCAACAGGATTTCATATAGTCATTTGTAAAGTTGTTGTTTCTCTTTCGGCTTTTCCCATCAGGGGTCGCCACAGCGAACGAGTCGCATGGTAAACTTGGCAATGTTTTACGCCGGATGCCCTTCCTGACGCAACCCTCTCAAAGCAACCGGGCTTGGTACTAGCACAGAAGTAATGCTTTAAAATTAAATTCATATTTAGTTGGATCTAGAGTAAAGACTTGAGAATAGTGGTGGTTAATTTTCCTAGTTCTTACTGCCAGAAACTCTGGCAGCAGCGTTCTGTATTGGCAGGAACTTTTTAACAATATTTTTTGAAGATAATTTTGAAATAAATTCAAATTATCAGGGTGTGTGCACCTAGGTTATGTGTAATAATGATGTCCAATAAAAATCAAGGGGTACATTTTTATTTTATTTTATATGAATTTTTATTACTATTACTATATTACTAGACATATATATTGTATTCTGTATTATGGCAATTATGTAAATAATTTAGGTAGAACATAATAGAGGTGGGTTTACATACAAGTTCACTTTGTCGCATTCCCTTTCAAGCACTCAATTAAACTCTGGCAAATATGATATTTAATGGATTCAATGTGGTATGCGTGAGTACTGTATAAAAAAATTATTTGTCCATATATGTTTAAGATTCATTTATTTTGTGAACCTCTGAAAATGCATTTATTTTCCAATCAATTTACTGAGACTGAATAACAGTTTAGGTTTCTAAAAACCTCATCAGGACACGGAGCCTCTCACCCCTATCCAGGTTTTTAAACACATTTTTACGATCGACCATAAATTAACTGGTGTTGTGGGTAATTTACCTTCTGTTCATGTTCAGTTCAGTAAGGTAAAAATACGTTTAGAAAAAAAGACTCCTCTGTTGTCAAATTCGATAAATTGGGACAATCTAAGGGGCTGCACTGCTGCTCGCCTTACAGCAAGAAGGCCCTGGTTCAAATCCCAGCTTTTCCCAGGAAGGAAGGAAGGAAGGAAGCAAGGATGGATGGATGGATGGATGGATGGATGGATGGATGGATGGATGGATGGATGGATGGATGGATGGATGGATGGATGGATGGATGGATGGATGGATGGATGGATGGATGGATGGATGGATGGATGGATGGATGGATGGATGGATGGATGGATGGATGGATGGATGGATGGATGGATGGATGGATGTGTCCAATTTAAACAAAAGTATCCTAATGGTTCCATACATTTTACAAGTGCTTCAACCAGGAGGTCAGTGGATTGTTTTTGGCATTTTACATAAAGGTATCATTTAAAAATTTATTTAATTATAGTTATGCGTCATCTGCATAGAAATGGTTTCAAACTTTATCAGTGTTTAACCAAAAAGGAGGATGTAGAAACTAAATAACAGTGGTCCATGACAAACAACCCAAATAAATTAACTTGACACTAATGTGTATTTGTTTTATTCATTAAAAAAGGTAAAAATCCCCAAAGAAAAATTGAAGATGACATTGGAAGAGCACAAAGATAACTCACAAAGAAATCATCTAAACTCCTCCAGAAAAGCCCCATCATTTAAAACAGGATTTCCTTGTTGTGAGGCAGATCCCTGCACCACCATGCAGCAGATTTTAAAACAAATCTAGGTCGAATCCAGGAGGATCTCTGGCTTCACATGGGCTCAGCATTCTTTACTTTGTGGTTGTTTCAAGGGTAATATGGCTTAAAAGTGAAAATGCAAACAGAAGCCTTTCCGAAACCTTGTATTCTCACTGAAATTAAGTGTCTTTAAGCTAAAGAATGAGTTCATGGTGAAGAAGACACTCTGGGACTGAATGTGTTCATCATTGCCTGCCCTTCAGCATCGCACTTGACAAGGCATTATTTTATGCATCTGCCCAGTTCTGCTGAAAACAGACCCAAAGCTGTCGTAAGTGCTTGAATTGCAGTGGCGTGGGCGTTTTTGTGTGTGCGACAAAACAAGGAGCTGCATGGAGGAAGAGGTTGGGCTCTTTTTTTGTTCTTGTGCGTCTGCGAGAGTCCTGGAAGTTGCATGTGGGGGTTGAAAAAGGGACATATTGGGGTCATTGATGAAAGCTTGCATGACGGTCTCCCAAGGAAATAATTTTCTCCCCTTGTATCAACATATATATCATTCAGACTCAAGGCAAAACGGGTTACCATGGTGACCGTCTGGAGGTTCAGAGAGCCGACTTTTTTCTTCTTTGTCACTAAAAGCACCCAGTTGCTGTGAGCATTTGCAGTAATTTAACATCAGGACTATAAATGGCATCCCACCTCCACAGCCTTGTCATAAGTGCTTAGCTTTTAACATACATAATACTTCCCAGCGTGACACAGTGAAGGACGGAGTGACAGGACAGGAAGGGAACAATGCGTTACTGGATGTGCGCAAAGACAAACTCACGGGTTATCCAGCAGCAACACAATGGGGTTGAGCTCTCTCCTGGGTCTGTAATAAGCTCTGAGAGGCACGATGAAGTTATAGAGACCGTTCCCCGCGGTCTCGGCTGACACAATGATGAGTTTGTTCTTAAATCCGTACGCTTTGGCATCCACAAAACTGTTGTGCCTGCACCCCTGCACACAAAAAAAGAAGAAAAACAACAACACACAGGCATTTGATGTATCGTTTTGTGCAGCGGAGGTCAGAAAAAGGGAACGATTGAGGCGGGTTTGTAATTGAGTGACTAAGTTGAAGGAAAAGCAACTGCCCACCTGATCCAGTCGTAGGCAGCAAAACGGGGCTTTTTCAGCCAACAGATGGCACAAAGTGGGCGAGCTCCCGATATATGGCGAGTTCAGAGGATAACCTTTAACATACCTGAAAAGCATTCCAGGAAGCAGAAAGGACACATTTGATTAAAAAATGCAGTGTGATGACTTTTTCTTTTTCCTTTAAAATTTAACACCTTTCTGGTTGAAGTGCAGAAAAAAAACATTGAAGAAAAATGTTTATGCTTATTAACCACAAATTACTGCTGCTAATAACAAATGTGTACCATTTGGCTGCTGTTAGATGGATGTTCTCTATACCATCGGATAATAAGTGCCAGGGGACGGAGAGCATGAGGACCATGCTTCTAGTTGCTGTGAGCAACAATGGAAAAGTTGTGGTGACCTGGTGTGCCCAAAAAAAAGGTTCCTACCCGCTTCTCGGTCCACCCTGCTCAGATTTTGTGGACTCCCTCAACACAAATTTCCGCTTTAAAAGACTCACTCAGATCATCTTCTGATCTTTTTTAAAAGCGGCCTTTTATTTATGAATTTGCTGTTTTAGCCCAAATCAAAAAACCTGTGTTCTTGTGTTCTAGGACATAATTTCTGCAGAGCGGCAACATTTAATTAGAAATTGTGGGTGACACCGTTGGTGCAAAGCTTTTGGCTTGCTCAGAGTATTTTTTCTACTTTACAAATAAACTCTTTTTTTAAACGTTTTTATTTTTTTCATCAGCTCTTGATTCATAACAATTTGAATAAAGAAATATTCAGAAAAGTCAATTTTGAGCTTGATTTGCTTCATATATGTCCTCCATCAGAGAAAAATGTGACAAAAACATGTTAAAAACACAATTTTCATTGAAGTGGGTTTTTAACTCCCAGAGTTTCTTTATTTGAAGTCATATCTGTAAACCAGATTAACCGCACTGACTGTCAAACCCAAGAGGAACATGGCAAAAAGAGTTTTCAAAAAGTGCTTACTCTGTGGGCGAACGACCTTTTTCATCTGTGAAGACAGAATCGTCTTCTGATTGGTCACCCAGAAGATCACATGCAAGGATAGAGTTGGCATCAGCAATTTCCTGGACTGGGGCAATACTCGGACGACGAATGCCTGTTCCATTCACAGTAGGCGGGACCAATTTACCCCCCGAGATGTTTGGTGGACTTGTGTTCTGGAGATCTATTGCAACCGTACCTGTAAGCACATTCACTCGGTTATAGAGCCTAGATACCTTCAGTCAAGTCAAATTTGTTCCAACTAGTAGATGTTCAGGATTCGGTGTAATCAGTTTTACCCATGCTGGCAATGATGCTGTGCACAGGCAGCTGTGAGGGCCCATCGTAGATTCCCCCAGCGGGGCGTCCCTTCCTCTCCTCCTGGTTAAAGATGAAGGCGGAGTTCTCCTCCTTGGTGATGTTGATGTAGTAACAGGTGTCTGTGGATGCCATGATGTGATGCGGTCCAGGATTAAGCAGAATGCTTTTGTTCTCCTCCCTCTTTATTCCGATAAGGCAAACACCGTACCTGAAAATTACAATTACAATTGAGTTATTGTGTGGAGAGAGAAAAATGAATGCTCCTCTGTATTACAATATGTTAAAGAATAGCTTGGCTTTGATTAAGGTTTTCATGTTAAGCTATTGTAATTTTAGATTACATTGTTGTATGTGCTATCAGAGGTCTTCCTGGCTGCTGCAGATGACTTGATTTTCTTCTGTTAAAAAATTGTTTAGCTAGGTAATATTTCTGGGCACTTATTAATTAGGCTTATTTGCACCGAGGTCTGATCATTGAATTTATCTTTTCAAAATTCTAAATTAATTATATCCCAGTTATTCTGAAATAGACAGAATGATGTGCTTACAATATTTCCTCACTTCTAAGACCAAATCTTTATTTAACTTGGAGGTTTTGGACAGATTTGGAGTTCACTCAATACTGTTGATGCAAATCAAGCACAAATCAGTATACTTCCACCCCTGTGCTCAACACTGAATCACCTCACTTAACAGTTTGATTTTCTTGCAAATCTGCCTTTGGACATTTTGGCAAAATGACTTCCCTTTATTCGTTCCAGAAGTCTTGTGGTTTGTTCAGATGAATTTTGTGTACTTTTTGAACTGAAAAGTCGTACTTCAAAAACCCCTTCAAAACAAAACCCACTCAATCTCTTCGGACAGTGCCATGATGTATAGTTAATTTTTTTTTATTTCATTGTAATTTTTATTTCAAACATATTTCTAAAATCAACAATGGACAAATTTATTCACTTGCTGATATCTATAGTCAGTTGTTTAAAATAGTTTCTATTTGACAGAAACTAAGAACAATAAACGTGTGGAAAGGAGATACGCAGAAGTCAAATTAGGTATCTTTTACATGTATTTTATGTATTTTTGATCCTTTTACTTATAATGGCCTTCCACTTTGGTGTTCTCATTTGCCACCCTTCCAAAGTCTTCTGCCCCTCCTGCCCCCCTATTTAAAATGTTGTAGCTCTGCCACTGGGAACAGGGTAACTATTGGTCTTGATTTACTTTAAGAGGGAAATAAAAACCTGAAGTCAATTTGGGAAAACACAAATGTATTGATGGCATTTTCCAGGTTTGCAGTTTTTAAAGCTGTAGGCACACCTCAGATCTAGTGGAGGTGTGAACATCATTAGTTTGGGGGTCAGGTTCATTAGGGTGATTCCACATTAAAAATCTACTGTCAAACCACGTCATAGTATTGAACTTCAACATCCATAAGGCCCTCAACATGTTGCAATATCTGTCCAGCCAGCTGTAGATTACATGGATCAAGTGTATTCAGTCCATGAGAGTCTGGAATCACCGGACACAGGTGATATGTAGGTTATACAAAGCAGGTACGGGGTGGATAATAAATGTGACATTGTCAACATTTAGTTTCTTTTTGGAACTAATTTCTCCTCATGTATGGTGTCATTTGCTGTGTTTGTTTGTTTGTTTTTCTTTTGAATGTTCTAGGTTTTTTTTTGTACCTGCGATATTTGCACCATCCTGCCTAGATACAACAAGTGGAACATAACTTTGGCTACATCCTATTCTATGCTATTCTTACGATAAATAAAAACCAGAACATTTGATTAGCAGCAACACTTGTGGCCATGGATCCCGTTCCTGGGGCTAAATCTTTGCCAAATAAACGTCTTTTTTAAGAGAAAATGTTGATGCTTGCTTAAGATTAGGCCTGCACAATAAATTGCACATTTATCCTTATTGCAATATCAAGCTGTGCAATACACATATCGCAAAAGATTGAGAAAATTGCAACAAATGCATTCCTTAAATGTGTTAAAACAATCTTATGGCAGCTTGAAGGATTTAATAAGTCACATAAATCCCTTTATGCATTTGACCAGTCGGATGGAGCACTTTTATGTTAGATGCTCACCTCCTATGCAGAAGAGTGTCATTTGGAGTATAATTTAAGGTATGTTGTCTCTTATTTAAATTCAACTGTTGCAGTGAAATGGAAATGATATATTTTGTTGTTTTGCTATTTGTTTATGTATTGCATGTTATATTGTTATCACGTTAATATAGCAAATTGAGAGATTTCCTCATTTCCTGCGGCCCTACTTAAAATTTTACTTGCCAAATAATAACAATAATTATATAGTTTTACTTGAAGGGGGCACTGGCAACAACTACTCAAACATGTTAAATTGTTGAACATGTAAAAATAAAATGCTTCAAGTCCACTTACTTTTTGTGAGCATGGAAGGAGGCGTATGTAAAGCTTTTTCCATTATACTCTCCGAAGAACTTGCTGTCGCACAGGCGAATGTGGTAGACCTCGTTGCCAGAGCAACATCCATACATCCTCTGCCAGTGTTCTGGAGACTGTTGTCCTTCTCTGCACCCATTCAGAGAAAATACAAGCCCATCATTGAAGTCCATTTATATGCATATGCGCATGCATTCTTGATTAACACCTTTCAGAAAGGCTCCCAATCAAGCAAAATAATAAAACCTCAAGGACAGTCTTTCGAAAAGAGCAGTCACATTGATCCATCTAGCTTTGTGTTTTTGTTTGTATCATAAATACTCTATCACTTTGACAGAGTTGAATAGACGGTAGTTTCATAGCATTAGATACCGTTTACATAAATCATCTCATATATTGGATTTTGCTTTGCCTTCGAAACTTCAATGTAGAAATCAGAATCCTTTCTTCATGATAAATTACTCAAGGCCTCCTTGTAAATTATAGCCATCTACTCTAAGATGCTCATGCATTTATATAGATGAAAAAGCCAATGAATCAAAAATAATAACGAGCTGTTTGAACAGCTAAGACTTGACGAGTCAGAGAATAGAGATTAGACGGTTCAGCAGTGCCCAGAACTGACATGTTAACATCTTGTGGTCCCTGTAGGTTTAGAGGGTCTCAGGATTGGACACACAAATATGGATTCTAAAGAGACAAAGGAATGCAAACTAAACATTTAAAAGATCATTTTTCCAAGCAGTTGTGAATAGAAGCTATTTTAAAAAGAACTGTTAGGCTTAGGTAGTTAAAAATTAAAGTTTTTTTTATTTTTTCTAAGTCTCACCATTTCCTCAATGATGGTTTTGTAATGTTCTGTATGTATCGGTTTTGTTTTACACTCACCCAGCCATAGCATTAAATTTATTGACATGTTATGTAAGCATCAGAGCTTTATATGGCCTTTTTCCTGCAAATTATTTGTGTGCTACAACTTTCCTTGTTTGTCTGAATGCGCTTTTAAAAAATGCTTCCCCACCTACAGTACCAGCACTCACAACCAGCACAACCCCCCAAAGTTGGCTCAAAAATCATTTTAAAAAAAACCTTAGGCTGAGTTAAGTAGAGCTGAGCTTAATGGAGTTCCATTAGGTTGAATTGAGTTCCATTAAGTCAGAGTAGAGTAGAGCAGAGTAGAGCAGAGTAGAGTAGAGCAGAGTAGAATTCCATTAAGTTAAGTTGAGTCGAGTTTAAGTTGAATTGAGTTCAGTCTGGTTTAGTAGAGTAGAGTAGAGAAGAGTAGAGCTAAGGTGAGTTGAGTTCAGTGAAATAGTCAAAATTAGTCAATTTGAAATAAGATAAATAGAGTTATAGTCCATTCAGTTCAATATAGAAGAGTAGTTAGTTTGAGTAGAGTACAGTAGACTAAAGCCGAATTAAGTTTCATTAAATGGCGTATACTTATATAGCGCTTTTCTACCTACAAGGCCCAAAGCGCTTTACAGTCACAGACCCATTCACCCATGCACACACACATTCACACACACATCCACACACTGGTGGCGACTCCGCTGCCGAACACTGGCGCCAACCTCCCACCAGAGGCAAGGTGGGGTTCAGTGTCTTGCCCAAGGACACATCGACTCATGGGCGTGCAAGGCGGGAATCGAACCTGCAATCCTACGATCATGGGTCGACTGCTCGACCGCTGCACCATGGCCGCCCATTAAGTCAAGTCGAGTCTAGTTGAGTCGAGTTAACTTAAGTTGACTTCAGTTAAGTTCTGTTAAGTTGGGTTCAGTCAATGCAGAGCGCTTAAGAGTTAAGTTGAGTTCTGTTAAAGAGTCAAGATGAAAGAAGTTGAATAGAGTTAAGTTCAGTGAAGTTCAAAAGAGTAGTTAGCTTGAGTAGAGTAGTGTAGAGTGGAGTACAGTACAGTACAGTAGAGCTGAATTGAGTTCCATTAAGTCAAGATGAGTCAAGTTAATTTAAGCTGAGTTCAGTTCATTTCAGTTCAGTTGTGTTCAGTAAAGTACAGAACAGCTGAGTTAAGATGAGTTGAGTCAAGTAGAGTCGTGTCGAGTAAAGGAGAGTAGAATCAAGTTGAGTCAAGTTAACAGTGAAATTGCTGTAGACTGAGTTCAGTCAGTTGAGTTATTAAAAGCTTCAAAATGATTTCTGAACTAACTTGAGGGGCTGTGCTGGTTGTGAACGCTGTTACATGAAAGAAAAGTACATTTAGATTAATGTAAAGGGACAAAGCTGAAGAATCATCTTTGTAGAAATATTGAGATAACTTCCCACAGGCACAGAAGCCGAACAATTCTTTCTAAAGTGCTTTCTGCTACTAACAACAGTTTGAAAAAAATTATTGTTTAAATGCCACAAGAAATCATTTTCTGTCAGAAAGCTTTTCAAACTGTTCCACAGAAAACACAGGCCTTAAAGAGAAATCAATTCTGAATGCCGCCTCCTCTCTTTTCATGCACTTGCTTCACTTCCTACTGAGAAGCTCAAGGAATGTAGACTTCTGCCTTTGCTTTCTTTCTCAATTCTTCCATTCTTCCATTTCCGTCTATTCTGGCTACAGTCCGCACATAATAACGTGTAAAATAAAAAAATAAAAAATGAACTTTTCAGTCACACTGAGAGAAAAAATGAATATATTTTATGAGGAGGTAACTAGGTAACAACTGACCGTCCACGGGAAGTGTGCACGAGGAGCGTCACCAGGGTGGAAGTAGCAGGGCACACACAATTAAGAGCCAGCATGGCATATTTGAACTCCTCCTCACACACAACATGATCTGAAAGGAAAGAAACTTATAAAAATGACAGAAGTACATCTACTCAAAATTATTCCCATAAATATTTTTTTAATAAATTAAGCCTACAAAAATGGACTACCTACAAAAAGCCATTATGCTTAACCAGCATGCAAAACTTGCCAAAAAAACAACAACAACACATAACACGTCTAAAGAGCATAACAATAGGTGCATTTTTAAAAATAGTTGAAAAATGCTTCGCAGACTGCAGAAATCCATTTCTAGTTGAAGTGAAACATTTCATTGTGATTTTGTAAAGCTTGACAACAATAAACCAAGATTGGTCACTGGCTATAAATCAGAGGAGACGCAATGAAAGCAGTAATTAGTTCTTTTATAGCAAACTATACTGCAAGCATTGCCAAATACATCAATTAAATCAAATATTCTGAGTCCTTGGGCTCGTTTGAAAAGGAAAAGAACAGCTTTAGGTTATTTTCGGAGAAAGGAAGAAACTGAGCAACACCGGCTTCCCTGGTCAAGAAAAGTGGGTCTTTTTGAAGAATTTAATAGAATTTACAAGAACTGCTTCAAACAACATTCACAAGTCTTGCCATTTTGATCTCATTGAATTCATTTAATGATGATGTTCAAAGTTGGGCTCCCACTCCAATAAAAATTGTAGTTTTGGAGTTTTTAAGATGTCCTGGTTCCATTTTTGCCATATTGAAGGACAAATGTTAAGAGATTAAGCTTAAAAATTCATTTCTGACAACCGGTATTTCTTTATTCAAACTGTTATTAATCAGGAGTAGATAAAAAATGTTGCTTGAAAAAGAGCTTTTTTTTGATGCAGAAAAACATTGAGTAGGCCACATGCTCCCTGCTCCTCTTCATTCTGATGCATCCATCCACTTGCAGACAAATAGACCCATGTACGTCTTTATTTTCCTCATTTGATCTGGCATCGGGTTCAAAACTGTACGGCTGCATAGCTCTGATATTGCTCGCCATTTTTGTTGCACAGATAATGTTAGGTTGAGAGTGTGAGTGGCTGTAAACTAGTAGAGTGAGTGTAAACAGAGAGCTCTCAGCAACAAGGAATAGTGGGGTGTGGGATTGCGGCTGACCGTTAGCATGGTCCCGCCAACAACTCAGAGGTGAGTTTCTGATAAACTTCTGCCGGTTCGCTGAAACTATGTCCCAGAAAAACAACACAGGTTTTGGGATTTTGTCTAAAAATTGTATAAATCATAATTTAAAAACCAAAAATTTTAAAAGCCTAAGATATTACTGGGTCTTCAATTATTTTAAACAACTACTTAGTAAAATATCTTTAAGTCTTTTATATTTGAGTCTTAAAGCGTGTTTAATGTGAAAACCTTTTGTCTTTGACCAGAAGTTTTAGCAGCAATTTAAAGAAAAAAAAGTGTAACTTAAGTTATTGCATGAGTGTGGGAGTTTCCATATTTAATAAGTTTAATTGAGAGTTTGAATTATTAGCTTTTAAAGAGTTTATTATTATTACTCCTGCAGAATAACTGCCTAAATTATTTTGAATTTACTGTTTTAATGCCAATTTT
Organism: Oryzias latipes; assembly: GCF_053564925.1. Taxonomy (NCBI): domain Eukaryota; kingdom Metazoa; phylum Chordata; class Actinopteri; order Beloniformes; family Adrianichthyidae; genus Oryzias; species Oryzias latipes. The sequence continues at coordinate 24,161,182 of NC_136248.1, read as the reverse complement.
AAAAAAATGTATTGCTGTTTATGGAAAACAGGTTTTCCTTGTTTTCCATAAATGTTCTAATATGATAAATATGCTATAATGGAAATAACATTAAAATTGTCAATTATTTAAATATTTTTGGCTGCTTGATTATTCTTTTTTTTTGTATACAATTTTTTTAAAGTACACAAAACAAGCATCAGTGAAGTAAAAACGTGAAGTTAAAAAATGATACAAAACAGTTATTATAAATTATAAATGAAAACATTTTATCAGTTTATTGAAAAAAGCATTTTTACCCCATGATGATCAATATCAAACAGCGTAAGAGAGTTTACCTGCAAATTTAACATGGAACTTATTCTCAGGTTTGAGTATTTGCACATAAAGAGGGCAGTTTGGTGCAAAGTCCTTCACTGCCCAAGCTCTCAAAATGGTCTGATGGTCCTGGGAGAGAAAGAAAGTAAAATATATCTATATGGTTCAACTAATGAGTGCCTTCAATTCTGAATCACTGCGTGTCTTACCGCAGCCATGCGGTCCACCTCGTTCCGGCTGCTCAGAATGAAACAAGCCTCTGCGTCGTCCATCCTGCATGCGACAGAATGACAGCATCAGACAAGTGAAAATCTCCACAAACAGTGAAAAACGGACGAGAACCCAATATTATTTATTACACATTTTAAGTTTTTCCTGCAATTATGCAAAGCTCTAAAAAGGCTGAAATAACATGTGAGCAGAACATCCGAGATTGTGAAAGTGTGTTTTCATGATATTAACAAAGCCAGAGGAGGGCAGAATCCAAAGCAAGCGTGGGAGGATTTGAAACACTGCCAGATGTAGGAAACAAGCGTGCCACAGTCCTTTACCTTTAACTGTTCAATTCAAAACACAGCCGAGGTAAAGAGTAATTTCTTTTTTTTTCTTCTTCTTTTGATTCAAAGCATTTCTTTTGAAAAAACACAAAGATCTGTTACACAGATATTGACAGCTCCAGTCTGCATTACCGCTTAAAGCGGTATTCAGTTGCTTGCAGAGTGTGAGTGATGAGAAAAGACACAAACTGGCCATTATGCCATGGAAAAAACGCAAAGCGTCATTGAAATTTGCTGTTGATTGAAGCTTGATAGTGTCATTTTTATGTTCAGCTACAGTAGATTTCAGGCAAAGGTTTAATGAGATCAGAGGCGAACATTTCATTCAACAAATTTGATGAAAAAAGATCAAAAGATTAATCATTTATACTTTACATACTCCTAACCCTCTTCTATCAAGTTCTAATTTTGAAATTAAGGTGTTTTATTCGTTTATTAGGAACATCTCATGTCTCTATATTCATAATTTGACTTTGTTTTGGATCAATTATAATATTAACCACCTTATTCTAAAATCTATCAAATCTGAATTTTGTTGTTTAAGTATATTTTGATGTGTTAAGATGCAGAACTACCCCTTTGGTAAACCAGCCCACTGCTTAAACACTAAAAGGCTTCACGAAGCATCTTCTGCTTACTTGGCTCTCATCAGATCCTGGTCTTTGAGGACCGATCCCTGCAGATAGATGACCCTCTGAGACCACAGGGGAATCTGCAGCACCCTTCGCACTTGCACGTCCATCTCACTTGGGCACAGGATCACCACATAGTAATCCTTGAAGATTAAGCGGAAGTTATGCCAGAACTTTTTGAGTAATTCTTTTAAAAATGTGTGGGTACCTGTAGTCTGGGATGAGCATAGAACTCATTGAGAAAGTCCATCAGCAGGTCTATTTTGAGTGAGCTGACACACAACACGACGTGTTTTTCTGTTTGAGCTCTGTGGCGACTATAGTTCCCTCCAGACTTCTGCCTCTCCATCCACAAGTAAATCAACTCCTCAAACTGACACAGACATAAGCTGAAATAAACTATGAGCCACAAGTGAGAAATGGTAATGTTGGAGGCAAAAAACATCATCTTACCTGCAGTGGTAGAACCACCAGAGCCACACAGATCATTATGACCACCAGCAGCTGAGACGGCCAAATGCGTGGAGTGACGTCTCCAAACCCCACAGTGGAGAAGGTGACGATGCAGAAGTAGAAGGAGTTGAAGAGGGAGAGGTTTTTGCCTGCCCTCTCCAGGTGCTGAATCCCACATGTGCTGCATGAAATGAGATTAAAGGAGACCTGTCAGGATTTTTTAAGAAGACGCAGCGGATTTCATGACGTCAACCAAAAGTCGGCCTCGGCAGCGAGTCTCCTTTTCGCCCACGAAAACAAAAACAACATCCGAACTTTTGCAAAAGGAATGGGGATATTGTTCATATAAAAGGAAAGCATTTTTGCCAATCATCACTAGCTCCACAGAGAAAGTGGGTGTTTGTGTTAGGCTGGGGGCAGTGGTGCCAGCGCAAATTCTTCCTAGAAGGGGCTGTTCTTACTTATGGACATCACAATGTGAGAATCCAGTCGTTTCTGTGGGTTGGGAGGGGCTGGTGCTCAGAGAGCAGGGTTTTAGAGGAATACTTAGAAATGCGTGAACGGAGCATAATACCGCTTTGGGGTTGTATTTTGTGAGGAATGAACATTATAATACACTTAAAAGCTGAAAAAGTTGACTTTGCATGATAGAGACCCTTTAAACAGTTATTGACAAGTAATTTAGATCCAGTACATTAAGTTTAGTAAGTCGCTTTGCACATTTACAGTAACCTATTAGGTTAGGTTTGGACACTTTCAGACAAAAAGCTATTCCTTCAAACCATGTTAACTTTCCTCTGTGTTGTTCTGTGAAGCTTTAGCTGTGTCTTGGTAATATTTTGCCATTATATTTACTTTTTGCTTCTTCAATTTGTTTTTAATTTCTTATTTTGTTTTTCTTCTGCAGAGTCATATTCTACTTTTAATTCAAAAGTACTACTTTTAAACATTAAGTGTGGTTAAATTTAGAGTAAAAGTTTTGAAAAAGTAATAATTTTATAGCAATTTATGGATAGCTACTAGGATTTGATACATTTTCTTTTTCATTAATCAAAGGTAACTTTTTTTTCCCTAAACTCAATAGTTTTAGGTCCTAAAAAAGGTAAAAAAAATATTTTCTAATAACTTCTTTATTGCTCATAAAGCATCTAGGATATTTATGATTATGAGTAAACCAACTATTAAAGGGCAAAAGCTCATTTCAAGCCTCCTAATGACTAATCTGTTTGCCCAAGAGATCTCCATACACAAATACGCTATACTTATTTAAATCCATTATACTACATAATACATGTATTAGTATTAACAGATATATTAGGAAATTTCTGGTTTAAATGCAGACAAATACCATGTTATTACTGACTAAATCAAATATTGTCTCTGTAATTATTTCTACTCTATAGTGTTGCTTTAAAATCCATGTAGCGTCTGTCTCACCCGGTGAAGACGAGGCAGAGCAGGGTGCAGATGAGGATCAGGACCTGGTTGAACATGGCGGAGTTGGTTCTCTGGATTGCTCTGTGGACATCATTCTGCACAACAATAAAAAACTCACTTCATCGAGAAAGTAACCAAAAGCTGTGGCCTTTCAAATATTAAACCTGCATCTGAGACTAATAAAACATGAACTCTGCAACTTTACAGCCTGAAACACTAAAACTCTGCATCATTTGTAAGTGTGCAATTAGGATGGAAAAGCTTCAGATGAATGAAGCACTCAGGTTTTTATAAACCCTGCAGAGTGAAACACAGCAATAAAAATCTCGCCTACACACAGTTAATAAAAAGTATGATTAAAAACAGGGCATTAACAAGTCCAATAATAAGGTTTGCACTCACAATCATGTTTTCCAAAGCACATTTAGCGAGCCAGCAGTTGAGAAACACGGGAATGAAGATGTTTCTAATTGAAGGCCAGAAGATCTAGAGACAGATGAATCATTTTTATTAGTTTGTACGGCGGAAAAAAAGACTCATTAGAAGGAAGTGTACATTGTTGTTCTAATTATTTATTAATAATTGTCCATTTTAATGCTTCCAGCACTTCCACTCTAAGTACTAACTGTTCCTATGCTGGCTAATACACTGCAAGCTTTTAGAAACCAATCTGTCAATAAAATAAATCAACAATTAAAAAAAAACATAAAAAATAACAAAATAAAATTCCCATCAATCCAAGAGATGCTCTCAAACCTCTTAAAGTGAATCATCATTTTTTTACTACAATTATTAGAAACGCTTCCATTCATCTATTCAACCATCCATTCATCCAACATTATTTGTCCAAACCTCCTCAGCTGGTTTGTATCAATGAGAAGATGTACTCCCAGCACCTCCACAATTATGAGTTTTTACTGAGCCACCCTTTAAAAGACAGGTTTTTTTTTTTTTTGCTTTTCTATCAGTGATTTTAAATGTGTCGGACACAACCGTCCAAAGTTGGATTTAGTTTTGTATGAAATTCAAGAAATGCTTTTTTTCTTCATGAAATCTTCCTAAAATGTTGACTCAATCTGAGTGGAGAATTCAGTTGAACTGCAAACATTTCAATTTAATCATTGACTTGAATATTTGCTTATTTTTTTAACGTGTGATTTCTTAATTACAAAACACATAAAGGGCGAGTAATTTCTTAGATTTCAAACATACAGTGTACAGTGAACTACTTACTATATACAAGACATGCATCTGGTATTAAGGTTTACTAGATAAAACAACATTTAAATTTATAGTGTGCTGACTTTGTTAATAGCCCACCAGAAGTGTAATTCTATGATGTCGTTTTATGATATCTTCATTAAATGTATAATTTTATCATGGGTATAAACTGCATTTTTTTCCGCCTCTGTGCCTGCAGGCATCACACTTGTCAGGATGAATCATTTGAAAATGATCAAGATGTGCAGGAAATTTCACATAACACCTTAAAGAACAGCAGTGCAGATTATCCTTTTTTTTAAATGTCAATCACTCACTTTGCTCTTCTGAGTCTGACTCACCACTTTTATTTAACACAGAATTTTTGAAATAAAACACTTAACCAAAAGAACTTCCAGGTAAAAAGTAGAGCTATCAGCCAAAGACAAAAAACAATAAGCATTAATAGTTGTTGTTTTTTTTTTGCTTTTTTAATTTTTCTAATTAAAGATGTGGAAATGTGAGTCAAAACTATCATAAAATATTTGCTTTTATATCAACAGCCTGCAAAAAATGCAGCAAACAGCCACTTTAGCCACTTTGCTGACAGCATTTTCACATTTTGACAAATTTGTTTGTCAAAATGCAATTACAAGTTTACCCCATAATTTATCAATTACCCAAAAATGCTGGAGTTTATGGAAATATGGGAGGCTTTTAAGGTCCTTCAAGGGTCAGTCAGATGCCTCTGTTATTGGGTTTAATAAAAATGACCATTGAAATGATCATTCTGTCTTTATTGTCCTTTCCTCACCTTCTACTAGCAATCTTTTTTTCTTCATAGCAACAGGCTGAAAAACGTTCATTAGTTTTGGACTGTACTCAACAAGAACTTTTTGGTGTTTACCCTCCAAAAATAATTGACAAGTCTGTTTGCTTATAGAATATGCCCACATTTATAAAGCACTAAGTCAACCTTCCATGTTTTCTGGCCGAGAAATTAAACTTGTTTAAGCTAAAAATGCTGGTTTCTGCACTATTGAAGTGATACTATGCCTAAGCAGATTCAAAAAGTGTTGTTTTTTTTGTCTATAGCATTTTGTCTTTGTTGATATATTATCAAATTTTTCTTCTCTTTTATTGGTCAAAACTTAAATGCCAAACAAGCTGCCAAACATTAGCTTTTATATAATTTTACCAAGTAATGATGACATCAAGAAGCAGCCCCTTTTGAACCATCAACTCTTCTTATCTCAGATATTTCCTCATTTTTGACAATTCTGGAGCTTGGTGACATCAAACTAGGCCAAAATGGGCCATATAACTCCTTGTTTTGTTGATGGGCAGGGAAAAAAATTTTTTTAAGCAGTTCTTACCGTGATGATGAAGGGAACGGTGTTGATCATCTCAAGAAGAAAAGACACCTGAAAAATCTGCTCCCAAATGTTCCCCTGAAAGTGCACAAGTTTTCCACTTTAGTTTCACAGGTTTGCCTTTAAGAGCACAATAAACAGTGAGTCACTGCATGTTCATTCTTTCTATTTTTTTCTACACCCCCTTCATCCAACCCAACCACTTACTCCTTCACCTCAACTAGATCCTGTAATTACCATCATCTTTAATGTAGCTGCGACAAATGACTGGGCCTAATTACACCATTTATGGCCCGTCAGTCTCATATACTGTTAGTGGATGAAGCGCATTAATCACGCTGAAATCAGAAGTGTTTTTGTTCCCTTTCTTTCTTTTGTGTTTCACCTCACCTTGTAGCTCAGATACATTAGTAACATAGTCTCCAGGAAGCTAATGATGGCCACAATTACCTGCAAAAACAGGAAATACATGTCACCAATTACCTCCAACAGATGCAGTATGTTAAAAATAATCCTCAGAGAATTAAACCCAATGGTGTTTAGTCTCCTATAGAATCAAGCATCCATTGTTTACATTCTCCAACTGATAAATTATTACTAGTTTTGGCATTTTCTTCCATTGACTCACTTGAATGGCCCAAACAGGAAGCTTCCTGTCCACCCAGAAGATCAACTCCCTGACAAGGCGAGAGCACAAAAACAACAGCCCTGGTGTGTTTGACAATTAATAACCGACACATGCAACGAGTGATGGGTCGAGAAAGACGTGCATTCAAGCTGTTGGACACATCTTGAACAGGTGCTGACAACTGGCAGCATCTGATAACAAAAACACTCGTGCCAGAAAAAAAAAAAGTAATAAGACGAGCTGGGAACAGATCAGAGCGGCGTTCAGCTCACACCTGCTGCTGCTCACCAGTTAATTTCTCTGTCCTGCACCGATCCGTTCCACTGGCAGTCGACGCTGTGGATCATGGAAAAGAAATGACAGGTTTGTGCGGATTTGAGCATTTGAGCTGAGTTCACCCCACATCCATCCAGCCATTAAATAACAAAACATTCTGCTATGACTAAATCTAAAAAAAAAAAAAAACTCTGATCATCATTTGATCTATTTAAAAGTGTTCCTAGTGGTCTTTTAATGATGATTAGGACACAGTTTCTGCAGAGCAGCAAGGGTTTGCCTCAGAGTTGTGACTGGGACTATTGGTGCAGAGTAAGCCTCCCCTGATTTCCCATCATCCCTTTGTTTAGACTCTCTCTCACTGGCCTACAGCCGCTCACAACCCAAACCTAAGATTACTGGTGCAACCAAAATGTTGTTGTTTACCTTTAGGTTCATCCCTTCAGAGGTCGCCTCAGTGAATCAGCTGATTAATTGAGTTATCCAGCTGCAGAGTTTAGAGCCAGATGCCCACTCAGATGAGGAAAACAAAGATGTGTGTGGATCTATTTGTCTGCAAGTTTATGCAGGGACGGAGTGGAGCAGGGAGCTTGTGTCCTGCCGACTGAAGCACCTACTGTACGTCTCTGCTACAATCTTTTTCCAACTGCATCATTTCATAAATCATTTTCTCGATTCACAGCGATTCGAATTTAAAAAAATACTTTAAAAAATGCTGGTTTATTCTTAATTTTCTTCATATATGTCATCCATCCTGCTACAAGATGACAAAATGCTACAAGAACATGTTAAAAACACCAAAAACATGATTTTCATTGGAGTGGGTCTTTTAAAATGTATTCATTATTTTTTCCTTTACATTCTTATGTTTATTCTATTTTTTGTGTATTTGCTGGCTGAGACGCGTTTGTGTGCCCATGCAGATTATGAGGTGGTTTTGCTGGTTCGGAGAAACAACACAAACCATTTATTGTTGCCATTTGCTGAGTTTTGTTGCACTGCGATGTGGCTGCTGCTGGTCCCCTGACCGGGGTTGTCTGTCATCACTCGGATGATATACAGCAGGCAGGTGAGCAGCTTCAAGCAAAAGTTGAACACGCGAATCCTAAGGCCTGAAGAACCAAAGAAATGGATCAGAACCACTCTGCGAAACACTTAAATCAATGTTTGTAAACTAGTCGTCACTTCATTGTTTTCCACAAATACTTCATTTAGAGCAACATTTATATTTAGCTCGTGTTTTTCTTTAATGGACTCTTTAAGGACTCACTAAGACGGCCCCCGTCCACTCACTTGATCTTTGGTTTTTGATGAAGAAAAGCTTCAGACGCTCTTTGAAGGTGTTTTCGTTCACATAAAACTCCACCTGCACTCTGTACATTGGAGAAAAGGAGAGGAAAAATCAAAGCCATGCAGATGCTTCTCTAAACTCAAATGTTACAGCAGTCATGAATATTCATGCTGCTCTTTTTCTAATTATCTGCCTGATGAGAGTTAGTCATTATCTACATCTTCCTTTGCTCTCAAAGAAGGGATTACAACAAAGCAGACTGTCTGAACCGAACACACCAAAGAGAAGTTTTTTTTTTATCACAGAGCAACACTTTAAGCTGAAAATTTATGTCCTTCAAGACTCTAAAAAAAACGTTTTTCCCTACATCTACTTTGCATATATATTTTAGTCTTTTCCTTTTTTTTCCTTTTTGTTATTCTACTCCAAAAGTTTAAATCCACAACTTTTTAGGTTTTGCAAAATTCTCTTTAAGAAACATTATCACTTTAATAGAAGTACTTTTATATGTAATAAAGGTGTGAAATAGGACTATATTAAATTGATGACTTTGTTTCAAGTAATGCGTTGGTCTTTTATTTTGTAACGTCTTTTATGTTTACTGGACGTCTTTCAGCCCAACAATCAATTTCTCATTAAAAAAGTGAAGAAAATACATTGAAAAATATCAGATTTTTTGAGTCAACTGTGAGATATGAAAGATTTCCTCTATTTAAAGTTTTTGCTCATCTACAAGAATTTCCACAGTTTCTTTAAATTTGAACAGAGAGAAAAAATACAGATGTTTTTGTCAGCATTTAATCTAAGGAAATGATATTGTAGCTACTTTGAAATGTATTAAAATAATCTTTAATTCTTTAATGTTGAAAGGAATAACTGTGTTTTTTTTACATAAATAGCTGTATAATTTCTGTCGCTATGATGAACTGCAGCAGCCTTTAAAGTACACCTCACAGCCTTAAATCAGATCAATTCTTTACAACACTTTCCTGATTCTTGATGAGAAGGAATGAGGAGATTTTTAAAAAAAGTTTTTACTTAAGCAGCTTTTGATCAAAAGGTTAACGTTGTCAGACAAAGACTTTAAAGGCAAAAAGAGGAAAGCCGCAGATTTAAAGCACAGTGTGTTGCTTGACTCTCATGATATCATAATCCTGAAAGTTTCTCAGCTCTCAGAAGAGGGTGCAGATAAGAAGAAAAAAGAAACCAAAAATTAAAGTAATATTAGAGAGGTTGAGAGGCTATACAGGAATTCTTTAAACTGTGAAGAAGCCCATGTTTTAACGGGAGGCTAAACTGTCATGGTTGGACATTAGCTGTACATTCTAATTTCTTTCATCCATCCACCCTCTTTCAGTGTCATGGGGTTGCTGGAGCCTATCCCAGCTACTGTTGGGAAAAGGTGGGATACATCCGAGTCAGGTCGCCAGTCCGTCGCAGCGCCTCACCCACTCTCACATTCACACCTAGGGGCAATTAAGAATCATCAATTAACCTAGGAGGCATATTTTTGGAATAGAACATGCTACCTATAAACAGAAAAGTCTCGCTGATAGGCAAGAGTGTTAACCACTACACCACAGTGCAGCCCTTCCAACCACTTTTCAGATCCATGTGATGTTTAAGCTCCAGTCAAGAGGTAAAAATGTCTCACAGGGAACTCAAAGAGGACACTTGAATTGCTGCCATAAAACAAACCAACACCTCCACCCACTCATGTATGTCTGCACATAATGATCGCTGTAGTAGTGCTTAATCAGTTACTGCTTAGCAGACAATTACAAGACAAACCGGTCTACTTATATTTATGCTGCAGAGCCACCTATGCGTTCCAGCTAATGATGATTGTCTTAAGCAACTAATTGCAGCGGGGAAAAAAAGTTGCAATCAAGTTGCAGCTCTGAATGTGATTCCCCACCCCCTCCACCCCTCAGGGGTCTTCATTAACAACATGAGAGGGATGGTGTTCTGAGAGCAAACATTTTCAAACCAGAGTTTGTCTGAAAGCAAAGGTTTGAACACTAATTTCTTGATTTCTTCATGATACACATAAATCACACCACACTCAAGAATCAACAAGTGCTGCATCAGAAATATTTTGTAGCTTCATTAAGGAGATTATCCTGTTAAATTTTGAATAAATGAAGGAAACGGGGAGATCTGTTTTAGCTTAAACTGCACAGAGCACATTGTTCCCTCTTCCTCTGAAAAGCAGCAGCTGAAAATTTTCTCGCTGAGACATGACAATTACCAATCCCAACACCTTAGGACGTTGTCACCTTCTCCTGATCGGTGCACTACAGAGCCCTACCTCTGCCCGGCGTCACTACCAAACGGCTCTGACCTCCATGTCCCCACAGACGGACTGATCCAGGTGTGAATGATGATCTCGGGATCCATCCTGCAGGGCAAACGCAGCTGCGTTGTGCAGCAAACCCTAAATCCTACAGCGGAGCTTGCAGGAAAAACACGCCTCCATGCAGCTCTAAAATGTCACTACTATTAGAAGATCAGTTTTGAACTTTTGTGGATAGATGAGAAACACGCAGACAGGCGACGATTAAACCAAGCAGTAAAATGAGACACTTCAATGCAACAATTGTTCATTGAGGGGAATTTTAATATTTTTAGAAATATGAGCAATTCATTTTTTCCCTCTCCCTCTCTTTCATGCGAGGGCCTGTTGCCACAGCAACAATACCATGACAGGAATAACCCTAACTGATCCTGTTGCAGCGTGGTTCCTCTTCAACAGCACCTGACAACGCTGTAAACATCTCCAGTAACATGCTGGTAGATTAAGAGAAAGGACGCAGAGTATTGGTTTAGCCGAGGTGAAAGTTTTCACCTCTAAATAGATGCTTGACAGCAAAGAAAATGGGAAAGAAACAAACCTTTCCCCCTGAGCCCTTGCACCTTTTTGTCAGCTCCAAGTGTGAAAAGTCTGGCCCACTAATTTATAGATGGCCTCTTCCATGAGTCAGTGTTTTTGAAATTGCCGGAAGAGGCCACTCCACTTGAACCCCTCTCGCCCACACAGGTACAGCCACTTAAGGCAGCTTTCCAAGATACCTTGCGAGTTCTTTGCAGCATGCTGCGACCTCTGCCTGAAAATATGCAATATTTCCCTCCTCAGTATTCTGCTATAACAGAATCCCACGTTTACCTCATAAATGCCTCACTTAGAAACAAGAAAATGATGGCATTTAGTGTAGAAAAAAAATGTAAAGGCTGCAAATTGCAGGGTGAAAAGAGAAAATCACAAGCACTCAAACTAGACCTTTTTATTTATTTATTTTTGCCTCTACATTTGCTTTTGATGAAGGAAAACTTGAGCAATCTTCTGTTTAGATCTGACCAATTACATTTGCAAGTTCAGTGGCAACAGGGGAATGTCCGCTGTAAATATAACACCAGGCACCGGTTCGCCTCCATCAATACTCAGTCAGCGGGAAAGAGGAGGTAGATTCAACAGCAACAGCAGGACAGAAAAAAGGGATAATCACCACCTCAACAGAAGCTGCAAACGTAGGCAGGCTCATAGAGGAATAGAAAAATAGTGATTGTTGCAAGGACAACTGAGGGAAAGGTCAATTCTGACTAAAAGCTTTGCCTGAGCTTGTTTTTATTCGTTTAATAAAGAGGGAAATGACAAACATTATAAATGGCTAACTCTTTAAAAAAAAAGTTTTCTACTGCAGCAAGCACCTCAGAAAGTATGTTTGATTATCCAAATCGCCACAAAAAGAAAGTATGTTGAGCTATTTGTCAAAAGCCTGTTAACTGTGACTGCTCAAAGTCTTCAGAAAAAACAGTTTCTCAAAAAACATTTGATCTTTGAAGAAAATCGGACTGTGGAACAATTCAGCAACAAACTTTGAATGAAGAAAAAGAGCAGATTACTAAATATATTTGGAAATTAGATGACAATGTTGCTTTCCCTGTTTTCAGCACCACGGACAGCACCAAACCCAAAGCGCAAACATTGTAGAAAGAGTTATAAGCTAACTTTCTTTGATTAGGGGCCAAAACTCAACTTTGCCACAATAAAAATATTAAACGTACAGAATCTCTATATTTATAGATATAAAAACATTTACTGAATTCCTAAAAAAAAGACAGAAGTATTAGATCAACAATAGAAGAAAAGATAAAAATGGTGTTAATTTGACTAACACCAAAAGTTCCTAGAAATACTCAATATAAAGGCTGTTTGTGATGTAAATAAATGAAAATTTATTAATTTGGTATCGCAATATGAAATTTCTGATAGGTAGGTGACATCCACGCAAAGATTTATGATCTATATTTACAATGTAGGCCAATGTGCCATTTATAAATAACATTATTTTGAATTTATTTATTGGACTGCTCAATGGCATCTATTTTATTTTTGTAACTTTATAAAGGAAGTGGATAAAATAAGGACGTAATGAGTACCGGTACTTTTTTCGTGTATTAGTTCCGAAATCTTAATGTGTTTAGATTAGCTTCTGTTTTCTGATCTTTTTGGGTAATTAATCGAATCTACAAGTCTTGCCAGATTAAACGGTCAACAGAGAAGTAAATTTTAAGATTCCAACAGTCCAGAATGGCTTAAAGTCCTTAAATCTTGTCTAAGAGCACGTTTCTTCTCCTCTGCCTACCGGTCGTCGTTTGGGAAGTTCTGGTCCCCGAGCAGCAGGTCTCTGAAGCGGAGGTGGAGTGGCAGCGGAGGCACCTCACTCTCCAGCTGCTCCATCTTCAGAGCAGAAATGTCCAAGATGACTCCACTGCTGCTGCTGGTGGTGGTGGTGGTGGTCTGGAGTGGAGCTGGGAGAGAGCTGGGGGGAGGAATGGAGAGCAGAAAAGTAAAAGGGGCAGAAACCAAAAAAAGGAGGAAAAACTGTTGGGTTAAAGTGAGGGAAAAATAGAAGAAGAGAAGGTAGTGAAGGAACACGGGGAAGCAGAAGGGAAACATGGGATGAAACATGTTAAGACATAAACTTTTGTTTAAGAAAGCACGTGTTTGGATTAAAAGAAAGTATTACTACCAACAGAGAAAAGGCAACAAGTGAAAATCTTTTAGAATATTTCTGTTATGTTGCCCAACTCATTTAAACCTCCACTCCGATCACTTGATTTATTGTAAAAGTGTTCCCAGTGGTCCCAAAATCAAAAAACTTGTGTTTTTAACCAGAGCATCGTTTCTGGAGAGCAGCAGTAGTTCATTAGAAATTTGCCTCCGAGTTGTGGGCAGCCCCAAGTAAGCCAGCACTCATTTCCCATCATCCCTTTGTTTATTGAGTCGCCCACTAGCTTACAGCTCCTCACAACCCCAAATAATCATTAAGCGGTGTGACAAAAATGGTGAGTAATGTTTGAGCTATCCAGCTGTACAGTTTTGAGCCAGATGTCAGCTCAGACAAGGGAAGCAAAGATGGGTCTATGGATCTATTTTGTCTGAAAGCAGATGCATCGGAATGGAGCAGACTGTACCATCTACGTCACATTTACAAGTGTCATTCTTTTCATTTACTCCTGATTAACAACGATTGGAATAAAGAAATTCTCAAAAATGCAATTTTAATCTTGATTTTTTTATATATATGTTGTCCTATACATGTTCATGAGAAAAAAACAACAAAAACATTTGTTTTTAATTGTGGGTCTTTAAAAATCCCCAAATATAACCTTCAGAAATCAGAAGAATTGGAGACCACTATTTTTATCTCCTTTCTTGCATCGGTAAATGTTTGATTCCACCTTCATTACATCTTAAATCAGCGAAAAACAAATTTCTGCAAATGCAGAAATTCCCATCCTCTCATTATTTACCATCATGACTCAAGTGTTCGTGGCTTTGTGTGAGGATGGATGCTGCTCTCAGTCTCCTAGAAACACATCATCATCACCACTGACACTGAAGAAGGAAAAAAAACTCGAGACATGTCTCACGTACTTTCCCTGTCACTCTCTGTCCTGAATTAAAGTAGTCAAGAGATATTTCATAATTGATGATGGACATATCTCCATAGTGCTTTTCTGAAATCCATCTGTCTTTTAAAAGCAAACTCAGCAGCAGAGAGCAACTCTCATCTTTCCACGACAGAGAAATTGATTTGAAGTGTTTTATAAAGTTTAAACCTTTGGAAGCTGTTTTTAAAAAGTGGAATATTTGTAGATTTTTCAGCTATTTTAATAGATTTCTGCTTTTGTTTACTAGTAAACAGCTGAGCACATACACAGTGATGACAGGTGGCTGCATGAAGCAAACTGATACGCATCAGTAATTTTAATAAACAAAATATTATTTTGTTAAATAAAGTTTTGACTGTTTTCACTTATCAACCCAAAGCAGCTTCACCTGGAGGTCAGGTGGGGTGGAAAGTTTGCCGTTGGTGCGCCTTACCGGGGCTTGTGCTCGCTCACGGTGCCATCATCGTTCACGAATGTCTGATTGACGTAGCATTCGCTGCACATTTTGGCCGGAGATCCGGCGCCTCCGTCGGGCTGCGGAGCGGAGCTGGTCGGCGTTTTGTCCCCTTTAGCGAAGTCGACTTCTTGGGTTAATTGCATCGGAGGGCTAACTAACTGTCAGGCAGATGTGGACTCTCGGAGGGAAAGACGGCCTCTCAGACAGATGATTAACAAAAAAAAAAAAATAATTTAAAAAAGTGTACTTTGCACTCCGGTTGAGTGATCTCACCTATACAGGTGCATTTTGGAGAGAAGTTTGGGCCAACCCACGCGGATGCAGACAGGGAATGAGCATAGTGATGCGGTCTAAGGAGCCTTCAGAGGGAGGCGGATGGAGATGTTTGACTGTTGAAGACGCAGAGCACAGGTCTGCGGCGGAAAACATGACAGCTTCCCTGTCGGAGCGGCCACATTACTGTGGAAATGCCGCTCAGGTTTTTCATGATCAATGCAGACCAGCGCCCTCTGTCGGCGAGAAAGCTCTTCCAAGGTTTTGGCTCCAGAACTTTGACTTGAATGTACAGAATAAAACTTATCATTAAAAGATAACTAAGAAAAAAAAATTTGTGAACACAGAATGTGCCACTCTATTAACCTTTTAAATTAATTATTTGCATTTTTTCCACTATTTTTAGGGCAAAGTAAATTTCAAGTTTTGTTTGTTTTTTATCTCCCTTTTCAAATAAAATGTTTTTCAATCTAAGAACTACCAGTTTTATAAATAGAATTTTCACCCTTAGTTTAAAACCGTCATCTTTATTTCTTACTTGATTTCTGAAATGTATTAATTCTTTATTTCTATTGAAACAAAGCCAATGAATGAATTAATATATAAAAACACCCAATGACCAGTCACAGCTGTTTTGGGTACCAAAATTATTTAAAAAGCACTCCCTACTTAATTGTTAAAAAAATGTTTTTGTGTGAATTTATGTTTATTTAAAGGCTTTTAAATTTTAAGTTTAACCTTTTTATTCTTTCTCTGTTTTTGTATGAATTTTAGGTTAATTTTCGTTTTTTTAACCGCTCTTTCATGATAAATTGACAAACTGCACTTTGTGTTTCAACCACAGATAATTCACTTTTTTCTAAAACGAGGATGGAGCTTCATTCCCTTAGCAGACAAAAAGAGAAAAGAATAATACATTTCCAGGAATGACACATAACATTACAAATATTACATAACACAAAAGTATATTTAAAGGCCATAGAAACAATAAATTCACCTTTTTTAATTTATTTTTAAAGATACACATGGTATTCTATTATCAGTGATACTTGGCTACAATGCTTTGCTGCATGAAACACCTCAAGGACAAGTGACAAAAAGAAATAAAATAAAGAAAAATACTTATTTAAACCACCTAGCTCTTATTTTGAAAAGATAACTGCAGAAGTATAAAAGAGATGTGGGTGAGGCAATGAGTCACAGGGAAGACGGTGACACAAGGCTGAGAGTTTCAGGGTCATGATGGATGTTTGAGATCGACTCAGCGTGAGCTAGAAAGCAAGATCCCGCCTGGAGACACATGCAGACGTTCTTCATTCCTGCTATGAATAACACAAATTCAAACAAATCTTTGAAATGCTGAAAGGCAAAAAGACAACCATTGTCTTGTAATTTTCAGGGTTTTTCTCTGGACTTCAGTTGAGTTTAAGCAATAGTGTGACTCGAGCATAAATAGTTTCAGTTGATGCGGGGGCTTTGGTTTTTGTGGATAAAGGTCTTTATAAGCTTTGCTGCTAAAATCAGAAAATTATCCAGAAGTCAGAGCTTTTGCCTGAGTCTTTGCTGTCTCCGGCTGGTGTCAGCAGCCTGTGTTCTGTCCTCATCTGACCCTGACCTGTCCATCTATAAGCAGACTGAATCAAACATTGGATAAAAACTAAAGAAAAATGTTCCATCTCTTGGCTAGTTTTGTAGTATAAAAAAGCTTTTTTTGTATGATTTCCACCATGTTCTGTCATTTACAAAAACTAAACTGACTGAAGAGGGGGAAAAAACAGAAAAACACTAGATTTGTTTTTTTTTCTAAGACTGATACTTTTTGTACACATTTGATTTTTTTACCTCTAAGATACTACTAAAACAAAAACGTAGAGATTCCTTGTGTCTTAGTTACTCAGGTAAAACTGTCACTTCTCCAGCCATCTGCAATCTTCTCAGCATCTGAATGAAATCTTTAAAAAAATTGTTATCTGAAAAATTGACAGTAATTTCATAAACTCTATTCAAGGGGCACTAATGCACACAAATATAAATGTTCCCAAAATACACTTTCTTACTTTTTAAAATTTTTTTTCTTAATAATAAAAGGTAAAACATTATCAACCAACTTTATTTCAGTGACTATTTACGGCAACTAAAAATCCCTTTAATCACTGAGTAAGATTATTTGTTTTGGGGAATTTGGGAAAAAAGATTTCTTTAAACCTATTGTTTTTTTTTAAATCCTTTTTTAAATCATTTTTTGCCAAATCCAGAAAATAACAATAACCATTACAGAGTATGCAGTGAATTTGTAAAAATCTGGCATAAAAATGCTGCACTTTTAGTTAATTCCAAGTAGGTCTGACTTTAACTGTCATGTGGAGATGTTGAAATGCCAGGAGGATGAAGGCATTGTGGTCATATTCTGCATGATGAAGAACTTGATACCTTCTTAAGTAAATGGTAAAGGGTGACAGAGTTAAAGGAGCTCCTGAACCTTGAGATTTTAATATTTAGACCTTTTTTGTGTAGTGCTTCTCACCAAAATAGTACATTAAACTCATCACGTCCTCAACAAATGGATTTGGGGGCTTTTTACAACTCGGGTTTCAGTCTTTTAAAGATGAATAAAATCCTGAAACAGCTGTTTAGGAAATATATCCCTACATTAAAGCTAAATGCATAATATTTCTGGGAATTCATGTTCTCTCCCCCCCCCCCCCCCCCCCAATTCATTGCATTTATCACTAGTAACAAAAAGTATTGATAGATACAAATCTTGTAGGCAAATGTTTAACTTTTGTGGTAAAATAATAATCACATTGAAAACTGTTTGGAGTCTTCACATCGAAACATTTTTGACTTTTACTAACAAAATGATTTATCAAGAAAAAAATCTAACAGTGAAGGTTTTTTTTAGAGAAAATAGAAAGAAGAAACTGCAGGGTAAAACATATTTGGTTGTATCAACAATTAATTTTTTATTTCCGTTTTTTGTTTATTATCTGTATTGAGTTTTCTCTTGCCCCAAATAAGGTGTGGTTTATTTATCAGAAAAATACCATAAAATGACTTGTTGCAGTTTCCAAAAGTTCTTGTAAGTTTATATGCTTAAAATAGTAGAGCTGAAGATGCTGATCCAGTTACATAACTTGAAAAAAAAAGTACTGATAACTTAAGCAAAAGCCCTTCAAAGTGGGACCGAAGAATTGTGGGTCAGTCGGCTCCTTCTGTGCTCACTGAGGCCACAGCTGAGATGTAATAAGGTCCTTCTCTGAGGTAAGTCTTCAGACGGAGGTAATGCTGACTGCCCAGAATCTCTGCTGCTGTGGAGGAACCAGCCAGTGAGCCCACCAGTTCAAACTTGGAGTCTTTGGCCTCCTTTGTTTGACCAGTTGAGCGGTCCAAGAGGAACTCCATGAACCCTGGAGTGCTCATCATCAGCCTCTGACCCCATGGCTGAGTGGCAATGGCCTGGAAAACATGCAGAAACATGAGAGCTCTCATTTGCCATCAACTATGTTACCAAATGAATCATTTTACTCAGATGTAGGGATGGGTACCGAGCCCCGGTATTGAACGAGCCCCGGGGCAACATTCCGCAGAATCGTTTAGATCAGACCTCAACGTTTCTGCTGTCGGTACTCGAGAAGTCGCTTTTTTTTGTGTCACACAAGATATTCGAATATTGCAGCTCTTTCCTCCCTGTGCTGGCGGCTCTTTGTGGTTTAGTAACATAACTATCATGTTCTCAGACTGTCGTGGTGCCTTTAATATCGTCAGAGCAGGCAGGAGGAAGAGAGCAGCGTGAGCACGCAGAGGGGGCGTGTCTGCAGCTGTGAACGCCGACCAGTTTGTTATGGGATGGAAGGTTTTACTGGAAAGACAGTCAGTGGTGATCTCGTAGGGGACACGAACACCCAAAAACAAAAAAAAAGAAATGTATCCCCTAGACTAAATCCACCCATTTCTGCGCAAAATTATTTAAATTTGCTGGAGGGGGGGGTTGCACGCGGGGGAAAACAATGAACAGGTTGGAAGAGCTGCTTCCTATTAAAAAATAGTTTTCTTCCATAAAATTAATATAATTTATTATTGGGTTTACTGGATTTAAAGAAAAATACAAATAGACAGGAGTCTGCATCAAATTGAATTTGTTTCCATCATCTCATTCATCTCAACTCTGGGTGTTTGACAGACAGAAAAGTCCTTTCAAGGTTGGGGAAAATGGACAAAAGATCAAAGGAAACATCACGCTCATAAAGAATAAAAATAATTAGATTAAATACTTAAATAAATACCCTGACAGCATTTTGATTCAATGCAAGTATTGCCAAATGAACTATCGTGATACATCGTCAAAAACGTTTTTTCTAACACATCTAGTGTTGCGGCTCCCTGTGCTTTCCTCTCAGTGGGAAACTGATCTAAATGGCTCTTTGAGAGGTTTAGGTTGCTGACCCCTGGTCTAGCACATCCACGTGCATTCCAGGTTTGTATTGTGACATTATCATGTATAAAGTAAAATGTTTTGTTGAAAAAACAACGTTGTTCCATAATGAGGAAAAAAAACACTTCATGTTCTTAATTTGTTATTTATTTATTTTTCGTCCTCAAAAAGTATCGATAAGAGTATCGTTAAAATACCGGATCGATAAGCAGTACCAACAAGACTAGTAGTACCGTTAAAACCGTAACGATACCCATCCTTACTCAGATGAGGTTTGTGTTTTGCATGTAGAGAATAATCTGGCTCCAAAGAGGAGACTTACCGTGAATATTCGCAGAGCCGCGCAGTGCAGCTCTGGAAAAGGCTGAGTGCTGATGCTGCGAATCATCTCCATTGGCTCTTTAGACAAAAGGAGAAACCAGGACTCTGTCAGGGCCAGTAGGTCTTCGGTTTGCTGCTCTGGCTGCAAAAAAACAAGTGAAAGCCTGTGACTAAACAAAAACCAGCAAAGACAGAGGAAATCCTGAAAATGAAAATATGCTATAAAAGTTACCATCAGTGTCAGAAGTTGGGAAAGGGCGTCCAAACTGCGCACTCTGAGATCTGTAGCCCCTGAACTGGCAAGCTGGCTCATCCTCAACAACACAGCCTTGACGTTTTCCCCTGTAGACCAAAAAGCTTTTAGCAAAGCATCTGGGAAAGTTTAGGGAACAATTTCTGCAGTTCCAAAAGTATCCCTGATATTTCTGTTTCCTACATCTTCATTTCTAAAGCAATATTTCCAGTAGAAATAAGATAAATGCAGCGTTAAACATGTCTGTTTCTCTGGTTTGATCTGCAGATCTTAGTCGCCCTTCTTGGGAAAATAAACTATCACTCATTTTTAAACTAATCAGACAGAGGTATGAATAAATCTGACATGGATGCTTTAGCTACCCGTTTTCTGAAGAACCTGCTTCCCCTCCACTGTAGATCCAAGTAATCCCAAAGTATCCAGGGCCACTCCGATCATTGCCGGGTCCGTATCAAGAGCCATCTCAAACACTTTGCTCTGGAACACCGGGTAGGACTCACAAACCTGCTGTGGACTGTCCATAATGGCCAGGTTTCCAAAGAATTTCACCAAACCTACAATGACATTGTAAGATAAGATTAACAAACCTGTAGCAACCTTTTTTTTCCCCAATCAAAAGCATTTTTCGTAAGAAAAAAAACGTTTACCATAAATCTATTTTCAACATATTTTCTTTCATAACAAAGTCAGATTTGTCTTTTTAAGGAGAGGCTAACCTGGAAGGTAGAGGGAGGAGAAGGGGTCTGTCTCTGCCCCTCTGATCATGTTAGAGATCTTATCCATTATCCCCTGCTGAGCCAAATACTGTCGGCCATGTTGACTGTGAGCCAGTGAGGTTACCATCTCTATGGCTGTGGCCCTTGGGAGACAGTAGAAAAGCATGTCTGTGCGTCAAACAGGGAACAAACTACATATAAAAAGGCTTATACATTATTCTATACTTTTAATTGAAAATAAAAAACAATCTCCACCTAATCAGCACATCATCACCGGTCAGTTCACTGAGCAGCAGGGAAATAAGGCCAGTGTTGGCACAGTAACCAAGAGAAATTGGAGATGCTGAGGAGATTTCCACCAAAAGCTGCATTGAGAACCAAAAAAACAATTAGAATCATAACTTCTTGTTAAAAAGTAGATGAAAAGTGCAAGACAAAGGAGATTCATGGTTTCCTTCCCTTATTTTAAAATTTAATTGTAATAATTATTTAACATTTTCGAAGAAAAGGTATTTTTTGACCTGAAAATGTGTTGAAATGTGAGCATACCTCATACACTCGGTATCGAATGATGTCACTTGTACCCATCACTTGTTTTATCACTTTAAGAAGTTCGCTGTGGAATAATTTGTCCAATCCAGGTTTGGAGTAACTCAGTTTAGACAAAGATTTAATTGCCTAAAAGAGGGGGAAAAAAAGGCATTTAGTAAAACCCTGTTGACGAACCAAAACTCACTGAGGTCCTTTAAAAGGCTGAGTGCTGACCTGTTTTGCCACAGACATCTTTTCCTCTCCGATGCAGAGGATAACAGCTTTTAGAATGTCCTCGTTGTTGAGGATTTCTGTGGCGGCGTCTGGATGATCCACCATTCTGCCAATCTGACGAATTACCAAAAAACAAAACAAAAAAAGTGGTGTTTACTTATTATGGGAAGCTGTCTGCAATGTTTGGGTACAAACAGCTCATAAATATACCTGAGTTAAAGCCAGAATCTTCACGGTTTCATTTGGATGGGTCAAACCTCCCTGCAGCTCTGTCCTGTAGTTCTGGACCAGATAAAGAGGGCTGAGGGCCATCAGGATCCGGTCCAGAATCTCCACACAAAGCTCCACTTGCTGCCTATAAACACAAATCAAAAAGTGTGGCCGAAATTCAGAGGGCCTTGTCAAAGATCAACAGTCCACACTAAGTTCCTCTTTGTCCTTTACAGATCACAGCGAGAAAACAGGACAAAACTTTCAAATACTTTGCTGAGCAGCAGATGTCAATTCAAAGTTCTTTCAGGAAACAGCAAGCGCAATTCCACACACAGAAATGCTTTTATTGTAGAAAGTAACAAGTAGGCAAGGCTTTTTTAAAAGTCACATTGGACAGAAAATGGAAAACACATAAAACTAAAATTCAAGAAAAGCAAAACACAACAAACATCTTTATGACATGCTTAAGGATCAAAGAAAAAGTTTGTGCTAATTTTCACATAAATGCGTTTGACCTGCTGCTTTCAGTTTGTCCGTTTTCTATACTAGGCTTGTCTGACAGATGATAAAACAACCTGAGAGACAGATTGTACTGCTCCTACTGTAGTCCCTCCTCTTATTCCAGTTTTACCCCAACTCAATACAACCTCACTTCACTAAATAACAAACTTTCACATTTATTTTCCATCTTTTTGTTCAACTCAGGTGAATTAGGTTGAAAGCTAATTTTGAGTCACTGTTAGTCCTCACTTTTTGTCTTGTAGAACTCAAATAACAGTTAATTTATATATTATACTTAGTCTATCTTTCACACACCTAGGTGTGGGAAATTTGTTCTCCGCATTTGAGCCATCCCCTGGGGGAGCGGTGAGCTGCAGACACAGCCGCGCTCCGGAAACATTTGGTGGCTTAAACCCCCCAGTCAAACCCCTTAATGCTGAGTGTCAAGCAGGGAGGGATTGAGTCCCATTTTTAAAGTCTTTGGTAAGACTCGGCCCTTACAGGGCGGACACTTTAACCACAAGGCCACTGAGCTGGTAAATAACTGATACTGTATTTATCCCACAATGGGGAAATTCTTCTCCGCATTTGACCCATCCCCTGGGGGAGCGGTGGGCTGCAGTCGAACCGCGCCCGGGAGTCAGTAGCGTTAAGGGCCTTGCCCATTAAGGGTCTTGCCCAAGGCCCCTCACTGGGTGATGTGAATTGCTCGCCATTGATATGGTAATTGCCTGATTACCATTGTTCATTCCCCTCCGGGAATCGAACCCTGGATTCCTGCGTGGTAGTCTCTCACCTTACCAAACGAGCTACCCAGACTACCGCCACATTTATTTTTATCCACGATTTTTTTTTTTTTGGTCAAAGTTATCCTGAAATTATATGTAAACTCAAGTAAAAACTCAGGTAAACTCAAAAAGATTTCTCTTCTTGACAAAGAGGAAAAGTTGAAGTGACAGAGGAAACTAAGATAGTAATGGAAAAGAAAGAAGACAAAGATTATATATCCATTAAATTAACAATAAAGTTGTTGTTTTTTAAAACAAACAATAAAAACAAGGATTTTTTTGTGCTCAAACAATGCTTTTAAAGCATTTAATTTCATCTACAAAAAAAGGCAAACTTAAACATGAAGCCCGCTGGTATTGACATTATTTTTTCAGATAATCAAACATCAATTTGTAGATCATGCTGTGAGCGGAAATAATTGGGATGTTCCATTTCATTCTCTATCTTTAATTCTCACGTTGCTAACATCTTTATTTGAAAACAAGTTTAAAGTGAAGAAATAATTTTCTTTTATTTTGCAAATGTAGTGGGTGTCTCGTGCAGCTTATATCTGAGGAATTAAACAAAGAAAACGTACACTGCTTTAGATTTTTACGGCAGCAAAAGCTGTAGATAATTAGTTTACATCATAAAATAAACGGTATCAACCTCATTAAGTTTTTTTTTTCTTAAAAAAAACCTGGGAGATTTTTTATTTCCAAAAAAGGCTATTTTTAATGCTGTTTATTTTATTTGTAAAAAGAGAACAAAATAAAAGAGTATAGTAGTACAAAACTCTCTTTAGAAACATTTAGCCTAAGCATGCTAACTAGTAGCATACTGTAAAAATATATGTGTAGTTTACTTTTTTAATTTACAATTCACCACACAAACGCCAAAGCCTGCCGGACTGACTCAGCAGTTAGCTAGCAGCAGTTTTGGCAGTTTCTGTTAACATTGTAAACACAGGACCGAACCAACCTGTCATTGGAGCTGAGCAGAGAAAATATTACATCCAGACGTTGTCCGCTCACTGAGTCTCTCAATGCACTGACAGATATAGAAAGCAGCGCCGTTTTTAAGCTCTGTAACTCCTCAACTGGATCTTCTATTCTGGAGATTTCTTCCAGCAAACTTTGAATCAAAGCAGCCATGACTGGCAGAGACGTACCCGTCTCTCGAATATGCGTGCGCCTGCGCCTCTTCTTCGTCATGGTTAGTCGAAAAAGTCGACAAGAGTGTTAAGCCATTAGCGCCACCTGGTGGAGGGAGGACAACACAACAACCACTCAGATTTTAACACCATGTAATGTATTTTGATTTTTTATCAACAAAAAACCCTTGTACTTTATTTTACTTGAGGAATTTTGGTTTAATCTATTTGTATATTTGTAAATACCCCTTAAAATGAGCCATAATGTTTCAATTTTGGAGCTAAAACAATGCAGCGACGAACACTCGCAGTCTGTTTCAAGTACAAAACAATGTTTATATCGCAGTCTTCAATTTTTATTTCAGCTTCTAATCTCAGTCATTTTAAAGTTACCCCACATATAGAATGTCAATTAATCTTTAAAGAATTGTTCAATTACTTGAACATTTTTCATTCAAGCATTTGTAAGAGACAATGTTTCTTCATCCTCTGTGTGCATGATGCAGAAACTCAGGTAGGAGCTGTACTGCTGATGAGGTGTAGAGTTGCAAGCTTCTAGAGTTTCTATGACATGGAAAACCCTCTCTATCCTCTACTATTGTTTTCCAGCTCACCACAGTCTCACCTGTGTTACAGATTAACACTGAAGAAGCAAATAATGCGGGTAAGCATAAGAGTCTTCAGATGCTTAAAGCGTTTTCAGGAAATTGAATTTGAAGAACTGTTTCATTTCAAAATTTTAGATCTGTTTGTTCAAGCTGCGTACCCACCAGTGGTGTTTCCTGCTTTTCAACGTACTGCTCTTCCATGCCTTGCTGTTCGGGGCAGATTTTGTGGAGGAGTACCTCCTGCAGCCCACGCCAGGGGTTTACACTGATGCCATGGTTACTGGCGTGAGGGAGAAAGCAAGGAAATTGGACCTGAGCGATGCCAGGGAAAACATTTCCTTTGAGTACCCTATAACAAACGCTGAGGCTTGCAGAAACTCTGACCTCTTTCTTCTCGCTTTGGTCTTCAGCTCTGCAGGAAACATCTCCCAAAGAGACGCTGTGAGGAAGACATGGGCAAACCAAACCCTGATTGAAGGCTTTCCAGTGAAGACATTTTTTTTCTTAGCGCTGTCTGACACTTCTGCTGCGCATCAGGAGCTCCTAAGTGAATCTGAGCGTTATGGAGATGTAATCCAGGCTTATGCTGGAGCAGAGCGGTCCCTCCATGGCTCAAAGGAGAGGACCGTGCTGGCTCTCCGCTGGGTGATCTCCTTCTGTCCCCTGGCACGATTTGTTCTGCTGACCAAGGAATCTGTGTTTGTCAACCTTCCAGCTCTTGGCAGCTACCTGCTCAGACTACACAGACACCCAGAGGATCTGTACCTAGGCAGAGTGATTCAACAAGACCAACCTAACAGGGACCCTAAGAGTCCCGGGTACCTGCCCCCCGCTCTGTACCCTGCCAAATACCTGCCCGAATATTGCGATGACACCGCCTATGTGCTGTCCCAAGATGTAGTCCGGAAGGTGTATGTGGCATCTGCATTGGTCCTTGCGCCCGTGTCCGCTGATGTTTTTGTGGGTCTCTGTGCTCGGAAGGCTGGTGTCTCCCCAACCCACAGTGCTAGGTTCCCTGGAGATAAACACATTCATTACAACGCATGCTGCTACCTTTACCTGTTCTGCTCTGCAGGCATGAGGAGCCACGAGTTGGAAAGAATCTGGATGGATCTTGAGCAGAAAGGTGGAAGATGCTCACTTTTAAAGACATATTATGGACTGGTGTACTGTAAAGCTCACACGTACATAGATAAACTCCTTAATCCTCATTGAAAAGAGAAATGGAATCAAGGTGAAAAGGGTCAAAGTTGACTTTAATTTGATGGAACTGTATAATTTGATGGAAGTGTATATCGGTAATTATATTTTTTGTTGTTCTCCTGTGTGTAAAGTTATGTTGTGTAAAAAATTATTCCAATAAGATAGTGTAAATATAAAGTCTTTCTGAAGACATCATTAAAATCAGGATTTCTGATCATATCCATTCATGCCTTGATGGAAACTTACCTGTAATTTGTTTTTAGACAAAATAAACTTTAGGTTTCAGAGAAATCATATTTTTTTTGTCTACAAAGTTTAAATTTGTTCCCTGTTAAAGATTCTGGAACAAATTCATTATTTACAAAAGTTTGAGATCGATAGATCGATAGATCTCAAACTAATGCACTATTGAATAATCTTGGGTCAAAACAGTGTAAACATTGAAGATTTGAACTGAAGATCATTACAGGTGTTTTTTTATCATTTCATCACAAAATCCCTTTTTTTCTATGTTGATTAACAAGGTAGAGGTTAGCTATAAACAATTATTTCAATAAAAGTTCAATATGCAGACATTATCAAGTTTTCTAAAGACTAGACTTTTTTAACCTTTATGTATTTTTGTATTAAGCCTTAAATGAACTCACTTCAAGCCTTGAAGGTTCTTAATTTTGGATTGATTAAAAAAAGGTCTCCTCCTGAAACTTTTATTTTTAATTTTGGTCCCATTTATGATTTTAGAAACTTTATGTGGTTTATTACCATTGAAAATACAAAGCTTTATATGTTCTTAAAAAAAGGCATTCAAATGACGAAGTTGTGATTATAGGTATTATGTACAACTGCTAGTTTTGGAGGCTTTATTTTGTCCTGTTTTAGATGATTCAAGATTTTTAAAACTGCAAATGAATGCTGTTTCAGCATTTGGTACTTTCCCCTTATCCTTAGTTATTGCTGAATTTTCTGCCAGTATCAGTGTTAATAAAACTTTTATTTTATTTCTTTTTTATTAGTTAGTTTTTATGACTGTGTTAAGTTTAACACATTTGCTTTACTTTACATCTCACTCTTTATATTTACCATTTATTTTATTCTACACTGACTTTTATCTAATACATTACACTCTCTTCTACCGGTCCAGTAAATATCTCAGTCAGCCACTAGATGGCAGCTCTGCCAGCAATGAAGAGCTGTCAGGAGGAGTTCCAGTCAGCCCTGTCAAAGTTACTGCGCATGCGCCAGTTAATAGACTGTACAGTTCAGACTTCATGGTTCGTTCACGGCACTAACTAGGAAGGAAATCGCACTCAAAGAGCTTCACGGAGCCTGCGGCGTTGCTCCTCTTGTACATTTCAGTCATGAAGAATCTTCATTTCAAAGATTTCTTCTGGGTGAGTAGTTTGTGTAGCTTTCTAGATAAATTTGGCTAATTTTTTTTTTTTTTTACAATTACAGGGTAATTAAATGCACTTCAGAAGGCTGAAATTCAATTAAGCAGTAATGATCATGTATTTCCTTATCAAGAAATTCTTTATATTTTAAAATTTTGTTTTGAAACGGACATGCTTTAAATTTCTGATGATCAGTTTCAAAGCATCTAATTTATTTAAATACACAGCTGAGACATATACGAAAGACTCAAACTCCAAACCCACTATGGTAAAAAACTGAATAGGCAGCAAAGCATAAAAACTTCATGAGGGAAGTCTTTATGGTTGAGGATGATTACAGGCTGTTAGCCTCAGATGACCCAAATTATAGAGATTAACGGTTCAAAAACACCAATTTTCACCTGGGTCAAATAATCTCATGTGCTTTCCAAACGGGTTTAACCAGTTTAAAAGAGAAGAGGCATCCCTGTAGTGTCTTACTGATAAATATTGATGGAAATAATATTGACATATTTGTTTTGATGCTGACAGAACTTAGATCTGACCTGCACCAACGGCTATGATGCCATAATTCAGTATCTAAACGAAGGCAAAAGGACATGCAAGGAGGTCGAGGACTTCATGAAAGCAAGGTAATGAATACATTAAAATACTTGCATGAAATTGTTATAAATGGTAAATGGCGTAAACTTATATTGTGCTTTTTTTTTACCTTCTTAGAAGGCCTTTAGCATTTTATATTCATAGTCCCATTCACCCATGCACATTCACACACTGGTGGTGGCTCTGCTGCATAAGAACCACCAGGAGCAATGTGGGGTTCAGTGTCTTGGGCAGGTAATGTGGTAACCGAACCTGCAATGTTACAATGAGAGGTTGACCACCCCACCTCTGCACCACAGCCACCCCTGCTAGACTCTCTAGGCTCTGTGTAAAATGAAACTAAACTTAATGTGAGACTAACACAGGAAAAGTGGGGTTTAAGTGATGATAAAAGGAAGAAGAGATGTGAAGTTGTTGTTTGAGAAGTAAATAATCAAGTTTTTAATCTCACAGCAGGGAATTGCTTTTTAACGTGAATAAAATGCATAACTAAAATATATTTAAAATTTTAAGTCACATATTAAAAATGTTTTTTGAAAAAAGGTTATGTAATATAAAAATGTATATCAGTAAAAAGAAATTTCTTCCCTAAATTTAAGCCAACAGCTTTGCAACTAATCAAACTATTAAAGATGATGCTATATTTCAATTCTTTGAGCCTTTTTCTTTTGTTTTTTTACAAAGTATGGACTGTAAAACCTTAGTTTGTCACGTTTTGAGTTTTGCATTTCTTCTTCCTCTTGTAATAATTAACTTTTCACACAAAGACCTGAGTGCATGTCGGCTTATTGTTTATGAATTGGTAGCAACATGTAAATCTGGCAATTGTGTCAGTATATAACTGTGTCATAAACTCTGAAATAAAAAGGAGGATATTATATATCACAACAAAAGTGAAACTTGGTGTTTTGCGACATGGGAGGACATTTTTGCAAACCATCGTGGTGTGCCAAACCGAAAGAAGTGAGAATTACAAAGCACGCTTGAAGTAAAGACATTAATAAAAAGAAAGTTTAAAAAATTAGAAAATTGATTAAAGTTTTGTTGGTGATCATATATGTATAAATATCATTAAAGCAACTATTTACACTGAGTAACTATTTCCTGGTTAAGTGATCTGTTTGTTACTGATGAGCTTTTTTTTTTGTATGAACTTTGTGTATACTAAATCTGAACAAGTACAAATTCAGCTTAAGTCAATATTTTTAGTAGCTCCCAAGCTTAACTCTAGATATTACAGAAAATTAGGCAAAAGCGTTTATAATTTATCATATGTAGCTGCATTTACATACGTTTTATTGTTATTTGCTGCTAGTAGTTTTTTTCCACAGGTTTATTTCTCTCACTAAAAGTACTTTTCTAAAAATAAAAGCACTTTTTTGTTAACCGTTTCCCTCTAAAATGTACCTTCTCTGCACTAAACATTATGTGGAAAAACAAATGCTGATAAAGTGCTGCTTGTCTTCAAGACGTGCATGGAAATCAACGTCCCGGTATCTTCTTTGGGTATAGCCTTTCTTAAGCGCTGCTTTTTCTTTCAGGGCTTCTATTGAAGAGAAGTATGCCAAAGACCTGCTGGGTTTGTCCAAGAAGGTGTGTGGACACAACGAGATGAAGTAAGCGACCCATGTGCAACTGTGTCATTTTTGATCTGCTCTGTTCTCTCGTGTAATGTAGAACACCAAATGTTGGATTGCTTCATCCGTAAGTAGAGTGTCTTGTTCACTCTGTGGTCACGTGACCGGTGTAGTTTTATTTCTCTTGATGGTTTTTAACTTCTTAGAGGAAGGAAGAGTAATTGAGGAAGAAGAGACACTCATTGGTATTAACTTTCTGGGTGGCTTTTCTTGTCGACACTCATACTTGATGCATACTGCAGATGTTGATCAATAAATAGAAGTTACGAGTAAATATTAAAAGAGGCATTATTTCTAGTCGGAAAATTGAAAACAAGTGCAAAAGACACAGTATAAACTCTAGTATACAGTAAGCTATTCTTATTCATTGTTTTTTAACCCTGTAACCATTCGTATCATATTTGATACATTTCTGAGACTATCTCATTAGCAAGATTCAAGCTGTCCTTATGAACTCACTGTATATAACTTATAGAAGGGCTCTTCCTGCTCACTTCAGAATTTCTGTGAAATTTCAGAAACCCTTTTGGTGGGAAAAATGTAGCTACTTTTCAAAACTTTATAAAGAGAGTAACTTTTAAATGACCACTTGCATAACTTCAAGAATGCTAAATTTGTTGATAATTATTTCTTTATAATACAGTTACACAAAAAACTGTGTAGCATCAAATTTAAGACAGGGCAAAAAAGGTGCTTTTTTCCTGATTTGCAGATTTTTGCATCTTAATCTAACATTGTTGTGAGCAAAAACGTACCAAATTACCCAATGTATCAAAATAGGTTATTCATCCGTCCATCCATCCATCCATCCATCCATCCATCCATCCATCCATCCATCCATCCATCCATCCATCCATCCATCCATCCATCCATCCATCCATCCATCCATCCATCCATCCATCCATCCATCCATAGGTTATAAAAATTATACAGCAATATGTTTTTGTGGAGTTTATCCAAAAGTTTAAAAAAATGTGCATTTTCTGTCAATGGTGTAGTCGTGGGTTACAGGTTCAACTATGTAAAAACTGTTGAACTTTTTCTCTCAGAAATTATGGAACTACAAACTCAGTGCGTGACACCTGCACCATATCAAACTTCTTCTTACTTTCCATCAGCCCTCTAATTTCAGGCACTGACCTGAAGCATGTGATTTAAAGTGCACCCATTGTTTGTAGCCACTGCATAGAACTTCCACATTATAGAAAATAAACAAATTTAGCCTGAAAACCTTTACATGACATGAAAGCTTTGGGTGATCCTTTGATCTGCTTTTAATGTGCTGTGCCCTTTGTGTTTGAAGCACTTTAAAGAGATCCCTGGACATCTTCAAACTACGTGAGTTTTTGCTGGCATAAATGATATTTTAGATTGTGTTTGAAAGTGTATCCAAATAAACTTCACCTTCACCCCTGCAGAGACTGAGCAAGTGAGTCTTTCACACTTGCAACTTGCTCAAAGCATGAAAGAAGAAGCCAAGAAGCTGGAAGAATTTAGGGAAAAGCAGAAAGAAGCTAGGAAAAAGGTTTGTCTTTTTATCAACTGACAAGAGCGGCAACAGAACATGTTGACAGGAAAAGATGTTAACTCATGAGTCGTCTTTTTAGGTTGAACAGTGCATGGACGCTCTTCACAAGCAGAAATCCTCACAGTTCAAAAAAACAATGGATGTAAGTACAAAAGGACACTGTAGTTTTATATACACTCACTGGCCACTTTATCAGGTAGACCTTGGTAATACCAGGTTGGACCCATTTTGCCTTCAGAACTGCTTAATTTCTTGGTGGCATAAATTCAACAAGGAAACTGGAAACATTCCTCAGAGTTTGGTCCATATTGACATGATAGCATCACGCAGTTGTTGAAGATTTGTCGGCTGCACATCCATGATCTCCCGTTCCACCACATCCCAAAGGTGATCTGTTGGGTTGAGATCTGGTGACTGTGGAGATCATTTGAGTCCAGTGAACTCATTGTTATGTTTAAGAAACCAATCTGAGATGATTCCAGCTTTATGGCTGGGCGCCTTATCCTACTGGAAGTAGCAATTAGAAGGTGGTACATTGTGGTCATAAAGGGATGGACATGGTCTGCAACAATACTCAGGTAGGCTGTGGCGTTGTAACTATGCTCAATTGGTACTAGAGGGCACAAAGTGGGCCAAGAAAATAATCCCCACACCATGACACCACCAGCCTGAACCGTTGATACAAGGCAAGTTGGATCTATGCTTTCATGTTGTTGACGCCAAATTCTGACCCTACCATCCAAATGTGGCAACAGAAATAGAGACTCGTCAGACCAGGAAACATTTTTCCAATCTTGTATTCTTCAATTTTGGTGAACCTGTGAATTGTAGCCTCAGTTTCCTGTTCTTAGCTAACAGGAGCTTCACCCGTTGTGGCGTTCTGCTGCTGTAGCCCATCTGCCTCAAGGTTGGATATGTTGTGTGTTCAGAGATGCTCTTCTCCACACCTCGGTTGTAACCAGCGGTTCTTTGAGTTACTGTTGCCTTTCTATCAGCTGGAACCAGTCTACCCATTCTCCTCAGACCGCTGGCATCAACAGGGTATTTCTGCCCACAAAACTGCAGCTCACTGGACATTTTCTCTTTTTCAGACTATTCTCTGTCAACCTTAGAGTTGGTTGTGGGTGAAAATCCAAGTAGATCAGCAGTTTCTGAAGTACTTTGACCAGCCCGCCTGGTTCAAGTCCTGGCTGGGGGACCTTTCTGAGTGGAGTTTGCATGTTCTCCCCGTGCATGCATGGGTTTTCTCCAGAGACTCCGGGTTCCTCCCACCGTCCAAAAACATGCTTCATAGGTTAATTGGTCACTCCAAATTGTCCATAGGTGTGAATGTGAGTGTGCATGGGTGTGTGATGTGTGTGACCCTGCGACAGACTGGCGACCTGTCCAGGGTGTCCCCTGCCTTCGCCCATAAGTGGCCGGGATAGGCTCCAGCAGCCCCATGACCTCCAAAGGGATAAACGGAAGAAGATGAATGAATGAAAAAATGAATGAGCGAGGAACACTGAATGTTCCCCAGCGTTGTATTTGAGGCACCATGAAAACAATGGCTGTATTTTCTCAATCTTGCTCAAGAAGAACCAAAATAATATGAGTGGTTAAAAGTTTGTTATGCCAGGTAATAAAACAGAACTGGAGAGAATTGAACAGCTTAATGATTTTTGTGCAGGAAGACCAAAGCTGGTGCTGAAAACAAAAGCCTGGTGTTGTGGTACTGCTTTGCTTCCCATACCACAAGAGTGCTGCATTGTGTGGCAAAGATTAAATCACAGGAAGTCCTCTAGAACAATGAGGGATTAGACCATTAGGTGTAGAAAGATTTCAGTTGCACTTCTAACTTGTTCTCTGAAAAGTCACCACAATCAGTTGAATCTCCTTGATGGTTCTAAGAGTCACTTCTTCTCCTCCTGATTCACAACAATTTGAACAAAGAAATTCTCAGAAATGCAATTTTAAGCTTAATTTTCTTTATAGATAACCTCTATCATGAGGAAGAACATGTCAAAAACACAGTTTTCATCGAAGTGGGTCTTTAAGAACCTGATGTCACATTTGCAAACCATCAAGAAGAAAATAATTTTTTCCATCAGATGGAGAAACAAGAAAATAACATTTTACAGCAACTACTTGGATTAGTTCTGTGAAGATTTTCTAGATTGTTTAAACCATTTTTAAAAAAGTTGAAAACTTTAAAAAAATGCAAAAGGAAAAGTTACACAAGGATCAATCAAGAAAGTAGAATCATTTTGCTTCCTTTTTTATCTTTTAAAATCATGCTGCTCTTCATGTTTATGAGAAAATGTTGCGTTATTTGTGAATTGATTAGGAATTATTTTAATTGAGGTTATTCGTAATGAAAGAAAAAGGAATTATTTTACCTTTGTAACTTTTTAAAATTCTGATTAGGAAATTTGGGGCAAAAAGGTTTTTTTTCTTTATGTTTCTAAAATTGTAACCCCCCCCCCCCCCCCCCAAAAAAAAAAAAAAAACATTGTTGAATGGACTGCATGTACACCAAGTTCTTGGTTAACTAACCTTATGACGTTAGGCAATGGTGTCAGCTTGGGCGTATCTGTGCTAAAAAATGCAGCTGTGACTCAAATATGCTAATTCTGGTGCTCCATCCCCAGTCCAAGAAAACCTATGAGCAGAAGTGTCGAGACAAAGAAGAAGCTGATCAGAATGTTAACCGGAACACCAACACTAACAACACAAAGCACATGGAGAAGGTACAGAGGCATATCCACATCTCTCTCACACTTTTTACACCTTTTCTGCACCATTTCTATCTTAATGTGATGGAATACATTTAAAAAAACTGCTATTCAAGGATTAAATCACATAAAATATCATAAAAACACACATTTGGTTTTACGTTGTGTGTTTGTTTGTTGATTTCATGGCATTTTCACAAGACATGGCAGGCATTTGATTTATTCACAAGCTAAGGCTAGAAAGCTGACACACCGGCTTTGATAAGAAAACAGGTTGTGTGTAATTTCTTGTTCGTGTATGCAACAGCAGACCAATCTTTTTGTTTTGTTTTTTAGCTTTACTCAAAGGCACAGCAGGCGAAACAGTATGCAGAGGAGGCTGGTAAGTCAACCAACAACAACAAATTTCCGTTGAGGAAAATACCAAACAAGCAAATAGGAAACTGAAAGAGTATTCAATAAATGTAAGAGGTACATATGGATACAAAAGAAACTGTTCAGCTTTATGGTTACAGAAAATATGGAGCATTTCTTTTTCCATCTTGATATTGCAGACCTTAAACTGATAAAATTTGTAAAAATTTGAATATATTGTAAGGGTTTCCTAGTCCTAAGATGGGCTAGAGACCTTTTAGCACTGTGCAAAATGGGAGATTCAAAACTTCTTAAGATAATACAGTTTATTATCTATTTTTTAAAACTCTGAATAGTTTGAAAAAAAGTATTTTGGCTTCAGTTTGAACTCCCAAATACCTCTTAATGTGCAAGAGAGGAAAGCGCTATAAAATACATTTGTTTCTGACCTATTCACACTTGACTTTTAGCCTTCTTAGACCTTGTGATGCATTTTTTAAAATCTCCATAAGTGCAGACCAGGTCTCAGGAGGAAAAAAATGCCAAAATACTGCTGCATTTTGATGCATCAACTTGTAGACAACTAGATCCATAAATGTCCAAGTTTCCCTCGCCTGAGCTTGTATGTGGCTCTAAACTGTTTCCTTTTGCTATATTTGTTGCACTCATAATGTTATCAGGCTGTAAGCGCATAAGCAAAGGGCTCTTAGCAATGAAAGGTGAAGGGGGCGGGGTTGCTCAACAGTCCCGCCTATAACATAGAGGTGAATTTCTAATGAAATACTGTCTCTCTGCAGAAACTATGTCCTAGAAAAGGTTTTGATTTTGCCAATAAATGTCATAATCATCATTAAAAGACCACTGGGAGCATTTTTTTTGTGTTTTTTTTTTCAAACTAAATCTGAGTATTTATACATTTCCCCATTTTTCTTTTTCTCTACTGGCAGATAAGACATATCAACAGAATGTCACAACAATGGGAAAACTAAGAGAAGAGTGGCTGAAGGAGCATGTCAAGTCCTGTGAGGTGAGACCGCACAGGACTCTTGGAATTACAGCACTACAAAAAAAACAACAAATAATCGAGCAACATTTGCTCTGATTTGTTTTACACACAGGTTTTTGAAAAACTGTCAATTGAGCGCATTAACGTTCTGAGGAACACGATTTGGACTCATCTCAACCAGCTTTCCCAGCAATGCGTCACCACCGATGAGGTAACCTTTCTCAGAATTGGCATGGAGGTTTTACGTCCCCTCTATCTATATCACATGAAACACGTTTGCAAATTGTCTGATAATGATTTGGAAGATATAAAAGAATAAAAGAGCAACTATCAGCAGGAAGTTTGTTGACGAACCACAACAACCTTGACTTTGATGTGCACCATCCCCTATTTAAAAAGATTTAAAATAAAAGAAGAACTTTCATAAATCTGAAAGTAGTCCCTACTAATTTTAGTTTGTTTCACTTCAAACTTCCCTGTTTTGCTGTGAAGACAAAAACAGTTTTTCGTTGGTCAAGAGCAGACAAAGCTTAACGTAATGTTCTGACCACACAGCAGTGAGAAGCTTACGAGTCAGACATCTCTAAATGAAGCTTGAATAATGTCTAGATGGGTGTTACTCTGTGACTGTTAGGCAATTTTAACAGAAGAACCTGGAGAACAGAAACTCAAATTGGAAACTTGGAAAACAGAAACTCAAATTGGAAACTTGGAAAACAGAAACTCAAATTGGAAACTTGGAAAACAGAAACTCAAATAGAACTAAAGGATTTGCTCAAACAAGCTCATCAATAATTGGCCCTTGACCTGTTTTTTCACTCCCTCCGTGTCAATGTGTGTGCAGCTGTATGAGGAAGTGAGGAAGTCACTGGAACAGTGTGACATCCAGGAAGACGTTGAACACTTTATAAACCTCAGGCGGACAGGAGAGAAACCTCCAGGTATGATGCAGCATAAATCTTTTGTTAATGGTTAACCAGGCCTGGCTCGATATGTGGAAGGAAGTTCTTATCAAAGTTCTGCTGCCAGTATTTGAAACGTCACCCGTCTTCTTCCTGAACAGCTACTGTGTTGTATGAGAACTTCTACAGTGGGCAGAGGTCTCCAACTGAAGCTCCATCCTCCCGTCTGCCTCTATTTCCCATC
This sequence comes from Oryzias latipes, assembly GCF_053564925.1. Classification (NCBI taxonomy): domain Eukaryota; kingdom Metazoa; phylum Chordata; class Actinopteri; order Beloniformes; family Adrianichthyidae; genus Oryzias; species Oryzias latipes. The sequence continues at coordinate 24,125,038 of NC_136248.1, read as the reverse complement.
AGGTAAAGAAATCCCAGAGAAGTTTTCCATCTCAGCCTCCTGATTTCTCCTCCCTCTATGAATAAATACTGACCATATATTGCTCATTTATTTTTTTGTTTTGTTGTTCAAATTTGCAGGAGGGGGCCATTACCTGACCCAACTAACAATCGGGGTATGTCTTTTTTCTTTAATAAGTAAACTCTCTTAAAGGCAAATCACTAATCCATATAAGCCTCATGACCTACATTTGTATGTTCTCTTTTAAAAGCAGAACATCAGAAATATTATCTAATTTAGTTTTGTTAAAATCGTGGGGAAAATAAATCGCTGCATCCCTACTTGTGCTACATTTAAGATCTAGTATTTAAAGTTTCATAACATTACAACAGGATTTTCGTCATTGTTAATTTCTTATTTGCAGATTAAAAAAAATGTTTACCCAAAATTTTAGTTTTGTTGTTGTTTTGTAATGAAGAAAACAAAGCGGGAAAAAATGGTTTTCCCAAAAATCAAGATTTGAACCACATCATGGGGAAAGTGAATTGTTGCATCCCTACTATCTGCCAGTATTGTCTGTTAAAATGTTCATGGATTTTAAAAGGGCTCTTCTGATAAGTGCATTAAAACCTTTTAACAAACTTATTTTATTCCTTAATTAGATTTTTTGTATTTCTTTGTTAGTGTAAACTTGATTTTGTGTTTTTGTGTCATTTATCATGCTGAAGCAATCATAAAAAAGAAAAACGTTAAATTGATAATTGCATTTTGAAACGTAACCTTTTGATTTTCTGTGTTTTTCCTAGTAAAAGTAGGGTACCCTTTGGCCTTTAGGGGGAAATACAGCCATGTATATTTAAAACAAATGGTATATAAAGCCTATGGCTAAAGGATAACTTTATACTTTTCATTTTAACCCCAAAATGTTTTTTTGTTTTGTTTTTTTTGCAGATGGCGCACAGCTCTCATTGGATGCAGATGCAGGCTACAGTGTGATCCAGTACTAACTCTCGGCTATGCTAGTAAATATCTCTCATGTCTCTTAACTTCCCCTTTTATGGTTTTATGAAAATACACTCATGAGAGGTGTTAAAATAGCGTCAAAGATCTGCTTAGACTGAAAATAAAATATTTTTTTTTCCATTGTACAACAGAAATAAAAAAAATTAAAGGTTTAAGAGGCATTTCAAAGAGTTTAGTCCTATTTTGATAAAAATACACTTTTGTAAATATAGCTGTATGCACATAGCGCTTTCTTTATTTCCACATAGCAGCCTTCTTCACCTATACTCATGTATTTTATTCTGCTAACTTGGTTCAGAATCTTAAAGGCCTGACATTTTATTCCTTGTTTTCATTTCCTTTATCGTGTGAAAAGCGGTCACGTGACAGGAAATGCTTTCAACCCCTTTTCTTTTCACTGCCGTCCAGTCAAAGTCCTGTTCCTTGTTGTTCAGTCTTCACTTCAACATTTTGACATTGTTGCTCATGCGCTGGCTGATATGATCATGCACCGTTTAGAGCTTTAGATGATCACTTCTGTTATTTAAAGCCATGTGTTAAGTTAAGATCACTGTTTTTCTGCTTTGTGATTAGAAATAGTTGAAAAGACACCAAAAGCAGCAAAGACTGTGACCGCAAAAATAAACAGGTTATTTCCTTTAACAGCTGCTAATTTGAGTCATTTCATATAACCTTTGTTAACCTCCAAAGGTCATTGTTAGGATAAAAGTCCAGTTCCTGTTTAATGTTCAATTTAAGCCATCATACGGTCTTCCCTCTTTATTATTGTGAGTTGTCAGATGAATCAATAAATGAAAAGTGCTCTACACTCATGCTTTCGCAATTCTTCTGCCTCTGATTGCATCACATGAAAAACTATCTTCTAACTGCATTAAAAATAAAAAATCCCAGCAAAGTTCTTCCCTCTGGATTTTAAATATCAAACTGCTTCCCTCTAATGGAAAACTAACTCGTTCTTTTATTTGTTTATAACGTAAGATGATAGGGTTTTATTTTATTTTTTTTACATTTTAGAACTACATTTTCCATACTGTAATGATGTGGAAAGCTTCCAGTCAAAAGCATCCATGAACATTTGCTGGGAACTCCCAGAGCGAGTTTGGCTGTGTCCGAACATGCTTCCTGAAGCAAAAACCTAATAAATAGGAAGATTTTAGCAAGACCGTTTATGTGTTCTGATCATGCAAAATTGATGATTTATAAGAAAAAAATGAAAACACATTATTTTTCCCAAATGACAAATCATTCAAATGTGGTCTATATTCAGGCAATCTAGTGACCATCGATGCATCCTGGTTTTTCACAGACACTTATGGGTTTCCAGGGCACTGTTTCCAGTTTCCAGGGCACTGGATTTTGGAATTGTAGATCCGGACACCCCAACAAAATGATAAAGATCCTTTATAGGGCACTAAGCAGTGAGTGAATTATGCAGTTGACAGGGTTTTAAAAAAAACCTGATGATAAAAGTTAATTGTAATTAATGACACAACTAGCGAATAAAACAAAAAGATTTGTATTTTAACCACATTTGGCACAAATCATGATTCTGTTTTAAAGAGTCTTTATGTCATATATTCCATGAGGAGAGGAAAGTGTTCCTGGTGTTCATTCCTTTGCTGTAGTTAATTGGTGAAGCTCATCTGGAAGTTCATCAGAAAGTCTTCACATCATGGAAGCACAGCCTGATAAACGGGGAAATGCTGGATCTTCATTCCAGCGCTGATTCAGCGTTCTGCCGTGTGTTCGGACCGAATCAGATCCAGAATCAGCTGGATGGTTGGGTCACCTTCAACAGACACATAGATGAATAGGACTTAACCCACAACGTTTAATTCATCTTTTTTTATTTTATCGTAAACAAACATGTTATAGAAAGAACAGTTGGAAGAGTAGATACAAACTTTGGTTTTTGATAAAATAGCTCAAACTGCTTTTTTGTTTGTTCGTAGAGAACATGGAGAACTTTTGAGGTCAGTAGGATTACTTTAAGATTGGTCTTTGTTCTTTTTAGAAGTGTTTGACAAATGTGGTGAGTAGCCATATTTCCACAGCCAAGAAAAATGACGACTTCTTAATAATGGTCAAAAGAATATTTGACCTTTTATTCTATTTTATAAAATAATTCTTCACTTTTTAAAAATATTTGAAATCCCATTAATATTACTCCACTGATACATTTGACACCTTCAGGACACTTTTGAGCCAAAAATTAAACGGCAACATTAGAAATACAATTTTTAATTTACATTAAAAATAATAAAAAAATTGTAATTTAAATACCTCTTTATAGATAGAAATACTGCAGTAATACTCAACATTATTACAATAGATAAAAGGTATTAGAGGGATTTAGCATTGATTTTATTCTTTAAAATATTAAAATGGGCAGCAAAGTTAAAGGAAAAAAATTAATTTGTGTCAGACGCATTCTGTGGTCACATTTTGTGCCAAAAATGTTTTTTAACTTTTATTAAAATAAATATTTAGTTTTACAGCCATTAGTAGCATAAGCAATGTATTCTGGAATTAAAAAATCTAAAAAAATGTTTTTCTTTAGGTTGAACCATTTTTGAAGGTAAAATGAGAATCTGGACAATTTAGCATGTTGCTTATGGCAACTATTTTATAGTAATCACCAAAGATTTAGAGCAAAAATTCCTGAATATTAGTGTTTGAGCTACCGAAGATAAAAATAATCATTGATTTTACCTTCAAGGTTCATTCTGGGGTTCTCCAGCTTCTTTTCAAGCAGAGAGTCCATCAGTTTCCTCAGATGTTTGAAGATCACTCCAATCCGTACCGGAGCCTAAAAGCAAATATCCAAATGTTTAAAAAAAAAACATAATGTGAAAACAGATCAATGAGCTTCCTGTGAGCGTGTTTCAGATCAGATGAGAAACTTGAGATGAAAAAAGTAACCAGCCAATAGATGATGTAAGAACTATAGTCTATCCTCCTCTTTAATGTGGTTCAGTTTTGTTTTTGATGCATGTTAACGTTTAACTGACCTAAAAAACCACAAGCATCAGCTTGAACAGCTTGAACAGAACGGATAGAGTTTCCCCTCCACCATCTTGCTTTGTTTTGCTTTTTTAAAGGTGCCCCTTTGAGCTCTGACCTGGAAGTTGATCCATCCATCTAAAGTGATGAGCTTCTCTCTGTGCTGAATGTCGATGTCGCCTCCAAACAGCAGCATGGGGAAAGGAGAGATCAAAGTGGTGTCTCGCAGATAGATCTTACCGTATTTCACCTGTGGAGGAGAGTTCATCAGCTTCATAAAGTCTCAGTTTTCAGTGTCTACGCTGTTCCAAAAATAAAAATATTGTCAGAATATCAAAGCAAAGCCCTCAGAAAATGGGTAAATAGGGAAGTCAAACATTCCTGAAAGTTACTAAAACATTCCCAGCATTCCTGCTCAAATACTGAGGATCAATTGCTTTACACATCAACCAAACAAGGCCACATCCCTAGATTAAAAAAATGACAAAACGTATTAAGGGGGTTTATAAAGTTTATCCATTACAATAATCACTGGTTTTAAATCTGATCTAATGGATAAAAAGTTGCCTGAACATAGACTAACTGTCTTGTTATCGACCCCACCTAGTGGTCGGTAAGTAAAGTGACGTTCCAGGTTTTCGCCTCCCTGAAAAATAATTTCAGGGTGCTGCCCCCCAAAACAGCAGACACGCAGCTGTTACTGCAAAGAGCTTCCTGCTACAGGGGACACTATTATGGTATGGGCTTCTTTCAGGAAAATCATTTAGTGTTTGTTATGTATATATGAGATCAAAAGTTTCTTAATTGGGTTATTTTTTACAAGTATAATCAAAACATCTAATAATTTTAAAAAATGTGTAGATCTGACTTTTTGGTTTTTGTTTTGGCTTTCTCCCAGACTGAAACAAAAATTTCTGTGTAAATCAAATGCTTCTGTACCCATTTTAAATACTTTTTCAAATTGGGATTTAAAATACGAAAGCCTAGATTGAGTGGTACCTTCTCCTGGTAAAGCAGCCAGCCGTGCGTCTGCAAGCTGCGGTTGACAGATGAAGGGTGGACCTGAGCTTTGCCCTGAGGCGTCTCCACCGTGCAGGCGATCTGTTCCAGCACATCCACGGAGGGCGTGCAGAGAATGGGGGCCACGCTGTCATACAGCCCTGCCGTCAGCGCTGCGTTCAGAACAGAGATCTGCTGCTTCGAAAGGGAGGCTGCCTGCTGCTTGACGCGAGACGGCCGGGATGACCAAAACCCAACTTGCTCCATCATCTTTGTCAGATCATGCTTCACATCCTGTAAGAGAAGTAGATAAAAGGGATTTTAATTTAAGCAAAAATTATGAGAGAAAATGAGAGAAATCATTCGCTTTACCTCCATTGTTATTAAAGCTGTTCGATTAAGGAAGTGTTTCCTGCAGTAAGACATCTCTGCTTTTAGGCCTTCAGTCTGAACAGTTTTCCACCTAAAACAGGTAGAAACAACATGAAGGAGAAAGTAACCATCAATATTGACATTTATCAATCAAAGAAAGAAGAATATAATTTACCCAAAAGTATGCATTTCTTTCACAATATCCAGCTAATGTTTGCATCTGCTGTCATAGTAACTGCCTTGATTATAAGTGGCATTTTTTTCTTTATTCTATGCAAAGCAACAACAAAAAAACAGAAACTTTTTTGATAATCATACCCCAAAATAAATGAAAAAAATAACATTTTAAAGATTAAATTGCAAAGTTTAGTCAGAAAAGACTCTTTGTTTGACACTGATGACAGATTTGACAAGAAAATGAAATATTACCTCCTTCCTGCACTGCTTTATGTGAGCCATTTGACAACAGTTTGATATAATTTTTAATGTAAACATTTTTATTTGCAAAATTAACAGATGGTCTTATAAAATTAGAATAAAGACTAAATAAATAGAATAAATAAAACACCAAAAAAACACTGAACTTTTCACTAAATAGATTTTTCTAAATGCAGCCAGCAATTATAGCCAAGAGGCTTTAATTGTCTTATATCAAAATTCAAACTAAAATCTTTTTTTTTTACTTAGATCAGATGTATGCAGAGGCTTTATGGAAGAAAGAGAAATAAAAATACATTTATATTGCAGTTTAAAGACATTAATTCCAAATAATTGTTTTGGTTTCACTCATTTACCTCACACTATAATCTGAAATTACCAAAAGGTGAGGAGGCATTCTAGGGAAGTACTGAAAAAGGAAATATATTGAAAAAGGAGAAACAATTTGTCTGTGTTATTCTGACAGAAATCAAATCAATAGAAGCTCAATGCACATCCATGAGGGTGAAAGTGTGGCTGTTGCATCAATTTGGGCAACGTCATTAAATACAAAGTGAAGAAAAAAAGAAACAATTAGATGGGTTGAAATTTGCAAATGAAAAATAAAAAGATTTGAGCGTACCCTAAATATGCATTGTATATTGTGAGGTGATCAGAGTTGGCTACTGCCAGAGCGGCTTTCGCCAGGTTAGCTTCCTCCTTTCTATTCATGGGTGTAGAGAAAGGAGACTTCTCCGTCATGGCTGCTGCGATAGTTGCCTGGAACAAAACCTTTGGTTATTACATTAAATAAAGATTAAACAAATAATGAGGACTGTGGCAGGACATACGATGGGCTCCAGGCAGCCGAGGATGGCTCCATAGATGAGCATCTTCCCGATCTTTACATTGACAGGAAGGCTTGCCAAGTGATGCCCCAGAGGGGTAAGGGTGTGATCGTTGGGGTGGCAAGCACCGATCTTTCTGAGGAGGTTGACTGCGTTACTGACAGACTGAGGCTGAGGAGGATCCAGAGCCCGGCTCAGGAAGTCCTCTGGGGATCCATACTGGCATTTCTACAAGGAATAGAATGGGAGATTGATTGAAGTTTTTTTCATTTTTCAATTTTAAAAGTGATGTAGATTTTGTTTTTATTTACCATGATGTGAAGACAGAGTTCTTCCAGTGGGACCCGGAGGATTTCTGGAATGGAGTAATCCATAAAAGCATCAAACCTGATAACAGAACAAATTGGAGAGCAATAAAAAGAGCGTGTCTCTTAATAAACGTATTCTGATCAGGTGCGACTGTATTTTCCCACAGCAACACATGTAAATCTTTCAATAAAACGTTTTGAGAATGCAATATTCCATATAATGTGTACATCATTAAAACATTTTTTATTTTGCCAAAAAAAAGAGTACATTTTAAGAAATAAAATTTGATTGGAAAACAGAAAACGGTTTTTAACCCTTGTGCTACCTTATGACCCCACCCTTACATTGATGTGTTCTCCCTACCATGACAAAGGTGGATAAAGGTGGAAAGATTTCATGTAATCCATGGACACCAGTGAAGATCAAGAATCATTGAAAAAAAAAAAGGTTCAGCACACTGTCTTGTGGGGTCTAGATGACCCTACTCCCAACTTAACGTCCCTTGGATAGCACAAGGGTTAAGAAACAAAAGAGTTTCCACAAGAGAGCCCAGGACTGTCGGGGTCCATACCTGTATTTGGGGTAAAGCCTGAAGCAGAAGCCACTTCTGACGCGTCCTGCTCTCCCCTGCCTCTGGAGGGCGCTGGCTTTGGAGACAAACGTCTCCACCAGGGAACTCATCTGGCTGCTCTCGTGGTACCTGAACAATACCAAAAAAGCAATTTCTTAAATAAAATAAAATACCGTATTTTCCGGACTATAAGTCACCCTTTTTTTCATAGTTTGGCAAGGGGTGCGACTTATACTCCGCAGCGACTTATATTAGAAATAAATTGAAATAAATACATTGTTAACCCTCCTGTTATGTTCATTTGTGAGGAACAGAGATGATGTTCCTGGGTCAATTTGATGTATGAGGTATGTTAAGTGTTAAGAGTCTGTTAAGTGACTCAGAGAATCAGCAAACTTTTTTTTACAGTAAGATCTTGAAAGCTAACAACATAATATTCTATTTTCCAATGATTTCATAGATTCAGAAATGCAATAAAAGTGAAAACAGTTTCTACAAATACAGGATGAAAACAGAGTATTAGTTGGCCAATGATGCTTCATGAAAAGAATAAATAAATAAGTTTGAGAAAAAATTACTGTGAAATTATTAGATAAACAGTCTGCTATGATTGTGTCATATGAGGTTGTGAAAGTTAAAATGCGACTTATAGTCCAGTGCGACTTATCTGTGTTTTTTTCTACTTTATAATGCAATTTTGGGCAGGTGCGACTTATACTCCGGTGCGACTTATAGTCCGGAAAATACGGTAAACTTAGGGTTTATTCGTAAAACATGTTAACACTTGGACACACTTTACAATTTTTGCTGAACAAATAAAGATTGAAGTCAGAATAATTGGAGTGGGCTTCCAGAGAAGACCTAAAACTTCTAAATGTTCTCATTATGTTTGTAAACGGATTTTAAAAAGTCACATTCTGAATTTTTTAGATCTTTAGAATTGTTTCATTGACATACAGAACCTGCGACTTTGTCATTTTTCCTAACTAGTGAGATTTCTGAGTGAGGGCTGCTCCTATAAACCTGTATAACAAAATCAAAGACCTTCTAAAAGTCCATCCATTCATCTATTTATCCAGGTTCTTAGTTTGATGATTGCTAGACCTGACAGACATCCATCTCTACTAAAACGTCTAACAGTTCTGCGAGCACCAACCACACACCCGGCTCCTGGGTGGAGTCTGGTTACATCAGTCCAAATGAGTAAGGGATTGAGTTTTGAAGAGTTCTCATAAGGGTTGCTTGATCGGTTCTTAGTCTGGCTCATCTTGTAGTTCTTTTCTGTCATTAGAAACTCGCCCCAGATAGCATAGAAGCTAACATAACTTGAGCTCCCCCAAAAAAGTCAAGATTTTTGGATGGGATTGGAAAAACACTTAATGAATTCTTACTTGTTTTCTTTGGTCTTTCCAGTGTCAATAACAAACACAACGTCAGGGATGGTCACGCCTGTCTCAGCAATGTTGGTCGACAGCACAATCTGAAAGAGGCAAAAAAAAAAAAGACTTTTTCCTTTAGTCCACGGAAGATAAACAAACATCATGAAGTTAGTTGAAGTGGACCAATACTCTCCAACATCCTCCAAAGGATTCTGAATGGCAAAAAAGAAGTGTCAAAAAGACTGGAATTTACTGTGCTCCCCTCAACAATTATCCAAAAATATTTCACTATGAATAGAAAAAAGGAATAAAAACTTGACCTAGCTGAATATATGTTTTTGCTGCTAAATTCAATTAGAAATTGACTCATTTTAAAACCAGCCTCTAGTGGTCATTGGAGGAACTGCAACATATTCTTGATTGGCTTCAACGTCTTGAATAAAAAGGTGGAGCTTGGTTAAATGTGGATTAAAAAGATTTTTATTAAAAATAATTACTTTTCACTTTCTGATTGAAAGTTCCAGACACGGCACTGTCAGAGCCAGCTTAGCTCTCATACCTTTCTAACTCCAGCAGGGGGCACTGTGAAGGCAGCAGCCTGGTCCTTTGAAGACAGAGTCGAATGGAGGGCAACAATCCTGTACCTATAAGGATGGATAAAACTGACTGAGAGCAAATGGGGAATGTCCTTTCACTTCCACAAAGATTGGTTTCAAACCAGATTTGATCAAGTTTCTTAAATCACCTGCTTTTTTCCCGGAACCTCTTGTTAGAGGAGAGTAGGTCGTACAGCTGCTGGATGTGAGCTAGTCCAGGGAGAAAGACCAGAATGGCTCCATCCACATCTGCAAACTGTGGAGATTTATCTAGTAAGGACAAACAAAAAGAAATCCACCAAAGTTTAGTCGTAGGTGAAACCTAAACACGAAAAATAACGTAGTTTGCTCTGCCTGAGAGGTTACATGTACTGCTGTACCTAGGTAGTCCAAAAGCTCAACAAGCAAGTCCATGTTGATTTTATTGGGGTTCATGTACTGAAGCACCTGCCGAGTCCTGCTGCTGAAGTGGTCGAGGTCTCGACCAAGTTCCCACCCAGTGGGGGAGTCTCTAAGAATCACCTCCTGAAACAAACAGGAGACCAGAGTAAGCAAAAGGACTGAGGCTACAGCAGTGTAGACCCAAAACAATGGGAATGATCCCCCTTAGGGATAGTTGTGTCTTGAGCCTGATTTGTGCCGGTAAGGTCAAGATTCGCATCCAGGTTCCTCAGAAACTCCTTAGCCAATGGGAAACAAGGCTCTAAAGGCCCCGTCACCTGAAAAAAATTCTGTAAAAACCGCTAACAAATAGTCAGGAAATTCAAAGTAAGCTACCACCATGACCATAACAGAGAAAGGTCATGTGTGAGCTGAAAAAAGCAGAGCTGTTAACAAAAATACATTTTGAAAAGAAAATAAACTATAAATCTGTACAATTGCACATATTTTACCGGGTAATTAGGATGATGTCTTTCCCGTGCCATATATTCCTTCATTCTATGCCTCAGCTGAGCTTATGTGGCAGTTTCGGACTGCAAGGACCATATTTAATGTTTTCAGAACTATTCTGTCTTATTGCGTGTTTGAGTAAAAATTTCGCCCCTTCGCATACTCAAAAACTCACATATCTGCATACACCAACCTGATAAAAATCAATTTTGGGCAAAGTGAATGGGAAAAAAAAGGTTGGTTTGAATGGCGTTAGCGTGGCAAGCTACCAAAACTTCATCTGTTATTTCCACATTTTTTACCGGAATAAAGCAAAAATGTATGCATGAATCATTGGCTCAAGATAAACGAATAGTGGGGCAGCAGGGGAACATGAGGGGAAAATGAGGGGCACGTAGTCGCCGCTCAGCCAGTGGGGGTGGGTCAAAGGGGGCGGCGAGCACAGGGAGTGCCTGCGGGCCATACAACACTGCTGCTCGCAGCTTTCATTTGTTATTTTTCTGGATCTCATTGACACAGATCTGATTTCCCAAACCACTGTTTTTAAACAAACGTGATCAGGACTGCGGTCAAACAACATTACTGATGATACTGAAGATTTTAAAAGCATGTTGAAGTTCATAGATTTACCTGGTGTTGCAATGTCTTGCCACCTTTCTGACTGACAGCGACCGAGACCACTGCTTCTTCTTCTTCCAGGATTCTCTGGCTGTATTCCGAGTCTTTCTCCAGCACGTATCCTGTCTGCTCCACGATGTCCTCCAAGTGATATACCTGTAAACAAAACCACGGCAGCTTTAAAACATCCATCCTTCCACCTTCTCCTGCTTATCTGTGGCGGGGTTGCTATGGCAGAAGCCTAAGCAAATATACCATGACCTTTCTCTGAACTTCCTCTAATTCTGCAACCCCAAGGTGCTTCCAGGCTAGCTGAGATCAGCAGCTCTACTCTGAGCGCCTCCTGGGTGACTGAGCTCCTCACCCTATCTCCAAAGGAGCATCCAGTCACCATGCAGAGTAAACTCAGATCTCTGCAGGAAGTATTCTTTCCACTTTTCTGTTATTTCAGGGTCGTCAGCTGCACTATATAGACAGTTTTGGGGGAGAACTGCTCTCCTGAGACATTAAATTGTTTATTAGAATTTCTTTGAGACTGAATGAGAGTCCTTCTCCACAGAATCCTTGAACTCCTTTAAGACTCAGCTTGTTTGCCTCTGCAAATACTTGGACTGCTGATACCCATCAGCTGCTTCCATAATCCCTCCAACCAAGCTTGACGCCTTCAGCTAAACTGCATCCCTTACTTCCTGTGACCACCACCAGGTTGGTGGATTGCTGCCCCGACTGGCAACAAAAACATTACAGCCAAGGTTTCCTGGTAGTAATCAAAACACATGACTTACAGTCATCTCTGCTTATCCTTGGAGTACAGGTTGACTTCTGTTTCGAACAACCATAAACGCTCACCTCCACCGGGAAAGTCCTGCCTGGAATGTTGATCACTGGACAGCGGTTAAAGTAGCTGGAGAACTTGTGGCAGTCCACCGTAGCGCTCATGAGGATCAGGTGCAGGTCAGATCTCCTCATCACAACATCTTTCAGGATGGTCAGCAGGAAGTCTGACTGGACGCTACGCTCATGGACCTAAAGGGATGGATGTGAGGTGAACAAAACAGAGCAAAAATGCAGTTTTGTGTGTAAAACAAGGAGCTGCTGGTACCTCATCCACAATGATGTGGGTCAGGGAGCTGAGCTGTCGGTCATGCTGGAGCTTCCTGAGCAGAACTCCAGTCGTGCAATACAGCAGGCGGGTCCAGTCTCCTGACTGATTCTCCATCCGGATCTGGTATCCGCACAGCGACGACTGGATTCAGCATTGGAAATAAAGATCGGAGAGTCGTTACATATGTGTCCAACAATGAAAGCCCACAAGTCTGGACTCGTCTGAGACCTTACCTTAGATCCCGGGCCATCTTCACAGCCCAGCTCCTGGGACACTCTGCAGGCCAAACTCATGGCTGAGATCCTGCGAGGCTGAGTCACCACGATGTTGCAGGGCTGAGCAGTTTTTCCTCCGGTCAGCAGCTCCCCCAGGAGGAACTGAGGGATCTGTGTGCTCTTTCCGCTGCCTGTCTCACCTGCCACCACCACCACCGGATGGCGCTGCAAGGCCTCCAGGATTTGATGTCGGTGTTGAAAAACTGGAAGTTGCTCTCGCTCTGCCTTTGAAGTTTTGACATGTGTTGAATGACGCGACCTTATTCCACTCGCATGGTGGAAGTTTACATGGATTTACCTGCAGTTTGGACGCCAGGGGAGACTTCCTCAGGCCCAAGAGGAGCTCTCTGGCTGCATGAAGGCCTGCTTCTCCTCCCCTTGTCCCTGGACTTTTCTTATTCTTGTCTTCAACGTCCCCACTTCCATCTCCAATATCAAGACTATCCAGGTTCTCCCAGGATTCCTCAGGCTCCTCTTCCCGTTCTCCGCTCTGTGCTCGGGATGCAGCCTGCTGCCCTCGGCTCTGGTTCTGCTGCTCCTGTTTAAGTCTGGCCAGGAGCCGGGAGATGAACTGGTCCCGGGGTTTGTTGGCGGCAATGCGGCTCTCCTGCTGCTGTTGCTGCTCGCTGTCTTTCCACTCCAGCCAGACGTCCCTGTAGGTGGGAGGGAGGAGCTGGTGCACCGACTGGACAGAAGAGAGGCGGGCAGAGAGGTCAGCACGGGCACAAAACACTCAGGCTGGTCAAATGGGACTTTGAGAACACCTACTTGTCCTTTCACCAGATTGTAGAGCGCCAAAGTGGCAGCCAGATGCTGAGCCTGCATGCTGTCCTCAGTCAAGATAGTTGGACAAACTTCCAGTACATCTTCTGCTCTCTGGACACGCACCCTTACGAAACAAAAAGCGACATTTTATTTCCAGAATTAACCATCAAAAGATGGCTTACATGACTCCATTGGGCTAGTCAAAGATTACTTTAAACATGTGAGGGAAATGAAAACACATTCCTACCTGGATCTCCAGTATCTACCAGCAGGAACTTTGTGAAAAGCTGGCGGTGGACTTTTAGGAAGGTTCTTTCGCACCCAGTCGATGAGGAACTGTTTGGGAGACTTCCCCGTCCAGCTGCGAGCTGTGTAGTCAAAGTTTCGGATGTCTTTTGGTTCGTTCTTTTTCACAACTGCAGAGACGAAACAGAAAACACATTGGGCATCTGCCTCAAGATTTTTCCAGAACATTTACCACCAGAATGACTCCTCCAAGACCAGTTGAAGTTCCTTCATGGCATCTACCAGAGCAGCAGTTCCATAAAATGACGGAAGTAAGAGTTATTCTGATGTACCTTTCTCTGCAGGGGGGTCTTTCTCTGCTTGCTCAAACAAACCGAAGCTGAGATCTTCTTTCTCCTCAATGACTGGAGCTTTCTTTTTCTCGTTTTGAGGAGCTTCTACCACTTTTATGGCTGGGTTGAACATAGGATGGGACTCCAATTGCTTCATTTCTACAAAAGAAAATATTTACAAATGACAGCTTGTACACAAACATTGACCATCCTGCCGGTAGACAAAGGAAGATTCGTGGTCTTTCTGAAAAGTATAGATCATCACATCAAGTCCACCCCATCTTTGTAGAACTTAAGAAACCCCACTACGGTAACATGTCAACGCGCCGCTCCAACCTCCGGTCTCGACTGCAGCGGCAAAGGAAAGCGATATATATGCTGGTCGTCACGATGGGTTAAAAAAATCATCAGATCAGGGAGAAAGTTCATCTCTTACCGCTTGTTTTTGTCCAGATGATGAAGCAAAAATGTGTTTTAAAGAAGCCAGAATGTCACAAGGTCAACACTTACGACAGAGAAGACAGTTTGTGAGAGAAAGGAGTGAAGGAAGGCAATCCATGCTAAAATTGGGAGGCTACGTTTTAACAGAAATGGTGAACTCAAGACAAAGTCCTAAATCTTTCTTTAACATTTGGTCATGACACGTTTCTGCTTTTTGAGTAAGTTGGGGAGATAAAAGGGTTTTGGCGAATGAGTAACACACCTTGTTGAATGATGCGTATTCTGTCCTGTGCCATTCTCTGACCCATTTTGTCCACTTTGCTCTTAGCAGCTGTTGCCATTTCTTTAGCGTCATACAGCTGTGCAGTAAGGATCAAATACCTGTCATTCTGTATAACAAGAGATAATACGATACCGATTAAAAACATAAATCCTAAGTATTTAAAGACTTTTCTGGTATGCACAAACTATAACAACTTTGCAATTTTTAGTTTTTTACCAGGCAGGAACTTTAATAAATAAAAAGATTAATAAAAACAGAATAAGAGACACATTTTTTCTGATATTTCCTTTTTTTTTTGTCTTTTTTTATAATATATTTTCTTCACCAAGATTGTTTGTTTTCAATTGAAAGGAATATGTGATCAACCCAAGAAGGCTGAATATGATGAAGCACAAAAGGAAAACAATTGTTTTATTACATGAGATTTTTGTTGAAAATAAAACTATAATAAGATGTATTAAAATAAATCCCTTAAAGCTTATATATCCCTAAGTTTGTATTTTTTTTATGTAAAAAAAAAATTCAATTAATTTCTTTGAATTACAAAGTTTAAACATTTATGATATAAGCATAAAAAGTATCAAAAACAGTGTAACTCGTGGTAAACTTCCACTCAATTTCCAATGTTATTTCATTAAGAAAAAACAAGTTCACTCCTATAATACCAGATAAGCCTAAATATTTAATCTTCCTATTACTTACAAAATACAGGTCCAATTTTCTTTCCAGTACTGTGGCAGAGAATTGTTTGAATGAATTAAATTTTTTGACAAACTCAACAGCACTTAGTAAACAAGTCTTTAAAATGTTGATCTCCGGGTATGAGGTTTAGATTCGTATATAATGCATTAGTCAGAATTGTTGAACAATGCATAATTATGTGTGAAGTATCATCAATCCGGAAGTTAAGCTTAGTAAACAATTTTTCTATTAATATCTATTAAATACATATATATGTGTTTGAAAAATCTCAGGAGCAAATAATTGCTTATTTTGATCTTGATGATTAAAATGTTGACTTTTAGATATTCTTCTGTTTGGTTTCAATTTAAACTTTTTTTTTCTTACTTTCTGTAAAATTCTATTGGTGTGTCCAGTCTATCACACACCGTCAAATCATTTTATTTCCTGTTTTGATTAACCTTGTTATGCAAGAATCTTTTTTTACGTGTAAAATAAGTCCAAAAGAAATATTGCAATAAAAATTTTTTTTTCCAAGCTTGAACATTAAGCCTCATTAAAATCTGTAAATTGAATTATTAAAAGCACCTGGAACATTATGTAATGAATGTTGACAGTAGATTAATTAATTACAGACATGTTTCTCTTTTGAAACCTAAATGACAGTTAACTGTTGACAAATTTCTATTAAAATGTTGTTGTTGTTTTTTGTTGATAAAAATTATAGGCGCATACTTCCACTTTACTCACAGGATCAAACTTTTGTTCAAGTTCAGGATTAAAGGTCTTCTTTGCTCCTTCTTCCTCCTCCTCCTCTTCATCCTCACTACTTTGCTCTGCATACCTTAAGATCCAATCTTTTACAGTTGCAGCTTCATCCTTTTCTGTGGCCTGGCAAATACAACAAACAAGTCCTACAGTCCATCAAAAATACCCTTCATGGGAAACCCATCTATACAAGCGTATTAAAGAGAAAACCTTATGAGAGTCTTTGTGAGTGTTACTGGACGCTTTGGGGCTTTGGACAGCAGGTTTCTCCTGAAGGGCAGGCTGGAATTTAGGCCGATTCTTTAGGCTCTCCTCCTGCAGCTGCTGGCTGAAACCATCAGGTAACTCCTCTGGAGACAAAAAGTCAATCAATCTTTTTTTTAAAACTTTGACTCTGTGGTGACCTCTGACACTACAGTTACCATCTTTAAGGTTGAGACAGAGCCAGTCAAGGGCAGAGTGTAGATCGCCTCCATACAGGACACTACTCTTCATTGCCTCTTCGATGTGTTCTCTCTTGAAGTTGAACTTCTGGAGAGCCGTGTACAAGTCCTGCAAGCACACGACAGCTTGAGAAACAATGACAAAATATGACTTTTCAAGTCTACCATCAAATCTGAATTTTTACCAGCAGTTTTTTGGTTGTAAGTCTGCCAGATATGGGCCCTTTATCTGCATTCTCCTGTCTGAAGTCATTGATCAACTTAATGATCTTCTTTTCCAGATCAGCTTTAATGTAAACCTGGATTAACAGATTAAAAATCAATATTGTTATTAGGTTGTATCTTCCTGTGTTATGAACTACGATTTCAGCAAATATAAAAACAAATAAACACATAGTAGACCTACTTTAAGAACTGACTTTTCTGACACTTTCTCCACCTGGGCAGTGTTGGTTAAACTGTAGGTCTTTGGAGCTGTTATGGAGCACAATTAATTAGAGCAGTGTCACACGCAGTAGCAGGTATTTATGACTTTTTTGTGTACTAAATGCAATTTCACTTTAATTAATCGGTTTCCAGAAACAGCCACCTTTAGACTTGTTCTCCTTTGATGGTTTTTGCGTTTTGTTAGTGGCCGTTTGCCTCGTTGGCTCCTCTCCCGAGCCGGTACCCGCTGCAGCGGCTCCGTTCCGACGTTCTCCTGCCGCCAGTGCCACCGCCGGGGCTTGAGCCGACGACTTCTTTTTTTTCCCACCCATCCGATAAATCCCCACACCTCATTCACTTACGTGGAAGTGTCCCTTCTAGACACAAGAAAGGCTAAGATAGACGTGGGGTTAAAAAAAAGTTGAAACGTATTTTTTGCCTGTTAGATGTGGTGCTGCGCGGCTTCCGTAGCGGAACTGACGAAATAACCTCGTGTTGTATTGTGGGTATATTACCTGAACAAAGATGGCGGACCTATTTGGGGAAGGACTGTTCAACGTTTTTGACGAAGAGCAACAAAGTTCGTCCAGCAAAAAGACTCCCGCGAGTGCAGCTACTGAGACAGAGTAAAGTCATTCATTTAAACCAAATTATATTGGTAAAACTTTACCTTAAAGAACATGTAGTATGGTTTGCGCTCGTAAGGAATTGTTTGTTCGAAATCTCGAATAACCCGCCGGCAAGGCTTAAATCAAATTTGTGATTAACCTAAAACATCTTTGGACTGTTCATAATTACTTATAGTTGTCGAACTGTAATGAACCTTTTTTGAATACTTAATTAGGTTTATGTCAATTAAGAAAAAGCATTTTTAAGATAAAGGTAAAAAATAAATTGCTTACTGTCCAAGTGTCGTTCCACTAACAAAAATAGTGTAGACAGTTTCCATTCAGCCATAATCTTAAACAATAAACATAAAATAGACAGACAAAAAAAAGAAGAAAAAAAATACTGTGCAAGTTCTGATATTTACCAACAAATTAAAGCATTACTGCAATCAAAACATTTGTCAGAAGTTGGAAAATGACTGCAAAGAAAGTGTGGTCAGCACTGCAAGTCCCCTGGAAAAATATTTTATTTTACTTATTTTATTTTTATTTATCTTATTTTATTGCTATTTTTATTCTGTTATTTTATTGCTTGCTTCGTTGCACTGTCATGCTAGTGAGAAATAGCGTCTCGTCTCTCCTGTGTATTTATCTGCAAATACTATGTGAGGAATGACAAACAAATCTTGAAAGGCATAACCATTTTTTCCCCTTGATTGAAGTTAAGTGAGTTAAATTTTTCTTTATTTTTTTCTTCCTTCTTTTTTCTAGGAAAGCTGCAGGTAAATATGGCGCTGACAAAGATGCAGGCTCCTCCACCCGGACAAAGAGGGAGGCAGATGATGATCCGGGGGAGGAGGTGGTTTTTGGGAAGAAACCTCGAAATGAGGCGGCCTCAGTTAATGACCTAAAGTGAGACTCATTGCTTTTAATTCTTTTCACCATGCTTAGGAGAGCCACATTAAGGGTATTAGATTATATAAACAGATAAGGGAAAAAGTAGCCAGTTTTAGTATTTCTAAGATCTTTTTAAAATGTCCTGAAACAGGTGAATAGATGTACAGATGAATAACACGAGATATGTTACGTCTTAATTTGTTTTGAAAAAGTTCAAAGTTTGGATATTCTTAGGCATGAAATCTTCCTCATATGGTCCATCTATAATTCATCTTGTTGCCCAGTATTGTCAGAATAATTGTTTTTTTTTTCTTGCCTTTTTTCATATTGCTTAGTTAAAATGCAGAAACTTTCTTATTTCTTCGACCATTTATTTAGTAAAAGTTGAACTTCGAGTGAAAATATTAAGCTTTGCATACATTGTTTAAGGTAATAGGATTTATTTTGCAGCCTTTTAAAGGTTCACTTAAAATAAAGCTGATGTAAAAGATTTTTAAAAAATTTTTTTGACAGTCTTTCAGAGTTTATGCCTCAAATAAAAGTGGAGCAGGTGGACACAGTGGAAGGATGTTCGCATGAGGTAAATGACACATTTTTAAGCATTTTTAATGATATTCTTTGTGTTATTTGTCCAATTCAATCTAAATGTATGAAATCTTTCCTGTTTAGGTTGCTTTGCCTGCGGATTACGAGTTTAAACCTCTAAAACAAAGAGTTGGGAAAGCAGCTAAGGTATGATGGTTTAAGCTTTCCTCTCTAAAGTGTAACACCTTTGTTGAGACATTTTTATTGAAGTTATATCTCAAAGGTTCTGCTTTTTAGCAGTTTCTTTAAATTTATTTTTTTATTTCTAAAGCCATCGTAGAATACTTTGTATTTTTCTGAAATAAAGTTAATCGCAACATTATTTGGGTGGATTTACTCAAATGAACCTTAACTAATGTTTGTTTTGTGAAATTTGCAGGAATACCCCTTCGTACTCGATCCTTTCCAGCGTGAGGCCATCTTATGCATCGACAACAACCAGTCTGTGCTTGTGTCTGCACACACCTCTGCCGGAAAAACTGTTTGTGCTGAGTGAGTATATGCAAAAACGCTTGGAGAAGTGAATTTTAACTTTGATGCTTAATAGATTACAGCTTGAAAAGCTCCTAAATAATTCACACTTACCAGAAGGATCTTTTTTAAAATAGATTAAGATTTAGAAAAAATAAAGTTATAATTTATTTTCTTTAAAAATATATTTTGATTTTGTTTTTTATTAGGCATTCATTTATCAACTAAGTACATGAATTTGTACAACAATATGATTGAAAAAAAAAATATTTAATAAAGAAAAGAGTCCAGATTTACTTTATTTTAAGGGAAGAAAAACTGATATCTCAGAAATTCTGACCTGTTTTCTGTTTTAGATATGCCATTGCGCTGGCTCTACGAGAAAAGCAGAGAGTCATATTCACAAGCCCAATCAAGGCGCTCTCCAATCAGAAGTACAGAGAGATGTATGAGGAGTTTCAGGATGTGGGTCTGATCACAGGAGACGTCACCATCAACCCCACCGCCTCTTGTCTTGTCATGACTACAGAGGTGGGAAACAGTTTTGTGAGAAATTGAATTTTTTTGTTTTGTTTTCTCACCTTCAGCAGAACTTGCTCTTAAAAAGGTTTTATCATCTACTTGTTCTGACATGTAGTAATGGTTTTGGTCTCAGATCCTGAGGAGCATGCTGTACCGGGGCTCGGAGATCATGAGAGAAGTAGCATGGGTCATCTTTGATGAAATCCATTACATGAGGGATGCAGGTTTGTGCAGACAGAAAACAACATGGTCCTTGATCAATCAATCAAAGTATTTATAAAATAGCACTTCTCATGCAATTGCGCAGCTCAATCGCTTTAACATTAAAAACAAAAACACAATATTACAGTAAAAACCCAACCCA
Organism: Oryzias latipes; assembly: GCF_053564925.1. Lineage (NCBI taxonomy): Eukaryota > Metazoa > Chordata > Actinopteri > Beloniformes > Adrianichthyidae > Oryzias > Oryzias latipes. Next base: position 24,104,821 of record NC_136248.1, on the reverse strand, counting down.
CCCTTCACCCTTCCGACTCCCCTCCGTTAAAACATATGACCCATGACCCCGACATACAGTGAATAATGACTATGTAACTTTAAAAATAAATAAATAAATACAATGAAATAAAAAAAAAAAGTATGGCTTGGCGCTGCTGTATGGAAACAGTATTTGGGAATCTCTTCACACCAGGAACCAGCCTGGCCATAGGAGCATCGCCACAGTGCCCACCCAAACTGGGACAGCAACGGGGTCCACTTCACAGCGTGAAGCTGCAAAGTTAAACTCCAGAAGCCCCAGCAAGGGCGACAACTACTAACTAAGCCAGCAAGCCCTGGCAGAAAAGATCCCCACAAGAAACACTGGGGCTAAAATCATGATAAGATGCATGATAGATCAGTGATCTATGAGGATCATTTCTGTTTTATATAAGACCCACTCTGATGAAAATTAATTTTGGGTGTTTTTAACACTGGAGGACAGATATTAAGAAAATTAAGCTCAAATTGTTTCATAATCAAGTGAATCAGGAGCAGACCAAAAAAAATGCAGTTTGAAAAAGAATGTACCTGTATTTGTGACAGAAAATATGCTGGGCAGGCCACAAGCTCCCTGTTCCGAACTCTGAGCAACAGGGAGAGAAAGGGGGCGGGGGGGGGGGAGGGATTGCACAATTCTAACAGTCCTCTCCTATCCACAACTGAGAGGCGAATTTATAATGACCCATTGCCGCTTTGCAGAAACTATATCCTAGAAAAACAGCAAAGGTTTTTTGATTTTGGCTAAAAACTACATAATCATAATTAAAGACCACTAGGCACACTTGTACAATAGATAAAAAAAAACATCAGTTATTAAACATTTGTTTTTATTCACATTGAAACTTTTTTTCTGTTGTCGTAAAGTTTGTTATGGAGTTTGACAAACCAGAGTTTGTGCTGCTAATGTCAGATTAAAACCAAGATTATGAAGCATTGCTGCTTTTTTCATTCATTCATGTACCTAATCCAAGATTGACCACTTTCTGTCTGTTTCAGAACGTGGTGTGGTTTGGGAGGAAACCATCATTCTTCTTCCCGACAACGTACATTATGTGTTTTTGTCTGCCACCATTCCTAATGCTAGGCAGTTTGCAGAGTGGATCTGCCATTTGCACAAGCAGGTGGGGTTTATTTGGTTTCATTTCAATTCATTATGACATTTGGTCTTTCCTTGTGTTTTAAATATGTGAAGGTATAGGTTATTGTTAACATGTCTGTTTGCTTTGTCAATATATTTTCCATTCTGCAGCCATGCCATGTGGTTTACACGGATTACCGCCCCACTCCTTTGCAGCACTACATCTTTCCAGCAGGTGGCGATGGACTTCACTTAGTTGTTGATGAGAATGTAAGGATTTCCAAAAACACCCCCCCCCCCCCCAAAAAAAAATCTGACATTACATCAGTATTTTGGTTTTATTAAGACCAAATGAGAAAATTGATTATTTTATTTTAAAAAATTATTTTTTTAATTTGGACCCAGTTGTTTGCCGAGTTGTGTGTGGTAATGTGTGATCCTCTTTAGGGCGACTTTAGAGAAGACAATTTCAACACAGCCATGCAGGTGCTGAGAGATGTTGGAGATTCTGGGGGCAGTGGCGGCGGCAAGTGGGACCCGAGAGGACGAAAAGGAGGCACCAAAGGTCCGTTTCTATAGAAATCAAATGATGCAACTCAATCATAAATATATGAGAATAAACAATTATCATGTGGGGCTTCAACAGGTCCATCTAGTGTTTTTAAGATCGTGAAGATGATCATGGAGAGGAACTTCCAGCCTGTTATCATCTTCAGCTTCAGCAAAAAGGAATGTGAGGCCTATGCTCTACAAGTGGCCAAACTCGACTTCAACACTGGTATGTGGTTTTCGAGAGACACAGCTGCTTTTTTACTGATTTACCAGCCTTTAAGAAGGGATGTCCCTTCCTATCAGGTTTCTCTGGGCCCGATCCAATTCAGAGTCATTTGAGAATCTGCTGATACTGAGACCTGATCCGACACTTTTGTAACACATAACAAAGCAAAAACAAATTTAATAAACAGATCCAGGCTTTTCGCTGTTTTTATTTAGTCATGTGAGAACGTTTGGTGACTGTAGCTTTAGGATCTTAGAGCTATTTAACATTTTTGATCATGTGATTTAAATGTCAATTAAATTCTTAAAACTTAACAATGACTTGTAAAATCGTTGTAGCATGAATATGATGATGAGTATTCATAGCTCACTCGTGTCAATGTAAGCATTTATCTGATTGGGTTGTTTAGAGATTACATCTTTTTTGTTTTTTTTTGTTTTTCATCCCTTTTTCCAGGAGCTTGCACTTAAGAGACAGTTTTTTTGGCAGCCATCTCACTGTCGTCTCTCTGTTTAACTCTCATAAAAAATAATATAAACAATATTTTTTTCGTTGAAATGCCCTTTTAGGTCTTATTATTTAGCTTAGCGCTCATCATAATAATAAGAATAAAACAAATATCCAATTCCTGATCGGAATGTAACAGCCAATTGGGATTCAGTCTGAAACGACGTGATCTGGCCCAATTTGTGTTCACATGGCATTAGGACATCCCTACCGTTGTGTGTGTAAAAGTGTGACTTTCACTTTAACAAATCCAATTTTTAAACTTGGCAAGAATCGATGAACTCAACTCCAAATGAATATTTAACTTATTTTTATTACTGGCTCAGGTATTAAGAAAAGAGTTGGTTTCACTGCAACTCGTATCAGCTGAAACTGTGCTATTATTATCTGAGCAATGATTTCCTCTCTGTGCGTCTTGTATTTGGGTCATGGTTGCTTAATTTGACATCATCATTTTTAATTGCCTCCAGATGAAAAGATTTCCTGTTGGGCTCAGAAAAGGTCCAGCAAAACCCATCGTTAGGATTCATTTATGAAACTTTTGGAAGGGAAGGTTCAGATGTCCAAATGTTGGAATGTTAGATTGAAACCTCTTCATTGTGTCACAGATGTGATGTGTGTTTCCCCCCACACGGGCCTGCTGTTTGGCTCAGTTGAGAGGTGGAGTGGTTGCTTCAGGAAAACAAGTTTTGTTTGGACGTAATCCAGCTGTGGAGTAAGCTTGACTCAACCCAGTTCTCTCTGCTTTGGATGTTTTACCGCAAGGGAAAAAAATCTGAAGAGGTTTTGATGGTAAACATTTTCCTTCCTTGTTTTGATTTGTTTTTCCTGGACATACATATATCCATCATCACTCTTTAAACATTTATGGACAGTTTTTTTAAACTGTCAGCATTTTAAAGACCCACTATGATGACAATTGGTTGGTGTTTTTAACATGTTCTTATGGCATTTTTCTAATGATGGATGATGAAAAATTAAGCTTGAGCTTGCATATAATGCAGAAAATGCGCTTGGGGGGCTACAATCTCCCTGTTCTAAGCTCTCAGCAACGGGAAGGGGGTTTTAAGTTGTTCTGCGGTAACGGTTCCACCCACAACTCGGAGGCGAATTTCATATAAACTACTACTCTGCAGTAACAATGTCCTAAAAAAATTACACTTTTTTTATTTAAAAAAAAAACATAATCATAATGAAAAGACCTCTGGGAACAGGGTTAACAGGGTTTTAAAACTGCTCAAACGATGATCAGAGTGGGTCCTCAATGGACTTGATTGAAAGATTTTGCCCATGAAACCTTTTTCTGATCTTTTTATTACTGCAATTTATAATCAACTTATTCAAATTTTTAAAAATATATTGGATTAAATCAAAGAAATTCCTCCACAAAATTTAAGATTTTTACTAACATTTTTGCTACAATAGGATGCAAACCCTAAAAAAAACTTCCTGGAACAAGATCTCACTTTAAACAGCTGGGACTCTTCTATGCTGTGTGTTTTCTCCAATGTGTGTGTCTTTGTGAGCCAGTTTTGATAAGGAAAAAGGGCCACGTTGCTGCTCTGGTTTCTCCTTTCAGAACCAGCTGGGCCTCTCATCATCTCCTACATTTTTGTCTCTGTGTCTTCTTTTCTTCATGGACTTGTTTGGCTTTGTGCTCTGTCGGCTTTTTTTGTTGGAATGGAGTTAAAGTCGGTGGAGAAAAGCGATGAGTTATCCAGATTGTGGCTGTTTTCCTTTTCAAAACAGACACACATGGAGGGAATTCTGACCCGTCGTGATCTGTCATTTAATAAAACAAATGTTGGTTGTAATTTGATTGGTGAAGCGTCTTTTATTAAGTCTGGAGAGAAGTGGTTTTATTTATGCTCAAAACTACATGTGCTGGACTGACTGAATTCATGATGGAGACCAGAAGGTGTGTTGCACATCATGGTGATGAGTTCATTGCTTCTGGTATGTAGGCTGGGGTTAAGTGTAATCTTACTGCAGAGGCATCCAGAGGAAACTGAAAGCGTGTCGACTTTCTTTGCTGAAGGGAGCCAGGAGAAAGAAACATTCTCTTAGGGGAAAAAAAAATTAACAGACCGTTGGGATGAAATCTTCACAAGGCTTCACCAGTTATTCTTGGAAGACATTGGATCTGTCGTTATTTTGTAAAGTTGGTCAGTTTGTCATCGTATTTCTGAGTGAAGCAGCAGCATGTAAACCAAATAAATGACTTTCTGTTCATTCTACCATCTCCCCTCCATTATGTGAGGTTGAATCTCCTAAGAACAATGCTGCTGTACAGGTTAAGCCAAGACAAACTCACGATTCTGTGGGGAGCACGGCCTTCCTAAGTGACCTTGGTCCTTTTTGTTAGTCTGAGGAGTTCAGTCCTTGTGCTGACGTCACGCACAGAATGTTCTGGCTGATAAACAAACTTTGGCTTCCTGAAGGAAAGGAAAAGGGACTCAACACTTGGCTGCTTCGCTGTGGCGCTGAATTCAAGAGAGGAGTGGTTTTTGATCCAAGGGACGATTATGGTGACGGATGCTAGTGAGCAGGTTGGACGTCCCTCCAGTCCATCCACACCGGGAAGTTTGACTACATTTGGAAAAATTTGTAAAAGAACCATACCACTAGTGTGTTATTGTTATATAATATATATATATATTTTGCAACTCTTCTTTCTAACAGTGCCAATTCCCCAATCACATTCTTACAAACTCGTCAAAATTTACACACACCTAGTACTGGTGTGGATTCTGGGCATTGTGACACCCCTAAATGGTGACATCCCAGCTGGCGAAACCTTTAAAATATCTTATAGGGCACAGAACAAACATTTCTAAATCCAGTAACAAAATCAAAACATGTGTTGGCGATATTCAAAGGAAGTCTTGAAACAATTATAGGATGGCTACAAGACCTACAGCTTGATTGTCATTTTTCTGGCAAAATGGGAAATTTGGCGGTTTTCACATTTTCCCACCGTATGAGAAAGAAAATTTGTTTGAGCGATCTTCACAAAATTTCACACACATCCCACCAGCTTAGGTCTACAACCACAACTGACTTTTTTCTTTTTTTTACCTTTGACCTCAGGAAGAGGCTGCCATTTTTTTTCTTCTTTAAAAAAATCTTTAAGCCCACCTACACATTTCAATTCCTCCTGGGATTTTGACCTATTGCCTTCTAAGTCCTCAACCGACATTGGAAAGCTGCTTAAGAACAAAAATCAGACATAGAAATTGTAGAATTTTATTTCTAGGGGGGCAAGCCTTCAAAAGAGGCGTTTTAGTACTCACACATTTTTGACTGGAATATTGTGAAAATTCAATAAATGACTTGTTAGCTAAAGCTGAACAAAATACCATGATATGGACATATTACTACACATGTGAGTGTGATGAGCAAAATACCTCAGTTGCCAAGGAAATAAAAAAATGTACTTTTTCCAATTCTTCTAAAGATTACATAGACCTGTTCGTCCCATCCAGGCGACCAAAACATGAAGTGGTTGCTATGGAGGTGAAGCCAACAGAAAAGCTGACTTTAAAAAAAACAACAACAAAGAAGTGTTTTTTACATTAACTTGTCACGTGCAAGTTTGACCAGGGTGACTGGGGCAGAGGGGCAGAGTAAGGTGCATGTGTCAGCCGCTCAGCCATGTCAAAGAGGGGCTGCGTGGACAGGGGTGGATAGCGCCTGCGGGCCATACAATGCAGCTTGTGGCTTAATTTTACTTTTTTTATTTTTTTAAGAATTGCACAACTTTGTTAGGAAACAAAGTTGAAACATTTTGGTTACAAAACCATATCTGAATTAAGGAGAACTTGCTCACCCTGTTTGTGGTTGCAAACCCCCCACCCTCCAACCCCAATCTTTCCTCATCTTCCATGGCGCCATATGGAGGAAGAAAATGAACAAACAATTTTTAAAATTTGCTCCAAATCAGACAGACTTGGGATGCTAGGAAAGGCCTTTGTGCTAATATTTACACGACGTGTTTGTTCCAGATGATGAGAAACGTCTGGTGGAAGAAGTCTTCAACAATGCGGTGGACTGCCTCTCGGATGAGGACAAGAAACTGCCTCAGGTGACCGCTTTGGCAAAACTATCCAGTAACAGCGTTTGCAAATTTCATTTCCTCCTTTCATTTTCTATGAGGGAAGAGCAGCCTGATCAGAAGTAGTGGCTAAAACTCCTGCTTCTGCTGCTGTTTTACTGATTCATGTCCTTCAAGCTGTTGTGATTTTGTGGTTCAAGTGTTTATGGAATCATTACTGTGATCTTCATCGAGTATCCCTCTGTGTTTTAATGATTCTTAACCTGCAAACTGTCATATTCACAGGTGGAACATGTTTTGCCGCTATTGAAAAGAGGGATAGGTATCCATCATGGCGGTCTACTGCCCATTCTGAAAGAGACGATAGAAATTCTGTTCTCTGAAGGTTTGCTCAAGGTAACTTCAGTCCAGTTTTTGTCCCATTCTGCAGAACATCAAGGAGTGATAAACGTTTTTGATTAAAAAATTTTTTTAACAGTTTAGGAAAAAAAAATTAACAGTTTGACTTCTGTTTCGTTTTGGTTGTCTTTATGTAGAGGAACATCTCAAAAAGTTTAAATAACAACATGAAAAAGTTAAGTGTTGGGCATGTGAAAACTTGAAACTCATATTTTAACTAGAATTATGAGACATTTTGGACCTCTGTGTTTTAGGTGTGGCTTTACATAAGGAATTCCACATTTGCAGTCCATTTTAAGGATTTTTCTGTATGTGGCAGCTCTTCATTTACAGATCCAGTTTTGACTGGATTTCACCCAAATCTACTCAAGGCTGTGCTGTCCCTGTAACTGGTGCATCTTTTCCAACAACACATTTTTATACCACTTAAAATGTGCTTTGATACAGCACTCTGTGAACAACCAGCCTCTTGGCAATACGCTTTAGTGGCTAGCCCTTTCTGTGATGTCCATGCGTGGACATCAGGTTCAGTCAGAATTTCTTAACCTATAATTGTGCACCGACCATTGACTGTATATGAGAAGTGGACTGAGTGACCCCCTCCCTCCTCACAAACAGGAAGTACCTGCTGGCTCCAAGAAGCCTAAATTCTGTAGATTTCAATTGAGGAATTATCGGCTGTTATCCAGTTATCATATTTGTCAAAATAATCATTTTTGCCCTGCTAACTTTTTTTTTTGTTGCTAGTCCTAATTTCTTTTCGTGACTTTTTTTTGAGTGCAAGGTATTCAAGTTGTAAACTGACCAATCAGATGCTTCAATAAAAGTATGTGGTCTCACGTTGAGCCTTCAAAACGTTTGATTGACCGAGCCTGCTTTCAAGTGGTAGAGGTGTGGACTTCCAACACTCCTGATTGGCTTGAGTGGTCGCCATAGAAACATTGTTGTCTAACTCCAACATGGCAGCATCTATATCACCAAAAAATGGCGACTGATTTTACTTTATTTCGTTGGGACCCGAAGAAAGCCTTTTTTTGAGTGACGTGACACGTCCAGTTCACATATTTAGTCAATAGTTGTGAGACTGTTTGAAAATATTTGCAGCCGTTTAAAAAAAAAAATTCAGACACTGTATAGTTAGTCTTTATTTCACTGTAAGCTACAATTCTCAGCAAACCAAAAAAATTGACTTTCACTTTTGCACTGTTCCGTTTTTTTAGCTGCATCTTTAAAATGGTATATTCAAAACACAAAAAGAAAAAATTTAGCTGAGCATAAACCTGCTGTTAATGAATCGTGTGCTCATGACATCGGTCATAAACAAAGCTCATTTAACGTATGAGTGAATTACATCACTCTTCCTCATTTCAGGCGCTGTTTGCCACTGAAACCTTTGCCATGGGAATCAACATGCCAGCCCGCACTGTGCTCTTCACCAGCGCTCGCAAATTTGATGGCAAGAGCCACCGCTTTGTAAGAACACATTCATTTCATCCGTATCCTTGTTATGAATTCATTTCTACTATTAAGTCTTCTCCATAACTTTCTATACTTTCTATAACTTTCTATAATCTTGTTATAATCCTATTAATTTAAAATGTAGAGTAGTCATATTACAATGTCTTTACATTAACAATAAATGTTATTTTACTGGTCTTTATTTAGCTATAAATCCAGGTTCATTTGTTTGCTTCACACTGAGTTCATGAGCTTTTCCAGTTTCCAAAAATGGTAAAGTGCGTTACGGGCAACCCAAAGTGTTTCACAGAACCACAGTGAGAATCCGTGCTCTAAAGTATCATTTTTAAACTAATATAACCCGAAACAAGCTGACAAAGTAAGAGTCTCAGCAAAAGAGAACCCATCTTCACAACTCTTCAAAAAAAAGAAGGTTGGATCCGTCTAATCATTGCTTTTACCTCAGAAGGGCTTTGGTTTGTGTGCAGTGACGCCTTTATAAGGTCCTCCAGCTCGCATGGCCACATAAACAGCCACGTATTGTTTATAAGCGCTGCGTCTGAAGCTGTCGTCACTTGTGAAACATTACAGACTGGGAAAAGAGGGGGGTCGCCCTCCAGCAAGTTCATCAGAAACATCTGGCGGTCCTGTTGGAGCCAGAACTCCACGCAGGCACTTGCCCATCAAAGCTCCTGTGCTCCACATGGTGATGTGAGCCAGTGGGAAATTTGAGATGAAAGGCAGATAATCCTGTTGTTTCTCTGTCCAATAATCTGCTTGTACAGGGTTTAATGGGTTTTTCATAGTTACTGGGATTGTATTTTTGGGCACATACCCTTCCCAGACAAATAGCAACACCGTTAATTGCCAGGACAGAAAATAAAACTGATTACTTTTCCTTTGGCAATAACTGTTTTGGTTTTTTCTAGATCACGTCAGGCGAGTACATCCAGATGTCAGGCCGTGCTGGAAGAAGAGGGATGGACGACAGGGGGATTGTTATTTTCATGGTGGATGAGAAGATGAGTCCTGCTGTGGGGAAACAGCTTCTAAAGGTGCTTTCATGGCGTCAGACACAAACGCTTTGACACTCCTCATCATTTCAGACCCCTTTGCTGTGGTGTTACTTGGTGTCATGCGGTTTCCGACTCCCATCATTGGTTCCTCTTGAGGAGCGTACGGTCTTTTTGTGCTCTGTCATTTGACAAACGCACAACCTTGCTGCTATAAATAAGTGACTTTATAAGGAAATTGTGTTAATATTTAACTACTTGAACTTTGCTTTGGACTCTGCTTCTCACAATGCAGTGATTACTAAAACCTCCTTTTAAGTCTGAAAGTGCAACAGCTGTTGACAATGGTGGTCATAACTTTATGTAGATAGCTCATACTTCTATGCGGTCTGAGAGACGACAGAAATATGGTTAAAAGAAATTGGAAAATGTTAATATTAGTATTTCTTTGAAGAGACTTCCTGTTGGTTTAAAACTCGCCACCTGTTTGCTGCTGTTCTCCACCTTTCCTCCATCAGTAGGAAAAGGTCGATAACTTGGCTACGCACTGGAGTTTTTTTTGCACAAAACTACATAATATATCTTAAAATGGTGCAACATATCAGGTTTTCTGGTAGAAATCTGCATGTTTTCTACAAAATCGTATCTATGTAAACCCCACTGCATCAAAGAACTGACAGAAAACTCAAATTTCTTGAAAATCTGATGTTTTTAAAGATAAAATCCACCAAATAATGTGCCACGTCATTTTTTTTGAGATATGGATAGCTATTTATTATGATACGTTTTGTGATTTGGTAAGTTTTTGCTCACAAAAATCTTAGTTGAAGATGTAAAAATATTGACATGAGTTTTCAATAGAAAAAGAACCTCTTTTACCCACTGTCTCCCATTTGATCTTCACCTGGTGTATCTATATTACGGTTAATATTACAGTTAATTACCAACAAAATTTGCATTATTTCAATCCTGCAAGAAGTCATTTAGAATAAAATCACAACATATGAGTAATTCTAACGGTAAAGTTTTAAATATTACATAAACTTTTTCCACCAAAAGTGTTGAATGAGCAGGAAAACCCTTCTACTGCCCCTAGTGGAATGATGATCCACTACAGGGCAGTAAGCATGGAACAAGTAATATGCAGTGGGTTGTCAAGGAACGTTTGGATCTTGCTAATGAGATTGGAGTCTCAGAAATGCCCGTTTAAAATATATGATTGGTTATATGGGGCTAATGTCAGAAAATAAATTACATTGCAATAAATCCCGTCTACATGTCATTTAAAAAAATCCATTAGTTTAAATAAGGAAATGTGTGGTGTGTATCTGTGTGCAGGGCTCAGCAGACCCTTTGAACAGCGCTTTCCATCTGACCTACAACATGGTGCTGAACCTGCTGCGAGTGGAAGAGATCAACCCAGAGTACATGCTGGAGAAGTCCTTCTACCAGTTCCAGCACTACAGGGCCCTGCCCGGCGTGGTGGAGAGTGAGTCGTGCAGATCTTCTGGGGTTGAACCGGAAGGTTCTGTTGACATGACAACACCTAGGATGATGTTACTTCACTTGTAGTATCCCCACACAAACACAGTTTAATTTGAGCCAAAGCAGAGCCTCCGGGGTGGGTTTTTTTTGTCTTTTTTTTTTTTTTTTTTAGAAAAACACTGCAGTCATAGTCACTGTGAAGTGGCTCCTGCCTGTATTGCCCCCCCCGCATAAGAAAGCAGCGGTTACACATGGTCACACTCAAGCTTTGTCAATCCTTTCACATTAAAGTGTAATCTGGGAACTTTTATTTTCTGTTGTGAATACAAAACAAAGAGGAAGAACATCTGCAGCGCCAAACTCTACTGATTCCTTTGTTTAAAAAAGGAAGCCATATATTGCATTTTCTTTTTTTCTATTTCTGCAGAAATTAAGAAGTTGGAGGAGCAGTACCACACCATTGAGATCCCGAACGAAGAGAGCGTGGTCACCTACTTTAAGATCAGGCAGCAGTTAGCCAAACTGAGCAAAGAGATACAAGAGTTCATCCACAAGCCCAAATACTGCCTGCCCTTCTTGCAGCCCGGACGGCTCGTGAAGGTACGTCTCTGCACCCCTCGCCGTCTGTTGATATTTGAACGTAAACACTGACCGTGTGGCTTTGCTGCCTCAGGTTAAAAAGGATGATGCAGACTTCGGTTGGGGAGTTGTTGTAAACTTCTGCAAAAAGACAAATGTAAAGGTAAGAATACCACTTTTGACCTCACAGTAGTTAAATCATAATCATCTTTTGATCTATTCTAAAAGCGTCCCCAGTGGTCTTTTAATTATAATTATAATTAAACTAAAAAAAACCTGTGGTGTTTTCGAACACGATTCTGCTTTTTCCCACTCAGGCCAGCACAGACTCGGACCCGCTGTATGTAGTGGAGGTATTGCTCCACTGTAGCAAGGAAAGCATGAAAAACGCTGCAACTGAAGCTGCCAAACCTGCTCCACCAGGGGAGACTGGAGAGATGCAGGTTGGTGACTGAAAGACCATTTAGATTCAACCACAACACAGAGCTTGTAACTGATGCTTTTTTTTTTTCACCTCCAGGTGGTTCCAGTGATGCTCCACCTCCTCACATCCATCAGCTCAGTTCGTCTGTACATCCCCAAAGATCTGAGGCCCTTTGACAACAGACAGCTGATGCTCAAGTCCATACAGGTCCAACCAGCAGCCATCAAGAAGGCAAAAGGAGTTCAAACTATGAACACAAATCCTGAGTCGTGCCTGCTTTTCCCCTCAGGAGGTGCAGAAACGTTTCCCAGATGGCGTTCCTCTGTTAGACCCCATCGATGACATGGGCATCAAAGACCCCGGGCTGAAAAAAGTCATTCAGAAGGTGGAGGCCTTTGAGCACCGCATGTACACCCACCCGCTGCACAGTGACCCCAACTTGGAGTCGGTTTACTCTCTCTGCGAGAAAAAAGCTCTGGTGAGAAACTGTTTGTGGAGTTCAATGGCAGACGTCAGGAAGTCCTTCTAAATGTCAGACCTTCCTTTGATCCAGACTTACTGTAGTTGGATCTAAAAAAAATGTATGATGCTCTTTTAGAAAATAATCAGTGACATTTTATTGCTTTCCTCTAAAATTAATAACAATTAAAGGTCAGAAAGTTCCCTCATAAGAGCAGGTTGTTTTTCCAAACACTCCATTTAGATCACATTGAATGCAAAAAAAAACGTCTCTTTTGCACCTTCAGATGTTTGTCATTTTCTTTTCTTTTGGCAATTGGTCCAGGACGAGCATGGGTTCTTTGCTCCCTATTAGTTTTTTTCATTCACTTTATATATAAATTGCTTTTTCGTGTCTCAGATTGCCACAGAGGTCCGAACGGCCAAACGAGAGCTGAAGAAGGCTCGCACCGTCCTGCAGATGGATGAGCTGAAATGCCGGAAGAGGGTTCTGCGGAGACTCGGCTTCGCCAGTCCCTCCGATGTCATCGAGATGAAGGGGCGGGTCGCCTGTGAAATCAGCAGGTAAGGAGACGGCGTTGCATCTCTTCACGAGCGTCACTTTTTCGAGGTGTTGGTCTGTTTTTAACGAGAAGCGCTGCAGCCTTACCCATCAGATCTGTGTGTTAACATGTGACCACAGAGGATGTGGTGATCACAGACGCAGAGGGCCAACTATTTGTGGCTTTAATTGTTTCACAGCATGACCTTTCACAAGGCTCGCCTACGATTGTCTAAAGACCCACTCCGATCACCTTTTGAGTTGTTTAAAAAGCCTTCTCAGTCGTCTTTTGATTATTATTAGGCTGTTTTTGGAAAACATTTTTAAAAAATTGCTTCTTTTCTGGGCAGCATATTTTTCACGTAACAAAGTGTTTTTCTAAACAACATTTTTCATCTGCTCCTGATTCACAACAATTTGAATAAGAAATACTCAGAAAAAAATTTTGAGCTTAATTTTCTTCTGATAAATGCCACATGAGCATGTTAAAAACACCAAAAACACATTTTTTTAAATCTGTCTTTAAAGTGATATCACAAATGTTTTTCAAGGATTTATTGCTGTTTTGTTTTTTTTAATACCGTAAACGTCTATTTTAATGTAAAGTCGTAATGTTTTTGGCTGACAGAAGTCAAATATGTTTTTCATTTTTCCAGTGGTGATGAGCTTCTGCTGACAGAGATGATGTTCAACGGCCTCTTCAACGACCTGTCAGTGGAACAGGCCACCGCTCTGCTGTCCTGCTTTGTCTTCCAGGAGAACGTGAGCAAACGCACACCAACCCTCCAAATCTCTGCACACATAAACGCCCAGCTCTCATTCCCAAACGCCGAAGCCGGAGGGGCTTTATTTTTGCTTCGATTTCTTCACTTGCAAAAACAGAAATCTCGGGGTTTTGTAAGTTTGTCTGGCCTTTTCGAGCGCGCAGTCCAGCAGAGTAATTTATTTGAGGAGGTCTTTTTCCTCTGGCTCTGCACCAGCTGTAATGTTTCCCTCCCTCCTCAAGTTGTCCTCAAACGCCCCATCAATGGAAGAGAACAATAGAGAGCAGCTGCCACCTCCACCAGAAAAGATCAGCGAGCAGCTGTCAGTAAACGGCACCAGCTGCTGCTTTTGGAAGGATTTCTCCTCATATCTGCGTGGGATTTTCTCATCTTCTTCACATTTTAATTATTTAGATTTTACCATGTTTTATCTTTTACTCATTGAGACCAATTTGCTGTTAAAAATGACTAAGAATAAGGAGTTTTGGGGAGGCATAGCCCTCTACAAAAATTAAAGAGTAGAAACCGGAGGTCTCCTGTTTACAGATTTCATGCAAGCGTTTGCAAATTTTCAACTAAAAAGGACACAAAACAGGAGCTTTCACTTTGATAGAGAATAATGGGAGTAAAGCAGGTGTGCAGACTCATGAACACGCCTTTCCAGGTGTCAGGAACAGAGTTCCTCAGTCGCCTTTTGCTTCAGTACTTTATCATTACAGGTCTAAAACTAGAAAACGCTTTACAGATAAATAAGCATAACGTAAGAGATTTTGAAAAGAGAAGATTTAAAATCACCAAAAAAAGCAGCAATAGTCAAAATAAAATCCTTCTTTCCTCATAAACTTTTCTTTTTTCAAGGTTTTCATCCCAGAAAGCAATTTTTCAGCCTCTTTGTCATAAAACAAACTATTTACTATTAATTAGAATTAAAGGCAGGGTTGCCCTCGATGGTAACATTTGATAGACATACTGGCATGTCTGTCATGGAGTCATTTAAAAGACAAAATCTTTTCTACTGTCTTGCTGAATAACATGTATGTCCACCTATGTTCCAAGTTTCTGTTGCTGCAGATCCTATTGGGGTGTAGGCCAGTTGTCCCTCAGTTGTCCCTCAGCTGCCAATCAGAATCGAGTATTCACCCGATCCGTCTATGATGTAGCTTCACTGGCTTCCAATAACCTGCAGCCTTTGAAGGAGAAGAGAATCACAGAGTCTAAATTATTTTATGCATCAAAAAGAAGCTATAAAATTGCCCCTGCCCTTATAAAGTGCAATATTTAGATAGAAACATTAATAAAATCACACATTCATTTAACAAAGCAATGACATTAATATGTAGTTACAAACACTACAAATAAAATGTATCCATTTAAAGAGAGTTCTTTTTATTTTTAAACTTTTGTCTTCTACTTCTCTTCACAAACTGAATCTTCAGAGAGGATCACAGAAAACTCATCACTTGGTATTTTTTTTTTCAGGCCAGCGAGATTCCCAAACTGACCGAACAGCTGGCAGCGCCGCTCAGACAGATGCAGGTGAGACGGCGGGAAGCGCTTCTTTCTTTCCACCGCTCTTTCAGTCACACTTTGAACTTAAACACCCCCGCCGTTGCTCTCGCATCCAGGAGTGTGCGAAGCGCATCGCCAAAGTGTCGGCAGACGCCAAGCTGGAAGTGGACGAGGAGACGTATCTGAGCCAGTTCAAGTCCCACCTGATGGACGTGGTCTTTGCCTGGGCCAACGGGTCCAGCTTCTCCCAGATCTGCAAAATGACCGACGTCTTTGAAGGTTTGAGACGGAACAAGTGGCTGAGTGAAAGATTTAAAAAAAGACACCGTGCTCATTAATAAAGGAGTACACAAGCACATAAAACGTAAAGATACATCTAAAAACCATAACAATCTGCTATCCTTGGAGGCCAATATGAAAGCCTCCTGAAAGAACTCAAAAGAAGAAATCAGACTGAAGGCTGAACCTTCTATCGTTTGAATTGCTCAATACTCTCCAGTTCTTAAATGGATGAGAGGAATAACCACTTAAAACTGACCCGAAGTAAACGTAGACAGCTGTAAAATTCTAAAAGCTCCGATGAAACATGAGCCTGACCACGCAAAGCTCTGAAAAGATCTAGAAATCAACGACCATTTCGACACCACAGACTCCATTTGGAAGAAAATCTGTGCAACGTCTGGTCTTATAAACCCTTAGTGGTCCGAGGCGCGTACTGACAACCACGCCTCTTTCAGTCTGCCGCTGGGCATCAGTAGTTACCATCACCAGGTATGAATGAGGAGTGAATGAATAATGGACACATTGTAAGTGCTTTGAGGCTCTGGAAAATCGCAGATAAATCCAGTCCATTATTATTGTTATTATTAAACCAAATGACGGAAGCTTTTTGTATGTCTGCTGCAGGAAGCATCATCCGCTGCATGCGCCGTTTAGAGGAAGTGCTGCGACAGATGTGCTCGGCTGCCAAAGCCATTGGAAACACGGAACTGGAGAACAAGTTTGCAGAAGGTGAGAAGTCCTCAGATAATGTAGCACACATGATCAGTTATACGCAAAGCGGGTTTACTCCTCGTAGATAATCAGAAATGAGCTCAAAGTTCAGTTATTATGCTTCAGATCTAGTTTTATTACTTCCTGATTGGAGGAAAATAAATAAATAACCCTAACCCTTTCTGGAAAACCTAAATCATGATCACCTGTAAGCTTTTGGCCACATTTACGCTTCAAAGGTTTTGCTGAAAGCAGCTCAGGTGGTGTCCTTAAAGACCCACTCCAATGAAAGTTGTTTTTTATGCTTTTTCCTGAAAATAGAGGACACACATATATGCAGAAAATTAAGCTCATAATTGCATTTCCGAGTATTTCTTTATTCAAAACTGTTGAAAAAAATGCTGTTTGAAGAAGAGCAAATTCGATATATAGATAATATGCTGGGTGGGCCATGTGCTAACAACAAGGTGGGCCAACAAGGTGGAGAAGGGGGGCGGGGTTGCTTGACGCCAGTGTCCCGCCCACAAATCAGAGCAGAAACTGTCCTAGAAAACGACTTTTTTGTTTTTTATTTTTTATAATTTTAGCTAAAAACAACATAACGAAAAGATGACTGGGCTTTTAAAATAGATCAAAAGATCAGAGTGGGTCTTTAAGGATTCAAGCGGACTGCAGCATTCCGGTTTTTTAGGTGGATTAAAAATATTAAAAAAGCTACCTGTTTTGTTTTTTTTGATAAGTGATCTTTTTCTGCCTTAATTTGAGAAACTAAATTGAACATTTTCAAGCCGTTTCTTGAATGTATTTGACCAATTCTTCTTTCATTCTGTGGTTTTCTGTCTCTGCAGGAATAACGAAGATAAAGAGAGACATCGTCTTTGCTGCTAGTCTCTATTTATAGTGACTTTCCTTCACACCGTCTGCAATGTTTTACACACACACCTCTTTACAACATCAAACCTGAACTGAGGTGTGTTGTTGAGCTGATTTTTTTACCAGACGTTTTCTGTTTTGATTGTCCATGTTTTTTTTTTTTAATATTAATATAATTTTTTTTTGCTCACATGAGCAAACCAGAGCAAACATTCACAGAACAGGAAAAGGTTTCATTCAAGTTCACAATAATAAGTAATATGGCTTTATTTTTCCTTAGTTTAGACATTTGTAACATGTTTTTTTCAATAAATGTCTGTATGATGTTTTGCATACAGATGATACAAAAGCATGTCTGTCTGCATTTGATACACAAGGAGCTTTAATAGCAGCCACAGCAGTCCAGCAAAAGGCATTATGAGACTCTAACCGACATTCTGCTCTACAGCTGTCTGACCACATCAGCAGGTAAAACAGCTGGAGGTAGAACAGCAGTGGCCCTGGAGACGGTGCTTCCAGATGTGCATGTCCCGCCCTATGATCTGGGATCAGCTTTTAACCTCCAGCGAGAACGTTCCTGCCTTTAGCCCTCTTTGTGAGGAGGTCAGAGGAGCGAGCGTTTCTAGACTCTTCTGGAGGCTCCAAGCTGACCCCAGATCAGATCCTTGAGCGCACTGACTCCTTTAAGGGGGAAACAGGGTTACATTCACAGGTTTCTAACTGTCCTCTCAGCCAGTAGTGGTCAAACCCTTTAGTGTGCGGATGCAAGAAAGCCAAGCCCACTCTGCCTCTGCAGATCATGCAATGGTTCTCCTCTTCCTCTAACTTCAGTGAGTGTCAGTCGCTTCAGTGCTGTTCTCTCTGTGGGAGAGTGGTGGAGGAGAGGGCAGATCAGCAGAAATCTTAGCAGGCCATTTATGGTTTCTGGAGTTCCTTCACTGTAGCTTATGTTGGAGTCTGATGGGTGGAATGGAAAGTCCATGCAGAGTTTTGGGTGACAGGGCGAGATGACAGGCTAGAGAGCTTGGACTCCATAGCAGAGCTCTCCGCTGCTCCTTTAGCTTAGTTGGGACTCTCAAAGTGGTTTCCGCTGGTGGGCGTTTCCTGCAGAGTGCTGTGAGGGATCTCCGCCTCCTTACGGGAGTCTGGACGCACTTTGAAGAAGTCTGAGACGAAGAAGACCTGCAGCAGAAATTTGCATTTCTCGATCAAGACCAAAACCACAAGCGTTCTGACGCGAGGAAAAAGGTTAGCTGAGCTCTCACCACCAGCAGAGCCATCAGCGCCCCCTGCAGGAGTCCGGTCAGCACGTCGCTCCAGTGGTGTTTGTAATCGGACACCCTCGAGAGTCCCGTGTACACGGAAGCAGCGATGAGGAAGAATTGCAGGGTTGGTCTGAGCAGCCGCGCCCACTGAACCTGGAGCCGAGCCTGCAGATAAAGCTGAGGAACAAAACCGGGAGTGAATCATTTGCAAGATGATTCACTCTCAACCTTCTAAAACATCTGTCAGTCTGGCCCAGGTCAGCTGTGGCTAAATCAGTAGCTTCCCATCACCAAGTATGAATGAGGAATAAATGAATAATGGACACATTGTAAGGGATTTGAGTGTCTGGAAAAGCGCAGATAAATCCAATCCATTATTATCATCATTATAATCACAACCAGGAAACAAACTTTTCTTCCTGCTGCTCTAGCCGTGACGTAAAATCGCTTCATGTAAATCTGAGGGATTGTCATTTGTGAGCACAGCAGAGTGGACTTTAGGGCTTGCTGCCAGGACTTTGTCTTTCTGTCTATTTATATCCGCTCCTCTGGAAGGAATCGGAGCGCTGCAGTAAAAGCAGTGATACTGATCTGTCCTCAGTGTTGAAGCACATTTGCTCACAGGTGATGTTGGGGAAGAGTCACCAGCAGCTTCTCCTCTAAACCACAGTAACATGACATGAAAGGTCTGAACCCACAGACTGGTTTGGCCTGTTTCTAGTCATCTACGCCAAACTAACCACTCTATAAATATCAGTGTTGCATAATATAACTTGGTCAATGAATGGAAGTGGGCTGGTTGGAGGAACTTACAGCCAGAAACAGCATGCAGTACATGGAGAAGGAGGAGTGTCCCGAGTAGAAGGACAACCTGCAACACAAAGAACAACCATCAGGGTGATGTATATTAAACACCTCCTCCAAAGAAAATTGGGTTTTTAACATGTTCTTCTGGTATTTTTCCATGATAGGGGACATGTATAAAGTAAATTAAGATTCAATTTGCATTTCGGGGTATTTCTTTATTCTTATTGTTGTGAATTAGGAGCAGATTTTTAAAAAAGCAATTAGAAAAAGTGCCACGCCATCAGTCCTGCCCCCAAAACTCGGAGGTGAATTTTTACCCACTCTGCAGAAACTATGTCCTAGAAAACACAGGTTTTTTTTATTTTAGCTAAAAACGGCATAATCACAATTAAAAGACCACTAGGAACACTTTGAAAATGGATCAAAAGCTGATCAGAGTGGGACTTTAAAATAAGGAAAACAATTTTGCTAGCAACTTTCCATTGAGATGAAACTGCTTGACAATAAATCATGAATATATTTGTTGAGACATTTGATCTGGAAAACTTAGTTTTAGCAAAATATTGAATTAAACTTTTCTTTTTTCTTTGCATAATATTTTTAAGCAGAAGTTTTATTTTTTTATTTCGGATGGTGAGTGGTCTTATTTCAAGAAACAGAATTGTGTAATTTTGGGAAACTAAAGAGTTTTATTTGACTTATGTACATTTCTAGAACAAATGTATCTAATGTGTAATTAAACCTTTTTAAAAGGAGAAATAAGGAGTTGTGGTGCTTAAAACAGGATACATTTGAGGAGAAAGATGTTTAAACGTTGAAGATATAATACTTCACATAATCGTAACAATATAGTTTGTTTTTTCGCTATTTGAAGTTTTCATTTTGTCCTAAAAGTGCTGGAAATCACAATTTATTGTATCAAATCTTACTTAGAAAAATTCTAGTAGTTCCATTGGCAGATTTAGTCATAACAGGCAAAAACCTCTAGTATTCTATATATATTTTTTATTTATTCTTCACAAGGACATGTTTTCCAGTGTTCCAAGTCAAGATAATTCGCTTCTCTTTCCTAGACATTGTATTGAAGTGAAATGGAATCATATTACAGAGAGATGAAGCAAGGCAGGACACCCTAACCTCACCACCTCCTCCTGCAGCACTTCACTGGGTCTATTAGCAGCTGGAAATATAATAGGCCCTGACGTTAATCCTAAAAGCCCGGTTATCTGCCTTTCATAGCCAGACTCCTCCCAGACAGCTGAGAAATGTCTGCTGCCCAACTATTAGAAACAGCAGATGGATAGCATGGCTCCAGAAAACATCTGCGACTCGCCGCACCCCTCTAAACGTAGAGTGTAGGCCTAACACTTACATAGAGGGAATCTATGGGCAAAGCTGAACGAGACAGTTTACACCCTTTATAATAAACCCCAACTCTCTGTTTTCCTCTGCGATTGCGCCAACTGCAGAATGAGAAAAGGAAATCCTCTCCTCCCATCATACTTCCCTCTGCTCTGCGCTGATAACCGACCGCAATGAAAACAAGCTGTGCATTCCTGCATTATTGCTCAGCGTTAATTTCTCCACTCGTGTGTGCTGGAGCTGCTCCTCGACTGTTTCCTTAAAAAAAAAATCTTTTCTTCACTTTTTAACTCCAAACTTTCATAATGACTCGTCAAGTTTTATTTAATTCTTTCAAAAATGGAAAAACCCTCATTTGTTCAGATGGAATGGAGAGAAAATCCTAAACTGTGAAATTAAGAGTTCAGCTCAAACCTCTGGTGGGTCATGAGACCATTCTTAAACATGCAGCTATATTTAGAAACTCTCCAACTCGTGAAAGTCACAAGAAAAATACACTTTGGGAACAAAGAGTGTGGAAGTAGCAGCTGCTGTGAGACCTTAGCTTCACTCATGAGTAATCTACTGACCAAAAACACTTTACTGCACAAGAATAGATGTTTCGTGTTGCAGCGGGGACTAAAGTTCTGCTATCTCACTTCTGATTTAACCTCTCAATCATCCAATTCAAAGGATAAACAAAAAAGAAGTTTCCTGGCCGAGGACTTTCCTCTGACTTCTCAGGAATTGGTGGGCTTTCTTGGTGGTGGAGCTGGTGTTGAGTGAGCAGGTGAAGTTCTTTGCTTGGAGATTGGTGCACTTGACAAATCTCCACAAAGGATCCTTTGATGGAGAGTGGAGATGGGCATTCAGAGACAAGTCATTGGCTGATGAGACTTACTATGGTCATGTTGTGGTTGGGTCAACAAGGTGGACTGTGTGCAGTGTACACAGTGCTGTTGAGCTCCAGAGCTCAGTGTGGAGGTGCTGGATGTTTCTGATGGAGATGGACTGGGGCACAGGTGTCAAACTCCAGGACTTGAGGTCCAGTGTCCTACATGTTTTCCAACTAATCTGCCATGGTAGCTTCTGATTGGCAAAACACACCTGATCCAGGTAATAAGCGGCAGATAAGACAAGATTTCTGAAATGTTTTCGGAGGTCGGCCCACAAGGCCTGGAGTCTGACACCCTTGGACTGGGGTATCATAGTTCAGAGATCCTGGATTCCTTGGGTAGAGAGATGTTCATGCTCACAGGGTCAGCCGTCCGTCTGATGGTATGTGAGGGCAAGAAAGAGCACAATGGTGAAGGCATCGTCCTTGAAACAGGACGATATGCAGACGCTGAGAGTTCCAATAAGGATGGTGGCTTTGACTCAATGTGCCTCAAAGCATTTCATCACAACGGGTGTGAATACGACAGGACAATGGTCAATGAGGCGGCAGTCCAAAGACTTCTTTGCCACAGGGACAACGATCGATGTCTTAAGGCACATTGGGATGATGGAGCTGCCCACCAAGATGTCCAAAAGAGTTGTGACAGAGCACCTGGTCAACAGGTGGAGAGATGTGTTGTTCTGTGCCTCAAACCAGGTCTAGAAGTCATTCAGCGCTTCTGGACAGGAGGCGTGACAGGTGATGATCTTCAGCTCCTCGCCCTTCCACATGTGTCAGGAGTCTCTGTTGTTCTGAAAGTGGCCGTCTTGCTGTCTTTAATGCACTTTCATGATCATCCATGGCCTCTGGTTGGAGCAAGTGATGAAGGTCTTAGAGACAGTCGCATCATCAGTACACTTCCTGTTGTAATGGCTATAGTCAACACAGCAGCCGCAGGTTACAGCCTCCATGTCTCAGTCAGAGCACTCAAAAACTCAAAAGGCTGACCAGGTTTTGATCAGTTTTAGAACCGATTTGCAGCCCGTACAACCGTACCAACCTAACAGAAATGTGATCTGGGTATCCAAGAGGGGGCGGGGCTCTGCATAATACACGGCAACATTTACACAAACAAGGTCCAGCCTGTTCTCTCTGATAGAATTTTGGAAGCAAAGTCTTGAGACGAGCATGGTTGAAATCTCCGGCAATACGAAACAGTCCATCAGGAGGAACATTCTGTAGGTTTTTCCTCAAAATAAACATCCATGACACTATAAGAAGTCCCTGACCGCATAGAGTTGGAATAATGTTTGTAGAACTCCTCCAGAACACTGACAATGACATCAATGTTTAAGATCTAAAGACCATGAGGTAATACAGACGGTTTAAATCATGACACTTCTTTCACCCTGCTTCACCTTGTGTCCCTGAAATATTTACTTTATTCTGGAGGGCTAATTGTTTCAGTTTCCTGTGTTCTTTTTACAGCGACTGGCCCCAAAGAAAGGAATGACCTACGGTAAATAAAGACTCAAGGGTGCCCCATGAAAGACATAAACTAACTCCATTTCTTTATTTGTACAAGTCTCTTCCCCTTAATCGGAACTTTATTTTGAAAGGTCATTAGCACGATGACCTGGGTGGATGTTGGTCACAAAAAAAACCCTACCATCTTTCCTTGAGCGAGTTGATACATACCTCCCCTCGTTGACCATTTTGGCGTCTCCGGTGCAGGTGAAGTTTTCAATATAAACCCCCAGGGAGCAGTTGATCCGTGTCCAGTCAGGTTTGCACACATCCAGGAAGTGAGGCCTCAGCCGTCCGATGGAATATTTGGCGATGTCTGTCAGAGACTGACTCATGGCGGCACCAAAGAGGAAAGTGCCGACGGCTTTGTAAACGCGGGCAACATAGCTGCCGAAGCAGGACTTTGAGTGGAGGCGGTTCAGGTAAACCAGAAGGCACTCGCCAATGATCATCTGCAGGCGGAGAAAAAGAGGCTTTAACAGCTACAAACGGGGAAAAAGACAGCTAAAGAAATAGTCCAAATCATAGAAACAGCATCCAGGAATTAGAAGAAGAATACTTTAGGGATTTAGGAGGAAACAGGAAATCACTCAAATTCACAAGAGTTTAGAGTCAGGGATTTGATTAAATTATTTTCACTTTTTTTTTTCCAAAGCAAATTTGTCTCCAAAACTAAAAGTTTTCCTGAAAATAGCACCTTAATCTAAACTAAACGGGAATCTTATCAAAGTTTTTTTTTTTTAAAAAAGCAGCTTACAAATTTAAGAAATTCCATGAAATGGCTGTTTTTCAAAATTAAAGTCAAAACAATTTTTTCTTAGTCTGTGTAATGATTGCTAAATTATAACGCTTTGGCCACTATTTTTACAGTTCTTAGTTGTCCATAAGAAGGATGTCCACTTAAAAAGACAATTGTTTTCGGTGTCAACACATGTTTCTCTACTGAAGTACAAATATTTCTGCTCGTGTAGACGAGCTTCCACCTTCTGACCACAACCGATGAAGAAACTTCCTCCCGCTGATCCGATGACTCGCTCTTTAAAAGGTTCATTGTTCCAATTTTTGCAGAAAAAGTTCACGTTTGAAGTTTTAATTGTAGAGTTAGTATGAGATTATTTTTTTTTTACTGGAATCTGTTCTAGGGGGGAAAAAAGTTAGTTTTATTTTCTTGGGATTTGATCAGCTAAACTCGAAGAGCTTCTCGTCTCCCAGCGAGCTGCTGCTGCTGCAGCTGCACAGTCATTTATGGCAGAGAAGCTTCCAAAAGTATACTACCTTCCCCTCTGAAATATCAGGGGGGGGGGGGGGGGATTTTTTCTAGAAGCGGCTGCTAGAAAGTTATCAGAAGAAAACATGCTCACAGGGTTAGAAATGTAAAAAGTCACAGCAATGAAAACAAAAAGGAGCGGGGGGCTAAATCTGGAAAGTAGGATTGGCAAAGAGGAAATAGGAATAAAAAGAACTGTTGTTGAAAACCAGATGCACTTACAATGAGTATTGTGACGGGAATCATAACGGCTCCTAATAACTGATAGGAAATGGTGTCCTCTTTAAACGGGTACTTGATAGTATCATCATTACAGTAAAAGCCCCGGCGAAAAGGCTTGTGCCTCAAATTGAGAATCGCAAACGGGAGTCCAACTAGTGGGGAAGCAACGAGAGAGAAAGAACAGAATAGGTTACCAAAGAACAAGACATCTTCCCATCATGCATTAGTTGTGTGCCTGTGAAAAGTAGAAACCCGCAGCCAGGTGAGAAGAAAAAATAATGCTGAGTCCTCTGAAGACGCACTGGTCAGCTTTCAGTAAGAGCAGCGGCGTTAAACGTGTCGACGGCGATCTGTTAAACGTAGGTTCAAAGTGTTAGTGTGGAAAAAAAAAAGTCGCAGCAAAAGACATTTCTGAGAAAATGAGCTCCTGTTTTCTTCTTCGAGCTCTGTCCTGAAGAGCTGGCATCAGATTTCTGCAAACCAACTCCAATTATTCATTCATGTGTTCTGCTCCATGACATGACATGACTCAGCTCCTGATTCTTGCACAGTCATTCCCTGAGCCCACTAAAGACATTTCCCGTTAAAACTCTGGCTCTTGTGGTTATTTGAAATGTCACCCTCATCACTAACTGATGAGTTGAAGCTCTGACACCACAAAAGCAGCCCAGCAGGGGTCCCACTCAGGAAAGGTGTCAGCTTCTCCGGTCCACAGCAGCTGGTCTGAAGAAAATGCAGGTCAAACAGCAGCTCTGACGGTTCATGAAGAGCCCTGAGGTGAAGGTCAGCGATCAGTCTTCTTAGTAGTTTGGGTTCATTCTACCAGATCAGTTTTGCTGGACGACCTGAATAAATGTTTTAGGATTTTTTATCAGATTACTAACTATAAACATAAAGGAACCGGGTCAGTTGTGGAACCTGCTGCATCTTTTTAAGTGGACATCCTCCTCTGAAGCTCTGGACCTCCTCATCAACCCTGACAGACCTTTCTCACAGTGACTATTTTGACTTGCCAGCGCAGCAGGAGGGCGGACCTTCCCTGATAAATGTTATGGAACTATTTCCATGATGGCAATGCATCATAAAAGCCTTACACCTGAGTCTGACTAATTCTACGCTCCCTGAACGGGGCGCTGATGAGCGTGCAACTTACGCAGCTAATGGGGAGGACGAAGCCCACAGTGTAGAGCACCGTGGAGGTGATTGTGCTGGGGTGGAAGGGGTACCTGATGCTGTCATCGCTACAGAAAAAGCCCACCTGATAAGGGCGGATCTTACCGAGGTTAAAGACTGCCAGAGGCAGACCTCCTGTGGAGGAAAAGATCGGTTAAACACTGGAGGAGGGCAGAGATGCACAAAGAATACATGTGGGGATTTTTCACAGCGGGGCTTCTGAGGAGGAGACCAACATTAAACACAGAGAAGCAGAAACAAATGTATCCAAAGACCCACTCCGATTATCTTCTGATCTGTTGTCAAAGCGACCCCCCCCCAGTGGTCTTTCAAGTTTGATTTTGTACGTTGAAAAAAAATTGTCGTTTTCTTGGACACAGTTTTTGGAGAGTGGCACTACATTCGAATTTTGCCTTTGAGTTGTGGGCAGATTAGTAGTTGGCGCAGGTCCACCCCGCCCCCCCTTCCCCTCCCCGCTGTGGGGCGGAGCAGGGAGCTTGTGGCTTCCCCAGCGAATTTCTACGTCACAAGTTAACTCTTTTTCAAAACTGAATTTTTTTCATCTGCTCCTGATTCACAACAATTTGAATAAAGAAAGACTCAGAAATGCAGTTTTGAGCCTAAATTTCTGTAAATATGAGCTAAATCATGAGAAAAGAACAAGAACATGTTAAAAAAAATGATAAACATCATCAGAGTGGGTCTTCAAAGGTCAAAACAGGAGATTTGTTTTACCATCATAACATTCTTTAAAACTTAACTTTGAGTCTTGGAATTAAATTTGACCAATTTAGTGCTTTGATGTTAGCATAAAGCTGCACAGAGGCTGCATCAGCCAAGAAAAAGCACTTTCATAAAACTGGTAGCATGTATATGTTCTCTTTGGAGAAGTGCTGAGGCATGCGGACGTGGTAAGGAGCTCCATTTCCATAAAATTCCACATAGATAAGAGATTGTGCTAATTAGGTACGACAGCTCAAAGTCTGCATGCAACGCCCTGTCATCTCTGCGCTTGTTTGGCTCGTTTGTCCCTTTGCACAGCAAAGAAAAGCCAATTGTTCACTTTGGTTAACGACGTGAAAAGAAGCCGTAGAGATAATCCTGATCATCACGCGTGAAGGTGGAGCCTAACTCTTTCATGGCAAACTTTCGCCTCAGATTCTGTTTTTTGCCTTGAAAGATGCTGGGTTACAACAGTCCTGTAGTTCCCAGGAATTCACTCGTCTCTGTGTTCTCCACACCAAATATGATGGAGGTCTTCTTTCTCGGCTGCACTGTTTTCTGCATCAACCAAATGGAATGTTCCTATGAACCTGAGGATCACTGTTCAAACTGCTCGTCCTGGAATTCTTGCATGTTCAAGTTTGACAGCATGATGCTCTTCAGGTTCAAAAATTCTTTTATTTTTATTTTTTAATTATCTGGTCTTTTAAGGTTTCTGTATGTTCAGCTTGTTCACAAAAAAGTCTGAGAAATTAAAAGGAGGAAATGTGACACTTTTTAGTCACATAAATGAAGAAAAAACAATTTATGTTCCTTTAAAATGCAACTACGCTATGCACATTTAAAAAAAAACTGCAGTATTTGGTATAAAAATAAGACTTTTTCAGAGCAGCTGATTCTAACATTAACAAATGACTTTTACTATGCAATTTGGTACAAAAACGCAACTAAAGTGGGTCAGATTTAAACAAGAAGTGTTCCGGCGTGGGGATTCTACAGCACAAGGTAAATGGAATTTTAGCACCAAGGATCAAATCTGATCAACCAATTACAGATTTTCTAAATAATACTTCAATATCTATCAGAAGTGAAGGAAACATTGGAGTCCAAGTTCTGGGTTGATTTTCAGATCCCGTCTGAGCAACAAATGTGGTTTTAGGTGCCAAATGAATACAGTCCTGAGCTGTTTAAAATACAGGTTGGGTTTGTTTTAATGACAGAGTAAGCAAAGTCTAAGATGTTCCCCATGCTATTAACACAAAATGGACTATTATTTATGAAAATTAGAGTTGGATTGCACTGCCAGATTGCTGAATGGATTCGATTTTGTTCACAATCAGATTCCCTACCAAACCCAGTTTCTATTTAATTTCATGGGTCATTCAAACTCAACAAAAGTGGTTTTCTTTGTCAAATAATTCATATTTACATATGACATAAAATGTGACAACAGGAACACATGATCATGTAACTACAAGAACATTAACTGGATATAGCAATAATGTTTTTTTCTGCTTTAAAAACTTTTAACCATAAACAAAAAGGTGATTATTATATATTACATGAAAAATGTCTCTCGCGTGATGGCAAACAGGATTACAACAAGCACTCCCTCACAAATCCGCTTATGACGAACGCCAAGCAACAACAGTTAAGAACATACCGAGAACGAGGCAGACTACGTCGAGCAGCACAAAAGGGATTCCTCTCGCCTCAAACATGTTGGCTCGTCGGTGTTGGTTCCTCTGCTGCAATAAAGCTCAGGGTCAGGGTGAGGCGGGGGAAGCTGCTACTTCCAAGTGAGTCACATTCAATGTGGCGAAACGGCGAAGAATAAAAAAAAATAAAACGACTAAAATGGGCCGCACGCGGCCAACTGCACTACGCTCACAAAAATGTCTCGCCCCGGCTGTGGTAGAGTCTGCTCGGCGTTGGTGAGAGCCTGTGTGCCGCTGCGGCGCTCATGGTAAAAGTGGCGGCTGCCGAGCTCTTTATAAAAGAACAACAAACGATGATGTCACGGAGGGACGGCACCTGCTCTGAGCTGAAGCACTGGCCGTGGACATATGAGCCGAGGGCAACGCCGAGCGGAGCCGAAAAGTTCCGAAGACGGAAAGACGTCAGGGCTTTGTGCTGCGTTCAAGCACTCACATAAAAGTTCGTAAATATGAAACACATGCGATACCTATACTAAATATCGAAAAAATTGTTTTGTTTTGATTTTACGTTCCCTCGTTTAGTCAAATTAAGGGGAAAAGGTAAAGGGAGAAGAAAAAACATTTATAAACACCTCCACTTTCCTATATTCCTTTACCTCTATGTTGTTAGCAGATTAATAAACAAAAACACCAATTCCATTTGATGAAAATCTTTTAAATATCTATTCAGTCATCTAAAAATATAAGTAAAACATAAGGTTAAAGAGAAACAAAGAGAAGAAATCAAAGTTTTGCAGATTCTTTCAAAAGATTTAAATATTTTTTCAAAATATATGTCTTTAAACCAATGTGTTGTGTTGTGACCTTTCTGGGCCACCGTAATTAACCACTTAACAAACAAAATGTTACAACATCCAATAAACAAACATGGTATGCATTTATACACATTCGTAACAACAAACATAAAAAAAGGACAAAGACAGGGGGCAAAAAAAGAAGAAAAAGAGAAAGGAGCCAGATCTTAACTGAGCCTCCATCTTCCATTCATTCGTTGGATCTACACTATATTACCAAAAGTATTCGCTCACCTGGCTTGACTCACATATGAACACAGATGCTATCCCATTCCTAACCTATAGAGTTCAATATGATGTTAGTCCACCTTTGGCAGCTATTACAGCTTTAACTCTTCTGGAAAGGCTGTTCGTAAAGTTGAGGAATTTGTTTATAGGAATTTTTGATTATTCTTCCAAAAGCGCATTGGTCGAGAAGGCCTTGCTCTCAGTCTCCACTCTAATTCATCCCAAAGGTGGCTCAAGTCAGGACTCTGAGCAGGCGGCCAGTTAAGTTCATCCCCACCAGACTCTGTCATCCATGTCTTCATGGACCTTGCTTTGTGCACTGGTACACAGTCATGTTGGAAGAGGAAGGGGTCCACTCCAAACTGTTCCCACGAGGTTGTCCAAAATGCTTTGGTATCCTTAAGCATTCAAAACTCCTTTCACTGGAACGAAGGGGTCAAGCCAAAGTCCACACCATAATTCCTCCTCCACCAAATTTCACACTCTGCACAATGCAGTCTGAAATGTACTGTTTACATAGCAACCTTCAAATCCAGACTCGTCTCCAAGGCTCTAGTGGCGGCGTGCTTTACACCACTGCATCCGACGCTTTGGTGATGTGTGGCTTGGATGCAGCTACTTGGCCATGGAAATCCATTCCCAGAAGCTCTCTGCATACCGTACTTGGTCTAATCTGAAGGTCACATGGATGTTTGAGCTCTGTAACAATTGACTGTGCAGAAAGCCAATGACCTCTTTGCAGTATGCTCTCCATCAGTTTACATGCCCTACCACTTCGTAGCTGAGTTGTTGTTGTTCCCAAACTCTTCCATTTTGTTCCTTATAGAGCTGACAGTTGACTGTGGAGTATTTAGGAGCGAGGAGATTTCACCACTGGATTTGTTGCACAGGTGGCATCCTATAACAGTTCCACGGTGGAATTCACTGACAGCAGTCCATTCTTTCACAAATGTTTGTGAAAACAGTCTGCATGCCTGAGTGTGGCTGAGTGATTGTAAACACCTGTGGCCAGGCCAAGTGATCAGGACACCTGATTCTGATCATTTGGAAGGGTTGAGCGAATACTTTGGTATTGTAGTGCTTGTCTACAATCTTGCATACATATGCATACATTTTTGTATTCATTTGTTCATTTGGTTCAACATCAAGCTTAAATGTAAAAATATTCTTTTACTCCACTCCATCTCTGGTTAAAAGCATCTATCTCAATGTTTCCATTACAAATACTTGTTTCAGTTTATTTTTTCATGGTGCACCAGCTCCATCAACTCCCCTTTCAGACATAATTAAAGTTCTAACTGCTGCTTCCAAAATGCACATTTATATCATTTCTCTATTTAGAAGATAAGTGGTTATGGTGAGCTTTATAAATAGTTTGTCACAGACTGTAATCAAATCTGTAAACTATAGTCATTTTAGTTGCACAATGGAATGAAAAAGAAAATCAAAATAATCATGAGTAGTTTTGGTGGTTGTTTTAGTTATTTTGCATTAAATAACTTTATAATATGGCATGGACTTGACTATAAAGCCTTTATATCTAAGAAAACACAAAAAAAAATGAGAAAGTGAATTATCTGAGGCAACTTTCCCCTCATGTTATGCTTTTTTTAATTGCAGGACTCTGTTCTTTGGGGCTTACGGGCTTTAAACGGCTCATCTTGAGGAAATCTTGCTGTTTCTTCCATTCTAGAACAGATGAACAGAGAAA
The DNA here is from genome assembly GCF_053564925.1 of Oryzias latipes. NCBI lineage: Eukaryota > Metazoa > Chordata > Actinopteri > Beloniformes > Adrianichthyidae > Oryzias > Oryzias latipes. Next base: position 24,074,231 of record NC_136248.1, on the reverse strand, counting down.
AATCTTCTAGATAAACATTTTAAAGTCCTGTTGTCCTGAAGAGCAGAATCCTGCAATGATGTGACCTGGACGTCTCAGAATCTTCACATTTGCAGTTGTGCTCATGTCATACTTTTGGCACTAAACCTAAAACGGTGATTCAGGTTAATGATAGGAAGTGTCAATTTCAACCCCAGGGCTTCCAGGATGAGTCACTGCCAGCTAAAAGAGTAACTACATGCTTTAAAAATGCACATTCATTTTGACAGCACCTACAAATTAGAAGGAATGTAGCTGTTGGTTGTAGCTTTTCCATGTGGTTTTTTTCGCAAATGTAGGGTCTTTTTTGGTACGTAAGTGAATGACACGCTTATAATCACAGAAAACCCTCTTGCTGTTCTAAAATACTACGTTAGAGTGAGTTTCTCAACACAATTCCTTGATAAGATTGTCCATTTAGTTTTGCTCTCAGAACAATGGCGCCATACATGAAGCTGTGTTTAGTATCCTAGTCTTACATGACCTCGTGACCTTAGGATGTCACACTTGTGCCTTTCACCACAGTCACTCTAAAAGAGAAGCCTTGTTAGTCACAGTATAAAAGAGACAACATAATAAAACTGTAAATAACTTTGGTCATAAAAATGTTTTATAAAACATTTGTGAAACATTTTGTGATTTAAGTAGACATGCTTTTTAATTCTGTGATACTATTTAGAACCGTATTTACTCCTTGGCGCCTGAATTTATTTCGAGCTATGAAAAAAAATCACTTATGTTTTTGCTTTTACTTAAATTTCATTGAAATTCTGGTAATTTTGGAGTTGAAGTGGTTTGATGCATATTTGCATCAATAAGCGTCAAGAGGACTATTATCATATGACATGATTTTAAGCTCAATAGCTCCATCTAGATTCTACAGGGCGCCTAAAGGGACATCGAAGTAAAAAAACAAAAAACAAAAAAAAGATAATCTTAGCTCATTACAAAACTAAGGGAAAATTGCTCTGTACCCGAACAGAGATATAGACAAAAACTAAAAGCTTAAAATAATAAATGATCAAAACAGAAATGAACTTTTTTTTGCATAGTAAAACATTATATTGCAGTTACAAAAATTAGTACAAATCCATAATTTTTCTTCTTACAGGTCACTGAAAAGCCACAAAAAAAGCTTTTTGTCTTAAATTAGTACATTCTTCTTATTAGAAAACCATAAAAGTTTTTTTTGTTTAATTTATTTTACTTAGACAGAAACTGTATTTTTTAAAGGTTGCTATTTAATTGTAATTCTATTTGTTTCTGATAGTTTTCCTCTTTATTCAACTTAACTTAAACTTATTCACTTAAATCTGTACATATCCTGTACATTCATCACTGAGAAAAAAAACAAATGTAAAAGAATAAAATATACAACTTAGCATTAGCTTCTGTTTTCTAATCATCTTAACTGATACTTTCTGGTTGGCTGGTACTTTACAGAAAGTATGTACAATGGACAAAAATCTTTATTGAGCTCATTTACATAAAGTAAAAACAACAACTTCACAAATGAAAAGAAATATTTTGGATGTTTGCATCAAAGCCTTTCTGGCAAAAAATCAAAAACTTCAATTAAACAATTTTTCGCCCCCATTTTTTGTTATTCAATGAAAACAGATCTAGAAAACGTAAAACTGGTAGGAATCCAGCAATAAAATAAAACTGCTGACAGCCTTCTAAGTAACATTTTAAATTGACAGCTCGTCTATTAAGAAGAAATATTCGTTTTTATTGCACAGAAGATATTTTAGCATATATTTTGCCAAGTCATACATACAAAAATAAACCTTTAAGGTCTGGTTCTGACTTATGTCATCGTCAATAATGTTGAACATTTAGTTCATATTACCCCACAACAATGAAAATGTGCCAAAAACATAAAACTATTCTGCCCGTTTATGCTTTTGTGGTTTGATGCATTTTTGTAGCAATAGATTAAGTTAAGGGGTTAAAACATAAAACAATACAATTCTGGCGGGGAAATTATTGTACTTTCAAATATCATTTAAGAAATCTATTTTCATTTGACCTCACTCAATAGTTTTCACATAAACTGTGAAAAGTGAAAATGCTGATAGTTCAGGTGAGACTTTTGTCAAATAAGAATAAAATAAATCTAAAAATAAATAAAGAATAAAGGGGTGCTGGCTTAGAATTAATGTCATAAATATTTCCCCACCACATAGGGATGCTGCAAAGATAGTTCATTCACATGCTGTTCAACTACAGACCACCAGGGGGCTCTGTTGATTTAAATAAAGAAAGTTTAACTTCTGTTGTAACACTTCTTTTATCACATAAGGCACACCATTTATGAAGTTTTATATCTGAAAATTAGGCAACAAATATTAATCTAAAAAGTCCTTAATTTAATTAATTACATCTGCTGAGTTGTGGTTGTTTTACTTCAATTAGATGATCTCAAAAGTCAAGTCTTCATCTACCGAATTATAGCTGCAGACGCAACAGCGGGATATTTGCATTCATCACATTGTTTTTAAACAGATTGCAGTCCTTTAAACCCCGTCCTCCTCCAGTCTTTAGATTTTTTGGGCGTTTGGCTGCTGCTTCTGCTTGCGGAGATGAGCTTCGATCTCTTGCCTAAAGAAGAGCATCCCTAGCTGGCCGTGGGAGGCCTCGTTCATGGCTTTGGACTGCATGCACATGCGGTACTGGTCCGGCGGGAGCTCATCAACACAGTGCTTCTCGTGCCACAGGTGGAACAAGCCCCGCGATGGGGCTCGAACCACCAGAAGGTTGCTGTGCAGGTACTTCCTGTACAGGTGGACGTCTTCGCCACCCCAGCCTTTGATGTCGATGTCGAAACCTCCTGACAAAACAGAGGAAAAAATTGTATTCAGATCTGCTGGATTCAATCTTATTTTCTGAGAGGTTTATTTTTTCTTATGGAAAAAAGAAACAAAGTTTTATTTTTCTGTAAATCCTGTCCAAACGCGTCTTAAGATGGTGAAACGCAGCTTGACTTTCATTCCCAGCAGATCTGTTTTGATCACATCATCTCTCCACATCTATATCTTTTTCTTATCTTTAGCTCCAGGGATAAACAAAGATAAAACACAAATTTGAACACGAGGCAGGATTTTTGTGCATTTTTTTATGATAACTAACGTATTTAAGAAATGGCCAAGAATCAGGAGGAGTTCTTTCCATCTGTCGAAATGCCAGCAGGCAGAAAAAGGTTAGAGTTTCCAAGATAGGGCTCACGCCTGGAGTAAAATAAAACTTATACTTCAGTATAACACCATCTAATAAGTCTATTTTAGTCTATCTATCTATTTTTTTTTTTTTTTAATCTTAAATATCTAATAGTCAGTGTAAAGTGAATAGTTATGACCCGCAGCAGTCCTGGACTACAAGGGCCAGAATGTTTTCTAAATTCTTTATTCTTCCTGCACCTTTGAGCAGAAATGATGACATCACAGAGGGCAAAAAATGAATGGGACCAAAGTCTCGTATGAGCTCAAAAAATATTTCAAAATCCACTATCAAACCAAAAATACACACCTCAGCGGATATCCAAAGAAAGTTTTGAATTATTATGGGATACTCAAAGGGTCTACAAATTGGGTCTAAATTGGTGGACAATTTGTGGTAAAGTGTGAAATATGGTAACTTTTACATTTTCCCACAATATAGGAATTTACACCACCCTACACACAAACACACCACCACCTTAAGTCTACAACCATAACCAAAGTTTCATTAACCTTTGACCTTTGGGAAAAGCCTGCCATTTTGACACGCTACAAATTTAAACCCCTTCTAGAGATTTCAGTCTGTTGCCTCTAAACTTCTTGAGCATCATTGGGAAGCTACTCTGGAATAAATGTTGGTTTTAAAGTTTCTAGATTTTGAGCGGCCTTATTGTGGCGAGCTTGCAAAAGTGGCATTCCCCTGTTGCTTGCATATTTTTTACCAGCACATTGTGAAAATGTAACACATGAATCGTTGGCTCAAACTGAATGAAGCGTTGAGGTACAATGAGGTACAATATGAACCTATTACGACTGTGGGTGTGGTTAACTAAAACATCTCGGTTGCCAAGGAAATCCAAAAATGTACTTTTGCTGATTCTTTTGAAAATGACATAGATCTGTATGTCACCGCTAGGCGACCAAAAATTAATATAGTTGCTATCGAGAAAAAACCAACAGAAAAGCTGCTATTTTGAACATATGAATTTGTCACCTGCAACTTTGACCAGGGTGACAGAAGTAAAAAGTGTGTGTGTGTGCTCAGCCAGCAGCATCATTATTCCTAGATTCCTAAAACTATTACATCTAGATGTATGTAACAAAAATCACGGAAAATGCCCTAAATCTTTAGCAATCTGAATTTGTGTGTGCGTCTGATTTCCTTTGCATGTGCACTCATCAGTAAAACACTGCAGCTTCACTTAGAAGGCAAACTAAACTGATGTAAATCAGTCTAGAGAGCAAATCTTCCTCACCCAGTGCGAGATGGAGAGGACTTGGGGAGATGCTAATATGTGTTGCTGCTGCTCAGAATTGTTTAATGCAGAGTAATATAATAAAATCTCCTCTATGATATGAAAAGTAATTTGATAGGGAGCGTTCGATGTCTGATGTTTTCCATACTCATTAAGCTATGGCACAATTAGCACAGCAGTGAGCATATTTTACTGCAATTCAGGAAGCCCATTTTGAAGGGTTATGTAAGGCCTCTACACAGATAATTAACCCTCAGGAGCCACTATTTATGAATCTCTGCATTAATAAAACAGTGGATATTACTGCAGTGGATATGAGAACGAGGGGCTGTTGCTGCTCTGGTAATGCACCTATGTTGATGAAGTCGGATCGATACTGGCAAGTCATGCCGAATCCAAAGTCTCTCCAGAACCCGGTGTCTTTCTTGATCACCTGGGAAAAGAAACAAAGTGGTGTTGAATTCTCAGAGATGCTTGCTCAAAAAGAAGACATGAAAGAAGGTAGAACTGTTGTGATACCAGCTGTTGCTCCACAGGCGGGATGTGATCTGGACCTCCGTAGATCAGAGACGGGTTGTACTGGCTGAACAAGACTGGGTAGAACACCTTTTTACCTGCAGAGACAGCAGTGTCAGTTAAAAAGGTCTTGATTTTCAGTTCATTCTAAACAAGCATATCTGAGTAATATACTACAAACCACTGAAGAAAAGTCTTATCATTACTGGTGCAGCTAACGTGACCTCAACTGTCTTCATTTCTAGACTGAAAGCTGTTTCTTCCTCTGACGCACAGAGCGACAGTGTTACTGTTAAGAGTCACCAAATCTAGGAGTTCCTCTTCCTGAGATCCGATGGTCAAACAAGGGTGTTAATCCAAACTCAAGTCCATTGTTTTCTTTCCCTTTTAAGTCAAAGGCCTTTCTATACTTGGACAAATATTTATTGATATTCAAAACTAGATATTAAACACTACTTATCTTTTTTTAATAACATCTTGGCAAATGTTGTCTAAAATTAAAAAATAGATTTGAAATATTTTTTGGCAAAAAAAATGTATGTATGTATCTTAACATAAACTTTTCTTTAAGTTTTGATTCTTTTTTAAGCTTAAGATCAAAAGAATTATTGCTACAAGCTAAAGAGAATTGTAATGAGAAAGGCGTGGCTTACCTGGCTGTGTGTTGATTCTGCAAGTGTTGAGGAAATCAGCGTTGAAGTAGATGTCTACATCGCAGAAGAAGAGCAGCACGTTGCCCGCCTTCCAAGCTCGGGCGCCGACGTCCAAACCACGGCCCCTGGAAAACTCTTCATCCAGCTGCAGCAGTGTGTAGTTTTTAAAATTGACCTCCCTGAAGACAAAATGCAACGTTTTATAAGAAAAGGTTTTTTTTCAACACATAAAAAAACTCTTGATGAGTTTGTTTAATTGGGTCTGGTGACAAAATTAATCTTCATTAGAACTGTTCTGGTTCTGCTCATAACAGGGGGTACATGATCTGATGAAGATGATCATCTTCTTCTGTGAAGATGATCTGTGAATTACAAAGGCTGAAAAAAATAAAAGGTGTGTTGCTGCTTTGCAAGATTAATGAGAAACATCTGGATCCAGATGTGCGCAGCTGTGGCTTTAACATCGACCACATAAAGTCACACCGTTGGTGACTAATCCCTTACTCACACATCTGCCTCAACAGAGCTGAGATGAAGGATGGCAAAGGAAAACTGGTTCACACGTCAGAGGCAAAACCAACTGGAGCGAACTTCCTGCCTTAGTCATGTGGTCTGGGATAAAACAACACGTGGGATGAAAGAGATAGACGTTTGAAGAGGAAACCAGGATGAGCACAGGGAACATTTTACATCATGACTCCTACAATGCAGTGTTTATGCTCTGTGTGTTTTTGTCTGCAATTCGTCCACACCAGCATCCCGTTTTTTATTGTTTGGCTTCCATCTCCATCTCTTGTAATCAAGCTCTGGAGCCTTCTTCCCAAAAAATAAACAGTTATTATTAGAAGCAGTCAACTTTTCAGTCTGAATAATAACTGTAGTGTTAGATTACAAATGCCTTTACTTCCTACAAACGTCAGGAAACTTCCAGATGTAGGAACCTGCTCATATCTGCTGTCGGTAAGTCAACATGTCAGAGAACGTTGTACATGTGTGTCTGTAGAAGATGAATCTAAACAGATAGACTCTGTTTCTGTTTTCCCAGGAGAGGAGAATCCTGCTGCTGCTGCGGCCGCTGCTGGCGCTGACCTATCCACAGATGGCAAAACAGAACAATTGCTCTGTTTGTGTCTAAATGCAGCTGATTTAGTCTCTTCTTTAATGGGGCAAAAAGCTTGTGTCGAATATAAACCTGTAAAACTGTTAGAAAAAAAACCAAAATTACTGATAAGGTCTTGGAGACAAATCAGATTGTGTAAAGCTACGTTCATACAGCCCTCGGAACGGGCATTCAAGCAGTCACTTCCAATGAAAAATCGACGTAAATGTGCGTTACAGACTCTCGTGTTCAAAACTCTGGCATTCGCATTTCTATGACCATCTTTGGGCTCTATGTACAAATTTGTATGTATATGTGCCCGGCCGGAATTCCATGACACCAAGTCTTTCATATGTCGGAACAGAGCTATGAAAGAAAGAGCCAGGAGCAAGATTTAGCAGATTGCATTGTTTTGACATTTCGCACCAAGTCTCTTTCAACTGCAGGTGGCTGACATTAGCTAGTAAACAGTAGCAATACACTAATATGAGGAAACCCTTCCATGCTCATGCAGTTTGAACCCTATGGGCTAAACGTGCATTGTGAACGAAGCATAGGAGGTACTTTTTGCTGTGTTGGGTTCCTCATTTAGCTGGTTAATCATCTGTTAAAGACAGACACTGATCATCCTTTGATATATTCTAAAATAATTTGCAGTGGTATTTTAATTATGATGATGCCATTTTTAGCCAAAAATCCAAAAACCTGTGTTGTTTTTATCACATAATTTCTGAGTAATTCCTCAGAATTTCTTGTTTGAGTTGTGGGCAGGGCTGTTGGTGCAGAACAACCCCGCCCCCCCTTCCCTTCCCAGTTACTGAGAGTTCTCTCTTTACACTCTCTCCTATGAACCCCAACTTAATATTAGCAGTGCAACAAAAATGGTGAGCAACATTTGAGCTATCCAGCCGTACAATTTTGATCCAGATGCCAGCTTGTACGAGGAAAACAAAGATGTACATGAATCTATTTGTCTGCAAGTGGATGCATCAGAATAGAGCGGAGCAGGGAACTTCTGGCCCACCTAGTGTATTTTCTAAATCACTAATACGCTTATTAACAAATGCCTTTTTTGTCTGCTCCTGATTCACAATGATTTGAATAAAGAAATACTCAAAAAAGCAAAAAATGCAATTTTAAGCTTAATTTTGTTAATCTCTGCTCTCCACCATCAGAAAAATGCCACAAGAACATGTTAAAAACACCAAAAACACAATTTTCAGCATCTCTAATCTAAGACCCTTATCACTGTTTATACCTAGTTTCTAATTCAACAATTAAAAATAACAATTATGATTTAAATAAATAATCCATCCCAAATAAGCAAAAAATGTACCAATAGTGCTCCCTGTCAAATAAAAGACTGCATCATGTTATATAACAGGATCCTAGCGATTATGGTGAACTGTATTTGATCTTTCTTTTTTAAACAGGCTTCATTCCGGAAGTCAAAGGTTTACTTCTTGAGGAGAAATTATCTTCTATATCAGGGGACCCGATACTGTTGTTCAATATGTCAGATATTCCAAAGCAGACCGAAGTTTTCCAATTTGTTTTTCTGCACAGATAGAGAAAAATGTACCAAGAGAGACATTTATGTTTGTGAAAATGTTAAGCATTCTACTGTTTACCCTTAAAATGTGACGCACCCATGACAATACTGAAAACTACACTACTTTATACAACATATTCAAATTAAACTCTGTCCTCGCAGTTCTCATCACCATAGCAACCAAGCCAAAGTTCCCACACAGCAATGATATCTCAGAGGGTCAAGGTTTGGTGTCAGGGACAACAAATGGGTAACAGTTGAGCCAATTTTGAGTTTTAAGGTTTAGGCCATTAGAGGTGTGTTAATGCATTTTGTCCACTGGACGCTCCCCATTAGAGCATGGAAACAAACGTGTTTTTCATGAAGCCACTACTGTTGTGCATCAGGAGGAAGACATGCTAATCCTGCAAAAATCCCCCCGCTCTTTTTTTCCCCTCCCTCTTCACAGATGTCAGCCTCCTTTTCACGACCTAAAACAGTCAATTTGTTTATAGTAGGCGTCATGGCGCGTTCCTTGTTCCAGTTAAAATTATGTCAGAATGAAAAGCCTGTGAAGACGGATCCTGTTGTGTCCCAGCAGTGGGTCTGATCCTGTTAGTTATGCTAAGTCAGGAGAGGGAGGGGCAGACTGCCTGCAAACCACATGCTGCTTGAACACAGCTTTTACTGTAAACTCTAAATCTGTGGCGGCATTTGTGTTTCTGTTTGGTTTTAGCACTTGGATAATGGCAAACGCAAAGCCTTGTTTGATGGTCATGCAACCGGCTTTGATTTCTGAAGGGTAAATTCAGTTTGCAACATGAAATAAGACTTCAGAAACTTCTGATTCTATTAAAAATGCTTGTGCAGACTGAGGAACCAGGAAAGTTTTGCACGATCTTAATCAGTGTTTTTAAAGCATGATTTAATTGAATAAACTGAGGAAAGATTTTGTTTCAATAGTAGTCTTAACCAGATATGATGTTAAGGATCCCTGGCATTTCCAAAAAACACTAAATAGTGGGGAAAACAAGCCTGAAAGGTGAGGTACACTCTCTGACTGCATACGGAAACTGGACTGAGTGACCCCTCCCCCCTATCATTCCAAACAGGAAGTACCTGCTGGTTCCAAGAAGCCAAAATCGCATAGAGTTCTATTGAGAAATAAACAGCTTTTACTCGTCGTAATTTTGTCAGAATAACCATTCTTGCGTGTGTTTTTTTTCCTAGCAAACAATACAATACAAAAACAACAACAACCAAAAAAATACCCTGCAGATTTTACAATTAAATATTTAAGTAGAAGTTGACTTATTTATTTAGCGTTGAAATAATCAATAAATGGTTGCCATGTTTCATAAAAAAGTTTTTTTTGCTGTCTCAATGAAAATTTTATCTTTTCTAAATGGAAATATTGCATCATGTTTCTTACCAAATGACATTATTGCGCTTTTTACATGTTCTTACAAATGTTATTTTCCCCCCATATTTTTCTAAAATTGTGTACAATCTATTCAAGTTATAAATTGGCCAATCAGATGCCTCAATAAAAGTATGTTGTCTCACATTGAATGTTCGAAGCGTTTGAATGACAGATTCTCCCGAGCTCGTTTTCAAAGGGTAGGGGTGTGGCGTTTCAACAAGCTCACTCCTGATTGTCTAGAGGGGTTGCCATAGAAATGTTGACTCAGAACCACTCGGTCTAACATTGGCAATATTGTAACATTGCCATGGTAACATCCGTATCGCGAAAAAATGACAATTAAAAAGACTTCCAGAAGGAAGTCATTTTTCATGGGTAACCTCGAACTCAATCGGTCCAGTTCTCATATATAGTCAATGCGTCAAACGTTCAAATCGTTTGGGTATCCCACTTTCAAGTGATAGAGGTGTGGTCTTCTGACAAGCTCACTCCTAATTTGGCTGGAGTGGTTGCCAAATCACTGATAACTTTGGTCCCAAAATGACAATGATCTTATTGTGAAAATATGGCAACTGAATTGACTACATTTTGTTGAAGCCGGTAGAAAATCCTTTTCATTGGGTGATGTCACACGGTCCAGTTCTCATATACAGTCAGTGGTTTAACTCAGATCAGAACTGAAGATAAAGTTCAGCCAAACTAGTAAAAAACTGTTAAAGAAAACTAGAATATAAGTTTGTGTTATTTTGGTTACTTTGCACCACAGTTAATAGCTTTTGCAAAAATCCCCCTGGTAGTTTCCTACTGAACTAACGTGACACCACTGTCTTTTGTTTTTAAACAAGCTTCAATCTGGAAGTCAAGAGGTTTTCTTTTGACCTTGATAAGGCAAATCGGAAAATTTCTTGGATTTCCAAAGTAAAAGCTGGAACAAAGGACCTGATGTACCAGTTCGTTGGCTGACAGCCACAGAACTCCCTCAAAGCAGGGACATTAATAAAAAAACAAACCTCATTATCTTTACATAAACGAAACTAATATTAATGACAAAACATTTGTAGAAGATGGTGAAACAGTTGGAGTCCGAAAAAACTCCCGTCCATAGAAAAAGAAGATTATTTAGTGCTTATTCGCTAAAATGAACAGACATAAAATTATATTTCCTCAATATCAAAATTAGAGAGGTTAAAGGTCATTATGAATATTCTTTCACCAAAACTAGAACTTAACAGTTTTTAAAGAAAAATTAGAACAAGCGAAACAAACCACTACGTTTTCTTTTGTTATAATTGAATAATTTGTAATAATTTGCGTTTCTGTCCTAGAAATAAAATGTTTTATCTTCAGTCCTAGAAATAATTTTTTTAATCTCTCCTCTCATGCTGACAAACAAAAAAAGTTACACTCCCCAGTATTTTGTGATGCAGAAGAATTTGATATAATCTCAATGACTCATGTTTAATGGCTTTCACCTGCACTGGTGCAGAGGAGGCTGGTGTTATCTTTCTCTCCGCAGTTGTGCGGATAAAAAAAAGACGTTATTGCTGGTGTTTTGTTTCAGAGGAGTAGTTATCCATGCATGTAATGAAAAGGTCAGAGCAGCCTGTTAAATATGTAGAGTCATTCTGTTAACGTCTCAGCCACAATTTATGAAATACAGTCTCTGCGGTAGATCTAAAACGGCTCTTCCTCTCATCGGAATGAATAAAATCCAGATTTCAAAGTTTCCATTTTGGATACAATCTGCTCCTCAGAGTCCCTCAAACAGTTTCAGTGTTTTTCTTCCTCCTCTGAGCTTTCAGGGCTTACTTGACAATTGCCCGATGAGGAAACTGAAAGAAATGCTTTTAGTTTTTCAAAGACAAACTGCTAAAACAAAAAAAAAAGCAAAAAAATGAATAAAAAAGTAAAGGCTGACAGATTGTCAGTGTGCTCTCATTCTTTTCTCCCTTTTATCTTCGTCCAGTTTCCTGCTAAATACTCCAAAAGATGGTTGAGATTTATTTATTTTTCTGGGTTGTTTTTTTAAGTGAGCTCAGTTTTCAAACCTTCTCCTCTGACTTGTCTCCTATTGTTTCGCCTCTAGCCATCAGCTCGTCTCTGAGTCCACAACACAGTAAATTATTTATCTGTATCGACTGGTGTCTAGTTATAAGAGATCTCTCATTTTCCTTTTTTTCTGTAAAAGCTTTTCCCCCTGCACTTTCTTTTAAGCTGTTTTGAATCTTTTTGTGAGCCTTTAGGTCTAAAATTAAACCACCCCCCATTCCCTTCACCCAGGGGAGTCTGCTTGAAGCTCTGATGGTCTTTGAAAGAGCTGCTCTTAAAAATACATGCCAGAAATAAGTGTTTGGAACACTTTGTTTTGCTCGTTTTTGTCTGCACTGAATTTGACTTGGCGTTGGATGCAGTGGAGCTGGTTTGGCGCTCCCTTGTTTCTATCAGCCAAACCCAGATGAAGCAGATGGAGGTTTGCAACAAATTGAAACTTGTCCCAGGTTCATGGGAAACTTCCAGAGTCCAGATCAACTATTGGGCTTTATGCAAATGCCTGTGGAAAATTGAGCGGGTGCATCTTACTGTTGAGCTCCCTGCTCTAAAGTGTGACTGTGAGTCTCGGGGAGATCAATAGCTGGAGGTCATTTGTGAGTTGGCGCAAACGGATTCAGTTAGTGGAGGTGAATTGAGTTTGTTGGGAAGAGCTATGCAGGATCGGATTGATCTGAGCCTTTAATGATGCCGACATTGCTGCAAGAATTTGTTGTGTTTGTGAATAAGGATGTGTGTGTGTCTTTTCAAACCAGAAGCTATGAGTCAAACAATTCAGCTTTTACTTTTCAGAAATCTAAACCCAATTACTAAACTTTAAATATATTACTTATTTCAATAAGTAAATCAGACACCAGGGAAGTGCATCATTGAACCAAAACGTGAGGAAAGTGAATCGTTCCATCCCTGCTGCACGCATTTGCTTTCTTTTTTTAATAATTTGCATTTTTGGTAATCATTTTTAAAAAATCAGGGACCAGAATCCAAGTTTTGCTTATACAACAGTACGTAGGACTGGACTGAGGGCTGCACGGTGGTGTGGTAGCTACCACAGAAGGCTGTGGTTCGAATCCTGGACCTTTTCGTGTGGAGTGTGCTTGTTCTCCTTGTACATGTGTGGATTTTCTCTGAAGACTTCGGCTTTCTCTCACAGTCCACAAACATGCTTAATAGGTTAATTGGTATCTCTAATTTGTCCCTAGATATGAATCTGAGTTTGTGGTCCTACAACAGACTGGCAACATTTTCAATAGCTGGGATACGTTGGGATAGGCTCCAGCAACCTCGTGAACCTGAAAAGGAGTCAGCAGGTTAAGAAAATGGATGGATGGAGGAATGGACTGAGTGTAGAAACCGTTCATAATTTGTCTACCCATGTCTTTTTTAAGGCATACATGTGATGATTTTTATATGTGTGTCTCAGATTATGAAAGTTGTTACTATTTTGTCATGATTTGAATTCAATCACTTGGATCCAGGTCACAGAAGGGAAGTTGATGAAAATAAACTATTTTAATTCAGATCGGGTGCTTTAAAACAACCAGAGAAAGTTGTTAAATTAGTTCCAGCTCTTCTGAAAATGTTTTTAAGACACATTTTACACTTCTGTGTATTTTTATATACATTTTCACAGCAATAATCCCCAAACGCCCCCTAAAAATCTGTCTAAAATTCAAAGAATTCTTAAATAAGCAAAAAAAAATCTGACAATGGGGTAAGAAAAAAAGTATTTTCAAGAATTCTAGCTTTAAGAGAAATGTTCTTGTCACTAAGATGTATTATCCTTAAGTAAGGTTATTTTGCTATTAATAAAATTATTTTTCTTGCAAGACAGAAATTGTCTGTTTTTCCCCCCTTGATTTAGTTTTTACATTTTTGCATTCACAGATCCAGTTTTCTTCTAGTTTTTTTCCACTTTTAGTTACGTCATAAAACTGCCTCATTTTACCTCCAGCAGAGATACAAAGAGTCTCAATGTGATACTGGAGATAGTCTCATTCAAGGCCGCACGCAAACCTCCAAGGCTGAGAAATCGACAAGCGTCGCCATGGCAACCCCTCAGGGACTATGTGCCTTGATTCACACTGGACCTGACTCCTGATCAGCCAGCAGCAATCATCCCCGGAGGAGGTGTGGGTGTCGAGGTCTGTGCAAGCGGGCACAATGAGCCCGACATGATCACAGGCCTGTTGTGTTTCATCCCTGTTGGCTGGGAGCTCCTCGGCTCCTCAGCATGGGTGGCACACTGCTCCATTATTTATCGGATGGATGACCGGCTGTGGCAGGATGCCGAAGCGGGAGGGGTGAGCGTTTCGTGTTGGTGCGCTATTGTGAAAAGAACAGTTTACGGAGAGGGAGGAGGCTTTTGTTTCTTTGCAAAATGATTTTATCTGTTTCTGCTGGACTGGGCGGGAAGTTTCTGGTCTGTGATTTAAATTACTCCTCCAGTTCAAAAACCCACCTGGACGTGTTCTCCAAAGTGCTACGGACTTCACTCATCTGCTCCTTCCCAAAATACACCACAGTCAAATGGACCCGGCCATCCTGACGCACACAGACTTCCCTGGAAGCACAAATACACAAAGGAAGGGGCATTAGATGAAAGCACAGGAGGAAGGAAAAAAACAAGGATCACATACAGAGTTTCAAACAGCAGGAAAAACTTGTTTAGTTTTATTGCTAGCTTAAAAAATGTCTTTAACTCATGAAAAGTTAACATATATAAGGATTTCTTCCATTTAAAAGCGTAAAGTTTTAGGTTTGATTTAGGGATTTTTTTTACTAACAGGAAATAATATTAGGCATCAAAGGGGTTAAATAAATGCAAAGTGATTTTTTTGTACAAGGGAGGATGTGGCTGCAGGCAGATATGACAGACGTATCACACATTATTTGATACTTGCAAAGAATGAAAACCTTGTTTTGAGACTTTTAAGATTTGTCAACAGGCTTTGCTCTACTTCCTTTCCAAGTTTTCTCAAAGTAAACATAGTTGAGAATTTTTTGTCTCATTAAGAGCTAGCATCTAGAAATAAGAAAAGTTTTTTTTTTTAATCCATGACGAGAAGTTTTATCAAATGTAAAATCTCCACAGAAAAAGCCACTGAGAAGTACAATAGATGTTGATTGGCATTCATTGTCATTATTTTGGAAATAAAAATTTAGATTTATGTTTAAAAAAATGAAAGCTAGTTTTGGATTTTATGAGAATTAATTTTTTTTTCCATTTAAAAAAAAAAAAAATTCTAAATAAATACATTCCCACCTAATACAATACTTTTTGCTATTGCTATCCCAATAAACTATAATTACATACATAAAAACTCAAAACATACAAAACTATTTTCCTAGAACTAACAAAAAATACTTATTGGGGTGTAAAACACTCAATTTTAAGTAATATTATTGAATATTTATCTTATTTTTCCATTTGGATTGTTTATGGAACTCCTTATATCTAGATTTTGAAATATAATTCTAAGATTTTAAGTTAAATCAAAATTACTTACTGGATGATCAGATATTTTCTACTATTTTCTAGTTATTTTTTTCCTAAGATTAGTGTTCTTATGTTCAGTCTATTTCTTTATGCAACTCACACATTCAAACTGCTTTCACACATGCAAAAAAAGACTCAAGTGTTTTAGAAAAGGAAAAAAAACCTCCATTGAAACTAGTTTTTTGTTATGTTTTTACAGGCATATGGTTGCATATTTCCCTAATGCAAGTAAGATGAAATAAATTGATTTTTATTTGCTAGGTTCTAATAAAGCTTTCAATACACCCACTCAAACAGTAAGAAATTATCAATCATAGTTATTTTAGTTTTTGAAATGAGGTAGATCTTCACTTTAAAAGCTTCAAAACCTTCACTCTGCCCTACAGGAGAACAAAAAACAGAAACCTTTTAGTCTCTTAATTAGGAACTGATGAAAAAATTAAGCTTTTCATCCTTTTAATCTATTGTAAAAGTGTTCCTAGTGGTCTTTTAATTATAATTATGCCGTTTAGCATAAAAACTAAAAAACCTGTGCCAGTTTTTGCAGAGCGGCAGTACTTCATTACAAGTTTGCCTGTTGGCAGACAATACCCCCCGCCCCTACTCTCCATTAAAGCAGGAAGTTTGTGACCCGCCCAGTGTATTTTCTACATCACAAAAAAGCTCCTTTTCAAAATGCATTTTTTTTCATATGCTCCTGATTCACAATGGATGTGACTGAAGAATTACTAAGAAATTTCATTTTAAGCTTAATTTTCTTTATGTCCTCCATCATAAGCAAAAATGACACAACAGCATGTTAAAAACACAATTTTAGTCAGAGTGGGACCTTAAACATGGTGACATATGCAGTTTCTCTCAGTGCATCTTCTATATGAATGTGAGAGAATGTTTACTCAGCAACACCCCCCTCGTAAGTCTTTTAAGTAAGTACACTTTTGGCCACGCCGTATATTAGCTACTGCAAATCTGCCTGGACATTTTTAATGGGTTGCAACATTTCTACTAAGCAGGATTTACTGTGTAAAAAGAGCTGTGTTAGGCAGCGGGAGCACAATAAGTCACTGAGATTAAAGAGGGGGTTTCTGCCACTGATGCTGATGGACTGCAAAGATGAAATAACTCTCGTCTGTAATGGATGTGTTTTGGCTGCTTGTCCCATTATGACTGTGGATCCGTACAGAAATGACAAATGACAGTCAGGCACTTTGCAGACATGGTTTTATCTAAAGAAGCCCAACAAGTGAGCAATGACATTTGGGCTTCAGTACAGCAGGAAAGAAGCATAAGAGCTTAGAGTATGTAAATCTGTTCAAATGAGAGTAGAAGTGCAAATGAAGTGGAAGACAGTCACGTTAGGTAGTTCCAGGTGTTAGAAAAATTGTTTATGTTAAGGCAGAGATTATATTCCTGAATGTAGACAGTGACAGACAGCGTTTGCTTGAATAATTTTACTAATATTTGTATTTTTTTAACGTCTTCACAGCTCTGATGTTTAAAGTTCTGACCAGATTGACCTGAACTTTTGAAAACGACTTGGTAGAAGCGTCTCTGCTTCTATCTTTTACTAAAATACTTCGATTTTTGAATCAATTAAAACTTGTTGAATTTTGGATTTCTTAGCTGACAAATGACTCTTCTCCGTTTTTTTTATTTTTACAATTTTCTTTAATTCAGTGCTTTTATTGGCACTAATAAAAACTGAAGTGGTACAATGGCAGACATTTAAAAACCATTTGTTTACAGCCTGCTGATGCTTGCCAACACTCAATAAATGAACCAGTAGGGACAGAAATGCTGTTGTAAAGCGTTTAGTAACCATTCTTTGTCATTTTCTCTCCTAGTATGTTTGCCTGATCTCTACTAAAACACAAAACTGATACTGGGTCAGAACAACAGTCAGGATGTCAGATGAAAATTGTGTTTTTGGTGTTTTTAACATGTTCTCATGGCATTTTTCTGACGATAGAAGACATAAATAATAAAAATTAAGCTTAAAATTTAATTTCTGAGCTTTTCTTTGATCAAATTGTTGTGAAGCAGGAAAAAAATCCATTGAAAAAGCTTATGTGGGACGTAAAAAAACACAGGGTGGGGCCACAAGCTCTAAGCAACAGGGAGGGTAAAGGGGGCAGGGTTGCCCTCCCCCTATTGTCCCTCCCACAATTCAAGAGGCAAGTTTTTGATGAACTCCTGTTCTGCAAAAACTATGTCCAAGAAAACAACGCCAGTTTCGTAATATTGGTCAAAAACAGCATCATCATAATTAAAAGACCACTGCTTTTATAATGGCTCAAAAGATGATTGGACTAGGACTTTAAGTTTCTTGTGATTAAAAAATTAAAAGCTGTTTGAAACCCTTATTTGTCTTCATAATTGACAGATGGAAAGGTGAGAAAAGCATCAGAGAATTTCACCTGAAGTTGTGCATGAACTGCTTGAACTTGTCGGTGCGTCTGGACAGCGGGACAATGATGTTGATGAGGACGTTGGCCGTGTCCACCCTCTCGTTTTTGACCTTTATCAGGGGTCCAAAAGGCCGGAAGAGCGTCAGACGCTTGAATTCACTGGTCGACTCGCCTCTGAAGGTCAGCTCATACAACGACCCTTTGTCCTTCTCTGTGCGAGTGATACCTAAAAGGTAAGGCACACAGTTAAAAATATATACCGATCAAAAAGATCTCTCCCCAATGGGAAACATCCTGGAAAGTGAAGAAAATGAAAATCTGAGTGCAGTTTTGCTGCACATTAAACAGTTTTCAAATCAAGTTCTAGTTTCTTTGTCATCCCTTGTCACTGGGAGTTTACTTTTCTCGTCGTCTCCAGGGTAACACTACTGTTTAAACCCTTGAGAGATTCACAAGTCAATCATCCCTTTTAGTTTAAAATCCTAAAAAAAAAAGCTAAGATGTTAACAAAAATGATCTCTAATTAGATTTTGCTTCAATATTATTCGCATTTCTAATATTAACTCTTAAAATGACCCTTTTTTTGTGGAAAAGAAAAAGGAGCCACATGAGAAATCCTCTGCTTAACAGCCATTACTACCCCAGACTCCCAGACTGAGAGGCTACATTTGTTGTCCAGACTCATTTTTTTTTTTAATCCGGGCCTTACGTCAACATCTTTCCCAAGAGACAATCTATTTTCCAGTTGCTTTGCCATCGCTGACAGACTCAGTCGCCAGCTGATTTCAGGAAAACCAACGGGCAAAGAGAAACAGTAAAGAGGGGAACTTAGAAAGTGAGAGTGGAGAAATGAGAAGCAAATAGAGAAGAGGAGAAAGGAAGAGAGGCATGTGATTGTCAGAGCCGACAGCCGGATAAGACAAAATCACAATTAGCTAAAAATCATACTTCAAAATAAAATAATCTCAAAGTCATGCAGTGGCATATTCATACTTTTTTGATAATAAACGGCAACACTGTTGTAAGTGTGGTTCTGTGGTTTTTTTGGTCATAATTAATGGTGATCTAAAAAAAGAAAGAATGGAGGAGAAACACAGGGGGTTTATGTGAGCAAAGATTAGCAGCTCTGTCGCAGCCTGAATTAAAGCCTTCTTGTTAAAATGACCAACTTCCTGTGATGGAAGGCTCCTTTTCCCAAAGGGGCACAACAAGCTTTCATTTACTAAATATGTTGAACAAGGCTAAACGCTTTCACTTCGTGTCTGCCTCTTTTTCTGAGGACCTCTCTGAGTGTTTGTGTGCAGTTTCAACTCCTCGACTGTCGCTAAAAGGCGATGGCGTTGTCATCTCCACTGCTTCCGTTAAAAGCTTCTCATTTAAGGTTAAACATAAACAGATGTCTGTGAGGGAGAATGAAGCTGGATTCCAGCTAAGGAAATGTACACAAAGATGTATGCACAGACTCAACACATCCGGTATTTGAGACTTTTTGGTTCATTCCTTCCAAACCAGGAGCTCTGGCTGGCCTTTAAAAACATCCACCTGCTCGCGTGCTGAAAACAGTGATTTTTCAAACACTCCACATTTGAAGAGATGCTCTGCAGAGAACAGCAGGGAGCAGCTGCTGTCATTTCCTGACATTCTGATCGGAGATAAACAGCAAGCTTTGAGGATTTCCTGTTTGTCATTTCACACAAACACAAATGTAAGTCCTTCCCAGTGGATTAAAAAAAAACTTTAAACCAAATTTACACACAAAAAAAACATTTAAAAAGGCAAAGAGAACACAGTGTGTTTTGTCTTTTATAGTATAATAAACTCAACTTACTAAGGTGCTACCTTATTTTTTAAAAATCTATTTAAAGTCCCACTCCTATCATCTTTTGATCTATTTTAAAAGCGTTACCAGTGGTCTTTTAATAATGATTATGCTGTTTTTAGCCAAAATTGTGGGTGGGGCCATTGGCACAGAGCAACCCCACCCCTCCTTCCCCTCCTTGTTACTGAGAGCGCTCTGCTTACACGCTCTCTTGCTAGCCTAACATTACTGGTGCAACAGAAATGGCGAGCAACATTTGAGCAATCCTTGAGCCAGATATCAGCTTGGATGAGGAAAACAAAGACGTACATGGATCTAATCAGAATGGAGTGGAGCAGGGAGCTTGTGTCATCGTATCTTTTACAAAACAAATATGATCTTTTTCAAATTCACAATGATTTCTATACATAAATATGAGGAAATGCAGTTTTAAGCTGTATTTTCTTAATATATGTCCTACATCATTTGAAAAAAGCCATAAGAACATGCTAAAACACCATTTTTGTCATACAGCTTTTTTAATTATTTCCTGCAAAATCTGCCCTGAAACCAGCCCATAATTTTGTATAAATAATGCATTATTGAGTAGTGCTGCTGCTAAAGTGTCAAAAGACTCTGCATGAATTAAATGAAAAGAGGCCTCTTATATCTTCTGAGAAACTGGTTGATAGTTTGAGGGTTTTGGAAGTTCAGACAGTCTTTGAGTTCATTTTATGTCAAAGCTTCGTGAAACATTTCCAGAAGCGGTTCCACATTTTGTTTTGTTTTTTAAAAAGAGAGAATTCTGACTTTAACACAGTCAGGGAAGATAATCCTGAAAGTAAATTTAATCTCGTGGTGGGTGAAACAGAGTTCTTACCTTCTATGAAGTCGGACGGCGTGTAGACTTTGCTAGTTTCACGTTTTCCTGCTGCATCCCTGCTGTCCTGTGGCGATGGGGGGGTGTTGAGACTGCGCAGAGCCACCTCCATCACCTCCCCCAGGTCATCCCTTTTGTCCTTCCGCACAGGCTTCTCCTCGGGGTGACGGGTGAGCCCCATCTCCAGTTGGTACATCTTTTGCAAGGTGAAGCTCTCAAAAGGCACCACTGCATATTCGCTGGGGAATCTGGTGCCTGACAGGACTTCAGCCTTTGCCAGTTGGCTCCTCAAAAACTCCTGGAGGTCAGACTGATGGCTTTTAACCCCCTGAACGTCTCCATGGCCCCCTCCCTGTGATTCAGTACCTGACTCCTTCCTCGCTGCTGGACCCCCAGTGTCTCTTTTGAGGCTGTCCTGCACCTTTTTCAGCTGCTCGCTGCGTTCTTGCAAATCTTCTTTCAGCTGAGCTATCTGCTTCTTTAAGGAGGAGATGTAGAGGCGGTGCTGCTCCTCTCGCTCTTGCAGGAGCACCTGGTAAGAGTGGGCTCCCGGTGGGCTTTGGGCAGGCGCCCGAGCTCCCCCTATCTCCCCAGTCCCCCCTCCGATGATTAACCCTAACTTGGCGTGGTTTGATCCGGCGTGGGGTAACACATGAGTCAGCGGGGGGTTGTCGGAATGTGGAGGGCTACATGTCATGACATAAAGAAGGGACAGGGAGCAGCAGAGAAGCACCAGCAAACCCCCGACACGGGACACCCAGGTTAGCAGTCCTCGCCTTAACATTTCCACATGCAGCATCAAATCTCGCACTCAAGGAAAAATCATGTGACTTCACACACTCCAGGCTCATTGAAAAGAGTCCAAATCTGATTATGTTCCATCATCCACAGAGGGGGGGCGGGCTGCCTTTTAGCGTGAGGTCATATTTTTAGGAATCGCGTACGCTTCCTGAAAGTGTAACTGCTTTGGTCATGTAGATAAAAGGCCAAGATGTGGTTTAAATGCAACGTTTCGCTTGATCCGTTTAGTCTCATGGCTTGCTTAAGGACTTAGTCGTCTGGACATCATTCATGACTCAATTGTGAATCTTTTGTTTGAAATTCCCCTGACGGTCCAAGCCTGTCTGCATTTTCCACAGTGTTCTCGTAAGAACTGCCACATGGGTCTGAGAGAAGCTGGTTGATGGAAAAAATCAGCATTTCGGGGAGGAAACAAGTCTTCTCGGTCAGCGTGGGGGTTTCAGGTCGTTTCTGTAAAAGAAGAAGAGGACAGAACAAAGACAGAGAGGTTTATTATTAAATACATGTTCATTCTTCACAGCCAAACATTAAAATGCAGCAAATCTGAATCCTGCTGGGATGCTTTGACACGTTGGTTTTAGGGAGGACTGCCTTGGCTAAATTCAGCTTTGTGAGTTACTGAGAAAGTACTGTGCTCCAGCTGAGAAGTGGAAATTATGTTCTTTGGTTTTACAAGCTGGGACAGATAAGTGGCATCTATTCATGGATTTTTGAATACTTACCTGCTGTGCTCATTACGGTTGAAAACAATTAATGGAGACTAAAGATTTACAAAGGGAGTCATTCAATTCTTCTAAAAAAAAAACACATTTATCTTCTTGCAACAAAAATACTTTTTTAAATACTATAGATATTTTCCTTGTAGCTTTTAGCCACACCGTGGTGCCCGATTGGGCTAGCGTTGAATTTTTATTTATCTGTAAAAATAGTATTTTGATTGATTCAGGCATTTTTGACACATTTCTTGTACATTTAAATGCTGCAATTAAAGGCATAACAAACAGATTTTGTCATAAATCTACGGAGTATAGATTCTAGATATTCCATATGGTAAGTACACACTGGTTAAGTGTACTTGGAGATGTGAAGGAGAGGTTTCTGTCTGAATACATACGCATATTTTTGTTGGACGCTGTGTGGTGTTTGAGTTGCTGCTTGCATCTGTAAATGTATCTCTGTGCATCAGTCTCAGACTCTTTGGACTCCACACACAGTCCACTCTTTGACACAACAACCTGAAGCCGGGGCAAATGAAAGGATTAGTCTGTGGCCCGAGTGAATGCCGAACTGTGCTTGAATACATGGCTGCACCGGGAGAAACAGGGCACCTCTCCAGCAGGACCTCCACTGCTGATTCAGGCTTGTTTGAGAAGGTTCCCATGGAGAACTGGGTGAGTCGCAAGGAGGAGTGGAACATTCTCTATTAAGATCGAATTATTCATCTTTAAAAACTCTGAAAAATATGCAAAGACATTTTTGGAAACCTAATTAGCAATGTTGTTTAGTTAGCAATAATAATTGATTTTATATACAACCATTTTTTTCTTCAATTAAATCACTTTGTTGACTTGTGATTTCACAACTGTTTTCATCAGCTGTGCACGCAGATAAAGGCACATTTTATCAACTTGCCTATCCAATTATCATTATCCTATTCTATTTTACTTTTTAATATTCTCAGGCTTCTAGCATGTTTTTAGCTTTTAAGTGTGTTATAATGTTCACTCCTTATGATGAACAATCCCAAAGGGGTATTTTGATCTGTTCACACATTTTTGGGTATTCCTCTAAAAACCTGAGCTCTGAGCACCAGCTCCTCCCAATCCATGAAAACGAGCGGGTTCTCACGTTGTGATGTAGACCAGTGAGGAACCGCCCCTTCCAGGAGGAGTCTGAACTGCCAGGCCAACACACACACACTTTCTCTGGGGAGATAGCGGTGATCGGCTAAAACGCTTTCTTTTTATATGAACAATATGCACATCGATCTTTGCAAAAATTTGGATGTTGTTTATTTTCGTGGGCGAAACGCAGACACGCTGCTGAGGCAGACTCTAGGTTGACGTGATGAGATGAGCGGGACCCACACGGAGCGTGAACCGGTGTCTCAGAGAACGAGTCGTCTTACTCTGGGTAGAAAAATTGCTGCGAAAATAAACTCAAATTTTATTTAAAAAATCATTCTTTAGTGTGCCGGAGGTAATATATTATCATACATGGATATAGTTTGCTCTAAAAGGCTTAAGAAAAGTGTGATATTGGCCCTTTATGTCATTTTTATATCCCAATTTTTTCCGAATGAACTTTTTTCTTATGTGAGAAAAATATTTGGATATTAAAAACTAAACACAAAGCAGCAACCACATTTGTCAATATTATGTCAGCAAGACAATAAACCAATAACTTCCACTATAATAAAGAACACAGTATTTGCGGGCATCAGACTGGTAAAAGGGAGCTGCTGTTAAAACCCAAACTGCAAAGCATTTCACAGAAACAATAGCAGCATAAATCAGCCGGAGTGAAGCAATCATTCCTTTATGGGAGGAAACAGAAAAAACAGATATGCTGCCAGAAAGGGAGTTTGTGCGCGATCGAGATTTACGAGCAAAGACTTTGCAGTCAAACCACCGAGTCTCACAGAAATGAATGAGTTGATTCAGCTCCACTTACTCAACTTCCCATGAGGACAGGCATGGCTGCAATGCAAGAACACTGGCAGCTAAATCATCGAGTTCTATTGGTGGGGCTTGCCTGAACAGGCGTTTGTAGTTTCCTGTTGCCATTGCTGTCTAACTGTATCTCCCCAATAAGCCTAACAGTATTTATCCAAAACTCAGGCTGTCAGAAACATGAAATTTTATGTGAGAATGTCACAATATTACGCTGAAAGTAGTAAACAACATTCAAGCAGAACTTAAAATCCCACTCCGATCATCTTGTGATCTATTTTAACCTATAAGAACCCAGACCCATTCTTTCTAAATAAAATAAAATAAAATTATGTGTATTTTACCACACACCAAGTGGACCACAGAACCCATTTCTGATATTTTTCCTTTACACCGATGTCACAGTGAAACAAAATTTTGAGCTTAATTTTCTTCATAAATGTCCTCCATCATGGGGAAAATGCCACAACAACATGTTAAAAACACCATTTTAAAAATGCAGTTTTCATCTGAGTGGGTCTTTAAAATAGTTAGACAGGTTAGTTTTTATTAATTCTGATGTATTTAAATGTCCGTTTTGTGATGAATAATAGGTATAAAGATTAATCCTTTTCCTTAACATTTATGTTTTTGATTCAGTAACAATTGTTCGTTATTTTGAATTTCCTTTTACAAGTGTGGAATTATAAAAGGGCAAATGACATCAATGTAGGTATGGATGGTTTTCAAAATACCAACCCATCAACATATCATTGCCTTTGTTATAAAAAAGATGACAAAAATAAAGCAAAAAAGTAAGGGACCACTCTAAAATTAAAAATATGCATTGAAGTCAGAAAGTTTTTATTTACTGTTGTCTTCCAAGTGCTCTCTAGGAATGAATCAGGTATCACAGGATTGCTGTTGTGCTACTAAAACCTGTGGTGTTTTTCTGTGTTTTCTCTAACTCTCCATGTGAAGTGGAACTCTGCACTGCTTTAAAACTCCTCATCACAAGCCTACACAACACAATTTACCGACGAGCTTAACAGCTCAGCAGACTGACATTTGCATTTGGAAGCACCTGGGCTGAACTTTTACAGAAGCAGACAGGAGCTCCACATTTAATTATATTAATAAAGAAGCTTTTGTCAGGAGCGGATCTTGTTTTTAAAGGGAAAATCTTAAACGCTACACATATAAGCGTTTAAAATCCCACTGCTGTACATTTGGATGGATAACAATAGCATAAAGTGTTGCAATAGGCTTTAACAGAACACACAATTTGTGGATAAGTGATAATTCATACTTACAAAAGTTAGGAGGTTTGATGTTATCATGTTAAGTTTTATAAAAGCTAAAAACTAGACAAACCAACCAACGACAGTGTGAGATAAGCAGAAACAAAACATTGATAGATTTTGGAATTAAAAATGAGAAATATTGGATGTTTAGGACAGTTATTATCATTTCCTGTTACTGTTAGCCATTACTGCTAGAAGCGTTTTGGGATGTGGGAGGGGCCAACCGCAGTCCCAACAGCTTCTTGAAAACTCTGAACGCAATAATAACTTCATGTCAAAGCTTACAAAAGGTTTACAAAGTACAAACTTGCTGCTAAATGGAAACAAAACCTTAACAGTTAGAATAAAATACATTCAGGTGAACTAAAAAAAACTGTAATTTTAAGATAATCTTTTATCTAGAACACATCCAGGACATTTATGTTGTAATTTTTACACCATATCACTGCCTATTTCAACAGCAACAAAACCCACAGTGAATCTGGCATTAAATCCACCACAACGGTTCCTCTTTTCTTTGTGAAGCAGTGAGCTCTCTAAACACCACCTTATAACTGTTTCGTTGCGTTTGTTAGCTTCAAAAGAGACGGAATATACATCAGAGACCCCGCGATCCTGCACCCAAAGTCATAAATCCATCATCTCTGTGTATTCGGGTTTGTCTTTTTCACCACAGCAGTAACACAGAGAATACATTTCCTCCACTTCCTGGGATGCCATAACTGATAAATGTGTTTGCTCCCCTTATCACATTTTCATTTTCACAAAGCAGGAAATAGAAACACAGATGCAGTGATGAGAGTGCCAGAAGATAGGAGGGAGATATGAAATAAATAATCCTGCTGTTTTTCAGTAAAAGTTACATTTATTGTTTGGTCACCAGAAATGTTTCTGGACTAAACGCTTTCCTGTGCAGTTTGCTTCTTTTGAAAGTGTAACACACCTTTCCTTAAAAATGTGATTTCATTCATATTTGCAGCTCAAATATCTGTTCTATCCTTCAATACAACACCTTTCGGAAAGTGTTGAACAACAAGGCCGCATTTTTGTATTTTTTAACCTTCATTTAGGTCAACTGAGAACCAATTTTTATTAACAACGATGACCTGGACCTATGAAGTATGCACTAGGAAAACTCCACAAAGATAAAAGCCCAGCTGGGATTTGAACCAAGACCTTCTTACTTTGAGGCAGCATTTCACTGACTGAAACTCTTACAAGTCCACCAGCGGCGCTCTATAGTGACGGTAACACAGATGCTGCAGATGTCGCACTAAGGTGACGGGGGATATTTGTTTGTGTGTTCTTCGCTGAGCAGCGGCCCATGAACGCCCAAGGCATCTGAGAATCAACCCTGTGACCTTTTCAAATGTGGCATCTCATTCTGCCATGAAGAGCACAAAGCCTTTGTTCCTCTGTTGGTTTTTAAAACATCCAAGAACTAAAACTAAAAAGCACCAAATGTGTTCAACATTTGATCTTTTTCACCATTTTTGCATTGGAAAATGTGAGAAAAACACATCAAATATCAATTTTTTAGCTTTAACCAAGTTGGAGCTGTTTGGTCTTTCGCATTTTTAATCATAATTTTCTATGTGGACGGAACAGCTAATTCCCTTTTTGAAATTGTTTTCTCTCCAGAGCTCCCATTTGTATCTTTTGGTCACCTAAGGGTGACTCAAAGGTCTATGTATGTTTTAGAAGAATCTGCAAAAGTTATATTTTGGATTTCCTTGGAACGGACGTTGTTTTGTCAGCCACACCTAGATTCCTAATAGGTTCATTTTATGTTGTATCGTTTCGTTGAATTTAATGCAATTCATAAAATACATTTTCACAATATTCTGGTCAAAAATGTACAAGCAACAGGGGAATCCCTCTTCTGCAAATTTTCCACACTAACGTAAACGTACAACGTCTAAAACCAAATTTGTTACTAAGTAGCTTCCTAAGGATGCCCGACGTGTTAGGAGGCAAAAGATCAAAATCCGAAGGGGATTTTGATCTTTAATTTTTTATTTAATTTTTCCTGGAGCTAAAGGGGAGATTTATTTTGTTGAAAATTCAAGATGGCCCCCTCTTCCCAAGGTTAAAGGTCAACAAAACTTTGGCTGTGGTTGTAGACTTAAACAGGCAGCATGTGTGTGAAATTTCATGACGATCACTAAAACAAAAGTTTTCTTTTCCCATATTGTAGAAAAAAGTGAAAACCGATAGATCCTGTGGCCATCCCATAATAGTTTTAAAACTGCCTTTGGATAACCCCGACACGTGTCTTTTGGTTGCGTCAGTGGATCTTGAAATGAGACGCTTCGTCCCTATTCTTTTTTCATTTTATTTACCGTATTTCGCCCGCTGTAATGTCATCTTTTTATTGTTTTTATTTTCTTTTAGGGGGTGGGTCATTCAACATTTTTAAAACTTCACTTTCATCAGTGTGTGCACGTTTTGTTAAGTTTATTAGCATGAGCAGGGAGGGAAAACCTTCACTCAAAAGTGCAGTAAGAGAGAAGAATTGCAATGAATATTTATTCTGTGAAGTCAGTGGCTGCTAAGGACCAGAATAATGTCATACTGTCCCTTTTTTTCTAGCTTTCTTAATGACATACTGAGCTAAAGAGATATTTCCTGAACATTTTCTGTTTACTTGCTACATTTTTCTTGTGCATTGTGGACATAATTTGTTTAATTTTTATTACTGTAATTCGAAATTAGTTTGTGCAAAAGCAAAACTAACATTTCCAGGGCCTGACATTTCACGTCTTGCTATAGATTTTTTATTCAAGCAACTATGATGACTAAAACAGGAAACTTCTTAGGTTACACGCAAATGAATGTATGTAACTTCAGTTGAACCGGAATTTCAACTATGATTGAAACGCAAAACTGTTCTAATGTCTTTTGTGAAATAACATTTTCGGCCTGCCACATATTTTTACGGCGGAAATGTACACTTATCTTTATGTTAGGGAGCCCATCCTTCGGAGAACACCCACCTTCTTTATGTTCATTACAAACAGCCCAATAAACCACAGCATGATGGATGTTTGCTTTACCGCACTGAAATTTATGTCTGCCACATTTCCCTCCTGCTGGAATTTTTTTTACATTCTTCCCAGTAAAGGATGTTCATGTGTTTGTGTGCATCCTGGTGTCAGAGGCAGTGAGGACTTCTTCCTTAGAGCGCTGCTCTGCTTGAACACGCTTCCCCGCCCAGTTATCCCCACTATAAAAGTGATACGTTTCCTCCGAAGGGGGGAAGGAGCAGATTAATTAAAATAAAATTTAAAAACGAGCAAAATGAGCTCGGTTCAACCGTCAGCTGCCCACGGATCACTGGAGGGGAGCTATTATGCGGACAGATGAGATACACGGCGCAGGCAGAGAGTGGGGAGATGAGAAGTCAGCGAGTGCGCACGTGGGAGGGAAGGGAGGCAGGAGCGAGGCTCCTTTTGATGTCTCCTGTCCCCTCAGGTGGTTCTCTCTCATTCATTAGAGGCCGGTTTCCCCTGATACTTCCTCTGAACGTGCCATCTGGTAAGCCCTTAAAAACAAATTCTTAACTTCACGTCAAGTGAGGGCGGCTAACGTAAGATAAGATAGATACATTTGAAGAAAGTTGAAAGATAAGGGGGAAAAATTGATTAATCCACATGGATTCATTTACAAGAAAATGTTTTTCCTGTGTTTTTATTGACCTCGAAAGACATTCTGTATCCTCAGTTATTTAAAAAAACCGTGCTTCTTGGTCTTTTTAACACCTGTTTGTGGCATTTTTCTCATGATGGAGAAAATATATACAGTAAATTAAGCTTAAAATGGAATTTCCATTGCATTTCTTTTAAAATTGTTGTGAATCAGGAACAGACGGGGGGGGAAAAAACAGTTTGAAGAATTTTAGTTTTGTGACGCAGAAAATCAAATAGGCGGTCCCTACTCTGCTCAATCACCGGCATTGACTTGTAAGCGACTAGAATCATGTACTGCTGGGGGTGTGAGGGCCTGTAAGCTAGCAGGAGGGGGTGTAAACAGAGATCTCTCAGTAACAGGGGGGAAGGGGTGGTGGGGTTGCTCTGCACCAACGGTCCCGCCAACAACTCAGAGGCAAATTTCTAATGAGCTACTGCCGCTCTGCAGAAACAATCTTAGAAAATGACACAGGTTTTATTTTTTTATTAAGAACGGCATATTCATAATTAAAAGACCACTGGAGACACTTTTACAATGGATCAAAAGCTGATCGGAGTGGGTCTTTAATTTCCATATTGTACGACATTATTATAATTTAAATCATTTAAAATAAAAGAGCTAAACTTAATCTGAAAAATTGACGTTGCAGATGAATTTGAGTTTTTAAAAGATGTAGACATGTAAGTGTCTATTTTTAGCTCAGTGACAATGTTTGCACAGTTGATAAAACATAAATGAGTAAAAATAACTCCTTTGTGTCCTTTCTGTCACTCAAATTACCCAACATGACAGTTAGAAATGGTGCAATCAGACTGGTTTTCCAGAACTGTTACCTGTTTTTAACTGTTGTAACTTGTCTATTTGGCAGTTTGAATAAAGTTGTACGTCAGGCAAAACAGGGTGAAGCAGCGGCAAAAATCTGTGATCAGTTGAAACGTGTGCATTTGTGGTTCAAACTAATCCTGTGAGTTAAGCAGAAACCTGCTGCACCGGTCAGCGCCCTGTTGCCGTCCCACACTCTGGCAGCAGCAGCCAACAGAGAAAAGGCTTGCAGAAGATGTACTTTTCAATGTAATGCAGCTCGATAGTATGCAATGTTAAGGTAATAAAATGACAAACCAACGCCATCTAGTCATCCATCTCCAAACGTGCTTGGTCCCTTTTAGGGCCCCTAGGTTGCTGGAGCCTATTCCAGCAGCTGTTGGGCAAAGGCAGGGGGACACTCTGGACAGGTCGGAGTGCCACACTATCACACGTTCACACCGAGGCCCAATTTAGAGTCACCAGTCAACATGTGTTTTGACTGTGGGAAGAAGTCAGTGTCTGGAGAAAACCCACACATGCTCAAAAAGAACCTCCAAACTCCACAAAGAAGGTTTTAGCTGGGAATAAAATCAAGGCCTTCTCACTGTACGTGGAGAGTGCCCAAATGTGCCCGACAAAGCAACGATGGAGTGTTTGAATTTTCCAATTTGTAGCATTTTTGTTTTAACCCCTAACTTTCCATTTTTACTGAAAACATTTGTATTTGCACTCCTCAAACATAAAAGGTAAAAAAAAATCTGTAATACCCTTTTTTGCATTTGAATCTCTATGAAGTTTTTCTCATAGATAGCAGCGCCGGATTTTCCATTTGAGGCTCCTTGTTAAACACAAAAAGCTGTAACCGGGTCAGTTCATCAATTGACCACTAGGGGGCTCTGTATTCTAGCGAGTGAGTTCCTATTGCCCTGAAAACAAATGGCACAAACTAAGAAAATAAATAAGAAATAAACACACTTAAACTCTGGTGTCAAACCCCTTTTTTTTGCTTTTGTTACTAAATTTAATATCAATGAAAACTGCATTTGAAATTTTTGGAAAGTTCAACACTTTGCATTTTTATTGACAAGATATAATCAAGCCCCCTAGGTGTGGATGTGCTGTTTGTCTCTGTAGCTAGGATAGGCTCCAGCAACTCCATGACCCCAAAATGATTAAGCAGGCTTAGAAAGAGGATGGATGGTGGAACATATTATCAAATCTTCAGCTCTAAAATTGTTTCTGTGGGAATGTTCCAGCAACAGTCAAGACCTTTTGTTCAACCTACTTGCTAACTGGGTGAGCGCCAAGTTGATAAAAAACGTAAGATTATTATTATAAACAAATAACTAAGCAAAATATGGACAGGGTTTCATTACATGCTTTTTCCACAACTTCTATAACCATTAGTTTCATTACATGGCTGAATTGTGTTAAATAACGTCGGCTTCACCTCACAGGGCCTCAGACATATAGAAATGGCTGTTTTATTTTTCCCATTTTTTCCACTGTTTTAGACTTAAATCTAAACAAATTTCCCCATTTTTGAAAGGAAGTTCAAGAACCAGCTTAATTGGGTTTTATTTTGCAGATGTACACACACAAGTGCTTTTGTTAATTTGTTATTTATGATTCTTCTTCCTCTTTCGGCTTCTGCCATCAGGGGTCGCCACAGCGAAACAACCTCTATCTCGAGGATGAGTTGCATGGTTAACTTGGCAATGTTTTATGCCGGATGCCCTTCCTGACGCAACCCTCTCAATTCATCCGGGCTTGGGACCGGCACAGAAGCAGAGAAGGGAACGTTAAGTATTATTTATGATTAAATCCTGCAAATCCAAAGAAGCATTTTGTTGCAAAAGTATCACCCATGAACATTTATTGTCACATTTTATTGTCAAGTTAATGGGAAAAAGTAAGTCAAAAATATCTAATAAAAATGTGTTGATGACCATTGATAAACAACAGAAAAGCTGAAAATGATGAATGAAAATAATCAGGTATCTTCCTCAATAGCTGCGTTTTAATGACGTTGTAATTTATCAGGAAAATTCCCTAAAATATGATTTTTTTTCACCTGCCTCATGAATCGGTCAGCGGCACTAATTGGATCTGATTTCTCTGTGCAGAAAAGACTACACGGTTTGCCAACATGTAAACATTGATTTGAGCCTGTGATGAATTAAAAAGACAATTTGTGGAAAGTAAAAATTGACCTGTGTTGTAGATCAATTACATAAACTACAGGCAGCATCTGGATAAACACGCAGTGGAAGCAGGGGATGAGTGACGATGAAAACAATGAAAATCCATGTCTGACAGCGTGGAGCTGCATCTCTGCATAAGTCTGAGGCACCATGATCGCATGAGTGCACCGTTTCTGACATCTGTTAACTTCAGCCAACGATCTGCAAACACCACCATCATGTATGATCGCCGAAACCTGTCCCTGTCTGTTCTGTCAACTGTCAAACCAGACTGCCACAGCAGCGTTAGCAGAACAGCAGCTTTTCCAAAGTCACAATGGATTTTAATAAGTGTTCCTGAGCCACCCCCCATCTCTGAAGTTGATAGCTGACACTGGTTTACGTAAGTGAAACTGTCAGGAGCCCCTAAAGGCAACACAACCCAGTGTGCAAACTGATTATATCTCCATTTGTCTTAATGGAGTTCAACAAACTGGGATCATTTAAACAGGCACGCGGCAAGCAGAATTTCATCAGCGGTGATTAGTCAATTCGCTGCAGGGATGTCACGCCGGCACCACTCAAACGCCACCATGTCCTGTCTGATGCTGTGATGGTATCTGCGAAACATGAGAAGGCATGCAGCCTGCACGGCCACAGAAAGTGAGAATGCACACATTCCCAGGCAAACGCATATTCAGGGCACTTCCACAAAACAAAACAGGTCTCAAATGGGGCAGCTTGATCTTGAGGGCAAAGGAAGCACATGTATGTCACAACATGTTACATCACCAGTTTCACATGCATGTATTGTAATTTTCCCCCTTTGGCTGCATCACTCTTATCTGCTCAAAATAACCCAAAACAGCCCATAATCTCCTGTTCCGTTCAGCCGGAGAGGGGAAAACAACTCAGCCAAACATTTCAGGGTGCTAGGTGCTTGTTAGTGAGAGCATTAGGCAGGATTAGAGCAGAAAACCTTCAGCGCTCCCAGAATGCTGTCAGTGTGCATAGGGGCGCGCGTGCATGTGATTGTGGATGTTTAAAAACTCACATTCATGTAAAAACTGAGTTTAAAAAAACTATTACTTGGCTCCCTTTGCCAGAAATGGTTGCCTTTTATGCACAATTGGATTTAAATTTCAAGCAACATAAAGCTTTATGCCTGATATGAAATTTACAATTTCAAGTTGCAATAAAAAAAAGGATGATAATATTTTTGTTTGTTTTTTCTTCATTTAAACTATATCTTTTGTTAATCTAATTTATCACGTCTTTTGCTACATAAAGTATATGTCCTGCAAGAGTAAAACTAAAGTGATAATCTTTTAAACCATCACCTTTTATAGGCTATTCTAGTCATTTGTTGAATTTAAACACCGGAAAACGTGACAGTTTAGATCACCTTTCGTCACGGAAGCCGTTGGCGCCATCCTCCCGGAGTGAAGGTTTGGATGCCGTCCTTGTCTCGGTGCTCCGCGTGCGTCTAACGCCGATTCCAGCGGACTCCGAGAAGCCGGTAGGAGCTCTGGAGCGTTTCTGAGGTGGAGCGTTGTGAAGCAGCTGTGGAACTCCAACGACCGGAAATGAGAATGCTTTCAAAATAAAACTACTGGAATTCACAAATTCATTCATTCATTCATTCCTTGGGATTTTCATTCTGTCATTGATCCATTCATATTCACATTCATCCAGCCATCCCTTATCTATCTATCGATCGATCGATATCGATCTATCTATCTATCTATCTATCTATCTATCTATCTATCTATCTATCTATCTATCTATCTATCTATCTATCTATCTATCTATCTATCTATCTATCTATCTATCTATCTATCTATCTATCTATCTATCTATCTATCCATCCATCGAATTGGTTTTCTTAAATTTTTTGTACTAAAGATACAAATCACGCTTTATAACCCTCTAACAGTTGTATATTTAATGAGGTTTACTCAGAATTCAAGATCAGAACAGAAAAATGCTTTACTCTGATGTCAACTGGGATTGTGTGTTGTTGCTATGGTGAGCTTTCTTGGCAACTTGTTAAAAGATGATACAAGTTGCTACAATGGCCCAATTAACATGCCTAATTTGTTTAAATGGGACTCAAACATAATCACAAAATCTCTATTTCTGACAAGGAACAAAAACATGCATCAAACTAGCGTCTTATTTTAAAGGACTCCTGCAGAAGTCTGCCTGATCCACGATAAAGCAGCTTGATGGAAGGCGCTCTCCATGTAGGTCTGTCAATCCGCCCAGCTGTCTGCTGCCCTCCCTGTTCTCACATAAAGACAGCCTTGTTGGTTGACTCACTCAAGACACCGTTACAGCAGAAAGAAACACTGCCACCTTTCATTTGTAAAGGCTAACAAGAAGTCGAAATGTAAAGGTGAAATCCAAATCTAAAGTGTTTCTTCAATTAAGCTCCAAGCTCAAGGGAAGATTTTTACAGTTTTTCTCAGTCGCTTTAGTACAATTCTCAGATCAGAATTGAAGTTTGCAAATATGTGTGTGCATTTCTCAAAACAATTTGTACAAACAGCAAAACACTGTGGATTTCTTGCAAAAGCCTATAACTTGCTCAAAATCTTTAGTTCATCTCTCAAAACGAAGTCTTTATGTCATTGAACATGTCGGTGTCATCAGAATGTTAAGTCCTTGTGTCGTCGTCTACGAACAAGACGGTCAAATTACTTAGTCATGTTGTCAATATAACTGTGTACTTTAGAGGGAGGTTCTGATGTAAACTATGGCTAAACTTTTGATGACAATTACAGTTTTTCTCAGTCGCTTTGGTACAATTCTCAGATCAGAATGAAATTCCCCAAACTATTTGTTCAATCTTCACATCATGATGTCACTTGTGCACATCATATAAGCAGTTTATCACTTTTTTGAACAAGTTGCAGTTGCTTTGGTACATCCATGCAAATGATTATGTACAATTCTCTGCTCTTTGCTACATTATCAATTGTTTATGTCATGTTGATCAAAATGTATTATATAGTTCACTGTAATAGTTATAGTTCACTATGGTTATAGTAACTGCAATAGTCTTAGTCCTCAAAACACCTAGTCATTAGTTCATCGTATAAGTCATTAACTGCAAAATGGTTGACCAAGTTGTCATAATGTGACAAACATATTTGGCTGCATTGCAAGAGAGGATATTCGCTGATGTGGATGAGAATTTGTGGCCTAACATACAGGAACGACAAGAGGTGTAGGAAGACCACACGAATTCCTACTGCACTGCCTGTACTGTTGTATACAGAATATTGTCCTATCTTTTTTTTCCCTTTGTGTTACTGTTTGCAGTGGGGTTTTTTTCTATGTTGGTATGACATGGTCTGTCAACAAATTACAATATGAACAATAAAAGTGTAAATGTGAATTGCTGATTAACATCACAAAGATGCTACTAACGTGCTTTTTCTTTCCCCACTGAGTGGGACAAGTCTGGCATTATAATTTGAAAATATGTATGTAGAATGAGTTCAAAAAGCACCTTCACATCCAGCATTTCAACTTTTCTTGTGGTTCTCACCTTCAAATGATACTTTTAACATTATACGATAGAATTTTTAATGATTTTTAGTGTTTTATCTTATAATGAAAATCCAATTTGTTTGTTTAGCCGGGATGTTTAATCACTGGCAAAAAACAAACTTACTGAAGGTACAAAAGTACATGTTTTCCTGTGTGCTTTTACAAAGTTAAAAGTGTTGACTGATGATGCAGATTCCCAAAGTTTTCCTCTATCATCATACAAAAAAAGGATCTTATCTTGAAAGAAAACATTAAGATGTTTGGTGCATTCAAGAGGAGAATGGAGAAAGATATGACTGGCAATGCCTGGGATGCATGATAATCTATGTCTCACTCATAATCTCTGAATATTTATACACATCCAGGTTTTTATGTGTGGTCCACCATTTAACCTGAATGCCTAAAGGCAGTGTAAATAATTGAAGAATAATGGAGGAGGATACCAATATTTTACTAAGTCTCACTGGGCTCTAAAAATCCATCTACTTTTAAGTGTTGCAAAACACATGGGTGTGGCAGAAATCAGAGTTTCTGCAACTGCTTGGTCAATAAACTAAATCAAAATGTGACTTTTTTTAGAAGACATATTTTTAAGTCTCATTTAAAATATGATCGAGGAACAAACTCTCTGTCTGCTTTGAAAAATCATCCATTCATCTTTGGTTTGTCCGCGATGGCCAGATCTGGCAATACAAAGCTATGACAGAAAAGCACAGAAGTGGAACTCTCATGATATGGAGCTTAGTGAGCATGTGTATGTTTATGAACAGCATTCAGACATGATGGAACAGGAGCATGAGAGTGAGATGTCCAGCGTGATGCTCCTGAAAAACTGTCAGTGATGCACAGAAACTAGATTGCAAAATATGTTGGAAAAGATCCACTTATAGACAACCCTGTGACTTCCTGTAAATACATTAAAACACTGGCTGGCAACTTGACAACAAGCCTGATTGAGCTTGTCAGAAAAGGAATTTACCTTTATGAAAACAGTTTATAGCCCCATTGAAACTGTTTTTTATTAAAAAATTAGTTGGGCATATTGAGTCACGGGGCTGCCGGAGCCTACTCCTGCCACTGGTGGACAGGTGGCCAGTCACACATGTACACCCACATTCACACCTAGGGACAATTTAGAGTAACCAATTAACCTAAAAAGCATGTTTTTGGACATTGGGAAGAAGACGGATTCCCCAGAGAATACCCATGCACGAACAGGGAAAACATGAAAACTCCATATAGAAAAGTCCCAGAGAGGTGTTTCGGGTCCCCCAGCCAGGATTTGAACCGGGAATTTTCCAACCACTGCGCCACCGTGCAGCCCCAAATTAAGTTACCTATAGATCCTTTTGTTAAGCAGTTCATTATTATCAGATAAAAAAATTCTGTTTTCCTGTCAGCTGTTGGATTTCCTTTACAGAAATTAAACTAAAATAGACTTAAAAACCACCATCTTCTCCTAAAAGTCCTCCTTTTAGCTTATAAAATCAATATATTCACAAAAATTCTCTCGTATAAAATGTTACATTTGTGCTTACACAGTATGTTTTATACAATAGAGTTCTCTGGCATATAAAAATGATTAAAGGTTTGGGTTAGGGTGCATTTACGTACACTGTTTCATTGATCCAGCCTCTGAAATATGGCAACACAGTGGCCTCTTCTGGCAGGTTTTGAAACTGTAGTTTTCCACTTAAAAGAAAGTTCAATACTATACCTTAGTAATAGAGTCTAAGGGGCGTAAATGTCATATATTTGTGTGCCCCTGGTAGTGGTGTAATTATTGATTTTAACAATGATTCGATTTGTATCATAATATTTATTTGAAGATGCGATTCATAGTCGATTATGGTTTATGTTACAGCTGTGACCGTATTTGGTGTTGTGTGTTCTGTGGTTTGTGTATTC
Source organism: Oryzias latipes (assembly GCF_053564925.1). Classification (NCBI taxonomy): domain Eukaryota; kingdom Metazoa; phylum Chordata; class Actinopteri; order Beloniformes; family Adrianichthyidae; genus Oryzias; species Oryzias latipes. The sequence continues at coordinate 24,036,984 of NC_136248.1, read as the reverse complement.
TTTTTTTGTATCAGAGCGGGACTTCGTTGTTTTTGTGGATCTTTGTGTCTGTCTGTGTCTGATTTTTGTCAAGTATGGTGCATGAAGGCGTGGCTCCTATTGGACCCAGTCTGTGAGAAGAGTGCTTGGCTGTAACATGGCTCCACTGCAGCTAGGCACTCTTCTCCACCTGTTTTGTTGTGTTGCACTTTGTGTTTCTGTGTTGTTGCCCACTCTGGTTTTCTTTAGTGTAACTTATAAGTAAGTGAAGCTTTAGGGGTGAACTGCCATTTTCTTTAGTGTTCATTTTCTCCTGTTTATGTTAGTTCAGGAAGAAAGTTAGTGTTTGTCTTTGTTTTCCCTTTTTTTTTTGGTTCAGGTAAGATGTTGGACTTCAGTTTGGTGGGGTTTTGTTATTTTGGCTTTGGTTAACCCTGAAGGCCTTTTTGCTTCACTTTAAGTTCTTGTTGCTTTTTATTCAGTAATTTTTAAATACATTTGTTATAGTTGTATGGAGACATTCGTTTTGTGTTTTTTGTTAATTTAAACTAGGTGGCCAAAACTTCACATTAGTTATGCCCCTCTAGATACCCCTAGACCCAAAATGGGGTGTAACACAGGTGAAAAGAGTAGTTTTGGTGAGAGCGTGTGATTAAAGCTGCATTTCAAGTATTTTAATATCTTAAAGGGTAGATATAGATTGATGATGAGATATAGAAGCAATCATGCAATAAAACTTGCAAAAGATCAATACAAATCATTTTAACTTCATTCACACACATGAACATTATCAGACAGATCGATCAAAACTGAAATCTAGTTGGACTTGTTTTCCCAACAATCCTAGGTGTTTTTCAGGTCTTCAGATCTTGAAGATTGCAGGGCCTTGCTTTTAACCTCGATCTATCAGTCTTTTGTGATCACATCACCTGTCCCCTTCACAATCACCAATGTTGGAATTGCAAGGAGGTTTTACTGACTTTAAGTTTTGTTTATCCACAGAAAATTAACCGTTTGGTGACCCTCTGATGTGATCAATAAGAGCGAGAGAGCAGTCTCTTCGTCAAAAGGATTTTCCCTTTGACTGACAGCTCACCAGCAGAAGAAAAGGTTCTGAATTACTGAGCCACACCCCATAAACTCCCCTTTCTCTGCTGAATATCAAGAATCTTGAACAGGAAAATCCACTTTACAAAAAGAAACTTTTAGTTCTGACTGCAGCAAAGGTGGATACTGAGGGTTACATTCCTGTTTTTTTTCGTAAACGTCCCCCTCCGGCATGTTTTACATAGTGGACCACACCTGATCCAGGTAATCAGCAGTTGAGCAAGGCAGAGATGTCTGAACAAGACTCACACATACTGGCTCTTAATGCTCTAAAAGTGGGAGAATTCAGCCATCTCTAGTCTCTTTAAACAGTATATTTTCTGTGTCCTTTTTTAAACAGCTCTTTCTTGCCACAATTCTTTACAGAAGTAGAGTGAAAGGAGACAGATGTGCCGTAATATAAAAGCCTTTCGTCTGCCAAGTGTTATTTTGTAACAGAACCAGGAACTACAAGTTGCAGGATTTCAATCATTGACCATTTCCTGAGGCAATTTCTGCAGCCATTCATCACAAAGTTAAGTCACATGCTGAATAAAAAGGAAATTTAAAAGAATTGACACAGGTATCTCCCCTTCACAGAAACAGGAATCTTCTTACCAAGAGACAAGTTTTATTGTTTTTAAAGAACCCATCATCCAGCAAGACAATAAGAAAGAAAAAGATCAAAACTGAAATCCAGTTGGACTTCCTTTTTTCTTAGGCTTTCTGCCAGATCTTGAAGCATGCAGGGCCTTTGCTTTGAACATCAGCCCTTCCATCTTTTGTGATTACGTCACCATTCCCCTTCACAATCACCAATGTGGGAATTCCTGAGATGTTGTAGCGCTGGGAGAACTTCCTGCAAAAACAGGACAAAGATACAGTAAGAAAAAAAAAGTTATTTCCCTTGATATTGGTATAATATCAATATGTTTCCCCAATTTCTCTCATCTATGATGGAAAGACTAGACACACCCTTTTGCAAGTCATCATGGTCCTCAAGGCAGACTGAGCCCATTTTTACCGACGCTGAGGTCGGTGCGAGAAATACAGTGGAATGTTCCTTATTAATGTCACCGCGAATTGGAAGCTGTAAATCGGAAGCCAACTTCAGCGTCGTCAACTTTTATTTCTATGGATCTTTTCAGATTTAATCGCAGTTTTCTTCACTTCACGCTACTTTTATCCACGTTCTGCGTCGTTTGTAAGTATTTTACAATTTCTGACAGGTAAAGTGATCTTGATATACCTACTTTTTCGTTTCGGGGTCCCATGGCAAAACGAGCCAATCTCCGTGCTTTTTCTGAAAGTATCCCATCATTCTCTCCTTGGTCTGATCTGAGGAGATGAACACGATCTCAAACGGGGCCGGAGGGTTACTTTCTTGGACGAGCTCCGTGTAAAAATCACTCAGAACTGGTGTGAAGCCGCGGCACGGAGGGCACCATTCCGCAGAAAAATAAAGTCCTACTATTTTATTACTGAGCGCCGCCTCGGAGTCGACCAACTCCCCGGCTTTATTCATCAGTTTCAGGCCAGCAAAAAGCTCCACCATGACTGCAGGTTTTCCAAAGCGGAGGGATTTAAATCGAAAGTGTTGTTTCTGGTGTGGTCTCTTTTTATAAGGAAGTCTCGCTTCTGTCGAAAAGTCCGCAGCCCATCAATGACTGCTTAGTGTCATAATGCCTGGACTGGACCAATGAGACAGCAGTAAAACCGACGACCGTGCTCTGATTGGCCAAATTGTGTGGACTTCGACATAGCGGAAGTGAAGACGTCCGGATACACATTACGCTGCAAAATCAGAATCAGAATCTTTTTAGTGTCATAAATAGAACAGAATAAAACAATTGTAGTATACATCTTCAAATATTGCCGTCAAACAAATCCCAAAATGAAAAAGTTTAACAATATCTTCTTACAAAGTAGTCATCTCACCATAAAACAAGGAAATGAAGAAAAAAAAGGATAACATTTAAAATAAAATAAAAAACTTAAAACAGCGGTCTACTAATAATACATTTAAAATAAAAAAATGTACCATCATCAGGAAAAATGGACAAATATAAACTTTTACTGGGTAATATGAATACAAATTATAAGGTACTTATCTGGTAATAAGTAGGTGTTTCTTACAGACTTTTTTCTCATGTAAGGCCATCTATGTTGACATACCGGTACAGAATTGTTATCTAAATAAATATGTTTGTAAACTTCTTTTCAATAAGGATAATCCCCCAATTGGAATTATATTTTAGTAACATTTAGATCTTCCAATTTTATGATTTTTATCTAGTTTAATAAATGTAAACTTTGAATTGATCTCATATCCAGCTCGATTTTGTTGTGACACAGCAACGTTGCACTTACCGGTACTCAAGAAATGATTACATGTGTACACTTCTCCTTTATCATTTAGTAATCAATTAACACTGTTGATTTTTATAACATGCTAATTATGTAAACATAAAGTTTGAGAGTGTACATTTAGTGAGTTGTTCCACAAAATACAATTGTGAAGACAAAAGTTGTGTTTGGAAAAAAAAGACTCCAACATAAAAGAACTTGTTGATGAAATTGACGCAGGAAGCCTCCCACCATATAGTTGATTAGACCAAACCATATTGAAATCTCCTCCCAAAATCCCTTCTGTTCCAGGATATTTAATACTACAAAATACTAAAGTATCTTTGATATCTCTTAACAAAGTCCCATTTAGAAAATCAGAATTATTACCAGATATTTCCCAGCAAAAAGAATGATATAGTTATTTAACAATTAGAATTATCCAATGGCCTTTCTAAAAATCTTTTGTAACATTAAAAAAAAAATCCCTTTAAAATGATGTTTTAATATTAAACCTACAGCTGATTTGTTACAACCATGAGCAAACCATAAACCTTTTCCCCATTGGTTTTTTCTAAAATAATTCATCTTCTAAAAATTTGTGACAGTCCTGATGAAAAACAAAATCTGCGTTTGTATCTTTGGAAAACATAAAGAAAGCTTTTCTTTTGACATTATTTCCCAGTGTTTACTGATGGTAAAGCTAACTCCGACATATACTTTGGTTTTAACACCAATTAAGAGAGTTTTTTTTATAAGATGTCAACCATTTAAGCAAATTCATAAAGAAAAATAATTAAAGTCTACAAAACAGATAGAACATTTTTTAAAGAAAAACAATATTAAACTAACTTAACCTTAGTGTTTACATTGATACATTACCTTCAGTCATAAGTCCTTGTGTCCCACAAATCCCTCTTTACATCTTTGCACGCCTTTTCCACGATGGGCAACAGAGCAGCTCTGACCACTTGTAACGTTCTGCGACTGCAACGCAGTCATATAACTCTTCCATTTGTGTTACTAACTTCTCACATTAGTTCTTCAGCACAGGGTTCTCTTTTTGAAGGTCTTTGCTCTCTTCATGAATGAATTTGATGGATCTAAGGTCTCAAATATTTTCGGCATTGTGATGTATCAATTCTTTTACCTCATCTGTCAGAGGGGTGAGGTTTAAGCCCTAGAACTACAAAAATGTAGTGGAGTTTACTAGTTGCTCCAGAGACAGCAGAAGCCTTCGCCTTCGAAATGTTTTCATAAAATGATCCAAAACAAAACAATGCTGACATAAAACCAAACATTTAAAGACAACACATCAAGAATAAGAACGAGAAATATGAACAAGAAAGGTGAAGTTCACAGTCCCTCACATGAGCATGCAGTCCTGCACCAAAATAAAATGCAAAATGAACACAATCAACCACACCAATAGATTTAACGTGCTCATTTATGTCAGCACAGTGCCCTCACCTGGAAGGCTGCAGAACTGCAACAGTCAAAAAAATAACGAAGCCATCCAGGTAAACAAGGTTGTACTGGACAGACCAGACTCACTTTGAAGTCCAACAGATGTGTGTGGGTTTGTCAGATCTGTTTCAATGCTTCAATTGGACTCCCCTGTTTTATTTTTCTTCAAGGAGTTGCATCATTTCAGTCAGATAGATCTAAGAGGGCATCTTTCTTTTCTCTCTGCTCAGCCTTCTGACATGCTCCTGTGATGATGAAGGGTGGCAGAAACACAGCTGATCAATGCTGCTCTCTAACAAAAATGACTCGAAGTGGCAGTGAATTACTTGAGGTCTTCCAGGGGCGATGGGTCTGACAAGGCAGGTCTTCGCCATCATCATCATCATCATCATCATCATCATCAGCATCAGCATCAGCATCAGCATCAGCATCATTATCATCTCTTCGTCTTATCTTTTAGAGGTTAATTGTAAAAAAAATAAAGGGAACAGCACTGTCAGCACACACAGGGAGGGCAAGCAATTAGTACCAATGTGCTAGCATGCTGGAAAAAGTGAAGTTCCTGTGGGGATTTTCACCTTTATAATGAGACAAAAGGGAATCAGCTTAAACACCAACACCTTAATGACAAAAACAGAACAGTTTAAGTTCAGATCATATTTTATTACCAACTCATAGAAAACAGAATATAAAAATATACACGCAGGTGCAAACACAACTACAAGTCTTTCTTTTTGCATCAAAACAAGACGTTCAATAAATATTTGTTTAATCTGGAGCTGCAGGAAAAAGTCCTCAAAACTATAGCAGCTGCTTATCACAACACACACACACAACATAGCTATTGCAGATATGCCTGAGATTCACCTTAAATGCATAGCAAAGGCTTGAAGCTGAAAGCTAATCTTTAGTCTTTGTTTATGATCCTGCCATGACTTCTAAAAAGCTGAGCTAAACTCAGGGGTTTAACATGGTTTTAGTGCTGACGTGGAGAAGAAAATTATAGTGTAATTGTAAATTCTCATAAACGATGTTTTTCTTCTGGTCCGTCTGGGCGGTTCTAGCCCTTGAAGTTCTGAAAGACCTCAGCAGCATCCAGCCAGGACCCGAAGCAGGCCAGGCCTCTGTCTCGGATCTGCTTCCTGCCCTTATCGGTGATCACGTCGCCGTTTTCCTTCACAATCACCAGTTTTGGGACCGCTGTGATGTTGTAGCGCTGCTTCAACTCACTGATTGGACAAAGGAGAAACAGAGGCCCACACAGAAATTTTGGAAGGAGTTCATTGGATTTAATATTATTCATATCTTCAAAGATTTGTTTTATCTTAAACTCAAAAAGGCATATTAAAATTTTTGCAATTAATGTATTAATACTTCTGGTGAATTCTATATTCATAAATGTAAATTTAATCATAAAACAACATATTTTCCTTAATTTCTTATGTACATTTTTATAAAATCAATATTACACTAATAGGTTCTCAAAACTATTCATATTCGTGAATCTTTGTTTTGATATTTGTTTTTGTGGCTGTGTGCTGCATTGTTTTTTTTCTTTTGCGCTCTTTTCAAAGGTTAAGTCAGCACATTGGAAAAAAAAAGATTTTCAGGTAAAATGCTTTAAATCACTCTATTAAAAAAGTTGAGCTGCAATATTCAAGCTTTACTTTCAGGTATATTTATTCCCAATAATCTTTTTTTTTTTTTGTAGTTTTACATCATTTTTAATTTTCTTTTAAAGCTTTTTGTTAGATCTGACCAATGCAAACCCACTGCAAATAATGTTTGATATATCCTTAGACAATTCATTTCTATTGTTTGTCTAGTTTTTGTATTATTTCTGGTTTGATGGCATGAAATAAATCATTTCCAAATCCAATCCATGCAAATAAATCCAATTTTTAAAGGATTCAATAATACCACAGGAATTATTACTTACATCCTTTTTCAGGAACACATCCTCTAGAAGAGGAAGTGTCTCTTGGCTGCATTGATGTAACCCTTGTGCTATCCTAGGCACTTTAACATTGGGAGTTGGGTCATCTAGACCCACTAGACAGTGCGCTGAACCTTTTTTCTTCAATGATTTGTGATCTTAGCTGATTTCCATGAATTACATGAAATCTTTCCACCTTTGTCATGGTAGAGAGAACACGTCAATGTAAGTGTGGGGTCATCTAAGATAGCACAAGGGTTAACCTTAATCCTTGACCAGGGTGACCCTCCACCAGCATTTAAATCTGCAGCCTAAGAAGATCAGTGTCAGAGTGTCAGAATGTGAAGAAGTGGCCTACTTTTTGAATTATTTTACATAAAATAAGAGAGAAAAAAGCCAGTTTTCCTAAAACTCACTGTTTATATTCATCCGTCCAGGGCAGAGCGAGCCAGTCTCCGTGCATGTCGTGATAATATTCAACCATGTCATCCAGCGTCTTGTCCGAGGAGACGAAAACTATCTCAAACTGTGCAGGAGGCTCACCCTCCTCCACCAGCTCCGTGTAGAAATCACACAGGATCGGTGTAAAGTCGCGACACGGAGGGCACCATCCTGCCGAGAAGTAGATCCCCACCACCTTGTTCCTCAGCGCCAGCTCGGGATCCACCAGATCCCCGTCTTTATTCAGCAGGGTCCGGCCGGAAAACACCTCCACCATGTTTAAGGATGCTCCTTTCCCTCCAAAGTACCCGGAGGTCAGACCGCTCCAAGTGTCGTTTCAGCTCATCCCTGAGCCGCTTGAACACCTCGCTGGAGGTCGACCTCCTCGATCGGAGCTCCTGTTACCTTTTAGGCCAAAGCTCCTTAGAGGGACAATCCCGATAATGAGCAGCGGACCAATCAGGAGACGGGAAGCCCGTCCGCTGAGGTGTTGTCTGTCCACGCCTTCCACGCGGGTTCACGCTTTCAGTGTCCCGCGAGCGCGCAGCTCTCCTTCATTCACACCGCATCAGCGCCAGAAGTTTACCATTTTAATGTCATAAATGTATATTCAAACACTCCATATTCTATTTATCGAAAGGCACCAACACCAAAAAGCAAACTAAACCAATAGCTGTTGAGGTTTGTAAGTGTGACGTAGAAACTACTATAGCAAGTCACAAGCTCCCTGCTCTGCTCCATGCTGATCATGCATCCACTTGTAATCAAATAAATCCGTGATCATCTTCGTTTTCCACATCTGAGCTGGAATCTGGCTCACAGCTGTACAGATGCATGTTTATCCCCGTTTTTAACGTTTTTTTTTAGGTGTTTTACTAATTTAAATTCAGGTTCTTCCAAGAATATGTTCCGAACAGATTTTTATCCATAGTAATTGACTTCCTGTTTTTTTTTTTTTTTGTAATATTGTTTTTATTTTAATTTTTGGTACATTATCAACCATAATCACAAGCTTTACATCCAATTTGTATATGTGAACTAAAATAGAATAAACAAAATAGAACAGAGAAAAAAAACTAAGCAATAACAAGAAGAACAAAAAACAGATCAACCTCTATTAATCAGGAAATTAAAGAAAAGCCATCTTTTGATACATTTTTCAAATACAAATGCTTTTTTTTTTTTTTTTAAATACTGAAGGTTTACAGAGTATTCTTAGTTAGTCTTGGTCATCCACAGATCCATTCTCCAAATTAAGACTCCTCACAAAACTTTTTAGAGGACCCCACATTTCTGCAAACAGTTCCAACTTTCCTTTCCTAATACATGTAATCCTTTCTAATGGAAAAACTACGAGCATCTGTTTCACCCAGTGAGTCAATTTGGGCCTACAGGTTCTTCTCCAAAACATTGCAATGGTTCTTTTTGCTTGTAAAAAACACATGTCAATCATAATTTGTTCGCTTTTACTAAACTTGGGATTTGAAGGATATATACCTAGAATAAACATAACAGGATTTGTTGGAACAGTTTTTGAAACAATCATCTCCACTGCTTTTCTAACCTCCTCCCAAAAAAGTCTTATCTCAGGGCATTGCCACATGCAGTGGAAGAGAGTCCCTTTAGCCTCAGCACACTTACAACAGATATCGGGAATATTACTGTTATATCGGTTCAGTTGCGCTGGTGTTATATATGTTCTCATAAGCCACTTGTATTGCAGAACCCTAAACCGAGTACTGATTATCTGTTTGTGAACTTTGCTACAAGCTAACTCCCAATCTTCCTTTGACAAGGTTGTTTTGAGATCCTCATTCCAGGCCTTAAATTTAAAATCAGAGTTTTCCTCAGAGTTGGACAACAAAAGATCATAAAATTCTGATATGGCACCTTTATTCCGACTATTTTTAGAAAGCATTCTTTCAAGTGATGTTTTTTTTGGCTTAGTTAATTGATTACCCTGCCTTTCTCTAATAAAACTCCGTAACTGAAGGAATTTAAAGAAACATTTCCTATCAATGTTATACTTGCATGTCAGTTCGTCAAAGGACATTAGTGATTCTGAATTTGGTAAATATAGATCCTGTATTGATTTTAATCCTCTCGAAGACCAGTCTTGAAAGATAATATCTGCCCTCCCTGGGATAAAATACTGGTTTCCCCAAATTGGGGTGTACAAAGATAAGTTATTAGTTTCATTAGTATGCTTGTATACCCTAGACCAGATTTTTATCATGTATTTAACAATTGGATTTGTAGTTTTCTTAATGAAATTAAAAATCGTATCTGAAGATTTCCTGTTTTTGAATAAAACAATTGTGTTTTTTGTAAGAAGCAGAAACAAAAGCATATGTCATGTCATCCTGTTTCAAGTTTAAGTTTCAAGTTTCTGTAGAATGTAATAAATAATTTGTTACCATTTACCGTAAATAACACAAGTATAACGATTCAAAGCAGTTCTTTTAAACTTTTCAATCCTGTACAACAATCATAAAATGATAGTTTATTACAAAACTGATAAATAACTTCAGACCACCGTTGTTTTACGGAGAAATATAAATCATCTAACAATGAAAAATTATTATTGCCTCTACTTGCATCTGCATATGTTTATTGAAATTATGCAGCAGGGCATTTATAAAAACAGGTTTTAAGATGTGCATCATTTTATTTTGTATCAACATTCTGAAAAATAAGTGGCTCCATTCACTTTCCTGATCATTTTTGCGGGGTTCATGCGACAAAAACACATAATAAAATCTAGAAAAATTTATGAAAAATGTAAAAAAAAAAAAAGCTGCATTACTATTATGGGATTAAGCAACCCTCTTTGTTTGTGTCTGAAGCAGATGGCAAGGCCATGGATGGATACTTTTATATTTGTTTTTTCGGTTTAGCTTGGTGTGGAGCAGAGGAATTAGCCAATGCCGTGGCCTAAAACGACAAGTAAAACATCAAGTGGATTGAAACCTGGCCGGAAAACCACACTAAAAGTACCATTTGTGTTTTGTCCTCTCCTGTCTTTGGCCTTGCAGCTGATATATATGCATGACCATGATCATGACCTCAGGAAGAAAACAAGCTGTCACCTTTTTTCTCTGACATGTTCACATCCAGCTGAGGCCTCAAGGGGGTGCTGTTGCTAAATAAATCTGAACCGCGTCAAGAATACAGAGGAATCTACTTAACATGCAGAAACACATCTGATTCAAAGACTTCAATTAAGTATTAAGTGTTTATGTCAAAAGGATTCTGGTAGAATATCAATGGGATATTCTGAAGATTTCAGAATAGAACAGAATATGGTCAGAGAGGCTGAAAACAGAATAATTAGTTTACATGATTGTCACAGAAACCGTTCAATAAAAACTCATTTTAGCTCATAATTTTATTTTTAGTTCATCAGAATATTATATAGGTATGCCAAGTTTTTTTTTTACCATTTTATTTTGTCTATCAAATTTATAACTTTCATAAAAAAATGATTTACATAAGCTTGATAGTCTATATTATTGCTATTTGGGCTGTAGGGAAAACAGTATTAAATAAAAAAAAAAAAATTGTGAAGATCAAAAAATGAATTTTAAAAACGATTATTTGTTTAATTTTATTTGTATAACTGGGATTATTCTTCTAAAATTCACAAAAACCCTTAAAAAAGAAAGATCTGTATTATTTAATAAAGTTTGGCTCGCGGCTTTAAATTGACGCTATCCTGTCAATCGGTTGAAATGGGCGTGGCTAGTTCATTCTCAGGCCGGGTAAGACCCCAGCAACAACACAGCGCTCGGTCCAACCTATGGAGATTGGGCTTTGCAATCGCCATCCATCCTCTGAATATACAGCATTTTGTGGACTAATATCGCACCTGCTGATAAGAAGAAATATAGTTTTTTGAATCTGGTGAGTTGCAAATGCGAAGCTGGTTAAAATATTGTTCTTTTTTCCGGATTCTCTCTGCTTCCCAGTTTTATTGTTGCTTTGTTCTTGTCAGCAGCCATTTTTAATCGCCTTGTCCTACATTCCCGTCTCTGTCCCCAGACCGTTTAGTAAACTAAGCAAGGTTGGAAATGATGGCATGGACATAGATGATTTATTAGGCTTTAAAAACAACACCTGTTTATTGCTTAATGTGATAAATAAATACGACAGCATAATTCTGGCCAGGGAGTAGCTTTGCAAAGTAGAACTTCACAGCCTGCTTGTTGTTAGCTCATGCTAAATTACAGAATTTGGTTAGTTCAACTAAGCCGCTTAAAAAACACACAGAGCAAATCGCTCTCATTATTTAGTTTCTAAAAACACCAACATATACATAAAAGCATCTGCAGGAGATTTACGGTCTTTGCTTGTAAGTTAACGCGGTGATTTTTGGTCAGCACTGTTAGCATAAAAGCTGCTGCTAGCGTAGACCTTAACTATGACTAGTATCTTAAAAGCCGTCGTCTTCCAAAGGGTTTGTTTTTAAAAATATATTTATGCAATATAGTTTGAAAACTATCGACAAATTATAGCAACACCCCCCCCCCCAGATATATTTGTTAGCAGCTAACCATTTTATGTCATTGCTATTTAGCGATTAAGCTAGCTTCATGATGTGCTGAACAAGAAGAAGAGGCCAAAAACGCATCAATTTTGCTAGCGGGAAAAAAAATGTCGTTATTGGTTTAGTTTTTAATTTCACACTATAGGTATAGTTTGTGTTTTGGTGAAACGAACACGAAAACTATGGTTAATATTGACACACGTAGCTGGCTCGCTGTCCACCCGTTAGCTCGTGTTAAAAAATAGTGTACATCATTTTATTGTAGAAAAAAAAAACCCACTAGTATTGTCATGTCCTATTCACAGTATTCTTAAAAAAACAACAACATACATTACGGGAAAATTGTACAAATATATATGTTTTTGCATTCCTCTAGAAACAGGCATGCATACCTTTGTGTTGCTAAAATTGCAACACTTTATGGCCTCTTTTTGGACATTTGAAATACACAATTTACCTCCATATATACATGAGTACATGCCAAACCAAAACAAGGAAACGGTGATTGTGTACTATTAGAATAAGCCATTTAAATGTAAATGCCAGAAAAGCTCACGTAGATTTAGATTTCAAAGTAAACCTTTCCATCACAAAATAGCTAATGTTTTTTCTCCTTTTTTTTACTGAATGGGGTTTTTAAATATTCTGGATTAATTGTGGTTTTTTTCTTGTCTTGAATGGTATTTTGGGATTTATGCATGATGCAGAAAATGTACCTTTAAAAAAAAAAAGATTGTGAGTTCTGCAAAAAATGTAAAATGTAAAACTTTAGCCCTGGTGTTTTAAATGTGGACATCAGTGATATAGGTTAAGATGAGGGTTCTAACTCCATGGATTTGGTGTTCATGTCAAATACAGAGCAGTCGGAAAAATAGAAGAACAAGCTTTCACTTTTTTATTTTTTACTGTAAATCTTGTTTACCGCTGTGGAGCTGAATGGCATTCCTGGTGTTTACTTCTCTTGTTTTTTTTTTTTTTGTATGTTAATTTGGACCATACTTACTCTTTCAGGATGAGCCCTTCACATCAGATGCATTGGAATTTTATTCAAGATGTTGTTGATGTAGTATTGTTGTGGCTTTCTGTTTAAAAAAAATAAAATAAAAAAATTTGGTGAACTCTGGTAGCTGAACAAATAAACCCCTTAAAATCTAGATTCACAATTTGACAACCACACAGACCAAAATAATTTGTTGTTGTGGAGGAAGTTATATCTAAAGAAGTCAGAGCCACTCACAGTAGCTGAATATACATTTATTTGGAATGTAATTACACCTGTCTAATTTACTTTTATAATCGTTTCTGTCAAATCAGTGTTCTTTGTAATGCATATGGTTATTAAAAAAACTGCAATAGTCTTAACCCTCATGCTATCTTAGATGACCCCACCCTTACATTGACAGGTTCTCCCTACCATGATAAAGGTGGAAAGATTTCATATAATCCATGGAAACCAGTGAAGATCACAAATCATTGGGAAAAAAAAAAGGTTCAGCTCACTGTCTAGTAGGTCTAGATGACCTAACTCCCAACGTTAAAGTGCCTAGGATAGCACAAAGGTTACACCTACAGCTTATCATTTGAAGTTCTGGATTGGGAAAAAAAAGACACTCAATCCGTTTAAATTCACTTTTCAGCTCCAATAACTTCCGAGGAAGCACACATGCTGATGCAGTTCAGTGGCTGTGTATTCACTTTTCTCAGTTTAATTATTTGACCATAATTTTCTTGACAACATGCTGTTTAAAATTTTTTGCTTGTCCTTTCTAATCGGCCAGAATTCAGAATCTCTCAGATTTTTGGGGTGTAGCCACAAGTTTAAAAGCAAACGCTTTGGCTACCTACCAGATAGATGCCTCTGTTGCTTTATTTGGAAGTCGCTATTGTAATCGTCTCACATTCTCTGTTTTGCTTATAGAATCGCAGTTGAAACCAGAATTTTCTTTGTCATTTTCTCACAACACAATTTCACTGTACTTACACTGGCATTTAATTCCAAGCAGACCAAGCATTCCCTGCCTGTTTGGTGACCATGCCACGTTTGAAAATGGTGCCAGGTTGCCTGATTTCAGTGAATCTAGTTTTTAGTAAACTTTAAAACTTCACCTCCTTTAATGAAGAAGTAAACTAGATAAAACTACTTTTTGTTCTTTGTCAGTCATGTTAATCGCCAGTGCAGTCACTTTGACCTTCTTTTTGCATATGAATGTTTTATATGGTTTTCTTGGTGTGTCTTTGCTTACTTTGGGAATTTCTTCTGTTTGTAGAATCTGAAGGCACTGGGGAGAGGCGCAGAAAAAAATTTTCATACTCAATGACATTACATCGCAATGTCCGATCGTTTGGGGCAAATAACCAAGTCCAAGGATGGGAAAAGCAAGTATTCCTCAATCAGCCTATTTGACAAGTACAGGGGGAAATCAATAGAAACTCAGAAAAATACAGGTATTATTGATGTTTTCTGTGTAATTTCAATTATTCAGCACTTACTGTTTTAGTGCATTTTCAAGCTTTCCTCCCCATGACCCTGTGTGTTTTATCAGCAGTTACGCGACATGGCTTGCAAAGTCTTGGTAAAGTGGCAGCAGCCCGCCGCATGCCCCCACCCGCTCATCTGCCGAGCTTGAAGTCTGAAAACAAAGGAAACGACCCCAACGTGATTATAGTGCCCAAAGACGGTTCAGGATGGGCGAACAAGCAGGAACAACCCGATCAAAAGAGGTAGGACTAATGCTGTGTTTGCACTCAACGCCATTAATTAATATCTGCCACATCTGTTTTGATGCACATCAAATTTGCTGCTAGACGCTTGTCCAAAACTGTTGTCATAAATGTGACGCAGATTTGTGTTGTGTGTTTGAGATGAGCTACCATTAAAAGTTTTTAATAGTGTCATTGCTACATTGTGGAACACATAGATGTTGTTTTCTTTTGACAAGCTTTACAAAAGTGCCACAACCATGTTTGTAGACGTATGTGCTGAACAGTAGCAAGTAAAATGCAGACCTGCTGTCCTTCAGATTGGTTTTGGATTCCAGCCCGCTTTTCACATCGTCAATAAATCACTGCCATATCTGAGTTTCTGATTGGTTGATGCGTTGTGAAGCTTTGCCAAAGTTTAGATTTTGAACTCTGGAAGCAATTGCAGCACGCTGAAAATTTTGACGTACGGCAGAATTTTTGATGCCCTGTTCAGCTGCGCGGCTGAGTTTCTGACAGTACATAGACTTTAAGACCCACCCTAATAATCTTTTAGGCTATTTCAGAAGTGTTCTCTGTGGTATTTTAATTTTGATTATCCCATTTTTAGCCAAAATAAAAAAAAAAACAATGTCGTTTCCTAGGACATAGTTTCTGCAGTGAGTTAGGTTATTAGAAATTCACTCTGAGTTGTGGTCGGGAACGTTGGCGGGAGCGACCCCCACTCCCCTTCGCCCACCCTTGCAGAGCAGGGAGCTTGTCTCCTGCCCCATTTTTTTACATTACAACTGCCCTCTTTTTCAAACTGCATTTTTGAGCAGATTCAAAACAATTTGAACAAAGAAATACTCAGAAATGCAATTTTAAGCTTAATTTTCTTTTTCATCAGAAAAATGCCACAAGAGACCGTCTTTAACGTTAAAACTGGATGGAACAATTTTTTTTTTATTGAAGTGGGTCTTTAACGTTAAAACTGGATGCCCATGATGCACAAATTGCGTTTGGTGTGAAGGTAGCATAAACGTTGTTGCTATTGTCTCTTTTTAAATTGTGATGCTGATGATTTTTGCTCAATGTTGAGATTAAGCAAATGCTGAAATGTGGTGGACATGATAAAATTGAGATCTGTGTAAAGGTTTGTACTTTTCTTTTTTTCTAGGAAAAAGTTTTAGGATTGAAAAGTGTTTTTGCATTTTCCTTTGTGTAACAGTTTGTTTGTTCTTTTCAGTTCTATTGCATCAGCGTCACAGCAGCAGGAGTTGCAGCCACAGCAGGCTTCACAGAAATCTGTCTCCAATCTTCAGAAGCCCTTACCAGTAGCCAACCAGGAGGTGTGTATGCACAGATTTATAATCCGCTTTCTTTGTCTTTATCTTGATCAGAAAATGTTGTGTAATCTTTGCTGTTGTAATGAGCAACCAAAGCTTTTGCACAGAAAAAGGGGGGGAAAATACACACTAAAGATAAGTTTTAGCTTAAGAAAATAGGACAAAAGGTTATTTGTTGACATGGTGGTGTCAAAGAGCAACTCACTCTTGTTAAAGCATCAAGCCGTTTGACTGGAGACTCTTTCCACAGAACCCAAACACAGGTGGACCAAAGCAATGGGCCCAGCTAAATGGAAAGGCAGGCGAGCACGATGGTGAGTTGGCTCATAATAATTTATCAACGTTTCCCCCCAGGGCTCGACATAGCCATTTGTCCGCTGGCCCGGTCCTGTTTCTCGAGCAGTACTGACCACAAGACTTTATTTTTTTACTTGTTCGCTCGGGCCACTAAAATATCTAACGGTTAATATATTTTTCACCTTTTTCAATAAAGTATATTTTGCGAAAACGTGTAGATTTACCTCATCTTCATCGCTTTGAAAGTTTCACGTCCGCCATGATTGTTTTGGTCACGTGGTGCGCACGCTCCGCAACAGCAAACAGTGTAACACTGTTTGCTGTTGCGGAGATGCGTGCGCACCACGATGGAGTAATGTGTGGAATTAGTAGTATGGACAGCAAGATATTTAATGAATGCATTGAAGATGAAACTGTATGGATTAAGCTTATAGCTGAAGGTCAAAGAATAAAAGGCAACTCCAAATACCTGAACCTCAGACTCAAATGCAGTATAATGTCAAAGTACTTAATTTTGTTTTTCTTTACAACACTGTAAGCAGTAAGTATTTCTAGTTAGCTGAATGATCTCAGTAATTTAATTTTATTTAATTTTTCAATTATTTAATTTAATTAAGTAACTAAAGTAACTAAAAAGTAAATGTAACTTTGCAACTTTAAACAAGTAACTCTGCAAATTCGAACAACATAACAGTAATTAAGGATCTAAAAAGTAAATGTAACTTTGCACCAGTAACAAAAAGCAGAACCTCAAGGCAGTCAGAGCAAAAAAGTAAATAAAACTTCTTAACTATTGATTAGGAACAAATGTGAAATAGCAGTGATTAGAAGCAGCATGAAAACTTCTTAACTAGTGTTACCTACTACACTGCAGTGCTCTCTTCAAAAAATCTGAAACGGACTAAAGCAGATTTAAGTTTGGTATGGAATATTTTCAGTAATTAAAAAGTGTATAAATAAGTGCTAGATGTCACCAGTATGCACCAACTTGCACCATATTAAAATTTTCCGGGGGGGGCATGTCCTAAAGTTGCGGCGTCCGTCGCTTGGGTGCCGCCTGTGGCGGCGGGTCGCGTTGTGCGCCTGTGTCGGGACAGTAACTTTCAGGCAGAGCCAGTAACTTCCAAAAACTACAGGGCCAGTGCAAATCTCTGGGCTATGTCAACCCCTGCCCCCCCCCCAGTGGGTTTAGTGAAAAACAGTTGGTGAAAATTGTTTTCATTTGTAAATAATTTAGCTCTAACATGTCTAACTGAGTCAGTCAGGTCTGCGCAGTTGTTTCAAAAGTTTCTCATTTATGTTGTGACTTTTACAAAACATGAATAAATTCAAGTTTCAATCAAACTGTTTTTAATAAAATAAAAAAAGTTTGGGGCTTTTTAAATTCACATATTGTAACTGAAAAACTTGTTTTTGAAATGATAGGATATTTATTCTTACTCCATCTCCTGGCAGGAGAAAGGATTTGTCCAACACTTACTTTGTATTTTTTAATTGCAGAATAATTTAAGATGTTTGAAACATTTACAGAAACATCAATTGAAAGTTGCTCATTGGTATGGTATGGGCCAGTTAACATGCATATTAACAATATTATTTAATATGTTTGAAAATAAGTCTACCTTCTAGCCTGTTTACATTTAGTTACTTCTATTAATTTGATTAAACACGAAACGTGGGAAACCTGAATACAATATTTTTTAAACTGATTTCTGCTTTTTCATGTGATCCTCCCAGAGGCTAATTTGACGTCCTGGTGTCCTGTGCCGCAGCTCTGTTGTTTCTTTTCTGTGCATAAACATGAAACTCTTTTTCTAAAACAGGTTTAAGGGCCTCAAACCGACTTCAGCCCTTCTCTCACGAGGAATTTCCCACACTGAAGGCGGCTGGAGAACAGGACAGGGCTGGCAAGGAAAGAAGCGGCTTCGATCCGTCGTATGGGCCCGGACCAAGCCTCCGCCCCCAGAGTATGTTCAGTTCTCGCTCCTGTGATCTATAGTTGGGTCTAAAGCAGGGGTCCCCAAATCCAGGCCTCGAGGGCTTGACATGTTTTCCAACCAACCTGCCATTGAAGCTCTTTATTGGCTAAACACACCTGATCCAGGTAATCAGCAGCAAATAAGGCAGGTTTTCTGGAAAACCAGCGGGACACCGGCACTCGGGGCCTGGATTTGGGGACCCCCGGTCTAAAGAAAAGCTTCATGTCCAACGTTGGGCAACATGCTGGGGATGTGACTCTAAAATGACATTTCCTTTTGAACTACAAGATGTGACGAGCTGGAGGGAAGGTGGTGGCAGGAACCTTCAGCCCTCTTCCTTGACCCTCGGGCTGCCAGCAGATCCTGAGGGTAAACTTACTGCCATCGGTGAGACTGGGACTCCCCCAGCCTCATCTCACCCCCCCACTGCCACCGGCACCGCCTCCGCCTCATCTGCTGCAGTGACGGCTCAGCCACCGGGCCCCGACCCAAAGGACCTTTCCCTCCGACCCGCCCAGCCTGTGCGCAGAACAACCGTCCCTACTGCTCTGCAGTACCAACTTCACCACACCTCAACCGCTGTCTACCATGACATGTTACCCGCATTTGTACGTATTTCTGGAATGCAGCCGTCAGGGTCACACAAAAGCTGGAAAAGAACCTCATGAAACCTCTAATGTTATTATTCTGCTGCTTTCAGATGTGCTCCAAAGAGACTCGGGAGACTTCAGGTACAGAACATGTTCCCACCACTTCAGTACCCCCGGTCCGATTTGACAGTAAACCCGCTTTCAGGCAGACTTATGCCAAACCTGAACTCCTAAAGTAAGTCTTTTCATAAGAACTTCAACAGTTGTAAATTCACAAATTTTACATTTAGCTTTTTTTTTTTGTCTTCTCATTCTGTCTCCATGTGCAGTGGGGAAGCGAGAAAAGAGAGTCGTTTTGTTCGCGCTCCACTCTCTAGAGTCTCTTCTCAGCCCATCCGCAGACCCGGTGAAAGGCCATCACGCCCAGCCATCATTAACCCAGAGGATCTGAAGGATCTGGATGATCTGGATAATGACTTTGAGGATGGATGGGCTGGTCAGTTTCAAATTAGAACTTGTTTTCTTTTTTATTCAAAGAACTAAAATATTTTGTGAACAATTATGCTTTAACTATTGAAAAAACTTAAAATGCTCCAAAAATGTCAGTTTTCTTCTGATTGTTTTTTCTTTCTCTTTTGTAGGACTTCACGAAGAAGTTGATTATAGTGAAAAGCTCAAGTTTAGTGATGATGAAGAAGACCACTCTTCAAGTGATAAAAAGATTTGGTAAGATGTCTTGTTTTTTGTATTTGAGATTATTTGTGTGTAAATGAGAGGAACTTGAGTAGAGCAGTGAGGTTACGGGGAGCAGAGGTGAAAAAGGTGGATGAGGACTTTAGGTCAACTGTCCAGAGCAACAGAGCATGCGGGAAAAGGTGAAGAGATATATGCAAGCAGGTTAGAATGGGTGGAGGAAGGTTTCAGTTATGATTCGTGTCAGGAGAGTATCAGCAAAAATGACAGGAAAGGTGTAGAACTCTGTGATGAGAGCAGCCATGTTGTTGGTTTAAAGATTGAGGAAGAGACGGAGAGCAGAGCTAGAGGAAGCAGAGATGAAGATGTTGAGGTTCTCTTTGGGAGTGACGAGGATGAATAGGATCAGGAATGAATCAATCAGAGGAACAGCTCTTGTTAGATGTTTTGGAGACTAATGCAGGGAAGCAGGTTGGGAAGAGATACAGTGAGGATGCTGAGGTTGAAGCTACCAGGAAAGAGGTGGTTTATGGAGGTAGTGAAGGAGGACATGAGGGTTGGTGCGAGTGAGGATGCAGCAGAGGATGGGATGATATATAGAGAAGAATAGAGAGTTGGAATAAAGGAGAAGCAAAAAGACGAAGATTATGTTTGTTGTTTGTATTCTTTGTTAGTTTATTGTGTGAATAATTCTGACAGAAATCCATTTTTCAGGAATGATTGGGAAAAGGGAAGAGAAACGCGATTCTCTTTAGGTTCAGGAGAAGCGTCATACCAACAGGAGGGGCTTGAAGAGAGTTATTCCTACCAACATCACAGCCAGGAGCTTTCCAGAAAGTCCAGCAACAGATATCATTCTGTTGACAGTCAGGTAACGAGTTTTACAAATATTCTTTTGACCATTTAAGTCATGGTGGCTTGTTGACTTGGTTTTAATGGGCAGCAAACAGTAAACTTTAAATCTTAGTCTGAATTGGTTTACTTTCAAACATGGCGTTCTCAGAACTATACCAAGTATTCCTGGAAAATCTTGCCCTTCCTAACATTGCTCACCTGCAAAACAGTTTAGCTTAGATAAGATGATGGTAAAAGCACAAAAAAGAAAACTTTTGCCTCACTTCACCACATTTACCTTCTTAAATGTTTTCTAACTTTCTTGTGAATCCTGCCTCTTCTGCTTTATGGGCTGGTACTTGCTTCACGTTTACACAAGACCCTCAAGGACCTTCGGTGTTCAGTTGAGCTTTCACACTCACCAGGACAAAGTGGATTATATCAGGAAACAGATCCTTGTGCATTGTGAACGCAACCTTAATTATAAAAGTGTGATTATGTGTCACATGTGGAGATACCATAAAATAGCCCAGTCTATCTTTTCTGTTGAACAAAATAAAATCCATCAAAAAAAGTAACGTTTGAACTGTTTTAATTTTAGGCTCAGCAGAAAAACTACAGCGACCCATCGAACGACCAAGGTGAGCATCATCGCCCGTCTCAGAATCAGCCGCCAGCGAGGGCTAAATACGTTTCGCCGGAACTATCCGAAGCTGTCGAGAGAGCCCGCAGGAGAAGGGAGGAGGAAGAGCGACGCGCCCGGGAGGAGCGGTTGGCTGCGTGTGCTGAAAAACTCAAAAAGTTGGATGAGAAGTTCGGAAAGACTGAAAAGCAGATGTCAAGGACTGAGGATGGTCCAAAAGACACAGAAGGCAAAAGAGTCCCTCTGTCCCCAAGCAAAGAGCAGATTAAAAGCCACAGTGACTACTGGCAGTACAGCTCAAAAGGTAAAAAAACAAAAAAGAAAAACAGTGATGGTTACGTTTACTTTGACATTTGCTTCCTACAAAAATATAACAAACATTGCAGCAGAGCCGATACATTAAATAGGGTTGTGGATCTTTCCCTCTAACATGATTTGATATGCATCTCGATACATAGTCCACTAATCGATCCTTAAAAGATTCAACTAACTTTGTGGTGATATAATACAGTTCAATTCTTTTACCTAGTTGGATAGTCTAGATCAGGGGTCGGGAACCTTTTTGGCCGAGAGAGCCATAAACGCCAAATATTTTTAAATGTAATTTCGAAAGAGCCATACAATAATGTTGTGTCTCTTTCCCACACTGATGCACGGAGACTTAACCTCTTTTAAAGTTCTTTATTCTGGTTACTGTAGACCGCAACAAACGCCATACAACTAATTCATCAACTCCTGAATCTCTCCTGCCGAGACGAGAGAGAGCGCTTCTCCCAACTTTATATTCACCTGCTCCCGCTGCAGCCCTCCCATTTTCCTTATTCGGCCCATAGCTGAACCCCATTGGTCCAAATTACCTAACAACAGGCTGAGCGACAGAACTGAGAGCCAATCAGATCTCTGCTTGATGCCTTCAATGAACCCCAGAACTTTTAACGCGGCCCAACAGCCAAGTTAAACTCAGTCCGCGACAATATTTTTAAAACTAAATATACAAGTGAATGTGTGCATTTGATTTAATTTCAACATTTTTAAAGTACAATAAGTCTGTGGATCCTTTTTAATAACATTGTTATGCTGTTGCTAATAAATGATGAGTATTTTTCGTGGTAGTTTTGCTGATGGTCTAGTCTGGTTGATAGGTGGTGAGTTTCTGCTTCATGCAGGCGTTGAGACTTTAAACGTGATCTTAGGTCTGAATGTTCTGTAGATGTGACAAAGACTGCTCACATGCAGATACGGAGCCAAACACACACTCACACGCCGCAGTGAGTGACGGGCAGCGGGTTTTACGTTTTTACAATCCCTGCGCGATTCACCTGCAGCCTGTCCCCACAACCCCTCACCCCCACCCTCTGCTTTCTTCCTCACACTCCCGTCCCCGCAACTGCGCGCTCTTTCTCAGAGACGAGAGCGCGCAGTTTTAGGCACGGCAATTCACAGGTTTCCGGGTGGTACAAACTCTGTGAAATTATAGATAATAGTAAACTGATAGTTTTTTCTCCAAGCACCGCTACTACTGCGCGCCTCTGGCATCGCATCGCGCCCGAAAAGGACTGGTCTAATGAAAAAAAGTAAAATTAAAGATTTGTCTGCGAGCCACATGTGACCATCAAAAGAGCCATATATGGCTCGCGAGCCATAGGTTCCCGACCCCTGGTCTAGATATTTAATATTCTTTTGGCATTTAAAACATTCATCTTGTAAACCATTTTTTCCCTTTCGGGGTCATGGGCTGCAAGAGCCTATCCCGGGAACTTGTGGGCGATGGCTGGGGACACCCTGGACAGGTCGCCAGTCTGTCTCTTGGCCACAATCACACACCCATTTAATCTAATCTAATCTAATCTAATTATTTTCAGAGGGAAGTGAGAGTCTTCGAGGAAGTTCTCCCACTCGTAGTTACCAAGAAGAGCCTGGCTTCCCCAACCAACCTGCCAGTGAGGATGATGGCCAGGAGCTTTCCTCTCCCACTGGAGACTACAGTGGACGCCAGTCGTCCAAACCAATTCCACCCCGTTTTCAGAAACAGCACCACCAGCAGGTAGAAATTGACCAATGATGTGCTTCATCTACACTATAATCAAAGAAATAAACTTCATACTTTGATTCAGTGTCGCCTGAATTCACACTAAAACCTCTCGGTATTGTTTTTCGTGTTCTGTGTAGGAACAGGTGATGAAAATGCCACATTGGCAACAGTCCGCTCATCCTTCATCTGGCCCAAATCACGCCCAGCGAGGATATTATCCCCCGTCTGTCCTTGGGTTTGACCCTCGGTGGATGATGATGCCACCCTTCATGGATCCCCGTATGGCCCAAGGGCGATCTCCTGTGGACTATTACTCTGGATCTGTTCACTCTGGTAACATGATAACTCACATTGGTCAGGCAGCACATCACATCGTTCTTCTGAGGTTTTCCTGTGGCAGATTTATGGGTGGATTTACGGTTTGTCTGCTGTTGTTTCGATCAGGAGTTAAAGCTGCTACCCTTCAAGACCACCTGAACAGCCCCAGTTCAGATGAAGGTTGCCATTCCAACTTACACCAAGAGAGCCGAACTTCCTCTACTGAGCCTTACCCAGCGTGGAACCAAGACTACCCTTTACGCAGCTTCACTCCACCCTACCAGAGACAGCAGGAAACATCAGATGGTGGAAAATCTGGTGAAAGGTTTGTTGTTCTGAGGAAAAAATGTCTAAATTCAATTTGTTCTGAATTTTGCAACGATGAACACGTGTTAGGAGAGTTTTTTTCCTCCGTCACTGCAGAGTCGCTTCTCATTTGGACTCCTATGAGGATGTGACAAAGGAGTCTTTGGCTCGCTCCCATGACGACCTCCATCATTACGCCTATCAGAGCCGAGCCTCAGATAAGGAGCATCAACATGGTGACCAAGGCCTGCTCAGCAGCTCCAAGAGCCTCTGTCAGAGTTTCTCAGAAAATGAATACACAAAACAAGACTCTAGGGACAGCTATCTGAAAGAGGGGCTTGAGTCTCACGCCGAAGGCTTTGATGGACCCGCAGACAACTGGAAAAGGGAAGCTAGCCAGAAACAAGATGGGCTTTTCAACAGCGCCCAAAGCCACTGGTCCGAGGCTAGTTCCAGCTCCAGCAGCAGTGCCAGCCAGCCTTGTGAGACAAGTGGGCGCACCCTGACTCGCAGAACCGGACCCATCAAGAAACCAGTTCTCAAAGCTCTTAAAGTCGAAGACAAGGAGAATGAAAAGCCGAAACCTGAACCGGAGGAGAAGCCTGTCCCCTACCGCCTGGACAAAGAAGTCCTCACTAACGTTCATGACCTGAAGAAAGATAATCAGCCTTCTGTCAGCAGGCGCTCGGCTTCACCTGTCGTTGAGAAGCACCCTGAAGACAAACGGTGTCTGTCACCAGCTCCTGGTAAAATAGATCGTCATCTGAGCATCAACAGTAACGCCTTCTCCAAGGAGAACCACTGGGCTAGCGGGAAAAGCCACCTACCTAAAGATGGGCTGGAAAGCAGAGAATGCCAGGCGCCTCGGCGGAATAACTGGATATTCATCGATGAAGAACAAGCCTTTGGTGCTGTCAGGGGAGCAGGGAGAGGCCGTGGTCGAGGCTTCAGAGAGTTCAGCTCCCGAGGTGGAACCCGCGGTGGTCGAAGTGGAGAGAACCTTAGAGGAATGTACAATAACAGTAACACGAGTGCCACTCAGCGACCAGGAAGAGGGCGGGCTTTGTCCAGGGACTTTGTAAAAGTGGAGGATTTTCAGAGGGGCAAACCACGCCGGCGAAACGTCAGCGAGACGTTGAGCGAAGCGTCAGAGTACGAAGAACTTCCCAAAAGACGCCGCCAGAAGGGCTCTGAGAATGGAGAGGGAAATGCTGATGCAGCAGAAGCCCGTAAGGCTGACCGAGAGTCTTGGAGATCCAACAAGGTGTACACAGATGATCAGACCGCTTTAGACTCCAGAGAAAAGACCAAGACCAGCAGGGGTTATGGAGGTCGTGTCCTGCCCCCCAGGTTGAATGGTACTGGCAGCTACAGTCGAAGCTTTGGAGGATCCAGGGATATTTCTACATGGCGGGGTCGAGGGCCCCAGTTTAGCGGTAACCCGGCTTCTGTGCAAGAAAATGGTTATGGTCCTGAAGCAACGTATTCATCCAGACCTCCAGCAGAGCGCGACACTCTAAAGTATACTCCCAAGTTTTCGGGCTCTTTCTTAGAAAACAGCAACGAAGACCGAGAAGGGGAATGCTACTTTGAGGGGGATAACCCCGATAGGCAGATGTTGAGAAGACGGCGTCCTCCACGCCAAGACAAACCTCCCCGCTTCCGCCGTCTACGCCAAGAACGTGAGCCGGGGTCCAACCAGTGGACCAGCAATGAGTATGTAAACGGAGAATTGGTCAAACCCTGGCCGAGTCACTCCAAAGGCACCGCAGAGGACAGCTGGCCGAGCGGTCATTATCCTGGGCGCTCTGGGCAGCAAGGTCAGACGGAGGAGTGGGAAACGGGCTCGGACAACAGCGATTTCAGTGAGTGGAGAGAGAAGCGAGGCGGAGCCGCGAGCTCCCAGGTTCACGGAGACGTTCACGGAGACGTTCCCTCCGACTCGGGTCACAGCGAGCCTGGCTCTGGTGAGAAGAGGGAACTTTCAAAGAGAAGCTTCTCCAGCCAGAGGCCATTGGTGGAGCGGCAGAACAGGAAGGGGGAGCCATCCCTGTTGGAGGCCAGCAAGATGGTTCGCACTTCAGAGAATCTTCCCATTTCTTTGTCTGGCAGGAGTGACAGTTGGCAGAATGGGGGGATTTCAAAAAGGTGATTATGTTCTCCTGCATTTTGTCATATATTGGTGTTGCCTTTCTTTTTGTGATTTTAATAATAAATGCGTCTTTCCTCAGCAGGAGTCAAGATGACTGCGGACCTTTTTATAGCACAGATCCATCTTCAGAAGACAAGGAGACCTGTGAATCGACGGGGAAAAAAATTGATAAGGAGCTGAAACCAGGACCTGTAAAGACTGACATTGATGAATCTATCTCCCCATATGACATTAGCTTAAGTGAGTTCATTTATTTTTACATGAAGCAAAGCTATACCATAAATATAGCATTTGTTATTTAGTCTGCACAGGTGGATTGGATACAGATTTTCTTTTCACCTGACTTTAATCCTGATTTCCAGTCAACGGGGAGAGCGGGGCAGCCAGTTCTAGTCCGGATGGATACCAGGATGCTTTGTCCAAAAAGCAAAGACGCCCCCAAGAGGATGAAAGGAGGAGAAAAGAACAAGGAGCGGCTGTAAGTAAAAAAGAAAAAGTATATATTTTAAGAACAAAAACATATGTATAACTGTTTATTAAAATAAATATTTAAGTAACAAAATAAGTCTTTATTTTTTTCTGCTTTTGTTTGTTTATAAAAAGATTATTCTGGATGATTCAGAATCATGAAACATTAAAAATGTGTCTGCTTTGAGATTCACAATCTATCTTAATTATTATAACAATTATTAAAAATCAATGATTAAAAATCAAAAAATATAGTTTACAACTTATCAAGCTCATGATCTCTCCCATTTGTTGTACTGAGTTGAGTAGTAAAATATTTCAGTATTGGAATAATTAATCGAATTTTACAGCATCAAATTCAAGAATCAAGAATTCAATGATGTAACATTCAGATTGAAACAACTTTAAGTATAGTGCTACAATGTCTTGTGTTAAAGAGAAAGCAGATCTGAGGATTTATTCTTCTTTCTGCTCCTCTTCATTCATTTTGAAAGGTCCTGATGTGTATCAGAAACATTTCTTTTGTTTGTTAGTTTTTCTTCAATTTATAAATGAAGTAAAAAAGATTAGAAAAAATTTGAAACAAAATTTTAATTTAATCTAAATTCCAAGCAGTTACCATATATGTTTTGTTATTACTGTTAGTTTGTTTTTAAATTCCCACCATTAATCCTCCTGTATTTGGGTAAAACATATGTTTACTAGAGGTTGTGTTTCACTCAAATTGTCAATCAGAAAAGTGACAAAGGCAAACCACCACATAAAAAAGTGACAAAAAATAATAAAGTTGGGGGGTAAAACAATGTACTAACTTTTATCTACATCTGTGTCAGGTGCCAGTTAAAAACCGGACAATGGCATCCAAGATTCCTCCCCGTTTTGCTAAAAAGCAAGGAAGCCTGAGCATCGAGCAACCAGAAGAAGCGATTTCCTCCAACAATCTGGGAACTGAAATTTGGGAGAGCAACAGCTCAGGTCCTGCCACTACCTGTTTCCTGCAAACATTGAAATATTGTGTTCCGTTTGATCAAATGACATAAATATTATTTTTAAAACTGACCCTTTTTCATAATGCAGCTCTGTCAGTGCAGTCTTCAGGGGGGGACTCCTGGACCAAACAGGTTTCTTACACAGGAAGTGAACCCAACTCTGAGGTAGTGTGATGCTGTTGGTGGAAAGATGTGCCCCACAAAGCATATATATATATATATATATGTGTGGGTTTGCGTATTTATTTATTTATCTAAAATGTGGCCTAAGGTTTATTATATCCACTTCCCCAGGACTCTGATGCCGGCCCAGAACAAAACAAAGAACAGCACAAACCTGGGCCCATTGGAAACGAACGCTCCCTGAAGCACAGAAAAGGCTCTGAGGGTGTTGACAGGCTGGAAGGCGGCCCCATTACACCGGTCAACGGTGTGGATCTCCATGTGGACGCTGTCCTGCCTGTGCCCCCTATTGAGTTTGGCGTCAGCGCCAAGGACTCCGATTTCAGTCTCCCACCAGGATCGACCCCGGTGCCTGTATCCAACCCTGTTAACAAGCTCCAGGACGCTCTTACCACCAATGTGAGTTGCCTTACTACTGTGGGATATTGCAAACAGTTAAAACCGATAATAAGTCAAAATTATATGGATGAAAAAGCTGTTTTGTTCTATGTTTATTTTATTTTGAAAAGGTCTTTCTATGCAACTCAATGATTTCTCTTTTTTTCCCAGACGTCTTTGAATCAAAGTCTACCCATTCTGCGCTCCAACCATCTGCAGCCCGGCATTAACCTCAACAGCATTTCCTATCCCACCGCCGACCTTACTCTCAAGGTAATGAAATGCATTCACACATATGTCTGATATGTGATCACAATTCCCTTTTTCCTTTATTTTTCATTGCAAAATTGTGTTACTCCATATTGTTAACTATAATATTTAGTTTATCATATATGTAGCTAATTCCTTTTTTTGGCAATCTTTTTTGCTTTTTTACTTTGAACAAAAACATTTTTTAAGTGACAATTGCATTTGCATAAAAAAACATGTTTGCTTGTTACTCTAGCATAAATCCTTTTAAATTTGATTCTGTCTGGACAGTGTTTAAGTTCTAATGTATAGTTGCCCAATCCGATATTTTAATCCGATTCCTCCTAGATATGAATAAATACACACCAATTTTTTTTTTTTTAAGAAATTAAAAACTTTTATGCTCTCGCGGGCCACATCAGATGACATGGAGGGCCACATTTTGTCCAGGGCCTTGAGTTTGACACATGTGCTGTAGAGGAATAGATTATTAAGCACCAAAGTACATCTCTGACATGTTAGTGCCATATGAACCATCTCGTACTCTAAGGACCTCAGGGGCCGGCCTCCTGTTGATGCCCAGAGTCAGAACTAAACAAGGGGAATCAGCGTTTCAATATTGTGCAGCTAAAATCTGGAACAGCCTCCCTGAAGTCGTAAGACAGGCCTCTTCTGTGTTCATGTTCAAATCTAGACTTAAAACATTTCTGTTTAGCCGTGTATATGACTGAAAGGTCCTATCTGCACTTTCCTTTCCTTTCCTTCCTTTATTTTTAAATCAATTTTCAAATTTTTTTTCTCTTTTCTTTTAAAGTAAATTTTACGTTGATTATTTCTATGGTGTATTGTGATTTTAATGCATTTTTCTGTTTTGTGAAGCACCTTGAATTACTTTGTGTACGAATTGTGCTATACAAATAAACTTGCCTTGCCTTGCCTATTAATGTTATTTACTTTTCAGATGGAATCGGCACGCAAAGCCTGGGAAAATTCCCAGTCCCTGCCAGAGCAGGGCTCTCCTGGCGGGGGCGCTTCGGGGGCTCAGCCTGCTTGCAGCGTGGGTTCATCCAGTGGTGTCAGCTACAGTACTTTTGGAGGGGTTTCAATGCCCCCAATGCCAGTTGCGTCTGTGGCACCTTCCATGTCCATGCAGGGTAAAAACTCAGTCTCTGCTGTTTCATTTTCTCTGTCGTCTTTCAGTATGAGCCACATTTCCACTAAAGGACGGAGATGCTTACAGCTCCTGTTCTTCAAGTCCAAGTCAATTCTTTAAAGTTATAGTTAAAACTAATATTTGATTGTCACTCATCCTTGTTCAAATACTTTTAAACATCTGGTAGAGACGCAATAACAGGCTGTTGGTGTTTCTGCATTCGTAATGCAAAGGTTTTAGAAAGAGAGCTTTTATTTAGACCTTTTGGCGACGACCTGCTCATAAAAAAAAAAAAGGAATACACAAATGAACATTGTGCACACGTTCCAGATCTGCATTCTCAAGTCTCCTCCCAAACTTTGGAACTCACTCGCCCAAAATATCAGGATTATTGACTTTCTCCCAGTACTTAAATCTAAACTCATAATATTTAACAGTTTTTATATTGACCTTCATTGTTTGGTGGTTTTATCTGTAAAGAGACTTGATAGGGACTATAAATTAAATCCTTATTACTTTGTCTAAATACTGCTGAAGAACATTTCCATGTTTGATAACTTGATCAGTACAGTACTTTTTTAAAGCTGCGTTCACACCAAATGCAGTTTCAATGTTGAGTCAATTTACAGACGTCCTGTGGTGCGTTTTGATTGGCCATGGCGGCAGTGGGCGGCAGCTTGAATAAATGTCTCCATTTTTGGAGGAGAATTTGTGTCATGTCAACGAATCGGGAACTCCGCTTTGGCTCGTGTTGCATTGTTGATGTAATCAGTGGTGGAGTCCAAAACAAACGCTGAGGAGAAGTTCATCGTTGCAGTTTTTTCTTCCTCCTGAACTATAATTTTCCTGTTTTGAATGTGGAAACATTTTTTCTAATTTTTTTTTCTAATTTTATTTGTATTTTTCCCTTCCTCTGACTAATGCGAGACAGCAAGTTGTCAAACTGGGTCACAGAGAGACTGAAGTATCTCTGAATTAGTCTTCCATATGACGCGGAGATAATGCTTAAAAATTTGCGTTTTTAAGTGTTGCACTGTCAATTTGAAACATGTCTCAACAGAGGCAGAAGAAAATGGCGCATGTATCCTGTTTGGTGTGAACGCAACAGAATGCTAGTAATCAGTTTTCAATGTATTTCACACTTTCTCTACCTCACTGGTACTGGAAATGCACCAGAAGGAAACACTTTTGAATAAACGTTAATAAAAGGTCATGAGCTGTTTTCCTGCAAAGTAAAGCGCCTTTAGTTAAAATATTCCTGTTTTCTCTCTTCAATAAAGGTTTAATATCATGAACAGAACTAACTTTCCTCTTTGTAGGTAATCCAATTCCCCCACTCTACCTGGACGGTCATGTTTTCCAAAGTCAGCCACGCCTTGTGCCTCCTACCATGACCCAGCAGCAGACCTACGCACAGGTAGAAACTAAAAACAGACATGCTTAGAGTTGTTTGCTGCACCAGATGGCTTCACTGTTTGTGCTCTTCTCTTTTCAGGGTCCGACAGCCCAGCAGATTCCCATCTCATTACACACCTCTCTTCAGGCTCAGGCACAGTTGGGGCTTCGGGGAGGTCTTCCCGTCTCCCAGTCCCAGGAGATGTTCAACTCCATCCCCCCTTTCAGGTAACAGGAACTTCCTCCAGCCTTCAAATTACAACTTCTGTACATGAAAACCAGTTTGTAGTTTTCTCCACTCACCCTAATACTCTGTCTTGCTCCTTTAAGGTCCCAGGTTTACATGCACCCCAACCTTTCACAGCCCAACCCCATGGTGCTGTCTGGTGGGGGCCCTATCAAGGGCCCTTACTCGGCTTTCCCTGGCATGCAGCCCTCAGACATGGTGAAACCGCAGTCAGGCTCTCACTACCAGCCGTTGAATGGCAGCCAGCAGCTGGTGTATGATGGTCAGATGAATCAAGGACCTGGTATGGGTTCTTCTCAGTTAATGGACTCTCAGCTCATTCAGGTGAAACACTTTTTTGTGATTGTTTTGAGGCATTTTCTGTACATATTTTCCCATCGCTTTAGAACAAGAGATTTATAGAAAAAAATAATCATTAATAGTCTTTAATTTTGGCTTCCATCAGGTGACCATGCCGCTGCCCGGCTCTCAGCTGCGTTATGGCTCAGCTCAGCAACATCTCATCCTGCCACAGTCCATCCAGCTGCAACAAGGACAGAGCCTGTCGGTGGGAGCGCCTCGCCGAATGTTACCGCCTGGCTCCCAGCCGGCCGTTCTGACTGGCAGTAGAGAGGTGAGTCTGTCTTATTGCAACCGTCTTTGATGGGAAAACCAAAGTCTCTGCTTTTTGTTTTCTCCCCCAGTCGTGGAGAAAAATGACCAACATGTGTTTGTCACAGAGCTCTCAGATGGAAATGAAAGGCTTTCAGTTCTCTGACAAGGCCAGTCATTCCCCAGGTTTGTCTGGAAGCTCCTACAGGTGAGTCTGCGTCAAAGCAATCCGTACTGTCATCAGGAATTCAAAAATTAATCATATCCCAAATTTTTCCTACTTTTCAGGCCTGGGTCTGCAAGCCCGAGCAGTAAGCCCTCTGGTCCTGGGGGCCATGTAGGCCCTCTGCCTACACATTTTGCTCAGCAGGTAGATATATCCAAAACATATGTTAACATTTTTACCTCTTTTAGATCATTTCTATGCTTGGGTCAAACACTTGACTTTTTTATATGACACTGTTACAGTTTGCCATAATTCAACTTCTATTTAAAAAAAAAAAAAAAGTGAATCGATCCAGGCTCTGGTGAATCGAATCGATTCTATAAATAATTGGTGATACCCAGCCCTATGCGCCACTGTAAGAGGAACTAAATAAAACTATCAAGTGTTTCTTGTAGATGAAATAGATGAGAAGGAAACTCAGTTTATTAAGATAAGCTCTGGAAAAATTATTTTGGTTTTAAATATAATTGACAATTTGAATAAAACATAAAGAATATGAAATTAAAAATGTTACAAAAATCTTGTGGACAGTTATGTGACATCATGACTGTCTGCAAACACGGTGGAGAAGCCGTACCAGAAACACACAATTTTGGCATTTCCAGCAAAGATGAAGAAAGTCCGTTTATAAAACATGTCTGTTGGAACCACTGTTGTCGGTCCTGATCAGGGGTCTCAAACTCGCGTGCTATTTGCGGCAACCAAGATGATTTTTTTACGGCCCCTGCCGTAATATGAAAGTTTAATGTTTGTGCGTCCCCCCAGCTTTTTTTAAATGACACTTTTTAAGTGTTGTGCGCGGAGCTGATGAACCAACCAATCGCAGTAGCTTATATGACTCTTGGGGGCGTGGCATTGATCGGGCTTGAAAGCAGGGAAATATTTAGGGGAGGAGACCTGACAGCCCCCTCCTCGGACCACATTAAGGAGTTCCTTATTTTGCTTTTTAGAAAGTGTATATTTGCATGCAGCCAGTGCTGAACTTTTTTCTGGGCCGCACTGACCCAGAGGAAGATTACCGTTACGCGCGGCGGCATATTAACCCCAACCACATGGTTCTCGTAGGCGGCTGTGACTGCAGCTCAACGCTCCCCCAGGGGATGGGTCACCTGCGGAGAATAAATGTCACACGCCTACGAGGCTTTAACTTTAAATACGTGCAAGCAGCAGCAAGAATAAGTCTTAAACGCACTTAAAATGCGTGGGGGAAAAAGCAACAATCGACATGTTTTCATGTTGCTTTATCTACTGGAACTGTTAGGAAACTCTGAGGATGGAAAAAGTGTGGGGAACAGTTTCAGGATTTGTTGTGAAATTATACAAAACAACATTGATGTTTATGTTTTGTTTACTGCTAATTTCAAAATTTAGTTTAAACTCAGCATTTAATTATTTTTTTTTCACAAATCTTTGTGTTTTTGATGTTTTGTTGTTTCTGATCTGCTGTTTCAAATTAAAACATAGATGATGGTGTTTGAGTAAGTTTTAATTTTTTTATGTCCAGTATAAAGACGCGCCCTCAAACATCATTTAACGAATAGTAAGAACCACCTAACGGCCCACAGCCCTAGTAACTGTTATCTGTAATATATTAACAGTAAGAATATATTTAACATCAAAACTGGATCTTCAAAATGAACTCAGAAATTCAACATTAGCTGGCTAAACATTTGTATTTTTCTGCTCCTTTAACAGGTCCCGCCTTCCCAGGGCAGCATGGTGATGCACATGCGGCCCCCCACCACTGGCCCTTTCCCTAACCCCATTCAAAGGCCCGTCATGCCAGTCAACAAGCCTGTTGTCATTCGCTCCCCCCCCTACCCCAACCCCGGCCGTGATCATCCCCACTCCACCCCCGCTTCAGTCCCTGAGCCCCCAGTCAAAGGGGCAGAGGATGGCATGAAGGTGAGCCACCCTCTGTAAAAGTAGGTAATTCATTTAATCCATTTTATTTTCACTAATTTAAAAACTGCTTCATGTTCTTTCTGTTTGCATTTGACTTGATGGATGCTTGCAAAGAGCAGCTTTTTCAATTCTAACAGCAAGTTATTTTTGTGTTTGTTAAATAACTAAATGTTTCTTGGTGGGGTCTTGGAGGTGGGGGTATTTGTTACTGGTGTATTCTTGGTATGTGGTGGGTGTGAACCCTCGTCTTCTGGGCCAAGATGTCTCTGTGTGTCTCTGTGTTGCTGGACCAGGACGTTTTCTGGTTAGAGATTCTTCTGAGCCTCATCATGCAGAACCTCTCCGGCTCGTCTGTCGACCAGCTGTTGTATTTTTGTGAGCAGGTCTGAACCAGGAGCGGGTCGGAACCAGGCTCGTCCCTGGGGTGATCCCCCGGTGCTGACAACTACGGTCGGCAAGCAGTAAACGGGAAAGTTTAAAAATAAGTTTAAAAAACAAAAGAAATAAGCGGTCTGAGTATTAGGTTCTGAGTGTTAGGTTTAAAAAAAAAAATCTAAATGAAGACGTCTTTTAAGTTCTATATGACTATCGACCTGAGTCACTGCCACGACTCCCGCCGGCGTGAAATCCCAATGTTCCGACCCACGTAGGACAACAATGGAGAATTTCGTGAAAATTGAAGTTCCTGAAGAAAACAGTACGTTTAATGGCACTTTTTGGCACTTTAAGCGTCGAGTGCACTTACAAGCTTCTGCCGCTGTGAGCCGGAAGAAGACAGAAAGAAAGACCAAAGTGTGCTCAGTGTAGTTAAACACAGTAATGTATGTGTCAGAGGATATTTGATTGGCTGTTCTGCATGTCAATCAAGTGACGCATTTCACGGGGAGGATGATTCACTGACAGTAAAATATATTTTTTTAAATCTGTTTGTTTATCTTTGATGGCCTGTGATGTAATGACGTAATGAGCACCTCTGCTCTAGACAGAGAGGACAGTTAAGGAAGCATCTTCTCCCAACAGAGGAGGGGGGGGTCTCACATTTACAATCCTATTTGGACTTCTTGGCCCGGAGATGGTTACTTTCACACCCAACCTGAACAGTAAACTTCACCTCCAAGAACCCCACCAAGTAACAGGACTTAAGCCCAACCATTCTGATTATTGTTGGATCCTTTGCATCTGCTGTCATGACATCTGTTTGTTTGGGACTGGCTCAGCACACCAACTAGACCGATGGAGCCACAGGCGGCTGGTTGCTCACCGTGCCTGGCTCCACTCACAAACTCTTTGTATCATCAGTGCTCAAATGCGGCTAATATGTACGGTTAGCCATGAATTTCATCATGACTTGCCCTCACAGCACCACATTCTTGTTCTGGAGTCTGGGGTCTGTGCTGTGGCACGTCTTTGCGAGGCGGGTCAGGCAGCGGTCACAGCTGGTAAAAGACCCTTATTTTGGAGCCTGGTGGACTCTGGCACCATCCAGCACATCAGCTGGATGGTGCCAGAGTAGACCGTAAATCTCTGTGCCACGTCTCTGATGTAGTAACACACAAAGAACCTGAATTCCTCATAAGCTGTTGGAACTGAAGAAGCTGCTTGGATGAGCAGGAACTCTTCTGGATCACTCAAGTTGCCCTGAGCAACCGAATCCTGTGATTATGTGACCTGGTTGGCTGTAAATCATATTTTAAATATTTTTCTCCTGGGATACTATTATACAATTGTTTGATTTGTACTTTTGCTATTGAAATCCTGGTGTTAAGCATCTTTCGGAAAACATAAGTGAACATCTTCTACTGTTACTTTATTTATTGATGCTAACACGTGCTGGAGACGTGGAAGTAGGCATCATGTGAAATTACTCAGAAGTTTCCCAGAAACGGCACAAGTGCGCTGCTGTGCTACAATTTCTGAAATTGGAACTGAGCTGATGAGGCATCATCCACAGGAAGACCAAAGCCACTTGATTTTCAAAATAAGCTTCACCTTCATTTAAAGATGTCCTGCAGTATCGACGGCCTGTGATGTACGCTCAAAAGAGCTTTAAGATGTTGAAGCTACCAGTCTCGACCGCACCTGATGTAACCACAATTTTAACCTGTTTACCCATGAATAAAATGAAATTATTGTTCCCATTGTGCAACTTTGAAACTGTTGTGCTTTTGAAAATGTTCCTAAATGACCTAAAAACCTTAAATTCACCAAACTCAAAGGTTTCTACTAAAGAAAATATTTGAGCAATTGTAACTAAATACACACTTTAAATACCTGGATTTTAGTAAGTATACTCTTCTTCTTCTTCTTCTTCTTTTTTTTTTTTGCAGAGTAAGACATTGCGAGACATGTGCAAGGTAGTGGGGGAGGGCAAGTCCCCAGCCGGGGGCATGACCAGCAAAATCCAAGAGCCCCTACCCTCCACGGGTCAGGCCAGACCAGCACGAACTGGAGCCATCAAACCCCAGGCTGTGAAAGTCGAAGAGGGCAAGGCATAACAAAGGACCTTAGGGCCTCCAAGTCCTCCCCACCAAGCGAGCCCGCTGACGCACAGCCCCGTGGTCGGTGAGGCCCCCCGCCCCGAACCCCCTCCCCCCGAAGCACCGAGGCAGCGGACATACACATGCAGTCATCATAATGAATTACTCTTTGAGCTGGCAGAACTGGACACTTTTATTTCACACCCCATATAGAGATATATAAATATATAACAAATATATATGCATACATACAGACAGTCTTTTAAACAGATCTCTTCCTCGTTAATTTATTCTTAGTCACATTCTCGGGGGGGTTAAGTTTTGTTTCTGTTACTCGTTTGTGTGTGTGTGTGTGTGTGTGTGTGTGTGTGGTTGGGGGGGAGGGGAAATAAACTTGGATGGTTCATTTTTCATATTCTTTTTGCCAAACTAAATATTAACTCTGTAAATGGACTGTAGCCTTCAAGACCAGGCATGACACCTGACGCGGCGAGAAGCAACACCTTTTCTTTTCTGACCAATCAGAATGCAGTGGGGGCACTTGTGTCATTTTCATTGTTTTTTTGTTTTTTTCTTTCTGGTAAATAAAGGTTAACATCATGACCACCCATTCAAATCACTGGTAAAGGATTTATTTTGATCAACACGGAGAAAAAAAAAAAGTGGTACAAGTCCAAGAACATCTTAGACCCGCTGATTTCTGTAAAAAAAAATATTTGTGAAAAGCCACTCCCTGATTTATTTGTGTCCGTTTAGTTTTGACTTGTAAATTCAACATTAAAAGCTGAATATTTCTCAATCATGTTGCTTCCATCGCAAGCTTTGACACGGCGCCTGCATGTGAGGAGCGGACCTGCAGGACTGGAGCGCCACAAAGAAGGCATCACTTTCAGGCTCTACAGCGGTTCTGTTTTCTGTCCTTAAAGCTTCATTTTATTTACTTTTTAAAGATGGTGTTGCTTAAAAAAAATCACGGAAAATCCTCTTAATATTAAGCATTCTTGGATTATTTGTCACGTTCATTTTAATCACAGCCAGGGTCCAAAGGAAGTTCTGCTTTCAGGCTAGTCGTCACAAACAGGATGTGGAATGTTGCTTATTTAAATTAGAGCATCTTTTGCTTCTTTTTTTTGGAGCACGACGGAGAGATTTTTAAAGTGTTTGATTTTAAAATGTGAAAAAGTTGAATACATCCTGTTTTTTTCCTTCTTCTGCTGTTTGTAGTTAATGACTCCTTTGAAAGTCGCCATCATTGTGTCCAAACTGGTTCCATGTTACTATAAGGCTCCATGACACTACGACGTGTCAGTCTTTACGGCAGTGTTTCACTGGTTTGTGTGTAACTGTACAATTGAGCCTTGTCAGAACGGCTTCTCCCCAACATTTCATTTTCAATATTGTGGCACCATAAAGGCTATATTGTTAAAAAACAAAACAAAAAAAAAGATCTGTGTTTCTCTGAATGGACTGCGTTCACCCGGTGATAGGTCTGTTGGCCTCTGAGTGTTTTAACCTCTTCTTCCGTTCTGCAGCAAATCTTTACATCTCATTGTATCTGCACCAAAATGTGACCCCAATGTTTTATTTTTTTTAATTTTTTTTTTGCTCTTTGTATGTTTGAAATGCATATTTAATTTTTGTCTGAGGACAAGTGCTTTCTACATTTGATCCAGCACTCTGTTTATCCTGCCTGATGGTCATTCTGTCAGGAATTTTGGTCATTACTCACCCTTGATTTAAAAGATAAAAACAAACTTATTGAAAGCAGAGAAATAAAGCAGTTGTGATTTCTTAAAGGTTTTGTTCACTTTACATTCTACCTGGTAATTTAATCACACTACAGCATTTTTGAGAAAGCAGAGCTGGTAAACTGCTCGGTTTATACAGATTAGTCAAATTGATTTATAAGACTCATCAGTTTATGAAATCCATGGATAATGTTTCCTTTAAAGCATTTTCTTTATTCAGGCAGGAAACCGCTTTTTACATTTTTGTTTTTAATGATCTGAAAGTCCTCCATAAGGCAATCAATCAATATTCCCTGATTGAAACGGTCATATTACTGTGTAGCTCATGTTTTTGTGAGCATTTTTGTTTTACATAAGCTTTTTATGTTGAAAAATTTAAATGTTTTATTCAGGTAAAAAAAAATAAAAGTGTGATAGAGCTTGAAACATTCTAAAAGTAAATCAAAGGTGGATTGTTAAAATGTGTATTATTTGACCTTTTTCAAGGCAAAATCTTAAAAACTGTTAGTGAATTTTCATTGTACCATAGCATTCTGTGAAATTGAACCTGAAGAACACAAACAGCTGGAGATGGAACATTTGAATAAAACAAATGAAGAAAGTAAATATGAAACTTTATATGGCTAAAAAGACAAAAAATGTTGTTAAAGTATTTTTAATTTAGAGTTTTGATATTTGTTAGACAAATCCACAGAATTTTCTTTTTTGCTAAAACTGTGGCTGAAAACAATTTATCTTTTTTTTTTAATTAAAGAAAAATATTTAGCAAGAAAATAAAATAATGAAGATTACAAACCCACTTTAACAGAGTATTGCAAACACACCATACATATGGTGTACATATATTGACCGTTTTTAATGTATTTTTGTTTAAGTCACTTATGGGGTTAATATATGAAAGAAAATCATTGTAAAATTGTACAAAAGCAGGTTTCTGATTTCTATATTAACATTTTTTCCCTTTATGATCAACATTGGAATCTTCAATATTGGAATCTTCTTTAAAAAGTTTCTTTCAACGCGCCTGTGAAATCGCGACGCAATGACGTCACAGGCGCCGTCCTGCAAATTTTCTGCCAAACGAAGCCGAGCCGAGTCCGCCCGAAGAAACCTTTCTCGGAAAATCGGAGACGTTTCACGGTTAGTAGGATCGAAAAGTGATTTCTGCCCAAACATCGAGTCTTTCTTCAGGTAAAACAGGTCCATTTTTCTTCATTTACTACTTTTTTTTTAAATCCCACCACTCTAGTTGTGTTTACAGGATGGATTGGAATGTGTTCCTTCCGGGAATGTTTTCTCGTCGCTGCTTGTTAACTGCATCTATTCAGAATTGTAATTTTTTGTTCTTAAGAACTAAGCTTGACCTGCGTGTTTTTTTAATCAGTTCTTAATGATCCAAATGCATAAAAAACTATGGCCACGTCAGGCTCCTCTTAAGAAAAAATAGTTTCTCCCTCCCTGGCCTGAAGTTTTTTTGGCCGCGCACATCTATTCTGAAAATCACAGCTTCCATGTGTAGGAGCTGCTTTCAAACTAAGAGTCCCTCATTTTAACTTTTATTTTTAGAAGTAAGTAAATCAAGTTATTTTTTAACGAGTTACATTTATTTGTGTAACTTATTAATTTTAAACATATAAAATAAATAAAAAAACGCCCCTCTCACCCGTCCGCGGGTGATTTCCCACCCAAGCTCGGGTCCTCTCAGTAAAGCTTAGGTGTTGCTTTTACCTGGCTAGATCTACTATCCAAAACCAGTACTACTCACTCAGTTACTATTCATTAGCATTAAGATTGAAAACATATTATTGTTTAATAAAGACAAGTATCAAAAATGCATTTTTTTGATGACCTGTTTTTTTCACCTGCTCTGGTTCGGTTGTGTTGTCTTTACTAGGACTCTGCTCGTGAGCAAAGATGCCCAAGTCTGCTGTGAAGACAAATGAAGGCCTGATGATGATGCAGGAGCTTGATGACCGATTGAAGGAGCAGATCGACAAACTGGAGCACCTTCGTCTCACTGCCATTGAACTGAAGGACAACATGTCAGGGGTACTTTAGTAAGAATTCTTGTGCAGGGAAACATATTTTATCTGAACCCTATTCCTTGTTTTTACGTCTCTATTTGTTATTACAGACCACCAGTGACCTATCACAAGCCGTCAGTGATCACCTAGACTGGCTGAATCACCTGTCAGAGCGAGCGGAGACTCTTCATGTGAACACGACTGTATTTGTTCAGGTTAGGAATCAATATTGGACTGTAAATGGTAATGCTGGGTATCTGCCAAAACACTGAATCGATTCCATTCTAGTTTCAAATTTGATATGAAATAGAAGTCAATGTGATTAATTTAAGAATGTATACATTTAGCATATTTTATTTAAGGTATGATTAGTTACGAAAAACAAATTTCCAACTTAACTGATATTTTAAACTAAACAAAATCAACATTTTTAAAATGTTACCTTAACAAATTCAGTAAATATGCTGAAACTTTAGAATTTGATTTTAATCATGCATATAAATGTTTATTTCTACTTATTCAGATGAATCCTAAACCTCGCACTTGGTCAGCAAGACCGGGTTCTAGACGCGGCTCCCACTGGGGACGGCCCCACCACAGAGACGATGCCCTGTCTGAGTTTGGTTGGTCCCCCATTTACACTCGACGTAACAGCGATGCTGCCTCAGAAGTGTCCTGTAACTGGTGAAGACGCTACCTCAGTCCCAGTCATCAAATATTCAAAATAATGCAGACCAAAAAAAAAAAAAAAAAGCTTGGCACTGGAACCCTGTCATCATTAGTGTCTCATTTTTACTGTTTTCAGAAATTAAACAGTTTTTACAGTAATGATCACTTGTTTTTTCTTTAAAAAGCAGGGTAAAAGTAGTTTTTTTACTTGCAACAATGCCATTGTTAAAAGTTTATTTCTTTTTAAATATAGCGTCATATTTTAGAATCATTGATTACTTTTTTTTTTATAAGAACTTCAAAAGATCACATACATATCCACATGAATACAGTAGAAAGAAATAAAGATGAAAAAAAATAAATAAATAAAATGAAATTAGAATTTTAGCCTTTTATGACATAACATAATACTAGGGATTGTAATATAGCATGCTATCCTGAATGAAAGTGGACAGTTTTCTTGCATTTTTTTTTAATAAACTTCAGTGATTTAAAATATAAACATATCTCTTTATGAAATGTATAAAATTACGCTTTGATTTTTAAGAATCTGCTCTTGTGAATGAAAAATGTCCCAGATGTTAATAAGGTATTAAATGCCAAACCAAATAATTTATCACCAGAAACCACTCCAGATAATACTGTGTTTTTGTAATTCAATAAGAATAGGAAAAGGAAACTTTGAACAGCACCAACAACAAAAAAAACTCCCAAAAACTATTAACATATATACATTTAAACAAATGGTTAAGTGTTTCTATATTGATATCACAAAAAGAAAAATATTTTATTGAAAACCAAAGTGTAGACGTAGAAGTTGCTTGCATGGATAAACAGCATTTGCGATTTTAATATAGATTTTTTTTTTTTGTATTTTGGAAGAATTCGATATTAAACAAACTGAGATCTTAACTTGCACGCTTCCTCTTTTGTGTAATGCTGTAAGTAAGAATAATTATTGTAAGAATCGTGGATTTGTGAGGTAACCTGCCTAGCTAATTATGTAGGTTTTGTCTTTAAAAACTAAATCTATACATCTATAGATATGTATTACCTGGATAACTCTTAAAAAATGAGAATAAACCGTTGACTGGATACTGTTAATAAAATGAACGCTGCAACTTTTACAAATGTATCACACGTTTTGTAATACCCTGTTTCCGGTCGGATGTCATCCAGTTGCAGCGCGCTGAACAAATATAAACTTCCGGGTCAAACTTCTACTTCC
Source organism: Oryzias latipes (assembly GCF_053564925.1). Taxonomy (NCBI): domain Eukaryota; kingdom Metazoa; phylum Chordata; class Actinopteri; order Beloniformes; family Adrianichthyidae; genus Oryzias; species Oryzias latipes. The sequence goes on along the minus strand of NC_136248.1, from coordinate 23,995,381 downwards.
GTTTTTATGTTTTGTTCAGATTAGTGTTTGCCGTGGTTTGCGTTATCCTTCAAGTAATTCACGGACAAAGAAATCGGACCTGTTTGTTGATTTATTAACTTTAGCCATCCGGTTTGTGGAGATTTTTCCTGTTCGACTTTTTAAAAAGTTGTTTAATTTTTCCTCAACAGCAAGCTAATGTAATGCATTGCTAGCAACTAATCAGAACTTCTATGTCGGTTCTTGTTCTTGTTATTAGATTCAGTTGCTGAATGTGTGAGACTGAGCATTGTGGATAATTTGTTTGTTTTTATTTTCTTGTGCTAATCATTGATGCCAAAATGGCCTATAGTAATTCTGAACAACTTAAATTGGACGCAAATTTCCCTCACCATACTCTGTGCATAAGAAACCTTCCAAACTTTATCATCCCTAATACAAATAAGTTTAACTGCTGCTTGAACTTGATTTTTAAAGTTGAAGTTTTTTCTTCTTCTTCAAATTTTCACATTTTATTCGTTTAAATATCTGATTAACTATCTACCTGCCATCATGCTATATTTATTTAAAGAAAAAAAACATATTACAGCTTTTGTATTTTTCCTCTTCCTAGTTTTTTTTCTTCTATAAATATGTTCATTTTCAGGTTTTGCCCTCTGGTTTTGTTTCCTTTTATAGAGCAGTTTTTCCCCGTCCTCCCCTTCCAGCCCTGACATGGGAATATCAAAGATGGTAAGCTGCATGACCTTCACCTTATTGCTATAGGAACACTGTTCCCTGGCAAAAGAGACAACAAAATTAATGAACATCCTCCTGATTTTGGGAAAATATCATATTCATTAAAAAAAAAAAGTGAAAAAAAGATTGGCCGAATTTCCTGTGTTTTAAAAAATGAAGTCAGACTGTATTTATCTTCATTGAAATGTATTAGCGCTTTGAGATTTTACCCAAAATGTAAAGCACATTCTAAATAAAATGTATTATTATTATTATTAATTCCTTTTATTGATGATATTTGTAAATCAGCTACAGAATGGTTACTAATCTAGGGTCCAGATTGTTGATTGCCTTGAAATTTAATTTATGCTGAAATATTTATAGATTTTCATATATGCATACGTTTTTGTGTTTCTTTTTCTTTTTTTTGTGAAGAGTTGTGCCCTGCATCATTGTGTGGTTGTGTCTGCGAGAGTTTTGTAATGATTATATTTCAATTAAAAAAAAAAGGAACACTGTTCCTTGGGAAACTAACCTATTTGTCTTTCAGCCATTCTTCCCAGTGACCTAACAAAATTCCCAGCTGGAATTTATTAATTTGAAAAACCGACATTGGACCAAAGAACTTCAATGTTAAGTTGTCCTTTCATTTTCAGAAAAGATATGCCTTTTCCATCACTGTCTACATGTTCATTAAGATAAATAAATAAAAATTGTTTACCCTACCAAGCTTCATCACTTTTACTTATTTAAACTGTTTTGTAGACACTACTATAAAAAAGGTTTATTTGCCTTACTTCTGTTGTTCATAGTGGTTGTTCATTTAAATTTAATTTACATGAAAAAGTAAAAAGGACTTTAAATTAAGACAGGTTAAAGACAGTGTGTGGCCAGTATGAGGAGGATGTTCCAGGTTGCTGTGGGTATGGTTTTTCCACGTTGGAGGATCGTTCGATAAACAATTGGTTTTATTTATTTTAAATTACCACTATATCTTGTTTATAAAACGTCAATCATCCAAATAAGCTTCAGGATGAAGTTGGCACTGGCATCGTATCTCACATGTAGTGCTTCAACTCAACCACTAGGCAGCACCGAGACTGCTTCGCTACTGTTAATATCTTGTTTTTAAATAAAGTTTTGGCAGAACGTTGGTGATAATTCTGGAAGGAGTTGCCCGCTAAGGTGTCTCTACGTCCAATCTCTGACTCTTCGCTCGACTTTTATTCGTTTTTTTTCATCGACATTTTATTCGCGTGCTCCGGAAAAGATGGCAGAAAGCGACTGGGACACAGTAACTGTTCTGAGGAAGAAGGGCCCCACTGCTGCCCAGGCCAAATCCAAGCAGGTTAGTTAAGTATGGAGGTTTGTTTTTGTGTCTCACCCGTTCAAAGTTCTCTATAGATACCCGAGGAGACCGCTGCTGCTTATTGAAGCCATACGGAGCCACCTTTGCGAGCTGTTTTGGATCAAACAAGAGTTTAGCTTTGTGGTTTTGCACCAAAAACTGCTTATGATTATTTAAATTGGTTTTAATCGCTTATTTCTTTCAGGAAGTGGTTCTTATCTATTGAGATTACACTAGTTGGGGTAGGCCGATGACATAAACAGGAATATGAGGCGTTCGTATGGTCAGATGGGGTAATTCTTTACGTCTCTCCATGTGGCTTTGCTATATGTCAGCTAGCTAACAGCTCGATCCGTCGAACCTCGAGTGTGTATTTATTTTTCTATTACTTAAATAAAATATAATCCTACAAAAGTATGTCAGAAGCAGTTTAAATCTGGTTCCAACCATATTTTAAAAATGAGTTCAGACGTGTTGTGATTAACTGTTGTTTTTGTTGGCAGTCGTAATTACATATTTCAAAATAAGAGCACTCATCTAGCATTTATATTGTTGCTATTGTGAAAAATTCAAACGTTTGTCTTTTTCTTACATAATCGCAAACAAATATTTTTTTCTAAGTAGAAAATAGTTTATAATTTTTGACAGACTCATCTGACTTCATTTTAAAATAAGACACACTGTGTCACGTGTTTGTTTTGTTTTTATCTACATCAACACTCTCAGAACAAATATTAAGGCTACTTATTAACTCCTGATGTGAAATAGTGAGCCAGATGACGCGATGCAATTTAATGAACATGTTTATTTTGTGCTGAAACCTGATGTGCGCGTGTCTTTCTCTCCAGGCTATCAGTGCTGCTCAGAGACGTGGGGAGGAAGTCGAGACGACCAAGAAATGTAAATGTCTCAAATCTTTGCGTTTCCTAAGTAACCGACTCATCTGTTCATGGAAGTCCTTTTAGAACAGGTGCCTTCACCCTTGTTCCTCTTGAGCTACTGGCGTGCTTGTTTAGCAGTTAACCATGCTTCAGTATTACCGGTCATCCAAGAGATCCCAGTTTCTGATGGCCTGAACACGCCTGACCTAGAATTACTGAAGCAGGTTTAGCTGCAGTAGCTCAGGAGGAACGGGGTTAAAGACACCTGTTTTAGAAACTCGGGACAAATGCAGCATAAATGGTTGTGATCAACGCTTCATCTTTGTGCCAAACCCTCTAATGCAACACTCCTCATGCTGAACTCCAGGGGCTGCGGGGCAGAACAAGCAACACCTCGTGACGAAAAACACGGCCAAACTGGACAGGGAGACGGAGGAGCTCCACCACGAGCGCGTCCCGCTGGAAGTGGGGAAGGTCATCCAGCAGGGCCGGCAGGCCAAAGGTCTGACCCAGAAAGACCTCGCCACTGTGAGTACACACACCTCCTGATGTTTACATGACGAATACAGCCTGGTTCTTCCGTTACAAACACATAGGTCCCTCGTTGTAATGCAGTCTCACTTTTGCGCAGATTTTTCTTTTTATTATTACAGTTTGCTTTTTCTTCTTAATTTATGTTTTTGCGTTCTGCATCCCTGATTGGCTGCAGACCTTGTCGATCAGTTTCCTTCGTGTCATGTCTCCTGTACAGATTCAGTTTGCCAAATCTTCTACCGCGATCAGATCTTTGGTTTCATTCTATAATATTGGACTTTTTTTTTTTTTAAAAGGCTTGAGAGTTTAAATGAGAGAAAAGTGGGAAAATCTTGATGTTTGCCTGAGAAACGTGTTTCTTGTGGGGTTTTACAGCCGTAAAACATCTATGATAATTATGAAAAATAAGGATGAGTACATCACAGATTTCACCTACATCGGGTTATTTTAAGTACACAAATGCCGCAAAAAACGAGAGAACACTGAAGCTTCAGAAGTATGTAAGTATGTTAAAAGTGGGAAAAAGTTATCAAGATTATTTTTGGTTTGAATAGGTAGAAATGCTCATTTCTGCAAACATTGTACAGCAGTCATTCACTGAATTGCGGATTGTCTTTCGTGGTCTTGTTGATGTTTTTCTGTGTTTTCCTGCATCCTTTCTTAGTCATCTGCATCCTGATTGGCTGTTGAATTTGTTGACCTCCTCAGACTCTGTCTCCTGTACAGAATGCATTCAGTTTGCCAAATCTACATAGATCTTCTATCGCGATCCAAATTTTCTTTACATTCTATAATAAAGGACTTGTTTTCTTTGAAAGTTTGAGATTTCGATTTTAAGCAACAGAGAAAAGTGAGAAAAGGTTCATGTCTGTCTGGGACATCTATAAAATAATAATAATTAAAAAAAAAGCTGACTTGGCCTATGTCACCTTTCGCAGATTATTTTTAGAACATAATTTAGGGACAACTGTAGCTTTAAAAGGAGTTAAAATAGTCCAGGAGGAGTGGATACACGAAGAGAAACAAAATCAGAAGCAATGGGGTTATTAATATTATTTTTGATCTGAATAGCTAGAAATGCTCATTTCTGTGCAAAGATTTTTCCCACAATCACACTGGTCTAAACAAATGTGTTTCCCACAGAAAGTAAACGAGAAACCTCAAATCATCGCAGACTATGAGAGTGGCAAAGCAATACCAAACAACCAGGTCATGGGTAAAATCGAGCGAGTGATCGGTAAGAACTCGGTGGTCACAAATTCATCGGCGTGTTCAGTGTCGCAGTTACAAAGTCCCGCCTATCTCGTTCTCAGGTATGAAGCTGCGAGGGAAGGACATTGGCCTACCGCTCGAAGCGAAACCCAAGCAGAAATGATCACAAAGCCTCGAAATCAGCCCCCCCTTACCAAAATATGTCCCTCTTCCAACCCCCTCTTCCATATAAAAGCTTGTTCCCATCCTTCTCCTTACCCGGGCTGATCTCACCGGAGTCCTGCCCCCTGCTGGAGGACCCGGTGCCGCACTGCAGCGCAGCAGCTGCATGCTAACATCTAAAACACTGTTGACCACAAATTTCTGAATGCATCATAAACATGAAGTTAATTTCTTTATGTTTGTGTCGATTTTGGCGCGACAAGCTCTCACTTTTGTCCCAGTGATGGTAAACGCTGAAAAAGGTGAATGTGCAGTCGTGACCAAAGTAGTAAGACTAACGTGAGATCAGAGCATGAAAAACCAGAAGTGCTTGAATTCATTTTTTTTCTCACACTTTGAGACAACGAGTGGATGTTATTATAGTGTTGTTTTAAAGCTGTGCTTGGTTTTGATCGAAAATAATAAAGTTTCTCAGTTCAAGGCTTTTGTCTTTTGACTTTTTTGCCTGAAAAAAAACTCAGGATTTCCTTTAAAAAGCAACAAATGAAGACCTGAGTATCTAGGAAGTTTAAAGTAAAATATTTGGTGATTGCAGATTGTGATAAACTGAAATCATATTGTCATGGCTGTTAACGGCCACTAGAGGTCATCATTTTACCAGAAATGGTTGCAGTAAAGTAAAAGCTCCAGTTTTGCCACAAATGTTTCAAAGTTCAAATTTAATCTTCAATAAATAATATTTTAAAGACATGTTTATCTGCAGTTTTTTTTATTCAAGAGAAAACATATTAGTTTGTGCTAAAAACTAACATATATATATATATATATATATATATATATATATATACACACATAGATAATGTCATTGATTTTCCACTTTCTGACTTATTCTGACATCTACTTTTTATGTATCTATTGAGGAAATTAAATAAATTTTGCATAAAGTTAGTCAAAATGCTGGCAGTGGAAGTCAGATTTATTGATTCATTTTAAAAGCTTGTTACCATAGAAACGAGGAACTTTACAGACTAACTGCTATGTAAACACGCTGATCCCTCAAAGCTTGGAGATGAACACTCCTATGATTAAACATTGGAAAACAGAAATGAATGTTAGACATTATTCAAATAAAGCTCAAATAGTCATACAGTTAAAGCTTTATTCATGGCGATTTAAGTCTGTCTGTGTCTTTCAATAATGTGGGTTAGGGTTTCAAGGACATAGTTTCTGCAGAACACCAGTAGTAGTTCATTACAAATTCACCTTGTTGTGGGCGGGACTGCTGTCATGGAGTAAGCCCACACTGACTTTCCATCAGCCCTCTTCTGCTACCTTACAGCCCCCACACCCCCAAGCTAACATTAGCAGTGCAGCAAAAACGGTGAGCATTAACAGAGCTATCCAGCCATACAGTTTTGAGGCCAGATGCCAACTCAGGCGAGGAAAACAAAGACGTACATGAATCTATTTGTCTGCAAGTGGATGCATCAGAATGAAGCAGAGCAGGGAGCTTGGCCCGCCGATTGTAGCTTCTATGAACATGTCTACAGTCAATAATCTGTATTCTTCACAAAACTATGATCGCTTTCATCCCATCTCTTCAGTCACACAATGCCAGCCTTGCCTAGGTCTTAATGCTCAGACTCTGCCTTACAAAGAAAAACTATTTTTAGGTCCCCACAAAAAATAAAAACAAGATTTTCCTGTTTTCCAATTCTAGCACAATCCTGCCAGTTGGGGGACCCCACAAGGTAGTATAAATGGACAAGTGTGTGTGTGTCCGTACGCTACTGCAGATGCCATTCTATTGGTCAGAGCGCCATAGCAACATTATCCACCTATGACAGAAGCAGCCAGTGGTTTTGAAGAGGTGATGTGAAGCAGAAAGCAGCAAGGGGGGGGGGGGGCAGCATGTGGGAATGTGGTGGTGAGGGGGACTTGGTTTGTTTTGGCCGGAGGGCTTCAGACTTGTAATGAGATTCCTTGACAACCTGTTGTGCTGATTCAGTCTGGTTCAGTGAGCATGTCTTTCACGTCCTCGTCTCCTCTTCTCTCTGGGATTTGTCACAGGGTTTCCCTCACGGTGAGGTAAGATGTCTTCGTCCACGTTTCTATGTAACCGAGAAAAACCAAAATCTTTCACCCTAGACCATGTTTTTACACATTTAAATTAGTCAAATTTGCTGTAAAACGGGGACTTTAGTAGCAGCTGCAGCTCTGCAGTCTCTGCATGATGAGACATTCACAATGCATCATTGTCGGGGTGTTCTGGCCCCGAGGCTTTCATACTGCTGCTTCCATATGGAGAAAAAACATCTCTTAAAGACCCAACAACATACATTTCGTTTTTTTTTCTCTCGTCTGAGCTGACATCTGACTCAGATCTGTACATTTGGATAGGGGCTCTAAGCTAACGGGAGAACGTGTAAACAAATGGATGATAGGGAGTTGGGGCAGGCTTACCGCGCGCCGACATAAGAGACGAATTTCTAACAATGTTGACCTACTCTGCAGAAACTCATAAAAACAAGACAGTTTTTTTTTTTTAATTTTGGCTAAAAGCTGCATAATTATAATTGAAAGACCACTGGGAATACTTTGATAATAGATCAAATGATGATCGGATTGGGACTTTATAGACGTTATATGAAAAAAACACATTTTTGCACACTTTCTAAAAAGTAGAGCATCCTGATGAACCTAGAACAGCGGTCTGCAACCTTCACCACTTAGAGAGCCGTTCGAGTCGATCTCTCACTGACCACAACCATATTGGAGCCACAAAATCTGACTTTAACCTTAAGAAAAATAAAACATTCATTTGTATTTATGTTATTGTTGCTATTTTGATCAATATACATGTTTTGTGGCATAAATAAAAATATAAACACAGAAAGAAAATAGTTTTTTTACCTCCAAAATAAAAAATAGTTTATACAGTTTGACAGAGGTTTATGACTTTCTTTCAAAATAAAAGACATATGTCACATAGTGTATTAGTAGGTAGTATGTCAGCAATGACAAACAAAAAATGAATTTACTTTACTGTTTGTGGAGCATCTCAGCCAGAGATTTATAAATCTTAACAAATCTAAATGAAATTTAGTGACCCTAACCGGATTTTCGAGCAAAAAGATGAATTTTAAATCCTTGAATTTGTTCAAAAATAAAAAAATGGTTATTCCTAGTGACCTCCAATGGGATGGAAGTTCAAGTTCATCTGCATCGTTGGCTCTGGTGTCTCTAATGTTCCTCTTTACAACAAATGTTACTCTTTACAACAGGCCATGGATTTTCTTTTGGGTTCAGGTCAGTGGAGTTTGCTGGACAGTCAAGCACAGGAACTCCATGTTTACTGAAGCAGCTTCTTTGTCAAAATAAAATCAGCGGTGAGCAGAATCAAGTTCTCCAGAACTTCCTGGTAGATGTCTGCACTGATGTGGACTTTAGAAAACACAGTGGACCAATACCAGCAGATGATTCCAAACAAATCCCAAGTTTCACTTTCTTCGACTGAAAATGAAACTTTCTCAGCAGGGATCTGGGAAATGAAATTTGATTGGGTAGCCGTATATATGCGTGTCTTCTACTTGCAGATGGTCTTGAAATGAATTTGGTCAATTTTTCCTTTTTTGGGGGCAATATTTGTGCTTTAAAAAAATAAAAAACTGCTAAAGTGTGTCTGCATCACTCACCATTAACTTCTACAAATATCCAGGCTTCAGACAGCTACGGTTTAAGAAATAAAATGTATGGAATTTTAGTAAAACAAATGGATTTACCAATCATCTTTTTGTGTATACCTTTTTATATATTTTATTAAGAATATTGTGGCTTTACCAGAGGAAATTCTACACCGTGTATAAATGTTTCTAATGCACTTCTTTATATTTGGTCCAAAAGTAGACATTTTTTATGACTTAGTACTGCAGAGATATGAATTAAACATTTTTTGAAACATAAAAAAATACATTTCCATAAATTAAAATCTTAATTGCCAAGTATAATTATCTAATTTAAATGGAATTAGATTTATGTAAAAAAAAAAAGTTAAAACATTAATTTTTCTTTTTGTGTATGTTTAGCATTAATGTTTGGCTTCATTGTGTACAAAAAAAACCCAAGAATTTCAAGAAAAGCAAAAAAATACTGTGAGAAAATATTTGCACATGTTTATTCATAGATGCAAATGATAGGCACACAAAATAATCATTTCGTTGAGGCCATGTTTAGTTTTTTCCTCCTCTTGCTGGTGAAGGAGATCCCATGAAAGAGTCTGCAGCAAACTTCATCAGCAGGAAGCAACATAAAAAACAGAATCCAGTGACTGCTACGGCGTAACAAATCTCATCATAAATACCAGACTGCTGCACATATTCATGGCTTCAGTTATTTTTTTAAAGACCTGCTCGGGCTAGCATTTTGTTTTAATATCATCTGTACAGAGCTGCTTCCAGAACACTGTGAAAGACCAGTTTCACAAAAGATGCGTGATCTGTCATATTTACATTTGGTTTGAATCACTGTAACACACACGAGAAACAAAAGGCACAAATCAGATGGGCGTGAAATTAAGATTAGGCGGCAAAAATGGTACGATCCATTGACTAGAGCGCCCCCAGATTTCACCTAAGGAAGACTACTTTGACAGTATATGTGCCCGTGACCCTACAGAGAAGGTGCTACAGAGTGAGTCTGAACTCCACGTCTTCAGGTAGACAAAAGAAGCCGTTAGTCGCATATTTAGACACAACAAAGCGTGGCACGCTAACACAGATGAAGGTTAACTCACTTCTCATTTTAGACACCTTCTCTAATAAATACACACAATACAGCGTCAAACCCGAAACTTTGGTAAGTTTGTTATCAAGTCACAAACACTCCACGTCTGTCTGCTGAGTATAAAACAGCTCAAGCCAGGGTGTGTTGCTCATCTACAGTGATGGCTAATTTGATGCATGGCTCTGTCGGTTCCTCCAGAGGGTCGCACCATCTTCAGTTCTGCCCGGCTTGATCTGGCATTGTTGGTATTTACGTTTGTTTATTTTTTTTAAATTGAGCCGTCACTTGAGCGAGTAGAGCAGTTCAGCGGTGTGGCACAGGGACAGGGGGTGGGCCGAGGAGAAGTACTGGCAGCACAGCCAGTCCTCCAGCTCGGCGTTCCTCTCCGGCTCCAGCGAGCGCTCGGCGAACTTCATCATCAGCAGGGCTCTTTTCACGTCCAGCCAGTTGAGGAGGCCCTCGTGCCGGGATCCGTCGCCCAGGCTGCCCGCTTGGCTGTGCCGCTCCAGCTGCTGCTCCATCAGGTCCTTCCTCGGGCCCCAAAGAAGGCTTTGTAAAATGCGCTTGGCCTCCTGGATGTGGATGCGCTTGATGGGGTCGGGCTGCAGGAGGAGGTGAGCAAGTCTCTGGAGTCCAGAGGAGTACAGGGAGAGCGGCGGGACGGGAGGCAAGTCCTCTGAGCGGTAGTCCTGCTCCTTCAGTGCTGGGCTCACCTCAAATGGGTTGGGCTGGTGGAGGAGTTCGTAGATCAAGATGCCCGTCTGGAACTCGTCAAATTTCCGGTACTGGGCTGCGGAGACTATCTCGGGGGCCAGTCTGGCGTGGTCGCGTTTGATGCGAGGATCGCCGCTGGTGGAGCTTACGTCTTCAGGAGAGCGACGCTTGGCCTTGGCAAAGTTGCTGATGAGTAGGCGGGGCAGGTGGCGCTGAACGTCTGCGGAGGCTCCGCCCTTACAACTGCCGCCGTCCACGTCGGTGGGAGGAATAAACTGTGAGGACCTCCGCTGATGAGGCACCAAAAGCAGGTTCTCCAAGCACAGGTCGCGGTGCGTGACCCCATGTTCTTTCAAATGCTCCAGGCCGTTGCAGAGCTGCAGCAGGAGGAAGCAGACGCGCCGCTCATAGATCTCCGGCTGTTTTTTATGGAAGGCCCCCCACTCCCGAACAAAGTCCGCAGCCGTCTGATGAGGAATGTCGGGAGTGATGACCACCACCCGGTCTCTGTCCCCCTCCTGCACAGGCGTTGTGGGCCGATGTGCGGATGGAGGGGGGGCGCTGGGCAGAGCGGCCTCATCCGGAGGCAGCATGCTCTGCGGCACGCAGGCGAGGAAGTGGCCGCAGTCCTGCTGCAGGTTAAAGTGGGAGGGGATGCTCTGCTGCACCGACAGCCCGTACAGGTGGCCCTGCTTGGTTTCTATGGAGGGACTCTTGCAGATCTGGAGTAGCAGATGAAAAAAAGAAGGGAGCAGAAAGACAGAAATCTATTTAGTCAAAAATAATAAAATCCTTCTTGTCTAATGAGTTGAATTAGAATCATTTGGTGCATTTACACATGCTTAAAAAATCTAGTTGACTTTCCAGAACAAACAACTTCTATAAATTTCATGTCAACTGGATTCTTGAACAATGGAAGATCAGGAAATCCTAATTTCTCCAGGTGAATTTCTTCCAAAAAAAACTTCTTTTCTTCGAGAAAGATTTGTGCAACAAAGCCTGATGACACCTACTAGTCCTCTTCTAAAAGAGGAGCATCTGGATAAAGGGTTAGATAACACAGTGATAATGCATATAAACAGACAAAAAGCCCCAGCCAAAAGGCAACTCAAAGCCTTTACTTCAGGCCAGCCTTTAAACCGAAAAGCCCGGAGCCAGATCAGTTCACAAAGTAAGCACTAGATGCAAAATAACAGCAGTCTTTAGTTACTCAAAACTCAAAAATGTATAACACGATTCACTCTAGAACCAAAAAAAGGAAATGGGAAATGCTGAAAATCTAAAAATACAACACACTATACAGAAAAAAATAGAACAAAGCAATCCCGGGGGTCTTTTATTTATGATTATGCCGTCTTTAGCCAAAAGCAAAAAAACCTGTGTCGTTTTTTTAGACATAGTTTCTGCAGAGCGGCAGTTGTCATCAGAAATTTGTGGACGTGACCAATAGCGTAGACTAGAGCATTCCCACACCCATAATCGACACTCTGTCATGTTTGCGTACAGCGGCTCACACCCCAAACCTAACATTAGCAACAAAAATGGTGAGCAATATTGGAGCTGTCCAGCTGAAAAGTTTTGGGCCAGGTGCTGGCTCAGATGAGGAAAACAAAGACGTACATGGATATATCTCTCTGCATCAGAATGGAGCAAAGCAGGGAGCTCGTAGCCCACCCAGTGTAGTTTCTACAGCTACAATCTTTTTCCAACTGCATTTTTTTTGTCTGCTCCTAATTCAGAACGATTCGAATTAAGAAATACCCAGGAACCCTTATTTTAGGTATATATGTTCTCCTTCATGAGAACCATTCCACCAAAACAAGTTAGAAAATCCAGAGACATGATTTTCATTTCTTTACCTTCTAGAAAGATTTTCTTTTTAGCACAAAATGTTTTAAACTTCTAAGCCCTATAAAATCAGCTGTGCATAAAACATTAAATGAATCAGAAATGTAGATTGTCTTTATGTCCATTGAATTTGTGAAATTCATGAAGTATTTTATTTACAGACAAAAGATTTTTAAGCAAAATTACAAAATCATCAAACAAATCAGCAAAGCTTGACGTCATGACTGCAACTGTCGTCAAAGTTTTGCATGAGAAGAAAACGGACCTTGTAGATATGAGGCTTTCGTTTGGCAGTTATTTGGGTTCATTAGGACTTGATTTACATAAAACGGTTGGACTTACAGCACCGTGTGGGAAACAGCTTGATAGAGCAGGACCTCTTACATTAAGGTGTCTGTGTTTGCATGTTTTGACAACAAGGGTTTGTCTGGCTATAAAATCTTCCCCGGAATGTAAATGAATCGGCTCTTGAATTATTAAGCAAGCAGAGCAGCCAGGCTGCTCTGTAGTAACACCTACAATACAAACAGCTGCTGCACTGTGAGGCAGATCAGTGAAGGCTGAATCCACACTGCGGCTGTTTTTACAGCCGTTCTGAAGGACTGAGCTGCAGGGAGACCATCCCAACTTCAACCAGTTTGTAATCTCCTCTTTCTGTCGTCTTGCTCCTAAAGACATTCACACCCACTTTGTAAATGCTTCCCTAAAACAAGAGAGCCAGATAGGGCTGATAAAGCTGGGATCCACTGCCAAACTACTGAATTTTGAACATTATTTCACAGTTGCATGATTTGTAGATAGATATGAATTAATGTCTCATATTTTTAAAAGAAAGCAATTTGTTTAGTGATAAAAAAGTCATTTATAGTCAGTCATTTATACTAAAAAAAAGAGTGAAACTTTGATGTGACATAAATCAGTCCCCTAATAAAAAACCTCAAAACTATATTATCTCCAAAGTTTCTTTTTTAAACTTCTATTTCTCACATGGGTTTGAAACAGTATCACTGCTACAGTTGTGGTTGCTATGGCTTCAGTTGACCACCAGGTGTCACTCTGTGGAATTCAAGAACCTTCATACCTACAACCAAAGTTAAAATCCCACGATCTTTCACACACCTAGGTGTGCAAAATTTGTTATCCGCAGAAAACAAATAGACACAGCCGCGCTCGGGAACAATTTGGTGGCTTAACCCACCAATGCTGAGTGTCAAGCAGGGAGGCATTGGGTCCTCATTTTTAAAGTCTTTGGTATGAGTTTGAACCTACGACCTTGCAGTTACAGGGCGGACACTCTGACTACAAGGCCACTGCTGCTAATGTTGAATTGGATAAGTCTTTATCTACCTAAGACAAATTTAAATTTCTAAAAAAACAAAAAACATTTTTAAACCTTTTAAGTCGTTAACTTTCTGTAGCTTACTTTTTGTTGCATGTATGCTAGCACTAAAGTTAAGCTCACATCCGTGGTGCTGCAGGCTTTTGGGTTGTAGACAGGCTTGCCTTTTAGAGGAGCACAGTGGTGTCTTGCAGTTCCTTTAAGGTTTTCCACCGCCAAAGGACGCCAAGAAAATGGAACATAAGCTTGTCAATTCTTTCTTATTAAACAAAAATGATAAAAGGGAGGAGGTTGGTCTCTAATAAGACCAACATTAAGGTGAGATCATGTGGTTCACAGAGGAGCTGTTTGTGGGATTTCTTATGGGAACTGTTCAGTAATTATAACGCTTTTTATCTTAGCCACAGTATTAAGAGATTACCTTCACAGCGTAGGAGTTGCAGGGATCCAGCGCACAGGCAGCAGAGTAGTACACAGCATCCCCTGCATTGCAGCTCGGCTTGTTAGACGTGAGTCTGAAGAGGGACCAGTTGCTCTCGTCGAATTTGAGCGAATTCTTCTGGGATCTGGTGAAGTGGTCTTCGCATTTCAAAGCCAAGCGCCGCAGAGACTCCGCATACAGGCCACCCAGCTTGGAGTACACACCCTCTCTGCTGTCAATGTTGCTCAAGAGGGTCTGGAGCTGCAGGCTCGATCCCACATTTGGTGCAGAGCCCGTCTCTGTCGAAGAGAAGGGCGAGCTGAGCTGAGGAGAAGACGAGCAGGTGATACTAGTCCGGCAGTGCACGCCCAGGCGCCCCTGATTCTTGAGGGGCTCATCCAGTGTTCGGGACCTCAAAGGTCGGGTTGGCAAAGGGTGACAAAGAGACTCATTGGATGAGAAAATGGGCCGCGGGTCAACAGGACTGGAGGGTAAACTGGAGCGGGAGCTGGCATCGACCGAGCGGCAGACGTTGCTCTCCGAGCCGGTGAACGGGAGGTGTGGGTAGGCTCCCACAAAGGGTTTACCGCCATCTGGAGCTGAAACTGTGCGATTGACAATTTTTTTTTCCGGGAGAGGAGGGGGCTGGATCTTCAAGCTGGTACAGGAGATGGGGTTGGGAGAACATGGAGCGGACGGCACTGGAGTTCTGGGCAACGGTGAAGAACAAGACATCCGTGCAGCATTCCGAGACCCTTAGAGGAAAGAAACAGTTGGTAAACTTCCAGCCCTGACCTGTTTTCATCTAAATGGGTTAAACATTAAAAACATTTGAGTTTGACACAAAAATCAAGTCGAAAACCCAAAAGTGTAGCTAAAAGACCTGAACAACAGCTGGTAGCTATTTCCCTTGATTCGTCTCCTCTCCGTCGCTGCTCAGTTTGATCACAAACCTCACTTCCCAAGAGAAACTTGAAGTCTTCTGTCGACACAGACACTCAAAAACATCTTCTGTCCAATTATGATCCATTTATCAATTAAAGACTTAAGGTACATTGACATAACGATCAGGGAGCCAGACGCTGAGATAATGATGTGGTGGAGTCTTCAATGACTGCTTTCACAGTGAGAAAGAAGGCTGATGAGAAAAAAAAACTGTAGGATGTAGCCAAGCCCTTTTCCCTCTCTTTATCAGAGTCAGTAATTATCTCTTCAAACAACATTTCTCAGGAAGCTACGGCAATTAAAAGCGTCTGAGCAGTACTAAAGGTTGAAAGCTGAGAAGTCAGGGACACATGCCGCTCATCTAAGGTCTGACGGGGATCCTCAACTGGGCTATTAAAACTAATGCAAAGTCATAACACAATGTTTGAGTGCTCCAAAAGGAGATAAGCGGCAGACTTAACCTTGCCCTGGTAGTTCTGTTGTGGTTGTATTGCAAAGTGATCTTTTGTGCAGCAATACATCTGTTTCAGCTTTACAGTGGAACAACTTGTGTCATAACAAGAAAATAAGAAAAAATGAAGAGAATCTCTGCCTTAAAAAGTGGCATCCACATGCTCTGTTGGTCCCAAAACTGGGACCAAATGAATTCCACCAATAAGAAGCAGCAACTACAATGACAATTAAGGCAATGACCCTCAATCTTTGAACTTGGACACCCCAAAACCTCAAGTTTCTACTGCATGCAAAACTTCCCCCCCATGAAGGCCTATGAACAATTTTGATAATGCAATATAACATATACTGGTACACATGTCCTGTTTCATCATTTATTTCAGTCAACCTCCAAAGTTTATCCCAGAGGAGTTCATAGTTCTGTTCCTACATGCCAATAGTCTGAGTTTATCCTCTTCATTTTAAGTCATACTATTTATATATATATATATATATATATATATATATATATATATATATATATATATATGGGTTTGGCCCATTATAACTGGAACAAACTGGGTATTTTTGCCATTACTTGCTATATAATTATGCTTTTACTTTAATCAAAGCATGGTTTTTATCTATAATCCAATGGACATATAAACCAATGATTGCATGATCCTAGAGACTTTAAACCAGGGGTGTCAAACATCCGGCCCGCCAGCCGTATCCGGCCCGCCAGGTGGTTAAGTCCGGACCACATATGAAGAGTAAAAACCATAAGGATGTTTACAAAAGAAAGCAAGTTTTTAGTCCATTCCTGTGGCGAGTTAGGATTTTTTAAATAAATAACTGAAATGCGCAATTCCGCTACTAGGGGGAGCAAAGGAAAATCAAAACAGGTGAAGCAGCATATCTCTGCACGTGCCATAAGTGAAACCCAACAGCTCTGTGTCTGGGTAAGATGCAGTTTGGTTTCCCATGAGCCTCACCACTGTTATCTTGCTATGAGGATGATCAGTAGTGTTCAGTAGTTGTCAAAAGTGAAGTGGAGTGAGGAGCTTTCCAGGAAAATTGACATTTTTTTTCTTTCACGAAGCTGAATGCAAACCCGAATGCTTTTTGTATGTCATCAACAGGTTGCAGTGCTCAAAGAATATAAAATTCAGCACCACTAAGAGACATAAAGAAAAGTTTCTGGATTGCTTCAGTGTCAGATGTAAAATATTCCGTCTGTATAAAATTGAATAGACCAACTTTTTTTTACTGAATTAAATTTTATCCCAAGTGATTAGGGTACCATGTTGGTTGAGGCATTTTTTCAAATTGAGTAAAAAAAACTAAAACAAAGCTGTTATTTTGCTTTTATGTTGCCGGTCCGGCCCACTTGAGATCAGACGGGCTGAATTTGGCCCCCGAACCAAAATGAGTTTGACACCCCTGCTCTAAACCAAACCTAACCATCATTCCTCTACCACCATGCCTGATGCCATTTAGAGTTGGGAAATATGGTTTAGAAAAAACTAAATTCCTGAATTTTTTTTCTTCAAAATTCTATTTTAGATCGATTTTCCTTTAATAAAAATTAAAAATTCACAGTATTTGACCAACAGGTATAGATTGGTTAATTATTCTATTTCAAGCACAGACTACTATAAAGGTGCACCACAGCAACATTCCTACTCAACAATACTGCCGAGCGCCCATTGTTAGAAAGGCCGTCATGATGTCAATTACTGGTTCTACCAGTCCAATAGAATTTCTGAGCATGACAACAATGGGGTCTGGTCTGTAGCCAAAGTTTAGTGTCTGCTGAAAAATGTGGGTTGACGAGACGATCCGGAAAAAAATAAACATTTACAGATAAAGCTGGAGGTGGCAAGCAATCAACCCCCAATTACCAGTTCATTATCAGCATAGCAGGAACAAATGGTGTGATGTGAATAGGCCCACTACAAACCATCTGCATCAACGTAAACTACAAACTTTAAAATGTTGATGATATCAATTAACTTTTCAGCTCTAATTTGAGTTTTCTTTTATTTTCAATATGGATGACTATGATTTGCTGGCTAAAATTTCCTCTTTGACCAAAAATACAGTGCTATTGTGTTTGTTTTTAGGACAGGGACGTTCCATTATTTGAATCTGTAAATCATTTGGAAACTCTCAGAGGAAGTCAAACTTCTGTTTACTTTAAAACTGAAACATCGATCCTCATCTTTAGCATTGGACATGCCAGCGGTTCCAAACTGCCCCAAGTTCCCATCTCCCTTTAGACTGATGGTCTTTTCCAAATTTATGTGCTGCAGTTCTTTCTTTTCATCTTATTGAGTGCAGTTGTTCCACCCACTTGCTTATGCGTTCTCAATTACTTTCTGTCAGACACACCATGACGTGTTTTAATGTTTAAATGAGTTTTTATTTGCTGGATTCAAAGACCAATCAAGCCAAACGGAAAAAAAAACTTTGGTTCCTGAGCAACTTCAACTCTGAGAAAAGATCAAGGCGAGTGAAAACCACCATAATCTGGACTCACCGGAGTTGGCCGTCAGATTGTCGGGGGATGCAGTGGGTAGACTGGTACTGCCCAAGCCTGGAAAAGATGAAGGGGTCTCGGTTGACCTTTGCTGGCTGCAGCGATCCAGCTCCAAGTTACTGCCACTCATCCTAATACTCCCTCTGCAAAGGAGAAAAAATGTCGGCACGGGAAGTTCATTTATTTTACTGTTGAGATGCATAGTCCTAAAGTGAGGTGATTTTCTGCTAAAACAAAACTTCCTTTAGTGCATCTGCAAATATGGAAGCATATATAAAAAATTAAGAAATGAATGAGAAAAGAGATGTATCTTTGATTTTGCACAACACAGAAACAAAGTCAGGAGTGGTTTCACTTCCTTCTTCCAGGAGTCACACTTCTCTGTTCAAAGATGGCATAAAAGTCAGCAGAGGCAAAGCTGGACAGGTTCCCAACAGACTAATGCTCAGGTCCATAACCCACCATATCTATGTTTTGAAGTGAGACTGTGTCACTACTGCTGAACTCAATTGTATTTCAAAGAAATTAGTAGAGTGAGTTTTGAATTGATCATTTGTGTGAGTGTCTTAGAGACACATGTGAGCTCTTACTTTGAAACCCAAACGAGCAAAGACCCTCGGATTCTGCCGTTTTCTGTTGGGTAATCTTGTGTCTGTGCATTTTGAAGGGCATGGGAACATGAATATTGGAACAAAGAAAGGGTCAACACTTTCACTTCATCTTTCCGATTGTTTGAAAACAAAAAGTGGAGCCAGATCAGTTCACCAAGGGACCATCACTGATTTGTTACACAAGTGAGTCTGTCTACTATATTCAGTACAAAATTGTCCAACTTCACAATAGAAAAAAACCCTACATTTTAATGTAGTTTATTGCCGTGGTGCAGAGGTGGAGCGTTTGACCTCTGATCTGAAGATCATAGTCTCAGCTCCCACCTTAATTTGCCACCATGTGTCAAAGGGTCCTTAGGCAAGATACCGAACCCCGTTGCAGTGGTCTGGACCTTTAAGACCTGCTACAACACATTGGTGTCACAGTAGCTCTTGAGTCAAAGACACAATAATGTCCTGCATATCTTGCAAATTACAAACTAAAGCATAAAAGTTTATGGGCAATATTTGCACAGCTGTCGGTAGTAGAAGTGTTGTCCTCCTTACTTCTGTACCCTTACTAAATTCCAATGCAAACTGCAGAAAGAGAGTTTCAGTCAAGGTGACCAATGAGGCTGACCTGCAGCCATTCATTTGTCTGATTATACACATTAATGACTCTGTGAGGCAAGGCCCCACTCTTTCCCTGCATCTCTCGTTTGTGTCCTCCATCACAAAACGACACCTCGGTCCGTTTATCTCCCAGCGCTCGACTTCAATTCCGCCATCCATCAGGAGGGCAAACAGCGGAGACGGAGAGGAGTGAAGCAAAGAGACAAACGGTGAGGTTTCCTCACCAGGTCAGCCGGCTGAGGGATCTGCTATCGTTTAACAGACAAAAGAGTTGTGATGAAAAGGGCAGCACGAGTGCTGAGGCGCTGAAGAAATGGTAATGGGTTCAGGGATTATCGTTCCATGTGCGTGCTTCTCTCCGGTTCATGGAGATTTGTTTCCAAAACACGAGACTGTCTGCAGAGAAAAATGCTAATAGCCCAGAAACTCCAGAGCAGTCAGATCAGGATGGTTTCTCATTGTTAAATGGTCTGTTTGCTGTGCATTCTTACAAATGCTTTATTTAAATCATATTTTTAGCATTTGTGTTGCTCATTTCTCATTTCCCCTAAAGTAAGTTTGACTTTAACAGCAGCATAAAACCCCCCCATCGCTCTCAAATCAAACCAGCTCTGGCTGTAGCCACATTTCCACAAACGTAAACAGTCTTGTTTACACCCTTAGCCTGTGTACACACACACACACGGTACCATGACATCGTATTAATAAAACAGTTTGACAGGAAGTGGGCTTTAAAAAAAGAACCTGACTGGGGTTACATCTCTCTGCCTGAACCCCAACGAAGCTGCTTTTGCAGCTTACGCACCACTTCCTGATGTATATTCTCGCTTTAAAGGTATTGAATTTTTTCTTTCGAGAAGCTCTTACTGCTGCACAAGTTAGTACACCACCATCTAAGCAAAAAAAAAAAAAAAAAAAAAAAAAAAAAAAAAAAACTGCAAGTGAGGAATGTGACCAGTTGTAGAATTCTGGGTTTGGACTGTAGAAATAGGAGCCATGTCACGCAAAAGACTCCCTCCATGATGCCAACAGCTGGATATGCGTCACTTTGCTAAACATCTTTTCTTACAGATCAACACCATTGACTGTATATAAGAACTGGACTGAGTCACCCGCCCCCCGCACATTCCTAACAGGAAGTAAAAGCCAAAAGCCCATAGACTTCTATAGAGAAACATTGAAGTCTTTATGTAGAATAGAATGGTTATTCTATTTATCAGAATAACCAATCTTTTTACCTTTTTTTTTAAAAACTTTTTTATAGAAGTTGTTCAAGTTATAAACTGGCCAATCAGACGCCTCAATGAAAGTTTGTGGTCTCACTGCAAATGCTCAAAACGTTTGACAGATTGCCCCGAGCCCACTCTCAGGTGAAAGGGTTGTGCTCACTCCTGATTGGCAACAGTGGTTGCAAGGGGCGTAATAATTAATTGACCTAATCGATTTACATTCCTATAGTCCGTTCATATTGATCTGTCTGAGGCAAGTTTTTAATTGAATCATATTACACCATTATAAAACTGTTTCAACATGAAATCAATTGTTTATGTCGATAATGGAACTTGAAATGCTGACTCAGACCGACTCGGACTGCTTACTGACAATGTCTGGTTCCAAAATGGCGGCGTCCCTATAGCGTAAAATGAACTGAATTGACATCATTACACTCACTCGGTCCAGTTCTCATATACAGTCAATGGTTGACACTAGTAAAAGTGGAGTTTTTTGCATGTTTGCAGAGTTGGACAGGTTTTAAGGCTACATGTTGTGTAACCGCTGAACTTTGCCATCCAAAGCAGGAAAGAAAAACGCCCCCATTGTTTCCCTCCCCTGATTGTGAGACAGTTACCATAACTATTCTGTCATAGGAGCCAAATATCCATTAATGTTTGACACGATTCCTCCTTATCTTTTTCAGACAGCTCCAACTTATCTTCTCCCTCGTCAGCCTTTAATAACTGCAGCTCATTTTTACTTATGAGCAAAAAAAAGAAAAAGAGGACACACTTTGAGTTCAAAGACATTCAAAGATGTTGTTGTACCTTTGCTGCTTGAATAGAGGATGGGGGCGTAGTAAAGGATTCTGCTTCCCCCATGCGAATACTTTGAATGTGACCTTCTAGACATGCAAACTGCAACAACTCCCCCAAATGTCCACAAACACAGACACGAAGAACAGCGGTGAACTGATGCCTACCTCATGCTGAAGAAGCCAAACGTCTGTATGAGGACGGTGGGCGCAAACTAACCCCGGACTGGATCCCCCCCCCCCCCCCCCCCAAAAAAAAAGCGCCACCACGCGCAGTAACAAAACCCCGATTTCCCCACAGACAAACCACGAGAGTATTTAAAGTGTCTCAGCAGGAAAAGCAGCCAGCATCCTTTATACATGTGGGCCTAATGCTTTTTCCCATTCCAATGCCGGTTCAGTTTGGAGCAGCTTAAAGAGTGTCAGGCAGCAACAGGAGGCTATCTTCTGTACTTCAAAAATAAAAAACTGGGATCAGTTTTGCTCTGTGAAGGGAGGGGCAAACCGTCTATGAACACTGATTTACAGAACAAGAAGCAGATCGAGTCCAACCAACTCAAAGGCACGTGATCTGTAGATTCTATCGGGGGCAACCGGTTGCCAGGCCGGGACAGTTTAGGAGTCGCCGGGGGGCAACAATCTGTTCCTCTAAGCCCCATCCCATCTGCAAGCTTCCATACACACGCCTTTCTTGTTGAGAGGAGTGCACACGCACACACCTCTCAGGTTGACTCTCCATGTGTGTTTGATGTGAGTGAAATGTGATCAAAGGAAGCACATTTTTCTGCACCATCTGTGCCTCCTAAATGATTTAGGCAGGAAGCAGCCCCACCAGGAAGCAACTCTTTCAGTGGCAAATGTTCTTCATTCATTAAATAAATTAGGATCTAATATCGTGTCATTACAGAACCATCATAGGTTGATGGGTTTTTTTATGCTCACATGTCCAGGAGCACTTGCTGATTAAACACGATAAACTTGGAACTCCTAAACTGTCGCCGGCCGCCTGAAGGCGTGTGCCCACATGCGGCCCAACAAAGTATTTTTACCAGCGCAGACGGCCGGCTGCGTCACTACAGGGGGAGATGGATCCTGACTAGGATTACCACAAGCAGCCAGCCTCCTGGACCGCCTCAGAATGGGCCTCCTCCCAGGATACCTCCGGATAATAAAAACATCTGTTTGTTTTGGGGAAGTTGATTAACACGTCGCCGGACCGTTCCCGGACGGGCTATTATTAGAAGATCACTGTATGCTCCAATAACTGCCACACGGGCCCGCTTCTCTTTTCTTCTTTCAGCTCTGGGGGAGCCGGCAGATGAATGTCTGCTTGGCCTCAAACGGAGAAAAGTTTTATATGGAATTAGTTTATGTAAAAGTAGAATTCAGAATCACCTCAAATGGAATAAGTTGATATATTTGCTCAACCAATAGAGAATATAAATAAAAAAAATGCCCCCTGATTGCAATTGTGTCCATTGTGAAAAACAAGTTTACAGCAACCGGACACAGCAGTGGGCTATCCAGCAAGCCCATTTTCTGTGTTAATTAGTACTGAAGAAGTCACACTGCCAGCATGAATGGAACAAGGCGCGCATTGAGGATTATGGCCCGCCACTTTGAATGATCACAATTCGCCCTGAAAGAAGGCCGATTCAGGACCGAATAATGAGGCTGTAAAAGCAGAAGGAGCCGTAGGATTCACACGGAGACGGCTGCAGTCAGCTGCACGCCGAGACAACAGACTTTTAGTCTCAGGCTAAAGAACATCTTTTTAACCCAAAGATTAGGTTTAAAAAAAAAAAAATCTTGAAAAATATAAGCCGCTTGAGTGTTTAGACCCCTCCCTTATGAAGAGCTCTTTTTGCTCAGTTTGAGAGATTTTATTGCAGAAGTTTGGGAAATTTAAAACATCCGATTCATTCAAAGTGACATAAAACCACGTCTTAATAGAAGGCAAGCTAAATAAATCTTGTTCAAAAACATAAAATTTGGGTTTACAGATTCAATAAAAGAATAATTTTTCTTCATAGAAACTAAAAAAGTTAATTTATTTCCCAAATAGGTTTTTTTATGAGTCGTTGAACATATTTCCTGCATTTAAGTCTTATTTCCACTCTAACCCACTCAAAAGGCTCCACAGCACAGACTCAGTTTTCCTTACCTGTGTAGTTTCTTGGGTGGAGGTGGAGGTGGGTTGGGGTCATTGGTGGCAGCTCCTCTTCCTGATGCCAGCAGCTCCCCTGAGCTGCCGTGCAACATTTTCTTGGCCGGCATGCTCCTGTTATGCTTGCCTTCCTCCTCTGTGCCCTCGGTTTCCCTTTGACCGGCGCCATTGTTGGGGTTGGTAGGGGGGGCCGTGCCTGGCTCTGTCATGGCAGGGGGGCTGCTGTGAGTATTGGTGTCCCTGGCCTCCTTCCAGACAGCAGCACCATTGACCGAGCCTGTCGCTGAGGAGGTTGTCCCGAGGCTGGCGGGTGGTTTCATCTTCTCCATTCTTTTCCGGCCGCGCTCTTCCTCCTCCTCTTCTTCCTCGATGCGGCAGCTCCAACCGGAACCGTGCAGGTTGGGCTTGGGCCGGCGTTCCGATGGCGTGTTGTGGTTGTCCGGGAACTTGAAGTGGCCCTCTTTTGCAGAAACCAGGAAAAACATGGGGAGCTCTGGGAGTGGGACAGGGCATGAAACGGACGAGGAGAGACTGGAGGTGCCCAGTTTGGGAAATTCCGGGAGAGAGAACGGAGAAGAAAGCGACTGAGAAAGGCTAGAGGTGCCCAGTTTTGGGGAGCGGGAGCTCCTCTTTGGGGGAATGGGTGGGCTGGACTCCGGCTTCGTGTGAAGGGCGGGTGGCAGGGAGGCGTCCATGCTCAAAGAGGGCGCACTGCGACTTGGGCTGGGCCACCGGAAAACCGGGCTGGCGGGGTCTTTCCGTGCTGTTGGGCTGAAGTGACACTGGGTGCTGACAGCAGAATCCGGACTACTGAGATAGAAAGTTTTGTTGTTCTCTGTGTGAGCTGCAATGACGGTGATGGTGGCTCTCTGGTTCTCGCCAAACCGGTCCACCTCAGAGGTATGCTTAGTCTGGTTTGGGGACTGGGGGGGGGGCTGCAGAACATGAGCAGCAGGTTTGCGTTTTTTCTTGGTGCTCTCTGCATAAATGGGTTCAAAGCCTTCCTGTTTGTTGGGGGAGTTGGGCGTTGACTGGGGGCCTGTCTTGCTCTGCGAGTCTTGCAGACTCACCGACCTCTCCTGTCTCCCTAGCAACCCTTCAGGCTCTGGAAGCGAATCTGTGCTGCTAAGATAAGAAGAAGAAGAGGAGTCTGACAGACTACTCTGTTTGGACAGGACAGAAGCAGAGGGGGGGGATGCTGGGCTCCTGTGGGTGGCGGTCTCTGAAGAGGTGATGGGCGTCTTTGAAAGATCAGCGGAGCCACCATTCGTACCTTGAACTGGACTAGAAGCTACCTTATCCTCTGAAGGCATTTCCTTAAACGCTTCCTGGGTTTCATTGTTCGTCCTGGTGTTCAGGGCGCTTCCATTATAAGCGCTCTTGGTTCGGATAGGAATCACGCCGTTCTCCTGGTTGTTGCAGGAACCCTCATTAGAGTTCTTCTTCAGGCTCTGGGAAACTCTCCCTTCCTGCTGGCTCACCAGGATGTTGCTGATAATGACTGTGTCTTTGGGTGAGAAGCTGGGGGACAACGAGATGCGGTTGTCGTCGATCTTGTTCTCGGGGTCCTGAAGGACCGCCTCTCTGTGGGCCTTGTTGCAGACATTGCTGTCGATGTACAGCGGTGTCAGATTTAAGATCTTTAGATTCTTCTGCTCCACCGAGATTTTCGTCTTCTCTTGCTGCAAATAGAAAAAAAAACACAAGTTGATGAAACATTTAAATGAAAAAGAGAAGTGGTTTTACGTAACACACACCGGTTCTATGTTCATGTTGACATCTTTAGGTTCGCAGGTGTCGAGGCTCATCATCGTGGGTTTGACAGCGATGGTCGGCTTGCTGTAGGGCGAGGGCGTCGTCACTCCAGCTTCCTCATCGCCTCCCAGGCTGCCTTTTAAACAGGATGCAGGCGTGCTGCCATCCGGGACGCCGACCGTCTTGTGCGCGCTAAGCGGGTGGAAGCAGTTCTTACATGAGCCGGGTTTCCATACGTGTTCTGCAAAGTCGCTGCACGCTGACATCTTTGGTTTGCTAAATCTGGTCCGGTCAAAGGCCGCTGTGAGGAGATCTGGAAGATGGAGGACGAGCTGTCATGGCTGCCTCATGAAGCACAAGAAAGAGGAAAAAGACTTATTCAACTGAAAAAAATAATCATGGATATGAACTGGCTATTGCTATCCATGTCACACGTTAGAGGAAGCTCTACAGCTCAAGATCTATTAAAAAGCCAACCATTTGCGAGTGTTTCCCAACAATAGCCAAACAGAATCTCCAAAAGACCTGGTTTGAACTTTGCAGGTTCCCATCGCCTCCGAAATTAGAGGTCACATGTTCTACGTTGGACCAAAAGGCTTGCCGGTTTGAACCCGGCCGCATAAAAGGGCCCTAACAGGCCGCCCGGCAGCTCCAAACCATCTAGGAGGAGCATGCCAGAGGTCGGAATGTCAGGAATGTCGGCAGAGCCAGGTTTCACCAGGGTGAATCTCATACCCGTGACAACTTCCCCTCCCCCTCCCTCACACACCAAATCCACAAGTCCACACATATATATACATGTGTGAGTGTGTGTGTTCCACTCACATACACACCATTCCTGGGAGTCACAGTGTCCTGTTTAATTGGAATGACAGCGCTCAACACCTTTTCACAGAGCTGGTGTGTTTGTCTGCAACTGGTGGTCTGGCTAATGGCCTGCAACATGGTGTTAATTCCTCTCAAAAAGGTGCCGCAAAAGCTCTTTCCTCTGATGTGCAATCAGAGTAAATTCAGCAAATAAATTCAGACAATCATCTAAGAGCAGACTTGTTTAAAGAATGTAGATAATGTCTCAAAATAACCCTGATAGTTCTTGGTTCCGGTGCAAGACCGTCTGCTGAAGGTACAGTTTCCCTGTTGGCAGTGATAATGCGTGTTTACGCTTTTCTTTTGTTCTGTCTGACTCAGTTTGAGCAGGAAAAGTACCCACCAAGCCGCTGTTTGTTTAAGTGCAAACTCAGAGGAAGCAGAGTCTTGCCTAACATCTCCTGAATGTGCGCGTGAGTCACACCAAGAGATCAAAACCATACAGATTAGTGGCTATTTCGGACAGAAGAAGAACAACAAGTCTTTCCCAAGAGGGGCCCGGACACTGACAGCAGACGAGACGATCCCAACTCTCACTCATGCTGACATGCTCGGCCCTGGTCGCTTGAACATAGGTCCCTCAAGCTCAAGGTCTAAGATTTCTCGCTTCCTTGTGCAAAAATCTGCAACACAAGGCTAAAAAAAAAAGAAAACACAGTCCGTCCTTTAGTCTAGACCTCAAAATGTGAGAAATATGTCATGAGCGTGCTGAGGGTCAGGAGCCAGATAACAGTGATGGGATAAAAAAAATGATTTTGGTTTAGCCATACATGCTCCTTCATGTGGCCACTAGGGGGCTCAAACCTCCAACACAAAAACTTTTTGCCTTAAGAAAAAAAAAAGGCAGAATTCAGTCAAGAATCATGTTAGATTCAATAAAACTAGTCTCCATGGCAACAATACATCTTTCAATCTGTACAATTGGGGCTTTAAATACCAAATCCACTCCCCTTGAGCCCCAAACACCTGTGTCCCCAAACACACAGCATGTCTCTATGGTGGTGGGGTCACCTGATACCCACTGAGACTTTGCAGCTTTTTCCTGTTCATTTGCCATGTCAAAGTAGACCCCCCCCCCCACACACACACACACTTTAGTCTTTTTAGGGCCACATTTGTCACGCTCGCACAGCCCCTTCTTCTTTCACTTCTTTCATGAGGAGGGGCGCTTTTCCTTACAGACAGCAGGAACCCCCCCCCCCCCCCCCCAAAAAAAAATACACAAAAAAAAAACACAAAACAAAAAAGAAACTTCCCCAAACTTCCAGCTGGGGGGTTGTTTACAAGCCAGCATCTGAGTGAACGTTATAACAGCACACATGCAGGTGAAATGAGACGCGTTGCTGTAACAGTTTCTCTCATTAAGGTTGCCAGATTTGGTTTCTGACAAAACGCAATATACTGACCAATGATTGTATTTTAATTGATCACCCCCCCCCCCCCCCCCCTATATTTGGGTGAACTCTGTCGTTTTCATCAATATTCAGAAGACCAGAGGCAGGAACGTAGCCAAGGTTGTCTGCTCACCTGCTCGGACTTTCTCCTGCCTGGCAACACAGAAATCTGAACAAAAACGGCGTAAAAACAAAATCCAATCGACGCAGTCCAGGTGTCCGTCTGCGGTCCCGGCGCGCGCGGGGGCTGCAGCGGCTGCTCCGTACACAGAGTGCAGAGGTGTAGTACTGCCGCTGCCGCTGCCGCTGCTGCTGCTGCTGCCGGAGCACCAGCCCTCTGCAGCAGCACAGGAGGGGAGGTGGGCGGAGCTTGCAGCCATGCAGCCATGCAGTCTGCCCAGCACAAAAGCACATGTGCAGCCTGCGCTACTGTGTCATTAGTCGCTGTTCAACTTATTCACACATGCAAATTCATTCAGCAAAAGACAAACAAATAAATAAAGGGACACACTGGTTTGAACAGGTTTATTCTGCAAAGCAATCAATCTTAATCAAAAGGCCTTTGAATGGGGGGGGACTTTGGATGTAACACAAGCCCCCCCTCTCCCTGCAAACTACTGCTGCTTCTGTTCATCAGGGCTAAAAGGCGACAGACTGATAGAAAAGTGTTTCTTCTCCAGAGGAAGCTTGGACCCCTGCTGCTTTCCATTACAGCAGTAAAGAAGAAAGGCCTCAGAAAGGCCTCCGTTCCAGACATTAACCTTCACCTTCTAAATAACATTTTATCTGTGCTTTTTTTTTTTACATAAACAGCAAAAGATTCCTTCATCTCATATCTGCAGCGGCTGTTTTTTGTTTTTGTTTATGTCAGATGAGATAAATTTGGTTTGGTTTGATACCAAACCAAATAGCCCCCCCCCCCCTGCATTCATTTAAGGCTTTATCTTCCTGATTGAAGCAAGTTTGAAAAGCAAACAGAATTTGAACCAGAACATACCACCAAGCAATCACTTATCCAAATACAAACAAGCTGATTCCTATTAATTTTTATGATAAATGGATAACTCAACTGGTAAACTCATTAAAGTCTTTCAAGCCTTTTTTTTAACCTTTGTAATTAGATTCAGTTTAGCTCGTGCTGGTTTGCGGCGCCTTCCATCCGTGAAACCCGAGTTCGACTCCGGGCTGCTCCCTGTTCCCTTCTCTACCTATGCCGGTTCCAAGCCCGGTTTGAGAAGGTTGCGTCAGGAAGGGCATCCGGCGTAAAACATTGCCAAATCTACCATGCGACTCGTTCGCTGTGGCGACCCCTGATGGGAGAAGCCGAAAGTGGAAGAAGATTCAAAATAACTATCCCAAGAATATTTTTAGTCTAACAATTTCATTTCATTTTATATTTCAGTTAAAAATGGGCAAGTTGTTGTCTTTTGACTGAGTTGTATCACTGAATATGCTCCAACAAGTCGCAGACTTGTTTTCCTCCCTCTTTTGCTCATTTTTTGAAAGGCTTTGGTAAAAAAAATGGCAAAAACAAGCCTGACGTTAGGTTTTGTTGGGTCCAACACTCTTATGTTAGATTAAGCACAAATTTTAGCTCCAATAAAATCAAAACAGCCAAGAAAAGTTATTATGATTGTCTAGAGCGATAAATTAATATTTTTTTAAATCAGACTTAGGCCTGCACAATATACCGCAAATTTATCGTTATCGCAATATCCAGCTCTGCAATATGCATATCGCAAAAGACGGCGAATATCGCAATAAATCGCAAACTCAAAATGTGTTAAAACAATCTTCTAGCAGCTTGAAGCATTTAACGAATCAAATAAATCCCTTTATGCTTTGACCAATCAGAGGGACGCCTTCCCATTGTTGACCAATCAGATGGAGGCCTATTATGTTAACCCTGGTCCTGAAGAGCCTCAACCCTGCCTGTTTTCCAGCTGTCCTTAACCAGCTTGCTGTTGATTGGCTGACTCAAGTGATTTAACATCCTGATTGACTGAACACACCTGATTTTGGTTATCATTATCGAGCAGTCTAGGGAGAATTGGAAAACAGACAGGGTTGAGGCTCTTGAGGACCAGGGTTAGCCACCCTGACGTTTGTCCCCCATGTCGATGAGGGTCATTTGGAGTATAATTTTTAAACTGTTGCAATGAAATGGGAATGATGTTTTTGTTTATTTTTCTATTTGTTTATTTACCGCAAATTTATCGTTATCGCAATATTGATCACTAATATCGCATATCGCAAGTTTTCCTCATATCGTGCAGCCCTAATCAGACTGTACACAAATTTGGGTGTAAAGTTTCACCTAATACCGTGAGAGTCAATGGGAAATTGCTGCCTTCTGAAGCCTGCCTCAAGTGGTCATTCAAGGAACTGCAACATTTAGTAAGTCTGTGTTGGCTTTAAGTTTAGGAGGGAAGTTTAGTGATTTGAAGCCTTTATACAGAGTCAGAGTCTGGGTTCCTTCCTGTCCATGCTAAAGAGTGGACACCTCAGTTTCCTGAACTTTTATAAAAAGATTTATAGCAGAGCAGAGACAATTAGCATAAGTGGCACAGCTCCATCCAGGACCTTATCGTTTACAAGCACCTTTTGAATCTGTAAGGAGACTTCGGTTCTTTCACCAGGATTAAGAGTTGTTGGATTTTATCTATTTTTTGCAGTATGATGCATATTACAATTCTGCTAGTTGGGCTTATGTAAAACGTGTGTCCAGTTTCTCTTAATCTCTTTTAATTATGTTTTTTTCAGTATTCTGTAATTCTTGGAAGAGCTAAAACTAAACCCAATAGAAAAATCTGCTTCAGAAAGAACAATTGTCTGTGGCTAAAAGCCTTTACATATGTATCTTAAGAAACTACTTCCTCAATCGGTGACAGTGTTGATGTCACATGTGCACAGTCATTGTTTGCACAAGCATGTTTATGATTTTGTCAGCTGTGAATGCTGCCTCCCATAAAGCACTTCATGCTGCTCATCCTCTGTCACATTACCTCGCATGAGTTACGAAGGGCAGCTGTGCCAGCAAATCTGACTGCCACCCAATGCACACTGATGAATTCAGCTGCAGCAGCAGGCTTGCGTTAGAGATGGAGAGGAAGACCACAACACGGGGATGCGGTCCAAGCAGTTGTGGGAGAGTATTGTGTTTATGTCTCCAGGTGTCCCTTAGTTACACAAAAACAGAGCAAGTTTTATCCAAAAAAATGTCAAAGTTCCACTCCAATCATTGTGCGATCTATTGGGAAAGTGTTCCCTGTGGTCTTTTAATTATGATTATGTCATTTTTAGCCAAAATAAAAAAAAAACTGTATCGTTTTGTAGGACATAGTTTCTGCAGAGCGGCAGTAGTTCATTAGAAATTTGCCTTTGAGTTGTGGAAGGGACCATTGTCATGGAGTAACCTCGTCTCTCCTTTACTGTTACTGCCTGTTACTGAGAGCTCTATGTCCACCTGCTAGCTTACAGCTCAGACGAAGAAAACAAAGATGGATCTAGTCGTCTTAAAGTGGATGTGTCAAAATGAAATTCAGAAATTCAATTTTAAGCTTAATTTTCTTTGTATGTGTCCTCCATCATCTGAAAAATACCACAAGAACGTTTTTAAAAAAAAACCAAAAACATAATTTTCCTTGGCGTGGGTCTTTAACAGCATCAATCTGCTGCATTTGTTTTTTACTAAAACACAGATTCAGGTAATGGGGATGTCAGCCCATGTGCACACTGCTCCCTGCTCCTCACACTGCTCCATACCTTCACCATTTCTCCTGTGAATTATTAAACAGGCAATCCTTTGAAATTAAATTCAGCAGAGATAAATGGGCTTCAGTGCAAAGCTGCAAGAGAAGTGGATCAGATAGCGCTGGCAATCTAATATTTGTGATGATCCAGAGGACATTAGCAGCCAGTTTAAAGTGAGAGTTTGAATAAAGCTAATTACAGTGTGGGTTGAAACCTCTTGAATTTTAATTTCTTTTTCCTTTTGGGCTGGTAATAAAGTCTTCCAGAAGCAACCTCACCAAGAGGAAGTCGTTATGTTTTGGAAATAAAATGAGGAGGAAACCTCAAAGGGGGCCGAAACAGATACTCCCTCTGCAGGGGGCAACAGTTTTATCATATCGGCTCTTATGAAGATGAGCTTTTAAAAGTGCATTCACACAGGAAGTTTAAATCTGCCTATGTGCTCAATTTGTTGGAAGGTCAACTTCACTTGTGGATCAATGCGAGTTACAAGCAGCAAAGAAACAACAGCAAAACTGTTTAAGTGTGACTCCCAAATGTTTTATAGTTAAGTTGGGGAGCAGGTGCTCAACAATGAACAATAGTTTGTGGGCGAGCGGTAAAAAACAGTTTTCTTCTTTGTGGCTCTCGTCCCTGCTGATCTGAGCTTGTTTTAGGTAACATCGCCTCCTGCCGTAACTATGAATTTATTTTGTTTTCTCTTTAGAGCATCACATGTGTAAACCAAAACAAACCAAACCAAATAAAAAAATGAGACATTTTTACAGTAACCCCTGTTGATTCATTTTGAAACTCCAGACCATCCTGGTTTGAAACCATCCTGGGTGACATGCACAGTGGGTGCAAAGCACCACTCTACTGAAGAACAGCATACGCCCACGCGGCAAAAACTGACTCTTACAGTAAAAAGACCCTTGTTTCAAAGAAAAACATATTTTCTGTCTTGCAAAAAAAAAAATAATCAAGAAAGTTTTTCAAAAGCAAGTTTAATAAAACATGTCTTAGTGGCCAAAGGTTTTTCCTTAAAAACAGAAATCTTGGTAAAAGCATTTTTTTAACTCATTGGCAGATTTTTGTGCCTATTTAAAAAAATATGTCAGTGGGGTAAGAATTTTTAACTTATTTCTAAGAGTGCGCAGCTCTCATTTTCAAACTGCAAAGGGAAAGTGAAAAAAAACCAAGTGAAGATGTGAAACTTTGTGGCTTTTTTTCAATTGGTAGACCCACATTCTCTCCATCACTGCAACTTAAACAAAGTAAGTGCCCAAATAGGAAAGTCCCTTTGGTCTTTGAGCATCTTGCGTGTTCTGTCAGGTATACTTTTTCATTTGATATGAAAGCATACAAATACAGCTCTGGCATTTTGAGTATCAATACTGAATTGGTTTCTTTTTTATGGCCAAGCAGGGTGCAAAAATACTCATTGTCGTCTTTCTTCCAAAGAGAGCAGTTCACAGTTTTTTGCCCTTTCTCTGTTTGTTTGGGTTGAGCGACAAACCAGGTATTGTGCTGCTCGGGTTTCTGCCTGTCACTTCCCATTTCCACTGGGTGACCCTGTAAAGGATTTCCTGTCGCAGCACCAAAAGGTCTTCCTCTGGCCTCTGCGTGAAGAATGCTGGTCTTTAGTCGGTCACCGGAGACCTCCGACATTTCATTTGAAACTCAAAGCTTTCTCAGCACTTCTCCTTCGCTTTGAGACAGAAACACCCGAGTGAAACTTAAGCATTTTCAGGGGTGGGTTTGGAAATAAGTAAATGAGGAGGCTCTGGTTGCAGCCTGTCTGTCAGAAATACTATCAAAACCTGTAGGGAAAAGGCTCCCTCAGGACCGGCTTTCTTCTCTTTGGGACGTCCCCCTTAAAACCTGAACACTCATAAGGACCCCCCCTGTAACCATATGCCTCTAAAAGCCAGGCACTGTTCAATTAATTGCAGTCTGTGTGGGTTGGAAGGAGAAAAAAGGGTGTCGCATTTAGAGCCTTGTGTACTCTTGGTCGCCATGGCAGCCAGGTGGATAGGAATGCAGAGATAAAGCGGAGCCACGCCTCACATACACAAATATGGACAGAGTAAAAAAGCACACACATACACACAGGTTGAGGCTGTGTAAACTCCAACACCTTTACTGTCTCACATGATGCGATTCCTATGTTCCCTCATGGCTGCATTCCCTTACCTGTCCCTGCAGGCTCGCCCTCTGATTATGAAGCGCAAAGATTTTCCATGTTGTTGATAGAGATTATGGGAATTTTAAATTATGTGCGAGACCCTATACCCCAGATCTTTCCCTGATTACTGAAACTACCGACTGCATACAAGACAGCTTTCTTATAAAACGTGCATGATATGAAACATTTATCTTTCTTTTATAGCTTTTATAGAAATTTTATGTGTCAGTAGCAACCGAACACACATCTTTATTGTTTTATCTTTCAACATTGTCTCACCTAATGGATGAAAGGGCATCCTGCTGTGATAATACATTTTATGGATTAATGTTGAGTCAGAAATCAGTAGTAACATTTTATGATTAGTTCAAATTTAAAATTAACAAGATATTGAACTTCAATACATTTATTTATAAAGCAGCAAATCATAGCAAAGGTTGAGCTCATACAAAACAAAGACGGAAAAAAACTTCTAGATTCTGCTGATGTTAAATAATTCATTGATTATTTGATTGATATCCTATTATTTGCAAACACAAAATTAAATACTGCTCAGTGGGCAGAAGAAAATCATATTATTTCCCAATTCCAATCTTTCAGAATTTTATGCACACATTTTTACACATTAAACATATAATTATTATAACAAGATATTGGGAGAAAGGTAAAAGAAATTAATTATTTTTTTTCCATTGAAAAAAGGAAAAGGTGGTGTGTTTTATGCGTGCAAACAAAATAATTCCTCAGGTGTGAGCTGTAATGATTGCAAAGCTGCTTGCCACACCAGACTGACCTTCGTACCTGGCAATGTGTGATAATTTTTACAACATTTGCGTTTGCAGTTTCTGATCCACATGGTTGTAGAGGATGTTATTCTTACTTTGTATAATGGAATATTTTTAGGTCAAAATTGACAGACTCAGGGTTTGATCCTGACTCGATTGAAGGTTTATTTTATACTATCAAGATGGCCATCTTGGATCTCATTCATTGGTTTGTACCTCAATGACCCCATTTTCCTGTTTGTTAATGCTGTGGCAACTACACTTTTCTGGACCTGTGGATTAAATATTTTCACCTCTGTTGTACCTCAAAAAGTGCTTTCAGAAAAAAAAGTGGTGCAAGCTTTGACTGCGTTCTGGGTCAAGATGGTGTCAAGCTACATGAGACGGAACCTATTTTGGGTCCAGATTGAAACAACACGTTTGTATCTGCAACAAGGGCATAGCTACAGGGGGCAAGAGGGGCAGCTGCACCCCCCAACAAAAAGCATAGCCCCTCACTTGACCCCCAAGTTTTGAGTAAATGTTAGTGTAGCAAAAAAAAAAAAAAAAACTATCAAAAATGTAACTTTAGCCGATGCTGACGGCCTTCTGAGGCAGTTTTACCGTAGAAGCTCAGATGATGTGGAGGAGGAACCAGTGAAGACAGTCTCTCAAGTGCACAGGAGGAGTAAATGTTTTTTTTACTGGAAAAAGGGCTGGTTGAGGAAATACTGTGAGCAAGGTGATGGTTAGAGGGAAACCCAACAAAAACAATCCAAAGAGGTTATCCAGATCCAAAAACACAGATAGAATCCTTTTCTAAATCTACAGACAAAACCAGAAAAAGGTTCTAGGAAAAGAAGGAAATAAAAGAATCTGGTTTTTAATAAGAGAGAAAAAAAAGCAGAATGTAGCAGATGCACATACGAAGTTCAGACCAGGTGAGTGCAATCAGACTGATGAGGAGGGAAGGTAGTGGCTGCTGGAGGTCTGGCAGCACAGAGAAACGTGACAGGAACTATGGTCCTTTTATTTTCCCCCCAGAAAGAGTATAGAGCTCTACTTCATTTTGTAAGGCAGTGTTACTTAGTTTTTTTCTATTTTCAATTACTACAGTACTTTTGTTCTCTTGATACTAATCCTTTCATTTTTAATCATACAAATACCATTATGTTTAGTTTACTGCAGCCGACTGAAATCATTTTTTTTTTGCACTTTCTTCATTCTAGTGGCAGTAAGCCATCTGCCATGTGGGCAAATCGAACAGCTGAAAGCGGCTGTTCAGGAAGCTGTCACTCAGCTGATTTCTCCATGCTGGCTTGCAGTAAGTAAAGCCCACTGATGCGGCCCTTTAGTGTGTTATTATCTGTATAACTTACTACAATGAGGGCTGTATAATTTTTTTGCAAAATGAGCCAATATTCTGTAAAAGAAAATAGCAGTACAGTTGCTATGGAGACATTTTAAGATGTAAAAGTTTTAACCTTTTACTTAAAAATTCCAAAAGTAAAGATCCAGGTCTTGTAAAAAAAAACAACAACTTTTATTTGGCCCCTGGCAAGTTTTTATGATCAAGTTCTTATTATAATTTCTAATTTAATAATAGTCTATAATATTTGTTTTGTTTTATTTCACAACTGCTCAATTAAAGATGTGACAAGTGAAGTTTCATTTGAATATCTGCAGTTAGTGCATTCCCAATTTGTGTGCTTCTATTTTGGCTGCTGGAAGAATGCCACTTTGTTGAGTTGTGAGTCAGGACCTGCAGAAGTGCTGTGAGTTCCTCTCACAGCAGGAATTCAGGAAGCCTCAACAGGTAACTTACAATAAAGGCACACGAAGAGACGAAATGTTGAGTTTATTAGGCATTCTAATTAGGCAACTGTTGAGTTCTGGTTTTTGAAGTTTCCACAGATTTGCCTTTTATGTTGTTTAACGATGTGGGCTTAACGTCAAAAGAGGCAAAAAACAAAATCTGCTTTACTGTCACAGTCAACACAAACTAAATGATATTTTTCACATTTAATAAAATGTTACCACTAAAATGCATTTTCTTGAGCTTGGATTCCTGACATCCTTTACATGTCAGGGTAGAGTGACAGCTCATTAAAGCTCTAGTATTTACTGTCACCAGCTACATAAACACAGCTTGTAAAAAACAAAGCTAAGGAATTTAAAGCTGCTGGCCACAACTTGAAACTGACATTCTGAAGTGCTTTTATCTTCCCCCATAAATTCATCTAGATTTTTTTTTAAAGTAGAAAAAGCTTCATATTTATTCGAAATACTTAATTTTCCACATTTGAAATCATTTGTGAAGGAAATGTATGCTAATTTTAAAGGTTTCAGATTGGTTAAATAATTTTATATTTAATCCCGTCATCAAATACATTAGATTAAATTTTGTGTAACATGAAAAATTCCCAACAATTTTTAGTTTTGTAACAGTTTTATGGAATTGAAACCTGAAATTTTGTTTTTTTAAATTCTTCACTTGTTTTCCTGTTTTTGTTTTTGATTCGCATTAACTGGTAAATTCCCAGCAGTAACTAATATAAATGGGCACTAATTATCGTGAATAGACATCATAATGGCAACTAATGAGAAGAAATGTTTTTGGGTGCAAAGCATCTTTAGCATCCACAGTCAAGGCCGATAGATCTTTGCAATCAGGCAGACATGTCTGACATACCAGCGGCTCAGTCTGTGATTAGACTGTCATCCTGGCTCCTCAACACACTAATACAGTCTGTGCACTATTGACCCATTGATCCTGATTTTAAGCTCCTCTGCTGCTTGAATACATAAACACAAACGTGAACCTTTGCATAGTTTTCATGATAAATACAAATGAGACATCTGCGAGATTCATCAGCTGTCTCAGGAGGATGTTGTCGTGTTTGAGGAAGTGCTGCATTTGTTCTCCTTTCTTAGAGGGAGTTATCTCGTTATAACAATGGTTAAAGAAAAAATCACAAGCTGGGATTGCCAAAGAATCATCAGAGACCCATGTCAGCCACCAGCTAAGAGGTTTGTGTCAAGGTCTGATACATCTATACAGACATAGACTTTGTGCATACATTTCAGATTGACAAAAAAAACATGTAGCCCTCCAATCCAAAAATGTAAGTAGCATTTCTTAATACTGCATTTATATTTGGTTATCACAGTGAATTACAGTCAAGGACGTGTTTAACTTTATTATTGAAAGATCTTTAAAAATTGTTTTTATGATGAAAAGGTGGAAATAGGAAAAAACCCCAAAAAATCAAAATAGAAGATGTTTCTGTCTGTTGTTGTACAATGACCCGTCTACATCAAAGTGAAGCCTTGTGGGTGACGGGGTCGATGTGGAGTTAACTGTTGGCCCCTCTGCGGGTTACAGTAGCAGCACACTTGCTCATTGTTTGGTCCATGCAACGCCAGAAGTAAGAAACTTTCTTCTGTTGTGTTGACAGTGAAACAGAAACGAATTAGTGAAAGGTGAAATCCTGCATATCGTTGTTTTGCTGGTGTTCCTGCCTCCAGGGCAGATTTGTCTGTGACCCGTGTCTCAGCTGGAGGGAGTTATCTGAGGCAAAAACACATGAGTACATTAACATATGTTGAAACTCCTTGTTAGTCAGGACATACCAGGGGGATGGAAGTGAAATGGGCATTTGTTTTTGCCAGTTTCATATACAGCATTCAGGAGGCTCCCCACAAAGCCCTCTCTCAGAGAAGTGCCTGAGGCTGGGTGTAGAACAGAGCTGTATGGGGATGAGTAGCGTGTGAATCACACTTGTTTCTCAGACACATGTTTGCTCCAGACTTCACCTCCCCCCTTTCAGTTTGCCTCATCTTTCTCCCCTCTGATGTCCTCCAGGAGATTAGCTCCTCTTTATATCATGTCAAATTCCAAAGTCTCAAGGATTACATGCAAGAAAGAAAACTGTTGTGCATTTCATCTGCATAAACCCCCCTTTTTTGCTGAGAATTATAGTTGTTTTGCAGCTTAATCACATTGAGATGTGATGACTTTTTTTCTGTGATCCACATAATCTCTGTCTACGTGGATTGAAAAATTTAAAAGGAAAAATTATTATTGAGGACATTTCACCTCTTCTCCAAGAAGATTTCTCATTAAAGAAACCCTTCATTTTTCCAAAAATCAGGAGATCAGAAAATAATGCTGACATTAAAGCAGAGTATTGCTGCAGTTCAGAACATTTTACTAGATGATGCTGGATGATGCTCGATAATAAAATCTGGAGCTGGTTCAGCTTTTGTTCTATGACTTCTGTCCACAGGTTTCTCCACTAGCACCTCATCTTGCTGAAAGATCAAATTATAACGCTGGATGTAAATCAAAGCTGCTCATTCCTGGTCCTCAAGATCTACCACCCTGACTGTTTTTCAGATCTCTAAGCCCTGCTAGCTGCTGATTAGCTTAATCAGATGTCTCTGGATTCTGATTGAATGAACTCATCTGGTCCAGGTAATCAGAAGAAGCAGTGCAGAGATAGCTGGAAAACAGACAGGGAGGTAGATCTCAAGGATCAGGAACGAGCAGCCCTGATGTAAATGTTTCACTTATATGGCTTCTGCTTTGTCCAAAATTCATTTTCTTCCTCCAAGGACAACTCCTCTTTATAAACCTGACATTGTTTGGTTTCTGTCCTTTCTCTGCAACACTTCCATTTTTTTATTTGCAGTCAGAAAATTCATTAAATTAAAAATAATACTCATAAGTCACACTGAAAATAATAGTGACTCTGACTGGTAAAACTCAAAATTAAATAATCTTGTACATTTCTTTTTTACATTTTTTGTCAGTCAATTGAAATATTTCTTGCAATATTGATGATTGTGGCCTGTAGATCGTGAAAGTTATGTTTTTTGGTCTTTTTAACAGGTTCATTTGGTATTTTTCTCATGATGGAGGACATATTAAGAAAATTAAGCTCAACGTTAGATTTACGTTAGAGTATTTCATCATTGTGAATTAGGAGCAGATAAATGCATGAAAAGAAAAAGAAAAAATGCATGTGGAAAAAGAGCTGTTTTTGTGATGTTAAATATGCTGAAAGGGCCACAAGCTTCCTGCTCCTCTCCATTCCGATGCATTCACTTTCATCCAAATACACTTGGATCCAAATACATCTTCGTTTTCCTCGTCCGAGCTGACGTCTGGCTCAAAGCTGGATAGCTCTGATGTTGCTCTCCATTTTTGTTGCAACCTAATGTTAGGTTGGGGGTGTGAGGGGCTATAAGCTAGGGGGAGAGATTGTAAACGGATACCTTAGTTATGCTCACAACTCAGGTGAATTTCTTTTGAACTCTTGCCGCTCTGCACAAAATATGTCCCAGAAAATGACTTTTTTTTTTATTAATTTTTTTATTATGGCTAAAAAAAGTATAATCATAATTAAAAATTAATTAAATAATATTGAATTAAATCTGGATTTGATACTGTAAACCATGAAATCATGATCGAACGTCTCCATAACGACTACGGTGTATCTGGTTCAGTCCTAAACTGGTTTGTTTCCTATTTCAGTGGTAGATCTTATAAGCTCTGTGTTGACCATATTTAGAAGCAAAAATCCTGTCTTGTGGAGTTCCCCAAGGTTCTGTATTGGGACCCATTCTATTCACTCTCTACATGATTCCCCTTGGGAGAATCATCAGCAAATTTTCAAATATTTTGTATCATCTTTACGCTGATGACATTCAACTTTATTGCTCCTTTGGAAAAAATGATTACACAAATCTATCGTTTTTACTAGACTGCGTGGCCAGCATTAAAGTTTGGTTAAATGACAACCATTTACTCTTGAAACCTAATAAGACAGAGACAATAATTTTTTGCTTCTGATGACGAAATTCCTGCCATCAAAAGACACCTTGGTTAACTGAGCTCTTCTGTCCAGCCCTGTCTCAGGAATCTTAGTGTCTGGTTTGACAAAGCTATGTCTCTTGACTCACTCGAAGCTCTTGGTCAAAAACTGTTTTTATCACCTGAGGAATGTGGCTAAACTGAAGACAATGTTATCCATATGAGCAGATCATCCATGCTTTTATCTCCTCTCGTTTAGACTATTGTAATTATCTTTTTACTTGTTTTAACAAAAAGTCTCTTAAAACGTCTCCAACTGATCCAGAACTCTGCTGCAAGGCTTTTAAATGGAACCAATAAGTGCACTCGTACCACCCCTCTGCTTTTATCTCTATATTGGCTTCCTGATATCTTTAGAATAGATTTTAAGATTTTGATTTTAGTTTTTAGAGCCCTGCACCCCGAACTATATTTCTGACCTTTTAACTCCCTACACTCCTGCATGTTCCATGAGGTCCACTGATAAAAATCTTTTATGTGTTCCAAAGACTCGTTTTAAAACTAGGGGAGACCTCGCCGACTTTGGAACGACCTCCCCCTGTCTCTGCGCCAGATTGACTCAGTCGAGTGTTTTAAAGCTCAAGTTAAGACATTTTCATTTAGGAGAGCTTTTAGCTGACTTTTACTTGTGTTCACTTCTGCCTGTTTGTATACTTCTATGCCTGTGTGTTTTATTGGGTCTTGCTACTGATTTTATATTGTTTTAACATTGTGAAACACTTTGTGAGTCGCTCTCTGAGAAAAGTGCTATATAAATAAAGATTTACTTACTTACTAAAAGACCACTGGGAACGCTTTGAAAATGCTTTAAAAAAATCAAAATGGGATCAAAATGAGATCAAAATTTTAAGAAGAACATGATTTTAATGTAAATGAATCTTT
The DNA here is from genome assembly GCF_053564925.1 of Oryzias latipes. Taxonomy (NCBI): domain Eukaryota; kingdom Metazoa; phylum Chordata; class Actinopteri; order Beloniformes; family Adrianichthyidae; genus Oryzias; species Oryzias latipes. The sequence goes on along the minus strand of NC_136248.1, from coordinate 23,954,646 downwards.
ATGACTTGAAAACTCCAATTTAGTCTAGTGTCCTCAATACACAAACAGATGAGACCAAACCTGACCTTCTGCTCTGCCTGATGACAGCAGGGTGAGGGATCGGTCATTTGTCAAGTTCACACATCTAACACCAGTTATGTTGGTTTTTTTCAACAACGTGTTCACACACTTTAAGCTCTGTACTAGCAGACGAGGCATTTAAAAAAATGTGGCAAAAATAAATACGAAATATAAGGAAGACAAAAAGATCTATGATTTAGTTCTTTTTCCCTTTTTGTTTGTTAAATCTGCATTTTGGCCTCAGACTGAGAACGACAGGGAACTAAAAACAGAAAAGAGGGTGTGCTGCAGCACAGGAACAAAAAAAATTGTAAGCAAGACATTTTTGGCATGTAAAAATAGCCAGTCATGCTTTCAGAAATAACTTCTGTCTGGGGAAGAATGTGATGTTTTGACTTCACTTCTCATTTCTTTGCATGTAATGGTCTATTTCTGAACTTTATACCTGCTACCCAGTGAGGCTGACAAGGCTGTTCTAAATTTTTAGTTTTTTTTCCTCCTCACCTTTTATTTCTCACTAAACTGACAAATTACCCAGCAGCTTCAGCAGACTGCATGATGGGAAGCTGAAGTTGTGCTTCAGTAACGAGGACAAGAGACATTTTTTTCATAATTTAAACCTAAATATCATTTCTCCAACAGTCCTCTGCCACTGAGTTTTAAATGTGTGTGAAAGAGAGGCTGTGGCTTTGAAACCTCCCCCCCTCACCTTTACGCTACTCCTACGAGCACTTTGACTGCCGTGCTGCTGGTTTTTAATATCTTTTCTGGCTCTCAAATGCAACTTGATCACTAAACCTTGAAATTCCACACAGCTCAACCAAAGTCAGGTCAGGCTGTCTGGAACCTGCCAGTTCTCAGATTTGTCTGTTTGCATTTTTGTGTTGAACCAGGAGACAAAATGATTCAGCCATGAGCAGCAGAGTCTCTGTTTCAATTCAATTCAATTCAATTTTATTTGTATAGCCCAAAATCACAACAACAGTCGTCTCGATGGGCTTCGAAGTAAAACATGAAATCAAAAGGATCACGAATACAAAGAGTTCAATAGAAAAATACTAAAATGAACTAACAAACTGACTAAGCTATACTGGCATCCCTGCCCTTAGACCCCCCTTCGCGGTAAGGAAAAACTCCCAAAAAAAACGGATTCCGGAAAAAACGAAGAAACCTCAGGGGTGCCCACATGAAGGAGGGATCCTCCCCCAGGACGGACAGGCGATTTACCAGAACTCTTAGAGAAGAATTAACTTATCTAAATCTACAACTACATATATAAAAGTCCAGCAGACGAGCTTCATCCAGCCGTGGTTGTGGGGACAGTCAAAGGCGCGAGTCGAGCCGGAGACAGGAACCACAGCCAGGTGTAGGAGCAGGAGCAAAGGCGAGGTAAACGGTCAGGAACTGGAGCACGGATGAGCCAACTGGAGTCTGGAAGCACTCCCACTCCCCAGGAGGGGAGAGGAAAAGAGGGACAATACATGAATCGCACTGCACCAAACAGAGGCATGGAGAACTAAATGATAAATTATGATCACACATGTTTGTGTGGCTGATCCAACAAACATCAGTTTTAACCTAAGAATGTCTGTGCAGGATAAACATCTTCTTAGACTTTTAGGCGTCAACAGTCTGATCTCCCAAAAATGCATTTAAGAAAACACGAGCAAAAAACGGCAGAGCAGGTCGACCAATAATCGAAGGGTCGATCCCCGCTCCCCCCATTTAACTGTCGTTGTGTCCTTGGGCAAGACACTTCACCCTTCCTGCCTCCAGTGTGGCTCCACTGGTGTGTGGATGTGTATGAATGTCTCTGTGATGGTCAGAGCGGCCGTAGGCGCACACTGGCAGCCACGCCTCTGTCAGTCTGCCCCAGGGCAGCTGTGGATACATCTGTAGCTTACAATCCCCAAGTATGAATGAGGATTGAATGAATAATGGACAAATTGTAAGCGCCTTGATGGTCCAGATAAATCTAATCCATTATTCTTATTCTTATTATTGTTGAAACATGCAAACATTTTGTCTTTATAGAAGATCTGGAGGTTTGCAGCAGGAATGGTTGAAGAGGAAACGTCTGCAACATCAAAGGTCGGCACAAACCCACACAAGAGAAAAAACGCAGTCCTAGAGTTTTTTTTGCAAATTTTCATTTACAGGAAATGAACACAAAGGGAACATAAAAAAGCATTTGTTTTGAAAACTGAAGTCACATAGAGAGATGGCTGCAGGAGGAACAAGGTCGTGTTTAATATGTATATGAAAAATGGCTTTGGAGCAAATTCTGCTTTGTTTACAAAATTGCTGCCCTTTCACACAAAGGGCAACACATTGACTTCCAGATTGAAACTCATTTAAAAACAATTGTAATTGGGTGCAGTTCACCAACTAACCACTACAGGATTACACAAGCAAACCAGACCTTAGTTCAGGGCTGTCCAAGCTTTTTGCAAAGAGGGCCAGATTTGGTGAGGTGAAAACAATGCCAATAAGGCCAATCATTCAGCCTGTATTCTTTCGACTGTTACCATCAGGAGATGAAAATCTGAAGCTCTTATTTTGTAGCTATGACACAGCAAAAGGTTTGTACTTGAGAGGAAAAACAAATCTTCACATTCTTGGAAAGAATTTGACTTTAAAATAACCTGTTTTCATTTTTATTTTGTATTTTGAAAACACACCAAAATGTGACATCACGGCTTAGGTTTTGTCTGAGGGATGTTAGGATGGTCTCTGCAGCCTCCTCCTTTTGTGTGTCTGTATAAACATGAAAGCATTAGAAGATGATGGACATGGCGATTGATGCCAGTTAAGATTTCTACAGCTCCAGTAGATTTGTGCACAAATCTTTTTTTCCAGGTATACTATTCCCCATTAGATAGGTTTTTTTGATCCATCACCTGAAAGCCGGTGGTTGTTAAATAAAAAAAAAAAAAAAACTTTCAAATCAGTGGTGTCATAGGAAGCTCCAGTTCTCCCACATGAGTTCAAATAGCTGATTAACATCTAGATGATGGCAAAGTTCTCTGTAATTTAAAAACCCAGCACCTATTTGATCCACTCGGAGATTTCTTTAGTATCTTAAGATATTTTTGTCCGGATTAAGTGCCCCCACCCTCCCGAATCCACTTTACTGAAACAGACAGGATGCACAGCTATAAGTGCATTTATCTTAATTATTTTTTAATGGTATGGAGCCATGGTGCGATCGGAGTCTCAGAGGAGCCCACAGGAAGATGCATTAATGCCCCCCTGCATCCAAGCAGCTGCCCACCCATATGAAACGGAGAGGGGGTAGGACAAGAAGAGACCTTTCATTTATTCCTAAGAAGTAAAGTTTCAGCATTTTTATGAAATGATTGTATTGTTTTTGGATAATCATTTTCTGCTTTCAGATTAGACAAAAACGTTCACCTATAGTTTGGAAAGAGAGAGTTTTCTTTTTGGACTTCATTGTTGGACCCCCAAGATTAAAGACTATAAAAGTGAGTACCATGTCTTTACAAACATAAAATTATGTAAAAGCTTCACCGTTTTCATTTCTGGCAACTAACAAAAACACAAAAACATAATAACGGATTCAAAGAAAGGACAGTCAGCTTGATGACCTTATGTTCCCTCGCCTCATCATCTATAATGTATCAGGGGCACATCTGGTAATCAGAGCTGTCCTGCTGATAGATTTACCAGACAGACTCTGATCATCGTTCACTTTGGCAAAAGTTGTTTTCCTCGAAAAGGTGACACTCTTTGTTGTCTTAATTTTTTTTGTGCAAAGCAGACATCTATTTTATTTATTTGAATATTTATACATTAATAATTTCATATATAAATATTAATAGGTACTTTCAAATTTCTAGAAAGGGAGTGGGAAGATTTTATACAATTGTTCCTCTGATGCCACCTCCACCTTTGTTAGGTTTTACTTAATTTTTTTATTGCCATAACCCAATTCTTAACTTCTATTTAGTAATTTATACTTTACCAGGCCAAGTGCAGATTATTTTGTTATTATTGGTATTATCAACTGAGATCAATAATTGACAGATTTTAATAAATCTTTCAGCAAAAAAATCTCAGTCTTTGTATGCCTAATCTTAACACTGATAACGATACATAGAAATGAACAGTCAATGACAGGAATCAAATATTTGATATTTCTGTGTCAATGACCTTTGAAATTAATTCATACTGTAGCAGAAACACTGTATGCCAGGATTTATGCTCTTTTTCCACTCATGAAATGGATTTAAAGATCAATGAAAGTCTGCTTTGATACACATGAAACTACAGCATACATTTAAACCAGAAAAAGCATCATAAACGGGCGAACATTTTAATGTTGTTTGGAGAACGAAAGGTAATTACTCTAATAAGAAATTGATTTTATTTCTGCTCGACTAAATTTGAGTGTAAAGTTCTATTCTTTAAACACTTTGATTTATGTTACCATATGCATGATTTAGTGTCAGTTTAAAGCTGTAAATACGGTGTATTGTTTTGCTGAACAGTTGCATAGTAACAATGGAATTCTGCAACGATGTAAAACACTAAATGTTACGTATTTGTTCATTTACTCGGTTGATATTCAAATTAAACCACTGCATTTTTGCATTTTTCTGTCATCTTAAAGGTTAGTTTTCAATATACTTCATTAATCTAAAAGTTTTTTTCTTTTACAAATATGCGGCTTTTTGGCTGAGTAAACAGAGAATCAGAGGTATTTAGTTTGCATAGTAATCCGGCTCCAGCCCAAGTGCAGCATGTGGAAGCTGTAAACTCACAAAAATTGATGTGATGATAACAGGAATCAGCTGAACATCCGTCATCTTTCACGTCTGTTAAAAGAATGCTGCTCCAGGTGGAGGTGTTAGATTGGATCAGCTCTGGCGTCTTGATTTTCATCCATAGCAGAACCTCCTGGCAGGTCGGATCATGACAAACTTCACAGAAAAAAAGAAATAATAACAGTGAGTTCTCAACTCCATTTTTTGTCTTCTTTTTTATTATTTGTGGCCTCAAATACTTTCTTTTGTTGGAGCAAAAGTTTGACTCTTTTAAATCAGATCAACATGTTTTTTTTCATCTCCAACCATCTTTACAAATGGGGAGTCCAGAGATGAGGACTTGGATTTGAGACTCAAACTAGAGTCACACTTCAGTTTCACATAAAGAGACTTGAGATTTTGGGACTGGAAAACTATCTTTTTTTCTATTTTTTTGGTTCCAACTCATCTCTGTCGGGTCTAAAAATAAAAGTTCCCTTAATAAATAATTTGCACTCAGGATGTAAAAACATAATATTGCCCGTTTCTGTGTCCACAAGCTTTTAAAAGAGGTTTAAGAACAACTTGTAAATTTGAAACATTAATTTATAATAAGCTGCGTTTCCATTTCACACATGCGCACAACTTAATCAAAATTCTAGAAATGTAGAAAAAACACAATTTCACAATTACACTGTTTCCATTAAATCATAATTATGCGAATAAACACAAACCAACTCACTCAAGTCATTCAGAAACATGGCAACGGATGTGAGCAAAGATTTACAGCAGACACATTCAACTTTCTGCCACGACACAAGTGCTCATTATCTATCCAAGGATGTGTCTTGCTCAGGTCATGGAGCGGGAGCGGCTACGGATGATGCGATTTTGGGAAACCAGCAATTCTGAATGACACACTCAACTTGCCTCCTTTGGCCCAGTGCCTGCTCCTGTGCAGTGTCCAAGGCAACCAGTTCCTACTAAGAAGCGCATTGCCATCCAGTTGTTGGTTATGTGACTAATTTAATTCAAATTTCCATTGCAGTTTTGCGAAATGTTTATTTTGATACGCCTCGAAAACCACCTTCTCCAAGTGCAAGATTCTTGTTCGATAAACTTCTTTTTTTTTTTTTCTTTTTCTTTTTTTCGTATACTTTATTTATCCCTCAATGGGGAAATTCTTCTCCGCATTTGACCCATCCCCTGGGGGAGCGGTGAGCTGCAACTGAACTGCGCTCGGGAGGCGGTAGCGTTAAGGGCCTTGCCTAAGGACCCTCACTGAGTGATGTTAACTGCTGGACACCTTTCACTTGAACAGGACTAATGAGCTCCTTGCGCAGTGCACAGGCTGGGTTGGAAAAAAAAGTGCATGAACATTTTTAACTTACAAGCTCACCAGGTGGTCCAAGATCTTAAAATTTTGTGCAGGCCACCTGTACAGATTTGCCCATTTTTCTTCCACTGGATGTAATCAGGCAGTTTTGACTAAGAGCTTGAGTAAATACCTTAGATCCATGTCACACAAATCAAGCTAAGATAAATTATTATTATTCTCCATTATATGGGCTAATCTGCCGACATGGAGCATATTGAAAATTATTCTGATTGGTACAAACGATCACATGATTCCACAATTTGGAAGGCAAAGCGTTGACAAAAAAAGCCACTACTTTTTAAATATCATCATATATCAATCAAAGTCAAAACAACCCATAAAATCCATTAGGATCTCTGTATCCTAATCTGAAAATTGTCAACATGGCACTCCATTTTGGTAAACAAAGAAAAGTGGAGGTCTGGATTATCACTGATGTTGCAAACACCCCCATCTGAGGCAATACATCCTTAAAAGTCCCCTAAACCCAGAAAAATTACAGGTTGCAAGACAGGATTCTCATGCAATTGTGTTTATCTGACTTTTTGTTGTGTTAAAGATGCTTTACTTTGCCCTGTTTGTTTTACTTGAGGGGTGGAAATGACATTAAGATGCCCACTCCCAAATCCTCACACAAAAAATTCAGTTGCACAAATGATCACTGCTCACAGATGGAAGCGATATTAAAAGAAAAAGGCAGACCGAATAAATGGCAACCACAAACTTCCACTCTATCCAAGGAACTGCTGACCTTGCTCCCACACGATCTCACTGATCCTGGATTCATGAAAACCCCGCCACTCACCATAAATTTCCCCCACCAGAACCCCCGAAGGGCTCAGGCTTCACATATCAAACAGCTTCCAAACAACAGAGAGGCAAGAAAAACCACAACAATGGCAGGAACCCCGAAAAACAGGCTCATTTTACAGCAAACAACTGAAGGCTAATCATTGCATCTTAAAACCCCAAAGTTAGTCAGACCAGTTTTTTCCCCCTCAAAGCTGGTTAACAAAGATGTTATGCATTAAAGGGATTTAATTTATCCCTTTGGGGTTTGAAAAATTGCCTCCAACAACACATTCAGACTTGACAAAGCTCCGGTTTTATCTGTGCTCATCTTGTAAACAGAAAATTTTCCCCTTATTTATCCAAAACAGCCCCATGCCGGCTCTGTGGCAAAAACAGCTGCCAGACAAAAGAGGAACAATTTGGCAGCGTGTCCTGCTTTGCTTGATACCTTTGTAACAGAAAACGTCAGACAGCGGTTCTGAGGTTGGTGGGTGGTCTGAGAAGAAATCTTCATCTCTCCTTAATCTGCAGATTTGCTCTCATTTGGTGTCTCTTGACCAGAGAGCGAAAAGGAGGGCACAAAGGGAGAAGAAAGAGGAGCTTTGCTGCTTTCATAAGCACTGGTTTAAAGGGAAGGAGTAGAAATTCCTGTCTGGTTTCTGAGAGTCTGCTAACGCTCAATCAAAACACACATCACTGATTGATGGAGCAGCAACAGGTGCTGGTTCCTCCTGCTTTAACATTCAAAATGGGATCTGTTAGAGAAGTAAATATTTGTCAGGTCAGGGGACAAATGTGGTTTGTTGTTTTTGTGGGTTTCTTCCCACTTACAGGTCTTTTTTTTTCACAAAAGGTGACAGAAAACATGATTTTTCCACAAAACAGACCCACTTTGATAAAAACTATGTTCTTGTAGCAATTTTCTGATGACATTTATAAAGAAAATTAAGCTTTGAATTGCATTTCTGGCAAGCGCTTTCTTCAAATTTTTGTGAATCAGGACCAGACAATTTTTTTTTAAAAATTTGTGACGTACAAAATACCCTGGGCGAGCTACAAGCTCCCTGCTCCGCTCCATTCTGATTCCTCCACATCTATTTGTCAACAAATAGATCCATCTACATCTTCGTTTTTCTCATCTGAGTTTGCATCTGGCTCAAAACTGTACGGCTGGATAGCTCCAATATTAATCGCCATTTTTGTTTCACCACAAATGTTGGGTTGGGGGTGTGAGGGGCTGCATAGCCAATACTCTGTGCCAAAGTCCCACAACTCTGAAGTAAATTTCTAATGAACTCCTGTTGTTCTGCGGAAACTAATCCCTAGAAAACAACAGTTTATCTATTCGCTTAGGCTAAAAACGGCATAATCGTAATTGAAAGACCCACTGGGAATGCTTTTAAAATGGATCAAACGATAATTGGAGTGGGTCTCTAGGAAAGTTGCATTGATGGAAGATCAGTCGTTTCTTCATATGTTATGTGACCATAATTAATACTGGCATCCAAGATAGATTTGTAGTCAGTATGAGGACAGACCAGACCCTAAATACCTAAACACCCAGGTATTTAGATTTGTGAATTCTTTTTTTTGCCAGATTGTGAGGGCTCATGGGAAATGGTTTTATAGCGAAAGAAGCTGACGAGAAACTAGAAACATTTAACAGAAGTGCTCAGAAACTAAAACCAAACAAAGAGCAGGTCCAACAATCAATGGAACTGACTTCTAGAAGAAACGAGGAGCATAAATGTGAAAATTTCTGGTCAAAGGACCAAGAAATTGAAGCAGAAGTGGACTGTAGTATACGGGCTATGAAGGACACACCTGACACGGTCGGGGTGTGGCCGCGGGGCGTTGCATAAGCAACTATAAATTGACCTCATTCTATTCAAGGAGCTTGGTCCCATCAGACACCCACTGCTGCAGGGGCGAGGTGTTCAGGAGGCAGCACTGCGTAAAAGACAGACACAAAGGCTATTCTGTCCTATGGTGTTAACAAATGGAATCAAGCCCGTGACGTTTTTGACAGCGCAAAGAGTGGCTTTCACTCTGGAAGAATCCAGAGGATTTTCTTGATAAAACACCTTTTGGAGTGTTTGGACAACACCGAAAGTCACAGTTCTTTTGTTTTGCTTTTTGAAGAAAGTTTTGACTTCATTATTGATTCACATAAATTATTGAATTAAGCTTCTATCTGTGAGCCTTTTTAAAAAAAAATTGCATATGAAATGCTATAAAGGAAGATCATGTCAAATAAATAAATGCCTATTTAAGAAAGAGACATTGCATATTCTTATTTGTCTCTTTTCGGCGAATCAGCTTCCATCTGACTCTGTCTTCTGCATCCTCTCCTCTAACTCCAGCAACCTTCATGTCTTCATTCTCTGCATCCATGAACCTCCTCTTTGGTCTTCCTCTAGACCTCTTGCCTGATAGCTCTAGACTCAACATCATTCTACCAATATAAGGATGCTATATAAGGAAATACATTTAAAATATATGGCAATGAAAATGGCTTATTTATTGGAAATCGGATGTAACTACACCAGATTTTAGCCACAAGCTAATTTCCATCCGCAGTCCGCTGGCAGGTTGATGTTATTGAAGAAATAAAATAGATTTGAAGAAGATGAAACGACGCATGAGAATATAAAACAATACATAAAAGACAATATACAAAATACTGATAAAAATGCAATGTAAAACTACACCAAAAATTTTAAAAGCAGTGTCTGTTCAGAAATGTTCTGATTTCTGGTCACACTACAGTTTCAATTGTTTTTTTAAGGATGACAAAACTTGTACTTTCTCTTATTTAAATAGGTACACTGTTCCAGAAAGTAGATGTAAGACGGAACACTTTGTGAGAAAAACCTTCGTCACAGTCACCTCTGACAGTAGCTCGAGTTACTCTGGAAGAGCTCCTAGAAGATTTCTGTTTAATAAAGTCATTTAATGGTGGAGGGGCCAAAACATGAAGGACCTTATTCACCAGACAAAGACAGGCTGTCGGAGCCAAAATGGCTCGAATTGATCTGTTGTGTAACCGAGATACTTTAAAAGTAGAATCAATCTCAATGGAAGGAGGTTTTCATGAAGAAACTTTCAAAGTTAAGAAAACCTGAGGGGAGACGGAAAGATTAAAAACGACATAAATCAATAACAATAAGATTGTATTGTGCGGAGCTCAGCAGTGAGGATGTCCACCCTGGAGGAGCAAGACTGTTCCTCCATGAGCAATATGTCCAGATCAATCCAAGATGGAGCAAGGAAAGCAAGATTCCAGATCACTGTGAGACCACTCTGACTGTTTTCTTTGTTTTTGTCTGACTCAGGAACAAAATCCCACAGTTGTAGAAATAAGGCTGTGATGAAAACATCTATTTTTAAAAAATTTGAATAGGAAAAAATAGATTATAATAGGTTTATTATAATAGGTTGAGGAAATACAGTTTTTATGATCCATTAGTAGCCTGAGGCAAAGGCTTTTTTGACTCCCTTTCTTTTATTTTGAAATTTATCAAGCAAGTAAAACAAATTTATGTTTAAAAACTGATATTGACGTTCATATTATTTAATCAAAAAAGTGTTTGCCTATCTACACACTATGAAAAATGTAAAAAATAAAAATAAAAAAGTTAATCCAGAACAGTGTTTATGCACCGTTTGCTCTGCACTCTTTAAAGTTTACTCTTGAAGGTCTCATCCTCGTTCCTCAGAGCTCTAAATTAATGGGCTGTTTGACGAGAACTCTATGGAACAGCCAAATAACCTAATGCATGTGAGGCTGAGCGGATTTTTATTGATCACAGCAATCTCCCAGCTGCTTTAGAAGCAGCCTGGACTTTACATCATAAACATATTGCTGTAATACAAAGTAATCAACGTGATTAATTCTCAGCTGGGAAAACCTTGGCTGTGAACTGCTGGAAAAATGCAGAGTCGACCGTTCTGTGCTGTCGCACGCTCACACGGTGCAGGCCAGCCGGTCTGATGCAGAGTTGAGGATTTCCAAATATTGGAATCCAAGATGTCTATGTCAATATGACATGCAAAAGGTCAAACCTTTATTTTGATGATCTAAAGGGCTTAAGGTTTTCTTTTAGGTGTGATATTAAAGATATGCTAGACATCAGTGACCTTGACCTGAAAATGTCACGAACTGACTGCAATACAGGAATTAATCTTAATTGGATAAACATTTTAAGTTTATTTATAGAATGTAAAACATTTTTCATTGTTATAAAAAAAAAATCTGGGGCATATATGCTCTTTCAAAGTAACATTTTATCTCATGAAATTCATTCATTCATTAATCTTCCGTTTTGTCCCTTTCGGGGTCACAGGGCTGCTGGAGCCTATCCCGGCCACTTATGGGCAAAGGCAGGGGACACCCTGGACAGGTCGCCAGGCTTTCGTAGGGTCACACTCACACCTATGGACAATTTAGAGTGACCAATTAACCTATGAAGCATGTTTTTTTTTTCGGACAGTGGGAGGAAGCCGGAATCCCCGGAGAAAACCCACGCATGCACGGGGAGAACATGCAAACTCCACACAGAAAGGTCCCCCATCGATGTTTTTGCTTCAGGTCCCCCAGCCAGGACTTTAACCTGGGTCCTCTTGCTATAAGGCAAGAGCGCTAACCACTGTGCAGGCTATCTCGTGAAATTTCAACCATTTTTCCGTTTTATAGTATGATAGGAGCCATATAGATTCAACAAGGTTATAGGACTGTTGTGAGTTTGAGCCCAGACACACTGGTCTATAGGAAGTTGTTCATCTTTAAGTGCCCATGGATTTCTGGCCTTATGTGGGGTTTTAGATTTGGCACGATGATTCTGTCTGGGATACTTGTAAAGTTTACCTGATTGGCTGTTTGAAAATCCAAGATGGTGGCCGTCTTGAAGCCTGGCCACTAAAATTGCCTTCCAAAGTTATATTTTTCATAGAACTACATCTACTTGGTTGATTTGATAAAACTCTTCGACCAGAGTGAGGGCTTTAATTGTTGCTAATTTTTCATTTGGCAGAATTAATGGTCAAAAAGAATGTAGATAATTTGGCTCCTCAAATTCAAATTATGCAAATATTATGGTTTTTCATCTGTAATTCAACTTTTACAGAAATTTTAAAATGAATTTTTTCTGTTTTTTGCCATTTTTATTGTAATTAACCAACCTAACTTTACATTTTTACCCAGAATGTACTTTTTTCTTCTTTTTTTCAGCCCGATTTGTTTTTCTTTTATTGGTTGGACTGCAGAGACAGAAGGTTGGAATTTTGCCTTGATTAGGTTTTCATTTAGACACCAACAGACTCTCAGACACTCGATGACTGATTTGAATTATAATCAGTTCTGTTTGTCAGCACACTTCCCACAACATCATTTATCCTCTTGTAGTTCCCACCCAAAAAGCAGAAATAAAGATAACATTCTAGCTATTAACTAAGAGATGTTTGTTGTAGAAACATTTTGACCAAAGTTCATACATTTTTTTTAATGCTGTGTACTAATTTTTAACATTTTAAAAATATTTCTCATGTACATTTTTATATTTTGACAATTATTTTACTAATAATTTTGAGTAAAACTACTTTTTTTAATGTGTCATATGTGTACTTTATGTAAAAGAGCAAATGTTTTTGTGAGTCATAGATAAATACAATACAAAATCTGTCTGTAATCATTACATTTCAATAGTCCTCTGACTGGGATGAATCAGTTTCTCATTGTGTTTCCTTAATGAAGTCTGTCTGCAGTGGGTTTCACTTTTAACAAAGTCCAAGATCAATTTTAAAGTGATTATGCCCACAGTGGATATTACAGTTAATGGCCCTCCATGAACAACACAAGTGCTCTCTTTGTGGCTCATGTTCCACTCCAACTGCACGCGCCCGTTAGACAACGGTGAATAATAGTAATGCTGATGCATAAAAATGTGGAGGAGCAAACACTCTCCCTCCCCTCTTTTCTCTGGGGGTGTGGTTGGGAGACTGCTGATGAAAAATGGAGCGAGGTTTGACTCTGCATAAAATAAGGGCTCATTTGAAACAGAAATTTGTTTATGAAAAAGGATAAAAGAAGCTATTGTGAAACCAGAGCTCCTTTGGAATTAGTTTTTTGAAAATGGTTATTTCAAGTGATCAAAACAACAAAAAGACAAACAAAGGAAATATATAATAGATAAATCAAACTTAGGATAATTAGTCACGAAAGTAATTACAAAAAATTAAAATGTTGAAGGTAACAGATGAAGAAACACACTTTTATGTTAATTTTCATACATGTCTATCACTCAGCAATACAAATCTGAATATCTCTCCCCCGCTGTACTGAATGGACTCCTTTTAGTGTCTCTAGAAGACATTTTGTGGCCTTTTAATTATGCCAAATGGGAAGGGGTGGGAATTGCAGTTTTTGGTGGATTTAAAAAATAATTGGAGATGACAATTTTTAAAAAAATCTCGTAGTCAGGAGTATATGTATATGTATCAACAGAAGGTTTTATAAAAGAGTTAAAGCACGGATGTGAATATGATGTTTCTTAGCATCTTTTGCTTGCTTGCCTGCTTTATTTAGGAAATGGGTCCGCAACCTTTAACAATAAAAAAAGCCAGCAAGAGCCAAAAAGTACCACTTTATATAATATTGTTACCATTATGCCATTTATTCATAAAATGGGGCTTTAAAATATTTATAAAAACTGTATTATAACAGTTGTATTTTTCTAAATGTATTAACTTTATTTACTTGTTACTTTTGACAGCAGCACATCCTTTTAAAATAAAACACGTGCTGTGTCAAATACTATCCTCCTGCTGCAGCAAATTTACCAGAAATAAAAATGCAAACAAAGTCAAACAGGCTGTTTATGACTTTAGTGCTCCTTCCTTTTATTATCAAACATTTACATGACAACATTGGTGTGGAATCAGTTTTTTTTTACACGTAAATGCAATAAAATGGTTTCAGAACTTTGCTCTGAACACTAGACACTGTTATGAAGCAGAAGACAAGATCATTTATGATTATTCTAATATTAATATATACCATAATTTTACTCAATTATTTGACATGTAAAACATCAAAAATATATATAAAACCCAAATTTTTAAGCAAAGCTATCATTTTTTTTAATAGTTTGCAATTTTCGTCAATTTGTGGAGAAAAATATTTCACCCAATTTTTGGGTTGCTTTGGGGTCCCTAATATAATATCAATTGTAAACTTGATCACCCCTCACACCCCCAACCAGAAATTCGTTTGTTGCTTCAAGGCAACACTGTGAGACGAGGGTAGTAAAAAGACCAAATAATCATCAATTGTATTATATTTGAATTTTACAATACAAGAAACAAAGAAACTGCAAATAAACTGTTCAGGACACATGAAAACAACAAAATATTTCCAAAAACATGTATTTCTTAATTTCTTAAGGATTCATCTTCTTCAATGGTGTGGAATTTCAATAAGCAGATGTGATCAGAGCTTAAAAACAAATGAGCAAATTGTATTTTCTCCTCATAAAAAAGAAAAGTATAATAGAAATGATTGCTATAGGACCAGTATGCATTCACACACACACAATTACTGTTCCAACTGATCCCTCATTGAACCCTGAGCTCACAAGTTTCCCTCAAACCTGATTCGTGAATCCATTTCTCCACCTCCTCATTGTCATTTTCTGAAACTTTGCAGTCCTCACTTTCTGAGGGAATCTCCCTAAATGAAAGTTCCCCAAGTCTCCTTCCATAAAAGGGTTTTCATGTCCATTTCTTATGATGGTGAATAGATTGTTTATTAAAACAATGATTGTGATCATATACATGCTTCCAAATGCATATCTTCACATACACATGCTAATGCATTATGTTACCTAAAACACATTGTGTAACTGCACAGTGTTGCATTGAACGGAGTGTTTTACTGTATAAATGTTTTTTTTTAAGTAGAAAAACTATCAACAATACTTCTTCACATCCTAATACACATTCACATATTTTTAAAATTACATGTACATCAATATAAACATGTAAAAAAGCTGTTTTTTTCTTTGCTTATTATGATGAAGTCTCTCTTCTGGCACAGCTTACAGAAAAGGACCCCTTCCAACCATAGTTAAAGTCACACATCATTCTATTGGAAAGTAATATGACTTTTTTGGGGGGGAAAAAAGTTATTTTCATTTAAATGGCCAATGTAGAAACATGAAAATCTGGTTTGTTGCCTTGAGGCAATGTAAGCAGTAGAGGATTTAGAGAGTGTGCTTAGAATTTCATTAATGCCTGAATAAAACTGTTTTTAAAAAACGCTTCGTATTCCATGGCGATAGGAAACAAGTTTTTAATTAACAATTTTTTTATTTGCAGAAACTTCTTTGAGGATGTAATGTAAAGAGAATAATAGAATCACCAAATCATCTTTTACACAGCCTCCCGTTTCTGTGTCTCAACAACACACAATGTGGTGAATTATTATCAGGCTCCTCCATCATTCAGCTTTTGTCTGAGTGGATGACAGGCTCACTCCTCTGTCCTGCCTCCCCTGTACTGTTTTCCTATTCTTTTCCTCCTCTTTGTCTCACCTCATAGTGATTCTTTTCTACCATGACAATGATTTTTTTTCTCCTCTTCTTTTGGGATGTGAGGGGTCAGTCATTGTCCCTGAAGCGCGCCCCCCCCCCCCCCCCAATTAATCTCTTTTCTTTTCACTCACAATTTCCGCGCTGCACACAGCCATGTATGTTCTGCATCGGTGTGTCTCTTTTTACTGTCCTTTAGTGGAAGGACAAAAAACCTCACAAGTCTGCAAAAATGTGCACGCAGGCCTGCGTCCTCCGGAGGGTTTGAGGCAAGTCCTTTCACAGGCTTCTGCCTTCAAAGTAATTGGTGTAGGACTCAACTGAAATATGGTGTGAAAATGGAGAAAGCGTGTGAATCAAACAGCTCTTCGTGAGGGTTTTCAGCCACACACACACAAAGATGTATGCAGGGAATTTTTTTTTTTTACCTCATATAAATTCAGCTCGTCCAGTTTGTGGCAGTCAGACAAAAGGTCTTTGTGAGTTTTCAGTAATCCAAGCTTTGGTGGTCATCTCACTTAATTGGAAATGTGGGACTGTTTGTGGTCCTGAGAGAAAAGCGTGCGTTAAAAAAATGAGGGGCGAGTTGTGGGAAAGGCATGGAATCCAGATGAGAAAAAAAGATAGAAAAATGCATAATGCTAAGTATTTATATTAAATTCATCCTTTTCATCCATTTTTTATACCCGCTTATATTACACAAAGTCATAGTGCTGCTGGAGCCTATATTAAAGCAATTGAAATGAGCAAATCTTCAGGTCAGCAAATCAAAGGTTCCCTTGGTTAAGCCAGAACATGTCCAGGTCTGTCTGAAGTTCTTCAGAGACGATGTGGATGATCCAGAGGAGGATTGGGAGAAAGATGAGAACTCTTTGACATAAACACCACCTGCCCTGTTTGGAGGAGGAAAAATGCTGAGTTGCAACCCTCAAACACCATCTCCACTGTGAACCAGGGGGGTGGAAACATCATGCTTTGACTCTCCTTTTCTGTAAAGGAGACAGGATCTCAACAAAGAATCTGTAGATGGAGTTTAAAGTCTGTGGAAAGAACAACAATTTACTGCAAAGTTGGAAAATGTTGTTAGATTTACACGACTAGCAAAGCGAGTAAAAAAAAAACCCGGATCAACACCAAAAAGAAGATGGATCAATCGCAAGATCCAAGCTGAGACAAGTGGTTGGTAAAAACTCTGATCCTTCTGATTCCCACTCACAACGGTTTCTTCTGTTTGTATTTCTCAAGTTCTCCCAGTGGCAGAGCTACAACATTTTAAATGGGAGATTGGCAGAAGACTTTGGAAGGGTGGCAAATGAGAACAGTAGAGTGGAAGGCCATTACAAATGACAGGATTAAAAAGAAAAATACCGGTAAGTAAAATATGCTATTTGAGAGGGTTGAGATTTTCTTTGAAAGTATTTCTTTTATTTTTGCAATGCTTAAAGACACTTGTACAGATAATAAGAACAATACTGACTCAAATTTTGCCCCTTTGCTTCCCTGCTGCTCCGCCCCTAGGTTCTCCAAAGAATTGTAGTATATAGGTAAATTATGACTTTACTATGCCCAAATGATTTGTTTCTTCTTTTTTTTTTTGTTTGAAAATGTCAGTAACTTCTCTCGTAAAGATTCTGCTGACATGGTGTTTGTTCAACAGATGATGTTCTGCAACGACAAAAGCTGATTTGGGTTTGGCCTATAAAGAAAACAATACAAACTAAAAATCACGAGTCCTTCAGGAGTCATGAAACAGTTTTTGGCCGTCTGCAGTTTTATTTACTCTCACTCTCCCCTTTTATGGTCAGTCATGCTAACCAGCTTGACTTCCTGCTTTCAGACTGGCAGGGGGAAATGAAATGAGATCAGTGAGTGAGCAGTTTCCTGTCTGAGTGATGCATGTACAGGTGACAGCTACGTCTGAAACTAAATTGGCTGTTTTTTAGACCTTAAAGCAGAACGATGTGGCTACGTTAAGGTCATCAAGCTCATCTCCTGTTTAGCTTTTCTGTCAAATGTAGCAGTGTCCATTGTGGCAGCTTTCTTCATCCAGGTCTCTGCCAAGATAATCCCTCTGGAAATCGTGTGGCTTCCTTTGATACTCTTTTAAAAAGCATCCAAGTGCTGAATTATTTTAAAGCACAAAATATTTAATATTTTTGCCCAGCCTTTACCTTTTTTTTTTTATTCCTGACAAAACATACTGTTGAGGACACATTTATTTAATTTGATCTCGGTGTTGACTGTGAGTTGGAATGAAGAGAATGCACACATGAAGGCTATAAAGTTTGCCATGGCAACAGCTTTGAAGCCCAGAATAAACTAACACTCTGTTTAAAGGAGGCATGATGTGACATGTGCACTCCGACAGCCCTGAAACCAAAGCGGGGGAACCACGTGTGATCATGAACTCATGGGTTTGCGCATAGCTGTGCTGCACGTCCGTCAGTCAGGCCCTGAAGGCAACACCTGGGAAGAGATGCGTCAGGCGCGTTTGACAGCCGCAGCTGTCTTAGAAACACGTCCTGCAGTTTCAGCGTAACAGCTGTTTCACAATGACCACATTCTTTTATTTTACTGTCAGGACAAAAGAACAACAAATCCAAGATGAAACTCTAACATGTAGCTGAATCATCAATGTGTAACAATGCTTTTCATGACACAGCACTCCTGATCTTAAGGTTAAAGGAGAAGGTGGTGGAGATAAGAGTGCTTTCATAGAGCCTGAGGTTTAAGGTGAGGGTAAATCACAGAGGCTGAATACAAAGGTGTAATGTCGATGAAGACTCTCATTCATCCAGGTTGATTCCATCATAGTAGTAGGTTTAGGGGCTGTCATCTGCACTTAGAAGACGTTTCACCTCTTATCCAAAAGGCTTTGTCAATTCGGAAGTAGCTGGTAAAAGAACTGGTATATATGCTCTCATGGGGGAGGAGTCAGACCTGAATTTGGATGGTGTTGTCAACTTAACCTACATGGTTTCGGGTCGTTAAGAGTCCTTTGTCCTCAGCTGAGGCTTGGGGAGCCAGTGACTCCCTCCCCAAACTGGTCACCTCTTTCAGCTGTTAACGACACAGGTGGAACTGGTTTGGTCTGTTTGGGTTTCCGAACACTGCTGTAGATGGACGGAAGAATAAACCTGAGACCACCATTCTTATTTTATTATTATTAAGGTTTATCCTTCTTCACAAAGATGGCTTTTTTCACTCCTCGCTCAAACCATCCTTTCTCTCTGGCTAGAATTCTGTCTACAATGGTGTAATGATTCAGCAGTATCACCACACTGGTTATGAGGACCCAAATGCAGGAAAAACAGAAGCTCATTTTCAAAACGAGAATTAAAAAACCTTCTGGAAGGTGGTCCTGGAGGACCAATGCTTGAGACAGATTTTTTACCAGAAATGTACAGCTCTTGATGAACTTCAGCTCCAACAGAAAAAGGAAAGTTATCTCAAATGTGACAAAGCTAAGACATGAATAACTTTCAGGGAGCATGAGCAACCATCCATCCATTCATCTTCTATTATTCCTGTTCAGAGTCTCAGAGATGCTGCACCCTACCCAGCTACTAATGGGCAACAGTGGGTGGATGGTTTCCAGTCCATCACAGGACTTCACAGAGAATAAATGAAATATCAAGTGCAAAGACCACTCAGTGATCCCATAGTGAGAAATTTTATCCACATTTCTTTCTCCATTAACTGTTGCAGAGTAAACCCACCCCCATTTCCCATCATCCATTTGTGTACACCTGCTCCTGCTAGCTTACAGCCGCCTACAACCACAACTTAACATTACCGGTCCAACAAATATGACAAGCAAAATTGGAGCCGGATGCCAGCTCAGACGAGGACTACAAAGACAAACATGTATAGTTGTCTTAAAGTACATGGATCTATTTGTCTGCAAGTGGATGCATTTTAAAAGGAGCTTGTTGGCAGCCTGTATCACTTGAAGCTTCTGCGTCACACTTACAAGCTTTTTCCAACTGCATTTTTTCGTCTGCTCCTGATTTACATCAATTTGAATGACAAAATACTCAGAAGTGCAATTTTGAGCTTAATTTTCTTTCTATATGTCCTTCATCAACAGAAAGATGCGAGAAGAAGATGTTAAAAACACCAAAAACACCATTTTCATTGGTGTTAGTCTTTAAAACTTTTTTTTAAATCAGCAGCATTATATTTGATGGATAAATATTTTTAATTTCTTTGATTGAAGTTCATGCTTTTACGGTTGTTTCTTAAACTCTGTTAATTAGTTGAGTTAGTCAATTAGTGCAAAAAATAATTTGTTTCTGAAAAAGTGTGGAAACTATCTTTTTTTTGGTTTTGTTTTGTTTTAAGGTACATTTTATGGAAGTATTTTTGAATTTGAGAGCATCCAGGTTCATTATCAGGTGAGATCAGCTGCTGGTGACGGCACATTTCAGTAGGTTAGCTCATCAAGACGGTGAAAAAAACATGCAGGATATCCCTCACACTATATTCCAGTATTTGACAGCTTTTTTCCAGGCTAGACTCACTTTGTCTTGAATTATTAACACCTTGGATAGTTGAAAAATGTCAGAAGACTCCATATCACCATTTACAGATAAAAGTAGAAGGATTAGGTGTTCAGATCATCACAGCTCGGCTTCTCACAGATCTGAAATGACCTCTGTAGAGGACGAGGGGGGCGCACTTTCCCTGTCATGAGGAGATAACGGTCTCCCAGTGATTAAAATTAAACAGTGTTGCTAAGGAACAGCAGCCTACTGACTCGAACACACTCAGGATATTTCTGTATTTTTCTTTATCCAGTGGCAAGCAAGGCCACTGCAAAGGCTGTTTTATTTTTCTTTCAGTCAACCTCACTTCCTAACATTTTTATCCACTTCCTGTCAACCAAATAGAGCCATGGATCTCAGTTTCAGAGCCTCTTGGTATGTTCAGCTTTTATGTGATCTGCATGACAGCCTTGACCTACTCCATGTTTTTCTCCTTTAAGCGGATGTTTCATGCTCTAAATCGAGTGTGGGGGGGCAGCACAAGGGTCGAGGAAGTGCAGAGTTGTTTTGACAGATGTGCAAAGACACCGGGTTACACATTAGCGTCTTCCCTGGGACTGACGGAAGAAAAATAGATGCAAGGTGATGCCACTAAAATCAACACTCTATTTACCCCTCCATCATATTTAGAACCACTTAGTCTTTGAGTTTTTTCGTGCTTTGACCTGCCTCTCTGTGAAGGCTTTTACTTTTGCAATCTGATTCTCATCTATGCTGTGAATGCAGCCGTTCTATAGAGAGCAGCCTTGAGAACGAAGCTGCCCTCACCCCCCCCCAGGGGAAACTCTGGAATAGATTGTGTCATGAGTGTGGGGAAGAGCTGATTCAGCTTTCTAGACTAGCTTGTCCCCCTCTGCACCACACTGCAACCCCCTTTTCCAACGTTTTTTCTTATCATCTCTTCCTGTTTTCCCCAAAACCCCTTTTCCAGGCTATCAGTCTGGGCAGATAAAAAAAAGGGACTGTAACAGTCTTGTAGAGAGGGAGGGGACCATGTGAGTGACAATGGAAACGCCAGCACTGAAGGATGTGCTATTAGCGTCAATTGAAAATGAAAATAAAAGCATCCTTGCTTTTTGTTTTATTTTAACCTCAAACCAAACTGGGCAGGAAATTCCTCCAAAGTCATCCTATTGTTAAACTAATTTACATCTGGTCATCTTTTACTCAATTGTAAAGGCATTTTCAGTGGTCTTTTAATTCTAAATGTGCAGTTTTTGGCAACCAAATAACCAATCAAATAACCTGCATCTTTTTCTAGGACATAGTTTCTGCAGAGCAGTAATAGTCATTTTTCGTTCGATTTCCCAAGATCCTTTTTTTACACTCTCTCCCTCTAGCTTACAGCCCTCACAATCCCAAATTAACATTAGCTTTGCAGGAAAGATGGTGAACAATATTGTGACTGTCCAGCCGTACGGTTTTGAGCCAGAGATCAGCTCAGACGAGGAAAACAAACACTTACATGCTTTTATTTTTCTGCAAGTGGATGCATCAGAATGGAGCGGAGCAAGAAGTTTTTTTAGGCTGCTCCTGAATCACCGCAATTTGATTAAAGAAATACTTGGAAATACCATTTTAATATTAATTTTCTTAATATATATCCTTCAGCATGGGAAAAATGAACATGTTAAAAACATTAAAAACAGGATTTTTGTAGTAGTGGGTCTTTAAATAAACAAAAAAATCTACCAATTCTACCAAAAGATTCCTAAAATAAGAATTCTTTTTTAAAAGATTTTTTTACCACTAAGATATGTTTTCTTTAGCTGAGTTTGTTTTGCTATTAAAAAACTTTTTTGATGGGATTAATTTTCTTGCACGACTGAAATTCTTTCTTTAAACAAGAGTCTTTTACTCGTTTTTCCCAGACTTCTGCTCTGAATCTTGAGACTGTGTCTTCATATCTCCTTTTGACAAACCAATAGAGCACGAAGCCTGTCCCACAGCTCCACTGCAGTGTGGCTTTTAGAGGAAATTCATCATTTCCCTTCTTGTTCCGTGCGGCGGATCACGGGGGCTCTTTGAGGAAGTGTTTTACGGTGCAGAATTAATGGAGTGGGCTTAAAGTGTGAAGCACTCATCTCACAGTTTCACTTTACAACCCCAACTGAATGGAAAAGTACCGATTTATTCTGAGATTGCATGCAGAGGGACTGATGCATGCACACACGAACACGCCGGACACCTGCAGGGTGTAAATCAGTTACTTGGGGGCACAGTTTTGCCCCTCTTTGGCAGCTGGGGGTGGAGAAAAGGAAAATGAGGAGAGGGGTTTGCAGCTTTTCTGATGTCCGAGGAGTCTGGTTTCACCAAAAACCCTACAGACACACGATCACAGAGGGAGCGTTGGCGATGCTGCTGTTTGAATTACACAAGTGTGTGTTTTCACTGAAACAGACGGAGCTAACTGCTGTCATCCTCGTCTGGAAGAAGGAGCCGCTCCTCTGATAACATCTACGTTGGAGCCGCATAGTTCAGGGCCATGCCACGCTTTTCTTCTTATGTTTTAATACTGTGTCCAATGAGAAGCAGATCATTCAACCCCTTTTTCAAATGTTTTTAAACACCAGGGCTGTTGCAGCCTTCTTTGTACACCAGACAATCCCATTTTATCGTTTCTATTTGGCCTCAGTGAGTTTGCTCAATAGTCAAAAGGGGGAAAACAACCCCAACATTAATTGTTTACCATTTGTGAACAATCAGCCCGCATTTGCCCTTCAAAATCATGCATGGAAAAGCATGTGTGGCCCCGCTCGGTATCTCCAAACATGTCTGGACGGTTCTCAGAGAAGTCAGTTGTGTCTTGTGGTTGACAGAGCTTTTTTTCTGCAGTTCATGGACTATCAACACAAAGTCCAAAGGGTTTACAGCCTCAAGCCCATCCACCCTCACCAACGAGCAGCACTGGCCTCAGCGTGGGAAAGCCTCTCTGGAATGCCTTTAAAAAAGACACATGGCAAGCTCACACAAACAAGTTTCCTCCTCTGCAGGTAAAGCAGATAACACAGGGAACGGTGTGTTTCTGCTGTCATGAGCTTTCGTCTGTCCACTGGATTTCTGGGAAATTAGGTATTTTTGGGAGCATTATGGTGTTTAAGGCATTCATCAATGAGCAAACGAGAACACGCTGCAAGAAACACACGCTGTAATCAGAACCAATTATCTGAAAAGGAGCATTCCTTCTCGGCACTACAACCACTCAAGTCAAGCTTGATTAATCTCAATGACTGAGGGAGGATGTGGAATTAGCGGGTATGCAAAAAAACAAAAAAGAAGGAAAGTCCTTGACTTTAAAATATGCAGATTACACCACGGCGATGTTTTGTTTAACTTGTAACATTTTTTTTTGGGTAGTAATCATAAAGTCATTAACACTGTTTGTGTCAGTCAAAAGGCATTCCTCACAGCGACTTCCCAGTGAATTCCCCTGCTTCGGTTTGAACACTTCTCACTTTTCGCTTACAGAAAACACTGGAAGTTTTTTTCCCACAGCTCCACACACAAACACTGCACTTGTCCTAACTTACCACTTCAAAGCAAACCCAAAATCTGGAGACTCTGGCAGTCTGAGGGGGTTAGCTGTTAGTGTATTTTTGAGCTGAAACCCTTTTGAGGAAAATATTGAGAAAGCAGGCAAAACAGCATGGAAATAGAGAGGATGTGAATATTTGTGAAACAAGTCATTACATAATTTGTTTCACCTCAAATGTTTAAGTTCCGCTCCAATCCTCTTCTGACCTATTATAAAAGCATTCCCGCTGGTCTTTTAGTTATAATTATGCTGTTCTTAGCCAAAATCAAAAAACCTGTATCCTTTTCTAGGACAAAGTTTATTCAGAGCAGTAGTTCATCAGGAATCCGCTTCTGAATTGTGACTGTTGCCGTAGAAGTAAGCCTCCACTGATATCCCATCATCTCTTTGTTTATACTCTCTCCGGCTAGCTTACAGCCGCTCACAACCCCAACCTGACATCAGCTATGCAACGAAACGGCGAGCAATATTGGAGCTATTAAGCCATTTTTACCAGATGTCAGCTCAGACGAGAAAAATAAAGATATTAGTTAGATATTAATAAGATATTAGAAGTCTCTGCGAAAAACCAGTGTACATCGATGCTCACTAGATCAGCAAATATAGACCACAATGCATTGCGTCTGAACAATTTTTGCCAAAAAATGTATTTAAATATATCTTTTTATAGAACCATCAACGTTTTTATATTCAGAAGACAGTGGATTAATAAATGATCGTAGCAAAATGCTCACATCAATTAGATTTTCACTTCGCGAAATCGAAGACGTCATATCCCACTTTAAAATAAAATAAAAAGTAGTGAGCACGGTGTGTGAATTGCTTTTAAAATCCAGGGCACTAGATAGTCTCGCACTAGATAGTTTTTTAGTAGTTAGGGGTAAGGGTGGGAATTCGGACATAGCCTAAGTTTAAGCCTAAGTTTTAGGCTTAGAAGAAACCAAAATAGAAGCAAAAGGCGTTTAATGGGAAAACATGTTGACCTCCCACACTTGCCTAGTCCTATAATTTCATTCGCTAAACTCACAGGAAAATGTGCATGGTCAGAATTACAAACAGTTTGTTTAATAGGGTTTTTGTATTGTTTTGGTGTAATAATTTTTTTTTACCATAAGGTGCAATACTGAATAGAGGATGCGCACCAGATTATAGGACAAATACCTAAGGGTTCAAGAGACAGGCCATTGGGCAGAAGGGTTGATGAGAATTTATGTATATTTACTTTCAAACTAATTCAAGTTTGTATTCAGGGATTCATCTAAAACACTGCAAGAATACATTCTTTATTGAATTTCAGTCGTTTCCCATGAGACTTAGAGTTTGAGGCTTTATCACTCTGTTTTTGGTTTCTGATAGACACACAGACCGATGCGGCATAAACATCCACAAAAGCTCACAAACTACACCAATCATAAGACCCTGAGAGTAGCCGTCCTTATGCTGAGTCATTGTTCTGCTGCTTTGCGTTTGAGTTTTGATTCATATGTTTGATTTAAATCCATGTTTAGCTCCCAAAACTTTGTTGAGAATTAAAAAAAAACCTACAACACAGACAAACGGGACTTTTGCTAAGAATTTTTTCAGAGGAACTTATCTGTGGACATTTTCCTTAAACCTGGTTGAAAGTGAGTGTGTGTCAGGATCATTCAGGAAAAGGATCAGTCACGTGGACATCGTGGCCTACATTCCCCTGGTGCAGCTTTGTGGATCGGGTTCTCTCGCTGAACAGTTCAAAGGTCAATGACAGAGGTCTGACGGCTCTCATGTCCGAGTAAGTTTGCTGCCCACTTTTACTCTCACCTCCACGTGTCTTCGAGTCTCCACAGGTTTCCCATTTTCTCGTGTGGGAAGGTGCCGACAGACGTGGATTATCCCACACTGGAGGGAACGAATCAACTAAAGAAACGGCGATTCCAGCTTGAATTGAAACAGTCCGTCTTTGACTAAAACAGTCAATGTTCCTTTTAAAATGTTCCATTAGAGGCCTCAAGAGACGTGGCAGGGTTTTACCAGAAAAAAACCAACACCCATTTTTTGGTTGTCTTTAAATTATATGGTAGATTCTGGCACAGGAAAGCAAACCTGTATGAGTTTTTTGGGAGAAAAAGAAGTAATTCTAGCGTTTCTTTCAGTAAGAATGCTCATTGTGATGCTTTAAGCCATGGAGAAATGTGACAATTCTGCCTAAAATGCACAAAGTCCACACTGAGGAACATCTTTGTGTCGCTCACATCCCTCTGTCAGACTGTCTTTAGTGTGATAATTATTGTCGGGAGCTTCTGTGTGTAATCAAGGAGGGAGGGTCTGGGCAGAGTTACTTTTGTCCCGGCTAAGCCGTCATTTGGTGCCACACGTAATCAGAGGCTGAAATGATCTCTTCCAACATGACTTCTAATTTACCGCAGAGTGACGCAAGCCACAGGCCTCCCTGCATAGCTGTGTGGTCAGGTTGACACGGATGCACCCACCCTGGCACGCTCGAGCACTGCAGTTGGGGGGACGCCACAGATAGAGTTCAGTTTATGTGTGTGTCGTGTAGTAGGCAGGAAAAAGCTCTGTGGATGAGACTCCGGGGTTGGAGGTTTTTCCAGCCAGACCCAGAGGCAGCCTGTGCCCCACTTTGACGGGTTCCTGAGGCAGAAAACAACAAGCTGACTCACTGACTGACCTTGTGTGTGCATTTAAAACGCTGCCAGCCATGTGGTCCCACTGGTCACACTTTTAGATGATTGATTGGAAGCACTTTTAGTTCACAGTTAAGTTCAGACACTTTCGAGACTGATTCCCTTTTGGTGTCATTTATTTAAGTCTGTGATTGAAAAAAATCATATTGATAATTATTTGTGTTTTTATGTTTCTTTTTTTATATTTTTTTATCATTTCATTTCTGGAAATTATTTTTGTTTTCTGAAAGTTTCTTTTTTCTGGATTTCTAAAATGTAATATTTTTTCATTATTTGTTTTGCATTTTTTAATTTTGGTTGTGATCTTTAATATGTTTTTGGTTTGTTTCGATGTCATTTGTACTTCAGGCCCAGATGACAAAATGTACATACAAAAAAGGTGGAGTTGAAAAAAGGAGATTAAAACAATGTTGTAGCTCAACAATATCTCAAAGAGTAAGAGACAACTGAACAAAACCTTTCACTCTCACTGGAAAAAGACCAAATATAGTCTATTTCCAAGATAAAAGATGAAGTGGCTTCAGTGATGAAGGTCCTGAAGCAAAATGAATATTTGAACCTTAATATTGGAGATGGTAGGAAGGTAAATGCGGGGGGGATCCACCAAAAGAAAAATAAGAAAGGTTTGAAAGAGAGATGAAACAGGGTGAAAAGTTGAGAAAAAAGTGACAGAAAAGAAAGATACTTGTTTCTGTTTTATTCCATTTTTTCCTGAATTACTTTTTTCTGCCCAGATCACTTTTATCTGTTTTGGAGACTTCAGAAAAGTCACACACGTTGAACTATTGCTTTGGTCTTCCTTTATCGTGTTTATGCCAACTGTGTACAGAAACACATTACCGGTAAATGTATTTCCTTTCAAAATAAAATAAAATATCTAAATTCTACATTTATATTAAGGATATGCACATCTTATAAGTTATTTAGATGGTCTATAAAATTTTTAGATTTCCCTCAAAAAACAGTATTAAGACAGAAGAAAAAAGGCTGTATTGTCTTTTCAGGAGCAGCGGTATTACAGTTCATCACTGAACACGTCTTTTTTTTGTTCTTATTTTGTAGGAAAAAACCTAACAAGGTCCATCAACTCATCATTAATAAAGATATTTTAGTTTTGTTTTAAATTGTCCCTTTACTGTTATTGTCACAAACTATATCTTAATGTTAGATAATAATCCACAACATATTCTGAAAGCTAAAACTAGCATAATTAATGTTATTAATCCAAAAGGGTTCTGTCCTGTGATCCACCATTGATGCACCATTACATCATATTCAGTTTTGCTTTGATCAACGTTCTCCTATCTGTTGTGTCAAAGCTAATGGCAGACATTTGTGTTGGTGGGTGTAGCTGTTAGTGAATAACTCAAAGGAGCTGATCCTGAACTCATGTTTTCATACAAACACTGTTTTCAAAAGATGAAGACAAGTCCGCCTTTGTGTGGCCTCTTTGTGTCTGAGCAGGAAGCTCGGTTCACAAGACTCAGGGGTGTGAATGCAGTCTGCAACCGAGGAGGAGACGAAGAAGAGACACACTGTTGAAGCTGTGTTTGCACACACATTTATAACTGACTGCAACCGCTTTGACCAGGTGAATGTAAGCTGGCCGTGCCGGTCACCTTCATGTGACCGGTGTGTTGCTGTCACTTCACTCAAACACAACAAACCACAGGTTACAGGAAGGGATTTCACTTTGTAACCCTTGTGCTATCCTAGGCACTTTAACATTGGGAATTGGGTCATCTAGACCCACTAGACAGTGCGCTGAACTTTATTCTTCAATGATTTGTGATCTTCACTGGTGTCCATGGATTAAATAAAATCTTTCCACCTTTATCCACCTTTGTCATGGTAGGGAGAACACGTCAATGTAAGGGTGGGGTCATCTAAGATAGCACAAGGGTTAAAGATCAACTCCAATGAAATATTGGAGAACACCAATGTTTTGAGAGATCCATTAAAGTATTGGTTTTCCTCGTCTGAGCTGACATCCTATTGTACGGCTGGATAGCTCCAATATTGCTCGCCAGTTTTGTTACATTAGGTGTGTTTGGGGGGGGGGGGGGCGCTGTGAGCTAGCAGGAGAAAGTGTACACAAAGGGTTGATGGGAAGTCAGGAAGTCAGGAAGTCAGGTCAGACCCACTCACCAACAGTCCTGGCCAAAACTTGAAGGGGAAATTTCAATGAACCACTTCAGTTCTGCAGAAACTGTGTCCTAGAAAATGACAGGTTTTTATATTTTGGCTACAAACTGCATAATTATGATTAAAAGACCACTGGGTACACTTTTACAATAGATCTAAAGATGGTTGGAGTGGGACTTTAAAGTTGTGTTGCTGTGGAGCTTTCAATTACTTGTTTGAAAATACTGAAATGATTATATGGAGGGTATCTTTACCACTATTAGGTCTATAGAAACATTGTTGAAAAATGAGTAAAACAAGATAAGCAAAGAGGAATCATTAAGAGACTCCTTCAGCAGCTCATCGATACAACGATTCTTTATTTCAACGTCAATTTTCAAAATATTTTTCTACCTGGAAACCCGCCTCCCTCTCTGAGGATTTTATTTACAGGGAAGCTATCCCTTTTGATTTGGTTTAAAGAGCAACATTCAGCTTTAGCTCTGAGGTTGTTCCTTATCCTCTGGTTGTATAAGACTTTCTGTGAGTAAGCAGATCTTTCTACCATAAACTCCTGGTGGAGGGCTCCTCCCCCCGCCTGGCAGAGGACAAGTGGGCCTAACAGTTGGTGTTGAGGAGGTCGTTTGAGGCCTTAAGGTGGTCCAGATGTTCCCTCACGAGAGTCTTAGTCCAAAACGTTTTCTGATAAGAAGCCATCTACAGCTGAAGGCTTTATGCATACAAAAACTGTTGCTTTTGTACCTGGAAATAGTTTATTCTGTAGATACAATTGCCAAAACTTAATTAAATATTTAACCTTTTTTTTGCCGAACTTTTAAACGTCACACACATATTTTCATACATTGTCCTTTTTGGTCCTAAAACAAAATATATATATATTTGTTATTTATTTTATAGTTGGTAGGACATTTTGGATGACCATAGAGAAAATGTTGATGCATGTAAAGTATTTTCCCCCCAAAAAATTGGTAATGGAGTGGTGCTGTTTTCAAAATATATACACGTGTGTGTATGTATGTCTAATTGTGTCTGTCAAAACAGTGGTATAAAAATGAAAGAAAATTGATTTAGGTGCTTAAGGATTCATTCCCCCCCCCCCCCCCCCATTTTTAAGCTGAATAAGGATCTACAATTTCACTGTAATGCAGAGGGTGAATTCATTATTAAAGACAGAAGCTGAATCAATAACTGCACAAAAAGACTCATAGATGACTCATCTATGGGGTCAGTAAAGGAGCTCACAGAGCTCTATGTTGGAGCCTGAGGGGCCTCTATAAGTTCTTGTCTTCCATCAAAGAATACGTTTTTGTCTTCCATCAAAGAATACAATAATTATTTTCTGTCTCCTGAATCTTAATAAAATAAAAATTCTTTATAAAAATACTTTTTTCAGTTGTTGCTGTATTACCACATAAAAACACACAGTCAGACTTATGACTTTAGTTGCAGTTTGACACTTTCAAGCACAACTGATTGCTGCGTGAAGCAATGTTAGCCTAAAGTCAAAGACACAAACCAAAACACTGGCTGAACAGATAAGCAAATGTCTTGATTTTGCTCTCAGAGAAAACTTTAACTTGACCTTCACTTGTTCCACCAGCGTCAGATTAAAATCAGGGCCTGGACCTTCAGTACTGATCTGTTGCATCATTTGACCTCACCCCTGCTTGACTTGCTTGAGGAATGGCAGCATTTCGGCTTCAATGGTGTAACCCAAGAGTGACAGACTTGGTAGACAAAACTAAATAAAGAGTTTCGTTACTTTGAAAACCCAAATTTAGCCCCAGGGTCTTTGAGGTGAGCCCAGAAATCCAAGGAACGGGAGGTGGACCTTGAGCTGCAGGAGCTGAGGAGACAGTTTAATCCTGCACCGCTGGGAGAATACTGATTAGAATTGCTCAGACGTCTGCCACGGCGCTGCCTGTGTGCCTGTGTGTGCGGAGAGCCCTGACAAGCACTGAGCCTTGAACCTGACAGACCCACCTCCCTGTGGCAGATTTATTGGAAGTGTCATTCAGCATTGCAGGGCTGGATCTGAAATTTTCCTGGCAATCTTCTGCCAGTGACGTCACACCGCAAGGTTTCAACAAGATGATACACATCTGAGAGCCGTGCAGGCTGCAAACAGACACAGGAGTGGTCTCGGGTGGAGTTTCACAGTGCATACACCTTGTGTGATTACATCATCTCCTGACTATGCTGGTTCCACCTTTTTAAACCTGGTTTCCGTCAGATAGTCATCACTTCACTTCCTTGTTTTCTTGTTTTTGCAAAGTAAAATAATCTAGATTTTGTACTCTCCGCTCAGATTAATCTGAAGTTTGGTCATTTTCAGATTTTATTTCAAACGGAATTTCTTAAAACAATTCCATCATACAGTCACTCCATTTAATGTAATTTATTTAAAAGAAAACGAAATATGTACATTTTTCTCTTGAATGCAGTTGCTGAAGATGCAAGTATGTCTGTGTAAGGATTTCTGGCCAAACATCAGTGTGGTATGCTATGCTAACATTGTCAAACATTGCCATCTACTGGTTATAAAGTCACGGTGACGTCGGAATCTGGCAAATCCACAACAATGTAAAAAATGATCATCAGTATTTTTGTTTAGCAGTTGATGTGTGGGTTTAACCCTTGTGCTATCCTAGGCATTTTAACATTGGGAGTTGGGTCATCTAGACCCAGTAGACAGTGCTCTGAACCTTTTTTCTTCAATGATTTGTGATCTTCACTGGTGTCCATGGATTACATGAAATCTTTCCACCTTTATCCACCTTTGTCATGGTAGGGAGAACACGTCAAAGTAAGGGTGGGGTCATCTAAGATAGCACAAGGGTTAAATAGAATATTTAAAAAAATAAAAGCTGAAAAACTGTGTTGGCTGCAAAGTGGGGAGCATTTTTTTTTATTTAAAAAAATGTATAGTTTATCATAAAACACAGATACACACAGATGATAACATTGTGTTTTTAAGAAGACTAACTGCAACTGAGAAAAACAGAAATTCAGACAAGCCTGGAGGTGTTATGATCTCAGTGGCTTGGTCCAACCATGTAAAAACAACAGTATATGGGTCCAACCAGCCTTGTTAGGCAACGCTCCCTTCCTATGTCTCCATCTTCTGGTCATTTTTGGTAGTGCAGTCCTCTGGAGTTATTGAGCCCACTCCTGACTGTTTTTTGATTCCAGTTGTCTTTTTCATCTTCCAGCCTGACTTACTTCTTGGATTATCTTTACCTTTTGGACAGCTCTGACCCCAAACCACACCAGTTTCTGTATTTCACCACCTTCCTTCAGAAATTACTACACAGATTTCTCTTCACCAGAAGGCTTTCAACCATGACACTCACACACACAGGCAGTCTGATACATCCTTATTTATTCTTAAAATCAACAAAACAAAGTTGTCTCTTTAGAAAACGGCGAATTTGTTATACTTGATCAAAATAAGCAACAAGTATTGTAATAACCCAAATTGTAAAACAGAAGCTCCACAAAATCTGCCTCAGGCTTTCTAGCAGTGTCCGGTAGTGTTTCATTTTTAAACTGTAATCACCTGTAAAATATATTCTTCCCGGGTAGAGTCCACTAACCAGTTCATGACAGCTTTAACTTTTAAGAATAGAATAGCAAATAGAATAGCGAATAGAAAATTTAGCAGCAGCTCCCTTGAGCAAGAAAACAACATATGTAAGAGGTAGCAAACAACGAATATGTAAAACTGTTAGAAATACGGTGCTGTTTTCTGTCCGGATTCACGGCTGAGACTGCTTTTGGATACAAGCTGCCTCTTAGTCTCTTTGTTTTTGTTCGTATTGACCTGATGCATCACCTGCCAGAGGGCAACAGGTCCAAGAGGTGGTGTCCAGGGTGGAATCTGTCATTGGCGATCCTATGGGCTTTATTTAGGCAGTGAGAGTGGTAATATCTGGCAGAGAGCGGCCAATGATTTTTTTCCTGCTGTCCGAACAACTCTCTCCATTCTCTTCAGCATCCTACTTACAAAAAAAATTGTGTTTTATAAAGAAACAAAAACCTTTGCACTATTAAAACAATTATTTTTCAGAAAGTAAAATAAACATTTAAAATATATTGGCTGCATTTTTCTGTTTTGCAAAACACATTAGAAATGAAAGTATAATCTGCAAGTTGGAGTAGTAGATGCTAAATTCACTTTGAAAAGTTCAGATTTGTAAACAAAAAAAATTAATTAATAAATAAAACATTTAAAAATACAAACACCATATGGTTGAATTTAATGAAAAGCAATGTATATAATTTGCAGAATTAGCTGCAATCATCGTCTTAACTAAAGTATAGATTTTTTACATGACCACAACCTGGGTGCATGTGAGGGAATGCAGCAACAGATCTGAATTTGGTAAAAGTTTAAAACACCTTTAAGGATGAAAGTATGTTTTTTTCCCCCATTGTTTCTCATTTCACAAAGTCTGTGGAGGATATGAAGCTTTCCTGTTTGTGTTCAATGAGACCAAAACCAAAAGTAGGCCTATATAATGCAATCACATGAAGGAGTTGAATATTTTGTAATGTTTAAGGATTATCACAGCAATAAAAGGTAAAATATAATGTAAATATATTTTTTCAATAATTAAAAAAAACATAAAACAAAAACTATTTTTTAAACTTCATAAAATATTAACGTATGTAGAGTTTCTATTGGATTCTTTGGAAAATAAAAGTTGAAATTTTTATATATATACACACGCATGCACACACACGCACGCACACACACTAACCACAAATGAATGACTTTATTATGACAAGACATAAATGTAGAAAGAGGACAAAACTGATCAAATGTAGCAGTCATGCATCTCAAACGGTCCCATCCTCTCAAAGGAGCCACCTTCTGACACCTGATTGGCTCCCGCCGCTCGTCTTCCTCCAATCACACAGCCGTTCTGGCTCCGTTCGTTACATCACCAGCATGGCGGAGAGACGAGCAGGAATTCCGGGTAGAGCAACTCTCGGTTGCCCGGCGACCAGCGACCCGTCGCAGCTAACCAGCTGTTAGCAGCTTCTGCTTGGACACAGCTGCCAGGGCAGCTCGAGAACAGGGCAGACTCTTCCGGGGATGAAGACAAGTGCTTCACCCTGATGCTCAGAGTTGGACCGCTGGGAGCTTTGTTTCCACAGGAAGTCCTCGAATGAACTAAAGACGAATTCTTTTTTTGTGCAGAAGTGACAGCATGGAGCTCCTGTACCTGGACGAACTGTCTCACGGACTGGCAAACTTGTCCATGTTTCCGTACTTTGACATGGCGCACTACATCGTGTCCGTTATGGCGCTGCGGGAGCAGCCAGGTATGTTTTTAATTAGTGATGCGTTGAAACACGAAGCTTCGCTTAAGGAAAGTCACCCCACTGCCACGCAACCACAGAGACAAACACGAGCACGCGCCATTAAAAAACATCATCTGTAAAGTTAATATGCAATTTTTTAAACCATAAAATTCACCTTCAGGGCTTTGCTGCTGAAAGTAATGAGATTAACAAATTTGTAATTAGTTTTGATGTAAACTGCAGATCTTTTAATTCTAATCATAAGTAGGCTAATTTATATGGAGCCCTAAACATGACATTTTAGATAAATAGTTTTCTCAAATTAATTGTTCCTAAGAATGAGCATTTATTAGCCTTTTCGTGGCACAAATAGGCATTTTAATATGTTAAGTTCCTACTAATATTTTGTTCACACAAAATGCTAACTTTTGCGCGCATGCATGAAAAATGCGAACTTGTGGGCTCAAAATGCGAACTTGTGGGCTCAAAATGCGAACTTGTGGGCACAAAATGCAAACTTGTGGGCTCAAAATGCGAACTTGTGGGCTCAAAATGCTAACTTGTGGGTTCAAAATGCTAACTTGTGGGCTCAAAATGCTAACTTGTGGGCTCAAAATGCTAACTTGTGGGCTCAAAATGCTAACTTGTGGGCTCAAAATGCTAACTTGTGGGCTCAAAATGCTAACTTGTGGGCTCAAAATGCTAACTTGTGGGCTCAAAATGCTAACTTGTGGGCACAAAATGCTATCTTGGGCCTTCAAAATGCTATTTTGGGCCTGGAAAATGCTATATTGGGCCTGCAAAATGCTATTTTGAGCCTGCAAAATGCTATTTTGGGCATGCAAAATGCTAATTTGTGCGCGCAAAATGATACTTTGTGCGTGCTAAATGCTAACTTGTGCGCACTAAACGCTAAATTGTGTCAGCTAAATGCTAATTTGTGTGCACAATAGGCAAATTTTTTTGCATATAATGCCAATGTTTAAATTTTTGACAGGAAATACTTACTTCGGCACACAAAATACCAAATTGTGGCCACATGTTATTAATTTGAGGGAACAATTTGTTTTATGTTAACGTCCTGTCTAGGGCTCCATACATGTTACAGTATAAAAGGAAACTCAAAGATGACTTTTAAACTTGTGCTTCCTGACTTAAAGGTTAATAGAGTACTTGTATGTTAAAAAAAAGGTTTGTTGACAGACTCTTTGTAAAGAAAAGTAATGAACTTTTTTGTTTAGAATTTGAAAAGGCAAAATGTTACGGCACACCTATTAAAAATTATTCTTATTTGCTCAAATTCAAGGCTGTGGCTGTTTATCAGCTGAAATTCGGAGGGTTTTAGGGTGTGGGGCACTAAAAACGCTCTGCAGTTTGCTGTTGTTACTCCTCAGATAAGATCCTCCAAACTGCTGTAACAGTTCAATGCTGCATTCAAATGCAGAGTTCAGATGTAGTCAAATAAATGAGGGGTCACCTCTGCCCCATGGTGCAGACAGGATGCCCCCCCCCAAAAAAAAAAACAAAAAAAAAACAAACAAACAAAAAAAAAACCTACAGCATTCCAGGCTAAGCTAAAATTCCAGTGAAAAACATTGAATCTTCCTGGTTCTTTGAGAAATGCATCTGAAATGGTTCAGTGTGCAGCTTTAAGGCCTCAAAGAAACCTCTCCATGTCCTAAAAAGTCGTGTAAATTAACTTATTTAGGAAAACATGATTATATCATTGAAGGAACTTGTTTGTAAAATAATAAGATGGTGCATTCCGAAGTCAAAAAGTTAATTCAGCTAATGGAAAGGTGCATCTTTCTAAACTGTAGAACAAAGTTATCATAATTTGAATAACGGAGGGAAATAGCAAAACCATGCAGCTTCTTTTAATGAAAAAAAAACAACTTTAACTTTATAAAGTAATTGAGTCAGAGTAGGTGTTATGTCACTGGCTCTGTGGAGTCGGGTGGACTTTTAACATCATCTTTCCACGTGCATGCAGCCCCATTGTAGTTCAAACCTATTTTGGATCATGCCTCGCCAAGCATCCACGCTCTTGACCTTTTCACTAATTGTCCCTCACTGCTGTGGGTAGAAGTATGCACAAACAATACGCCATGCAACGGCCCTCTTGTCCGTAGTCTTCTGGGTTCTAAATTTTTTTTTTTTTTAAAAAGTGGCTGAACTTTTTGAAGATTAGGGAGGAATGTCCTAGAACTGGAGACAAAAGGTTTGGCCATTAAAAGTTAACGCTTTACTTCTTCCCAAAAAGGAAAGGAATCGCAGAGATGGTCCAGCCCTCCTTTTCTTCTCTTTCCGGCGGTAAATCCTCTGAAACCTCCTCCAACAAATCTAGCAAAAATGGAGACAGAAAAAGTCCTTTCTGCCATAAGAGAGAAACTGAAGCGGTGTTGTTATTTCTTTATGCAGTAGTTGAATCTCTTTAAAAGTGAAGTCCAAATTAGTTTTTTAGCAGAGGAAGAGTAAAGACGCGGCTGCCCTTTTAGGATGAAAGCAGAAATTCTACACTGGCTTCTTTGTGCCTAAAAGACTTGAGCAACTTCTTTATACGGCGATCAGTGCTCTCTTTTTGTGGACAAATCCAATGGAAACTGGCTCTAAAAATTCCCAAAAAAGGAAGGACAGTGTTTGCTTTCATCCTGCCAGAAGCTGTGCTGATCCATGACAGGAGTTCTGGAATAATAACTTGGCTATTTTTGATAGAACAACATGAACGGAAGTAAGAGGGAGTTTGGACTGTTGGCTGTAAGGGTCCTGACTGTAGTTGTAGAAGGTCACACACGTGAAAAGCAGACAGCTTCAGCCGCTCGTGCTTGTTTGTTTGAGAAGGAGGCGTTAGAATGCGCAAGCCGCCGCCTTACATCTTTCTGCCTGAGGGAGACGGGCTTGAAACGTGAAATTCACCACACGTTCCTTCAAAACCTTCTTCAGGATCAGCTCTGACTTTGCAGTGATATGGCCCCCTCTTCGAGCTGTGGTAGAGTGGGTGCCGCCTTGAACCCAACGCGTTTTCCAAATCTCTGTATGAAAAAGCAGAAATGTTTTTTAAAATGCGGCTTGTTGACCCACCCATGTGGTTCCTCGGACTCTGCTTGTTGGTTATTTTTGAGATTAAAATGTCTAAAATTGCATTTTATGACTATTTTCTGAAGTGCTCCTCCTGGTCTTTGCTGCTGTAGGACAGGAGTTACCAAACCTGAACAGTTTTAAACTTGTTTAAAACCTGTTTTTGCACAACCGTCCACGATTTCTGCACATTTGCTACTAAGATGTTTACACTTACTAAACAGACTGTTAGAGGAAACTTTAAAAAAAACTGTTTTCCTAAGAAATGCTAAAAGAGTTCTTAGATTGAGGGCTTTAAATTTAACCAGTTCCTCTTTAGGAGTCTCTAATCTATCGGTAATCCTCAGATTACTCTTTTGATCCTGAAGGTGGTGGCAGCAACTCAAGGCAGGTGAGGCTGGATTAACCGAGAGCTGTCTTTCTGACGTTGGGTGTCTTTTTATTTTATTTGAGGTAAATGAAAGAAAAAAAGAATGGAGTTTTCTCCAGAGAGAAAACAGAGTTGCTGATGAATTCCACGATGTATAAAAGTCATTTTTCTGTACTTTGATCTTTTATCTTCAGAGTAAACATGATAAACTCACCTTTATGACACTGAGCTGTGCACAAGTTAATGTTTAGAGACCTGAAGGCCCACATCATCGGTCAGATGAGTGCAAAGTGTATACATCAAAAATTATTCAAGAATTTCCTGCCGAGTTTTACAGGATTTTTTAAAAGAATTCTGCACAGGGAAATACTTGTTTACAGGAAACGTTTGTGTTGTTGTGCAGGAGCTCTGGAGGTTTCCAGAGCCAGCCCCTTGGCCTGCTGGTTCAGCTCTATGCTCTACTGCTTTGGGGGGGCAGTGCTGTCGGGGATCATGCTGGCCGAACCCCCTGTGGCGCCTCTGTCCAACGGCACTGGGGTTCTCCTTGCCTCGATCGTCTGGTAAAAAGCTGAAAAACAGAACAATAAAGAATAAGAAAAGATCCACAATCTTCTCCTATTTTGGAGAGTTTTGATGTACAAAGTACTTCCTGTATCTATTGCAGCTTCTCTCTCTTCTTTTTTTTTCCATTCATGGTCTTTGGTGCCCCCTTCAGGTGGCAGATTAAATGACACCTCTTTAAAATTAAAAGTTTACGGTGCCCTCTAGTGGCGAAAAGAGAATTTTTCTAACATGTGATCCGTGTCTTCACAGGTACCTGATCTTTTACTGCCCCAAGGACGTGGTTTACAGCAGTGCAGCCTTGCTGCCCCTCAGGCTGGTGCTGTCAGGAATGAAGGAGGTGACGAGGACATGGAAGGTCCTTGGAGGAGTCACTCAGGCACGCCAAAAGTACAAGGACAGTCTGCTGGTTATGATAGCCATTGGCTGGGCCAGAGGTCAGTGAGTGAGTCTGTTGACTTAGTTTAATTTCATTTGGGGGTTTTCTTGAAAATAAGTGTCTCAAGCAGCTGCCTCTTGTCGTCTCTCCAGGTGCTGGAGGAGGTCTCATCAGCAACTTTGAGCAGCTCGTTCGAGGCGTTTGGAAGCCAGAGACCAACGAGCTCCTCAAGATGTCTTAGTGAGTCTTTACCAGCCCTAAAGTACACCTATGTGCATGTTTGACCTGAGGAAACAGGGTTTGGTGTTTGTCTTCACAAGATAAATGAAGTCTCACTCCTAACTGTATCGTTTATAAAAACCTTTAACATCTGAGATGATGCCGGCAACACCTAAATAACACACAATCTTTGACCTACCGTAACTCTTCAAGCGTTTTGCCCGATCAACGTGAGTCAGCTGCAAAGAAAAGCGGATTTTCATAACAGTGCAAAAAATGTCAAATCTGGAGCTAAAGCTCAGGTGTGGAGGGTTTAAAAGGGAACAGTGTAATAAAAATAAACACAAAAAGCAGAATCACACATGGTGCAAAAAGTCAGAATTAGCCAAAGGCTGGTTTTCATCTGCAGCTCCATGGGCCATGATGTAAAAAGGCAAAAAAGCACTCATGCATATACAATAAAATAAAATACAGAACACGTAGCCGTTTACTATACAATTAAAACTAAATACAACATTACAACATTTAATCACAACATCAGTAGTTGGTATTAGCTGGTTTGCTTACAATCTGTGCACCATAACCCATGAGGCTAAAATGTAGTTCTTGTCCTGTAGAGACAAACACTGGGGAGGGCAGACTCCCTCAGATAGGTGATCTCCAACACTTTTTAAGCCACGGATCCATTTTAAGTCTGACAATATTGTCACACACCAGCCTGTACAAGGCTGAAGTCCAGTTTTTTTTCTAGCATTTGGTCTGTTATTATTAAAATACAAAATTATAAAATCAAATTTTTTGAAACAAAAATGGTCCATCATGAAATCTAGTGTGAGAGGTCAGTTTCAAAACACCTGTAGATATTTGACAGAAGATGAAGTTGAACTGAAACAAAGAGGCTGGTTTTTACTTTAGTTATTTTTATTTAGCCTTTATGTATCCAGGCAGGCAGGACAGATCAAGAACAACATTCTTATTAACAACTGTCGCAAGACCTTTTGAGAGGAAAGGAAGGAAGAATCTAAATTTCTAAGGCAGACGCCATCTTCAGCCTCGTCTGACTATTAAGGTGCACCAAAATAAAATGATATAGCTGTCTTTTTTTCAATAAATAGAATTATAAATGTGAATCCACAGTGCTGGCAACTTTATAATCAGAAAAGAAAAGAATAAAGAAATACTCAGAGATGCAACTTTGAGCTCATTTTTCTTTATATCCATCATCATAAAAATGCAATAAGAACTTGGAAAAAAACACCCCAAAACACTTTTTTCTTTTTTAAATTAGATTTTGAATTTTCTTTCAAGTCAAACGTCTTTTCTTCAGCTTCCTTACTGGATCTTTGCTGTGGAAGGAAACTTAAATCATTATTATTTTTTTTAAACTTTCTTTTAGCGGTTGGAACAAATTTTGCAAGTATGATAAACATGTGAACTAGGACAACATCTTGACATGTGTGAAGAGGAAAATCATAGCCGGATGTGAAAAAGAGAAACCGTCTGTTTTATAAAATAAAACTTCCTTTAGAATTATTTAATAAATAAAACAGAAGTGGTGTAAGTTTCTTTTCCTCTGTGGCCGGGTATCAAGTGACCCACGCGTTGGGGCACTACTGGTCTATAAGATTTTATGAATATACATGGTTTCCCATTTGTTTCATCTGTATTTTTTTCCGCACGGCTTTTTTAGCCCCACAAAGATCACCCTGATCGGGGCGGTGCTGTTCACTCTCCAGCAGACCCACTACCTTCCAGTGCAGAAGCACCACCTGATGCTCGTCTACACCATCTTCATTGTTGTCAATAAGGTCAGTCTAGGGGTTTATATGGATGAAGCTGAGGTGGTGAGCTCGTTTTGGTAGATTTTATCAATAATAAAAAAAAAAAATAACAGTTGAGATGCTGGATATTTTGAAGACATTGGGTGCATATGTTTTTTTTCTTTTTTCCTGCTAGATCTCGTCTTTTAAATGACCTTCCTTCTTTGGCTTTTTGAAGCTCTTGCTTCAGTGACTCACATTAGTCTGTATTACCCGCAGAGCTGGAGTTTTTGCATCATGTTCTCCAGCTTACATCATCATCCCCCCTTTTCTCAGGGAAACGCGCTCTCTTGACTGAGACACAGATAAATCTACTGCGTCTGCTTTCAACTGATTGTTCTTCAGATCGCTCTCTCTGACTGATCTGTCAAATTAACAGCAAACGCTTTCATCAGATTTATGAGCTGTGTCCAAGCCTGCTATTTATAATTGTGCGCTCAGGCTAATTCCGATTATTCTCAGTCATTCACTAATTTAAAGTAAATACAAATCCTGTAATTTAATGTGTGCATGTTATCATTTAAAATGGTTTTCCTTTTTATTTAGTAAGACTCGATTCCAGTTATGAATTTGAGCTCAATGTCTGCTATTTTTCAGTTTTTAACAATAAAAGCGTTTGTCTCTTAGTAGATGTTGGTAGTTTTTCAGATAAAAGTTAAGAAGTTTTACGCTGGAAGATCACAGCATTATAACAACCAAGACTTTTTTTTACTGAAACACAGAATTCATTTGTAACTTGAAAAATTAATAGTTTTGGAGAACGGGACATAATACATTATTTTATTAAAAGTTATATCTCATTGTGGAATTAGAAGCTTCAAAAATATGCCTAGAAATAATAACTTATCAGTTACAGACTGAATATTTGTACATCTGTAGTGCACAGACGCACAATATCCTGAAAAACAACTAAATCAATATTCAATTTTGAGTATAAATTCAGTTCTTCTTTATTTTTGGGCTGTTCTATTTGGAGGTTGCATACGGAAAATCATCTCCCTCCATCTTATCTTCTGCATCCTCCTCTCTCACACCACCTTCATGTCCTCCTCCATTACATCCCTGAACCTCCTCTTTGGTCTCGTCATTCCTGGTAGCTCCAACCTCAGCATCTCTGTTCTTCCTCTCAACATGTCCAAACCATCTCAGTCTGCTTCCCTTCATTATCTACCAGGAGCTTTTACTCAGATGGTTTCATTGGTGATTCTATTCATCCTTTTTTCTCTGCACATTTCCTTTGTTCTTCAAAATGGACACCAGGACATTTGTCCTCCAAGATCCTGTTAAACAGCTCAGCCAGAAACAGTCCTGTCATCTCTCCCATTCAAGTATGTTGTCAGCATCAACTGCCACTTCACTCTTCATCCTCTCAACATTCATCTCACTTCTCCTCACTGATCTTTCTGGCTACTTCCTGCTGTTGCAATTTATTGCAAACATGTTGGAGCTTTATAATCTCCTGAATATTCCAATAAGGGCAACTAGTCCTTTCTTTTAGCTCAGGTGACCAACAGATTGCATTTAGGGATTTAGGTGTTATCTCCGTACCGATGAAGTTCCTGTTTTTGTTGTTTTTTATTATTTTAGGTTGAGTTTTCTGTTGGGTTTGATTTCTTTGATCATCTTCAGCACTGTCCCACAGTAGTATTGCAAAAGACAAGCTTTTGTCATCTTTAACTTTTAGTTTCT
Organism: Oryzias latipes; assembly: GCF_053564925.1. Taxonomy (NCBI): domain Eukaryota; kingdom Metazoa; phylum Chordata; class Actinopteri; order Beloniformes; family Adrianichthyidae; genus Oryzias; species Oryzias latipes. Next base: position 23,912,728 of record NC_136248.1, on the reverse strand, counting down.
TCCCTTCTTTTTTAGTCTCGGATCATGCTGACTGGCTCCTCTTCCTCACCTTTCGCCACTATCGAGTCGGTTCTTTACAAGACCCTTTTTGCAGGCCACTCCCCTTACTCCGCCCTCACGGGTGAGGCAAAGGAAGCGTGCATCAATAACGACAACGCAAAAAGGGAAGCTAAGGAGAATGGATCCTCCAGATCTCCCAGTGCTGCCGTGGAAGGACGAAGCAGCTCCTTGAGAGCCAAAGAGGAGTCTACGAGCTCAGACACAAAAGACTCCAAGAAGATCAACTAGCTCGCCTTTAGCATGTAGCAGTTTTTCAGCAGCAGGGTTATGGAGTCATATTTGTCTGATTTGCTGTGTTTGTATGTTTGTTTTGTTTTTTGTTGAAGTGGATGAAAGCATTTTCTTTGACAAAAGCTTTTGAATGTGCTGGACTTCTGCAAACTCTGCACCTTTCTCTGGGAGCTGTGAAGGACTTCCTGTTCAGGGGGGGGGGACTTCACAGGACGCTTTGACCAAATACACCTTCAAATATATATTTATTTTTAGAGCAAAAAAATTTATATTCATATTTCAAGGTTTTGGGGACCAATGCTGTTTACCTGCTGGATTAAGAATGTATTCGCGCTTTTGTTTAAAGTCTAAAAAAGTTTAAAATTTCTTATTCTAACGCTTCTTTTTAAAAAGATATTCAGATGTTTTATTATATTTTTGCAGAATAAATGCACTCTTGAATGTCAAATTTATAGAAATGGAATGCAACTATATTTTGTTGGATTGAATGCCTTAAATGAAAACTGACAATAAACAGGTTTCAGTGAGATGTCGCCTTTCTTTATGATTTAATGGTTACAACTCAGTTCTGGAAAAGTTGAGACTTTTATTTATGATATGATGTCATGTAGGATTAGAAGTCTACCTCAGGTTTCACAGTTGCTGAACCAGGCCTGTGTTTAGTGCTGTGTAGCGTTTTTTGTCCCAGTTTAAAGATGGACGAACAGCTACATTTTGGTTACCAGACATTTTTATGGTCGTCTTTACGTTTGTTTTTTTGTCTATTTATGCACTGAATTTTCTCTATAGGTGAAGATCTTTCACTCCAGGGCTTTTCTATTTCTGCTTAATCTTAAAAAAAAAACATTTTTTTGCCTCTGGCACAAATTAAATCAGCATCCAATTTCAAACAATTTTTTAATTGAAAGTGCAAATTTTGTTTTTTGTTGGTTTATAGATCTGTTGTGAAAATATGCCTGGACTGGGAGGTTGGGAAAGGTTAAAAATTATAAACTAGTTTTTTATTTACCTAAATTAGCAATATTTAGATGGAGTTGGGGGACAGATGGGGGCGCGAGAAGAGGTCCAAGTGTTGGAGCAGGACCGGAGACAAGACAGAAGTGAGGTTCTTCTGGACAGTTCACCCTCCCCTGGTGGAGCCGTGAGCTGCAGACACAGCCACTCAGGATCCATTTGGTGGTTTAAATAAATATAAAAATATATATAAAAATAAAATCCTGCCATTGCTGCAAATATGCAGCTCTCTAATAACTCTCCCCACTCTGATGAAGCAGAGAGGGGAGAGCACGACATGAGCTGAAGCAAGACAGGTGGCCGTTCGCTGTTTACGCAGACAGAGTTGCTAGAGTGTGCAGTATTCCACTCAAATCGGGGAAGTTTTTGCTAAAATTGGGCTGTTTTTTGCCCAATCTGACAACACTGCAGACAGACACCACGCTCGCATGAACTCCATAAGTAAATTCAAGCACTTTATTGTTTGCATTAAAGAAAAACTGTGATGAAAGTATCGATCTCATTATGCTAGTGTCGATACTTTACCTTGGTATCGATACTCAGATTGAAATGCCGACCCTTCCTGAAAATAAATTAAATGAAGGTACTTAACAGTAAACCCAGGCCAAAGCGGCCTAAAAAAAAAAAAAAAACAAACTGAGCATAACAAGACACATCAGGAGGTTTTATATTGGCCAGCCAGACCATTGACACCAACAGCACGGAGCTAATACAACGCAAAATAACTTTTTGGAAGTTTTACATGAACATGAACTTAAGTCATTATTTTAACAAGGATTTAGTTAACTCAAAAAATTAACTAATATTTATAAACTAAAAGTTCAAATGAACAATCCCAGTTCCCCCCTCCTCCTCTGCTGTGGGTGGTAAGGTCCTTCCAATAAAAAGCAGCTTCACCCTCAACCATTTCTTTGGAATGACTACAAATAAATACATTGGAATTAAAGTAGACACTCTATACCAGTGCGTGCCAGCCATGCACTTAAAAATTGTATGCCAGCCATCAGGAAGAAGAAGAAACGAAAAGAAAAAAAGGAGACAGTTCTTTGAACCAAGAAGAACTCCACAGGTGACAAATATTAGATCCAGGAAGTTATTGATTAAAACTTAAGATATAAGAATAAGAAAAACGAAATATGTGTGGAGGAGGATCTGTAAGCTAGCAGGAGAGAGTGTCAACAAAGAGATGATGGGAAATGAGGTCAGACCCACTCTTCGCCAACAGTCCCGCCCCCCCTGCTTTGCAGAAATTGTCATTTAAAAGGACACAGTTTTTTAATTTTGCCTAAAAAAACAGAATTTAAAGACCACTGAGAATGCTTTTAAAATACATCAATAGATGATTGGAGTGAGACTTTAAGGTCTTCTTTACCTATTCATATTAAAAAATAATATCTAAAATAAATGTAAATAGCTTGTATTTTTTATTTACCAACAGAAAACCCTCTTCTCCCTCTTATCACTTTAGGATCCTGAAGCTGCAGATACATCTGATTAGCCTGACGTCCACAAGGAAAACGTCCTCTGCGGGCTGAGAGGTTGCATCAGTGTAACATCAGCACCTGACTGATACCTCAGCCTTTCTGAAAAGCTGCAGGAGAGAAATCCCCCAAATTCCCCCTTAAAAATCGTGTCTATGTAGCTGTAGACAGTGAAGTCCCTCCCTGGTGGGATGAATTTTAAAGCAGGCGTTTGGTGTGGAGTAGAAGAGAGATGTTCAAAGACGATTCAAAGTGATGCTTTCTGCAGATGAAGAAGCGGCTGTTGAAGTGTTTGAACTCCACAGACGACCGAGTGTTCGTGTTTGCATCAAGGCTGGTTCAAGCTGTGGCAGGTCATTCTCAAAACGTAACAATCATTGCTAAACCATCAACCCTGTAACTCAAAATGGAAGTTAAAAGTTTTCTGTCTTTTTAATGAGACCCACAACTGTGCTTCACATTTTATCTTGTCTGCTTTATTTGTCCATTCACATGCATCACATCTTATGCCTTAGTCACATCTGGCCCTACGGGTGGATACAGGCTGTCTGGGGGCAAAAAATGGGCAAACCTGTTCGGGGCAAGCAGGTGGCCCTCACAAAACATCAAGGTCAAAGACCACTTGGTGACCCCGTAGACCAGGAATGGGACATTTCAGGCCTTGAGGGCATGTGTGTCTGCATAATTTCTAGATATCCAAGCCCTACTCATGACTGATTACCCGGTTCAGGTGTGTCCATCCAATAAGAACATGGCAGAGCAGGGTATGTTAGAAAACATGCAGGAATGTGGCCATCAAGGCCTGCAGTTGCCCATTCCTACTATAGACTGAAAATGCTGATGTACATTTTTTTCTACAGGCATTCTATGGCTAACAGGTTGTAGGGAACACTTATACACCAAGTAAGGGGGAAGTAGGTGAGATGCAGGCATGTCATACAGATATTTCACTTTTCAAATCCCCTGAATCTCTGCACACTACGCAGGGGACCTGTTAAGACTGTTCAAGTGATAAGGGCACATCCCTTTGTGCCCACTGAGTGCTTCTTGTCTGACCATTAGACAATCAGAGCGTAGTTTGTGTTCATTTCTAAACACTAATTTGAATAAATAAATACTTTTCCTCAATAACATTAAAGCTACAAACACGAGGGCAACAAAAAACAGTCTGCTTTTCACATTGCTGTCATTTCTGTTTTGAGGCATTTTTTAAAAACTGGAACATTTCTGGGAGATTTTTAAAGATCACCTTCTTGCTAGATCTTTGGATTTTAAACATCATTCCAGCAATTTTGTTTGTCGGCTTCTTTGTGGCAACTTCTTAGATGCCAAATAGAAACTCTCGTCTAGTTGTTCAGTCAATCCTTGAATAAAAACCAAAATTATAAAGAGCATTTATTATAAAGTTATACTGTTGGGAGAAAATGTTTTCTACTAGTAACTTACAATTAAATTCAAATTTGTTTTTATTTTTTATTTTATTTTTATAATATTTAAAATTGCTTTAAGGAGAAGTCCTGGTTTAAAAAAAGTCAAACAACACAACAAAGACAAAGAGACTTTTTTTTAGCTAAAATAACAAAATAAAACTTAAAATTCTGTAAGTGTTTCAACAGATCAGGTAACAAAAAAAAAGACTGCACTTTTTGAATGTTTCAGAAAAACATTCTATTGTTTTCCAGCAAGGGCTGACCACAAATATAGCTCATCTGTAACCAAAATGGTCAAAGCTTCAGGTCTGTTCTATCTTTGTTTATATATGATTGTAAGGTTTTTTTTTTTACTCTTAGGAAGACAAAAGAACAGGTCAGCAGGGAGATTAAAGGCCAAGATGGGGGGAGGGTGTCGAGACATGAGGGCAGGCCAAAGCAGTATGAAGACAGGAAATGTGAAAGGACTAATTCTCTTAAATAGATGGAAAAATATAAATATAAACTAGATAAGCAGTCGAAAACCTAATGAGCTGTAAAGGAAATTGATGTTTTGCTGACATAAAATAAGTATGCAGAAGTTGACACATAAGATTAAATGAAAAAAAGTTATATATGGTATACTAGTAGGCTTGAAAAAAGGGATATATGTAGTTTATACTGCTCTATGTTTTTATTTGTTCATAAATGTTAAAATTTGTTGCTGAAACAGCTTTTCTAACACCATGCTGTGCCTCAACCCTGCTAGACAAATGGTTACCACTTGGTGGCGTGACGAGGCGTCATCACTGAAGGTTTGATGCCTGGGAACTGACAGGCTGGCCAGCAGCTGCAGGCAAAAAAAAGATGGAGACACAAGGGACTCTCTCTGCAGAGCCAATGGTGAGGCTGTTTGTGTGTGTGTGTGTGTGTGTGTGTGTGAGAGAGAAAGTGTCTACTTTGGCTATACTTGTGGGTACCCACTTAGAAGCTCTTACTACTCTTACAAGGACACGTTGTGGTGTGGGGACATTCTGTTAAAAATAAACAAAAAATACACAAACACTTTCTGCTTAAGTGTTTTATAGATGTTTCTGTTAATTTCCTTTATCTTGAAAAAACTCACCTGTGATTTTAAAAGCAACTTCAGCAACTCAAATTGTAATTTTGGGATTTTTTTTCTAAAAGAATAGTTTGATTTTCACACATTAACAAGGTCAACCATCTCATTTCTGTGTGTGTGTTTATGTGGGCGTGTGTATCTCTCTGTACTTGTGACTTGTAAAATGGCAACAAAGGATAAGTCCATCAGAAAAGCAACAGAAAGCTTTAGGGGACAAACTTACACACAACCACACATTCAAAAAACACACACTGTAATAACCATTCAAGCCAGCAGTGAGACCAAATACATTTCTATTTCTGTCATCCTCAAAGAAAAATAAAACTTTAACACGTTTTTTCGATAAGAGACTTGTTGGTGTGATTTGCACTTCTAGGCCACCATATAAAACACAAAATAAACTTTCTGACAAATTATATAACTAAAACTAAATATGTTCCTATATTGTACGTACAACAAACAAACAAATATTTGAATATTAACAACAAATGATTTTGCTGTTTTTTTTCATATCTTGATTCCATAAAGACAGATTAGTCTATTCATTTTCTCTTCTTTTGATCTAACTAATTGACAATAGTTGGTAGAATTTATTTCATTTAATACATTTTTGTTCAAAAAGAAAGGTTTGATGTGACCAAGTAGTAGACAATCTAATTCCACCTGAGTTTCCTTTTTTTCCCCTTTTTTAATTTAGCAAAAGTAATTGAATCATAATTTACTGTCTTATTGAAGATAAACCCTTTCTTGCAATAACTTTAAGCAATTAAATAAGCATTTATTCTTTTCTAATAAGATGAAAGCAAGGAGGGACATGACTGGAGCCACACAGGAAAAGACCAAGGGAAGTTTGGGAGAAGGAAAGCTAAAGGCGGTAAGGGAGTCCCTTGTAAATTCTTCAACCATGATTTCTTTTTTTTTCTGTTTTCCCCACTCACACAGATCTAGACATGAAAACAGAGGAGCCTCTTCATGTGGTACTGATTCTGCAAATGAAACAGCCTACCACAATTCAAGGCCAGCCACACATCAAGAACAGCTGCAAGATCTCCAAAAATGGGCCTACTGTAATGGTACTAGGAAACACACAGATATTAGAGTCTTTAATGATCTCAAGAAAGCCTGATGACTTTATGACTGTTAAAGAAAATGTTTAGTTTAATTTGTCATCTCTGAATCTTAGTTTGAAGTGTCTTCTTTTGAGAAGACAGAGTTCTTTTGATTCTTGCATCTAGGTCCCAAACATACTTGTGTTTTAATGAGAATGAGCACATCCTGAGGTCTGATGAAACCAAAACAAAACTTTTAGTTGATAAAATCATTGTTTTGTTATTATGATAAATAAGTGGACCTGCAAGCTTCAGTCACCTGACTAATGTTGAAGAATGGAGTTGGCAGATTATTGATTTGGAATATTTTTTTTCACCTGAAGCTGGTGGTTTCATTTTGAAATTTTGTTTAAAATTAAAAACTTAAATAAAACAGTGTAAAGAACTAAAATAACTGACAAAATGGTAAATGGCGTATACTTATTTAACACTTCTTAGAAGGCCCAAAGCACTTTGCTTTACAGGCAGACTCCTATTCGCCTGTGCACACATACATTCACACCCTGATGGCGGCTCCACTGTCAAACACTATCTCCAACCTATAACCACCACAATGAAGGGTTCTGCGTCTTGCCCAAGGACACTTTGATGCACATGCGGGCAGGGCGGGAACCAAACCTGTGATCTTCCGATCAGAGGTCGACTGCTCCCTCTGGCTGCCCTATAGGTTAAAGGTTAGGGTCTACCATTTGAATAATGACACCAGTTTGTAATTTGTTGGAACGTGAGAAAAAAAAAGACATTTAAATCGTAGTTACAGGCTCTGCAACAGACTGGCGACCTGTCCAGGGTGTACCCCGTCTTTACCCAACAGCAGCCGGACTAGGCTCCAGCAACCCCATTTTCTCAAAATATATTAAGGGATGTTTGGAAAATGGCTGGATAGAATGCTTGATACAAAGCATTTAGGGGTTATTTACCGTAATTTCCGGACTACAAGCCGCTACTTTTTTCCTGCGCTTACAGTCCTGCGGCTTATTCAGTGAAGCGGCTAATTATTGGATTTTATTGGCGGCCGCCGTGTACATATTTTTGGACACACTGAATGATTTGAATTCTCTAACATCAGACACAAGTCATTTGTTTTTCAACACACCTCTAAGCAGCCAAACAGCATGGACCTCACTTCAGGTCTTAGACACTTCAGTCATGGTTCAACAAAACGAAACACGCATGTCCAGCCGCATCCCAGAATCCTTTGGTGCCATTAGACCCAACGTGCACGTGATCGCCGCTACAATATGATGAAGCTTTCAAGATAAAAGCAATAGTTAAAAGCAGCGTGAAAAAATCACCAACGGGTTTGGAAAAGCCGGTCAGCTGCGTGACGGAGAGAACAGCGCATGCTCAGGAGTGCATTTACCTCTGAGTCATAGTGACTCGGCTGGCTGCACGTAAATATGTGGCAATAATATCAGCCTTTATTTTGTCGGGACACGACTGGAAACACAAATTGACGTGGTCGTGTTAACGGTTTCTAAGGACTGAGCAGAGATTTGCATTGAAACGCTCACAGCCTCCGTGTGAGCTGGAGACTGCGTGTCGTGTGAGCTGCGGGGCCGATGGCAGTCTGAAGGCTCCCACACGTAACAACGCATCCGCCCCTCATACACAAAACGTACAGTATTAAGTCCGATTGCTCTGCACAGACACGATTTGCTCCGTCCACCGGCGCAATGGGGACGAAGCGCTCCTCCCTGTAGCCGCGCTGGCCAGAGCTGTCGGAGTAGATAGGAAGGGGAGACAAGGAGCGCGCGGGGGCGCGGAGGCGTCGAGCCATTCTGCAGGCTGCAGCCAGGGCTTACTCGAGGCGTCCGCGGAGCAAGTGTTTGTTGTGGAAGGAAACTTCTGACCCACGCGCCGCGAGGAGGCGCGCGTATCGCGCTGAGGCGCGCGCTTTTCAGTCGTCGCTGCTTTATTTTACTAGCGTGTTTTTTAACCAGCCCTGTTACTCCCATAACGCTGCCGCGACACAAGCGGAAGGAGAGCTTTACCCGTTCACCCCTCCATGCACTGCTGCTCATTCTTAAACACGTACAACAGAATGGCGAGCCGGGCGTTGGCCCCGCCTTTAGCCCCTAAGACTCATGGGAAATGGGGCATCGGGGATGTAAATTTCCTCATCATAACTGAGGGATGTAATGTTGATTATATGGTTACTGTTTGTAATTTTATGTGTGATACCTAGATTGTCAATAAGTTAAAAAAAAATAAAAAAAATAAAAACCATAACTGAGGAACTTGTGAACAGAATAGAGGTGCATACTGTTTGGCAGATGCAGATAGACTCAAAGACATGAGCCTGAGGCAAAAATGACTCCACCCACTGTGTGCTAATAAATCACACTTACACTCTGAGTCAGGAAGTGATCCGTCAGGATGACAATGTTGCCTAATTCATGCGGCTTGTACCCCGACGTGGCTTGTGTATGTATAAAAGTAGTTAAACACGTGAAAATGGGTGGGTGCGGCTAATAATCGGGTGCGCTTTGTTCAACCAGGACACTGGTTGAAAAACACTGTTCTAATGAACTATTGCCGCTCTGCAGAAACTATGTCTTAGAAAACGACACGGATAGCAATAAAAGAAATAAGGAAAAATAAAAGCAATACAAAAGCAGTACTAATGTGCTACAAATGTCAAGTTGTTTGAAATGCTTCATGCAGGAGCCTGATGGACCATGAGAACTCTTTGAGACTGTTACTTCTGACTTCATGGGATCTACAGTATTTTTGAAAGGTATAAAACATACTACCGTAATGTTTGTATGTAAAGGTAAAGAGACTTCTAAAGCCTAATTTTCCAAATGTTAACTACTTTTGACAAGATCACAATGAAATTTCAAGTACCGGCAAGTTGTTTTTCTTTCAAGCTTTTAAGCCATTTCAAAACTATCTTTAACACATAAACCCTCTAAACCAGTGGTGCCAAAGTAAATAGAAATCATTGTTTTCCCTTTATACCTTTTCTGATTTTTAAGTAAATGTTTTGTAAGAGTACCACAGTAGCAAAGTACTTGTCATGATTACGTATGACGTGGCAGAGCCAGATGCTGGAACCCGGAAGAAAACTCAAGGCAAATTGTAGTTCCAACAGATTTAATGCTTTCTCAGAGGTGTAGTTTTGTTCATAGGCAAGAACGATGACGTCAGTATTCTTGCCGATACTGCGTGACGTTTGAGTAGGATCTGAAGCGGGGAGAATGGTCTCCGATCCCAAAGAAGTTCTTTGACTGGAGTCTTGAAGGACGGGACGGCTAAAGACAGGAGCGTGGCGTGGCGTGATGGATTGAACTGCTTGCGTGGAGGCTGGACCAGGTGGATACTCGTGATGATGAAAACCTGAGAGACAAGGCGAGGGAAGTACGAGGACAGACTAGAACCATAAGACTTAGCTTAAGGCGACCAGACATGAGCACCGATTAGGAGTAACGAACTGGCGATGGATGCTGGGACTGGATGTCCTCAAGATGGTGGAGCGTAATGAGGTGAGTATCCATAGCTGGTTCCAATCAGCAGAGCAGAGAGGGGAGGGGGAAAGTAGACTGCCAGAGGCACCATGACAGTAATACCAAGAAACCTTGTGTTGTGGTTGCATATTGAGCACTAGCAGTAAATATCAGTCAATAAAAAATAAAATTTTATATTTTATAACACAAACTACTTAAATGTAACGAATGAATAATTAATCACAAAACGTTGACTTGGATTTTCTCTGGTTTACAAAGACTAAATAAAAGGCAGACTGGGAGAAAATTACAAAATAAAAAATGTTGGTATCATTTGCCTTTTGCTTAACCTCCCAAACCGCATCCTGCTAATGACCACAAAACCACATGCATGAGCAAAAGGCAGCGGCTCTTTTTTGTTTTTTATGTTTTAACAATATTAAGGTTAATTCTGCTTTAAAATAATGTTCAGAAGTTTGTTTTAAAAAAAGTTCAAGTTATTTTGATAGTACCCTTTGCTTCAAAAATCAGAATTGATGAAGTGTAATCATTTTGTGTGCAGTTAAACCTCAGAATCAAACAGTAGAAAGTAAGAACATTACGTTACTTTTTCATGAATGTCACCCATAGTGAGTGTGGTATTCTTTTTTTTGTCCTTCTGTTTCAGATCCCCAACTGACATGAGTCAGATCTGCAGTTTCACTTCTAATAGCAAGACTTTTTAGAAACTCTTTCCATGGTTAACTCCTTTTCAACTTTAGCTTCTAGTTACATGACCTTGGTGGTGAACTGTTGGAAAATAGTGCCTAGACAATGCTGATGCATATCTCTAGTAAGAGGCTCCTTTGGTTTGCTTTCACAAACACTGGTGAAATTTGTAATTACTTCTTCCTCCCAACAATGACTTAAGTATTACTGACATACTATGCTTACCATAATTTCCGCTCTATAAGGCACACTTAAAAGCCCAAATAAATTTTGTTTTTTTTTTTAAAACAGTACTATTTTATAATTCGGAGTGCCTTATATAGGAATTAATTCTGCTGTTTGGTGTTAGTCAATACACTAACGTAAATGAAAGTCATCTTGATCATTCTTTCTATAGGCATCCACTTGGAGGGATGATCTTTACCCCATCCAATTCTGTGTTGCAAAAATAAAGCTTAAAATGGGGAAATCACATTGACCAGAACTACGGTAGTTCTTCGAAACTCAAAGTTCTGAACAGGAAATTTGAGTGGGACGAATTAAATTTAAAGCTCTATTGAGTCACCTCAATAAAAAATAGCCATGCCCCTAAAAATCTAAAATACAAGCTCTGCTAAAAAAAATATATATATATAATGAAAGATTTAAAAACTCTTTAAATCTCACCCACCTAGAGTTCCCATAAGTAGAAAATAAAGATTTTTTTTTTGCACAGTTAGACTTTTAACATTCAATTTTATTTATACAGCCCCATATTTACAACTATAGTCATCTCAATGGGCTTCATGCCAGTAAACATGGGAGGTAATGTGAAACTGCAACCTTCCTCAAGAGGTTTATTGGTGAAACTGCAACATTTGGTACCTCCAGGTTTGTGTTAAATGTAGGAATAGAGGGTGGGGGTTTGATTCTTTCCCAATTAACCTTGACCCAGATTTCACACATCTTTTCTTTCCATCACCAGTGTTTCTGTTTATGTAACCAAGAAGGGCGGAGTGCAGAAACAGCAGACTGCTGGCACACCTGAGCTCCACTCCATCATCACCTGCAGCTGTATTTACATACGGTCAACTCACCCATTCAATGGAGGTTCAGAGGTTTACTTTAGCAACAGACTTGAGTCCTGCCAACCAACACCCCCCCCGACTCAGTTTAGTCTGTGGCTGAGTTTATTTCTGGCTTCTTTCAGTTGCACTCTTAGTTTCTTTGAAACTGCTGCTGTAAAGTAGCTTCTCCTGCTTTATTTTGTTGCTCTGACTCTTCACCTAATAAACAAAGAAAACTCTTAAATCTACGCCCAGCCTTTGGGTGTGGCCTTAGAACAGTGACAGTTGGTTTAACAGTCAAAGGATCACTGAGGTTGCTAACATTTAAGGAGATAACATCTAAACTAAATTACCAGAAAAAACAGCTCTTTCCTCTGTTGTAATACTATAGAAAGGATTTTATTGAACATAATTGTTTAAAATTATATTCTTCATTAACTTCACAATTCCATTCCTCTGAATATTTTACTTTAATCTCAGAATTCAATTGTTTACATACCACAATTCTGGCTTTTTCAGAACATTGACAACTTTGCTGCGTTCTATGCTCAAATCAAATAAATGTAGTTTATTTAATTATTAGAAATTTGGATTTTAATTCAAGTGTCAGAAATGATGACAATCTCACATTGTCATCATTCTTCATCTTTTACTTGAATTAGACTTTAACTTACTCACCATTGTATGATAATAAATGGCTGGAATTATTAAAAAAAAAATTCAAAAAGAAATATGACTGTAGCCTCAATTAGGTTTTCCTTTTGCCTCTTTAAAAGTCAAGATAAGCTTCAAAAGAAAAGTGTTAGATTTAACATTTTCAACTTTTTTGTTATGTGGCAAAAAAGTATTGCATGTGGCCCTTTCTAAAATAAATAAATGTCCAAGAAAATATTGTCTGAATGAAAATTTGGTCTAATTTATGCAGCACAGTAATAAAGTTATTTGCATTTTTAAGGACTTTACCAGAAAATAAATATTTTAGTTTTATGAGTACATTTATTTTCAATACAGTGACTTTAAATGTCTAAAAGGGAACATAAATATATGGAAGTATATGACTTAAAACAATAATTGACATCAAGAATTTCTCATCACTTCTATTACTGAAGTTTTTAATATCCAGAATTGTGTGATTTATGAGCAGAAACTACATTTAATTCAACAACAAAAACCAAAAATCTAAATATAAAACAAGTCCCTAAAAAAACTTTATACAGGATGAGGAACACACAAGAACCTGACAGAGGCAAAGTTAACTATTAAGTTAACTTTGCCTCTCTGCATATGCAGAGATGCTTGGTCGAGTTTTTTCCCAAGCAAACACTACAACCTGCCTTTTAGACCCTATTCCTACTTCTCTTTTTAAAGCATTTTATAAATTCTTTGAGTCAGAGATTTTAAACATAGCTAACTGCTCTCTTCAGACGGGGGTCTTCCCCTCTGCATGTAAGACGGCCGTGGTGAGGCCCCTTCTGAAGAAGAGTAACTTGGACCCAAAGATCATGGACAATTACAGACCTGTATCCAACTTACCATTTTTAGGAAAACTTATTGAAAAACTTGTTTTTATTCAATTACATGATTTTTTAAGTGAACATAATGTTCTTGAAAAGTGTCAATCTGGTTTTAGGACAAATCACAGTACTGAGACGGCCCTTTTAAAAATTTTAAATGATCTCAGACATAATTATGACTCGCAGAAACTTTCTGTTCTGGTGCTGCTGGATCTGAGTGCCGCCTTTGATACAGTGGATCACCAGATTTTAATTGACAGACTTAGGAGTCGGGTCGGCCTCTCAGGAACTGCTCTTAACTGGTTTCGCTCCTATCTCACAGATAGACACTTTTTTGTAAGTGTGGATACTCGTTCCTCAGGAGTCCATGAAATAAGTTGTGGGGTTCCCCAGGGTTCAATCTTGGGTCCAATACTTTTTAACTTGTATATGTTGCCTCTTGGGGATGTCATCAGGAGACACGGCGTTGACTTTCACAGCTATGCTGATGATACACAGCTTTACATCGCCGTGTCTCCTGATGACCTTGAACCTGTCAACACTCTTTTAAACTGCATTTTAGATATAAAGCTGTGGATGGCAGAAAACTTCTTGCAGCTCAACCAGGACAAAACTGAAGTTTTAATCATTGGTCCCGAAGACAAGAGAGAGATGATTTTACCCAAACTTAGGAATTTTAAATCTTCTCAGTGTGTGAGAAACCTGGGCGTTCTTTTTGACTCTGAGCTGAATTTTACTCCTCACATCAGAAACATTGTGAAAATAGGATTTTATCATCTCAAAAACATTGCCAGAGTCCGCCCGTTCCTCTCTCTTGCCAGCACAGAGGTGCTAATGCATGCTTTTATTTTTAGTCGTTTAGATTACTGTAATGCCCTGCTCTCTGGTTTACCCCAAAAGTCGATCTCAAATCTACAACTTCTACAGAACTCAGCGGCACGAGTTCTGACGAGGACCAGGGGGCGGGAACACATTACACCGGTTTTAAAATCGCTGCATTGGCTCCCTGTGCGTTTCAGGATTGATTTTAAAGTTCTTTTAATGGTTTATAAATGTTTTTATGGTCTTGGGCCCTCTTATTTAAATGATATTATTTTAAAATACGAACCCTCGCGGACCCTGAGGTCCTCTGGCACTGGCCTCTTAGTTGTCCCTAAGGTAAGGACCAAGACACATGGTGAGGCTTCATTCTGCCATTATGGTCCTCGCCTGTGGAACAGCCTGCCGGAGGACCTCAGGGCCGCAGAGACTGTAGAGGTTTTTAAGAAGAGGCTCAAGACCCACCTTTTTAGTCTGGCTTTTATATGACTTTGATCATTCCTTATGTCTTTTATTATTCATCTATTTATTAATTGAGGTATTTATTTACATATTTAATTATTTATTTTCTTGTAAGGACTATTATTATCTTTGTTTCTAATATGCAATTCTTTTTATTGTTATTTTACCAATGATTCTTAGGTTATGTTTTAATCACTGACGTTTTTATTTTTTTTATTTTTTAATTACTAACATTCTTATATCTTATTTTATTTTTTATCTTTTTCTATTTTTATTGTTGTTATTTTATGATCATTTTTATTTTTTATTCTGATGTTTTTTTACTCCAGTGTTTCCTCTGGGGGATCCATCGTTCTTGGGCACCACCAGCTTGACCTGTAGGGCATGCCGTTGCTGTGGTGCCCGTTCTGGTTGGGCGGGCTGGGGTCCCACTCTGTGGTCTAATCGCCATGGATGGGGCCCTGGGCTGCCCTGTGTTGGGCGGGCGCAGCGGTAATGGCCCCTGTGGTCCGGCTGGGCCTTGGAATGAATGGATCCCCATGATATCGTTTCCTCGCAGCAGTACCAAGCCAGACCTTCTTCAACTGCAGTTCTTTTTCTGTTCACGGTTCTACTGGGGTAACTGGGTGGGTGGGGGTTTTCTGTTTTTAATAACTTTCACTTTTTATGACTGTTTTATCTGTTTTTATGTTAAGCGCTTTGTGTTTTTAACCAAAATGAAAGGCGCTATATAAATAAATAAAGTTTGAGTTTGAGTTTAAGTTGACTGTTGGTAATTAGCTAACATGAAGCAGTTGACTTGATTGAAAATGAAATCTGGTGTGGCAGCAGGAAAACAAGAAATCCTTAAAGCAGAACATTAACCTGAGAACAAAGCCTTCCTCCATCTACATAAACCAGGGGTCGGGAACCTTTTTGGCCAAGAGAGCCATAAACGCCACATATTTTGAAATGTAATTTCGAAAGAGCCACACAATAATGTGGTGTCCCTTTCCCACACGGAAGCACGGAGACTTAACCTCTTTTAAGGTTCTTTATTCTGGTTACTGCAGACCGCGACAAACGCCGTACAAATACTTCAGCAACTCCTTTATCTCTCCCGCTGAGACGAGAGCGCTTCTCCCAACTTTATATTCCCCCCTTCCTGCTCCAGCCCTCCCATTTCCCTTATTTGGCCCATGGCTGAACACCATTGGTCCAAACTACCTAACAACAGGCTGAGCGACCGAACTGAGAGCCAATCAGATGCGTTCAATGAACTTCAGAACTTTCAACGTGGCCCAACAGCCGCTCAGTCCGCGACAATATGTTTAAAACTAAAAATACAAATGAATGTGTGCATTTTATTTAATTTCAACATTTTTAAAGGACAATAAGTCTGTGGATTCTTTTTAATAACATTGTTATGCTGTTGCTTATAAATGATGAGTATTTCTCGTGGTAGTTCTGCTGATGGTCTAGTCTGGTTGATTATACGTGGTGAGTTTCTGCTTCATGCAGGCGTTGAGACTTTAAACGTCATCGTAGGTCTGAATGTTCTGTAGATGTGAGACAGACTGATCACATGCAGATACGGAGCCAAACACACACTCACACGCTACAGTGAGTGACGGGCAGCGGGTTTTACGTATTTACAATCCCTGCGCGATTCACCTGCTGCCTGTCCCCACAACACCTCAGCCCCAACCCTCTGCTTCCTTCCTCTAACATCCCGTCCCCGCATCTGCGCACTCTTTCTCAGAGACGGGAGGGCGCAGTTTTAGGCACGGCAATTCACAGGTTTCCGGGTGGTACAAACTCTGTGAAATAATAGATAATAGTAAACTGATAGCGCTGGCGCAGATTTTTCTCTCTAAGCACCGCTACGACTGCGCGCTTCTGGCATCGCATCGCGCCCGAGAAGGACTGGTCTAATGAAAAAAAAAAGTATAATTAAAGATTTGTCTGCGAGCCACATGTGACCATCAAAAGAGCCATATATGGCTCGCGAGCCATAGGTTCCCGACCCCTGACATAAACTAACCCTAAAAAGTATGTGACAATTCTCACACACAGTCTGATAATGACAGCGATAATAAAGTGTTAAGGAGCTCCAGAGTTCTGAATGGGATATTTTACCTTCCATCTCTCTGATTTGATCTGAGTTCAGTGCAAGTCACAGTTTAATTAGAAAAAAAATCGTATTACATAATCACAATAATAAATAATTGTATGGACAGCCACTCTGTCCTTAAAAATTATTAAGAGTATATCCATATAATATATACATATAGAGAGAGAGAGAGACGGACGGACGGACGGACGGACGGACAGATAGATAGATATTACTACAGGCCTCTCAACTTTTTAAGTGTGAATATATATATATATATATATATATATATATATATATATATATATATATATATAATATATATGTGTGTGTGTGTGTGTGTGTGTGTGTATGTATGATGTGTATATATATATATATATATATGTGTATATATATATATATATATATATATATATATATATATATATATATATACCAGTAAACTTAAAAAGATGAGTGGCCTGTAATTTTTATCATAGGTATACATCAACCATGAGAGAGAAAAAGAGAAAGAAAATCTAGAAAATTACATTGTCTTATTTTTAAAGAATTTATTGGTTAATTTTGGTGTAAAATATGTATTTTGTCAATAACCAAAGTTTAATTAAATGCTTTTCTATATACCCTTTGTTGGCAATGACAATGTCAAATGTTCTCTGTAAGTATTCACAAGATTTTCATAAACTGTTGCTGGTTTTTTGGCTTATCCCTCCATGCAGATCTCCTCTAGAGCAGTGATGTTTTAGGGTTTTAACTGGCCAAGATGGTTCATCAACTCCCTCCAAATAAGCCACTCCAGGACCTTGATATTACAGCTCTATGGTCTTGGCCATAGTGGGGTTTGGAGTGTCACTTTTTGAGTTTGTGGACAGTCGTCTTTTATATAGATAACGAGTGGAGGAAAGAGCATCCTCTTACAGAAGAAGTTTACAGGTTTGTGAGAGCCAAAAATCTTGCTTGTTTGTAGGTTACCAAATACTTATTTTCCACCATAATCTGCAAATAAATTCTTTAAAATTTAGACAATGTGATATTCTGGAGGGGGTTTTTGTGGAAGACCAAACAGAAGACAGTTACAGTAGTCCAGGCGGGAAGTAACAAGGCTGTGTACAAGTACAGCAATGGACTGAGGAGTGACAGAGGGCCGGAGGTGTTGTATGTTGCGTAGATGGAAGTAGGTTGAGTAGGGGATGTTGTTTATGTGAGAAGTGAAGGAGAGACTACCGTCGAGGATGGATGGAGATTATATATACACATATATATATATATATATATATATATATATGACATTGACTCCCTGATCCACACCACCAGTATCTACAGTACTGACATTGGGATGTCATTCGGGCTCGAGAAATGCAGCTGTATGATGACAAAGTAGGCAAGCTGGTCCACACAGGAGGGGTCTTACTCCCAGAAGGAACAATGGCAGACATTGAGGACAGTTACAAGTACCTTGGAATTCCACAGGCAAATGGCAACCTGGAGCAGGCAACAAGGAAAGCTGCAACAGCTAAATACCTCCAACAAGTAAGGCAAGTCCTGAGAAGCCAGCTCAAAGGCAAGAACAAAAGCCGGGCAATAAACAGCTACACAGTGCCAGTTATCAGATACTCTAAAGGAATAATAAGGTGGCCAAAGGAAGAGATACATACACGGATGTTAAAACACAAAAGCCTTTCACTGTGCATGTAGGGTTTCATCCCAAATCCAACACCCTGAGACTGTATGCTAGGCACAAGGAGGGAGACTGAGGATTAGTAAGCGTGGATGCCATTTAACCATGATGAAACATCCAAGCTTCATGAATACAACAAGCTCATGGCCCCAAATGACAGTGTGCTCAAAGAATTTCTCAGGCAATGGTGAGCAGAGATTGCAGTGCTGTAGGAAAGATCCTGCATGGGATGTACCACTGGACCATAACTGAAGTGGCTGATATCAAGAAGACCTACCAATGGCTAGAAAGGGCTAGTCTACTGGACAGCACTGAAGCACTCATCCTGGCAGCTCGGGAATAAGCCCTGAGCACCAGAGCGATAGAGGCTCATATCTGCCACACCAGATTTGACACAAGGTGTACTAAGAGGCGCATGAAACAATCCAACTCATAACTGCAGGTTTTAAAATGCTGGCAGGTAAAGCATACATGGAGCGGCACAATCAAGTAGCTGGAATAACATACAGAAACATGTGTGAAGAATATGGACTGGAAATCCCAAGGTCAAAGTGGGAAACACCTCCGAAGGTGGTAGATAATGAGAGAGCAAAGTTCCTGAGGGACTTTCAGATCCAGACTGATAGGATGGTAATGACGAACCAACCAGACATTGTAGTGGTGGATAAAGAACAGAGGAAGAAACTGGAAAAATACCAGGGACTCGGTGAAGAACTGGAGAGGGCATGGAGAGTGAAGGTGACAGTGGTGCCCGTGGTAATTGGAGCACTCGGGGCAATAACCCCCAAGCTGGAGGAGTGCCTACAACAGATCCCTGGAGAGACCTCAGACATCTCAGTCCAGAAAAACAAAGTCCTAGGAACAGCTAAGGTACTGCGCATGACCCTCAAGCTCCCAGGCCCTGGTAGAGAACCCGAGCTTTACTGAGAAACCACCCGCGGAAGGGTGAGAGGGGCGTTTCATATAATCCCACTTATTTTATCACATAATGTTACAAAAAAAGCCTCTAAAATTCCATTAAAATCCCACTATTATATTGTAAAAGCATTCCCAGTGGTCCTTTATTTATGATCATGTCATTTCTTGCCTAAATCAAAAACCTGTCATTTTCTAGGACATAGTTTTTGCAGAGCGGCAGGAGTTCATTAGATATTTGCCTCTGAGTTTTGGCCGGGACTGTTGGCATGGAGTAAGCCTGCCACTATTTCCCATCATCCCTTTACACTCTCTACTCCTAGTTTACAGCCCGTCACAATCCCAACCTGACATTAGCGATGCAACAAAAATGACAAGCTATATTGGAGCTATCCAGCCATACAGTTTTGATCCAGATGCCAGCTAAGACGAGGAAAAGACTTAAATGGATCTATTTGTCTGCAAGTAGATGCATCAGAATGGAGCTGATTGGGGAGCTTGTGGCCAGCCGATTGTAGCACCTACGTCACAAATACAATCTTCTGTAACCCTTGTGCTATCTTAGATGACCCCACCCTTACATTGACGTCTTATTCCTACCATGACAAAGGTGGATAAAGGTGGAAAGATTTCATGTAATCCATGGACACCAGTGAAGATCACAAATCATTGAAGAACAAAGGTTCACTGCACTGTCTTGTGGGGTCGAGAAGACCCAACTTCCAATGTTAAAGTGCCTTGGATAGCACAAGGGTTAAACTGAAGTTTTCGTCTGCTCCTGATCCACAACAATTTGAAAGAAAGAAATACTGAGAAAAGCCATTTTAATTTTATTCATATATGTCCTCCATCATGAGATAAATGCGACAAGTTTATGGTAAAAACACCATTTTCATCAGAGTGGGTCTTTAAAAATTTGTTACAAGATCATAACCTTTTTTTTATTTTTGTTTTCTTCAGTCCTCCTCTTCTCTGTAAAGCAACCCTTATTTGTTTTTTCGCAAAGGTCATCGCCTCCTTTGGTGTGGCATTGCCATATTGATGTGTTTGGACCTCCGCTTTCCAGAGGCGGGCCACTCTCTGAGCTCCCTGAGCTGAAGTAACAGATGGTTGCTGGAGCAAGTCTGTCCTTTCTCTCCCCCTCTCCCTTCACAATGAACCCACTGCTGTTCTCATGGTAACACTATCTCCCAAGTCTGAAGGATTGGATTTTTTACAGGACACATGAGCTAACCACCGTTGTGCCAGTGGTGGACCCTCTTCTTCTGCTATCCCTCTCCTTCTCCCCCCCTTGCACCTCCATTCTTCTCTGCTGAATATATTATTTCTTCCTTCCGAGTAGGCCCGCTGGCCCCTCCTCTCCTCTGCTCATCTGTCAACTGCTCTTGTTGAGTCAACAGATCCTTCGCTTCCTCCTCCCAGTGTTGTTTCATCATCCAGAAACCTCAGCCATGACTGAGCTTTATCAGTTCTCAAGTGTAAATCTAACTTCCATCTAATCTACTGCATCTGCTGAGCTGTTGTTCCTCTACTATGAGTGTACGCTACACTATCTTTAAAGGACTTGTGATGGCCTTATCCCATGTTTGCTGCAGACCTGAGCTCTCCCCCTCCTTGAAAAAACACTATGGTGTTAGGTTCTTACATTGTGGTCGCCGGTGCTTTTTGAGGGGGGAGGAAATTAATCAGATGCATGCACGTAAAGACCCGTACAAGCGATCCTAATAAGGATATTCCGTTAAAACAGGCTCAGCATGGTACAGAAGACAGCCAGCTGTTCCTCAAACCCACTTGCATCTCTGAAACAGTGGCCATCTGTGGCACAGTGATTGAGGGGGCGACCCATTCTGAATTCAAAACATCTACAAATCAAATGTGAGCCCACACGCAAACACATTCACCCGACCCCGTGCTCCATCAAAGGAAATTTTCCAATCACCCAGAGTTGCAAATGCAAGCTGCCTTTCTGTCGTCTTTCCACCCACGAGGTGAGCTTGCCCCCTTTTCCCCTCTTTCTTCCTCTGTAAATGGAATGAGTCTGGTTACATTGCTGTATTACGGTGGGATAAAGTATCAGTCCTGGTAATCTTCCGTGGATTAATGGCTTCTTCTTTATCTGCTGCGGCTGCTCCGCTCAGATGTCTGGTTGGGCCAGGAGCCTCCTGCTGGAATACTAATGACAGACAGACCGACAGCTCCAGCTACGCCTGTCCCCAGCCCATGTGTGTGAACGTGTGAGTGGAGAAAAAGGGAGCACATGTGTGATGGAGAGTGAACAGTGGAGACAGAGAAGGAAGCTGCATGCAGTGTTAGGAGTGGGTTTTTTTCATGTCCAAGACCCTGTCAGCTTCTTTGTGCTGTCCTTGTCCTGGCTGACACCTACTTTGCATACAGGAGGGACCAAGGGAGGGGCCACAATAGTGAAATGAGGGTCCCCCAGGATGCAGGAGTGGGATGAGGGACACGTGGGGCGAGAAAAAGGGAACAGGGGAGGACAAAGTGGATTAGGAGAAGAAAGCGAAGCTGATCGACAAAGCAAAAAACTGAATCTTGAGGGGGTAAGAAGGCAAAATGTCTATTAAACCACATTGTTTTCCCATTGTTTGTGGTAAATAACGTGCAGTGAAGACTAGTTGCCCCATATCAACTCTGTTTCCAAGGTCACTTTTACCCCATGCAGATCTTGGGCTCACATGATATTCTAGGTCTTTCTGAAAGGGAAAATAACCAACAGCAAATGCCATCTGTTTCTCCGCTGAAGAAAAGAAAAGGTGGTGGAAAAAGGAAAGGGGTGGGTGGGGGGTTTACTGAAGCACACCGCGTTCCAACTACTGGCCATGCTTACGTGAAATACAGAGAAGAACAAAAGAATCCTGCTCACCCCAAGCCTCCATTCATCCTCATGATGGAACAGGAACCAATGAGAGAGCGGAGGCTTCAAAGCAGCATGGCGGTAAAAAATGAAATGTCAATCTGAGACAATGCTTTAAACTGACAGGTCAAAAGGAAAACTGAGAAAACCACCACAACAACAAATCAAGACAGAAAATGCACAAGCAAACTGAAAAATAGAAGACATCTTTTTATTTTGAGTCTAAAAGAAAGAGTAAGGAACAGTTCTTCATTAACATCTTTCTGAAATAAGAAATAAGCGTCATTAAAGAACTTCTTTTATGTTTGGTGTCATAAAGTTTCCTTTTTTTGACCAAAACATTCAGAAATATTTCTTTAGGTGTGGTGTTAGTTTCTTGAGTCTGCAGTCAAAACATTTAAAGTACATTCATTAATACTGGTGTATTTAAAAATTTAAAAAAAATTAAGAGGTGGCTGTGGTTGACCTTTGATTGGATGATGGTTGGTTGGTTCCACGCTGTTGGATCATGTATTTAAGTGTCCTTGGGCAATGCACTAAACTCCAGATTGCTTCCGGTGGTCTAGTTAGTTCTTTCCATGGCAGGTCTACCCCCATTGGTGTGTGAATAGGACTGTGACTGTACAGAGTTTTGGGTCACAAAGAAGGTGAAAAAGCACTATAAACCCGCAGGGTATTTAACATTCTGGTCGCCTTAAGCTAAGTCTTATGGTTCTAGTCTGTCCTCGTACTTCCCTCGCCTTGTCTCTCAGGTTTTCATCATCACGAGTATCCACCTGGTCCAGCCTCCACGCAAGCAGTTCAATCCATCACGCCACGCCACGCTCCTGTCTTTAGCCGTCCCGTCCTTCAAGACTCCAGTCAAAGAACTTCTTTGGGATCGGAGACCATTCTCCCCGCTTCAGATCCTACTCAAACGTCACGCAGTATCGGCAAGAATACTGACGTCATCGTTCTTGCCTATGAACAATACTACACCTCTGAGAAAGCATTAAATCTGTTGGAACTACAATTTGCCTTGAGTTTTCTTCCGGGTTCCAGCATCTGGCTCTGCCACGTCATACGTAATCATGACAAGTACTTTGCTACTGTGGTACTCTTACAAAACATTTACTTAAAAATCAGAAAAGGTATAAAGGGAAAACAATGATTTCTATTTACTTTGGCACCACTGGTTTAGAGGGTTTATGTGTTAAAGATAGTTTTGAAATGGCTTAAAAGCTTGAAAGAAAAACAACTTGCCGGTACTTGAAATTTCATTGTGATCTTGTCAAAAGTAGTTAACATTTGGAAAATTAGGCTTTAGAAGTCTCTTTACCTTTACATACAAACATTACAGTAGTATGTTTTATACCTTTCAAAAATACTGTAGATCCCATGAAGTCAGAAGTAACAGTCTCAAAGAGTTCTCATGGTCCATCAGGCTCCTGCATGAAGCATTTCAAACAACTTGACATTTGTAGCACATTAGTACTGCTTTTGTATTGCTTTTATTTTTCCTTATTTCTTTTATTGCTATCCGTGTCGTTTTCTAAGACATAGTTTCTGCAGAGCGGCAATAGTTCATTAGAACAGTGTTTTTCAACCAGTGTCCTGCGGCACACTAGTTTGCCACGGGAGATGGTCAGGTGTGCTGTGGGAAATTGCCCTCATTAACTGATCTAAAATCATTTACCATCTCCAGGATATCAGCTCTGTGTTCATCCAAACAGGCCCTGATAAAACACTGAGAAATTAGGAATATGAAACTTTTATTGTGTTTATTTGATTCTATTAAAGACATTTTGATAAGAAGGATGGCACCACTAACCTAGGCAATTTTTAACATTGGGAGTTGGGTCATATAGACCCACTAGACAGTGCGCTGAATCTTTTTTCTTCAATGATTTGTGATCTTCACTGGTGTCCATGGATAACATGAAGTCCTCTCCACCTTTATCCACCTTTGTCATGGTAGGAAGAACACGTCAATGTAAGGGTGGGGTCATAGGATAGCACAAGGGTTAAATGATCACAAAAAAGCATTCTATGCTATGCTGTGCTGTGCTATGCTATGCTATATTTTGCTATGCTATTCTTATCTTGGTGCAAACCTTACAATGTTTATGTTTTATTTAAGCTCCGTTTGATGTTTTGTCTACACTTTTATCAGCTAAGTCCATTACAACTTCAGATGAAAATAAATTGAAGAACCATACCTCTTATCCTAAACCACTAAATATAAAAAGATTCCAAAAAATGCATTTATAAGATTCCATTAGATAATATAGTGTGGCAGGTGAGTGTGTTTAGATTTAGCTAAGCTCTTTTCTTCAGAGGTTCCATCCTCCTCAAGACTCCCAAAGGAAGACACTGCATCTTCACTGAGCGTTCTCATGTTTTCACACACACTAATAACAGCCCCTGTGGTCAGCACATCTTTTCAGTCTGCCCCTAATCTTCTCCTCTCACCCCATCTTTGTCTCATAGTGCACTTCCTGCCTCTTCACCTCGTCCTATTTTCCCTCTAAGCTGAGAACATCTCAGGCTGGCTTTCAAATCAGGAAATGAAAGAAAGACCAGAGTGGGGAACCATTCTTCCATAAACACTGTTTGATAAAGGTTAGGCAGGCAATGTCTTCACGGAAGGGCTTACTCCCATTGGTGGAAGGCTTTCTCCAGCTGAGTAAAGCTCCTGCTGAATGATACGGCCTGTCTGTGTTGACAGGCTCCAGATAAGGAAGTGTCCTCAGGTGTTAGTTGTCATTCTTTTTCACCAGAGAACGAAGCCGAGAGGAGCTACCTTATATTTTTCTCCCCCCCCCTTGCCTCCTCGGTGGAGCACCTTTTCCTCCTCTTTTGGATGAATAGAGAAATTCAAAACAACAAAGCCTTCGAGTCTCATTAAGTCAGCCGCAGAGCCAAGGACCTCGGAGGAGCGCAATATCTGAAGGCAGATGAGTAATCCCCCCCTGCTCGATCTGGAAGCTGGCACAGAATTTCAAATGTCCATAATAACTGGCAGGGAAGGAAGTGATGGACACACACACTGACTACACAAAACTGTTGTGAAATGAATGTGCTGTTGACCATTAGCTGAATGCAGAACAGCATAACTAAAATGTCCTTCGTCTCACAGTGTCACATGCTGTTCTGATGTTTGTGTGCACCATCCACCTGATTTTTGAGGATTTGTCACCTTAAATCTGACTGTTAGCATCAGGTTGTCTGAATCAGAAGGCAAGAATGAGGCAAAAATGTGCTTTGCTCTCAAACCTGGAGCGGGTTCATCAGCAGCAGCCCGAGAAGCTAGCTGCTTCCTGCAGAAATGCAGGGCCCTCGGTGAAGCAATTCAGCTTCTGTCAACTTTGGAAATATGGAGCTGAGAGGCAGTGATGAATCAGCACTTTCAGCGAGGGGGGGAGGGGTGAATCATTCATCATGGATGCCAGCATGGTCCAGGATGGGGATTGAAGGGGAGGAGATGGCGACTCCTCTCTGCTGACTCTGAAAGCAGCTTATGGAGCTGCTGGTTCTCTGCAGCTGGATCACGTCGAGTGGATGAAGCAAAGCTGAGTCTCAGACAGCACAAGCCTTTAGGATGGAAACCTCCCTGCCGCATGAACATAAAAAGGTTCTTTGATGCGTCAAATTACACATTTCCACATCAATTTCAATAAGGTCTAATGCAGTTTCATGTCTAAGCCTGATAAGATCTACTTTTAAAACAGCATTAAACTGATTCTGTTGCACCCTACTGTCCACCAAACAGCGACTGGTGGTCTATCAGTCTAAATTAATAAGATGCACTCACCGTCCACTTTATTAGGTATTCCTTGCTTGTACTGAGTTGAACTCCCTGGACATGGTCTCCAATATACTCAAGTAGGCTGTGGCGTTGTAACTATGCTCAGTAGGTACTAGGGGCCCCAAAGTGTGCCAAGAAAATATCTCCCACACCATGACACCACCACCACCAGCCTGAACCGTTGATCAAAGACGTCATGGATCCATGCTTTCATGTTGGTAATGCCAAATTCTGACCCTACCATCTGAATGTGTCAGCAGAAATAGAGACTCATCAGACCAGGAAACTTTTTTCCAATCGTCTATTCTTCAATTTTCGTGAGCCTGAGTTAATTATAGCCTCAGTTTCCTGTTCTTAGCTAACAGGAGTTTCACCTGTTGTGGTCTTCTGCTGCTGCATCCCATCTGCCTCAAGGCTGGACATGTTGTTCGTTCGTTCAGAGATGCTCTCCTACAGACCTCAGTTGTAACCAGTGGTTCTTTGATTTACTGTTGCCTTTCTATCAGCTGGAACAAGTCCTGCAATTCTCCTCTGACCTCTTGCGTCAACAGGGCACTTTCGCCCAAAAAACTGCCGTTCACTGGATATTTTCTCTTTTTCTGACTATTCTCTGCAAACCCTGGAGATGGCACCAACAGTCATGCCACGTTCAAAGTCACTTCAATCTCCTTTCTTTCCCATTCTGATGCTCAGTTTGAACTGCAGCAGATCGCCCTGTCCATGTCCACATGGCTAAATGCATTTAGTTGCTGAATGTGATTGGCTGATTAGAAATTTACGTCAATGAGTATTTGGATAGGTGTACCTAATAATAGAAAGGTGGCTGGTGAGTGTATCTTTTTTGAACAAATGCATGCATTCTTTGCCGTTATTAAGCAGTGATAATTAAAAAAAGAGAAAATATTATCTCTGAATTTGTTTTTCCAATACTGATATTTTACTAACACATGCACATCTTCTCTTTGGTATTGTTACATAGCCTATTTAGTCTTCAAATTAGAACATGACATTTTGGGGGCTTTTTTGCATTTATTTAAACTAAAAACACAACATTTTAGTTGAAATTTAAATGAGCATCTGCCTTTCTATTTATATTTTTGCAGACATTTAAAGCTCTTCTCCTGATGAACCTGCCTGCTGTAATGTGCCTCATGTCAGCTCTTTCTTCCCTCCAGAGAGCCTGAGAGGGTGGTAGAGCGAGCTTAGTTACGTCCTGGGAGAACGAGCTCACCCAGAGGGCTGAACAGACGACAAGTGGGATAGGAAGGAAGGAAGGGAGGAAGGGATAGATGGAGAGAAAAGCAGCCCAGCAAAGCAGAAGAAAAGACACATTGCAGCGTGGCATATCAGAGAATTGGATGGGCGTTAAAAGCTTTAGAGCAGCACCAAGCTTCTTGAAAAGCAGATGATTGAGGCTGGCTATCAAAGAGAAAGAACTGGTCAGTGAGACCAGTGGAGATCAGGTCAGCAGAGGGAGGAAAAGGACATGCAGTGACGAAGAACTAGGAATAGAAACTGACGAATTATGAGAGCAGGAAAAGGAAATGCATCATCTCGAGGAGGAAATGTCTGGAGAGGACAGGGAAACGGGTGGTGGCAGCAAGTCAAAACAGATCAACATGGAGAACGGATCTGTAAGAATTAGACTTCAAGAGTCAACTGATTAACCAGAAAATAAGTTTTATGATTCACAAGAAAAACAGGCAGGAAACAGTTAACGAAAAGATATAACTTTATTAACAAAAAAAAAAAAAAAAGCCAAAACACAACCGGATAATAGAATTAGGGAAAAAGAGATCACATAAACCAGATACAGAAGAAATTCAGTGTAGGAAACACAAACATGACTAATGACTGAAATGTGAAACATTTCAAATAAAAACATCCAAATAATAAAGTCACAACTTAAAATCCTCGATTTCAGAGTCAAATTCTGCCTCGAACATAATAATGTCTTTAAAAGCTATTTAAAAAAAACATTTTAAAGAAAATTTTAATGTTTT
This sequence comes from Oryzias latipes, assembly GCF_053564925.1. Taxonomy (NCBI): domain Eukaryota; kingdom Metazoa; phylum Chordata; class Actinopteri; order Beloniformes; family Adrianichthyidae; genus Oryzias; species Oryzias latipes. The sequence goes on along the minus strand of NC_136248.1, from coordinate 23,884,956 downwards.
TTACACACTGAAAACTCCACAGTTAAGAATAGCCCAACTCTGAGGTTTAAAAGGGACTAACTTTGTTCTGGGTTATTTTGACTCAGAAAGACAAAAAAAAACTCAGACAAAAAACAACAAATTGGGTTAAAATGAAACCACTCTAACCCAAAAATTGCTCCAAAATGAACACCCCAACATGAATAACCACAAGAATTGGGCTGAAGAAACAAGTGTTTAAAGAGGTACTATGATTATGTAAAAAAAGACAAAACCATTTATTTTATCCTGAGTTTCACCAAGCTTAAGTCTGTAAATTCCACTACATCAAAGAATTGATAGAAAATTCAAATTTTGTGGGGGAAATAAGATGTTTTTTAAACCCTTTGATGAAATAAAAAAATAAAAAGAAGTTCAATTCTGTTACCAAGGTAGGCATATAGAGGATACCAATTATGATACGTTGGATGATTTGGTACGTTTTTGCTATCAACAATGTTAGTGTCAGAGATGGGAGGCACACGATTCCAGAGGAAGGGGTTTATTAAACTAACAAAAAGCACTGCAGAGCAGGGAAATAAAACTAAACTTACTGTGGGTAAAACATGAAAACAGGGCAGAAGCCAGTCAGGGAAGAGACAGTAAGGACCAGCACAAGAGGAAGGCAGAGACAAGACCTAAAAATACAGACAGGACTGACAAGACACAGGTTACAACGATTAGGAGAGATTGAACCAGGGAAGTAAACTCAAAACCATGACATAACAGTAAACCTTTCAAAATAAAACAGGAAACAGAACTAAAAACATGACAGAAACAAAACGGAAAGCAAAAACCAATACAAAGAAACCCAAACCATGACAGTTAGTCTAAGATGCAAAAAAAAGGACCATATTTACCCATTGTGTCAAATTTGATCTGCACATTTTTAAATGTATTATAAAGAAGTCATTGTTGAGACATTTTCCATTCTTTCAATACAGAAAGTAGTCATTTAAAAAAAAGTAAATAAATATAGATGAGTTATTCTCAGCATAGAGTTTTAAAAACTAGCTAAACATTTCCCGACAAAAGGGTTCTTGAGATTTCAAGGAAGCAGCCATTTTGAAATGAGCAGAAAAAGCCCTTCTAAAACATGGACCAAGTTATATACAGTGGATTTGGATCACGGTAATGAGATAGGTGTCTCAGAAATGTGTATATCAAATGGTTTAAAGAGTTAATAAACTTTTTTTTTTTTAATCTGAAGAAGGTTTTTTTTCAGATATTTTACTTACTTGCCTACATCTTTTTATATATTTAACCTTGATTTATAGATAAATGCTGGTGTGTTCATAATTTGAACTGGATGAATTGTGAAGCCACATGCAGACCTTTATCTGTGCTTTATTTGAGGGTGATTTTCATGACATGTCTTCAACACCAAGAAGAAGCCTCCACCAACGACGGGGTGAATGGCTGCCAGCAGCCCTCAAGGGAAGAACTGCATGATGGGAGTTTGGACAAAAAAAGGGCAAGTGGATTCGCCTCAGAGGCTGGACACCCAGGCAACCATCTGCTCTGCAAACCTTTCTCTAAGGGGCAGCGAGTGTAACCGCCCATGGTAACCGCCACCATCATGCTGCTCTGTGAGCTAAAACCTTTAGACCAGACTTTAGAGCAACATGTGTTTCTTTGGGTTTTTCTTCAGGTTTTCACTTCCCTTTCTCCATAACTGTTCAGTTCTTTTGCCAGCAGGTTCTGTTTAGTATCTCAGCTGTGGACTGCGCTCATCTGGACAGAGATCCCAGTTGTTCTTGGAATCTGCTGGACTCGTTCCACCAGTTCAGGGGTCACAACCCCGAGACTTTGCGCTTATGCTCCACATCTTTTCTCAGCTTTTGATTTCCTATTTTTGAAGCTCTTCCTGTCAATGTTTCTTGTTATCTCCACATCTATCAGTATTTTCTCTCCCTGTGGCTCGTCTGACACTACAACACACCTGCAGTTAATATCCTGGATCCAAAAAATCTCACATGATCTTTTTTTTCTTCTGCACAAGCTGCAGGCTGTCTTGCAACCCCTGCCTGTGGTGGAGTTGATACCTTTTCCTCTGAAAAAGCTCCTTAAATCCTTTCCTTGAATTGTTCTAATTGAAATGAACGTGAGACACAACATGCAGGAATTTCCTACATACTTCAGAAGTGTCCAGAATTAGTTGGAGGCGCTCCTTTGGGTGTAGTTTAGGACACACCTTCAAACATTGCATGACCTCATGAGAAGAGCTGCTTCATCTCTGCAACAGCTTCCAGATGCCTGAAGGTCCAGCATTCTTCTGCTCAAACAACAGTGCTAAAGTGTGAACGGCACAGGAGCTTAAAGATACAAACCTTGTAAAGAAACAACCGAATGAGGGAATTGAAAAAGGGCCAGACATAAGTTTAAATGCTGTTTCCGGTGTTTTTAACTTTTTCTTGTGGAATTTTTCTGATGGTAATGGTGGGCAGATCTGAGTATCGATACTAGTGTGATGAGATCGATACTTTTGATACTTTCGTTGCAGTTTTTCTGTAATACGTACAGTAAAGTGCTTAAAATTAGCTTACGGAGTCAATGCAAGGGCAGCTTTTTCAGTGTTGCCAGATTGGCCACAAAACAGCCCAATTTAAGCAAAAACCAACCCAATTTGAGCAAGAAAACTGCCCAATCTGGCAACACTATCTGTCGGCACATAACCACCCCTCACCCAACCCCTGCTGCTGCTCACACCTGAGGAGAAAAGAAGAAAACAAATCTATTAATTAAAGCCGCAAGCGGCGTTGTATGGCCCGCAGACGCAACCCGCCTTCCACGCCCAACTCTACGCACCACCGCCCTATCCGCCCACTTTTGATAAAGGCTGGTCAAAACTGCATATGCTAATTATGCTAACTATGTTAGCTATGCATATGTGGCTAAAATTGCTAGCATAGCGATCAGCATCATCAACTGACTCAGAAAAACACATTACCTAAAATGCTAATTATGCTAACTATGCTAGTTATGCTAACATAGCTAAAAGTGCTAGCATAGCGATCAGCATCATCAACTGACTCAGAAAAACACATTACCTAAAATGCTAATTATGCTAACTATGCTAATGTGGCTAAAAGTGCTAGCATAGCAATCAGCATCTTCAATTGACTCAGAAAAACACATTACCTAAAATGCTAATTATGCTAACTATGCTAGCTATGCTAACATAGCTTAAAGTGCTAGCATAGCGATCAGCATCATCAACTGACTCAAAAAAACACATTTCCTAAAATGCTAATTATGCTAACTATGCTAGCTATGCTAATCTGGCTAAAATTGCTAGCATAGCGATCAGCATCATCAACTGACTCAGAAAAACACATTCCTCCATTGGTAAGAGTTATATGTCATAAGTTGCTAAAATGCCCACTTTTTCCAAAATGGCGGCTTTTCTGTTGATTTTATCTCCATAGCAACCATTTTATGTTTTGGTCCCCTCGGGAGGACGAACAGATTGACGTCAGTTTCTGACAAATCGGTAAAAGTAAACTTTTTGTCGTCCTTAGCAACAGTGGTTTTATGCTAACCACGCCCACATTCCTTATATGTCCATGTCCAGTCTTTTTCAATGTATTCTGTTTCAGGCATGAATGCATGCATTCAATTTTCACTGTATTGTATTGAAATGCATGGTAGTTATAACAGTGCGCCACTTTGCTAGCTTGCCACGCACACGCCGCTCAAAATCTACAACTTCTAATTCCAACATTTTTTCCACAGTAGCTTGCCATTGATGCCCAAAAAGTTTCGAGACAATCGATGAAAATTCCAACGACAAGTTTACGTTTGAATCTGGTGGTAAAGGTGTTTTTTATAGAAAATTCAAGATGGCCGCCTTTTCACGACGGTCAAAGGTCGACGAAACTCCAAAGGTGATTGTAGACTTACGCTAGGGACATGCGCGTCAAATTTCGTGAAAATCGCTCGAAAAAAAGTTCATTTTTCCATATTGTGTAAAAACGCGAAAAACTCAAAATGGCAGATTTTGGCACAAAATGGCCGCCAAACCGTAGGTCGTGTCGCCTTCACGTAATGATTTCAAAACTTTGTTTGGATATACCCGACAAAGTTATCTGGGTTTCGTTAGTCGATTCTTAAAAAAAAAATCCGAAATTTTTTTTTTTTGCCGAGTCAGCACTTTTTTTTGCGATCGTTTTTTGTTTACCACGGCCACATTCCTTTATGGATTTTGTCGTATGTGACATCATTTTGTTCAGTGTGGGCCAGGGTATCGCATATTTCAGTTTCAGGCTATTCCGATAAAATATGTGCGAGCTAGCTAAAATGGCGACGGTTGCGAATTCGCCACGCGCACGCCTTTCAAATTCTACAACTTCTAATTCCAACATTTTGTCCACAGTAGCTTGCCATTGATGCCCGAGAAGTTTCAAAAAGATCGATAAAAATCCCTAGGACGAGTTTTCGTTTGTATACGTTACTAAAGGTGCTTTTTTAAGAAAATTCAAGATGGCCGCCCCTTGCCAAGGTCAAAGGTCAACGAAACTTCTTTGGTTATTGTAGAATCAGGGTCTTGGCATATGTGTGCAATTTCGTGAAAATCGCTTAAACAAAAGTGTCGTTTTCCCATATTGTCAAAAAACACGAAAATCGCCATTTCTCTGAGTTCGCCACAAAATGGCCGCCAAGCCGTAGGTCGTGTGGCCATCCCATAATGATTTCAAAACTTCTTTGGGATATCTCCAACACGCGTGTTTTGGTTTCATAGCTGTATTTCAAAATATTTTTTTTTGGCCCCATAAAGAGATTTCGGCCCATTCATTTTTTTTACGGGAACGCTCGCTGTGATGTCATCGATTTCGGGGGGGTGACGTTCTCTTTGCCGAAAATTCATTTTCAATTTATCCCAGGTGTGTGCCAATTTTGGTGAGTTTTCGGGTATGTGGCGGGGGTCAAATTTGAGCTCAACGGATCCGTTAGAAACGGGAATAATAATAATAACTAGAAGGAGCTGCATTTCCAGAAGAAAATGCAGGGTTGAATGCTGTATTGCTGAAAGAAAGCTTAATTTGTAAAAGAAATGGCTGAACTGAGCTGAAAGAGCTTAACATTTTAAAAGTAAAATGGTTAAAATAGGTGAAAACCTGTAAAAGAGGTTAAGCACAGTGATTCCCTATGTATTTTAATGGAGCAAAAAATCCTGGAACATCTTAAAAAGTTCAATGATTTGAATGACCAAAAGTAATAACTGTAATAAGTTGAAAGATTTGAATATTTTCAAAGTTGAAAGGTAGAAAATTTTGAAGCGTCCGAACCGGGTGTCGAACCGCAAACCTCATGTACCATAAGTTCCCAATGCATTTTAATAGGGCAAAAATTCCCGGAAAAACTGGAATATCTTAAAAAGTACAAGGATTTGAAAAACCAAAAGTCATAGCTGGAATAAGCTGAAGGAGCTGAACATTTTAAAAGTTGAATGGTTAAAATAGGTTAAAAATTGTAGAAGTAGTTAAGTGTCAAAAAACGGCGGAAGATAGTGTAAATAATAACTAGAAGGAGCTGCATTTCCAGAAGAAAATGCAGGGTTGAATGCTGTACTGCTGAATGAAAGCTGAATTAGCTGAAGAAATGGCTGAACTGTACTGGAAGAACCATGAAAAGTTAAAGGTGCAAAAGTCCTAGCAGGAATAAGCTGAAAAAGTTGAACATTGTAATAGTAGAATGGCTGAAATAGGTCAAAATTTGTAGGACTTAAGCATGAAAGCTGAAATTGTTGAAAAAATGGCTGAATTGTTGAAAATTTGAAGATGTTGCTAAAATGGCTAAAAGTACTAGCATTGGAATCAGCATCATCAACTGACTCCAAAAAACACGTTGTTTGAGAGTATTATATTGGTAAAAGCTACATGTTCTAAGTTGATAGAAAATCCACTCTTTTCAAAATGGCGGCTTTTTTATTGATTTTATCTCCATAGCAACCATTTATTGTTTGAGTCGCCTGGAGATGAGGAACAAATCCACGTCGGTTTCAGATGAATCGGAAAAAGTAAATTTTTGGACGTCCTTAGCAACGAGCTTTGTTTGCTAACCACGCCCACATTCCTTATATGTCCAGATCCAGTGAATTTCAATATGTTCAGTTCCAGCCATGGATGAAATTTATTGCAACATTTGCTTCAGATTTTGTCAAAAAATGCCCACCAAACAGTAGGTTGTGTTGCCATCCCATAATAATTTCAAAACGTATGTTGAAGTCCAAAGCCTTGTGAGCATTTCAATGTTTGAACGGTGCCTCTAGCTGAAAGCATGTTAAAGTTATAATGCTTGAAAGCAACAAAGGTTTTCAAGGATTCTCCATGTATTTAAATGAAGCAAAAATCTTGGAAAATCCTGGAAAATCTTGGAATATCTTGAAAAGTTCAAAGATTTGAAAGACTAAAAGTCGTAGCTGAAAGGAATAAGCTGAAAGGGTTGAACATTGTAATAGTAGAAGGATTAAAATACGTGAAAGTTTGAAGAAGTTTAAAATTGCCTCACATTTTGGCACAAAATGGCTGCCAAACTGTAGGTGGTGTTGCCATCCCATAATAATTTTGAACCTTATGTTGAAGTCCAAAACCTTGTGAACATTTCAATATTTGAACGGTGTCTCTGGCCAAAAGAATGTTAAAGTTACAATTGTTTAAAGAAGCAAAGGTGTGGCCAATGGAGCAAAAACATTGGAAAATCTGGGAATATCCGGGAATATCTGGAAAAGTTCAAAGATTTGAAGGACCAAAAGTCATAGCTGAAAGGAATAAGATGAAAGGGTTGAACATTGTAATAGTAGAATGGTAAAAATAGGTGAAAGTTTGAAGAAGTTTAAAATTGCCTCACATTTTGGCACAAAATGGCCGCCAAACTGTAGGTGGTGTTGCCATCCCATAATAATTTTTAAACCTTATGTTGAAGTCCAAAACCTTGTGAACATTTCAATATTTGAACGGTGTCTCTAGCCAAAAGAATGTTAAAGTTACAATTGTTTAAAGAAGCAAAGGTGTGGCCAATGGAGCAAAAAGATTGGAAAATCTGGGAATATCCGGGAATATCTGGAAAAGTTCAATGATTTGAAGGACCAAAAGTCATAGCTGAAAGGAATAAGCTGAAAGGGTTGAACATTGTAATAGTAGAAGGATTAAAATACGTGAAAGTTTGAAGAAGTTTAAAATTGCCTCACATTTTGGCACAAAATTGCCGCCAAACTGTAGGTGGTGTTGCCATCCCATAATAATTTTGAACCTTATGTTGAAGTCCAAAACCTTGTGAACATTTCAATATTTGAACGGTGTCTCTAGCCAAAAGAATGTTAAAGTTACAATTGCTTAAAGAAGCAAAGGTGTGGCCAATGGAGCAAAAACATTGGAAAATCTGGGAATATCCGGGAATATCTGGAAAAGTTCAAAGATTTGAAGGACCAAAATGTCATAGCTAGAATAAGATGAAAGAGCTGAACATTTTCATAGTCGAACGGTTAAAATAGGTGAAAAATTGTAGAAGGAGTTTAACTGTGAACTTCTGAACGAAAAATTCTCCATGTATTTCAATGGAACAAAAATTCCCGGAAAACCTGGAATATCTTAAAAAGTAAAAGGATTTGAAAAACCAAAAGTCATAGCAGAAATAAGATGAAAGAGCTGAACATTTTAAAAGTTGAATGGTTAAAATCGGTTAAAAATTGTAGAAGGAGTTAAACGCCAAAAAACGGCGGAAGATACTATAATAAACTAGAAGGAGCTGCATTTCCAGAAGAAAATGCAGGGTTGAATGCTGTAGTGCTGAATGAAAGCTGAATTAGCTGAAGAAATGGCTGAACTGTACTGGAAAAACCTTTTGAAAGGTTAAAGGTGCAAAATTCCTAGCAGGAATAAGATGAAAAAGTTGAACATTGTAATAGTAGAATGGCTGAAATAGGTCAAAATTTGTAGGACTTAAGCATGAAAGCTGAAATTGTTGAAAAAATGGCTGAATTGTTGAAAATTTGAAGATGTTGCTAAAATGGCTAAAAGTACTAGCATTGGAATCAGCATCATCAACTGACTCCAAAAAACACGTTGTTTGAGAGTATTATATTGGTAAAAGCTACATGTTCTAAGTTGATAGAAAATCCACTCTTTTCAAAATGGCGGCTTTTCTATTGATTTTATCTCCATAGCAACCATTTTATGTTTGGGTCGCCTGGAGATGAGGAACAAATCAACGTCGGTTTCAGATGAATCGGAAAAAGTAAACTTTTGGACGTCCTTAGCAACGAGCTTTGTTTGCTAACCACGCCCACATTCCTTATATGTCCAGATCCAGTGAATTTCAATATGTTCAGTTCCAGCCATGGATGAAGTTTATTGCAACATTTGCTTCAGATTTTGTCAAAAAATGCCCACCATACAGTAGGTGGTGTTGCCATCCCATAATAATTTTGAGCCTTATGTTGAAGTCCAAAGCCTTGTGAGCATTTCAATGTTTGAACGGTGCCTCTAGCTGAAAGCATGTTAAAGTTATAATGCTTGAAAGCAACAAATGTTTTCAAGGATTCTCCATGTATTTAAATGAAGCAAATCTTGGAAATCTTGGAAAATCCTGGAAAATCTTGGAATATCTTGAAAAGTTCAAAGATTTGAAAGACTAAAAGTCGTAGCTGAAAGGAATAAGCTGAAAAGGTTGAACATTGTAATAGTAGAAGGATTAAAATACGTGAAAGTTTGAAGAAGTTTAAAATTGCCTCACATTTTGGCACAAAATGGCCGCAAAACTGTAGGTGGTGTTGCCATCCCATAATAATTTTGAACCTTATGTTGAAGTCCAAAACCTTGTGAACATTTCAATATTTGAATGGTGTCTCTAGCCAAAAGAATGTTAAAGTTACAATTGTTTAAAGAAGCAAAGGTGTGGCCAATGGAGCAAAAACATTGGAAAATCTGGGAATATCCGGGAATATCTGGAACAGTTTAAAGATTTGAAGGACCAAAAGTCATAGCTGAAAGGAATAAGATGAAAGGGTTGAACATTGTAATAGTAGAATGGTAAAAATACGTGAAAGTTTGAAGAAGTTTAAAATTGCCTCACATTTTGGCACAAAATGGCCGCCAAACTGTAGGTGGTGTTGCCATCCCATAATAATTTTTAAACCTTATGTTGAAGTCCAAAACCTTGTGAACATTTCAATATTTGAACGGTGTCTCTAGCCAAAAGAATGTTAAAGTTACAATTGTTTAAAGAAGCAAAGGTGTGGCCAATGGAGCAAAAAGATTGGAAAATCTGGGAATATCCGGGAATATCTGGAAAAGTTCAAGGATTTGAAGGACCAAAAGTCATAGCTGAAAGGAATAAGCTGAAAGGGTTGAACATTGTAATAGTAGAATGGTAAAAATAGGTGAAAGTTTGAAGAAGTTTTAAATTGCCTCACATTTTGGCACAAAATGGCCGCCAAACTGTAGGTGGTGTTGCCATCCCATAATAATTTTGAGCCTTATGTTGAAGTCCAAAGCCTTGTGAACATTTCAATATTTGAACGGTGTCTCTAGCCAAAAGAATGTTAAAGTTACAATTGTTTAAAGAAGCAAAGGTGTGGCCAATGGAGCAAAAAGATTGGAAAATCTGGGAACATCCGGGAATATCTGGAAAAGTTCAAAGATTTGAAGGACCAAAATGTCATAGCTAGAATAAGATGAAAGAGCTGAACATTTTCATAGTCGAACGGTTAAAATAGGTGAAAAATTGTAGAAGGAGTTTAACTGTGAACTTCTGAACGAAAAATTCTCCATGTATTTCAATGGACCAAAAATTCCCGGAAAACCTGGAATATCTTAAAAAGTAAAAGGATTTGAAAAACCAAAAGTCATAGCAGAAATAAGATGAAAGAGATGAACATTTTAAAAGTAGAATGGTTAAAATAGGTTAAAAATTGTAGAAGTAGTTAAACGCCAAAAAACGGCGGAAGATACTATAATAATAATAACTAGAAAGAGCTGCATTTCCAGAAGAAAATGCAGGGTTGAATGCTGTATTGCTGAAAGAAAGCTTAATTTGTAAAAGAAATGGCTGAACTGAGCTTAACATTTTAAAAGTAAAATGGTTAAAATAGGTGAAAACCTGTAAAAGAGGTTAAGCACAGTGATTCCCTATGTATTTTAATGGAGCAAAAAATCCTGGAACATCTTAAAAAGTTCAATGATTTGAATGACCAAAAGTAATAACTGTAATAAGTTGAAAGATTTGAATATTTTCAAAGTTGAAAGGTAGAAAATTTTGAAGCGTCCGAACCGGGTGTCGAACCGCGAACCTCATGTACCATAAGTTCCCAATGCATTTTAATAGGGCAAAAATTCCCGGAAAAACTGGAATATCTTAAAAAGTACAAGGATTTGAAAAACCAAAAGTCATAGCTGGAATAAGCTGAAGGAGCTGAACATTTTAAAAGTTGAATGGTTAAAATAGGTTAAAAATTGTAGAAGTAGTTAAGTGTCAAAAAACAGCGGAAGATAGTGTAAATAATAATAAAGAAATAAAGAGAAACAGGAAAACAAAGGGTTGAATGCTTTATAGCATTCAACCAATAAATAAAGAGAAACAGGAAAACAAAGGGTTGAATGCTTTACAGCATTCAACCAATAAAGAGAAACAGAAAAACAAAGGGTTGAATGCTTTACAGCATTCAACCAATAAAGAAATAAAGAGAAACAGAAAAACAAAGGGTTGAATGCTTTACAGCATTCAACCAATAATAATAAACATTCGAAAAACAATATAGAAGTTTTTGCGGTTAGGATTTCCTATGTATTTCAATGCGGCCTGTCTTTTACTATAGGCTGGGCATGTCTTTTTGGCTTTAAACCTGTCTTTTGAGGGCTTTTTGGGGCTTTTTTGTTTTTTTGTCGTCATTTTTGCGACTACAATTTTTACGTTTTTGCGTTGGTGTTGTGCGTGTGTGTGTGTATTTTTGTTGCGTTACACAATTGTCGTGTTGTTTTGTGCTTTGGGCGACTTTTGACCCCATTTTTTGGCGTTTTGACGCGTTTTTTTGACGTTTTGGACCTTTTTGAGTGTTCGACCCTCGTACCAGTTACAATATGGTCCTTGCACTCTGTGAGTGCTGCGGGCCATAATAATTATCGCTTTAAACATGTGTGTGGCTTGGTAAAATAATTAAAAGACCACCGGGAACGATTTTACAATAGATCAAAAGATAATCGGAGTGGGTCTTTAAGAAAAATCAACCAAATGAGTGTAAAGATCACATTTGGACAAACTTTTAAAAACTACTAAATTGTAAATATGCAGAGAAACATAAAAAGATGAGAAAAAGATCTGAGGGATTCTCTCATCACACCAGAGGGAGCTCCTGCCACTGCTGTGCTGTGCTCTGTCCCCCTGCACTCTCATGCCTCATCCCTTCTGATAAATTAATGCTGCTTGATGATAATGGATATCTGCGCACCAAGGTAACTGCCATTATGGAGCGGGGATTGAGGGCCGCTCAAGCGAAGCAGTTGTTTATACAGTCTCCCTGGTGTGGAGAGCTGCTGTGGAACCCGCGTGATGACAAGGGTCATTAGCTCAGGGAAGGTCAGCGCTGTTAAGATTAGTCCCTTAAATGTGATTAAGACTGATGCCCACCTGAATGTGTCACTTCAACATCCACACGTGGGAGACCTGGCTTTAGAAATGACCCAGAATGTGATTTTAGCTTTGGATAATTAACCCCCAAAGGGATGTTTTGTCGTTGGGATAAGTTTGGACTAATGCACTGAAAGGGGTTGCAGAAGGTCAAACATGTGTTCAACTCCTGGTGATGACTTAAAGACGTCATTACAGTGTGTGGAATTTCTTTCAGAGATGAAGTGCATCGAAAAACTCATCTGGTTTTTATCTGACATTCTCTAAACTTTAGGTTTTTTTTAAACTTATCAGTGAAAACCATTGGAAAAACCTGTATGGACCAATATTTAGCATCAGGTTCGGAGAATCGTGAAGTTTAGCTGATTTTGAATGCAACTTTTTTCCTGCACATAAAGGATTACGTTCAGTGCAGTAATGAATGTATGTATTTATTTCTTGTTATTCATTTAACTTTTTGCTTTCAGATGGATGTGATTCAAAATGTAGATACTTCATCTATATACTTTTAGCGGATCATCTTTTGATCTGTTTTGAATTCCCAGTGGTCCTTTAATAATGATTATGCTGTTTGTAGCCAAAATCGAAAAACCTGCATCGTTTTCTAGGACATAGTTTCTGCAGATCGGCAGTAGTTCATCAGAACTATTAGTGCTTAGTAAGCCCAACTTCATTTCCCATCATCCACATCTTCACATGCTCTCCTGCTCCGGAGGGCAGTTTTGTTTTGTGTTAATTTGTGTTAATGTAACACAAAACATTTGGTCAAGCCTCTTGCAGTTATTTTCTGGGTCTTCTTGTCACAAAGAGTATTTTCAAAATTAATTCTCAAAATATTTTCTTCCTAATTATGTCCTGTTGACAACATTTTATTTTCCAATTTCTTTGAGATTAGACATTTTTATTCAGCATTCAAGTTGTTCATGCCGCTCATGAACATATTCATAAATACATTTTTAATTAAATAAACATTGGATTATTTATTTTTCTGTCATCCACTTTCAGAGTTTGTCTCTGTTTATTGTTCTTTCTCGTCAACCAGCTAACGTTCAGTCCTGGCTTGTCGTTCTTCTCTTCTTGGATGTAACCCAGACTGCTGACTGATGATCACCATCATTTTAAGTATTTCATCATTATGGGGCAGCTTGAAGCCCAGCTCTGTGTCTGTGGTGTTGAACCTTAAAACAAATATCTTGTTTTTCTGCTTCATTGGCTCCTCCTCTTTTTGGTCCCAGGATCTGCTTTGAAGAAGAGAAGTTATTTGTTTTTATTTTTTTTGCCTGAAGCAGGTCTGCATGAATAGGCAACTAGGTAGACTTGATGGTTTCTTCCAGGAATTTTGACTCATTTGTGAAATATGTCTGACTTGTTTTGTTGTTGTTTTTAAAGCTCCACCCTTTGATTTATGTCAGGATATAACTCTGGGGTTTCCATGACCTCTTCAGGACTTCGACATTGATGTCATTTAAAGGTGCTCACTGGTATTTCAGTTGAAGTAAACCATTTAGTTGTTGAGTTTTTTGTTTTTCTCAAATGCTACCTTAAACAGCAGCAGCATAATCTTCCCTGGTGTTTCAGGGCCTCCAAGCTTTCTCTTCTTCCTCCATCCATAAAGCCACGTTCACATGGCCCTCTGCAACGTGCGTTCAAGTGACCACTTCTATGTCTTCTAAGTCCATGTAAAGGCATATTCAAAACTCTCAGCGTTCACAAATTACTACAACAATTTTCAAGCTCTACATACAAAACGTTCGGCCATTGAACACACATTGAAAGTTAAATTAGGGCGAACTTTGATCAATCAGGGTCTCGAATTTGGTAGTGACGTTTGCCAAACATTTGAATATGGATCAATAAGGAGAATCTGTTCACAGTGGGGTATGTCGGGATATCGGAAAAGGGCTGTAAAAGAAAACACCTGGAGCAAGATCCGCTAGATTTGCACTGGCAGACATGAGTTACTGAGCAGTAGAAAAGACAAAGAGGAAGAAGCCTCCCCATGCTTGTCCAGTGTGAACACCGTGGGCCAAGTGTGTGTTTTTTGGGCATTCTTGAACCTGCGTCACATGCCCGGTGTGAACCTAGCTCAACAGTGATCTTTGGTCAACATTTTAAACTAGAACCCCAAACTTATTTCAAAAGTGAAGCTTTTCTTCTCCTTATGCAGCTGGTTAGCGTAATCTGACTTCTGTTTCCTCTTTGCTGTGTTCTTTCAGAGCTCGTTGGACTGTGTGACTTTTCACAGAACAGTTCAACCTTCAAGCCTGAAGAGGTCTCCTTGTAGTTCCTGTTTTTTTACTTTCTGGTTTCTCATCAAAGCTAATGCAACTCTTTGTCACTGAAGGTCTTCGGTTTCAACTCACATGAAACTTGAGTGAAAGTAAAGTCTTCAGGCATCCAGAACATTCTGAAGTGTTTAAAATTAGTTTTTGTTTTGTCTTGGTTGATCCTCTTTTGGAGGAAGACATCTGTGCAAGAAGGTTGAATGCATCTGCAAGTTTCTGTGAGCGCTCTCTGTCTGCACGCTGGTAACTTTGCCAAAAAACTAAAAAGGAACTTCGTTCTCTAATTACTGAAACCAAGACACTGAAAGAAGAAGATCAAAACTGACCTCTTAACCTTCTCAGGAAGCGCAGATGCAGCTCTACGTGTCAGATCTGAAGATTCGCTGGAGAGGAAGTGCTGCTAAGACCGCGCGTGGCCAACGTGTGAAGATGACAGCAGTCACACGGAGCATGTGAGTCCTCTTAGAAACTAACATGTCAACCGCTCAACCAGCAGAGCGGACCTGGAGGAGCATTTACAGACTTTAGTCACCCTCCAGCTGCATGCGCATTATCAAGATCTGCATCAAACTGTGGATTTGCTGCACGGAAGTTGAATGTTGTGGCTTGTTTCAATACAAATATAGGGATTTATTTAATCCAGAACACTATCTGTGATGATAAAAAATTAACTTCTTTTCATCCGATGAATGTTCAAACCACCAGTTCTTCATTTCATTTTAAATTTCTCCTTTTTCCAAACATAGTCGTTCCTTTTTTCCCCCCTTTTTGACCGCATAATAATATTCATTCATGCATGTCTTGGTTGAGATATAGTGTGAATATTGCTGCTACTGTCGAAACTCATTTCTTCATGGAGAATTGAGTTTATATTCATGACCACAGATGCACATTTGAAGGTGTGTAATCATGAAGGAGTCATGTCATGTCACACGAGGCTGCAGAGGGAATCGAGTTTGCTGTGTTTGCATCAGCTGGAATGAGTCTGAATGCATGGCAACGTAACAAACCAGGAAATACCAAATACAGACTGTGAAATTTCACATAAATATATGACACCTCAATTATTTCTGAAAATATCACTATTTAATGCTTGTTCTGGACATGGAACATTGGACATGATCAAAAGACTTGGGAAAATGACATTGGGAAGGCAGTTTATTAACACATGTGGGTCAAATTTAACCACATTAAGAAAACAGCAATATATTTTTAGGAACTATGAAACAAAAAAAATCAATGGAAGCAAAAAAAATCAACCAGAACTGTCCAAATAAACTCCAACAAGATCCAAATGGGTAAAGAAAAAAAAATATTCGGAAAATCTGACAAAAATGAACAGAACAGAAAAGAATCGAAACTCTTGATACTCTGACATAAAGAGCAATAATGGATCAGTGCCTCTCCACATGAGCTGGAAACAGCCTCCTTGACTGCCTGGTCATCAGAAGACTGATTTGTGTCCTAATAAAAGGAAATATGGAGTGTTTCTGCTTTTGAGAGGTCATCAGAGAAACAGGCTATAAAAATAAATCAGGGGTCATCTAAGGATGCCTTTTGAAAAACATTAAAAATGGAAAAGAGAGGATCTGGTTAAGGGCAGTTCAGATTGGCCTTATCTAATCCATTCCATCTGTTTTTCTCAGTTCAATGTTATTTTTCCAAAGTGTTTTTTAGAGAAGAAACAACCAGTTCAGAAACCAACATATTATCTATGCATGAATGAGCAAGAAAGGACAGTTGCTTTAACACTGGCCTGTTTGGTCCACAAACAGAGTTCTAGTTTTTTTTTTACAATGCCAGAGGATCAGAGAAACCAGCGGACTTTCCTCCATGCTTTTCCCCCTTTCAAAATAAAGCTCCTTTTAGATGAGACTGTCCTGAGCTCTGTGATGTTTTCAGATGGTTTAGTTTTCGGGGTGTAGTGATTCATGTTAATGACGATTTGATTCATATCAAAATTTGTGGTTCCTAAAACAATTTATACATTTTTGATTCATTTTGAATGATCCGATTCTCTGACCTAAAAACCATCTAATGCATCTTTAGCCAAGGAGACTAATGCACTAATGAGACTAATGAGGTCTTCCACATTCCTTGTATGTCTTACAAGATAATTAAGCATTATATTGAATGTGTAAAAAACAAACGAGAATGAATGGATAATCCATTCCCATTTTAGTTCAATAAACTCCATAATAATACAAACAGAACATTATTAGAACATTCCACCATACTCTATGGTCACGTGTGTTTGCAAAATTCAAAGTGTTTCCTCACATTGGACTGGAATGATGGACTGATCATGTGTGTGTTGTCATTTTTACATTAAAGTAAAAATAAACTTACTTTAATTTAAACTAAATGTTATTTTTCAAGATCGATTATATGGTAATCGATGTATTTTATTGTGAAATGGATTTACAGTGGTGTAGATTGATTAGATTAACAACTTGCCTCAGACAGATCGGTCTGGTTGGATTGTAGAAAAATAAATAAATTCATCGTTACACCCAATTGGTTAAACTTTTACATTTGTTTATTTTTTCCAATGTGAAAATTGAGCCTTCAGACATAATTTGAAAACGTTTTTTATATTTATGACACACAAACTTGCACTGATCACCTTAACCCTAAAAAAAGAAGACCTTCTCTCTGAATCTTTAAAGTCAAAAGGGGTAGGTCTCGGTTCAAATGGCCTCTTTCTGGATAGTCATGTTAAGATAACATCAGTCAAAGACAACAGTTTCACTCTGACAGAGAAGGCTCTTTAACTGCCCACAAACCCGTCTGTGTTTTTCAGTCTTTTCATTTAGAAAACTGAATGTTTGCAGATCTGTGCTTCTGCTTTGAACATTCAACCTGCAGAGATTCTGACAGAAACACAAGCAGGATCTGAGCTTGATGATAAAATTATCAAGTTAAATCACTTATCCTGCAGCAAAGGAAGACCGCAGGGGCAAATTCTCCGTTTGTAAAGAGTCGGTGAGCTCTGTGAGTTGGAAATAAAGAGGCATCTCCTTTTAAAAAAAGTTTAAATTAAGTAATTTCACAAAAAAATCCAGAGCCTTCTTTAAATTGTCTTTACTATAAGGACAGATAATTCAAACGCACAATTCTTTGCAGCCACAGGACACATGATGCCTTATTTTGAAAGAAAGTCATATGAACTATTTATTATTTTAAAAAAAGCTCTTTTTTTCTTTTTGTTTGTCCTATTTATGCCCAAAAAAAACACATTTGAGGTTTTTTAATCATAATAGTAACAATATCATAAATAGAAGTCAGTGTCTTCTATTTCTAAAAAGAAATCTGACTTCTCCAAAACCTCCATCCATCCATTTTTTGAACCAGCTGTATCCCTTTCTAGGTCACAGGGTTGCCAGAAGAAAACCTGACTACTTTTGGGTGAAGGCTGGGTACACTCTGGGCAGGTCACCAGCGTTTCGCAGCACTAACCAGTCACACACCCACACACATCACCATTCACACCTAGAGACAATTAGTAATCAATGTTTTTTATGTTTTTTG